>NC_136068.1:434995781-436195781 GCF_964261635.1 Lissotriton helveticus
GGTTTTAGTAACTCTTTGCGTTTTTTTTTTTTAACTCTCTCGTAGGCCTTCCATAGCACACTATCACCATAACCCCTGGTTTTAAACCTCTGCATGCTGGCATGTGCTGCTCTCTCAAAATCATTGTCATTGGAATTGTTCCTCCGTATTCTAAGTAACTCCCCATAAGGAATACTCTCCACTAATGGACGGGGATGATTACTAGTGGCGAACAAGGTGGAATTACCCGCCGTTTCCTTTCTAAACAATTTCGTCTGTATACACCCATGATTGTCTATGTATATGGTGAGATCAAGATAATCCACAGACATGTTGCTAATTTGCCCGGAGAATTTAAGATTGATGTCATTGTCATTCAGGGCATCTACAAAACCTATGGCAGCTTCTTCTGGACAGTCAAGTATGATGAACAAATCGTCTATATAACGATACCATCTTATTATACGACTGCCCCACTCAGGATATTTATCACTCCAGGACGCCTGCTCCTCCCACCATCCCACGAAAAGATTCGCGAAACTGGGGGCGGAGCAGGCTCCCATCGCGACACCGGACATTTGTTGGTATAATTGTTTGCCAAATAAAAAAATGTTATTGTTAAGGCTAAACATCATAAATTCCAGCAGCATCTTATTATGCTCGTAAAATCTTATGGGCCGTTTATCCAAGAAGCTCGCCATTGCCTTGAGACCATCACCATGTGCTATACACGTGTATAGACTGGCGATGTCAAGCACCAACATACAGTATGTATCTTTCCAGACAATTTCTTCAACACAATTTAGAAAATGTTTAGTATCTCTTAAATACGATTTGAGGGACATTACCAAAGGAGACAAGAAAGAATCTACATAAATAGAAAGATTTTCCGTCAAACTGCCATTAGAAGCAACAATTGGCCTACCAGGAGGATTTAACAAATCCTTGTGAACTTTCGGTAAATAATAAAAGGTAGGGATCACAGGACTCAAACACCTTAGGAACAGATATTCATCTGTATTAAGCATGTTAACATTATGCCATTTCAAAATCATCTCATGATAATTAGTCACACTCAGATTGTATGTTTTTTCATTGACGATGGCATAGGTATTAGTGTCTCCCAACAGAGTGAAGGGGACTATACAGCATTATTTTACGGTAGTTGCGGATGCACTACCTTCAATATGTTTTGCGAAGCAGAGAGAAGAGAGGCGGAACAAGGAATGTTTAGAAATAAGAAAAAGCCTGATGGCTCACAAAAGGCTGGCGGAAGTAAAACCAATGGGGCCAACACATCTTTACAATCTAAACTGGTCTCACTAGAACGATTATACGAACGAGAGATCAGGAAGTGGTGGGAGGCAACCTCACTACAGAACTATATTGAGGTTGACCGGGTCCCCAGAGGTCTACGCATATATACGATCCCGGCGTATGAAAACCCAGACCCCAAATTGCTAGATGCATGGGCCGAGCATACTGCCGCCTCATGCAAAGGGAGTCTACAAATTCTAGTACGCTTTGCATGGAGTGATCGCGAAAAGGCTTTGACACAGATCAAGGAAATTGAGGATGATTTATTGAAAGAAGAAGACCAGGAGAGCCTGGGTGATAAACGCGAACAACTTAAAAAGCGTTTGAAAAAATACGAACAAAAAATCAAACAAAGAAAAGAAGAAAAATTTGAAAGGGACGAGCACGATTACCGACTGGGAAGAGTATTAACCTTCGCTAAGAAGTATGATAATACCAGAAGGCAAATAAAGAATAAGAAAAAAATGGGCGCCCCGACAACTGTCGAATCGGTAACTTCTGAGTCCGATGCTAACCCTGATGATTTGGTGAGCGAAGATGGCAGTGAGGACGCTTCCCCTTTTCAAGTGGAATACGAAATAATGCGCAACAACCAATTGGAGGGTGGAAGAGGAAAGCCCCCGGACAATCGAGGACAAAGAGGAAGACGCGGCGGGGGGGCCGTTGCAAGAAATCCTTTAAGTTCTCCTCCTGTGACCCGCAGCATGAAGAAGTTCTTCAAGAAAAAGAACTGATAAGTATTCCAGTGCCTAATAATTCCCAGGACAATTTAACTATCATTAACCTAACTGAGAAGGTGTTAACGAATGAAGAAAATTCTACACTTCAATTAGGTTTATCGTTCTGTCCTCAGAGAAATTTCGAATTTGCACAAACGCGCATCGACATTTTCAAATTTGTGAGAAAATTAAAACTACACAAATTCTTCAAACTCAAACCGCCTAGTGAGCGCCATAAAGCCACCCCTATGATGGAGTATACTGAACTGTTTTGTAGCGAGCTGCAAGGCCTTAGAGCAGTGGAAGGCCTTCGTTTGGAAAATAGCACTATTGGTGATGGTGAGGTAACCAACACTCAAATGCTTGACAATTGGGATGTACAGCAAAAAGGTGGGGCCAGTGAATTCAAACCGGCCTCTACATTTATGCCAATGATGGGTGCTGATGCAATTGACACGTTTTCGGATGCTGTGTTGAGGGATCTCACAAGATTGCGCACCACGTGTAAATATGCTTCTAACAAAGATAACAATTTTTCAAAGACACAGCAGCTTGCACTCACTACTCTTTGTGAAAATTCGGGATTGATAATTAAGCCCTCTGATAAAGGGGGGAACATTGTTTTACTCACAGCCTCTCAATATGAAACAGAGGCTTGTCGTCTGTTGGGAGACACTAATACCTATGCCATCGTCAATGAAAAAACATACAATCTGAGTGTGACTAATTATCATGAGATGATTTTGAAATGGCATAATGTTAACATGCTTAATACAGATGAATATCTGTTCCTAAGGTGTTTGAGTCCTGTGATCCCTACCTTTTATTATTTACCGAAAGTTCACAAGGATTTGTTAAATCCTCCTGGTAGGCCAATTGTTGCTTCTAATGGCAGTTTGACGGAAAATCTTTCTATTTATGTAGATTCTTTCTTGTCTCCTTTGGTAATGTCCCTCAAATCGTATTTAAGAGATACTAAACATTTTCTAAATTGTGTTGAAGAAATTGTCTGGAAAGATACATACTGTATGTTGGTGCTTGACATCGCCAGTCTATACACGTGTATAGCACATGGTGATGGTCTCAAGGCAATGGCGAGCTTCTTGGATAAACGGCCCATAAGATTTTACGAGCATAATAAGATGCTGCTGGAATTTATGATGTTTAGCCTTAACAATAACATTTTTTTATTTGGCAAACAATTATACCAACAAATGTCCGGTGTCGCGATGGGAGCCTGCTCCGCCCCCAGTTTCGCGAATCTTTTCGTGGGATGGTGGGAGGAGCAGGCGTCCTGGAGCGATAAATATCCTGAGTGGGGCAGTCGTATAATAAGATGGTATCGTTATATAGACGATTTGTTCATCATACTTGACTGTCCAGAAGAAGCTGCCATAGGTTTTGTAGATGCCCTGAATGACAATGACATCAATCTTAAATTCTCCGGTCAAATTAGCAACATGTCTGTGGATTATCTTGATCTCACCATATACATAGACAATCATGGGTGTATACAGACGAAATTGTTTAGAAAGGAAACGGCGGGTAATTCCACCTTGTTCGCCACTAGTAATCATCCCCGTCCATTAGTGGAGAGTATTCCTTATGGGGAGTTACTTAGAATACGGAGGAACAATTCCAATGACAATGATTTTGAGAGAGCAGCACATGCCAGCATGCAGAGGTTTAAAACCAGGGGTTATGGTGATAGTGTGCTATGGAAGGCCTACGAGAGAGTTAAAAAAATGAAACGCAAAGAGTTACTAAAACCTAAACAACACGTTAAATCTAAAAATGGTGGCTTTCGTCTCATAACCACCTACTCTCGTAATGCAGGCCAGATTAAGCAAATTCTGAGAAAGAATTGGAATATCTTATTGTCGGATAACATCATCAAAGCAGACTTACCCCCTAATCCACTGATCACATTTAGAAAAGCGAGATCATTAAAAAATCATTTGGTTTCTAGTCATTTTATAGCCCCTGAAAAGACCCCCAACCTACCTGTTCTCAAGGGTTTTTACCCTTGTGGCCGCTGTAAGGCCTGCAGGTTCAGTAAGCGGACGCTTACTTATAAAATACCTGGTGTTAGCATCCCCAAGAGAATCAATAAATTTCTAACTTGATCCACGCCATATGCCATTTACTGCTTAACATGCCCTTGCGGCCTCAATTATATTGGGAGCACTACTAATGCAGTAAAACTTAGGGTATTAGAGCATATGCGTGCGATTGCTAAAAAGGATGACACTTACCCAGTGGCCAGGCATTTTGCCAGATTGCACAACAGCAACAGGGACCTGTTAGCTTATACTTGCATTGACAGCGTGCCTTCTAGCGTTAGAGGGGGGGACCGTCTACTCAGACTTAGACGTCTGGAATCCAGATATATTATTGACTTACAGACCAAGCATCCGCTAGGCCTTAATATGCATGAAGAATTGTCTGTTCATTTAGGCTGACTGCTCTAGATGTATACAAACTTGTATTTCCTGTATTTTTTCTTTTTCTTTTTCCTTGACTGTGGTTTTATATGAATTGTGATGACAGAAAATTACTATTTTAAGTCTTATGACATTCCAATGAATTTGGTGACACATGCTTAATCTTGAAGCCCATTCAGGGCGTTATATGATTTGGAGTACATAACTGTGTGAAGTTATGAAGTGTAGAACTTTCTACTAGAATGTAACATCTTCTGGTTGAGTTAAAGTTTTCGGGCTACGATTTAATGACATAATCTCAAATGTCAGGCTCGGATGATACCGAAATGTTGATTAATCTAAATTAATTTACTTTAATCACACGCCCATCCAGGGCTTGATGAATGCATTATAAATGATTGCAAATCAATGGTTTAGGCGTTAGTTGAATCATGATGTTTCGAATTCGCCTGCATTGCATGTTTATTCTACTCCGTTCCAATATGGCGACCAAATAACTGTTTGTATAGTCCTATGTTTATTTCAAGTGATTCTAATTGAACGTGCATGTGGTTTCCTTTTTAAATGGACGCACGCCTCGGCTCTCTGCACAACTTGACGAAGCCCCAAGGCGAAACGCGTCGTTGCTGTTGGTTTCCCTATTAAATCTTTGTGAAACCTCCCCTGAGTGTGCTACCTTCCTTTTGGATTGATGTTCCTGGGATTTTGGAGCTTATATTTAATTCGGGCACACCCCCGAAGTGGTGTGCACCCACTCGAGCAGTGCAACTGGCTGGTGTTTGTAGCTTCCTCATATATATATATATATATATATATATATATATATATATATATATATATATATATATATATATATATATATATATATATATATATATATATATATATAGTTATACACATACATATGCATATATATATGCATATATGCCAGGAACTTCGTCTGCATACCATTTTGCTGGATATAAAGAACAAACCGGACCCAATCAGGTGAATTTGCTGGTTTTTATTAGTGCAACCTCTCGTCCGCCATGACGCATTTCGGGCCCTCAAGCCCTTCATCACATGACATGGTCAATTACACCTCGTGATTTTAAAGTGCATACATGGGTCACCTGACCCTGGGCCTGTAGATATGAACAACAGACTACTGCCTACTCCACAAACTTCACAATAGAATAACGTACAAAGCGCCAAAGAAGACCTCAAAGAAGATCTCTCAGCACTCAGCCTCTCCCTGAAAAACATCCTGCCCACTCATAAAAAGGGCCACCTCTTGGACCCTATCTATTCAAATATCCAAGAACTCTCCACATCCCTTCCCCTACCCATCCCCTGGACAGATCACCACCTTATCCTCCTCAAAATCCCGATCACTAGTCAAATCAGCCCCAGCCTTCCACCCCAAGCACCATCGCGCCCGGCGAATAAACTAAACACAGATGCCTGGACCCACCAGCTCATAGCCTCCACCCCCACCTTGAACCAGGATCCCTCACTTGCAGACATCCAATTCCGGGACTGGATAGAATCGTCTCTGGACGCGGTTCTCCCCGCTAAACAGCTCCCTAGTAAAAGGAATTCGTACAAATCCCCCTGGTTCACCTCGGAACTACGAGACCTTCGAAAAAAATGCAAAAAACTGGAACGTCTCTGGAGAAAAGATTGGAACCCTAATAACAAAGAAACGTACAAATCGGCCATTAAACAATATAAAACTCTCATCAAAAATACCCAAGCCTCGTACTACGAAGAGAAAATCAAGGCTGCCTCCAACTCCTCCAGGGAGACCTACCGCGTAGTAAAAAGTCTCATGAAGGTCCCTGAACCGCAACCGGCCGCCGATCCCACCGGTGCCAGGTGCACCCAACTTGCTGAGTTGTTCTCAGCCAAAATTCTAAAAATCACAATGACTTTTCCCATCACCTATCCCCCATCCGATCTCCCAGCTGTGCCCTTCTACTCAGCCGCACCAACCCTGAATGCCTTCCTCCCAGTCTCCACCGAGAGGCTGTTGGACACTCTCAACCGCGTGAAGAGTGGATCCCCGGATGACCCAGCCCCCATGAGCAAACTCAAACTAGTTGCCCCCACTATATCTCCCCATCTCACGAAGCTGATAAATG
The DNA here is from genome assembly GCF_964261635.1 of Lissotriton helveticus. Lineage (NCBI taxonomy): Eukaryota > Metazoa > Chordata > Amphibia > Caudata > Salamandridae > Lissotriton > Lissotriton helveticus. The sequence goes on from NC_136068.1 coordinate 435,002,364, forward strand.
CCTCTCAATCGAGCGGAATAGTCCCAGCCAGCTGGAAAAGTGCGATAGTCCGTGCACTCATTAAGAAACCTCACCTAGACCCATTGGACCCTTCAAACTTCAGACCCATTTCCCTCCTCCCAGGCATTAGCAAAGTGCAGAGAGAATCGTAAACGAACAGCTCTCAACATTCCTAGAGACTAACAATCTCCTTCGCCACTCACAGACAGGGTTCAGACCTGGACAGGGGACCGACACCGCCCTTCTGGCCGTAACAGAGGAGACAAGATCCATTCTGGATGCAGGAGGATCAGTGGCAGTGATCCTCCTGGACCTGAGTGCCGCCTTCGACACGGTGGACCACACCATCCTCCTCCACCGCCTCCAAAAAATGGGCATCACGGAGACTGCTCTGACATGGCTAAAATCCTTCTTGGAACACAGGACCTTCCAAGTGGCCGACAGCCACGGTCACTCCAAATCTCTCCCCCTGAACTGTGGAGTACCTCAGGGCTCCTCCCTGAGCCCCACACTTTTTAATGTTTACATGGCCCCTTTGGACGACATCGTCTCTCCTTTCGGCATAAAGGTGGTCATGTACGCCGACGACACTCAATTAGTCGTCTCCATCAACCAGGCCAATCAATCAATGGAGAACCTAGTCTCCTGCCTGCATAACATATCTATATTGATGAGTGACTCTAGGCTCAAACTCAACGGAGAGAAATCCGAAATCATGCTTCTAGGCGATCCTAACAAACTCCCGAAAACCCTTGCCTGGCCAGCGAGCATGGGCACCCCCCCCCCCCACACCAAAAAAAGAAATAAAAAGCCAAGGTTTGTGGCTAGACCAGGACCTCTGCTTCAGAGCCCAAGCACGAAAGACAGCCGGTACCTGCTTTGGCTCATGCGAGCAGCCCGTAAGATCCTTCCGCTCATTCCCCCCCAGTCTAGGAAAATTCTGATTCAGGGCCTCATCATATCAAGATTAGACGATGGAAACGCCCTATATCTAGGCGTGCCCGTAGCTGTCATAAAAAAACTCCAGAACGCCGCAGCAAAACTACTGACTGGAACGAAATCCAGATGCTCAGCCAGACCCTCCCTCAAGGTGCTGCATTGGCTTCCCATCCAAGAACGCATCTCCTTCAAAGCCTTGTGCATCTCCCATAAAATTTTACAAGGCAAGGGTCCACCAATACTGAGACCGCTCATTAAACCACACAAATCAACCCGACAGCTCAGATCGGACACCCTGTATCTGGCAAGCGTACCCAGAATAAGGAAAGCTCGCACAGGCGGCCGCCGCTTTTCTTATAACGCTCCCAAGCTTTGGAACAGCCTCCCCCTCAACATTCGCAAAGAAAACAATCTTCTCTCATTCCGCAGACTGTTGAAAACTTGGTTGTTCCCCCAATAATCCATTCCCAGGAGTACTGTCAAGCTTTTACGTTAGCGCTGGGACGCCCGAGGGTAGCTACGCGCTCTAGAAATCCTAAATCAAATCAAATCAATCAAATCAAATCAAAGAGTATATTCAGCAACATTGCTAAAATATATACATTGCATCGTTTTCACTTGTAATGCTCCCCAATATGTCGACCCAGTATAAATGTTGTGCAAACTTCGCAAATAAATAGATAAATAAAAATATATATAATTATAAATATTAAATAAAGCCTTTTTCATTTAACACTATATCAAATGTAAAATCAGGGCTAATATTTCATTACATATATACACCATTATCAAACAACGAATACCAATAATAACTTCATTGAATTCATTAATACACATTGATAAAAGTATGTGCAAAATCTGCTTTGAATGTGCAAAGATATGCAATTCAGATGTCTCTCTTTACTGGGTTTAAAGTGCGAAGGGGAGGATTTACAATAAAAGCCCAAGTGGGCTGGATTTGTTTGTGGATAACTGCATCTACACTGCCCACAAGGTCATGTTACACCCTGTGCACCTATACGTGTAAATAATATAATTATCCCTAGTGATAAATAAAATAAATTGATTTTTTTTTTTAAAAGCAGTTTTGTTCAGTTTAGATGACATATCTCGCAGGTTTTTCTCTAAGGACTGCCTTGTACTGGTGCATGTATAATTCATCTTTCTGTTTCAATCTACAAGCATGTGTACAAGTCCTCTGTCGCATTGAGGCCATTTGGTGTCTTGGTGTTGAGTTCAAGAATATATCTAGTTTCTAGTGACCTCAGGCGTGCTTCCCTGTTGCCTCCTCTGCGGAGTGGCGGCACCATATCTACAGCATAATAACTGAGGCACCCCAAATCCCCCTTGTGGCAAGAGTTGACATGTCTCGCCACAGGGTATGCTTCATCCTTGTTGTTAACAGCCCTCATGTGCTGGAGTATGCGCTTGTGGACCTGTAGCTTGGTGCTACCCACGTACCGTAGCCCACAAGCACACTCCAGCACATAGATGACAAAATCTGATTTACATGTCATCTTCTTGGTAATCAGGATCGGAGCCTCACTAAATGGGGACATATACGTCGTTTTGTTTTTCCCCATGGTGCATGCCTTGCAGACAGCGCACTTGATAAAGCCTTTACTCTGCATGAGCCAATTGTCTCTGCTCACAACCTCCGGGATGCTCTTCACAAGCATATGACTGACTGGAACGAAATCCAGATGCTCAGCCAGACCCTCCCTCAAGGTGCTGCATTGGCTTCCCATCCAAGAACGCATCTCCTTCAAAGCCTTGTGCATCTCCCATAAAATTTTACAAGGCAAGGGTCCACCAATACTGAGACCGCTCATTAAACCACACAAATCAACCCGACAGCTCAGATCGGACACCCTGTATCTGGCAAGCGTACCCAGAATAAGGAAAGCTCGCACAGGCGGCCGCCGCTTTTCTTATAGCGCTCCCAAGCTTTGGAACAGCCTCCCCCTCAACATTCGCAAAGAAAACAATCTTCTCTCATTCCGCAGACTGTTGAAAACTTGGTTGTTCCCCCAATAATCCATTCCCAGGAGTACTGTCAAGCTTTTATGTTAGCGCTGGGACGCCCGAGGGTAGCTACGCGCTCTAGAAATCCTAAATCAAATCAAATCAATCAAATCAAATCAAAGCAAAGAGTATATTCAGCAACATTGCTAAAATATATACATTGCATCGTTTTCACTTGTAATGCTCCCCAATATGCCGACCCAGTATAAATGTTGTGCAAACTTCGCAAATAAATAGATAAATAAAAATATATATAATTATAAATATTAAATAAAGCCTTTTTCATTTAACACTATTTCAAATGTAAAATCAGGGCTAATATTTCATTACATATATACACCATCATCAAACAACGAATACCAATAACAATTTCATTGAATTCATTAATACACATTGATAAAAGTATGTGCAAAATCTGCTTTGAATGTGCAAATATATGCAATTCAGATGTCTCTCTTTACTGGGTTTAAAGTGCGAAGGGGAGGATTTACAATAAAAGCTCAAGTGGGCTGGATTTGTTTGTGGATAACTGCATCTACACTGCCCACAAGGTCATGTTACACCCTGTGCACCTATACGTGTAAATAATATAATTATCCCTAGTGATAAATAAAATAAATTGATTTTTTTTTTTTAAAAGCAGTTTTGTTCAGTTTAGATGACATATCTCGCAGGTTTTTCTCTAAGGACTGCCTTGTACTGGTGCATGTATAATTCATCTTTCTGTTTCAATCTACAAGCATGTGTACAAGTCCTCTGTCGCATTGAGGCCATTTGGTGTCTTGGTGTTGAGTTCAAGAATATATCTAGTTTCTAGTAACCTCAGGCGTGCTTCCCTGTTGCCTCCTCTGCGGAGTGGCGGCACCATATCTACAGCATAATAACTGAGGCACCCCAAATCCCCCTTGTGGCAAGAGCTGACATGTCTCGCCACAGGGTATGCTTCATCCTTGTTGTTAACAGCCCTCATGTGCTGGAGTATGCGCTTGTGGACCTGTAGCTTGGTGCTACCCACGTACCGTAGCCCACAAGCACACTCCAGCACATAGATGACAAAATCTGATTTACATGTCATCTTCTTGGTAATCAGGATCGGAGCCTCACTAAATGGGGACATATACGTCGTTTTGTTTTTCCCCATGGTGCATGCCTTGCAGACAGCGCACTTGATAAAGCCTTTACTCTGCATGAGCCAATTGTCTCTGCTCACAACCTCCGGGATGCTCTTCACAAGCATATGACTGACTGGAACGAAATCCAGATGCTCAGCCAGACCCTCCCTCAAGGTGCTGCATTGGCTTCCCATCCAAGAACGCATCTCCTTCAAAGCCTTGTGCATCTCCCATAAAATTTTACAAGGCAAGGGTCCACCAATACTGAGACCGCTCATTAAACCACACAAATCAACCCGACAGCTCAGATCGGACACCCTGTATCTGGCAAGCGTACCCAGAATAAGGAAAGCTCGCACAGGCGGCCGCCGCTTTTCTTATAACGCTCCCAAGCTTTGGAACAGCCTCCCCCTCAACATTCGCAAAGAAAACAATCTTCTCTCATTCCGCAGACTGTTGAAAACTTGGTTGTTCCCCCAATAATCCATTCCCAGGAGTACTGTCAAGCTTTTACGTTAGCGCTGGGACGCCCGAGGGTAGCTACGCGCTCTAGAAATCCTAAATCAAATCAAATCAATCAAATCAAATCAAAGCAAAGAGTATATTCAGCAACATTGCTAAAATATATACATTGCATCGTTTTCACTTGTAATGCTCCCCAATATGTCGACCCAGTATAAATGTTGTGCAAACTTCGCAAATAAATAGATAAATAAAAATATATATAATTATAAATATTAAATAAAGCCTTTTTCATTTAACACTATATCAAATGTAAAATCAGGGCTAATATTTCATTACATATATACACCATTATCAAACAACGAATTCCAATAACAATTTCATTGACTTCATTAATACACATTGATAAAAGTATGTGCAAAATCTGCTTTGAATGTGCAAAGATATGCAATTCAGATGTCTCGCTTTACTGGGTTTAAAGTGCGAAGGGGAGGATTTACAATAAAAGCCCAAGTGTATATGCATGTTATGTACATGAAAGTTTTACAAACACTAATAAAAGTAAAGCTAAAAAGCCACCTAATTACAAACAGAATTGCTTTAAGTGTAATAAAGATGAAACCTATTGCATTTTGATTTTTATTTCACTAGTGCCTTTAGGCAGCGAGTAAAGGGTTGGAGTAAGGTCACGCTGTTTTTTCAGTGTGAGTAGTAGAGAGTGATTAGTAGAGAGTGATTAGAGAGTGAGTAGTGTTGAGTAGTAGAGAGTGAGAAGAGAGTAGTAGAGAGTAGTAGAGACTGAGTATAGTGAGTAGTAGAGTAGTAGTGTGATTAGTAGAGTGAGTAATAGAGTGAGCAGTAGAGTAGTAGAAATTATTAGTAGTGAGTAGTAGATAGATTGTGAGTAGTAGAAAAATAGAGAGTAGAGAGTAGAGTAGTAGAGAGTAGTCGGCTGTAGTAGTGAGTGGTATAGAGTAGTAGAGTAGTATAGAGTGAGTAGGAGAGAGTATGTAGGATATAGCGAGTAGTAGAGAGTGAGTAGTAGGTAGCTGAGTAGTAGAGAGTGAGTATTATAGAGTGATTAGTAGAGAGTAGTAAAGAGTACTAGAGAGTAATAGACTGTAGTAGTGAGTAGTAGAGAGTAAGTGGTAGATAGTAGAGTGAATAGTAAATAGTATATTGAGTAGTAGAGTGAGTAGTAGAGAATGAGTAGTAGAGAGTGAGTAGAGACTAGAGAGTAGTAGTTAGTACTAGAGAATACTAGCGTGTAGTAGAGAGTGAGTAGTAGATAGTAGTAGAGAGAGAGTTGTAGAGAGTAGTAGAGTAGTAGAGAGAGTAGTAAAGAGTTGTAGAGTGACTAGTAGAGAGTAGTTGCAATGCAACTTTCTCACCTTTAGGATCTTAAAAGTATTTAGCTATGCAGCACATTATCCTGGCTGTTATATTAAGTCTTGTCATTTAGGCTTACGATGAAAAGAGCATTTGTTTTCAGTAGGGTGCCATGAAAAGGGGTCAAGGTAACTGTTAGTCCCAAACAAAGTTTTACAAAAACCAACATGAATTGAAAAAGCTAATGCATTGACAAAGTCAAAAGGCTGGCAGCATAAGTCGGACCAGCTAGACCAAAACGCACAATGCGGCCCTTGTTCCACGCAGACATTGTAGCGAGGAGGGCGGAAAAGAAGCGGGTAGTTCGCATTTTTTTGTTTTAGGCGGAGGAAAAGAAAGAAATAATGAAGCAAGACGTTGACGTGTACTTACTGGTTGGTTAGGATGAACGGGGCGTGCAGAGGGAGATTAGAGGGCTTTAACCGAAGGGCGAGGGCGAACACAGTGATGCAGATGCCGACAGACGGCTCATGTGGTCAAACTGAGAAACCTTTTAGAGTATATTAGTTTGTGTTCTAGCAGCTGTGATCTTCCAACAAAGAATTATTCAAGCAAGTGCCAGACAAACAACCCACCCTGCTTAGAACCCGTGATCATAGCACCGCCGTGTTTGAAGAGAACACCTCCACACAAAACACGCTTGCGGCAAACCTGAACAAAGCCTTTGAGCCTCAAGCTGAAGTATTCACACCAAGTTATCGCACTTCCAGTAAAAAAAGCACTTTCACGCAATAACAAACCCCCCCAAAAAAGAGAAAACATGTCCTGTCGCCTCGCCCCACCCCATACACTATCGCTGTCAGCCTCCTTCCCAAACAGCCTGACTCCCCTGCAGGGATCATATTGTTATGAACGGGTGACTGCACGGCTGCTCCCCAGGCCGCAATGCCCCTCTGCTTTTCATTACCCCCCACACACACACCCTGCCCAAGTCAACTGCTGAGAGCCGATCCGAGCCTCCGCCCTGTGATGTAGGTTGCATGCCACGTACATTGTTGTGTTTCTTTTTTTCCCCATTTTTTTATATAGTGCGAACTCGACCTGCAGATATCGGAGCGCTCTATGTGATCACCAGTTGCGTTGCAGACACATTCAAGTGTGAGCAAGGGCCAGTTGAGATGGGGGCATCACACTGGCAGACAAAATGCGCTACATTTTATCTTAAGTAGAGTATAACGAAACGCATTTCATCAATGAGACACAGAAATGATAGCTTAGGTCAACATGTTTTAGTTGCATTACAGTCGTCATAACATCCTCCTATCTTCGGGTCGCACCCCCTCACTGAAGCAGCCAACGTTCAAATTCTAAAGGGTTACTAATTGCAGCTTTGTTTTATTTCTGAAGGCTTCGTACCTTTTGCAGGCGCAGCTAATTGCAAACTTATAGGGTGGTCCTGTGGCGGACGGAATTACATATATATAATGTGACGAGGCAGAGGCAAAACAAGGGGGCAAACATGAAAAACTAACACAATACGGTTAGACGGTAAACTTCATTCATAATTGGGCTTTTAATAGTCCCTTGAAACACATTGACCCAGGGCAACTGCACGTGCTGCATTACGGAGAGCGCCCTCAGCCCACCCGCTGGTCGGGTTGGGTTTGCGCAGAGGTACGGAAGACGTGCGAAGAAGCAGAAGGAAGTGTGCACAGGAGCACGGAGAGAAGGCAGCACCAGGGCAGCGACCCGAGGGGAGGCCACAGAACAAGAGGCAGGAGTACACACTCCTGAGAGACCATCGTTACCTGAGAAAGCCTCTGGACTGTAACATGACTCCCGGCAGCAAGTGGTGAAGCTGCAACAGGTCGAGGGAGTTGCATTTCTACAGTGCAGCCCTGCACCACTCCTCTAGGAGACCTCCCCGCCGCAGGCAGCATGCGCACCCTGGTGGCGATGATCGTCGGCATGGTGCTGGCCCCCTGCGGGCTGGTGCTCGCCCTGACCTGCACTTTCGCGCCGGACTGGCGGGAGCAGAGCCAAATCACCAGCGAAGCCCTGGACTTCGTGGAGCACCAGGGCATCTGGGACATCTGCAGCGAGGTGGAGTCCACGCACCAGTGGACCTGCGGCATCGACCGGCAAGACTACTTCTCGCGGCCCCAGGTGCAGGCGGCCCGCAGGCTCATGATCACCTCCATGGTGGTCACTCTCCTCGGGGTGGCAATGTCTTCGCTGGGAGTTGGCTGCTGGCAGGATGAGCCCTCCTACACGCTGACGGGCTGTTGGGCTGGTGGTCTTTGCCTCCGGGGGTGCTCAGCCTGGTGGCCATCTCTTGGTACAACTACCAGCTCTACGTGCAGCCCGGTCTCTTTGGGTGGTAAACAGGACTACAAATCCCAGTATACAACAAAATACACGAACCGCGTGAGTATATCGCGCATGAAGTTGTGCAGAACTTGAGAGCTCTGTTGATATTTATGGGGAACAGGCTACTGCTGAATTGTTTATGCAACACGTCGATGAAACACAAGCGCTCGCCATGACACAGCCTTTTCTTTTTGAGCCGTCCCACTTGGACGGGCGTAGCCTGACTTACGTGTGTGGTAAAAGGTTTATTATCTTCTTTATGGGGCCATCTGTTTCACCCCATAAAGAAGATAAGAAACCTTTTACCGCAGCAGTAAGTCAAGGAAGCCAGTCCAAGTGGGACGGCTTCAAAAGAGAAAAGAGTACATCACTAACCCCTCTTTTCCAATGGCTGGCCACCGTTTAGCATGAACTGTGACGCCAGCCAATGGAAAAGAGGGGCGGGGCTTAACCTCGCTAGTGAAACGTACTCTATATCATTAAATCTCGCCAGCGAGACTCCGCATGTGCGCAGCCTACGCTAGCCGAGACCTAAAAATGCGCTTGTGCCACTAGCCTAGGGGGTCTAGGGCTTCCTTTGACAACCATGTGCGAGCAATCATGAGTCTTGCCAGGGTAACTGCAAAAAAGACCCCAACAACCTCCTCCCAGATGTTCTGAGAATACCCAAGCACCACCACTTTCAGGTCAGGAATAGTAGTCTTGCAAAGATGATTAATTAGTGCAAGCACTCTATGACAGAACTGAATATTAGGGCCACAGATTGCAAAGATATGCGCCGTATCCACCTCTAACATACCACACCTAAAACATGTTGTTTCCAGCATGCCCTACTTGTAAAGCTTAAAAGGTTTATAATATATGTTGTTTAAAATTTTAGGAGAATGTGTTTTACGTTGTGAAACGTTGAGGGCACTTTGCGCCTGCATGTTAGTGCAGCGTACCTCAGATACAGAGACATTACAGTGCAGCTGCTGAGCCCACTTAGCCGCAAGCAGCTCAAATTTGTTACCAGTGTTCCCAAACATTGAGTAGAAAGTGTGTATATAACCACATTTCTTGATTCTGATAAACCCCTCTAAGAACTTGTTATAATTTATATTAATGTCACTTTTGGAAATAGCCCTTTTTCAGGGTTATACCCAAACTTTTTGCTTCTTCCTTCTATTTTTCCCGACCTGTTTTTGTTGGCTTTAGGACTCTGGGCACTTTACCACTGCTAATCCGTGCTAAAGTGCATATGCTCTCTATGTAAATTGTGAACATAATTGGTTATCCATGATTGGCATGTTTGATTTACTGGTATGACCCTAGTGAAGTGCACTGAGTGTGCCAGGGCCTGTAAATCAAATGCTACTAGTGGGCCTGCAGCACTGATTGTGCCCTGCAAATGTAACTCAGACCTGCCACTGCAGTGTCTGCGCACAGTTTTGAGGTACCCCTCAGGTAGGCCCTAGGTACCCCCATGGAGAGTGTGCAGAGTATGTGAAAGGTAGGATAAGTACTGGTGTGTGTGACATATCCTTATACTAAAATACTGCCAATTTCATTCTTCACTATTGAGAGGCTGGCTCTGTGCCCCATAGGACAGAATAAGAGATACTTTGTAACACCTTACAATTATAACTAACCATTGGGACAAGATAGAAGAATAAGGTTTAGGCTCTCTGAACTCAGGATTTAATTACACATCTTTTAATAAAGATGGTTTTTGAATAGTCCATTTGAAAATGTCAGTTTTAGAATGTGTGCATTTTCTTGTTTATCCATCCTGTGTATCTCTGCCTGTTTATGGATTGACTGTCTGGTTTTGCAGTGACAGGAGCTGGGGATGTGCATTCACTGTAGACAGCCACTGTGGGGTTGAGGTGGGGCAGGCCTTGGCTGCATTTAGAGTCGTGGGAGATTTCCTTACACCTGAATAGGGCCTGTCTCCCTTGCACAATGCTGTCCCCACCCCCTGTGGTCATATCACACCAGTGAGGACAGAACTGGTTTGGACTTGGTTTAGAGAACCTTGTACAAGGAATTAAACGACAAAATGGGGTATACGTTGTAGACCATAAACCTCAAAACTTTAGATCACTTCTGGACTCAAGTGGAACCTTTGCCAAGGAGAAGAGCTGGAGAGCTGTGAGGAGTACTGCCCCTTTGCTGTATGCCGTGTAGGGGTTGGCCTGCAGTTTGCTGCTTGTGCCAAGAAAAGGACTAAGATTGGACCTTTGTTGAGAAACCTGCTTGAAGAAGAATCTCCAAGGGCTTGTGTATGCTGTTCTGAAGTCTCAGGGACACACATAATTCACCCCAGCTCCCCTGGACTATATTGTTGAGAGTCCTAGCCTGCCAGGATGCGCCTGTTCCAATTTTGGGCCTCTGGAGGTTTCTCCTGCTATTGGGAGCTGGAAGAACCTTAGAGAATCAAGAGAAACAATATCATGGGCCACCCCAGCCCCACATAAATCGATTGAAGTCTCATCCGTCACAAATCCATTCCCACCACCACCCTCTAAAGGGACTGACCTTAAGAAGGTGAAGGATAAAAAATAAAAGTCATAAAACATCTCCCATCCAGTGCACAGAGGAGAGCAGTAGAGGGAGAGGAAAGAACAACACACAAAGCCTAATACCCTAATGGATAAAATCAGGAAGTACATTTTAAGAAATGTGAAATGTGAGAGGAACTCAGAAACAGCATTAACACCATAACCAAATGCAAATTAGGGCAATCTCTGAGGCAAAACTGGGAATGAAGAACCAAGGTTGACTGGTATAATCAAGGTTACCGCCCTCTGGCCCCATGCCAAACATAAGGGGACAGACTGCAATATATCCAGGCTTTTAGTCGAGACCTCAGAGCCCCCCCAAGCCTTCAGCAAAGGCTGCGCCTATTCTGAGTCCTGACAATATGTTGTTTGGCCCTGATACAGGGAATCCACAGTTTCACGGGCTCCAGGAGGGCTACCATACCCCCCAACATAAAAAAGGATAGTATAATATCACACAGGCGCCAACTACTATACACAGTCTCACAGCAAAAATCCAACCTTACAAAAACATTTACTCCGCACATGAGTACTGGTTTATTCGGCTGAGCCAGCTGGAAGACTAGTTGTCAGAACATATAGCTCCCGAAGTGGATCAAGATTGCCCTGGGATACTTGCAGCCTGCACCTTGTTTGGGTATCTGAAATGGAAATCTGTGCATCCGCTGAACTTGGCAATCTATATCGCCGGTCATTGAGTTGGAGAAATGCCTGTTGAAACAAATAGACAATGTATTTCCTAGGGTCATCCCCCTCATTCCCGTCTGGCACCCCCTAGAACACCAAGATTATTACATCATATTCGATTCTCAATGGCCTCCAGTTGCAATGACATAGATTGTAGTTTCTCATAATGCTTCACTTGATTCCCCATACTTTGTGTTGAAGAAACCAGACTGGTAGACTGAGTTTCAATTTTGTTAAGATGGCTGTGCATGATCTTCAAGTTTTTGATATTTTTCTCAGCACAACCTGCGTCTTCAAGTGAGAGGTTTTTAGGGCCAGCGAGATTATAAATGGCAGTGAGGGAGGGTGCATCTTCATTACCTACAGCTGACTGTCCCAGAGGTGCTATTTCTGATTGCTTGAACCCTTCAATTGCGTATTCTCAGTGGAGGTCAGCCAAAATGCAGGATCAACTACCTCTCGGGAAGTTACTTTTGAAGGAGCTAGTTGCACTTCCTCTGGATCCCACGGTAACTAAACTGTGCCAGTGTCACCCACCTCCTCCAGTGGTATCTCAGAGCACCACTGGGGTACCACAGACTCACTGATTAGCCTTAGCTTGCTATGGGGTATTCCCTTCCCTTCATCTCCAACCTCCTGGGTGCTCAACGCTTCCTGCTCTCCAAGCCATCTCCACTATTAGACGCCGACTCTGACTCAGTCTGATGCTGCCAGGCTGCCAGCCTTGTAGGGGGTCAGACATTGAGAAGAAGGCCTCCAGAGACTCTTGAAAATCATGCAACTCATTGAGGCTATAACCTCCCGATGGCACAGTTAATGTAGTGTCCCCTTCTAGACTGATAACATGCTGGGTGGGAGCTTCTGCTGAGGCTTCTGGAATCAAGGGAAGAGTTTCAAGCTGGGTTGTGTAGCAGACATTACCAAGCGCTTTCACTGTGGCTATATCCTTGTTCTCAGTGTTAAGTACATCGGCTGGTGTCATTGGAGTGTGGGACCATGGTAGAGACATTCACAATAGACACTACATCAGATGCACCAGGACTGTTTTGGGCGCCTTGGGCTCCTTTTGTGCTTTCTGCTTCTTTTTGTGTGTTTCCGACGTCAGCCTACCTGCAGGAGTGGAAGCAGGCTCCAATCCCTGGCCTGATGCGTTGCCTATACCAGCTGGCCGTCCTGGTTGTAAACACTATGCGCGTGGACTAGGTGCCCGGCATTCAGTCTTAATCCTATGCCACTCGTTGGGTGCCCACCTTGGGTTCCTGGCATCTTGGCCTTCCTATAGAAACGCCAGGGAGCTCATGACCGGACCCAATCGCTGGAAGTGGATAAAGTAATTGCAGGTGGCTAAGAGACATGCTGGGAAGAGGTGCTGCTGCCAGCACCCTCTACGGGCCTTGATGCAACCTTGCTGGAATGGGATCCGTGTTCCGCTAATAGGCATAACCCCTACAAGGATAGGCAGCTGTGGGGGCTGTAGGTGCGAGCCACAAAGGAACTGACAGAAAATCAGCATTCGGGCAGCTTTCCTCTGCTTTCTTATGCGCTTTCTGGGCAGTCAAATGGGAATGCAGTCATTCATCCTCGTACTCCCAGGAGACAACGTGGTGGTGATACAGCCCTTAACTCCCAATACTGAAGTATGTCTTACTATACACTGATTCTGAATCGGAATATAACTGCATGCTTATTTTAGTACCCACAAAAATCAGACAAAAACTGATTGAAATGCAGATTTAACACCACATATACAATTCTACGCCCCCTTTTTGACCTGCAAAATAATAAAACAGTACCACAAGTATGCTAAGGCTTTTCTCATGGCAATGAGGACAATTTGCCTGTCATCATGCAATACTCTTAGGATACTTTTCCCTCAGGAGAATTTGTAACACCATACATTGTCCATTCTGTAGATGGTTCAATACTTGAGAGTAATTTTTTCAGCCACTTTCTGAGCTTGTCTGGCCCTGAACAGATTTGGCAGTGCTTTGTAGATCATTACTGTCCCTGACCGGCATGCCAGAGTCCTCACCTCAAATGTGTGTGTTTCATTGCCACAAACCCAGGGGCCACCCAGCCACTGTGCCAACCCCACAGAGTGGCAAAACACAAAAGGTCGGGCTGGACTGTTCCCATGAGGCACAGGGTCAAGGCTGATTTGCATATGGCCATGTCTGAACTGGGGTGGCGTGGAGTGCAAAAAAACGATGGATTTAGGCCCAGATCTCTGTACTGGGGTGAATGTATGACATTGTTCTGCATTCTGTCGATCAACTGTTGTTTTGCATTTGTCACCCCGAGCGGGATAGGTATGCTCAGACGTGAGTCCCATGCTCTCCACACCACTGGAGTCAAGCTATCCTGGCTGAAGACGGCTGATAGCCAGAAACCGGTCCTAGGATGCTTGATTACGTCCAGGAAAGACATGGCTTGGCAGTTCGGGCTGGACTGTTCCCATGAGGCACAGGGTCAAGGCTGATTTGCATATGGCCTGTCTGAACTGGGGTGGTGTGGAGTGCAAAAAAACGATGGATTTAGGCTCAGATCTCTGTACTGGGGTAAATGTATGACATTGTTCTGCATTCTGTCCATCAACTGTTGTTTTGCATTTGTGACCCCACAGAGTGAGCACAAAGAAGAGTACTTTGGTGGTCAGCTTACTCTTTAGGAAAACTGACGCTATCAATGATGACATTGGTAACAAGCATAGGCAAAGCCAATGAATCTCACATATGCAAGATCTATTGACTTTGTCATTTTTTTTTTTTTGCCAAGTTGTACAGCATGGCTAAAAGGAAACAGAACAAGTTTTATGATGCTTTCAATGTGCCTGCTTTATATAATGCTTTAAAAACTTTCAATCGGGGGGGCGTGGCCAAGATGGCGACCTGACCAGCCGCAAGATCGCGTGGCTCCCCGGCCCTGATCCCCAGTTAAGCCCCTAAAAGTTACTCAATACCTCCCAACACAGTACCTTTGGCCCGCGGAGTCCAGAATCGGGTCCTAGGTTCGCAGCTGTGGGGCGGCAGCGACGCCGGCGTCAGAAGAGTCTTGCTTCCCTCGGGACCAGCAGAGCGGGCTCGGGCCATGGTGACATGGCGGCCTGAGTCGGAGACGCTGGGACCCCTGGTGCAGCCACCAGTGAGACCCGCGGGGGCTGGCGAGCTCAGGAATGCCGGAATAACAGGTCCAGCACTGCCGCAGACGCCGGAGTGGCTTGGGGCAGGGCGGCGTGAGCCTGGTCCGGGCAGACAGCGGCAATGCACCAGGTGAGCGCCCGCGACGGGATGCGCCAAAATCGAGGCCCCAGCCGGACCAGTGTGCTGGCTTCCACTGAAGGGCCGACGAAGCAGGCAAGGCGCCCCCGGCACATTAGAGATTAACGCTCCGCCAGTGGGACGAGGAGAGGGCAGCAGCACAGGCGGCCTCCGGCGTTGGAGAGGCTGCACGGTGTACCGCCTTGGGGGTGAGGACCGCGAGGAGGGCGGGAATCGGGGCCCAGGTCTCAGCAGGGCCGGGAAAGCACGGAGGCCCGGCAGAAAAAGCAAGGCACCCCAGCAGAGCCCCGCCGCACTACAGGCGGACGGTAGGGTGTGCTTTGACACTGGGGACCCCAGCAGGAGGGAGACCGAGTGGGGTCCCGCCTGGAAGAGTGAGGCGCGCAGGGAATGCGAAACTAGAGCTCCCCGCCACAAGGCCTAGGAAGGCACCCCAACGCAGCAGAGCCCCGCCGCACTACATGCGGACAGTAGGGTGTGCATCGACACTGGGGACCCCCAGCAGGAGAGTGGCCGAAGCGGACCACAACAGGAGTGAGGAGGTGGAGAGCTTACAACAGGAAGTCATCCGTCTCCGGGACCAGCAGGTGGACCTTCAGGCACATGCAGAAGACCTCGAGAACCGGTCCCGGAGAAATAACATACGGGTACGAGGAGTGCCACTCAAATCGGAAGGAGAGAATATAACTGGCTACCTGCAGAAGCTGTTCCGGGAGGTACTGGGGGAACCCGAGGACTTTGAGGTCCGCATTGATAGGGCGCATAGAGTGGGCCTGGCGCGCCGGGCTCCAGCCCCGTCACCGGATATATTAGCCTTCCTGTCTGACTTCCCACTGAAGGAACGCATCTTGAAAGTGGCACGCCGGAAGCAGCCCCTTAAATTCCAAGATCACCCAATAGCGTTGTTCCAAGACCTCTCAGCCATCACCCTCCAAAAACGGAAGAGCTTTAGAGCAGCTACCACCTTTCTAAGGGACAATGGGATCCCCTATGCCTGGGGGCATCCCTTCAGACTAATCTTCAAGTGGAAGGGGAAGTTACACCAGCTCCGATCAATGCGGGAGACCTGTGCGTTATTGGGAATCGACAATGAGGGGATTTTGCAAATGGAGGGATTGACGCCACGGTCATCACCACTGAAATCCACTCAGCCCCCCCAGGAGACGTGGCAACGCATGGGACGCCAACGTTCACCCAGGAATTACCAGACCCTAAGACGATAGCGCAGGCACAAGTGGTAGCTGTGATGGAAGTGTCTAAAGACACATCAATTGAAGACTGAGGCAAGACGCAGGGGGGTATCACAGCACTGTCATTGCATGGGGTTGGGGGTCAGGGAGGGGGGCCACTAGGGTCGCCACTGCCACACACTCCCTTCCTTCCTAATGCTACAGGCCTGAACTTTGTGCGACTGGCCTGGGACCTTTTTCTTCTCACCATAGGCCTGAATGAGGTTTGGACAGGCCTTGGACAATGGTTTGCAGTTGGGGTTACCAGTTGGGGTTGGGGTGGGGGAAGCGGGGGGCATGGGAATGGGGGAGGGAAGGAGGGTTGGTTTTTGTTCAGGGGGTGTTTTCAGGAGGGGGGGTGGGTGGGTTGTCGTCCAGTGCTCCATTTTGGTCTTTTTAATCTAGGTTACAATCCAGCATCTCACACATTTTAAAGGGGAGGTTCTACATAAGTGCGCAGAACAGAAAGGGAGATTACTAGCGTACCGCTTTGCTTTAGGGGGCCTCACGTTTATGATTGGGTCCCTATATGGCCCTAACGAGAGCCAGGAACACTTTCTACACTCGGCCCCTATGGACATCACAAACACACCGGATAGGCATATTATACTAGGGGGGAATTCAACATGGTCTTTGACACGGTCCTGGATAGGTCTGCCCAACGCACTCACCAAACTGGAGTGTTTTCCTCCAGTTGCACTAACCGGATGGCAGAGCTGGATCTTCATGATCTTTGGCGCCGCACACACCCACACGATAGGGAATACTCTTATTATTCCAACGCACATAAAACCTTCGCCAGGCTGGATCATCTCCTAGTCACTAGTCCTGTTTGCGCCTTGTCCACCTCGACGGAGATAGGGGTAATCTCCCTCTCGGACCATGCACCAGTCACTGCCACACTCAAGTTGCCACCGGTGTCATATCCCCCCAGGGTCTGGCGTCTTAGAGACACGCTACTGCATGGGAAGTAGTGAAGCACATTCAGGACACTATCCAAGGCTACCTGATCCACAACGCTAACTCCGACACGACTTTGGCGGCACAATGTGCGGCCATGAAGGCAGTCATCCGGGGGGATTTTTGTCTTTCTCCTCCGCGGAGAATAGGGACCGGCAACACAAACGGGACGAACTCACGCAACGTGTGCACGAATTTGAGCAAATGCACCAACGAACTGGGGCACCCAGAATATGGAAGCAACTCAAAGTAGCACGGCAACTCCTGGCGGCCCTAGATAGGGACCGGGCGGAGTTCGCAGCCCTGCGGCTGCGGCATGCCTTTTACACCGGAGGGGACAGATGTGGCGAATAGGCTTCGAGCTGCGGACCAACAACAGATAGTAAAAGAGCTCTCGTGTCCTGACGGGTCCATAGTCACAGAGGACGCCCAGATCGCGGAAACTTTCCGCAACTTCTATGCGACTCTTTATACAAGCAGCCTTTTAGACGACTCGGCAGCGGCCGAATACCTGGACTCCATTACACTCCCCTCTCTGGCACCTTCACAATCGGAATACCTTGAAAGGGATATCCGCATTGAAGAAGTGATCTCCGCCATTGCCAAACTCAAGCACGGGAAAGCTCCGGGCCAGATGGCTTCACGGCCCTCTTTTACAAAACATTCTGCACTACACTAGCAGTGATTCTCACCCGCTTTTTAACACCTTTTCTGAACCCGGCGCCATCCCACCTGACCTCCTGCGTGCGTCCCTTACGGTCATCCCCAAACCAGGGAAAGATAGGGCTAAATGTGGCTCCTACAGGCCGATATCGCTACTGAATGTGGACCTTAAATTATACACGGGAATCCTAGCGGCCCGGTTGGCCCCCCACTTGCCGGGCCTCATAGACCCGGACCAGGCGGGCTTCATCCTCAAACGGCAGACGGTAGATAACACCAAAAGGGTCGTCCACCTCATAGAAAAAGTCTCCCGAATCCCAGGAGAGAGAATGATGCTGGCGGTAGACGCCGAGAAAGCGTTTGACCGAGTTCACTGGCCGTACCTAGAACAGGTCATGGCGAAGGACGGTATTGGAGCGAAATTCCGCACTCTCATTTTTAATTGTCACAAATCCCCCACGGCAGTGGTGCGGGTGAATGGTTATAGCTCGCAGAGTTTTGACATCGAGAGGGGCACGAGGCAGGGGTGCCCGCTATCACCCTTATTATTTGCCCTGTATATGGAGCCATTCGCTCAGAGGATCCGCCAAAACAGTGCGGCAACAGGGATGGAGTTCGGTGGCTTCACCCACACCGTCAGTCTCTACGCGGACGATGTCCTACTCTCGCTAGAAAGTCCGTGCACGGCCCTCCCAGCTTGCATAATGGAGTTGGAGACCTTTGCGGGCGTAGCCGGGTTTAAAATGAATACAGACAAGTCAATAGCTCTCGATTTGTCCCTCAACCCCTACACATAAACTTACCTACAGAACCTCTTCCCCCTCCAATGGTCATCCGGCCTCGTGCCGTATCTAGGGATCCAGCTAGCTCCCACACTTACAACTATGACGACGGCCAACTATGCCGCACTCCAAGGGAAGATACGGGAGGAGGTTGGATGCTGGAAACACTTCCCCCTTTCTTGGTTGGGTAGAATAGCAGCGGTCAAAATGACCGTTTTGCCTCAAATTCTCTACCTCTTTAGGGCGCTACCGCTACAGCCACCTACGGGTTGGCTCCAGCAAATGCAGGCAGACCTCACCCACTTTATTTGGCAAGGCTGGAAGCCGAGAATGAAGAGGGTACTGACCATGTTGGCTCCAGAAGCAGGGGGCTTGGGGATTCCGGATTTGCGCAAATACTTTCAGGCGGCACAGTTGCGCTACTTAGTGGAATGGAGTAAGTGGGAGTCGGAGAAGCACTGGCTCTTCCAGGACCAGGCATTTGCGGAGCGCCCACTCCAGGAAATCCCCTTTCTTCGTAAGGCCCATCGGCCCGCTAACCTTTATGCCTCGTTTGTCACACAGGTCCCCCTGAAAGTGTGGGACGCCACTAACACCATTCACGAACTTACCACCTTCCCTTCGCCACTCACGCCATTGGTGGACAACCCAGACTTCACTCCGGGATTAGATAAGGGAGCCTTCACTCACTGGCGGCCTGTGGGGTGCCGCTTCCTCTACCATATCTACGGTCCAGACGGAGTAATCCCTTTCCCACTCTTTAAACAGGAATATAACTTCCCTGAGACGGAGCGGATGCGCTACATGCAAGTCCGCCACTGGGCACTGCAACCACAAGTGAGGGAGATGGCCGATAGGAAACTCCAGCCGTATGAAAGGTGGCTTCTATCCCGCACTTCTGACGCCAAATTAATATCCGACCTGTACAAATTTTTACAACAACTGACAACACATCTCCACAATCCAGGCAAGGAACGCTGGGAACGTGAACTGGGTAGGACCCTGAGCCATAAAGAATGGGACTAGATCTCTTTTAGAGTGCGCCACTCTGCATACCACACTGGGCTTACAGAGACACTAACTAAGATATCTACATATTGGTATTACACCCCAGAACAGATACATGAGATGGACCGCAGCAAAGACAAAAATTGTTGGAGGGAGTGTGGACACGCAGGCACCCTGTTGCACCTCTTGTGGGACTGTCCTCTTCTCCATTCATACTGAACGCAGGTAATAGACGACATTGACACTCATTTCCAGACAGAGCTGCCTCGATTCCCTGCCTACGTCCTGCAGGGGCTCCCTAATCCATTGACATACCCCTTGCGCTCGCGCAGGGGACGCCAGATAGCCATCGCCCTAGGCTCCGCAGTACAGAACATCCTTATACACTGGCGCACTACTACAGTCCAGTCCACTATAGGGTGGTTACATAGGATGTGGCATGTATTGGGGATGGAGAAGCTGTCACTTACCTTAGCCGGAGATGTAGATCAATATGATGAACTCTGGCAACCATTCCGCTCCTTGTTGGTCACTGAATTTAGGGAACTCACCTGCCCGAGATACCTCCGCCTGTTGCGGCTCACAGCACCTAAAGAGTTGGACTCCTAAGGGGGTTGCAAATGGAGAGTCCTTCAAGAATTAGAGGGGGGAAGCGACGAGGGATAGACCTGAGCACTGGACGGGGGGGTGAGGGAGGGGGGGAGTTGGGAGAACGGGGGTGGGGTTTCCTATTGGAGGGTTTTTCGCAGCACTTCCTCTATATGTGTGCCTTTGCTGGTCAGATTGGTTTTTAATACTATGCTCGCCCTTTTGGGGGCTCTACGTGCCTTGCAAACGTTCCATGCCAATGTTGAACCACACAGTATATGCAATGTCTGTTCTGTTTTCTATGTGCTGCTTTCAATAAAAGATTTAAACCTAAAAACTTTCAATCATAATGCATTGCAGTCACGCAGCAGTACAATGTGGCAAACAAAAGATTGGCAAAGCCAAGTAGCGAG
Organism: Lissotriton helveticus; assembly: GCF_964261635.1. Classification (NCBI taxonomy): domain Eukaryota; kingdom Metazoa; phylum Chordata; class Amphibia; order Caudata; family Salamandridae; genus Lissotriton; species Lissotriton helveticus. The sequence goes on from NC_136068.1 coordinate 435,022,752, forward strand.
ACTGTTTGGCTTTCCAAGGTTTTTCAAGCCATGTTGTATAGCTACGTGGCTGCTGTTCAGCATTGTTGAAAGTTTTAAAAAGCACTATGACGTGGCCATCATTGACTCTTGTCATAGCCTTTTTTTACACTTCCAGCCATGCTCCACAGCAGGTGGGCTGCTGTACAATGGTTAAAAAACATTAACAAAGCCAATAGGATTCACATTGGCGAGACCTATTGGCTTTGTCAATACTTCTTTCCTTCAAGTGCAGCATTTTTGGACACACCATAGCATCAAAATGCCACCCAGCGAATGGATGTGGAAAGTGCAGCACCACAGATGTATTAGCAGGCATTAATCTCCCCCTGTTTCTGGCATATGTTCTTGATATAGAACAGAAAGTTACTCCAAATTGAACACATTCTAACCATTAGAAAACCCATCATCACCAAGGCAGCACATGCAGCAGATAAGATCTGAAGTTGTACGCTCATATACAAAAAAAACATGCAATTAACCTAAATGCTCAAGCAAAGTCCAGAGCAAGAATAAAGCATTTATGTCCCATAACATGTGCTGTGAAATTAAATCTTTACTGATGGAAGTACCAAAGCCTCCTTCTAGTAGCCCAAATGAGTTAATTAAACTGGCATAAGTAACCCTTAAATTCAACTTCAAAATGCCACTTACTGTTTTGGTGAAAGTTAGCTTGCTTTTTCCCATGTGAGGATTCCAGGATACAGAGGCAAAGTCCTTATCCCTTAGCAGCCTCTTAACAAAGGTAAATATAGACGTGTAGACTCAGTAACATGTATATTTACTATTACCCCTAGCCGGAAATCTACACTTTTTTTCTGTTCACCCTTTCTGAGTGTTGATTTCCACTTAAAAGTAAACTTACAAGTCTCTACCCCCTGGTTGAGCCTCTTACAACAGGATTTATAAGTGTAAAGTTGCTACTTTTAAAATTCCACATGTAGTTGGTGAGCTCCCCCATTGTGACAGAGATGTCCCTATGGGTAAGTATAGGGCACAATAATATTGTTTATTCATCATTAAAAAACCTTAAAATAGTCTAACAAAAATATACATGTAAAATCATTTTTAAAGTAGGACGGTGCATCAGACAACATAACCATCAGAATATGGGGACTGAGTCCACTCATACCATCAGATGATGTTGACCTATTTTCTAGCTAGCTCACAATGCGCCATCTGAACTCCTAACCTGCTAGGGTACCAGATGGTATCTGCAACCTCAGAACATGACCACTGTAATTCCCCAAGGAAATCATGGAAACAGATCTGCGCTTTCCTTGTTACTCAGGCATGCCCAAGGGAAACACAAGAATGATACAAATTAGCTTTTCCAACCTTTAGGGAAACAATTCTTGTGTAAAAAGGGTGAGCAGCAGTTATTAGTAGGATGAAACAAAGCATTGTAACCAGCATTACAAGAAAGGTCAAAAAGGTAAACAGTTCCACTATTATAGCATTACAATGTGATTATATTTAAACTCCTACATAATACTATATACACTATCGAAGCATAGTGTGAGTACACTCTGCCAGATTTCCTGGGACAACTCAACCCCCCATACCTGTCTACGATGTATCAGGAAGCCGATCTGGTGTAGAGCAGGCTACACCATTCTTTGCCGGATAAAAGGTTAGCGCCAACAGGGCTGCAGCTCAGTCACAGCAATCCAGGCTAATCTGCAGAAGTGCTCCTCTGACGAATTTGGCTCAGAGGTGGTTTATATAATAAAATTACTGGCAGATGTGCATCACTGATGTCATTGTTTGTCTTGCGAACCCAGTCGGACAACCAAATGCGTTGGGTAACGCTTTCAGTGGGTGTTAGCCTTGAACAGAGTGTATAAACAACATGATAAAATACTTACTAATGAATGTGCTGCAAGCAGAATCATTTCTAAGTGTATTATCATTTAAGTGCAAGGGGTGTAAAAGTTAAAGTTTAGAAAAAGTATGGCAAGTTTAAATGTGTAACTTGTGCACGGGCCCTGTTGAACCATACAACACAGGTTAGCCAGATTTGAATCCACCCCTGCTTCCACCTGCTGAACTAGCTATGACATCAATTATTATTTCTATGTTGAAGAACTAGGTTTATAATTAACTTTATCTTGATCAAAATAGGATCTTTGCTATAAGTCATATATTGAACAGCTCAATCTCCAAAGACTTTTTCAATGGGAATGGGTTCGTTAGCTGTTTGGTAATAGATGGGTATTCATAAAGCAGTCACTCCCTTATGGACTATTTCAAAGTTGATGACCCAGCACAAATGGGATCATAGTCACAAAAAGTTGCTTAGAATATTTTTATCAGGGGCGTGGCCAGGCAAGATGACTGGGTGGATGTAACCCACACCGGCTCCACCGCCACTTCGCTGTTTTTTGCAGATCAAGCAATCATACACAGCATTCCATGACACCGACCTGATGCAGACGATATCTAGAAGCTGTCGGGTCTGAGAGGAGCGACTTGGAAGCTGCAAAGATGAAGATCAGGATGAAGTCACGAGACACTCGGAGCCGCCAGATCATGTCAAAATGGCGCCCTAGAGGAGATCGAGGAGTGGCAGAAGAGAAGAGCAGTTGCAAGAACGTACTCCCAGAAGACATCCCCGCCTCCCAGTGATTGCAGGCTGGCGACCCGGTGGCAGTGGGTCCACGCCTGTTGCTGAAGAAGCAGCGATGTTGTGACTGTGACTTGGACACTTGTACAGTGATTTTACTAGCGCTTTGATGAACCAAAAGCAGAGGCGCGTTTTATCTCGTGATAATTTCTCTTTGCCCTGACCTACTTCCAGGAACCTAACAAAGCTCTACAGCACACTCACCTGCTTCCCACCTCAGGAGAGCTCCGGCGGCCGGCTGGGTGCTGATTGTCTCGGCGGGCTCACAGCAGCCGGGGGCGCCATCTTGGGTTGGGTTGCTCAGGCGAGTGACATCATCGCCACCCCCCCCGAGATCCGCCCCTACTTAAACGGGCCTCATGTGTCAACACAGCGGACGAGCGCAGCGGGCGCGACGAAGGCGCGCCGGAGTTGCGCCTGAGTTAAGCCCGTCTGCGCCCGTCCGCGGCCGACCGGGGCACGCCATCATGCCTATCCTCTTGCATTTTCCCGTTCTTCCCTCATCCACCTCCATGATCCTATGTTCCCCCCCCCCGAGTCCTCTCCCAGGCTTGCTTCATTGGGCTTGCTTACGGCTAGAAAGGCTTTCCCCGAGATTACATCCCTATCGGGCGCCTCCAGACCGGCTGTCCGGGTTCCCAGGACTACTTCCCCACCATCTGTAAGGGCCCGTAAACCTAAGCTATCAGCGATCTACCTTAACACCCGCTCCCTGGTCAGCCACCAGCTGGATGTTTTCCATCTTCTGGAGTCCGAGCAACCTGATATGTTATTTCTCACCGAGACCTGGCTCACTGAAGACTCCTCTCCCGACATTCTGGCTGCAATCCCGCCGGGCTACTACATACTTCAAGTAAACCGCCCTCCGGGTAAATCAGGCGGTGGTGTTGCAGCCATCATCAGGTACCCGCTTCGTTTTTCCCCAGTGCCCACTACCAGTATTCCTATGACCGACTGCTTGGTGCTTAGGTTGGAGCAACCAGGTTCGTCTCTTATATGCGTCCTGGTATATCGTCCTCCCCAGCCTATGCCCAGCTTTTCGGCCCAGTTTGGTGATCTCATCTCCCAACTCGCCATTATCAACACTAACATCCTGGTCCTAGGTGACTTTAATTATTGGCCCTTTGATGCTCATGAATCTTCATATTCTTTTGCTTTTTCTGACCTTATGGTGGGTCTGAATTGTACCCAGCACATACTCTCACCCACTCACATCAAGGGCCACATTCTGGACCAGGTCTGGACCTCCTGCCTGGACATCTCCATTCCCCTTATCCTCCCTTGCCTCTGGTCAGACCACTCCATGATCACCTTCACTTTAGCCATGCCCTTGCCTGCTACCAATGCTTTAGAAACCAACTTTCCCGCACGTAACTGGAACAGGGCCGACCTGAGCAAATTTACTTCTCTTCTTAGCACATCTGTCCCCTCTAGTACTGGATCCATTGACTTTCAAGACCAGGATCTGACCTGTTGGCTTACTTCTGCCTCTGACTCCGTGGCACCATTAAAACTGGTCAAAGCCAGGCGTCGCCATGACGCCCAAAGGTGGTTTTCTGAAGATCTTAAAGCCCTGAAACTTGGGCTCCGACAGGCGGAACGGCGCTGGCGCCGGGGCCACTCCCCTGAAACCAAATTGATATTCTCCTCCCTGCTAAAAAAGTATAAGTTAGCTATATTTTCAGCCAAGTCTTTTTACTTTTCTAACAAAATTTCGAACTCAGCAAATAAATCCAGGGACATCTTTTCAATAGTCGAGGAACTATCTAACCCCGAAAGAGTAACTATTGCACCTCTCCCTTCCCAGTCACTTTGTGACTCTCTTAATCAATTTTTTGTTGACAAAATAATCAAGATTAAAAACAGTATCCCCGCTCAAGTCTCACCTGCCCTCCCTCAGCCTGTTGTTTTTTGTCCCCCATCAGACTCCCACACCTTAACCCAGATCGCCCCCATTACGAAGGAAGGCTTTCTTACCCTCCTACACAAAGTCTCCTCTGGCTCTCCTAGTGATTGCTGCCCTCCCATTGTTCTCCGCGACGCCTTCACTGCCTGCCCCGAACCTCCCCTGGCTCTTTTGAACAACTCTCTCGCCATGGGCGAGGTCCCCTGCTCCTTTAAGCAGGCAGAGGTGGTGGCCATCTTAAAAAAACCCTCGGCAGATCCTTCTATTATGAGCAATTTTCGGCCCATATCTCTTCTCCCTTTCCTCAGTAAGGTTCTGGAGTCACATGTTACCCACACTCTCAGCTCCTTTATTGAGGAATCTTGTTTTTTGGACTCCCAGCAAGCTGGGTTCAGACCTGCGCACTCCACAGAGGCAGTTATACTCTCTGGGATGGAGGAGCTGCGCAGAGGAGCCGACGCTAACATCTACCAGGCCCTGGTGCTTCTGGGTTTGTCGGCCGCCTTCGACACGGTCGACCATGGTATCCTAGTCGACCGTGTCGGAGAGGCCGGCATCCAGGGCACCGCCCTTGACTGGATCCACTCTTTTCTGTCTGGACGCCAACAGGCAGTCAGACTGTCCCAATTTTCAGCAGACAAGGTCGGGCTGACCTGCGGAGTCCCGCAGGGTTCCTCCTTGTCCCCACTCCTTTTTAATTTGTATTTGGCTCCCTTGATCCGCTCTCTCCGCAGGTTGAATGTCACCGCGTTTAATTACGCGGATGACATTCAACTGGTCTTTACCATTGACCCCTCGGATGAATCAATCTCCACCTTTCAAACCACCCTTTGTTTCATTAGCAACTGGATGAGCTCAAACCATCTTAAGCTCAACCCCGACAAGACTGAGCTGGTTCTTGTCGGTGAAGGACTGGACTTTTAAGAACCAGCGGTGCCAGGGAACAACACCTGAAACCTTCGTAGGATACCTGTTCGGCGCACAAGTGACAGAGACACGGGACACTTCCTTCGGCGTCAAAGATCAGTGTTTATTACTGCAGGGATGCAAAAGTCATGGGAAGTACAACAGAGTGTAGGTTCCAAGAGTCTGCTTCAAATTGCAAATGTGCGTCGCTCCTTTTATACACATTTTCAGCATTCAATAACGTAACGAACAAAAGGTTACAACTCAGTTCCCACAATAAACTTAAAAGGCTTCATTCATGGTGTCGGAAACCCGGAACATAATCACAGTAACATTTGTCGGTTCCCAACTGTAAAAGCACATTATCCTGCTGCTATGCACATTCCACTCTAGTTGTAAAAGGACGAGAGTAAGAGACAGGAACAGGTGCAAGGAAGTCAGACAACAGAAGGAGAAGGAGTGTGGAGGTTGTATCGGAAGCGTAATCCCAGGATCAAAGGATTCGAGCCGAGCGCATGCAAGGCTGAAACAATAGGCCAACGTGGGAAGATTACCCATCTGCGGAGCCATCTGTCTTTGCCATGCCATCCCCCAGTCTTGGGAATCACAGGATCATGAGGCGGACATTTGCCTGTTCGCTGACTACGTGAGGGCAAGAAACAAAATGGATGCCGTATCTAAGATGGAACCCGAGGGTTCAAAGTGAAGAACCTGTAAATAAGATGAACCCTTCTAAGTGGCGTAGCGAAAATGCGCACACCTATTAATCTCGTCATTTACGGTTCATAGATACCACACTCGCTAGCATCGTAACGGTTCTCATTGGTCTTCAGACGCTCCTTTTGCCCTCATGTAGGCAAGCACTAGTCGGAATCATAATCAATTTCGATATTCATCAGATCATTCAAGTGTTGTTGGAACATCATCTTATCCATCAATGTCTCGCCGGTAACAGATGGCCTTCTTATACACGCTGTAGCACAAAGGCCACATAAGGCAGGACCACACTGCACACAGAGACAACACGTGAACAGAAACGTCACAACAACCCCTATAATCATCAGAATTTTCCAACCCCAAGTTGACATCAGACCCCAAAACCATCCTAGAAGCGTCCAATCTCCCTCGTCCACGTGTATGGACTCTGAGATTTTATGCAACTTCGAGATGGCTTGGTAAACCGTTGGAGCGTTATCAGGTATGAAAATGCAGCAGTTCGAATGGATGACCTTGCACACACCACCTCTGTCTGCTAGTACTACGTCTAGAACCATACGGTTCTGTAACGTCATAAGCCTATCCGCTTGAAGCTCTGCTGTCAGATTACCAAGGGCGCTTGCAGTTATGTTAGCAGTTGCTTCCACTACACGAGTTAACTGTCTCAGATTCCTGCTATTGACCATAGGGCCCCAAAACGGTAGGAAACCCTTAAAGAAATCTCCTGCTTCTTGACCGGCAGTATCTTCTTTACTAATGACACCTCTCACAACTCTAGTTTTGTGATAATCTGAGGCAACAGTGAAAGTTGGAGGCAAAAGATTCGCGATATAACAGGTACCCGAGAAGTCATGAGGTAACCACGTATATGCGCGATCATAACATACAAAATAGGTACCCTTGGCAGTCAGAAAGACAGGGGAAGAGAGCATTGGTAAAACGTAAGTATCAACACAAGCACTCTTCCCAAGCTGAGCTCTCGGATTGCGATCAAGACCTTGCAGACAGAAATGACTGAGATGAGGTACGATCCAGATTGGAGATGAGGTTTTAAACTGCCTATTTTTCACTGATGTACTACACTCGACCTCACTCAGATCCTTATAAGCTCGCACCTCTTCCTCTGGGATAAGTGTTGCGTCAAAAATATCTCTATTTAAATCTGCAATGGCTATCGCCAAAGACCTGTGGTACGGGCCAGGACCAAGGTCTGCAGAGCGAGGCTCTCGATGGGGGTAGGAATCTAGTGCACTACGGAACATGGTCTGGAATGCTCGAGCTGACCCCTGGGGGCTATAAGGAAGGACAAAATACGGAATACCCTTATCCATGGTATGTGGCATTAACCCACATACCCAACAATTGGTAGTGTTCATCACCAACTGATGCTGATGTAGAAGTTGAACAAAAGAATTGTTCATAAATTCCGCTCGTCTGACCTGTTCATGTTGGGGCAGAAGATGAAAGGAATGTGGAGACATAGTGGAAACAGAAATTAAATCATGAGATGGAGGAGTAGGTACAGTAGAAGGTAGCAATGATTGAAAACCAAAATATACTCCACCCACCAGCAGCATAGAAACAGTTAGGAACAACATAAAAACCTGTAACAAAAAACATTTTTTTCGAAATGTCTTGTACAATTTTGATCTTTGCGTCACCATTTTCTCAATTTCCAACAGCTTAGAAGACTTCATCTTCTAAAAACCGTCCGTGACGTTCTTGACGCACTTCGTTCTGAGTAGCGATTATCAATCCCCAGGAGTTCCCAGAAATCGACAAAAGTAATCGACCTAGTGTCAGATACCTGCTAAACAGGAGGAAGTACCCGCACGGCCCTACGGTTAACCCAGATGAAAAGGTTTTTAATCAAGAGTTCATTGAGTTCAATATACGCCTCCTAGCTGTAAGGAAAAAGGTACACAATATATATATATATATATATAGTAATGTCCACAATTGTTATGGCAACAATAGAGGTGATGTAAATTCGAAAAAATAAAAAAATAATTTATTAGTCTGTTAGCGCGGTCGAAGAAAGTATCGACTTCTTCCGGGGCGAGTCTGCTCTTCAAACAGTGGATCAGACGGCAAAGGAGTGTTCGATTGTCCACACAATTGTTCAGAACTTGAATTCTCCAATGCTGCTGAAAGAGGGTTAACTCCGGATGGTTCAACAGGGGTGTCGGGTCTTACTGTGTTATCTCCTACAAGCTGCGCGTCACTAAACGGCACGTAATTTAGAGGGACGTAAGCTTCAGACGAGCCGAATCCTTTTCTGATCCAACTATCTGCTGGCAATGGGAGCGGAACTTTCTTGGTGTGGGTGGCATGCACCCAGTGTTTTCTCCCTTCCAGCCGAACCGCAGTCCTCGTTGCCAGCAACACCTGGTAAGGTCCCACGAACCTTGGCTCAAGATTTCGTTTTCGTCCAAAGTTGCGGGTAAGAACCCAATCACCGGGTTGGAGCCGATGACCAGGACCCTCTGTTTGTGTCGGTAGAGCCTCAAAGACCTGTTGATGAATCAAACTCAATTTAGCAGTCAGATCATAGAGATAGTCAATTAACATTGGATATTCAAGTCTGTCAAATTCTTTAGGCCTCGGAACTCCCCAAATGTTCGCAGGACGGCCGAACACAATCTCATATGGGCTGAGCCCTACTCGAGAGTGCACAGTCGCTCTTGTCGATAAGAGAGCTAAAGGCAAAGCGTCGGGCCATGATAGACCAGTCGTTGCCTGGATTTTGGCAAGTTTCAGTTTCAGAGTGCCATTATATCTTTCCACTAAACCCGCAGACTGAGGATGATTAGCACTATGAAATTTCTGATTTATGCCAAGACCACGACATACACTCTTCATTACACTTCCCACAAACTCACTTCCGTTATCTGACCATACAATCCGTGGCATTCCATACCTGGGGAAATACTCTTTGAGTAGGACCTTTGCTGTGGACAGGGCAGTATTATCCTTTAGGGGGTAAGCCTCAATCCATCTGGAGAACGCACAAACTACAACCAAGACGAACTTCAAATTATTGCATCTCTCCATGTGGATAAAGTCTAACTGAATAATTTCAAAGGGACATGTGGGAGGAGCAAAATGACCACGTGGGGTGGGGGTACCCTTGCCAGGATTATACATCAAACATACCATGCAATTTTTAACCACTCTCTCCGCACATTTAGTAATTCCATCATTCTTCCACACGGGCGACAGCAACTTACATATGCCTTTCGTACTAATGTGTGATGTACCATGAGCCATAGTAACAACAGCAAGCACGTATGCATCTGGTAACATCCATCTCTGCTTTTCCGACAAATCAACCCAACATCCATTCTCGTCTAACTTTCCCGTACTCTCTTTCCACTGAGTCTTTTCCATCTCAGTAGCTTCATCCTGTATCTTCTTCACACTCTCAACTGTGTCCTCACACATACTAGTCTCCGCTGGCCATCTTACTGAACTCGCAACGTACATTCGATTTGTCAGATCTCTAGCCGTCTCCTTCGCAATCTCATCCGCAAACGCATTACCGCGGCCAACATCATCCGTCACCTTCCGATGCGCACTACATTTGATTATTGCCACCTCTTTAGGCAATGTAAGTGCGTCCAAAAGGTCATTCACAAGCTGTCCGTGCTGAATCTTTGTACCATGCGACGTCAAAAATCCTCTTTCTCTCCACAATCGACCAAAACTATGCGCCACACCAAAAGCATACTGGCTGGCTGTAAACACATTCACCCGCTTCCCTCTGGATAACACACACGCTCTCGTCAAGGCGATCAACTCAGCCGCTTGGGCCGAATTCTGACTCAATCTCGCAGATTCCACAACCGTACTCAATGTTACTACAGCATACGCAGTCGTCACATCACCATTTGGTAACTTAAAACATGAACCATCCACATACAAGGTACCATCGGGATCTACCAATGGAGTGTTTTTCAGGTCAATACGACCCTTCGTCTCTTCTTCAGTTCCCAAATAGCAATCATGTGGTGTTACATCACTTAATTCCATGTCGATCGGCAACAACGTTGCTGGATTCAACACATTACACCGTTTTATCCGTATGTGACTTGCCAATAACGTCAACTCATATCCAGACAACCTTGCGCTCGTCAAATGTTGAGTTTTCGTTCGGTTCAAGAGAGTGTCGACTGCATGCGGGACCATCACCGTGAGCATATTATCCATGACCAGACCTGCGGACTGTCGAATGGACGCCGCAGCTGCCGCTGTTGCTCTCAAACAACTCGGCAAGGCTCTAGCTACTGGGTCTAAGGTCGAAGAAAAATATGCGCATGGACGCTGTTTGTCGCCAAATTGTTGTGTCAGCACACTCAACGCACAACCGTCCCTCTCGTGAACATAAAGTGTGAACGGCTTATTGTAATCAGGAGTACCCAACACAGGAGCCGAACACAACGCATCACGCAATTCAGAAAAACTTTTCTGACACTCTTCAGTCCATGGCAAAGGAGATGAAACATCCTTGCACGTAAGGGCTATCAATGGTTTCGCCAACAATGAAAAATTTGGAATCCATTGTCTGCAGTATGACGTAATACCTAGAAAGGCACGTACATCTCTCTGAGTCTTTGGCACAGTCATTCGAGCAATCGCTGCAATTCTCTCTGGGGTCAACCTTCTCCCATCCTTTGACAATAAGTGACCTAAGTAGGTTACTTCTTGACAACAATATTGTAGCTTAGAAGGTGACACCTTGTGATGTAAGTCACATAGGTGCTGCAACAATGATACTGTAGCGGTTTTGCAAATAGCCTCTGTATCAGCTGCCACTAATAGGTCGTCAACGTATTGAACTAAGGCTGCGCCTGTCGGCAACACAAATGCATCAAGCTGACTTTTAAGTGCTTGGCTATAGATCGATGGACTCTCACAGTAGCCCTGTGGTGCGCGTTTAAATCTAAAACTGCGACCACCCAGTGAAAATCCGAATAGGTCTCTGCTTTCCTCAGCGATCGGAATACTAAAGAAAGCATTCTTTAGGTCGATTACCGTGAACCAGGAGGCCGAAGCCGGAATCAGGGCCAACAAAGCTGTGATGTCAGGCACCACAGGAAACTGGGGAATCACAATTTTATTTACTTCTCGTAAATCAATTACAAAGCGGTATACAGGAGGTTTAGTTGGATCGGTGCGTTTCAAAATCGGTAACACAGGACTATTACACACATTGCCTCGAGTTTCTTCAATGACATCTTTTTCGATCAGGTCATAAATGATCGCTAATAGTGCTCGCTCACCATCAAAAGAGATACGATACTGTGGTATACGTGGGAAACGCACGTTCGATTTCAACTGAACCACATAAGGTGGGATGTTCAATAAGCCTACATCATTGGGACCCGTAGCCCATAACGACGCAGGAAGGGAACTCAATTCTGGTGGGAACTTATCAATTGATAAGTACATAGGAGAGATCGTTCTCTGACCTAATGTAAGCTCCACTCCCGCAGGAGAGCAGTACAAAGTCGCATATAACCGTTTTAACAAATCCAAGCCCAAAAGATTCTCACCACAACCAGTAGATAAAATCAATGGGGCCTCTAGCTCATGAGGACCAATCGTAAGGGACAAAGGGCTAGAGACAGGATTGCTAACAGGGGCGCCAGAGAATCCAATGGAAACATTTGTTAAGCCGGACAAAGGTGCGCCAGGGAGTTTCGAATGCATGATGGAACTTTTCGTTGCACCAGTGTCTAACAGAAAAGGCTCAACTACGCCAGATGTAGCAACTGCGACGTAAGGCCCACTCTGATCAACCGGAACTGATACTACTCCCTCTCTCTGTCGGTGGCTGTCCTAGTAGTGGTTACCTGCATCAATCTCGTGTTCGACGTAATAATCGTCCACATGATACTGTGCTGATTTATCGGACCTCACATTTCGTTGGTCAAAATAATTATTCGCGTCTGATGGGGTATGAGGGCGCTCATGATTTTGATTTTGAGGGGCACCGCGGCCTCTACCTCGGGGTGCTTGTTGAGGACCACCACAACCCCCTCGTGCCGACACACCGTTAAGCCGGTCACGCAAAGCTGGACAATCATATTTTATATGGCCCTCTCTTCTACAATATGCACACTGATTATACCCAAGCGTAGATCTAAAGTCGGAGAAGTCAGATCGTGACTGCATTCTAGTGGACTGGTCTCGTGGTCGATACTGCTGTTGTGAATCATTTTGATTCGAACGTGGAGGATATGCCTGCTGTAACAAAACCTTTGTTTTGAGCTCCTTCGTTTTCTTATCTGAACGATCACTTTCTTCCTTTTCCCTATTCTCATAATATTGAGCCGTAGCTAATATCTGTGCAGTGGTAGAAACAGCCCATGCACTTTCTGAAATCTTCAATTTGTTGCACAGTTCAGGCAACAAATTTAACACAAACTTATCAACAAATAACCGTTGACCACCTTCGGTGCTCATGTCCTGACCACTATGATCGACAAATGCCTCCTCAAATCTAGTAATGAAATCGGAGACACTCTCGTCTTTCTTTTGCTTACAAGCCGATAATTTGTCCCAATTTACCTTCATCGCTGGCATGAGCGTTTTCATAAGTGTAATGATTTTCTGAGGCAGCTCCGTAATTAACTGCTCAGGCTTAGCCCCACCAACTTGTCGTCCATCTGCCGCTACTAGTGTAGCCCAGTCACCACCTAACTCAACTAAATGATTCTCTTGGCGAATTTTCGCCCAAATCGGTTGTGGTACGACATTGCCAAACAGCATGTCGATGTCCGCAAGATTCATAACAGTAGCGTCTACCAGTTGAGACAACTCTTTATAATAACCTGCCGGATTCTTGCGTGGATCAGGTAAAGATTGTTTCACCTGCAAAACTTCTGATCGCTTCCATGGGAGGTGTATCCAAACTCTCTGAAAGTATGGCAGAATCACAGGATTAGCTTGCGGGTCACCTGGCATGTACACTGGCGGAACCTCTCTCATAGGATACTGACCAGAGTTCGTTTTCTGAGTATCGGAATCGTCATCAAACGACAGTCGAGAAAACACTGTGCACCGTAAGGCTAATAATCGCTTTAATGCACGTCGTACATCTCCACCTACGATCATGCCATTCGAAAATTGACTCTGAAGTTCAGTCATATCCGGCGGTACAGTATCTAAATCATCATTATACCATTCTTCTCTCAAAAAGTTACACATTTCTTCAAACACAAATCTCTGAGTGGGCTCATTAAACTGAGAAAACGTATCAAAGACCACGCGCGGCGGGTAGTTAGCAGGGTGTCTTATCCATCTACGCGCCATAGTTACCAACGTGGCACTCTCCCTTCCACCAGGGATTTGGCTGCGCCTCTGAGGAGTTTCAGAGACATCGGGTCGAAATAACAATCCAGAACGTGGGGAGTAAAGAGTAGCGACAGTATTAGGGATACGATTACGAACAGAAGGAGAAAAGGAACAGGAGCGACAACATTAGAAGTGAACGTAGGGACAGCAGAGGTAGCCGGGACGGCTGAAGTAACAGGAACAATTGACTGAGGGGGTACAGGCAAAGGAGCAGTAGGAATAGGACCAGGTGGTAGGACAAACGCAGGACCAACAACAGGCTGACCAGCAGCCACTGGAACTACAGGAGGAACTACAGGAGGAGCTACAGGAGGGACTACAGGGGCTGTAGCACCCTGTGCATAATGAGGTGGCGATTTCATCAAATACGCCAACAGAGGATCCTCCTTCGAGTCCTCTTCTGTCTTATCAAGACTAGTTGATAATACCGGATAACATTTGTCTATTCTCATGTGATGTAGTCTAGTAGAAACTTCTATTTCTTTTTCTTCTTTATCTCGCTGACATTGTTGTACAACTTGCATTATCGGGACGATACCTTCTTTACGATTCTTTTTAAGCTGTTTGATTTCTTTCTGTTTGGCCTCTTTACGCCACAACCGAAGGGAATCAAACATAGCTGGCCTAGCTTTCTTCTTAAATAATTTAGTTTCTAGATTATGTAAAATCTCCATTCCAAAACTTCCGTGTGGTGGCCAACTAAGGACACCATCCTTTCTCGTATAACGGACCCAACAGTCATTATATATAATAGGGCCCACACCATGTCGACTATAGAGCTCATATATCGGAGTTCCAACTGGAGGTATCGGACACGAGTCCTCCAACCGGGAATCCTTGTTGCAACATTTGAAGAAACCAATGAAACCACTACGGCTAGGCATCATGCACACTAACCAAGTATCAAACTTCAAGGGTTACCAAAGTACTAAATCTTCGTGAAAGACAAAACCCTCGGTTTTTGGCAATTGCAACTGTCAAATAACAACTAAGGACCAACAACTAAGCACCACGAATGTTAATGGAACCATGCAAACAACTAAGCACCAACAACTAAGGACTAGGAGCGACCCACAAATACTTAACTGAGAGCTCGATGGCGTCACCAGGAAGGCCCGTCTATCGTCTCGCCTTACAAAGGACTACGCCAGGCACCAAACAGGTCGACAGTCAGAGCATCGATCCGTTGCAGCCGTCAGGAGGCGGGAATCTTCGCGGGAAAAATCTTTGGACCACTTATTTCGACAACAGGATCGATGAAGCGGGGTGCACCTTTTCCTCGGAGATTTCACACGAAGTTCCTCGCAATCGTCAGGGTTTGGACCGGTACCGCTGATGTCGCCCCACGTTGGGCGCCAACTGAAGGACTGGACTTTTAAGAACCAGCGGTGCCAGGGAACAACACCTGAAACCTTCGTAGGATACCTGTTCGGCGCACAAGTGACAGAGACACGGGACACTTCCTTCGGCGTCAAAGATCAGCGTTTATTACTGCAGGGATGCAAAAGTCATGGGAAGTACAACAGAGTGTAGGTTCCAAGAGTCTGCTTCAAATTGCAAATGTGCGTCGCTCCTTTTATACACATTTTCAGCATTCAATAACGTAACAAACAAAAGGTTACAACTCAGTTCCCACAATAAACTTAAAAGGCTTCATTCATGGTGTCGGAAACCCGGAACATAATCACAGTAACATTTGTCGGTTCCCAACTGTAAAAGCACATTATCCTGCTGCTATGCACATTCCACTCTAGTTGTAAAAGGACGAGAGTAAGAGACAGGAACAGGTGCAAGGAAGTCAGACAACAGAAGGAGAAGGAGTGTGGAGGTTGTATCGGAAGCGTAATCCCAGGATCAAAGGATTCGAGCCGAGCGCATGCAAGGCTGAAACAATAGGCCAACGTGGGAAGATTACCCAGCTGCGGAGCCATCTGTCTTTGCCGTGCCATCCCCCAGTCTTGGGAATCACAGGATCATGAGGTGGACATTTGCCTGTTCGCTGACTACGTGAGGGCAAGAAACAAAATGGATGCCGTATCTAAGATGGAACCCGAGGGTTCAAAGTGAAGAACCTGTAAATAAGATGAACCCTTCTGAGTGGCGTAGCGAAAATGCGCACACCTATTAATCTCGTCATTTACGGTTCATAGATACCACACTCGCTAGCATCGTAACGGTTCTCATTGGTCTTCATCGGGGGGCCTTCTAATCCCTGGCAACCCTCTTTTTGGCCGTCCAGTCTAGGCAACCCCCCTTGCCCAGTGAACTCAGCTAAAAGCCTGGGGGTTATCATAAGCAGCGATCTCTCTATGAAACCCCATATCAGCGCGGTAGTGTCCTCCAGCCACTTTCAGCTAAGGAAGATTCGCAAAATCTCCCACCTCCTCACTATCGAGGCCCTTACCTTGGCCTTGTTAGCGTTAGTCATTTCTAGACTCGACTACGCTAACGCGCTTTACGTAGGCATTCCTGACTACCAAGCCAAGAGACTCCAGCTGATTCAAAATCAGGCCGCTCGTCTCATCCTCCGACAACCCAGACACCAACATGTTCGCCCTCTTTTAAAAAGTCTTCACTGGCTCCCGGTCACTGCACGCTGCAAGTTTAAATTAGGTTGCATAATTTTTAAATCTCTTGCAGGCGGTGGCCCCTCTTTCATTTCCTCTCTCCTTCACCCATATGTCCCCTCACGCAATCTTCGCTCGTCCCAACTGGCTTTGCTATCAGTCCCGAGATTCAAGAGGAAGAAACATGGTGGACTTAGGTTTTCTTTTTTAGCTCCTTCTTTCTGGAATGCCCTTCCCCTCCCTCTAAGGCTGTCTTCCTCCTACTCTAGGTTCAGATCCCTCCTTAAAACGTTTTTGTTCACTGAGGCCTACAATTAGCTCTGTCCCTCACTTTCTCTCTGTCTCTTCAGCACAAGCGCCAAGAAACCTTCAGGTGTTAGTAGCGCTATAAAAATTGTTTTAACATAACATAACATAACACATCACGGCAAAATCTCCCACGCCCTCCCGGGATCACCGGCACCTGCACCCGGGGCCAGGAGACTCAGTGCCGCTGAAGACGGTGAATTTCTACAGTAGCTCCAGGAACCGGCCCCAATGACGAGAGACCTGCGTCCAAGGCTCTGGAGTCCCTGTGTGCACAAAAAGATGGTGCGCGCAGAGCGGACAAAGCCCGACACAGCAAGCGGGAACAGGTACAAAGGGGAAGCCCTGACTGAAACACGTATTGGAGGCCTCCTAAGCCACTTAACACAGTTAATGGCACAGCGCGCCTGACTTCAAAATGGCATCTGGAAGGAAGGCACAAACTAACAGAGTGTTGTATCAGTAAATAGAGGATTAACACAAAGCAAGGAAGGGGCATTGTTCCACGGACGGCACAATTGTGTAGAGGTGGGGACACAAATAATTAAGACAGTGGGTGAACCCCGAAAATATAACATGCCTGACTTTAAAATGGCCAGCAGAGGACTAGTGCCTGGAACAAAATAGAAACCCCCACAGCACCAAGAACAATAAGAAGACGCACATAGCCACTTTTGATACCACGATCCGGAGGCACAAACCCTGGTGGCCTGGGGGGCAAACCGTCCCACAAGAGAGAAAGGAAGACAGACCGCTTCTATGCCACCCAAAAAGTCGACTAGTAAAGTCACCTGCTTCTTTTCCCCTAAAGAGAAGAGGCCTCCACAGGAGCAAGGAGACCCGTCTGCCGAAATGGCTCTCACCAAGGACAATCTGTTGGCCTTCCTTCGGGAAGCTGAAACCAAGCTACACACGGAACTAAAGATGGAAATACAGGCCTCTATGGAGCAACTCAAGGCAGACCTCACAGAACGCATGTCCTCCCTCCAACAGGACGGTAGAGACCCAAACTCAGGACTTCGACAAGCGAGCTACGAACACGCACGAAAAGGTCCTAGATCTACAGGCACAGCAGCAAACTACATTGCTGAAGAACAACAACCCAGAAAAAAGGTCAAGGAGAGACAACATAAGTTTTAGAGAACTGGAAGAGGGGGCGGAAGGGCCGGCCCCTGGAGGTTTTCATGAAAGGGTTGTTTTCGGAGATTTTGAGACCTCGCCAAATGAAGATCAAAATAGAACAGGCCCACCGGATGGGCACCCAATCACCAGAAGAGAGACGACGAACCCACGATGTATTGGACAAACTCCACTCATTTAAAGTTAAGGAAGCCATCTTGCAAGCGGCCAGTAAAAAAGACATTATCTCCTTTCAAGGTCACGAATGCAAGCTATACCAGGACCTGGCACAATCCACACTACAAAGATGCCAGCAATTCTGACCGCTAACAGCAAAGTTGCGTTCAGATACCATTAAATATCACTGGGCTTATCCATTCCAGTTGGCCTTTGATTTGCTCAATAAACCAAGGCATATCACAAAGCCCCAGGACGGTCTGGAAATTCTTGGACTGCCGAATGCGGAGGAGACACCCGTCCAATCATCCTCGAGGGGGGTTAGAAACGGAACGAACAACAGCTTTTCAATGGCGCAGGATCCCAAAGGGGAACCATACTAAAACGTGAAACCACAGCAGTAACCAGAAAAGAAATAGCGACGACTAGAAATGCACCTGACCTGATTCCGAAGAGAAAAGACTTGCTCGCAGAACAATTCACGATCAGAGGACTTCTCCACCTGCAGAGTATGAAACAATGAGTAGGAGCTGTGAAAATTAAGACACAAATTAGCTACGCTGCAAGTACCTAACACAGGGGACAGTTGTGGCGGCGGGCCTAGCCCAATGCGCCAGCCAACACATTCTTTATCCTGAGCGAATATGTCGCAGGGGGCCCTCGGGGTTCCCAGTGAAGATTCAGTTATGGTCTTAGTTATGTTAGTTCGGAGGGATAGTTATTAGGCCCAAGTGGTGGTCACAAAGGGGAAACAGACATTTCACATATCAAGGCGGTATGAGGAGGTATATCTACAGATGGGTGGAGGGAGGTATTATGGCAGGGGAAGCAAGTTGGGAAGCGCCCCTTCATAGGGACTCTGGTTGGGCGGAGGAGGAAGAGGAAACATGATGATTAGTATAGCATCATGGAATGTTAAGGGGCTGAAATCCCCTCAAAAACACCACAAAAACTCTGGAAATATTTGATAGATCATCAATTTGATATAAAGGCACTCCAAGAAACTCATTTAAGATGCACAGAAGATCACCAACTCAGACACAGAAGCTACTCCCTGTTCTAAATCCTCCACGGGGTCCAAACAAAAAGGTGTGGCTTTACTATTCCACAACTCTACAAAATTCCAACCAGAATGAATCAAAAGTTAGGGAGGGTAGAGTAGTGATGGTCAAGGGGAAGTTAAAGGGTCGGTTTTGCACTTTTATTTCAGCCTACGCCCCCAACACAGGTCAGCCAGCATTTTTGACCACCCTGCCAACTGTGATGGGAGGATTCCCAGAGGGCCCAATAATTCTTATGGGAGATTTTAAATTATTGTAAGACGCTGAAATAGATAGCATACACCCCCATAGTTCACCTACAGGACGCTTCCCCAAAGGAGTGAAACAAACTTTTCAGACTCTAAGCCTTCACGAAGCATGGGGATCTATTTTCCCAACCACTAGAGACTACACCTTCTTTTCTCACGTCCACCAAACATACTCTCACTTAGACTACATATTTTTCAGTCAAAGCCTCCTGGGGTCCCTACAAGCCACAAAAATCCAACTAGCTTGTGTCTGACCGCAGCCTCATTTCCATATGTCTGACGTGGGGTAACGCGATGCCAGGACCTTCAGGATGGCTCTTATCTGTCTCTTTAATTGGGGACAAAGTGCTCAGAGATGAACTGAGGCCGGCAATTAAGGAATGCTTCCAGATGAACCAGCCACATGTAACCTCCCCCTAAATAACTGGGATGCATTCAAGGCGATCCTCAGAGGTAAATGCATTAAATTGAATTCCACTCTAAATAAACAAAGGGCAAAGGAGAGTTTAGCACTATAAAAGGAGCTAGAGGTCGTACAAAGAGAACACAAACAAACCCCCACTCGGACCCTAAAGTACAAATGAACTGCGCTGAAAGGAAATATTAATGCAATATACACTAACAGAGCAGAATACACCCTTCTGAGGAAGAGGTGTGGCGCCGCGGCCAGGGCGACTGACGCTGGAATCTGGGGACCACGGTTCGATCCCCGGCTCCGGCGGCAGGTTAGCCCAGCACCATGTGACTCTGGGCAATAGCTCGCTTAATCTTCCAGACGGCCCCCAGCGCCTAGAGACCCTTACGGGTGATTGTGCGCTTTACAAATGTGGACTTTACTTTACTTTACTTCTGAGGTTACGCCAAATATCTATACACAAGGGAATAAGGTGAGGCCACATCAGCAAAACAACTCAGGGGTAAAAAGGTAGAAAGAATATATAGGTGTAATCAGCGTTGACGGCGGGATCTTAGAACGTTCCGACATAGGCAAAGCGTTCTACAAAGACCCCAATCAAGCAGTACCCACAGACCCGATAGCCCCAAAAAATTAGATGCGCTGTCGCTTCCCCAGGTCCCCCCACCTTGGAACGAACAATTAAACGCCTTGATCACTGAGGGGGAGGTGGGGTAGGTGATAGCGGCGCTGAAACCTAATAAATCCCCAGTACCCAGCGGCCTGACGGCACACTTTTATAAAACTTAAGCAGGGGAGATTATTCCCCAGCTAACCTCCCTATTTAACACTATAGCGTAGGGTCCAAAGGTGTCAACCTCAATGGCTGATGCCGTGATTACGGTGATCTCTAAACCAGGGAAAAATCCCCAAAACTGCGCTGGGGACAAACCAATAGCTTTGTTAAATCTGGACACTAAATTATATTAGGCAATTTTGGCGGCTAGACTAGAAAACCTAATGCCTGAATTAATCCACCCTGATAAATTAGGCTTCATAAAAGGGAGACAAACCCATGATAATAAACGTAGAACACTCCGTCTAATAGAGAAAGTCTCCAAACACAAAATACCTGCAAGCCTGATAGGGATGGACGCAGAAAAAACATTTGATAGGGTGGCTTGATCCTTTGTGTACCACACACTGAAAATGTTGGGATTTGGAGCCCCCTTTCTTAATATGGTTAAAGCAAACTATGCACAGACCCGCTCATGAGTACAGGTCAACTGGGCAAGCTTCCAGCGTTCAACTTAAGCAGGGGGACAAGGCAGGACTGCCCTGTTTGCTGATGTAGTCCTGATGATGCTCACGGCTCACCGCAGCTCGGTGCTAGCCCACCAGGAAGCACTGAAGAGTTTAAAAAAAGTAGCAGGTTTTTCGCATAAATCTAAATAAGTCGTTATTCTGAACCTCACACTGCCAGATGGGAGAGTACACAATTCTGTGAGGGGAGACTCCATTTCAATGGGCCAAGCACTCCCTCCACTCCCTCAGGTACCTGGGAATCCAGACCACACCCCGCTTGGAGGAGCTGTTCTGAGCAACCTACCCCCACCCGCTCCAGCTACAACAAGATCTTAAATGGTGGAATCCATTATATATTTCATGGCTAGGACAGATTCATGCATTAAGGATGACAGTCCTACCCAAATTTATATATCTGTTTCATGCCCTCCCGATTGAACTTGAAAGGGACTTTCTCCCCAGATTTCGTTCACTCATCACATGCTACATTTGGCAAAAGGTAGGCCACAGCTCCCTTTCCACACTCTCAGACAGGCGAAGAGCGAGGGAGGTGTACCCCTTCCCGACTTCAGCCTTTATTATAAAGCAGCACAACTAAGGGTAGTAGTGGAGTGGTCCATGAAGGAGTCAGATAAACACTGGCTACATATGGACAGGGCAATAGCAGGGAGAACTATCTAGGATATACTCTGGAAACACAAGAAGGACCGGCCTCCAAATATGTATTTGAGCACACCCATGAGGACCACTCTTAAGATATGAGACAACATCACTAAGGGGCAGGACTAGACGACATTCCCCTCCCCATACATTCCGATTCACTTAAACCTGCCATTCCCCCTGGCACTGCACGAGGGACCCTTTGATGCCTGAAGGGAGGGAGTTATCAGATCTCTTCCACTATTATGTTATCCGCACATTAGAAAACTGTCAGAGGGATTTTCACCTGGCACCTAGCGAACAATTCCACTATCTCCAACTAAAACACTGGGCCCTTCACCCACAGGTCATTGAGGCGACCACTCTGCAAACTGACACTGATAGAGACATTTGTAAGGAAGTTGAGCTCTATGAAAGGAGTGATCTGCTTCTTGTATGGCTCATTGTTAACCACACTACATGCACCTAGACCACACTACACCTCCTTTTGTGAGACCATGATGGAGAGGGAGATAACAGAGGTGGAATGGAAATATTTTGTGCGATATTGTGAAAAACAATCACTCACTAGACTGACGGGAAGCTTATTATAAAACGCTCTTTGGTATCTCTACCACACCAAATTCCGGAATATATTCCCAGAGACCTCCAGCATGTGCTGGAGGGGCTGCGGCCTGCTTGGAGACTTTCACCACATATGGTGGGACTGACCCACCATTAAGCCCTTCTGGGAAGAGATTCTGGCACAGATGAAAGATATGCTGGGGTACCCAATACAGACTACTATAGAGGCAGTCATCATGGGTCTTAGAGACCCGTTGCTGGAACACCAAACGGAGGCAGATATTGCAATTATGTGGGCTTGTTGGGAGAGTGGCCAAAATGGCGATA
This sequence comes from Lissotriton helveticus, assembly GCF_964261635.1. Classification (NCBI taxonomy): domain Eukaryota; kingdom Metazoa; phylum Chordata; class Amphibia; order Caudata; family Salamandridae; genus Lissotriton; species Lissotriton helveticus. Next base: position 435,045,012 of record NC_136068.1, read on the forward strand.
GGTGCTACTTGAAAGAAGAAAGCGGCCCCAGCTTTAGCGCAATGGCACTCCTGACTTTGGAAACTACCCACCATGGAGAGATTAGCAGACATTTTTACAGAAGAATACAACAATTTTGAATATAAGTGGAGTCCATTAGTGACGTACCTCACTAAGGGTCTTCGCCTGGCAGTTTGTCCTCCTATGTTGAGAGCAATGCACCTGTTTCAGTTCTAATCCAGGTGGGGCCTGTAATCAGATCCCTTGGCCAGGTTTATGACGCCAAACCCAATATACTACCCAGACAGGCAACATGGTTTCGCCTCGCTTGCTTTGTCATACCTCACAACCACATGAGAAAGCAGATAAACAGTGACACCACCTTAGTTGTTATGGGGAAGGTAGGGGGGCAGTTGGGGGAAAAGGTTTATAATTCAATAAGTGCCCAGGTCTCGCTGTATTCCTTATAATCTATGATTTATTTCCCGAAGAGAGGATGAGTCACGACGTGAGCTGTGAGCTGCAGAGGTGTAACGGTCGCGGCGGCGTGTGAGAGGAAGAAAAATCTGTATCTGAAAGCCTAGCCTGAAACCCGGTTGTTCCCGGGGGCCAAAGAGGAACGAGGGGCTCCGGTTTTCGGTGGGTTTCAGGTGACTTACCGAATTACTGGGTTCCGAGGGCACCGCCGCCGCCGTCGCCGTGGAGGATGAGGCGGGTGGAGACGGACAAGGTCAAGACGGGCGGGCGGATCGGACTGGAGCCCGAGTCTGAGCCTGTACACCCCCCTGTGCTGGGGATGAGTGAAGACATCGGCCGGCTTTGAGGCAGCTGTGAGGCAGCTGTGAGGCAGCTGTGAGGCTGTGAGGCTGCGGGCCTTCTTCGGAGCTGGAGCAGGCTAAAGGCTTAAGGAGGCAGACGGACGTTTTGCTCCTACAAGGAGAAGGCGGAGGCGGCCAAGAGGAGTAGAGGTAAAGATAAAAAAGACCAAAAAAAACCTTGGAAATTCTGGCAAGCACGGCGCATTGAACTCCCACTCCACGATAGTGGTGGATTGTGCTGGTTTGTTGAGCAGATTCTGTGAGATTTTGTGAAATGCAGCGGGAGTGACGGACAGTTAAGTCACAAGCCGCAAATAAAGTTCACTTTCGGTCCTTGAGGACGTGAGGGAGAGTGGGCACGGCCGCGACGAGAGAAGCGAGCTGTCCAGAGCTGAGCGGAGGGTGCGTGTGTTGCCCGAGCAAAGCCCGAGTGCAGCAGGACTTACCAGAGTTGATGCGGTGGCCATGGTCGTGGTTTAGAACAAGTGGCCTTTGTAAGCTTTAAGTGTGTCTCAACTGTGGTAGGAGTGTGAGGAGCTCGTGGAGCTACTTGACACACAGGCGTTACTGACCACACAGGCACTGGAACAGGTGAATCCTACTGAAAAATATAATCGTAGCTCGAACCAACAAGAACAAAAACACGACAGGAATGGCTGGATTCTGAAGGCGGTAGGAGTTGCTGAAGGCTAGGTGTGGCGGGCCTGTTTGGTATAACTTTACTCTTCTATCTCCTATCCTCCGTTACCCAGACCTTAATGACCAAAAAGCATTAAAAGCATTAAGAGCAAGCTATCCTGACGTCTCTTATGCAATGGTAATGCCAGATAGGGTTCTACGTTCACAATCAAAAGGGAATCCAGCGGTGAACCAGGGAGGTAGTAAGTTGAGAGATAAAAACTCCCTGAAGCCACAGAAAACTATTCGCCGTCGGAGAAACGGTGAGCATCTCACACTTATTAAATCCTATCCATCGGCGCTGACAATGTTCTTAAAAGGGATACGAAGTTCTAAACGCGGAAAAGGCTCAATGGATGAGGAGAATAGGGAGAAGACAGAAGAAGAATTATTGGACAAGCATGTAGTACCCGGGTCTATAGTAGAGTGCCAATCTATAAAATCAGAGGCGCTTTACCCTGCCGTAATTATATGTCAGAACACTGGAGGCGAATCTGGAGCAGTACTTCCTCCAAGAGAAGTAGATTTATGTCAAGCAGAAAGGGAGGGTAATACAACGGAAATGGAAACCGAAGCAGCTTTGTTGTGGGTGGAGGAAGGCGGTAACCCCCGGGAGATGATTACAAAAGGAACTTCCTTTATTATCTCCACTAGCAGATTTGGTAACCCTTATGGATAATACAAAAATGACTCAGAGATCGGCGTTGATCTGTTTGCCCACAACAGGAACTGATCCTTTGCCTAGGATGGACTGGCGGTTAGAATCCGGCCTTAACCCAGGGCAGTCGAAACCGGAGGATCTTACATTACCGGATATTGCTGTTCAAATAGAAAAGAACGTAGAACGAATGAAGCAGTTGAAAAAAACGGGGATCTCGGAGACGGACTTAGTACTGTCCCCGGATAATCAAGTGCAACCGCCATTAATAGGAGCTCAAACACATATGCCAGCCATGTACAGTAGTACACCTACTAACCTATCTTTGGCTGGTGATTTGTTAGATCTTTCAGTTGAAAAGATAGAGAGATCTCTGAATATGAGTGAAAATGTTTGGTCTGGGGGTTTCTTGGAGTTTTTTCTGAGATTGGAGAAAATAATGTCCGCAATTTTGTCTCTGCTGGAGAAAAGTACTTTAAACTCTGATCATATATTGGAAGTCCTTTCACCTATTTTGATAGGGGTTCAAGATCTTACGCAGTATTACGCAGTATAAACAAGCCCCACGAATCCCGAAAAAGGCTCCTTCAGTACCCAGTCAAGTTATCAATCATATAGTGGGATACATAACATGGGTACAAATTCAGTGGTGGGGAGTCTAAAGGAGCCTATTGATAGTTCCGAAAGAGGTTCCCCTGAAAGGAACTTAAGTTCTGATTTCCCTTATTCTAAACTTAAGGAATGTGACAATGTTCTTAGTGCTGGGGAAACGATAAAGATAGAGGTTACCTCAGCTTTAAAACCAGTACGTCTTTTCCCAATTTTTAATAAAAATCATTTAAAAAAATCTAAGTCCACAGCCATCTGACGATTTATGCAATTCCTCAGTGAGTCCACCGGGGGGGGAGGCCTCTCTCGAGGAAAGGAAATACTAAAAATGGCCGTAGGGGGAAGAAAAGGAAGATGAATAATGTCGGTTACGAAACGTAAACAGAAAAAACTGCGGTTCCATCCTGAGAATGAAACAGGAACTAGTTACATATCCCACTCCATCGGAACAAAAATGAAAAGGTCCGTGGTGCAACCCATATTGGAAGAGAGTAGAAGTTATGGGCAGGAAAATGATCCTCAATATAATAGTTCAACTATAGAACTGAATGCCCCTTTGTCTCAAGAGGGTAAGGAAGCTAGTGATCAAATTATTGGCGTAAGGAGTGACCTTGGTTCAGGGAGAAAGTTGGTCAAATCAAACAGCCCCGTAATAGACCCTATTGGAGCCTCAGGAGGTGTATCCCAACACCCCAGTGGGCCTGTTCTACCCTCATCGAGTGCAGTATCTGGTCAGGATATGGGCTTGGGTCTGAGAATAGTGTTGGTTGATAACAATAGTGGGGGTAAGCCAAAATGTAATTCACCTATGGATCAATTAGGCATGAACATAACTAGGAACATTGATATAGGTGCCAGGCAAGCGAACAAGGTTTTAATTTTTACTTCTCTTTTCGATGATGAACCAATGTTACTGAATAGAAGTGCCCTCCTTAGACTTATCTCTGAAATAGAGGATCTGGGGTTAATCACCACTAAAGATATTGAATTGGTATATTTAGACTGGATGAGCTCCCCCCCTAGTACTATAGCCACTTTTTCCTCAAGTATAGTGCCAGCTCTTGTTCTAACAAATATAGATAGTTTTAGGAAAAGAGGAATTGACATCTTACCAAGTGTTGACCCGTATAGAACTCTGATTAAAAAAAATTCTGGAGCGTGTTATCAGGTGCAAGGGAGGAGTTGTACTGAAAAAAAGGATGAAAATGCAGACGAAAAGTTTGAAGCCATGGAAATAACGGTAGGAAGTAAAACAGGTGTAAGAGAAATTAAGCTTCCAACAGTTGAGGTTCAGGAGGCACCCAGAGCTGTTGGGGATGATGAGGTGACAAAATGGAGTTGGGTTGCTGGTACCTTGAATGGGGTAAAAACATCAAGTATAAATCCCGTGGAACGGTAGTAGCCAAGTGGGGAAATTTCTATCATGGAACGTGGCGGGGTTAGGAAAATCTTGTCATAAGCTCAAAGTATTGGTTGAAATAAACCCCATGATTATCTGTCTTCAAGAGACATGGGCTACGGAAGAGTTCCAGCTAAAGAATTATTATGTGTTTTGCAGTTTAGCAAAAAAATCCACAAAAGGGCACGCAAGTGGAGGTCTAGCTATTTTACTTAATAGCAACATAGCATGGGACCCCGTGATATACAAACACCCCTGAAATTGTTGTATTTGTGCAAAACTGAAATTAGGAAATGATAATCTAGGGCATGTAAAGTTTTTGTTTTTGGTAAATGTGTACATCCCTCAGGGGAGGGCATCCAATTCACTGGTTGACTCCATTTGCAGTTTTGCGCAAAGTTTGTGTAACACAGAAGAAAATGCACACATATTGATGGTAGGGGTCTTTAACGCTAAAATAAATAACAGTGCTGCTATGGTCTACTCTAATACGGATCTGGAGGAGGCTATTCCAGAGCCTGTATTTCCAGCTCAGTTAAAATCTGATAAACGAGGTCTTTCCTTTTTGCAAAACCTTAGGAATCTTGATTTAATATTTTTAAATGGTAGATTTCCAGGGGACTCACCTGCATCTTATACCTTCAATGGAACCTATAGTCAGACCCTTATTGATTACATGGCAGTTTCCATTCAACTGTTTAGTACGTGTACACAGTTTAAGGTGCTCCCCTCTACGATGAGTGACCATAACATTTTAGTGGTACAGATGGTTATAAAGACCGAGAAGCCCGAACTGTGGAATCAGAGGAAGGAAAATGTTACCTATTCCCGAAATAATGGCCGCACTTACTGGTCATACAAGGCACTTCCGAACTTCCAGAGGTTCTTTAAGAATATTGCATTTAGGCCTAGTCTGGAGACTCCGATTGTGAGGTACGAGAGAGTTTGGCAGCAATTAGAAAATTGGGAAGAAACAAAAAAGATATGAGAACCTCCCCTAAAGTATTAGTCTCATGTGAAATTAAAAAACTGAATAAGGAGATTAACGAGCTGATTAGATTCCAATTTAAAGCTCCAAGCTTAAAAAACCAGAGAGAGATTCATAGACTAAAACAGGTACGGAAAAGAAAAAAAGCATCAGACCAGAGGAAAGTAGAAGATGAAAAATGGGTTTCCCTTCGTGAAGTGTCCTTATCCGGGGATACCAGAAAGTACTGGGCATTGATAGCGAAGTTTTGTGATGGTAGAGAAAAATCACAACCCATTTTAATCTCCGAATCTGAATGGTCTATTTATATCTCCCAACTGTATGCTCCTAATCAATTAGCAGATCAGTTTGAGGGAGTTCTTAAGAACTCGGAATTGGGGGTTGACGTAGGAGAACCAACAGAATTGGAAATTAGAGATTATATTAAGGGGTCAAGATACTCTGGGGCAATGGGACCAGATGATGTTCCAGTAGCCATAATAAAACAGGATTGTGAAGATTGGGCAACATTTTTACATCCGTTGTTTGTTTATTGTTATGACACTGGAAACATCCCGTATTCCTGGAAGGAAAGTATATTGGTTCCGTTATATAAGAAGGGCCCAAGAAATTCCCCGTCTAGTTTCAGACAAATTTCCCTTTTAGATGCAACGGGGAAACTATTTGCGAAGAGTATTCTTGGCCACTTGCAAGAGTGGGCATTTGGAAACAATCATATACCTCTGGAACAAACAGGATTCCGCAAGAATAGTGGCACTCTGGATAACATTTCTGTTTTACAAACTTTAATTGAAAAATATCCTGTGGGCCGAGGGGTCCCGTTGTACACTGCTTTTATAGACTTCTCCACAGCGTTCGATAGGGTCGATAGGGGGACGCTGTGGAGGAAATTGGTGACAATGGGGATCCCAGGGAACCTTTTAAGACTAATAATTGCACTTCATTCCTCTACATGCACACAAGTATTATTGGGGGGATCCCATGGCCTATCAAGGAAAATATGTACTTACAACGGGCTAAAGCAGGGGTGCCTTTTGGCACCTTTACTTTTTTCAATCTATATCAAGGATTTGCCGAGTAGTGTGGGATGTAGTAAAGGTGACCCTCCCCAATTAGGTCCTCTTAAATTAAGTTGTTTGTTGTACGCAGATGATGCAATAATAATGGATTTAACACCAATTGGGCTGCAAAGAAGATTGATAGAGCTGGTTAAGTACACAGATGAGCATGTTTTTAAAAATAAACATTTTAAAGAGTAAAGTTATGATTTTTAGCTATCAAGGGTGTAAGGTGAGAAAAAATCTGAGTTGGTTTTTGGAAAGGGAAAAACTTGAAGTTGTGAAATTGTATCCATATTTAGGAAAAATATTCTCAAACAGGTGTTCTGCTAGCAGACATATGGACCATGCAAAGGGAAAGCAATCTCACAAGCATCGGCAATTAATCGCCTGTATATGCAATGTGGGAAAAGACATTTTTCCCACAACATTTCGGTGTACAAAATAAAAATACCGCCGACTTTGAATTATGCTAGTGAAACAGAAGATAAATCTGAATGGGCCAAATTTGAGAAAGTGGAAGGAAAGATTTGGCGCCAAATATGTTATTTGAATTATGATGCGCCAATAGCGGCACTTAGGCTCGAATTTGGTCTTCTTTCAACATATGTGTTATCAATGGTGGCCTGTTTAAGATGGTGCAATGCTTTGAATAATGGCCCCGATAATTTATTGAGAGCAGCATTGCACAGGGAAATTTTCGTAAATATGAAGGGGAAAAGCGCAAATTTTAGAAACTTTATAAAGGCTTTAAGTATATTCGGTTTAGATGAGGAAGGGGGAGCAGCATTATGTAAAACCTCGTTAAAGCAGATAATTAAGAAGTCAATTTATGTGGTGTCTCACGAAAGAGATCTGATACTATGTTCATTGAATGGGAGGATGGACTGTATTGCGGGGAGTTCTATTGTCAAAAACCCCCAGCCATATGTTCTGTGGAACCTGGAACACTGTGTTTGTAGGGTAATTCTGTTGCTAAGATTGAATTTACTACCCCTGAGGGCTGTAACAGGTGCCTGGGAGGGTATTCCCAAAAATGAAAGATATTGTCATCTGTGTAATTGTGGAATACAAGATCTGAATCATGTTTTGATTGTATGTCCCGCACTCCACTCAATACGGCGAAGACATTTAAGGATTGCTTTTTTAAAGTATAATATCTCAACAGCTGAACAGGCCCGTAATTGTCTTCTGTCCCCTCCGTCTGAATTGATGTGTTTTAAATTTCTTTGGTTCTTTAAAGAATTTTTAAATGTATATTAGGTTTGAAATATTTTTAAGTGAGTTGAAAGTTTGAAATACCTCAAAGGTAATTCATCTATTGCTGCTATATCTGTTAAATGAAATTGTACTGAGCACTTGCACTTTTTGTATGACAAGTAAATCGTCGCTTTTAATATTCTGGGGTTAAAATGTTTGTATAGCTGCCAGGGGAGTGTTGGTAATAACTCCTCTAAATTTTGCACAGCGCACTTGCACTTTTCTATGTCAATGTATTGCTTTTCCGCTTTCCCTAAACTCAGATTACATCTGGTATTGTTTCCTCTGTATACCTTTTTAAAATCAGGTACTCCTGACGGCCCATAGTGTATTTTAATGGAAAGTTGTTCATTTAAGTGACTCGAGTACTTATAATATCTCGATGTTAAATCAAATATACTGCTGCTAGGGGAGGGAGGGAGGCATTTGCCCAATAGGATTGCACAATGCACCTGCACTTTTTGTAGGGGAGCTTTTGGTAGGCACCCCTCAGGAAATTGCCTAGAGCACTTGTACTTTTGTATGATGGGGTAGTGCTTTTCCCTCTCCCTAAGGCCCTATTATGATTGTGTTTACCTCTGCTGTGTACCTTTTTTAAACAGGTTTTTCTTGCAGCCCATATTGTATTGTGTTTTAATTGAAAAAAAGATCTTTTGCATTGATATGACGTAACCCAGTGTATAGTTTAGTCTATTGTAGGAAAATGTCCTCTCTTTTAATCGTTGGGCTCTTAGTATAAAACTGTACCTATATCCTTACTTTGCATTTCTGTATGTAATGAATGATGTTTTATTTATGTACTTTATGTGGAATTCTTCGGAATTCTAAATCATAATAAATATTAATTGAAAAAAATTGAATAAGTGCAATTTACCTATATGGACATGAGGAAATGTTTTTGATACAAGGTCCACGATGGCAGTACCCACTCATGAGAAATCTATGTCTTCATTAGCGATTGAAGGAATTGTGGTGCAAAAGTATAATGCTTTGCCTCTATGTACTAAATTTCAATAAAACATTTTTGACAAGAGTATTTTTATCTAGACAGTAGCATAAGGATAGATATTGAGGGTGTTGATGTACCTGTCAGAGAAGCTGAAATCTGGGAATCCAAAAACACCTTTTGAAGGAAATATAAATGCATTATCTGAACCACCATACTCACTAACAATGGCAGCTGAAGAGACTGCTCTTAGAAAACCTGGCATGAAAAATTCTCAAAGTTAAATTTAAGCATGGGCTCAAACGTGGAGCAAATCAATTTTGGGTGGCCAACATTACGTTCCATTGAGACTAGGATCTCCAAACTAGTAAAAGTACTTTCACACTGTCTAAGAACTCCTTATTTACTGCTTAGTGGAAATGGCAATCTGGAGGGAATTATGGTAGCCCCAAGATCTACCTTGAAAGAGGAGGACTGCAAGACGTGACTTGGCTTACTGGAGGCGATACAGCAACAATGCCTCCAACTGGCATATTCTAAAAATAGCATACTGATGAGCTTCTCCAGGCACTAATGCAAAATTACTACAACCTAAATGCTTTTCAAGAATAGGTTAACAGATGTTTTGGCTTTTTTTAGTTAATCTCCCTGTAGTCTTATGACATACAAGGGTGCCCATACTGGAGGATTTGAAGAGGGAGGCCAATGAGCTCAAGGTTTGTATATTGAGGTAGCAATTCAGTCCTGGAGTTGGTTGCGTTAATTGAGCTTGCAAACAACTTCAAGGGTGGTCTCTCAGACATCTGGAGTGGATGTATGACTTACAACAAATAAATTTACATCGCAGTACATTACATTGCGGTTTTTACAACGCAAGTCATTACAACGACTTGCGTTGGAGGGCGCTGGACTTTGGAGTAGCATAATTTACTATTCCAACTCCGGTCTATGTACAGTAGGGAAGGAGTTGGATAGTAAATTATACTTTTCCTTGTCCTAGAGCGCCGTTGTAACGACTTGTGTTGTAAAAACCGCGATTTAATGGCACTGCGATGTAATCCCTGCGTTGTAATTGATGTTTACCATCTGGAGTACATCCACAACACCCTATGTTGAGGTCTGTTAGATCTGACATCATTGGCATCATATTCCCCCAAACCTTTTGCCTTCACCCCTCCTGTTTCTGAATTTGAGTTTTTTTGCTACATGACTCTGACCACTACTAACCAATGCTAAAGTACTTGTGCTGTCTCCTTCAAACATAGAAAACTTGACCTACATATAATTGGCACATTTAATTTACCTGTAAGCCCCCAGTAAATGGTAGGTACTACATATACCAAGAGCCTGTAGATTAAATGCTGCTAGTGGGCCTGCAGCACTTACTGTGCCACCCACTGAAGTAGCCTTAAAAACATAGCTAAAGGCCTGCCACTGTAGCCTGTAGTGCAGTTTTAAACGGCCATTTCAACATGGAAAACTAAACCTTTTATGAAAGAAAAGGAGTGAGCGGTGCACACCGTTTTTTTGCCAGGTTAAAGCGTGTGCTAAGAAAATGGAATAAGTGTTTTTGTCAAGATAAATTGATGTTATAAGTGTGCTACACAGTATGTGTGGGCTGCCTGTCCCACATTTGTGTAAATTGCCAGAAAATAAAGACCTTTTGCCAGGCCCAAACATTAACTTTTAATACTAATAAGTCACCCCAAAGGTAGGCCCTAAAGGCTAATAGGGCAGGATGAATTGTATTTAAAAAAAGTATGACTTGTATTTAGGTTTTACATGACCTGGCAATGAAAAAGGCCTGTTTTTAAGACAGGGTTATCTGCTTCTCCTTTGGTTATCTGTTTGGCTTTACCATGAGAAAACTTTTAAACTTTCTGGTCCTAAAAGATTGCTTGAGTCTGGAGCGAATGGCCCCTATCCCATGGTTGAGTCATATCAAATCCAGTTTTACTAAACTTGGGTGGCCTGAAATTGATAGTAATGCAGACTTAATCACCAAATGTGACATTGTGTGGACCAAAAAAGCATTTATGTCTTTAAAACAAAAGAATGTGGCAATGGATTAAAGTTCAGTAAAATTATATATATATCCCTATGCAAACTACTGTTTTTTATTGAGCACTCTCTTTCTTGGGATATGTTGCACTACCACTGGTTCTGATTGACTCGTTTCAGACCTAACCTTAGACTATTCCTCTTGGGAGTCCTTTTGAGTCAGCTTTTATTCTTGGTAAATGTGATGTAGTCTCACCTCAGGAAATGTTGCACTTTGTAATGTTCTGTTCTATTTCTAAAAGAAACGGTACACATCTTTTATTCTCCAATGTTTGCTGGAACCCATTTTACTCAAATTCGCCCGGCTTTGTTTCATCTAATGTTATTATCCCATGTGAAGACTCGTTTTTATGTGACTAACTTTTTATCTGTTGCAGTGCAACTGAGAAAACGTTTATGGCCTATGAGAAATGCTATCAATTTAATCGTTTTTATAAATTAAAGATATAATTTTAACTTGACATAACAATACACATCAGGAGGTAAGAGATATTTACAGATTTTGTGTTCAAAACAAAAAATAACGCCTCCTCACATGTGTCGCATGAATTTGTTTTACATATTGGAGCAATATATTTGATTCTTGCCATCTCCAAACCTGGGCAAAAGAATAGCACATGAACCTATGTCCTGGTTCTTAGTATTGCGAAATTGGCAACTTTGAGATCCTTTAATTCCTCCAACTTTTACCCAGGTGTTAGTGGAAGCATACCAAATCTAAAGTTTATGTGAATATTCCGAACATGGGGATCTAAGTTAGTTACATTGCACCAAGCGTAACAGCTAGAGAGCTCATTTGTAATCCTGGAACCCTCCAACAGTGCACAAGTCACTTTAGAAACTTAATTTCAGCAGTTTTTTTTAGGTTTGATGGGAAAAAACATAATCAAACAGTTTGCAAAAATGTAATCTTTTGACAAACATAATTAAGACACTGATTAGCAGAATCATTGTGTAATGGTAAATGGTAAAAGCTTTTAGTGAGTCATGCAAAGTTTCAAAGTTTCAAAGTTTGCTTTATTCGGTTAAAAATTTTAAAACCATCAAAGCACATACAGTATTTTATCATAGATTATCAGAATTCATATCACAATTAACACAACTATCTACAATATAAAAAGTGCTTTACAATTAACAAAGACATATACAATATAAAGCTTTTGTTGCTCAATTCGATAGAAATTCCAAAATTCATCTAGTAAACGTCACTGGTAAACACTTTCTACTGTACTGCGCGCTAAGGCTAGTGAGTAATGCATAAATGCTCCCCAATTATTTTTTTTTAATGTGATTGTCAGGGCTGGAGTAAAGCCTATGGGCCTAACTAAGGATGTGACCATAGGCCCTGTAATTATTACTCCATAATACCAGCTCTAGGTGAATTATTTTAATACAGGACTACTACTGTAGACCTTCGTAAAAATTGCAACGTTTATTCTCAATGTGGGCACATATTTTGAGGGCAACAATTGAGTGAGCTTTAGCCGCATATAATGCAAGTGATGGAGTTTTTGCAGTGTATACTTGTAGCACCGAGGGAATGTCTCTACACCTCACACAGTTAAAACATTTCTTAAGACTAAACCATATTGTAATGACTTTAGCAATTTGCCCCTTATTGTGTTTCGTCCATGTTCGATTATTGCAGATGGTCATCCCTAAATAATCATATGTCATTACAATTTCTAGTTTTATTAAAACGCTGATTGTGTGATTTCAAAGCAGATGCCCCCATGATCATGATTTTGGCCTTTCCTTTATTTACCATTACATTGTGGGTTTCTGAGTAATCTGCTAAAAGCTCTAGCTGTCTTTGAAGGTCAATCAGAGTGAGGGACATCAGGATTAAATGAACGGCACATATTCACCACGAAATTGGCATTGTGCTTGTTGATCAATTGTGCGAAATCGGCCAGATACAAGAAAATAAAAAAGGAGATAAAATACATCCCTGTTTTAGTCCATTTAACACTTCAATGTCAGAAGTGTATTCTGACCCTGAACCGAATCTTGGGTTGCCCAAATAAACAACGTTTTGCAATAGCAATAGATGATCAACTTTGTCAAACGCTTTACTAAAGTCAGCAAATGCCACATAAAGCTTTAACTTTCTTGCCTTCACATAATATTCTGCATTCATTGTTATTCAAAGATGCATTCAAAGAGAAAGTCACGCTCGTGGAGGGAGACTTGGTTTATTTTCATAAATCCCAGAGTGCTAACTCTATAGGTCATTCCAACACTACTGTTAAATTAACTTTGACGAGACAGAATGTCAGCCCCCTGGAACAAACATTTTCCCTTTTGTGTAGATCTCGGGTATTTTTTGCACTGGAATCCATCTATTTGCTGATGTTTATCCAGTGCCACCCATCATGCAGTGGCATAAAAGCTAAATGAAAATGGAGCTAACATTTCTGGACGGAAAATGCGTTTATTAGGCACTCTCGTGAGTATGGAACATTAATGTTTTATTTTTTTCTTCTTTTTGAACTGCACTATAACTAATGCCATGCATTTGAAGAATGCTTACAGTATTAGTTTTCGACCAAAAAGTGAAAATTTTCACTGACAGTGGTTACTGACTTTCCCAAACAAAATTGATGATGTTTTCTTGCAATGGTAATATGAAGTTAAGCATTCTGAAGATCTGTTGTACACACCAAGGGGCATATTATCAAGCATGGAGTTAAAATTATCGCCGCTTTATCGGCAGAAAACTGCCGCTAAAGCGGCGATAATGGGCTTGATAATATGCCCTTGAGAATTCCAATAGAAGCCCATGTTGACACCAGGACATGGGCTTCTATTGGAATTCTCAAGGGCATATTATCAAGCCCATTATCGCCGCTTTAGCGGCAGTTTTCTGCCGCTAAAGCGGCGATAATTTTAACTCCGTTTCTAGATCATATGCCCCCAAGTTCCCCTGATGCAGATGAGCACATAGGTCTGATTAGCCTTTCCTTTTGAACATTTGCTTGATGTTTCTGCGTCAGTATAGGTTTACATGCCTTTTCAAGCCTTTCTTCCAAACCACACAATAGAGGGAAGAGAAACACTGGCTTTTCTGAAAACTGTTTACCTCCTCTGCCTTCTGCTGTGATGTTACCATTATGAAGGTTGAACTCTTTGCTGCTGGGTAGGTTTTTCAGATGACTTGGAGTGAGGACTCTGAAACTCATTCCTCTTCTCAAGGCCAACTGTGTCAGCATCACAGTGTTTACTTTCAACTCAGATGGTTCCTGTCAATGAGCTGCTACTTGAAAAGGGAAGGTCTGTGATCTGCTGTTCATCAGTTTGTTGTCCCGTCAGTCTTAGATATGGAGATTGCCTTCTGGACATTCCATCGCAGTACCCAAGAACTGACATGTAACATGTCTGGCGCAACACTAATCACCCAACTGGAAATAATTAGCCATTCATTTTGAACCATATGCTTCTCGTCTCTTGATAGCTATACAACAAACGTCTATACAGACTTCCGCTGAAATCAACAGGCCACATATCTTCTGGGGTCAATACTTGTTCTCTCATCTCTGCGGTACTTAATGCGAATAGCTACATTTGTCAAATCTGAAGGGGCTGGAGTGCCCCAATGGCTTTTGCTGGGATGCTACTCTGTTCCATTAGGGGACTCAATACGTCCGACCCTAAATGCCTCGCCGCATTTAATGACACATGGAGAGATGTCTGACTGTAGAATTCATTAAAAAAAATATGTATTTACGTTTCTTTCCCTTCTGTGTGCATAGAGAATAGATTCTTGGTATTAAAGGAACTTTTTTTGGGGGGGTGGTAAGCAAGCATTTTTGTGATGCTATGAATAGCTTATTTAGTAGTCATCCACTAGTGATTACAGTTAATTATCGGGAGATACCAATATGGTACTCTGCCTAGATGTATTGCTGTATATGCTAGTCGTTCTTTTTTTTTAGGTTTCGCCTGGCGTCCGCTGCGCAGCAGCGTTCGCGCAGGCGAAATCTGTTGATCTACACTATGTGGCAATGTCCCGCCTTAGTCTACCATTGGCTAGCTCCATAAATGGAGGCTAGCCATTGGCAGACATTGTTGTCCGTCACTCTTTCCCCCGTCCGGACGCGAATCGGGGGCGTTCCCGTGCCTTTTTTTAAGTCCCGCCCCCTTTTTCCGTCACCCGCCCCTTTTTTCGTCACAGCATTTTGCCGTCAAGGCCGGACCAGATTCGGGGGCGTTCCCGCGATTTTTTCGCTGGGCGTGGTTATCTTATGTGGGATCGACTTTGTTGCACGTCATTCTGGCCAAACACGCCCCCGAATCGCCTCGCCTTCCTGCTTCCTGCTAATCCATTAACACTAGTGCTGTCCAAAGAGGTGCTGCATTTTCCTACGAACGTTTGCTAATCATTGCTTCTTTTCAATTATAAAAAAAAAAATTCACTCGATTTCCCGCTGTAACGTTTTCCTTGGCACGTACGATGGATGCTGTAGGCTTTCGTTGTTTTTCGTGAAACCGCCATGGGTTTTTAGTTGAACCACCCAGTGCGCTGTGATTGGTTCTCCCGGCGACGCGTCATAGCGAGGATGCGCTGTGGTTGGCTGCCGTCGGGAAGACCCGCTGACGTCACTGGGGGCTCGCCGAGAGAGCCGCGACCTGATTGGTCCTCGTCACCCGGGTCGTTTCTCAGAAGCTGCCGGAGCCTCGTCCAAAGAAGATTGCGGGGAGAGGAGACCGAGTCATCGATGACCCGACCCCGCCGAGGGATCTCCAAGTGAGTTGCGCACCCCTGGCCTGCCGTCCCAAGTGCAGAGAAGCGCACCAGCTTCCCGGCGCTCGCTGGGGGTGCTTGGCGCTTCTGTGCCTCAAGTGGTGCATTAAAGGCTGGTGCATGGAGTTGTCGTGCTGCTTCGACACGGCACCCTGTCCGATCCTGCTGAGATGGTGCTCCCTCCATCTTACGTTGTTTTCATACATATTGCATAGATCTGGTCGCCTTGTACGCTCTCCGTACCAGATGCCATGTAGCGTATGCAAGGGGTAGAGATTTGTTTTGATTATTGTAAATACACCAGGCAAAATTAGACCCACCCCTCACAGACTCCGACGAGCCGGATGTCCACACGTGGCTGAGAGCGGCCGGCGCGGCTACCAAAGGGAGTTCAATTGGATTTTGGCTAAAACAATGTTGACTTTGCTGGGTAACCATAATAAAGAGTTCCCAGCCCTGTGGACAGGCTAGACTGCTTTACTGGCAGCGCGGTAATATGCAAATTAAGCGCTGGGTGCGAGGCTCCTTTTCGGAGAGCACTGTGATCAACAAAGATGTCAGAGAGCTCTGCATGTGTGACTAAGTACTTTCATGCGGTGATCCTGGTCAAATCACTCCTTTCCCCTCTTTTCTTATTGACAAAAGCCGACAGTGCTTAGAAATCTGGCAGGCTGTATGAAGAACTATGTAAAACATACGGGAGATATCACTCCGTTCAGGCTGGAGGAGCTGTAGGTAGCTGCAGTGTGTTATGATTATCTGATAGTGCCTTCTATCGCTAGTAAGGCTTAGAAAAGCTTTCTTAGCGTGATCGCCGTTTTCATGCTATTAACGGATTCAATGAAAACTATGCTGCACCGGCCTATCTATAAAGCTGCAGGGTGTTGTTTAAGGGAATGGCGGGGTGTAAAAGCAGAAAACGCATTATTTTAGTGATTTCATTTGGAGTTGTGCTATGGTGCAAAGTACTCACTCACTCACACACACTCTCACTCACTCATTCACTCGCATACTCACTCACACACACACTCACTCACACACTCACTCACACACACACTCACTCTCTCTCTCACTCACTCACACACACAATCACTCACTCCTGCCAGCCCTCCAATCGTAAGGTAATAAGGCGCCAGGGTGCTTGGAGTAGTCCAACAGTGTTAATGGGATCAGGGGAAGTGACAATTCCCCCAAAGAGTGGGTCACTCTGGGGAGTGGGCTCAGGAGAGACCCCCATGCCGTGGGCTTCCAGTTTGTCAAGCTTCGCGCCCGGGCTGTGTGGGTGTGTGTGGGAGGCTCTGTGTGGGGGAGGCTCTGTGGGGAGGCTCTCTGTGGGTGTGTGTGTTTAGCATTTGCGAGAGATTATGCTATTGGTATTGTAAATAACACTGCCATTTATTTATCTGTTTTCAAAACCAACACATAAATAAAAATATTGTCATTTACAATGCCAATAGCTCTAACTTTTGTAAAGGCGAAACCGTTGCATTGTAAATGCTTGTTGTCCAAAGTATTTTATTAAAAGTTCTTTTTATATACAGTACAGTGGTGATGCATGAGGGCAATACAGGTGATTACAAGCGCCATAGTGGTTACATAAGGCGTGTCGACAGGCATGGCTGGTCGGAGGTAGTTCTGATCTACAAACGGCCGGTTGGCGCTTCCTATTTCGGAAGCCGCTGTATGACCCTCGAAGAAAAGGAAAGAGAAGAGTGAGACAGAAGGAAGGAAGGAGGAGAAGAGACAGAGGGGGGGGGCAGAGCCGATATGGTGGCCCTTCTGCGCCGAGCCTCCAGTGCCCGTGATGGGGTCAGGTGGGCTATTTACGGGGGTTTGTGTAGCCCCAGATGCTCGTCCAGGGGTGCTAGTCGTTCTGTGGGTGTCTGGCAGTTGTATAGTACCATACGAACGACATAGGCGAGTGAGGTTAGTTAACTAAGACCAAACTGGTGCAACACATATACAGCACCAAGGCTGCAAAGTCTAACTCCTTTTGTACCGCCACAGAAAACACAGTGAATGATCGCCAGATAGGTGGTATAAGTATATACAGCTTTTAATAGCATGCATTAAATATATGTCCAGTGTGATATATCAGGATTGGTACCAGGGAGTTAATATTTTAATAGAATGTATTTCCCTAGGTCCAGATGAATAGCCAATAGGGTTATGGCTAGAAACATGTCGACCTTTTAGGAATCAGGTACATAAAACCCTTCTTTCCTAAATCTCCTTATCTAACCATACCAACTAGTAACTAGAGGTCATAATAAATAGAAAAAACCTACTAGTCAGGTATTTTTAAAACTACACTCCAGCACAGCAGAAATTCCCCATTCCTATTTTCTTTATATTATCTTCTTCTCATTGTATAATCTTTCAAGTGCTTCGACGTAACCTGTAGGTTGCAGCACGCCCGCTCCATAGTGAAACGGGATGGACCCGATGTTGAAGCATTAGACCAAGGGCTAACCCTGGTGGCTGAGGGTTTTACAAGAAAACTTTGTTATAGCTGGATTCAGATTTTTGGTGGCGAATCTAATCTGAAGGACAGACCCAGTACATTCTCTCACTCCCCCTTTGCAGTCGCGGCTGGCAGGGAATGAGGGTGGAGGTGGCGGGGCAAGGTGACAATACTAAACCAGGAAGCACCCAGGCTCCCCATGGCCAATCACAATGCTGCGAGGCAGCGTTGTGATTGGCTTCCCTAAGCCAATCACAACGCTGCTGTGCAGCAGTGTGATTGGCCTGAGCGTAGTGTATCATCACTCAGATGGTGACTAGGGGCCTGGGCATGTTCCCCACCAGGCTGTGTAATGCAGTCTGCTGGGGAACATGCAAAGAGAGCATAACTGTTTGGCTGAGACAGAACGGCCGGCCAAGCAGTCAAGCTCACTTAGAGTTTGCAAACCACTCCTTTCCCTGTGCCTCAAGCCCCGCCTCACCCTAACCCAGCCCGAACATGTAAAAAATAAAATATATTAATTCTCATTATCATTTTAGTTTTCCTGCTCAAGGGCAGTGGAGCGACTCTCCTCTGCCTTAGTTGAGGAACCACCCCTGTCCCTTTGTTTTTTATACGGAATTCTAATACTCATAACAAGGCTTAGAGTAGGAGGACAATGCGGGTGTTGGTTTCTCTGGAGGCCGTGTCAGCTGTGTATGGGGAGCACCTAATGTTTTCAATTCAATGATGTTCTCTTTTTCAACAGGCTCCTTTCCATGATTTTTGTAAGCATTAGGAAGGTGCTTAACTATCTCCTCCATGTCTTTCCAGTGTTTAATCATACCTTGCCAGCAAGCCAACCAAGCTGGCTAGGCACCACTGCATAGCAGTCTGCATAGCTTCCCACCTGCCAGCAGTGCTGAATCGCTTGCTGTCTTTGTCAGGTGGAATGGGTATCTTCTGTACCCATCATGACAATCATTTTGTGTGCCGTATGCACTAAAAGTGAATCTGGTTAGGTATTACCTCTTTATACTTCTCAGTACTAGGTGACACAACTTTGGCTTAGAAAGGGGTCTTTGACGTTTTCTGTAGAGAATTCTAACCCGTTCTTTAATATTGACACAAACTGGACAGACTGCTCTGCTCTGACATTATGTCCAGGAGGAAGTCCTCCTTTTTTTCTCCCACATGGTAGGGATGGCCTGGAGAGATAAGGCCATTCTAGTTGGGACATCTCCATTATCTATGGCTACTGGGTCTTCAGAGAGGTGTTTTAAACTGCAGTGGGACCTTGAACTGAATGTGTATGAGCATACTGCACTAGAGATGGATAATGTGTAGGTCAGAGGTGTCCACTTTGTGAAAACAATTAGCTAACAGACAGACCAGCTGGGTAGGAACCAAGATTACATAATGTATAGACTCATCAGCATTCTATGTGGTCACCAATCAAATTTAAGACATTTCAAAATCAAATTATCAATTGTTAATTAATTAATAGACTTCTGTCAAACAATAAGTTATTATAAAAAACTAAAGAAAGAGGGAGTAAATACACATGTATATAGCACAACAGAAATTTTTATTATGACACAATAAATCAAGGAAAAAAATGGAACAAGAACCACAATTCATAAAACCTTCTTGTATCAATTTATAATTAAAAATTACAGATAGCCAAATAAAAAAGACTTTCAACTGTGAATAACTAAAGTTCCTTCTAAATCCTAAAGTATAGAGAAAAACCTATATTCACAAGAACATAAAACGTGGCCAGAAAACTAATTTCTGTTCGACGCGCGTTTCGGCGTTTCCACAAACGCCTTCTTCAGGAGCCACAAGGTTATACTGTAATAATCTTTGAAAGAAAAGAAGAAAGAAAGACATATTTACATTTACCTTCTGTCCATTCTAAAAACATCTCATTATCATTATACAAAAAAACATATATACACATTCCCTCATAATTCAAACATTGTTACATACATTTCTATTTACATCATAAGCATCTATCTTGAGCCGTGAACCACAAATCTCATTTAATCAACATATTCCTATATTACACCAGCTGTCTTATTCATCTTACATCACATAATTATTTACAACGGAGAGAAATTTCTCAGTTCATGATGGGTATCTAGAGCAGTTAAATCACAGATTTCGAATATGACAATAGAGGGGAGAAGGGCTGCCCCGCTAGTGTTTGGAGATACAACCTAGTAAAGACCAAAGTCATTTTAATATTTAAAGAAACACAGGGCTATCCCTTACTGAGGTATCATTTATTATGCAATGCAGGTGATAAGTCGTCCTTTGGGGTCTACTTACTTTAAAAGAGAAAGGAAAACGACTTCCCAAGGTCAGAATATTTCATGTACCAATAAGGCACTCCACTTCTGTTTAGACAAGAGGTGTCAATGTATGTCTGTAATTTTCAAAAAAGAGAGGGAGGGGGGGCCATGTTATAGCCTCTATTGTATTCTCATAGTTACAAGTACATATTCACCATCAGCAGTAAATAGCGGCCAAAAGGGGCAAGATATCTTTGTGTATTAGCACCCTTCATATTTTGGCTTCAAAAAATGACCCTTCAACTTTGCAATGATGCAAGCACCCCATATAATGGCGTCTTATATATTGGTCTATTATTTACTTCTCCACTTGGAAAGCTGTTTTACACTCTATCCCATGGTACACGATACCAAAACTATCAGCAAAAGGACCCCGGAATAACTACATGCATTAACATCTAATATGATTAATCATTACTGCATCAAAGCTGGTTACTCAAATATCCCTTCTACTTACTTTAGTTAGAGTAAAAGACTCGTTTTCTCACTGTTCTGTTTTTTCTGAGTGCAGAATGAAGATAATTCACACTCTTAGAACCCGGTTATTTCAGCGTATTCTGGGAGCCGGCATTTCCACAACTATCAGCAGAAAAACCGGAGTTAACTGCATGTATTAGCATCCAATATGAATGATCATTACTGCACTAAAGCTAGTTACTTGAAAATCCCTTCTACTTACTTTGGTTAAAGTAAAAGGCTCGTTTTCTCAATGTTTCGTTTTTTCAAAGTGCAGAGAGAAAATAATTCACACTCTCGGAGCCCGTTTTTTCAGCGTATTTCTGGAAACTGGTATTTCCTGAGGAAGAGATTGTATTTTAGTTTTGAATGGGCATCCCACTGTTAGAAAGGTGGATACTCGAATTTCTCTAAGTTACTACTTAGCAGCAAAAAGGACGGCGTTCTAAAACTGGTTACTTGAAAGTCTCTTCTACTTACTTTGGTTAGAGTACAAGGCTCGTTTTCTCGATGTTTTGTTTTTTCGGAGTGCAGAAAGAAAATACTTCTCACTCTTGGGGCCCGATTCTTCCAGCGTATTTCTGGAAACCGGTATTTCCTAAGGAAAGGTTATATATAGTTTTAAGGTTCATCCCACTGTTCGAAAGGTGGATACTCGATTTTATCTAAATTACTGCTTAACAGCCAAAAGACGGCGTTCTAAAGGGGCACGTCTTACCTTTTGTATAACTCCGACGAGATAAGTCGAAAAACGGGTCACGGACAGGCTGGATGTAGCCCTTGGCGTCTCCCGACCGTTAGAATGCGTATCACCGCGAATGGCCGCGGGATCCTGCTTTTTAACTGATTACAGCCCAGTAAGGCAGATACCTTACACCTGTGACCCAGTGAGGTCAAACCGTTACGTGGAAGGACACTAATACGATGATTATTTAAAGGTGTATACACCACATAACGCATTTGTAGCGGGTCCTTTATAGTTAGAGCACCGCAATTCATATATATGTAAAACGATCGTATGTATCTATTTTATAGTCATCACGCACATATTTGTTGATATATTTTATTTTATCTATACAGATATTTGCAGACATATCTTATTTATGTATATCTTTGGAATTTATACGTAGGATAATCTGATGTCTCAAGGGGCATTGCATTCAGTCATTCAAAATGCATTGAGAATTATGCCTGTGTTTACGATGATTTATAAAACAAAGCTAAGCACCTTGTGCATATAGATATCATCCAATCTTCACTTCAAAAATACACACTTCTAGACTATTATAAACTCCACAATAACATCCTTCTCTACATGGGAGGATGTATGGCTAAGTGCCATTGATGGTAATCAGATAGAGACAAATATATGACACAGTGGCTCATATTGATCTCTGTTTATCCGCATACTTATTAGGAGCTGACGTCATCATAAAATTGCGTTTTCCCATGGGATATCGCAATTTAGCCCAATCCTATGTGTGTTAAAAACAAAAATCCAGAAGACTTCTCTTTTTTCCTAATGGCGCATCCCCCTTGGCTGTCTGGCGTTCGTATTTTTTCGAGGATGCGCCATTGGAAGTCCTCAGGTTTATGGTTTTTCTCAATGAAGTGTTTAACTAATGGTGCTACCACTTTATGGGTCCTGATAGCGGACCTATGTTCTGTTATGCGTACCTGAATGGATCTGCAGGTTTCGCCGACATAGCCAAGTCCGCATTTACATTTTATGAAATAGACTACATTTGCAGTCTTGCAGTTCCAGAAATCATTTGCCTTCACTGTATGTCCATTATGTGTGAATTCTTCACCCTCAATAATGTTATTGCATGATTTGCACGAGGAGCATTTAACTGTTCCACGAACGGGTAAATTATTCAACAATGATCTTTGTGTAAAACCATTTTTACAAGAATTGGAATTAAATCTGGAATGTACTATCTTATCTTTAAGGTTCTTATTTCTCTTAAATGCGAACAAGGGTTTTGGTAATTTTTTATTAGACGTTGGATTGCAATTCAGCAAGTGCCAACTCGCATTAATTACTTGACGGACACGTTCATTCAGGGTGGAATGAGTAGTGACACATACCAGTTGATCTTTAGACTTAGTTTCTTTGGGTGTTAGCAGAGCATCCCGGTCAAAAAACCGGGCTCTTTTATAAGAGGATCTTATGAGTCTATGGGGATATCCTCGTTCGAGGAATTTCTTACTCATAATTTGGGCCTGTTTGTCATAGTCTGCAAGATTAGTACAGTTTCTGCGGACCCGCAAAAACTGTGAGAAAGGTATACTCTCCCGCTGGTTTTTGGGATGAAAGCTCGTGAAATGTAACAGCGTGTTACGAGCTGTGCCTTTCACAAAGAGATCCACCTCCAATTTGTGGTTGTTTTCACGTATTAATAGGTCCAAAAATTCTACCTGACTGGTACTATACTGAGCTGTAAAATGTAAGTTTTCATCTGTCAGGTTAATCCATTCTAGAAACTCTAGAAGAGAATCTTTCCCATTGGTCCAGATAAAAAAGATATCATCTATATATCTGGACCAATGGGAAATGGATTCAAAAAAGGGGGCCACCTCATTGTCAATAAATTGATCTTCAAAAGCGGACATGTAAATATTCACTATTGATGGGGCAACTGAGGCACCCATACTGACTCCTCTTAGTTGGCGATAGATGGAATCGCCGAACTCAATGATATTCTCTGTTAGAATGATGTATAGACAGTCAATTAGAAAGCTCTTTGGACACTCTATGTTGTATTTATCTATGAACTGATCTGTTGCCCTTATAGCTCCATCAATAGGGATGTTACTATACAAGGACGTGATGTCCATAGTGACCAAGATGTCTCTATAGGGGGTAAACTTTAGATCTTCAACAATGTTAATCATGTGTCCCGTATCCTTGACATATGATTTAATCTTAGAGATATGTGGTCTTAAAAAATGATCTGTAAATTTGGACAAGGCCTCGGTTGGTGTTCCAATCGTGGATACGATTGGTCTATATGGCGGATTGGAGGCGCTCTTGTGTATCTTAGGGAGGCCATAGATACAGGCTGTTTTATTGCTGTTGGTGTTTAAAAATTCATATTCCTGATTGGTGATGTCACCCTTATTCCGTGCTTCCTTTGTTAGAAGTTGAATTTTCTTGACAATATCTTTTAGGGGATTAGTCTGAATTTTTTGATAGGTGGAACTATCATTCAGCATTGTAAGCATATTGCATTCATATTTGCAGGAATCCAATACGACAATGCCACCCCCTTTGTCGCACGCTTTTATGGTCAATTCCTTGTTTTCCATTATTCTTTTCAAGGCCACAGATTCTTCCCTACTTAAGTTATAGACGGGTTTAGGAACAAATGTTAGGGATTTCTCCAATTTCTGGAGGACTACCAGTTCAAATGTAGCCACCTCCGGACCTAATTGTTCCAAGCCTGGACTAAAAGTGGACGGTAGTGTGATTTCTCTATGTCTAATGTAATCATCTTCAACAGTTTCCCTATCTTGGAAGAATTTCCTTAACCTAATTTTTCTAAAAAAGGAAATAATATCCCTATATAAATCAAATATGTTTGCATGGGTCTGTGGTACAAAGGAGAGACCCTTGGACAGCAAGGTTTCACTATGTATATCAAGTTCTACACTAGACAAATTAAAGATTGGTATTACATTCCCTGACCCCAGTACTGCCTGTTCCGGGTCTCCCTGATGAAATGAGGTTCCTGCTGCGGAAGTGGTTGGTGTTGCTGTTGGTGGGGGTATTGATGGTGTTGTATCTGTTGTTGATGGTTCTGATAGTTTCCCCTGTTTTGACCCTGACCTTGGAATCTCACTCTGGGGCGACCACGTCGAGGCCCCCTGTTGGATAAAAAAGGGCGCTGGTAAGGGCGGGAACCAGTGTAGGAATTAAAACCACCATCAGACTCATATTGGTTCCCGTTAGTGCTTTCACCTTCGGAATCTGACGTATCCGTGAAATTATTCACACGTTGCTGAATGTTCCTGGATTCATCCCTGTAGTGATTTTGTTGGTAGAAATCTTTACCTAGATACGGATATGTTGTTTCTTCAGAATAATACCTTTTATCTTTATTAAGTTTGTCGGTTTTTCGTTTATTTAGGTAGGAGATAAAAGACTCCAGATCTTTATTGCATTCTGTTATCTTCTTCATAGCCTCCTCTACTCCCTCACCTATTTTTAACTTCTCTTCCAAATCTTCTATTTCAGATTTGATGTCTAAGGCTAGTAGTTTAGAGGTCTCAACGATTAGAATCATAAAATCGCGAGAACATCTATTCGCTATGAGGCTCCATTTCTCCAGGAAAGGTCTATGATGTACAAATAGACCAGGGGTAATGCGGACCCTTAGTCCGTTGGGGATTATGCCTGTCTTCAAATAAGATAGCATAAACTCCCCATGGGCCTCCATACGAATCAACCTCTTTTTAAGATCAATCAGTTTTCTACTATCATCATTCCCTCTAAAATTATGGTTGGTGTTATTAGTAGGAGCTGTTATGCCAACTAGGGTAGCGAATTCATCATCCGTGAAGCCAAAAGTTTTTAAATTGGCCATACCTACCACTGAGGTGAGATAAGAGGTAAGGTGAGGTAGAATAGACTAAGAGACCAAATCAGATACTCAGGAATATTATCAACTGCTCCAGAACCTATCTTACAATAATGGCAACTAGATATATATCCTTAATGGAAATCGAACAGCCCTACACAGACAAGCTGTGGGAATATTGGTGCAAAAAAACAAGGACCCCCTATTTTGGAATAAGGAAACCAGGCGACAGGGATAAACACTTTGTGAAAACAATTAGCTAACAGACAGACCAACTGGGTAGGAACCAAGATTACATAATGTATAGACTCATCAGCATTCTATGTGGTCACCAATAAAATTTAAGACATTTCAAAATCAAATTATCAATTGTTAATTAATTAATAGACTTCTGTCAAACAATAAGTTATTATAAAAAACTAAAGAAAGAGGGAGTAAATACACATGTATATAGCACAACAGAAATTTTTATTATGACACAATAAATCAAGGAAAAAAATGGTCAGAGGTGTCCAAACTGGGGAACGCACCCCCGGGGGTCTGTGGATGTGTTCCTAAGGGGGCGCAAATGAGTCTGCAATTACTTGTAAATGAAGATAACCTGAAAGCATGACTGGTGCCTTTCCAAGCTGTCTTTAGTTGTATGCAGCAGTTAAAGTGCATGAAAAAGTGTGGAACTGTAGTAGTGAGTGGCTCGAGCCATGATCAGTGAGTTTGGAGATGGTGTCAAAGAAGATGCTGAAAAGCACGGTGGATGTCATTGTTTTGAAATTGTTTTACACTGTATAAAACAGGCTGCAACAACATATTTTTAAGATAAAACACGTGCTTCAAAATATACATTTGTAATAAGCAATCAGACTATAGTGCAAATATTTTTATATGCATCCATCAAAAGGGCACACTCCTTTTAGTGGGCACATATATATTAACTCCCCAAAAAATGTGTTCACCCAAGTAAACGCAATAATTAAAGCACATGTTGACTAGAAAAGCAGCCATTTTTATTTTTGGCTACACCAATTGAACATATTTACATTTCTTACAGGTATCAGGCACCCTGATGAGAAGACATGTTTCTCTAGGTCTCTAGCCATCTCTATGCTTCATAGCACCGGGACACCTTACCGCACCTTCAACTGAATTATGGCTGTTTTATTCTACCTTCCTTGCTTGTATGAAAAGCCCAGGGCATATTTGCTGTGCCAGCATTGCTTTGGTCTTCAGAGCAATGGCCCAAGAGAAGGGACTTATGAAGCAGAGGTGACACCTTGCAGAGAGGTGGGAGGAAGAGGGAATGTGAAATGGGCACCCTTGTAATAAAAGGACAGATGAGACAGCCTGCTTCGCAAGACTGTAGCTACCATTAGTGAAGCATGTGATGTGGCACTGGGTCCCAAGGATCTGACGGGCCCACTGCATCACAGTTGTGAATTTTTTATTTTAAAAAGGTGGTATGGTGGATAATTTACCTTGCTAGCATTAGGGCAGATGGCACCCATGATGCAAAAAGGGGGCCATCCTGCAGGAGCTCATTTGTTTCAGAAAGGGTCTGAGCTTGTTTCAATATTAAAGTGATGGTCATGCACGGTGGGGAAAAAAAGAAGCGGTGATATCTTCCTTTTCAGGGCTGCAGCTAACATTAGTGCAGCAGGTGGAGTTGCATTGGGGTCTGTGGCACTCCATTTATAGGGAGTAGGATTATTAGTAATTTCTGTTTTTGTTTGATGCCATTATTCTTTTATAAGTCACATTTCGAATGGATTAAGAGCTACAGAAAAGCACCCCTTAAATGATCTCATAAACCCATCACTGTAACCAGTCCTGCCTTTTCCCGTCCCCCTCCCCGGATCATTGTCAAGGGCCAGGAATATCCTGAGTGCTTTGGTTAACAAACCTGAGGTGAAGTCCTGGGTGTGGCTTCCATTAAGGGCCATGGAGAAGAATGTTCTCTAAAGTTGAAGTCATTGGATGAGTTACATTTAGGCCTCCTCTTCATTTGGGTTCCTGGAGAATCGCAAGTTTCTAGCCCTTTCACCATCTGAGTCAGTTTCTTTGCAGGGGTGTAGCTTGGTTAGTAAAATTGTGTGGGGGGATGTGGCTGAGTTTCAGATTTCTCAACAGTCACGCTGACCTATCTTGCTAAATTATATTTTATGAGAAAAAGGGAATGAGGGAGCTAGAAGCAGTGGAAAGGAGACCTGTGGAGATTGTTCGGGTCACTTAAAGGACAATCTAACATATCACAGAATTCAGTGCAGCAGTCAGTATATTTGTGCTGTGTTGCATAACAGGGAGGGAGCAAGACCGTGCCATATCTACAAGTATGTGCCACACACACACACCTTTGTGTCACACGGTACGTGAGTCGAGCAAAGGTTTTGTACTGGAAGGGTTCCCTTACTGTAAGAAGTTGGTTCTGTATATGGTACGCTTCTTTTAGATTCCTGTCTCTCATCTGTGACCATAAGCATTGTCACATCAGCTCTGTCATAATAGGGCTTCAGGTGGGTGACATGTATCACCCTTTTGGGATATTTGCAACTACCAAGGTCCACCAGATAGGTGACCTACCCTTTTCTTTCAAGGACAGGGTTGAGCCCACTCCACTTATCCTGGAGGATCCTAGGGGCCACAGAGTCCAGTACCCGTACCTTCTGCCCTGGTCTCAACTCAACCATGGCAGGCTTCTGGACATATCACTACTTTTGAAGCTCCTGGCTGGCCTGAAGGTTTTGGCTTGCTTTTTCCATGTACTCAGCCACCCACGAACGAAGGCCAAACACATAGTCTACTATGTCTTGTTTTGGCCCTTTGAGGGGCTCTTCCCTTCCTTCCTTTACAAGACTCAGAGGACCACCCCAAAGATAGGGTGACCAGGCGTCCCCGTTTTGCCAGGACGGTCCCAGTTTTTAACCAGCTGTCCCAGCAAATTTCAAGAAATGTAGCTCATGTCCCGGTTTTTAAAGAGGGTCGACTGAAAAGCGTGGGAGGTGTTTTTTATGTTTTACAAAGCAGGGATAGTTAGCAGTTGTTTCAAGAAATCAATTTAATTAACAGGCAAGCTGCTGGGTTTAAAAATTGGATTTTTTATATGTTCTTACTGCCTGTTCTGTAATTCTCTGCTGAGGAGCGCTGTCATAGCTTGAAGTAAAATTGTAGTCCTTCTTCTATTTTTGTGAAATGTCCCGTTTTTTGGCTTGAACATTCTGGTCACCCTACCCAAAGAGGATGCCACAACAAGTTTGAATGTTAGGAACCCCACTCCCTTTTGTAGCACTTCCCTGTAGGCGAAAAGTAGGCTTGGAAGTGACACATTCCATCTCTTTCCGAGTTTTTCAGGGAGTCCACCAATCATGCCTTTCAATGTCTGGTTAAGCCTTTCAACCAGGCAATTGGTTTGTGGGTGGTAGGAGGTAGTGAAAATATAAGGGAGAGGGAGAAGTGTGGTGCAGCAGACAGAGCAGCTGGCTTCAGAGCATGGGGCTCACGGTTCGATATCCAGCTTCAGCTCAGCACAGTGTGACTCTGGGCAATAGCTTACTTAAGCTCCCCAAATGGCCCCCAGTGCCTTGAGACCCCTAGGGGTGTTTAGTTCGCACTTTACAAATAGCAGATGCATAAGTCACTCCACACTCCTCCCACGTGTGTTTTAAGTACCTACCTCTTTAGGAAAACCAACCTTGGTGAAGATCCCAGGGAGGGCCTTGGCCACATCTGGAGCAGCAGTGATCCTAAGTGGAATAGCTTCAGGATACCTGGTGGCATGATCCACTACCACCAGAATATATCTGATCCCTTGCGGCTGTTTGAGGGTCCAGGGTCCAACAATGTCGACCCCTACCCTCTCAAAGAATACCCTAACCACTGGAAGTAGAATTAAGGGGGCCTTTAGGTGGCCTCCTGCCTTAGCACTGGCTTGGCAGGAGACCCAGGACTGACAAAAGTGCCTCACCTTCTGAGTCATCCCAGGCCAGTAGGAGTGATTGACTAATCTACTCCAAGTGTTATCCTGACCACGGTGCCCAGCTAGGGGAATATCATGGGCCAAAGTGAGAAGCAACTCTCTAAACCTCTGAGGTAGTACCACCCTCCTGGTTGCACCAGACTTGTGGTCTCTGGCTTCAGTGTATGAGTCCGTCCTCCCAATAGACCCTGTGGGTGCCACAGATATCACCCTTTTCCTGTGCAGCACCCTCCTGTCTCAGGATCTCAAGAGTGGGACAGACTTATTGTCCCTGGCACAGATCCACGCTAGAGGGTCAACGTGGGCGCTATAGCTCTGCCATGTAAGGCCCAAACTCCTCAGGCTCGGATCCCTCTGAGGATAAGAAGTCCTCTTCCTGAGAAAAGGGGTTCTGACTTGGAATCTGTTTAGATGCTGGTCCACCAGTCTTCTTGAATTTTCACTTGGAGAGCTTGTCCATTCTTCCAGGATCCACCACCTTTTTTTCACTTTGTGCTCTGCACTCTGGTTGTCACAAAACCCCATTCTAAGAGACCTCACATGCTTGCATGGGTCCTCAGTTCAACTTCATCCCAAGGGGAAGTCTCCAAATCATTTCCAAGCAGACAAACTACAGGGATGGTTGGGGACACGACCACATCCTTCTTTCCAACTACCCCCCCCAGTCAAAAGATACTAAAGGCATGGGAGTGATCTTTGTGATATTGTCAGCATTGGTGACTGGATAGGTCTTTACAATTAGAGGAGGGATCCTGGCTGTCTGCTTCCTGTTTCTGTCGGGAGCAGGAGAGCAGGAACAGAGAAGACGTGAGAACCAGCCTCGAGGTACGTTTTTTTATTTCCGATCCCCCCTCGCCTCCGTGCGACACCCGCATCCCCCACCACCCCTGCGTCGGCCACCAGCGAGTCAACGGCATCGACGGTCAACTTAAGGGTAGTGATTCTGGTGTCTTGATATCAAAAAAATTGGTTTTATAGAGCGAAAGTCTCAGAGTTCTTTGAGATGGCAGAAAAAAACAGTCTATGGTGGAGCATATGTCCTGTTAAAGTGTGGGTTTTGGTAGAGATTTCTATATCACAAGTCACTGTAAGACTGATTTACTTCGAAGAAAAATAACTTGCAGCTTCCAGGCCGAACACTAGATGGCAGGAGTGTGCAAAGCCTGTCCTGTGCTGTTGCACATAATGCAAGCATCTCCATTAGAAGTTACTAGTTCGATTCGATTCCAGACAACAGCAGAAGTGTCTTTGGCAGAACAAGTCACATATATCAGTGAAGACTAGATCTCGGGAGGGGACCTTGCAATTTGTTATATTCCTGATTAAAGCCTGTGGAAAGTAGCAAGATTGCCAAAGTTCGAAACAGTTGATGAAAATTAGACTGTAGATGAAGAATGCAGCTTAGATGATGTGTCCCTAATGGAAGTCACATAATATTGCATCATCTTTGGGGTCCCCTTCTTATTTTATATGAGTGCTTCTAAGATATCAATGATCTTTGACGTGCAGGATTAATTATTTCAGACCCTAAAATTTGATTTCATTAGACCTTCCATTACAAGAGACACCTTACAGCTGAAACAATTCTCTTTGGAGAGGACTTTGAGCAAGGAGAGAATGTCGTCCTTTGTGTCGAAGGTACTCTCAACATTGAGGGTAACTGAAGACTAATGTATTCTCCCTAGTGAAGATGGTGATCTCACTGTCGAATGGCACATCACCAAGAGGGTTGCTGGAGGCCCATACGTATGTCTGAAGGTCCAGTGCAAAGGGCCCGATGTATGAAAGCATTTTGCATTCGCAAACTGTGCAAATCGCCAAAATTCGCCCGTTTGCAAAACGGCTTTTCCGTATGTCTGAAGGGCTTTTTGATTCACAATTATGTAATCCTAATGTTTTGCGATTACCTAAATTGCGAATGCAAATAGGGAATTGCAATTTGCGAATCCCTAATGCACATGTAAGAAGCCTTTCCTAAACGTGAACTGTGCAAGCTGATGTAACCATGTGTGAATTTTGAAAAATGCACAAAAATGCATTTTTCAAAGTGCCATGTTGTGCACACATGCCCCTAGGGCATTTGTGCACTTTACATGAGCACAATTTAAATTTTGGGGGTGTTTTAGGGGGGTCTTAGGCCCCCGGGCACATTTGGCTTTGCATTCGCTAATTTGCAATTACCAATTAGGTAATCGCAAATTAGAGAATGCATAACCATTCGCATCTATGGGCCTTTTGGCCCATAGGAATGAATGTAGTCATATTACCTAATAGCGATTTGCTACTATCGAATTGATATTAGGTAATATTAAGGAATCACAAAATATTGTGCGAATCCTACATACATAGCATTTTGCGATTTCCAAATAGCGATTCAGTAAAAATCGCTATTTAAGAACCGTGAAATGCTTTTTTGATACATCTGGCCCAAAATGCTGAAAGAGAATAACAAGAATTGCGAGGCTTGTGTTTGTGTCACTGGTTTCCGAAAGTCAGCATAGGGAAAGAGCAGGGAACTTTGCTAGGATGCGCCTTGATGGAGCCGTCAACACTACTCCAAAAGCAGCTTTGAAGGCTACCTCTGAAGCTTTGCTGGGAATCTTACATTTTCCCCAAAGTCTGATTTCCTTGCGGGCATTAACGGTTCTTCTGAATATATTTTAGCCAAAGGACAAATAATTGACAAGGGGCCTTATCAGTTTTCTTTCCTGGGGCTGAGGGAATCAAAAAGGTTGTATGGCTGCTAAAATTAAATGACAATAAAACTTTGAATAAAGCAGCAATAATAAGGTCAGAAAGGCAAACATACACACAGGCACAATGCAGACACCAGTGTATTGATATCTGTTAGAAATGAGGGTCTCTAGTTGGTAGAGGTCGGTACCTTTGTCCAAAAAGGGACCCTTGCTTCTATTTAGGGTAAGGGGGGATACACTTCTAAAATAACCCCTGCTCACCCCCTTGGTAGCTTGACACAAGCAGACAGGCTTATCTCAGAGGCAGTGTGTAGGCATTTGTGAACACGTACAGTAATACAGTGAAAACACTACAAATGGACACCACACCAGTTAAGAAAAATAATCTTTATCTAAACCAAAACTAAAGAACTACAAAGATCCACAATACAGTTATCAAGATATCTTTAAAAATAGGTTATTCACTCATAGTTTCTAACAACAAAGAACTCCACCTGGAGATATTACGACGTTGTGAAAGATAAAAATCCCAAAGTACGAGCTGATCGTGAGGTGTGCGGCGTCTGGCACAGAGTCAAGCAGACCCACAAAGAAGAGTAACTTGGAATTGATGAAAGCAACGGCGGTGCACGGCGTTGGGTTGTGATACTTCATTGGCGCTGGGCGGCGTCAGTTCCTTATGACCCCAGGGGAGGTGAAGCCTCAGTTCCTTACTGCGGTGCAGGGGAGGTGAGATGTCGGGTTCTTACTGTGTCGGGGAGGTGATGTCACGATGGTGGAGAGGTGGCAGTTCCTTACGACGGTGCGATGTCAGTGGATTCAGGAGTCAACCAAGTCGAGGATCGGCTCTGCGTTGATGAAGCACTGGCGTCAGTGAAGTCGGGGCTGCGGTGGGAGTCTGGAAGGGGCGTCGTGGACGTTGCGGTTTCCACGGCTCTGGTGCAGGTAGCGGCCTGCTTGGGAGTCGATGCAGCACAGCGTCAGCAGGCTTCAGGCCTCTGGTGCAAGTTGAGCAGTGCCCGTGGCTTCGGTGCAGGTTACAGTGCCGCTCGCCAGCATCTGTGTTGCAATTTCCTTCTGTGGCAGCTGAAACAGCAGTTCCAAATGCAGACAGACGGAAGAAATTAAGGCTTTGTGTCCCTGATACTTCAGAACAGGAGGCAAGCTCAATTTCAAGCCCTTGGAGATCTTTTCTTCAAGCAGGTGACAAAGCAAGCAGCAAAGTAATTTTTTTACTTTTACTTTCCTTGGCAGCAAGTAGCAACTGATGGCCAACCCCAGACAGCAAACAGCAAAGGTGCAGTATTCCTCCTCACATTCTCCGGCTCTTCTCCTTGGCAAAGGTTCCTCTTGATTCTCAGAAGTGAACTAAAGTTCTGGGGTCTGGGCCTCAATATTTATGCCACAAAATCCGTTGTTCTCTGAAGAAAGAGAGTGTCTGTACCAAGCCAAAACCAGTTCTGTCCTCACTGGTGCAGCTTCATGGCAGTAGGTGGAGACAGTATGTTTGAAAGCATACCAGGCCCATTCAGGTGAAAGGAAATCTCCCCCCCCCCCTACTCTAAATGCAGCCCAGGTGTATTCAGCCGAGCCCTGACTCATCAGGCTCTTTGGAGCCACTGCCCCTCTCCAGCCCCTGTCATCCAAAAGACAGACCTGCAATACACAAACCCAGCAGAGGCACACTGGATAGTTAGGCAAGAAAATACAAGAAATACTTCTTAAAAGTGGTATTTTCCAACAGAATGTAAAAATCACCCTCACTAAAAGATGCATTTTAACATTCTGAGTTCAGGCATACTAAACTTTATTTTCCTAACTTGTTCCCAGTGGTAGTTATGTTTATAAGATGTTATAAACAAACTCCCCATTCTGTCCTACGGTAGCAGGTAGCCTTGCAATAGTGAAAAACAAAATTGGCAGTATTTCACTGTCAGGACATGCCACACAAATCAGGGCATGTCCTACCTTTCACATACAATGCACCCTGCAGAGTACCTTGGGCCTACCTTAACGGTGACTAATGTGTAGAAAAGGGAAGGTTTAGGGACTGACAAGTGTGCACTTGCCAAGTCAACATGGCAGTCCCAGACTGCACAAAGGCCCTGCAATGGCAGGCCCGAGTTACATTTACAGGCTGCTTATGTGGGTGGCACAACCCGTGCTGCAAGCCCACTAGCAGCATTTGATTTACCAGCCCCAGCTACACACAGTGCAATGTGCTAGGGACTGACTAGTAAATCAAATATGTCGATCATGGAAACGACAATTTACAGGGAGAGCATATGCACTTTAGCAATGATCGGCAGTGGTAAAGTGCCCAGAGTCATTAAACCACCACAACAGGTCAGACAAAATACAGGAGGAAGGCAAAAAGTCCTGGGATGACCCTGCAAAAAGGCCCAAGTCCAACAATATTCTACTCACAGAGGCAAACAAGGGCGCTGAGCTTTAACCCCCAAGCTGTACATAAAAGCCCCTGTATCTGTTGGTACCATGTTGGTAGCTCTTCGAAGCTGGGGCTGTCTGACGCCATTCTCCTGCATATCTGTTCGTTTTAAAATTATTTGTAAAGCGCAGTGTTATCTTATCCTGTAATTCTGGCTCATTCTTAAAGGGAAAGACTGAATTAGTTAATATTACTTGCAAACAGGAAAATAAACATGAGTTGTTTACAAAAATATTTTTTAAGCCCTCCGTGTAACCGCGTCATTGGTGGAGGGAGAATAGAGCTATTCAATGTTTAGAAACATTACTGAGGATCTTATGATGGATAAGAACATCTATGGGTTGAGGGCAGGTGCCTTCTGCATATTTGACCCACGTTTCATTTACGCTTTCTGCTCTCCTCCAAGTATCGATATGAAGCTGAAGTGCTGTGATGGGACTCCAGAGAAGCCATCCTACCAGGAGCTGAACCACACGGCGCTGAAAGAGGCCTTTCTGGAATCACTTGGGACCAAGGAGCGATTGGAGCATGGCAGCAAACCCAGGATTCTGAGCTTCCAGGAGACAGGGGTACCAAAAGGTATGTTACTATTGGGGAAGAAGTGGTGAGCAGGGATAAGGTGGGAGAACAGTGGCGGAAAAGGAGACAGGAGAGGTTCCTGCCAGTTAAATAATGCAAATGGTGATGTCTATGCTGCTTCCTCCTGCATATCGCTGCCTCTGAGACTGGTCTGCAGGTCAGTCTTGGGGCCAGCACCGCCAGCCTAGGATTGCACCATTGTCCCTTGTCCATCCATGCCAGTGTCCACTGTCTCTGTTGAACACCTTGCTTTCTGTTTCCTCTTGCAGGAATGCCCCCACTCAGCAGCAGCCTCTGCAGCCCGGTCTTCATTCTGCATCTTTTTACTTCATCAATTGTGCAGGTGTGGGTGCACTTCTACATAGGGACACTCAGCCAGCAACTGATGCGTGTGACCCTCAACCAGTACAGTGGAGGTACGGTTGACCAGACCTCCTGCTTCGCTACATTGGATCGGTATTAAATCAGACCCATGCGTCGAGTGTCCCAAGACCAAACCTGAACTCAGGTTGTACTCTCTCTCTTGTTTCAGGACTCTACTCCTCTATTTTTGGAGCCCTGCAGGTAATGTGCCTCCTAAGCACCCCACTGACCTCCTTCCTGCTGGGGTCACGGCAGCAGAACTCATCCAATCAAAAGGGAGACGTAAGCAGTGGTTTCTCAGGGTAGGTGGATGCCGATAACAGATGTGGTAAGAACACTGCAAACATGTGTGCTCAATGACCCCTCTATCGAGAGAGAGAGAGAGAGAGAGAGAGGATCTAGAAGAACAGGCCTCATGGTTGTTAAAGGTGGGAGTGTAGCATCACCCTAACTCTCTCCATACACAAAAACGGTGGGTCTCATTGATGAATCAGTGTGTGCTTGAGGAGAGATCCCAGGATTGTCGAGCATGGACAGCAAATTCATATATTTCCTTCGTACTTGTAGACTCTCAAGCTTGGGGCCCCACTGGCAGTTGGGCTGTGTTGTTCTGTTTGGGGACAAAGGGGTGTTGTCCTTCTAAGCAGAACTGCATGCGTAGAGCAGAGAACAATCTATCAGAGTGCGAGATAAGCAGGCTTGTCCCGTACTAGACCCCATTAGAGGAGCAGTCTAAACGGGAAGGGGGTCAGTTCCCATTTGGGTAGGCCCCTCTGGGTGAGCAGCGTGAGGAAGGCGAGAGGTTCAAGACTAAATGTACAAGGAGACTGCACTACACTCTTAGAATACTGTGGTGCCTCTAGAGAATTGCAGGCTTTACAATGCATGCCTGAAGAACATAGAAACATTCTCAGGGGTCTCACTGATATTTGGTCCTTTTAAACCAACAAAGACAAAATTGACACAGAAGCTGTAATATAAAAGTAACATCTGTAATAACCTCAAATGAGGGAGACTACGTCACACAGAAGCCTTAGCAACTGAATGAGGCAGTCTAAGGAGTACAGACAACTGGGGCCTTATATATGCTTAGGGTTACATAGTCAGCATAAGACCAAGGGGAGGCCCTGGCTCATGTAAGCATGCAAAATGCTTAATATGGACCTGCAAGATCTGCTTGCTCAACAAAGTGGGAGGAGAGTTACTTCTCCATACAGCAGCAAAAATAGCCTGACAGTTGTATGAGAGAAGCAGGTGCATTCTACTAGCTAGGCCTCTCTGAGCATGTGCAAGGCTCTGAAGAGGGAAACAGCACATGGCGAGGACATGGCTAACTAAAATGGCTGCCAAAATACAAAATGGCTTTCAGCTCATGCTAACAAATCCCTGCAATCTTTAACATGCCTTTGCAATGCATATGATACCATGCATTGACCTTTACAACTCATTGCTTTACATCATTGTTCCATTTGTCATTGTAAAGGCTAATATTATATATATATACACACACACACACACACACACATAACCAACTGACAGTTTCCAGTCGGTAGTTATAGTTAGGATGTAGTTTCCAGAGGAAGAACGTTTTTCTCATTTGACAATAACTTTGGGGTCATTTGACGAATATTTGTGAAATTTTCAAAATTTGTTTGACACTCTCTTCAGCTGCTATCTTGAAAGTTTCAGGGTGATCGGTCAAGCAGGGGGCAAGAAAAAGGGGGTCTCAAAACGTGCTTTCTCCATGTTGATTTCCATACAAACTTTAGACATGGCTACAGCCCGAACTGCTGAATGGAATAACATCAAATTTGGCAGAAAGGTTTGGTTCAGGGAAGTGTCTTTATGTGATTTGGTGTAAATCCATTTTGAAGCTGGGGAGTTATTTAAAGAAATTTTCTAATTGTACATATAGGGACACGAAGGATTCGTGACCCCTCTCGATCTTGTGCAGAGATCTGATTGGCTGCCAACACTTCAAACCAGGAAGTGTTGGCAGCCATCTTGGGACTCAGCTCATACCAAGCCCCAGAAAAAACATTTAAAAAAGAAGAGAAGAGGTGGCAGGAGAGAAATACCCTGACCAGGCCTCTTAGGGGGTCCCATAGGAACCCAGCAGGTTCAAAAAGGCATTATTTTTTTCAAAGAGTTTTACAGATCCCGCAAAATACATTTAAAAAAAAAAAATGAAGCGCAGACTCTTGCACTCTTAGTTTTGGGCTCCCAGGTGGGCCAGGCCCCGCGGGTATTTTTGTACTAAGGGAGTGTTGGTGCATAGGACCCTCTTCCTGGGGCTTAATATTGCCCCGGGGCGACCACCTCCCCGATGCTTCTTTATAAATGAATGCAGGGAAGGCCTGTACGGCCTCCCACGCTTTCACGTGAACCACCACCTCCCCAAGGCTTATTTATTTTTAACTGGGGGTGCCTCTCCGGCCCCCCAGCCCTGGGGACTGCCATCTCCCTGAGGCTTTTCCTGAAAACAATGTGGGTGGCCCTGTAGACCCCCCCAGGGGCCACCACTTCCTCGGGGCTTTAATTTCAATTAATCCGCGAGGGTGCACAGACCCCCGCCGTCAGCCCTGGGCACCACCACCTTCTCGAGGCAAAATCAAAGGAGGGGCACTGCGTAGCCATCCTCCTGGAACCATAGATGGCCCTGGAGGCCACCATCCTGGCTCCTGCTATGTCCTGGGATGCCCACCCCGGGACATAGCTGTTTGCTATGGCTTGGAGAGAGCTTTACCGGTCCCACCAAGCCTTGGCAAATGCTCCACTTCCATCAAGCGAAAGCATTAAATATGCTCTAACATGCTGGCCAAAGTCGCAGAGAAAAGAGTATACAGGGAACTGCGGATTCATCGAAGACCAAGCCGTCCTCGACCCGTCCCAATCCAGATTCCAAAGCAAACACAGCACAGAGACTCGCCGCCACAGACGACATCCGCACCCTCCTGGACCAAAGCCACTCTGCAGCCCTCATCCTACTCAACCTATCAGCGGCCTTCGAGACCGTCTCCCACCGCACACTAGCCGTCAGACTACATGACGCAGGCATACAAGGAACAGCCCTGGACTGGATCCCTTCATTCCGCACCGGAAGAAGCCAAAGGAGCAGGCTACCACCCTTCCTCTCTGACCCCACAATAATCACCTGCGGAGTCCCACAGGGGTCCTCGCGGAGCCTGACCCTGTTCAACATCTACATGGCCCCCCTCGCAGCCATCGTTCGACAACACGGCCTTAACATCGTACCCTACGCTGATGACACCAAAATCATCCTCTCCCTCACCAAAAGACCCCACCACCACCAAACTCAACTTCCAGAAAGGAATGCAAGACGTCGCAGCCTGGATGACCAACAGCGGCCTGAAGCTCAAAGCAGAGAAGACAGAAGTCCTCATCCTCTGTACCAGCCCCTCAGCGTGGGACAGCACCCGGTGGCCGACCGCCCTCGGAAGCAAGCCTACCCCTGCAGATCACGCCAAGAACCTCGGCATCGTACTCTACTCATTACTCACCATGAACCAACAGGTCAACGCCGTCCCCTCTAGCTGCTTCAACAACCTCCTTCAAGACCTTCAAATGGATCCCACCTGAGTCAAGGAAGACAGTCACCCACGCACTCATCACCAGCAGACTGGACTACGGAAACACACTCTACGCCAGCATCAACAAGTCACTACTACGCAAACTCCAGACAATACTGAACACCGCCGCCAGACTTGTCCTCGGCATCCCCCGGCACAAACACATCAGCCAGCACCTATGAAAACTCCACTGGCTCCCCGTGGAGAAAAGAGTCCCCTTCAAAATCCTCACTCACGCCTACAAATGCCTACACAATGACGGACCCAAATAACTCAACGACAGAATCAACTTCCACGTACCCAAAAGAAACCTCCGGTCTTCCAACCTTGCACTGGCCGAAACGCTGCACATCCACAGAGCCAGAGCAGGTGGAATATCCTTCTACCACATTGCTGCCAAGACATGGAACGAGCTACCGGCAGACCTCAGAGGAGCCCCCTCCCTGATCACCTTCAGGAAGACCCTCAAGACCTGGCTCTTCAGCTAGACCAGGGGTACTGCTCTGTGGGGGCCGGGTGATTCATTCCAGTGATAAGCAGAGCAGCAGAGTCTCTCTCACACACACAGCCGCACCCGAGCACTTTGACAGGTCTTTAAAAAAGACCATTTGCATGTTAGTGGAGCTTTGTTGATTTCACCTCTTCTTAGGCCCCTGCAGCTCCGCTCTGCCTATCACTGGAATTAATCACCCGGCCCCCACAGAGCGGAGCTGCAGGGGCCTAAGAAGATGTGAAATCAACAAAGCTCCACTAACATGCATATGGTCTTTCTAAAGACGTGCGAAGTGCTCGGGTGCGGCTGGAAGCGGGAAGCGGTCTCAGCCCTGGCAGACACAGTCATGTTAGCAGTCCACTCAAGGTGACATTTTACCACAGAGATGCACTGCTCTAAATGTAATACATCTAGTTCCTTTAGTATCGAGTCAAAGGCAGTTTAAATTTAAATAACTGAGTTTGAATTTGAATAAATAAATAAAATGAATAAATAAGTTTCCGATATGGTGGTGGGGGTCATGCGCTTCTTCATCCTGCTTGGGAGTGCTGAAGAAGAGCATTTATCTATGCTGCTTTTGGAGAAACATGCAATGATTTTAGCATTAGAATATAATGCATCACAGTGTGGCAAGGGTCTCGGAACACCTCAGGGTTCACAAGGTTGGTGGCACTCTGTCTGGAGTGAGGGCACGTAAGAGATGCTACTTCCAGAAAGTAAAGTGAATCAAGATTAGCCACTGCTAAGAATTAGTCCTATTGAGTAGGAGTTCATGGGGCAAGAGCATTCTGAAGGTAGTGAAACTCTTTACGTCGAGGGAGGTAGAGGGAGACAGAGGGAGAGGGAGAGGGAGGGAGAGGGAGGGAGGGAGGGAGAGGGAGGGAGGGAGGGAAACAGAGGGAGAGGGAGGGAAAAGGAGGGAGGGAGACCAAGAAATGGAGACAGAGAAATTGAGACAGAGGGAGGGAAGCAGAAGTGAGGGAGTGAGGGAGGGAGGCGGAAGTGAGAGAGTGAGGGGAGGGGAGTGAGGGGAGGGGAGTAAGGGGAGGGGAGTAAGGGGAGGGGAGTGAGGGGAGGGAGAGAGGGAAGGGGAGTGGGGAAGGGAAGGGGAGTGGGGAAGGGGAGAGAGAGAGGGAAGGGGAGTGGGGGCGAGAGGGAAAGGGAGTGGGGAGGGACAGGGGGAAGGGGAGCGGGGTAGGGGAGGGAGAGAGGGAGGGAAGGGGAGTGGGGGTGTGCGAAGTTGGCCTGATATGCAGTGCTCACTATTCTAGTGATCACTATGTATCATACCAAACGACCCTTATTGATGATTGGTTGTAAGTCAACCTTATAGACCAGCTATCCTAGTAGCATGGACAAGAGCAGTCTTTAGGCTAAACTCTAGAGGGTGTGTTAAGCCAGCTGTTATACCATCACAAATTCCCCTTGAACACCAAGTGAAAGGACACCACACAAGTTGTTATGAAAATAAAAGGATATTTATTTATAACACAACAACCCTGGACTCTTTATGAGGACAGGGTGCTAAACACCATACAACACTCTTAAAGAAATACTGAAAGTCGCACAATTTACACAAATGCCCGAGGGGCACGGAAAACCATATACTACAAAAGTGGAATGCGAAATTACTAGCAGGTAAGTACTACTCTCAGAGGCTTTAGAACCGCTGGGCCTACAATGCTGAACCCTTAGATTAGAAGCAGGAGGCCTGGGGACGTCGTGTGCAGAGTGGGAACTCTCACGCGTAAGGCGGGACAAAGTCTATGGATGCTAGTAAATGCAAAGTTAGTGTTCTCGGGCGAACCCGACTAGGTAGGTCAAAAATGAAAGTGGATTTAGACACTTAGAGAGTGGATCTACGCTGGAGCACCATGGTACTCGGTTTACCTAGCCCAGGGGCTGCGGCTGCATAGGGTTCAAGTGTCGTCGGGAATCCTCGTTGACGAACCAGGAGCCTGAAGTGGAAGTTGCTGGCAGGCGACCAGTGAAGGTGTTCCGGGCTGATCCAAGGACTGGATCAGTGAAGAAGGATACCTGTAAGCAGAGGGGACCAAGTTCTGAATCACTAGCCAGTGATTAGGTGGGCACCAGGATGGCACCGGATGAGGTCACTCAGCCAGGTGAAGAGGCGACACTGGATTCTGCTGCTGCACGGACCAGGGCGAGGATGTCGACCAGGCTGGAGATCTGTGAGCTGTCCCACGTCGGATGTCTGCTGCTGGTGATGCTGGATCCGGTGAAGGAGGCAACAAGCCTTGGCTAAGGCAAGCCCACGTGGCGACACAAAATGGCGTCTGGAGTGGACCAGGAGGGTCCGAGGAGGGTCCCCTTATGGAGGAGACTAGGGCTAGTCTAGAGGAGCTAGACCAGCGGTGAAACAAACGTAGGACGTCGTCTGGAGGGTCACTAGCCAACGGGCAAGTGACCGGACAACGTGGCAAGCAGCGCAGAAGCAAAAGGGCCCCACGCAGATCTGGAGGATGCTGGGGGGCTGGACTTCGGTGCTCGTGCTGCTTGGGGTTGGGGCTTCTCTTACCCCAGTGCACCCACTCGAGGGTCCCTCGGCGGTCGTGCTGGGTCAGTGTCGTGCTGGTTCTGATGGTCGCCGGGTCCTCTGGTCTCGTCGCACCCACGGTTCTCAGCTGTGCTGTAGAGGTAGGTAGAGGTCAGAGAGGGCAGGGAGTCCGGGTCTCGTCGTGCTGGTCGGTCTGATTCCGGAGGAAGGACGTGCAGCAAACCGCAAGATACTTAGTTGGTGCCTGCTGATGCAGGGTGACTACTCCTTAGTCACAAGGGAGAAATCTTGAGAAGAAGTCGAGAGTTCCTTTCGTGGAAAGTAGTTTCAGGATTCAAAGATGATCTGATCTGGAAGGGTCCCCGCTCCCACCTTTATTCTAAAGAAAGGGGCTGGTACGCGACTAGGTCCTGCCCATGGGTGGGACCAGGAGGGCGGTGGTTACACCCCTCTCCTTTGTCCGGTCTCTCCCCAGCCTAGGGGCTGGTGTGCCCCCAGAACTGGTTTGAGCCGGCCTATGCACAGTGAGCACCGGGGTGCCACTTGCAGTCACCTTCCTCTAAAGCCCTGCCTACCTGGGATACACAAAATCCTGTCTGGGATGGTGCTGGCACCGCCCCTGACAGGAAACCCTTTGTCCAGGCCTCCGTTGCTGGAAGGACTCCCAGCAGCAGGAGGGCAGACTTGTGTCTCGGTGGCAGCATCCATTTTGTGGAGCTGAGGCTTGAGTTAACTTTAACCGGGGTTCACAGTTACATACATGTCGTGTCCCTCTAGAAGGGTGGAATGCTAACCCCCGTCGCCAGAATTGGCGAGGGGTTAGTATTCCAATTCGTATGACACCTTACTCGACATGTTTTGATAATGCTATACCAAAGTTAGCATATGACCGCAAGGTACATAATGCACTTAAGAGTATATGGTATAGCGTTATCATGGAACAGCTATTAGGACTTGGTTCCGCAAGCTGCAAACGGGCTCAGCTCATGCCAGAGCACCATTTCACATTATTCCAAGCACTCTGCCTTCAGGATTGATAAGGCCTGCCATAGGAGTGACTGATAGGAATATATGTGTCCATTTTAGGGTTAGATATAGGAATACTATATCTACAGCAAAGGGTGTGTACACCACCTTGCCCCAGCTGTCAAGCAGCCAGTTGTGTTTGTTTAGGTAGTCGACCCAGGGGTGGCATAATACATGCTGCAGCCCCTGGGAGACCTCTGGGTGCACCTCTGCCCTGGTTACAGGGACTCAAGAGAGGGCCCAGTGCCAATTCAGTACCTGGGTACAATTTGGAATAGCGAGAACAGCTAGGCTGTGGGTCTGATTAGCAGGCCCACAGCCAGGGAAAGTCGTAAACCAGTGAAGCAAAAAGCAAAAATCTGGGGTGATCATAGGATTGCAGACCCTACTCTCCTACATGACCCCCCCCCCAAACTTTGGGACAATAAACTAACCTTGACCAGGTGAGTCTTCTTGCTCTAAGTGGAAATACCTGGAGAGCCCATCTGCATTGCCATGATCAGTGCCAGGTCTATGCTCCACTGTAAAATCCATCCCCTGTAGGGAAATGGACCACCTAAGTAGTTTGGGGTTTTCACCCTTCATCTGATTTAGCCACAAGAGGGGCTTATGGTCGGTCTGAATCTTGAAGTGAGTGCCAAACAAGTATGGCCTCAGCTTCTTCAGGGCCCAAACCACAGCAAAGGCCTCCCTCTCAATAGCTGACCAATTTTTCTCTCTGGGGGTCAGCCTTCTGCTAATAAAAGCAATGGGCTGGTCATGACCATCAAAATTCAGTTGAGATAGAACAGCTCCCACACCCAACTCAGAAGCATCTGTTTGGACAATGAATGATTTGGAGAAGTCTGGACTCTTTAGGATAGGTGCTGTGCACATGGCCTGCTTGAGGTCATCAAATGCCTTTTGACAGCTTGCTGTCCACTGAACTTTCTTTGGCATCTTTTTACTTGTCAGGTCATTAAGTGGAGTCACAATAGATCCATAATTTCTGACAAATTTCCTGTAATAACCAGTCAGGCCCAAGAAAGCTCGAACCTGAGTCTGGGTGGTTGGAGGAGCCCAGTCCTGGATGACCTGTATCTTGCTCTCCAAGGGTTGAACCTGGCCTCCACCTACAAGGTGGCCCAGGTATACAACCTGTGTCTGCCCTATCTGGCACTTGGTGGCCTTGATAGTGAGGCCTGCCTTTTGCAGAGCCTCTAACAC
This sequence comes from Lissotriton helveticus, assembly GCF_964261635.1. Lineage (NCBI taxonomy): Eukaryota > Metazoa > Chordata > Amphibia > Caudata > Salamandridae > Lissotriton > Lissotriton helveticus. Next base: position 435,088,936 of record NC_136068.1, read on the forward strand.
TTTCCTCAGGTGGACCAGGTGATCCTCCCAGGTGGAACTAAAGACAGCTATATCATCAAGATATGCTGCACAGAAGTCATCCAGCCCAGTGAGAACTTGATTCACCAGCCTTTGGAAGGTGGCAGGTGCATTTTTCAAACCAAAGGGCATTACCACAAACTGATAATGCCCACCAGGGGTAGAAAATGCTGTCTTGGGCTTGGCCTCCTCAGCTAACCTGATTTGCCAATACCCAGCTGTCAGGTCAAATGTACTTAAGTAGTTGGCAGAAGCCAATCTATCTATCAGTTCATCTGCCCTTGGTATTGGGTGGGCATCAGTCTTAGTGACTGCATTGAGACCCCTGTAGTCTATGCAAAACCTCATCTCTTTCTTACCACCCTGGGTGTGAGGCTTTGGCACTAGAACTACTGGACTAGCCCAAGGGCTATCTGAGGGTTCAATGACTCCCAACTCCAACATTTTCTGCACTTCTGTCTTGATGCAGTCTCTGACATGATCAGGCTGTCTGTAGATTTTACTCTTAACAGGCAGACTGTCTCCAGTGTCAACTTCATGGGTACACCAATCAGTTTGGCTGGGTGTCAGAGAGAACATATGTCTGAAGGATTGAAGAACTAGTTTACAATCCTTCTGTTGATGTGCAGAGAGGCTGCCACAAAAGACAACACCATCTACTGACCCATCATCAGGATTCTGTGTGAGCAGGTCTGGGAGAGGTCACTCTCCTCCTCCTGTCCCTCATCTGTGGCCATGAGCAAGCTCATGTCCTTGCTGTCGACATATGCCTTGAGCCTATTCACATGGAGCACCCTGAGGGGGCTCCTGGGAGTTCCAAGGTCCACCAGGTAGGTGACCTCTCCCTTTTGCTCAATGATTGTGTGGGGCCCAGACCATTCGTCTTTGAGTGCCGCTGGGGCCACTGGCTCCAGCACCCACACCTTCTGTCCAGGCTTGTACACAGTCAGGACAGCCTTTTGGTCATGCCAAGCTTTTTGGAGTTCTTGGCTGGCCTCAAGGTTTTTAGATGCCTTCTCCATGTACTCAGCCATCCTGGAGCGGAGACCAAGTACATAGTCCACAATGTTGGTTGCAGGCTTTTTGAGAGGTCTCTCCCATCCTTCCTTCACCAAACAAAGGGGTCCTCTCACAGGATGCCCATACAGAAGTTCAAAAGGGCTGTAGCCAACCCCCTTCTGTGTGACCTCTCTGTAAGCAAACAAGAGGCAGGGTATCAGGACATCCCATCTACGCCTGAGCTTTTCAGGTAGTCCATGAATCATCCCTTTGAGGGTCCTGTTGAACCTTTCAACAAGCCCATTGCACTGTGGATGATAGGGTGTAGTGAATTTGTAGTTGACACCACACTCCTTCCACATTGCAGTCAGATATCCTGACATGAAGTTTGCACCTCTGTCAGAGACAACCTCCTTAGGGAAGCCCACTCTGGAGAACACTCCAACTAGGGCTCTTGCCACAACAGGTGCTGTAGTGGTCCTAAGGGTAAGGGGAATAGCTTCAGGATACCTGGTGGCATGGTCCACCACCACCAGTATAAACTTGTGCCCTGATGCTGTCTGGGGTTCCATTGGACCAACAATGTCAATCCCCACTCTTTCAAAGGGTACCCCCACCACAGGTAGTGGTATGAGGGGGCCTTTGTTGTGCCACCTGACTTACCACTGGCTTGGCAAGTGACACAGGAGCGACAAAACTCCTTGGTATCTTCATTCATGTGAGGCCAGTGAAAGTGTGAGACAAGTCTGTCCCAAGTCTTTGTCTGGCCTAAGTGTCCTGCAAGGGGAATCTCATGGGCCAAGGTAAGAAGGAAACCTCTCTGTGACAAGGGGATAACCAGCCTCCTGGTTGCACCAGGTTTGGGGTCTCTTGCCTCAGAGTACAGGAGTCCATCATCCCAGTATACCCTGTGGGTACCTGTGGCGTTCCCTGCAGCCTCAGCAGCAGCCTGCTGTCTGAGGGGTTCAAGGGAAGGGCAGTCTAACTGTGCCTTCCCCAGGTCTTCTCTGGAGGGTCCCCTTGAGCCCAGAAACTCAACTTGATCAAGTTCAAGTTCTTTAGGCTCAGTTTCCCTCAGTTCCTTAAGGTCAGCCTCCTATGAGACTTGATCCACAACCTGGGGCAAGGGGGAAGGCAATGCCTTAACCCTACTGCTCTTCTTCTTGGAAGGTGTCTGGTCCATTGTTCCAGGATCCAGCACCTGTTCAGTGGGGCATCTTCTGGCCTGTGACCTAGTCACAGCAAGCACATGTGCTGGCAAGCCTAACATTTCCATGTGAGTCCTCTGCTCCACTTCTGACCATAGGGATGTCTCCAAATCATTGCCCAACAAACATTCAACTGGGAGGTCTGAACTAACCACAACTTTCTTTTGGCCACTTACCCCTCCCCAGGAGAAATCAACAATTGCCATACTATGGTGGGTAGTGACATTGCTGGCATTGGTCACTAGGTACTCTGGACCTAGCATGATCTGTCCAGGGTCCACAAAGCTAGGTGTCACCATGGTGACACTGGCACAAGTGTCCCTGTAGGCCTGAGCCATTTTTCCATTAATAAAAGGTGTCTGCCTGTATTTGCCCAAAGTATTGGGACTGACATCAGGGGACATATCCACATCCCCTGTACAGACAAGGACGGCCTGAGTGAGGGTGCCAACTAAGTTGTCATACCCCTCAGATCCCAAGGTTAACCCAACTAGCCCCTTTGGAGGTACACTACCACTACTGACTGTACTTGGGGGTGCAGGTGCCTTAGGGGCTGTAGTGGTAGGAGTTTGTCCTCCTTTCTTGGTGCACTCACTAAACCAGTGAGTTTTACTTTTACAGTACTGGCACCACCTTTTTGACTGGCCTTCTTGAGTCTTCTTTTTCTGCTGTGAAGCCTGGCCCCCACCCTCTTTGTTCTGTTGGGGACCTGTCGAAGACTTCTGGTCATTTTGCTCATTCTTAGTATTACCCTTTTGGTCTGCTTTCTTCTGACCACCCTGGTTCTGAGTCTGGTTCTGCTTGACCCTTGTTCTGACCCATCTGTCTCCCTTCTTTCCCAATTCTTGGGGAGAGGTCAGATCTGAGTCAACAAGGTGCTGATGCAACAACTGGTTCTGACAGTTATTTAAAATCTGCTCTCTCATGATCAGATTGTACAACCCTGTATAATCAGTAACCTTACTGCCCAGCAACCAGCCTTCCAAAGCTTTAGTGGCACAATCCACAAAGTCAGACCAATCCTGAGACTGAATTTTCTGGGTGTCCCTGAACAGCAACCTGTACTGCTCAGTGGTTAGGCCAAACCCATCAACCAGTGTATTCTTCAGGACTTGGTAATTGTTAGCATCCTCAACTCTAGTAGTGAGGAGCTTATCTCTACCTTTGCCTTCAAAGGAGAGCCACAGTATAGCTGCCCACTGACTTTGGGGGATGCACTGGACAGTGCAGGCCCTCTCCAAAGCAGCCATCCATTTGTGGATGTCAGCCCCTTGTTTAAAGGGGGGCACTATCTTACTCAGGTGTTTAGTGTCTAAACTCCTTTCTTTATCTCTAGGGATATTGATGCCACCAGTGGGGACTACCCCACTCAACTGTTGCTCTCTAGCAAAGGCAAGCTTCTCTTTGGCCAGGGCAAGTTCTTCCCTCTGGATCCTCAGATTAGCCTGTTTCATCCTTGCTTCATGTTCTCTTCTCTGAGGGGAAGTCATTCTCCTCTGGGGAGAATTCATTCTCCTCTGGGAAGAGGCATGAGAGTGCACAGATCTATTGGAGTCCCTAGAAGGAGATCTATCTCTTCTAACTCCAAGGTTAGGCCTCATTAGGGTCAGTACTGGGGGTCCCCCAGATCCTTCCCTAAGTAGGTCTAAGTTGGCCCTAGTAAGTCTGCTGACTAGTTCAGGCCTGTTGTCTGCCTCATCCCCAGAGAGTTCCTCTTCTTCCTCCTCCTCAACTGCATTTTCAGTGTCAAGGAGGTCTGGATCACCAAGGGTACCCTCTAAGGCTGGCATGTTCCCATCTGTATGAGAAGCTTTCCTAGCATCATATGTCTCTAAGAGACCTAACAGAAAGGGAGTGGTGGGGTTAGACCCCTGTTTCAATTTCCTGGAGGTACACAATTGTCTCATCTCCTGGAAACTGAGAGCTGCATATCTTGAGATGACCTGTGGAGGGTCACTAGCCACTAGGGGAGTCTCTGAAGACTCTCCATGGGTAGACATGCTTCTAGTGTGGTGTAAGTGATGCACCTACCTACACTATGGGTTTACCTACTGATCCCTTGCTAGAGTTGTAGTTTAGGGTGTGCTAAGCCCTATTGAACTACAACAGCTGGTTCAGTAGAACTCAGAGTATTCTAAGCTAAGTTATATGTACCTTGGTACTTATGTGATCTTTCAAATGATATTCTTAGGATACGTGTGGTAAAACAACAGCAAGCTCAAATCCCAACCGCTGCTCACCAATGTGAGAAGTTGGCCTGATATGCAGTGCTCACTATTCTAGTGATCACTATGTATCATACCAAACGACCCTTATTGATGATTGGTTGTAAGTCAACCTTATAGACCAGCTATCCTAGTAGCATGGACAAGAGCAGTCTTTAGGCTAAACTCTAGAGGGCGTGTTAAGCCAGCTGTTATACCATCACATATACCCCTTGAACACCAAGTGAAAGGACACCACACAAGTTGTTATGAAAATAAAAGGATATTTATTTATAACACAACAACCCTGGACTCTTTATGAGGACAGGGTGCTAAGCACAATACAAAACTCTTAAAGAAATACTGAAAGTCGCACAATTTACACAAATGCCCGAGGGGCACGGAAAACCACATACTACAAAAGTGGAATGCGAAATTACTAGCAGGTAAGTACTACTCTCAGAGGCTTTAGAACCGCTGGGCCTACAATGCTGAACCCTTAGATTAGAAGCAGGAGGCCTGGGGACGTCGTGTGCAGAGTGGGAACTCTCACGCGTAAGGCGGGACAAAGTCTATGGATGCTAGTAAATGCAAAGTTAGTGTTCTCGGGCGAACCCGAATAGGTAGGTCAAAAACGAAAGTGGATCTAGACACTTAGAGAGTGGATCTACGCTGGAGCACCGTGGTACTCGGTTTACCTAGCCCAGGGGCTGCGGCTGCATAGGGTTCAAGTGTCGTTGGGAATCCTCGTTGACGAACCAGGAGCCTGAAGTGGAAGTTGCTGGCAGGCGACCAGTGAACCAAGGACTGGATCAGTGAAGAAGGATACCTGTAAGCAGAGGGGACCAAGTTCTGAATCACTAGCCAGTGATTAGGTGGGCACCAGGATGGCACCGGACGAGGTCACTCAGCCAGGTGAAGAGGCGACACTGGATTCTGCTGCTGCACGGACCAGGGCGAGGATGTCGACCAGGCTGGAGATCTGTGAGCTGTCCCACGTCGGATGTCTTCTGCTGGCGATGCTGGATCCGGTGAAGGAGGCAACAAGCCTTGGCTAAGGCAAGCCCACGTGGCGACACAAAATGGCATCTGGAGTGGACCAGGAGGGTCCGAGGAGGGTCCCCTTCAGGAGGAGACTAGGGCTAGTCTAGAGGAGCTAGACCAGCAGTGAAACAAATGTAGGACGTCGTCTGGAGGGTCACTAGCCAACGGGCAAGTGACCGGACAACGTGGCAAGCAGCGCAGAAGCAAAAGGGCCCCACGCAGATCTGGAGGATGCTGGGGGGCTGGACTTCGGTGCTCGTGCTGCTTGGGGTTGGGGCTTCTCTTACCCCAGTGCACCCACTCGAGGGTCCCTCGGCGGTCGTGCTGGGTCAGTGTTGTGCTGGTTCTGATGGTCGCCGGGTCCTCTGGTCTTGTCGCACCCACGGTTCTCAGCTGTGCTGTAGAGGTAGGTAGAGGTCAGAGAGGGCAGGGAGTCCGGGTCTCGTCGTGCTGGTCGGTCTGATTCCGGAGGAAGGACGTGGAGCAAACTGCAAGATACTTAGTTGGTGCCTGCTGATGCAGGGTGACTACTCCTTAGTCACAAGGGAGAAATCTTGAGAAGAAGTCGAGAGTTCCTTTCGTGGAAAGTAGTTTCAGGATTCAAAGATGATCTGATCTGGAAGGGTCCCCGCTCCCACCTTTATTCTAAAGAAAGGGGCCGGTACGCGACTAGGTCCTGCCCATGGGTGGGACTAGGAGGGGGGTGGTTACACCCCTCTCCTTTGTCCGGTCTCTCCCAAGCTCAGGGGCTGGTGTGCCCCCAGAACTGGTTTGAGCCGGCCTATGCACAGTGAGCACCGGGGTGCCACTTGCAGTCACCTTCCTCTAAAGCCCTGCCTACCTGGGATACACAAAATCCTGTCTGGGATGGTGCTGGCACCGCCCCTGACAGGAAACCCTTTGTCCAGGCCTCCGTTGCTGGAAGGACTCCCAGCAGCAGGAGGGCAGACTTGTGTCTCGGTGGCAGCATCCATTTTGTGGAGCTGAGGCTTGAGTTAACTTTAACCGGGGTTCACAGTTACATACATGTCGTGTCCCTCTAGAAGGGTGGAATGCTAACCCCGTCGCCAGAATTGGCGAGGGGTTAGTATTCCAATTCGTTTGACACCTTACTCGACATGTTTTGATAATGCTATACCAAAGTTAGCATATGACCGCGAGGTACATAATGCACTTAAGAGTATATGGTATAGCGTTATCATGGAACAGCTATTAGGACTTGGTTCCGCAAGCTGCAAACGGGCTCAGCTCATGCCAGAGCACCATTTCACATTATTCCAAGCACTCTGCCTTCAGGATTGATAAGGCCTGCCATAGGAGTGACTGATAGGAATATATGTGTCCATTTTAGGGTTAGATATAGGAATACTATATCTACAGCAAAGGGTGTGTACACCACCTTGCCCCAGCTGTCAAGCAGCCAGTTGTGTCTGTTTAGGTAGTCGACCCCGGGGTGGCATAATACATGCTGCAGCCCCTGGGAGACCTCTGGGTGCACCTCTGCCCTGGTTACAGGGACTCAAGAGAGGGGCCTGTGCCAATTCAGTACCTGGGTACAATTTGGAATAGAGAGAACAGCTAGGCTGTGGGTCTGATTAGCAGGCCCACAGCCAGGGAAAGTCGTAAACCAATGAAGCAAAAAGCAAAAATCTGGGGTGATCATAGGATTGCAGACCCTACTCTCCTACAGGGGGCAAGAGGGAAAGGGAGTGGGGAGGGACAGAGGGAAGGGGAGTGAGGGAAGGGGAGTGAGGGAAGGTGAGTGAGGGGAGGGAAAGAGGGAAGGGGAGTGAGGGGAGGGAAAGAGGGAAGGGGAGTGGGGAAGGGGAGGGAGAGAGGAAAGGGGAGTGGGTGCGAGAGGGAAAGGGAGTGGGGAGGGACAGAGGGAAGGGGAGCAGGGGAGTGAGGGAAGGGGAGTGAGGGAAGGGGAGTGAGGGAAGGGGAGTGAGGGGAGGGAAAGAGGGAAGGGGAGTGATGGGAGGGAAAGAGGGAAGGGGAGTGGGGAAGGGGAGGGAGAGAGGGAAGGGGAGTGGGGGAGAGAGGGAAGGGGAGTGGGGGAGAGAGGGGTGGGGAGGGACAGAGGGAAGGGGAGCGGGGTAGGGGAGGGAGAGAGGGAAGGGGAGTGGGGGAGAGAGGGAAGGGGAGTGGGGCGGGACAGAGGGAAGGGGAGCGGGGTAGGGGAGGGAGAGAGGGAAGGGGAGTGGGGAGGGACAGAGGGAAGGGGAGCGGGGTAGGGGAGTGAGGGAAGGGGAGTGAGGGAAGGGGAGTGAGGAAAGGGGAGTGAGGGAAGGGGGAGCGGGGAAGGGGATTGAGGGAGGGAGTAAGGGAAGGGGAGTGACGGAGGGAGTGAGGGAAGGGGAGTGAGGGAGGGAGAGAGGGAAGGGGAGAGAGGGAGAGGGAAGGGGAGAGAGGGAATGGGAGAGAGGGAAGGGGAGAGAGGGAGAGAGGGAAGGGGAGTGAGGGAGGGAGAGGAGGAAGGGGAGTGAGGGAGAGGGGAGGAGAGGGAAGGAGAGAGAGGGAGACAGAGAGAGGGAGTGAGACAGTCAGAGTGAGGGAGAGAGAGTCAGAGTGGGTGAGACAGAGGGAGACAAGGAGAAAGGGAGAGAGAGGGATGGAGGGAGGGAGACAGAGAGAGAGAGAGAGAGAGAGAGAGAGAGAGAGAGAGAGAGGAGAGAGATAAAGAGATGTGTGTATGCCGGGTCTGGTGGCTCAGTGGACGAAGGCGTCCGCTGCAGGGACCTGTGTTCAACCTCGTGGTCACAGTTTTTTGTTGTTGCTCTAGCCCCGCCCCCTCCCCCACTGACCCCGTCCGCACCGGTGCGGCCCTCGGACCCAAACCACAATGTAAATTTGGCCCCCGAGAGAAAGTTTGTGAGTACCCATGAGCTAGACAGATCTATGGACCCCCCCACCCAGCACCTTGAGACCCTCACGTGCGAGTAGCGCGCTTACAATTCCCTGAGTGATTGTTTGGAAGCTGAGCAGAATTGCTTTCACAGAGAGGGAGCTGCATGTTAGCAGTTTCCTCTCTGTGAAAGTAGTGCTGGCTCCCGCAGGAGGCAGGAAGCGGGCAGGGACTGTGGAGGCCTTGATAGTCCCCCGCAGTCCCTAACAGTTGTGAGTGGGTGCCGTGGGTAGGACCAGGGCACTCACAATAGAGGCCAGGCCCCAGGGCCAAACTCAGCCCAGGGAAGGGGGGGCCACGCAGCTCCCCTACCCTAATCTGTTTTTTTAAAGCCAGACCAGCAAGTTGCCAGAGGCCCCACCCCCTTTCTGCACCACTCTGCAAACATGCCTCCTGGTGTACATCTGGTTGAGGGATGAAGTCCACTTGGCTGCAGACAGTCCTTGGGGGCCAACAAACCCTTCTGTTACCTCCAGTAAGTCCCACACAGGGGGATTGCTAAGAGGTGATCGGAGGAACCCACCACTTTTCTGCACTACTCTGAAAACACGCCTCTTGGTGCACTACTGGTTGGAGGTGAAGTTAGTCCCCTTGGATGCGGAGAGTCCTTGGGTGCCAGGAACCACTTCTGTCACCTCCAGTAAGTCACACACAGTGGGATTGCTGAGATGTCTTAGGAGGTCATGCCCCCTTCCTCCACCACTCTGAAAACACGCCTCCTGGCGCGCTACTGTTTGAGGAATGAAGTTTACTTTACTCCTGCGAGTCCTTGGGGGCCAAATACCCAATCTCTTACCTCCAGTAAGTCCCACACAATCTCCTCTTACCTCCGGTAAGTCTCACACAGTGGGATTGCTGAAAGGTTGTCATCGGCCACGGCTCCTATCTCCACCACTCTCTACAAATGCGCCTCCTGGCACACTTCTAGTTGGGGGATGAAGTCCCAGTGAATCTTGAGGGGCCTTGAGACTAACTAACCCTCCTCTTACCTCCAGTAAGCACCACACAGCTGGATTGCTAAGAGGTTATTGGGGGGCATGCCCTCTTTCTCCACCACTCTGCAAACGCAACTACTAGTTAAAAAACTTAGAGATTTACTTTTAAAAAAAAATATTGCAGGGATGTTATAGTTAGGAACTAGCATTGAAAATACCTTAGAAATTCACTGGAAAACCAAAGGTTACAGGGACGTTATAGTTAGGCTAAGATTTCACACAAACAAAGCCAGTGAAATTCAGCAGTTATAGTTACCTGAGCTAAATATAACTGATACCCCTATAATGCACTGCTTATAACCTCACATATTACATCACTTATGACATGGTTAGTGACAGCACTGATGACATCTAAAATGACATCATCCACAGATTCACTCACACATCCACTCCTACCTACATGCAGGCTCTCGTACGCCCACTCACACCCACACAAGCACTCACATACCCATTCACAGACCCATACCAATACTCACATATCCACTCGCTCCTCCATAGTGGCACTGACACACCCACTCACTCACTCGTACAGCTACTCACACAACCATTCACTCACCTATATAGCCACTCATGCAACCAGACACTCACCTATACTGCCACTCACATTGCCACTTATTTACCCACATAGTCACTCACACACTCACTCACCCATAAAGCCTCTCAACACAGCCATTCAGTCACTCATACAAGCACTCACATACCCACACAACCACTTACATACCCATTCACATATCCATACAAGCACTCACACATCTGCTCACTCACCCATAAACCCTTTTGCACCGACACTTATTCATCAATGCAGCCACTCACGCACCAGCTCACTTAACCACTCATCTCAAACAGCCACTCACTCACACATACAGCCACTTACTCACCCATAGAGCCACTCACTCACCCATACAACCACTGACACAACCACTCACAGACCTACTCAGAAATCCACTCACTCACCTATACAGTCACTCATGCATGTGTTCACACACGCCTATAGCCAATCACACACACACTCACCCAAAGATACACAGTCACATACCCACTCAGATCAAACGTTAGAGATAGTATCACTCATTAGTAGTACAACTAGTATAGTAATCTAACTTTTGTAGTAGGTTAGCATATACCTTGAGCACCCATAAACTCTTAAAATACTTACTCTCACTGGATGATGTCATCTGTGATGTCACTGACCATGTCATAAGTGATGTAATTTGTGAGGTCATAAGCAGTGAATTACGGGGGTGTCCCATTGTAAAAGCCCTGCGTCATTCCTTACGCCTGGTTTGAGCAGGCATAGGAATTTTGATGCAGTGAAGTTGCAGAGTGACACAGTGAAATGTTATAAATTTCACTGCAAAAAGAACAAATGATGGACAGAATGCAGAAAAATGTCATACATTCACCCCAGTACAGAGATCTGGGCCTAAATGCATTGTTTTTTGCTCACCATGCCATTCCAGTTTGGACCCAGATTTATGGAAATTAGTCTTGACCCTGTGCCCAAATGGAACAGTCCAGCCCGAACTGCCAGGCCAGGTCCTCCCTGCACTGGAAACAAGAATTCTAGGAGCGGTTTCGGGCTTTCAGTCCTCATCAGCCAGGATAGATTGACTCCAGTGGCATGGAGAGCATGGGACCCACATCTGGGCATACCCGTCCCACTCCCGGTAACAAATGCAAAAAGAACAAATGATGGACAAAATGCAGAACAATGTCATACATTCACCCCAGTACAGAGATCTGGGCCTAAAGTCATCGTTTTTTTGCTCACCATGCCATTCCAGTTTGGACCCAGCCATAATCAAATCAGTCTTGACCCTGTGCCCAATGGGAACAGTCCAGCCGGAGCTGCCAGGCCAGGTCTCCCTGGCTAGAAGCAAGCATCCTAGGACTGGTTTCGGGCTTTCAGCCCTCATCAGCCAGGATAGCTTGACTCCAGTGGCATGGAGAGCACGGGACCCACATCTGGGTATACCCGTCCCACTCGGGGTGACAAATGCAAAAAGAACAGGGTCAAGACTGATTTGCATATAGCTATCTCTGAACTGGGGTGGCAAAGTGAGCTAAAGGATGATGATAGATTCAACCCAGATCTGTGACTGGGGGTGAGTGTTTGAAAAGTTTCAGGACTCTGTCCATCATCTCCTTGTTTGCTTTTTTTAAAATAAATGTTCCTGCGCCAGTTCTAGGTGGCTTTTTTGCATAGGAACACTTACCCTGCATACATAATACCTGGCAAACGTATAATGTGATGCAGGGCTCTATAAACTGATGCATTGGATCCAATGTGTCAGTTTGTAGATATGGCGCAGTGTGGTGTACTGACTGCGCTGCATCAAAAAAAGTGACGGTGCGGCGGCACAAGGGGCTTCTAAATGAGACCCTTTATCTCTACCCAACAAAGAACCTTAGAAACCCTCAACTACCTTTACCTCTACCCACATCTGAACCCTAAAAACACAATATCCCATCTCGTAAACCCTACCTTTTTTAAGTGACATAAAAAAATTATGTCATTCATTTAAAATAAGTACTGCATTGTAAAGACATGCATTGTAAAATGCTCAAAAAGGGTCCTCATTGAACTTGCTTTCATTGTAAAGGATTGCTTTGAAACATCCATTATTGTAAATACTACATTGTAAACATTAATTTCCGCCACTAGAAGCAGGGGCACCTTGTGCAATAGTCCATTAGACTTCTTTACATACTCTTGCAGTAATGTAGTCATTCTTTGCTCACCTACCTCATTAATAATATTTGCTTACAACATGTTTTTTATTCCAGCCCAAAGTTCCTGCGTGGACAGATTACCAGCGTACGGAAACTGATTGTGGTTTTCGCCATCCAAAACGTTTTCGTTTGTCTCTTTGGGGTAATCTGCCTTATCCCCAGTCTGCAGCTCCAGGTAAGAGGGACCAAGAGGCTGGAAGCCTCAGGCAAACCGCCCAAAAATAGGTGTAACGAGAAACAGAATGGCATCGTTCCTGATGGCTATTGTCACAAAACTGCCCACACGTTCACCATTGTGTCTAATTCCTTGTGCTCATTATGGAACCTAATTAAATAGATAGGCGATGGCTTGCCAGAACAAACAATTTACTACCACAAAAAAAACACCAAGTGGCAGTAGCTGAATTTGATTTAAACTGAGTGAGTAGTGTCACTGCAGATTAAAAGAAAGAAAAGGCTTTTCACCTGTAACATTGGTTCTACGTCATAGGAATTGTCGAGTCGTTAGAGACTCAGTGACCACGCGGACAACGGTTTCTGTAGAGCTTCTTTATTTAGGTCTTACAAGTATGGTGGTCAGTGGTGAACTGCCCTTTCTTCCCCCAGCTCCTCCCTTTCCTCCCGCCCTCGGCTTTCCCTCGGGCTGGTCCTAGTGCCTGACCAGTGTGGTCACTGGGCACTGTCCATTCCTAACCATTCACAACATTACATCTCCCCCCTCGGTGGATGATGACACAGTGGCATTGTCCCTGGTCAAGTCACGAGTTCGTTTCTTTAAGGTTCTTCAATCAGGCGCGATGGTTTCTTGATCACCCGTCTGGGGCGTGCTTGGGGGTCGGAGTCGTCACTCTCATTCTCGTCAGTGATTCCACTGGGCAATGGGCTGTTGATTGTCAGTGTCTCGCGGTCTTCTGGCTCCACTTTAGGATCGGCCAGCAACTCGGTGACATTGGGTCCGCACTTTTTGAAGTATGTCACGTTTCTGGTGAGTCGCTTCCCTTCGGCCTCTGCTGTGATCATGGTTCCTTTCTGTTGGATCACTTTGAGGGGAACCTCACTGTATCGACAGTCTGTCTTCCGGTGTTGCTCTTGTCTCGCCAGCACCCAGTCTCCTTCCTTTATTTGCGGGGGGCCGCGTGGCGTCGCTCATCCGCATAGTCTTTCATCTTTTCCTTCTTTTCTTTGTCTCTTGCCGCGATCTCTTCGTGCTCAGAGTCAGTATCCAGTTCTGGCGCAGTTGGGTTCATCATTGGTATTCTAGTGCGCACCGGGCGTCCTAGCATGACGGTAGCGGGACATTTGCCCGTGGTAGAATGGGGCGTGTTTCTATATGCCCGCAGCACTTCGTCAAGTGCTGTCTGTATGCGCCTCCCGGTGATTTCTGCTTGCTGGAAGGTCCTCTTGATCGTGGCCATGAAGCGTTCAATCATTCCATTGGCTTGTGGCCAGAGCGGCGTAATCTTGCGGTGCGTGAAGTTGAGGTGTTGTGCGAACTCAGCAAAGTCGTGGCTATTGAACGGTGGTCCATTGTCCGACTTCACCACTAGGGGGATTCCCCATGCGGCGAAGACCTCATCGAGGATGGGTATGGTACTTGATGCTTTCGTGGAAGCGCACAATTGGGCGATGGGGAATCTGGAGTATTCGTCCATGATGACTAGGACGTATTGGCCCGATTTGATTGGCTCAAAGAAGTCAATGGCGATGTGTTGCCAGACGCCCTCCGGTAGTGGGGACATTTGCAGCGGTGCAGGGGGGTCCGGACGACTTACGAGTTGACATTGCGGGCAGTCCTTCAATGTCGCCTCCACCATTTGATCTAGGGTTGGGAACCAGACTCTTTCGCGGAGTGCTCTTTTTGTAGCTACTACACCCCGATGTCCTTCATGCGCTAAGTGAATGACTCCTTGTCTGAGTTCTCGTGGTATTACTATTCTCTTGTCTCGTAGAATGAGTCCATTGGCAGCGATCGACAGGTCTTCGTGGACGTGTTTGAATGCCGCCATGTCCGTGTCGTTTTGTCCATTGCTTGGCTGGCGTCTCCAGCCATTGGTTTGGATCAAGTTTTTCACTTCCTGCAAAGTGGCATCCTTTTGGGTCGCGTCGCAGATGGCATCCAGAGGTACCGCCGGAGGTCTCGCTTGATTCACTACGAAGTGAATGTATTCGTCCGCTATTGATTGTTCTGATTTGTTATCTTTGATGGGGTGTCGTGACATGTAGTCGGCCGGGTTTGCATCTTTGCCAGGCTTGTGGATGATGGTATATGTATATTCTTGCAATCTTAGGCCCCACCGCTCTATTCTTGGTGGCATTTTTGCTTTTGGGTTTCCAAAGATCGTGATCAGGGCTTGATGATCAGTTATGAGTGTGAAGTGCTTCCCAAAAATGAAGATGTGGAAGTGTTCACACGCCCAGACAACCGCCAGGCTTTCTTTTTCTGGTTGCGAGTAGGCTCTCTCTGTGTCCGTCAGGCTTCTGCTCGCATACGCTACTATGTGCCTTTGGTCTTCTTCCCTGTCATACTGGGCTAGGATGGCTCCTAGTCCTACCGGAATGGCGTCTACTGTTATCTCCGTCTTCATTGTGGGGCTGAAGTATGCTAAATTCTTTGCTGTTTCCACAGTTCTCTTAATTTCGCGAAATGCTCCTTCACACTGGGTGGACCACTGGAAGGGTTGCCCTTGTTTAGTGAGCTTCCTCAGCGGGTAACTTAATGTAGCATAGTCGGGAATATATCTTGAGCAGTAGCTGGCCATGCCTAGGAACGAGCGTATGTCGCCCACGTCCTTCGGGCTTGGTGTGTCGTTTAGCGCTGCTACTTTTTCTGGGTCAGGTTTCATTCCATTTCCAGAGAATAGGTGTCCTAAAAACTTTAGTGTTGGTTTGTGCAGTTCACATTTAGCTTCGTTGAGTGTGAGGTTCGCGTCTAGCAGTGCTTGACAGACCTGATTCAGCGCTTTGTTGTGTTCAGCTGTCGTTGCTCCGTATACAAGGATGTCGTCACTGTAGTTCAAAACCTGTGGGATGTGGTGTATTGTTCTCCTGATGGCCTCTTGGAATATCTCTGCTGCTGATGACACTCCGAAACTTAGCCTCTTGTATCTGAATAGGCCGAGATGTGTCGAGAATGTTGTGATGTATCTAGATCTTTCATGCAGCTCTAGTTGATGGTATCCTTTGTTGAGGTCCAGTTTTGAAAACACCTTTGCTCCGTTGAGGGACGTGATCATGTCACTGATGTGTGGTCCAGGATGTCTCGCTCTTTCGATGGCCGTGTTGGGCGCTCTCATGTCTACACACAGACGAACTTGACTCGTTTCTCCTTTCTTTGGGACTACCACGACCGGGGAGACCCACGGTGTCGGCCCTTCCGTTCTCTCAATGATGTCTGCTTCTAGCAGGTCGCTGAGTTCCTTCTCCACGGCTTCTTGTAGATGAAATGGTATTTTTCTGTGGTGTTGCGCCACTGGCGTGACTTGGTCATCTATGTGTAGCTTTATTTGACAGTTCTTCAGTTTTCCTAGTCCTTGGAACAGCTTTGGGAACTTTCGGATGAGTGATGGTTTGTCAGTGACTCTGAATAGGATGTCTACCAGTTTCAGACGTTCGGCCGTTGCTAGGCTCAGTAGGCAGTCAGCCTCGGGCCCTTCAATGACGTGGATGTACGCTGGTATTGTCTGACCTTCATATGACAAGTCAGTTTCGAACTTCCCCAGGCATGTCAGTGGCTTTTCAGCCATCCACGTGTACACCTGCACATAGGCCTCCATTAGTTCGGGTTGGGGATTCATCCGGTGATATTCAGCGGCTGGCAGATAGTTTAGCGTTGCCCCACTGTCGAGCACGAACTGCGTGGGGTGAGAGCCAATGTTGATATCCAGGCGCGGGTATTCCTTTAGTTGGTCAAGGTCTGCCACTCGATTGAGGTATTCTTTTCGAGGAACGGGTGGTGGAGATTGAGATCCTCTGGAGGAGGATCGCCGAGACCGACAGGTCTTGCAGGAGCGGTCGCTTGATTGTGACGACCCCGAAGATGAGTCACGTTTGGCTTTGACGGCTCTGGCATGATGGCGACTGTCTGGGTATCGTCGGTGACTTCCCTTGTGATCACTCTTCGGCACTGCCCCGCACATGCTTTCGAAATGGTTGTCTCTCCCACATTTCCGGCATTTCTCACCCAGTGCTGGGCATGCATCTGCATGTGGATAGTCGTAGCCGCATCGGAAGCATTTGCTGTGCTTGTCCGAGCGTCCTTTCGTGTATCTCGTGTCTTTGTGCCCTCTGTGGGACTGGTGGTGGTGTTTATTAGACCTGGACGAGCGGTCACGTGGCGGAGACCGCCTGTGTTCATGCCGAGATTGCATCCTGAATGCTTGTTCCGGTCTCTCGCTTTTCCCGCTTTCCATGCTTTTGGCGTAGTCATCAGCTTGCTCCTCTACTCTCGTCATGTCCACGATTTGTGCTAGTGTGTAGCTTTTCTTCAGTAGCTTGCGTCTTAATGGTTCGGAGAGGCAGCCTTCGATGACTCTTAGTCGCAGAGCGTCTTCCTTTGAAAATTTGTCAAACTCACAGTGTTTCGCTAGGCGGTTCAGACGAGTCACGAACGCCTCCATCCGTTCCCCACGCTCTTGCACCGCTCTGTTGAGGGTGTACCGCTCAAAGTCGACGTTCTTTCTGTGCAGGAATTTACCATTCAGTGCTTCTCGTGCTTTTGTGTAGGACTCCCGCGCTTCTTCTGGCAGTTCTTTCAGGACCCGGCCTCCGTCCCTGCCAATCAGGTTCCTGAGGAAAAGTAGTTGTCCTTCCTCGTCAGTTATCTTGGAAGCTTTTATGAAGTCGTCGAAGTCTTCAATCCATTCTTGCCACCGCAGGCTCATGCTCCTGCCGGATTCGATAATGAGGGGTTCAGGGCGCCGCAGGAGAGATGCTCTCGACATGCTTTCAGGGAGAGGGTCGGTCATTGTTTTCTCGTAGTGTCTGCTGCCTACTTCAGTCCGTATATCCTCTTTGGTTCGGTCGCGTTGCACTCACCAGTGCTTGTTTGGCGTTTCCGTTGCACTCGCCAGTGCTTGTTTATCCTCTTCTGTGCACTCGCCGGTGCTTGTTAATGGTCTGCGTCGCGCTCGCCAGTGCTTGTTTGGTGTTTCCGGTTTTTTTTTCGTTGCACTCGCCAGTGCTTGTTTATCCTCTTCTGTGCACTCGCCAGTGTTTGTTTCTTTCCTTCGATGCACTCACCAGTGCTTGTTTGGTGCTTTAGGGCCTTTGCCTGACCCTAAAATGGCCGCCGGGAATCCCTCGCAGGGGATTGGTTGAAACCGCCTGACTTCA
The DNA here is from genome assembly GCF_964261635.1 of Lissotriton helveticus. Classification (NCBI taxonomy): domain Eukaryota; kingdom Metazoa; phylum Chordata; class Amphibia; order Caudata; family Salamandridae; genus Lissotriton; species Lissotriton helveticus. The sequence goes on from NC_136068.1 coordinate 435,106,373, forward strand.
AGATGGCCGCCGGAAATCTCGTTTCCGGCGGGATTTCGGCCGATCTCAGTCAATTAGCTGCCGGGAGTCTGGCTGGGTCGGCGTTTTCACTCACCGGGGCCGCTGGAGACAGGTAGCAGTCAGTCTTCTTTACTTTTTCACCGCCGAGGTGGGCACTCGGTGGGTGGTGGTCTCGCCACGGTTCTGCCGCCGAGGTGGGCACTCGGTAGGCGCTTTTCTGGCTCTCGGTGCCGCCGAGGTGGGCACTCGGTAGGCGCGCTTCTGGGTCCTGGTGCCGCCGAGGTGGGCACTCGGTAGGCGCGCTTCTGGGTCCCGGTGCCGCCGAGGTGGGCACTCGGTAGGCGCGCTTCTGACTCTCGGTGCCGCCGAGGTGGGCACTCGGTAGGCGCGCTTCTGGGTCCCGGTGCCGCCGAGGTGGGCACTCGGTGGGCCTTCCGCCGCCGAGGTGGGCACTCGGTGGGCGCTTCTCGTCTGATTTCGCCGCCGAGGTGGGCACTCGGTGGGCGCTTCCGGTCCGCTGTTGCCGCCGAGGTGGGCACTCGGTAGGCTTTTCACTGCAGGGCACTGCCGCCGCAGGGGTCCACACGCGCAGGCTGCGTTTACCTTCGTCGCCAGTTGTCGAGTCGTTAGAGACTCAGTGACCACGCGGACAACGGTTTCTGTAGAGCTTCTTTATTTAGGTCTTACAAGTATGGTGGTCAGTGGTGAACTGCCCTTTCTTCCCCCAGCTCCTCCCTTTCCTCCCGCCCTCGGCTTTCCCTCGGGCTGGTCCTAGTGCCTGACCAGTGTGGTCACTGGGCACTGTCCATTCCTAACCATTCACAACATTACAGGAATCACAAGAAAAAAAGTTTTGGGTAGCAATTTTAAAAAAGACTCTAACTACTCCGATGCCTACTGTCGTAAAGAAGGCATTTTCTTTCATTTAGATTAGTTACTTTTACAGTACAGTTAACTCCTCCATAATCCATTGAATAAAGTAAAAGCTCAAAAGAACTAAGGGCCAGATGTAGGTCACACAATACCGGTCGGTAATGGCCGAAATTACCGAATTTCGGCCGTTACCGACCGTTATAGATAATCAGAAGGCTGGAAAAAAAGACAGAAAAACTGCACTGTGTCTTTAAGGCTGAAGGCTGAGCTGGAAATCCAATTAAGCACAGACCGCTATCTCCAATTCACCTTGCGTTTGTGCAGAAATATACTGCAGATTATAAGCAACTAAGTGGAGCATCTCTTAACTTCCGGGGAGGATACAGGGTTGTTAATGAATTCATCAAAAACACCTATGATGGAGAACTAGTCTTACATAAGAGAAACGTTCTCGACGCCGTCATATGACTTTTGCTGATATTTAAGAACTTTGAATCGAATAGCAAGCTCCCTCAGATAAGTAGAGCCAAGATATTGTGATGTAGGAACTACTGAGATACCAATGGAGTGTAGTGAGCAAACAAATTAGGCATAGAGGATTGATCAAACTAAGGACCCAATGTAGGTAGGCATTTACCGGTCGGTAACGGCCGAATTCAGCCGTTACCGACCGGTAAATGCCTTTTCCAATGTTGGGGGCATGTATTTACAGAATCGGTATTTTTACCGAATCTGTATTTACCGAATCGGTAAAATTACCGAATTGGTAAATACAGACTCGGTAAAAATACCGAATCTGTAAATGCAGATGTAGGTGGCTCTTTCAACAGTGCCACAGGCCCCTAAGAATTTGTTATTTACCATGTAATACTATTGCATGGTAAATAACGAATTCAGGTGTACATGCACATCTGTGCATGTACACCTATGCCATGTGACACACAGACATGCCCTTAGGGCATGTATGTGTGCCACATGGCACACAAGCCTGACATTGGGGTGCTACAGGGTGTCAAAGTAACACCCCGTTCCCCCTGCCAGGATTCGGTATTTACCGAATCTGTAAATACCGATTCGGTATTTCCCCTTGATTCCTATGGGCTTCAAGGCCCATAGGAATCAATGGGAAATACCGAATCGGTATTTACCGATTCGGTAAATACCGAATTGTACAGATTCGGTAATTTTAAAATACAAATTACCTACAACTGCCTACTTCCAATTTAGCGACTCTTAAATACCGAATCGGTATGATTCGGTATTTAAGAGTCGGTAAATTGAAATTACCTACATCGGGCCCTAAGCATCCATTCTGAAGTCAGAATCTGTACAACAGTGACTCGCAAAAGTATGAACTGATCTCCAGTGGGCAGCTCTACATATTTCTGCTCCGGGTCCATCTCAACATAGCATCCGTGGCAGCTTTACCCCTTGAGTGTGCTTCATTCACTTTTTGATAAGTAAACAAAATGCGAAATACTATCCATCTACAAATAGTTTGCTTACAAGACTGCTTTTCGATATTGATAAGGCCATAGTTTACAAATAAACATTTTGATGACTGTACCTCTTTTGGCCTGTGTAAGTAACATCTCAACGTGTGTGACGATCTCTGTGCTGGAGTGGACCCATTTTTTAAAAATAGGATATAGCTGAGTGACATGAAAATAAAGGCAAGAAAGCTGGGCAAGTCTTGAATACCACCTTACTCAGACTGAAATTCATACACGGCTCCCTAGTACATAATGCCTGAATCGCACTCACTCTAGCACTTGAAGTAATAATAATAGCTTTAAAAAACTATCTTCCCTCTGTAGATGTTGTAGAGTAGCTTTGAGCATAGGTTCAAAATGAGATCTCATTAATCTTGGCAATACAATTAGCAAGAAAGCGATACTGTTTTTAGCTGTGGAAAAAGTTTTTTCCAGCCAATGCAAAAAATCTTTAATTATAGGCATCAAGAACAATGATAGCAATAGGTGCTAAGTGCACTTTATTGAGGATATATTAAGGAAAGCTTGTGCCAAGTATAGTAAATAAGACAGCACTGTATCTTCCTGATACATGAAAAGGTAATCTTCATTTCAAAGATGAAGATTTCAAAGCACCATACGTAGAATCTCTTCCATTTATGTGCAAAGGAGGATCCTGTAAAAGGTATGTTTACCTTCTTCAAATCATAATACATTCAGACAGAAGGTTTAACTGTTACGATTGGATGAATTCAGGAGCCATGCAGTCAAATGCAGGGACGTCAAACTGTGGTGCAGATCTTGCCTTTGGCTTTAGTTAACTTTGTAGATCTTGCTTGAAATGTAGTTTCAGTCTCTTTGATAGGTCCAACAGATCATTGTAGCTCCACTGCCTCGGGGATCGAGGGCCCATCAAGATCTTCCTGGATGCATCCTGCTTCACTTTGGATCCTTCAGGATTAAGATATTGAAGGAAAAACGTAGAGCAATGTACCGGACAAGTCTACCAAAAAGGCAGTCCTCAGGGATCCAGTCATCATAAACCTGGATGCTAAGGTGTCTGCTGTGATGAAGACATCTGTACATTGTTGATCACCAACATTTGTATAAGCGATTGATAAATTTGACACTCATAACAAGACAAAAAACTCAAATCTAATGCCCCCTGGTTTACTCCCGATGTAGCCACGTCACGTCTCTCCTGCAGAAAGGCCGAACGCAAGTGGCGTAGAACGTATGACACTACTGACTGTCTATCATACATTCTACTAAGGAAAGACTACCACTCCAACATAAAAACAGCTAAAAAATCTTTCTACATCAAAGCCATCAATGACTCCAACCAAAAACAAAAAACACTTTTTTCCGTAGTGAAATCATTTACCCAGCCCAAAACCCTACAAATCGAAATACCCCCATCCCAAGAGCTATGCAACAAAATAGCAGATTACTTTGAGGAAAAAATTGACGCTATTCAAAAGGATTTTTTACCCACCCAAGCTTGCCAACTCTCACGGGGTCACCCTCCGAATGCACCCCCTGAGTTTACTCTAAAAAAATTCTCGCCAGTTACCCTAGACCTAACCAGAGAGGTTATCTTGGCTTGCAAATCCGGGTCGCCCTCCGACCCCTGTCCCCCAAAAATTTTGCACCAACTCATTGATGTGGTAAACCCGATAATCAATAAAATAGTCAATTCCTCCCTAAGCACGGGCTGTGTCCCTCGCTTGTGGAAACAGGGAATCGTTAAACCCCTGACGAAGAAAGCTAACAAACCCCCGGCAGAACTAACCAACCTTCGGCCAATCTCACTTCTCCCTGCCTTAGGTAAAATTACAGAGCATATGGTATACAGGGAACTAAAACAATATCTTGAAGCTCACAATATACTACATCCGCAACAATCTGGTTTTCGCCCCAATCACTCCACCGAAACGGCTTTGATCGAGCTCACTGACTCGATTAAAATGCTCCAAGACCAGAAAATGAACGTCGTCCTCATCCTTTTAGATCTTACAGCGGCGTTCGACACCATCTCTCATACCATCCTGCTCAACAGACTGGTAGACATAGGGATTTCTGATGTGGCCCTGGCCTGGATAAAATCCTTTTTAACCGACAGATCCCAAACCATCGCTCTCGGTCCTTTCCACTCCAACGTGAAGAGAGTCTCCTCGGGGGTCCCCCAGGGCTCCATCTTAAGCCCTCTCCTCTTCAATGTTTACCTCATCCCTCTCATATCCCTCATCGAGTCCTTCGGCATACCTGTAACATCGTATGCCGATGACACTCAACTCATTGTACCTCTGGAAAAGAACTCCACGAATGCAGAGCTAAACCTCAAAAACTGCTTAACAGCTGTCTTCCAATGGATGGACTTAAATCACCTCAAATGTAACTCCAGCAAAACGGAGATCCTCCCCATGGGAAAGAATACCACCTTCTGCCCAGCCCTCTGGTGGCCAGACAACTTCGTTGCCCCTCCCAAAACCGTAACCACTTTAAAGAACCTCGGCATCCTATTTGACAGTGATCTCTCCTTTGACCACCACGTCAGGACCGTAGCGGGTCGTTGTTTCGGTATCATCAAGTCCTTGAAAAAATTCTTCGACTTTCTACCTCTTGACTCCAGAAAAACGGTAACGGTAGCCCTAATAATCTCACGCTTGGATTACTGTAATGGTCTCCTCGCAGGAGCCAAAAAGTCCACACTTAACAAACTCCAAAGCATCCTCCATACCGCAGCCCGACTCGTCTTAAAGCTGCCCAGAAAATCGTCCATTTCCGCCGCATTAAAATCTCTGCACTGACTTCCCCTTCCTAAAAGAATATTTTTCAAAATGCTACTTGTCGCCTTTCGGGCCTTCAATAGCTCCGGCCCACGATACCTCACCAAACGTTTCCCCCATTACAACCCGTCTAGATCTCTACGTTCCTCCCACGACAACCTCATCCTCCCTGCCAAGTTCAATCTGAAGACAAAAGGTGGCAAAACCTTACACCACTTGGCTTCTAAAGCCTGGAACCTCTTGCCCAAAAACCTGAGATTCGTAACCCACGAAAGACCCTTCAGAAAACTGCTCAAAACCTGGATCTTCAGCCTTAAGGATGATTACATCAAAGCCGCCATATAACTTCTTTTCACCCTATTACTGGATGTGATCCTCTACCGGGAAATATCAGCGCCAAGATGCTCCTTCCGGAGCGACCGTTGCGCTCTATAAATACCACCACAAATACAAATATGGATCTGCTTAGAGCATATTTTTGTTGCTTGTGAACACCCAGCATGTGTTATTTCCCTGACAGGTGTTCGCTGCAATCTAAACGGGTACTTACCCTGAGTGCCTGAATGTATATGAAACCTGATTTTTTCTTGGTCACTAATCTAGTGTGAGCACAGAGGCCTAGGCCTGTCCATGGTAAAACGAGTTCCAGAATCTATTCTGTGACTTGTAGGGGAGCACCAAACAAGTTTTCATCAGCTGGAATGGTACTACTGCCCAAGCCCTGGGTGAGTCACAGAAAGGGGTGTGGCAGTACATTGAGTTTTTGTGAATCCCTAAGTTATGATGAGAAGTTTTATTGTGTCAGTACACAGTGTGGTCTACCCACTCCAGTAAAGACCTGCTTTAGTGTGAACCTCAGACCCGTGTGCTGGCACTCCATGTGAATGTTGAGTGTGTGTATGTGCAGCACATATTTGGTAGTAGGACTAGGTTTTGTAATAGTATGAGTACCAGGACTTATGGGATTTAGTTTGGATAGCCCCTGGTTTAGCCTAGCCCATTATGGAGGATAAATACAGCTTACATATACAGTGGGAGTGTATTGAATGAATTCCTGTACAATGGAGGGGTGGAGACCCAAACACCAAAGAGGGGTAGAATGGAGACAGGGCTAACTTTAGAAATTCAATGGGTATCTATTAGCAAAAAGCTGTTGATGAGTTGTTCCTGTTTTCCTTAGTACTGCCATTTTGATAGAGGGTAGGATGGCAAGTTTCATGGTAGGGCCTATCATTTTGACTGTTCCTGATTTGTACTTCAGGAAGACCGATCACTGTCATGTACAGAGATTTCATAATTCATTGTTGTGAGAAGTTGGCCTGGTGTATGATGTTCACTATTCTAGTGAGCACCTTGTACCAGTCCAAACAACCCTTATGGTGATTGGTTGTAAGTCAACCTTATAGACCAGCTATCCTAGGGGCAGCATGGACAAAAGCAGTCTTAGGCTAAACTCAAGAGGGTATGTGAAGCCAGCTGTTTTACCATATGCAATCCTTTTAATACCAAATGAAAGGACACCACACAAGTTATATATTATAAAATATATGTATTTATTACTAGAATAATTATCTTTACTCTTTATGAGGGCAGAGGCGCAAGCGTTAAACAAAGAACTTCATATAACATACAAATGTTGCACAAATATGGATAGGCCCGGTGGCCCCTAAAACCATATACTACAATAGTGGTATAAGAACCACGTCACGAACAATGGTAAGGCCTAGGGCCTTGGGAATCGCTGGGGCTACACTGGACTAACAGCAGTTAGGACGTGGGAGGCCCACAGGATGCGGGTGCAGTGTCTAATGCATACACGTGCACCAATAGAAGTCAATGGTGCGTAAAAGTTAGCAAGTTGCAGATTTGGAAGTCTTCCGACTGGACTAGAACTTAACCACTTAAAACTAGGACACTAGAGGTGTAAACCACTACAGGAGCACCGGAGTACTCGCGTTACCTCACCCACAGGAAGCGGGTGCATAGGTGTCAAATTGCGTCGGGTTTCTTCGTGGAGTTCTATGGAGCCTGGAGGTAAAGATGCTGCACGCGACCAGGAGAGAAGAGTCCGGTTGGATCCAAGGGTGGATCGAAGATGTAGAGTACCTGAAAGCAGAGGGGACAGAGTCTGGGTCACTAGCCAGTGACCAGCGTGGAACCAGGAAGGAACCAGGCGATGTCGGGCGCAATCAGGTGGTTGTCGGGAAGCATGTCTCCGCTGCCACGTGGACCAGGAGGTATCGACGATGACCAGGAGCTGGGCATGGACTGTCCCACGAAGGCTCTCGCTGTCGGCGGTGTCGGCTTCCGGATTGGAGTCAACAGGCCTTAGCAAATGCAACCCACGCAGGAATCGAAGATGGCTTCTGGGTCAGACCAGCAAGGTCTGATGGGCTGCTCCTTTTCAGGGGAGCAAGGGCCAGTCTGGAGCAACCAGACCAGCAGTGTAAATTTGTAGGTTCGTCGTCACAGAGGCCACTAGCCAACGGGCAAGTGACCGGACAGACGCGTCAAGTAGGAAAATGCAAAAGGGCCCCACGCAGCACTCGGTGAGTGTGGAGAGGTGATCTTCAGTGCAAAAGCTGCTCGGGGCTGGGGCTTCTCAATCGCCAACGCACAGTGTAGGAAGGTGGCTACCTGACTATGGTTACCCCAGATTGTTTGCCTTGTGTTTAGCTGGTTTTCGACTTAGTTGGCCTGGTTCCCTGCTAATCAGGCCCCCAGGCCATCTGCTCTCTCTGTAAAATGGATTCCATGTACCCTAGGTGCATACCACAATTGGAAATGGACTCCTTGTCAGCCCCTGTACCATGCACTATAGGTGCTCAGGGCATAGGTGCCACCAAGGCCTACCAGGGGCTACAGCATATCTTTTGCCACCCCTGGCTGGTTCTTAAATTGACACAACTGGCTGATCACTCAGCTGGGGCAAGATGGTGTAATCACCTCTTGCTTGGATATAGTATATCTATATCTAAACCTATATCTGGACACATATAAACCTGTGAGCCACTCCTATGGAAGGCCTTATCAATCCTGGAGGCAGAGTGCGTGGTTTAATGTGAGATGGAGCTCTAGCATGAGCTGAGCCTGTCGGCAGCTGTCAGGAACAACTCCCTAAACTGTTCCGGGATAATGCCATACCATATACTCTTAAGTGCATTATAATCCTCGCGGTTATATAGCAACTTTGGTTTGGCTTTATCAAAACATGTCGTGTAAGGTGTCATACGATTTGGAATACTATCCCCTCGCCAGTCCTGGCGACGGGGATAGCATTCCACTCCTCTAGAGGGAGAAGACATGTTACTTTGCTGAAATGCGGTTAATTTTTAAAAGAGCCTCAGATCCACAAAATGGATGCTTCTGCCACAGACACAAGTCTGACCCCCTGTAGCTGACCGAAACTCAGCCAAGGGGGCCTGGACAAAGGATTTCCTGTCACAGGGAGGTGTCACACCACCCTAGACAGGAGATAGTGGATTGTAGCAGGGAGGTTTGAAAGAAACCAGACACTGCTTGGGGAACCCAAGGCTACCCCTTGCATAATCCGGCCAAACCGGTTCTGGGGCACACCAGCCCCTGTCCCAGCGCGGCCTGGATCAAAGGAAAGGGGTGTACCCACCCCCTTCCTGGGTCCCACCTATAGGAGGGGACCTAGCAGGTAATCCAGCCCCCTAGATTGGTATAAGAATGGGAGCAGTGCCAATGCACTTCAGATTATCCTGATGAAACATAAGAAACGAAACTCTGGACCCTTCGACAACGTAGAAGACTGAAGAATCTCCCTTGTGGTCAAGGAGTGACCACCCTGTGCAAACAGGCACCATCCAGCACCTCGACGTCTGCTTTGTTGCAGTTCCCGCCGGAACTCGAGCGACAGAGATCGACGAGATCAAGCTTGCCTGCCTTCTTACAGCCCGATCCACAGTCCCTGCAGAGCTGAGACCCGTGGAGGCGACCGGAAGCGTGGGGCACGCCATCTTGGAAAGACCACGAGACGCTGACCGTGCAGCCCACGAGTGACCCTCGAAGCTGTACACTGGGGTTTGAGAATCCCCAACCCTGAGCCACTCTTGCACCGAAGTTCACCCCTCTACACTCGACGAGTGCTGCGTGGGGCCCTTCTGCTTCGTTTGGCTCAACGTGTTGGCCCGGTCACTTGCCAGCCGGCTTGTGGCCCCTGTGTTGACGGAAACCGAAATACGACCTGCGATTCTGGTTGCTCCAGATTTGCACCAGCTCCCCTGAAAAGGAGCCCCCGCTCTGACCCTCCTGGTCCGAGTGAGAAGCAATCTCCCAGTTCCGTGTGGATTGCTTTTGCCAAGTGTTGTTTGCTTCAATCTTGAAGCCGACAGCGCCGACGGTGAGAGCCTATGTGGGACAGATCGTGACCCGCTCCTGGATATCGCAGATGCCCCAGAGCCCACGTGGCAGCGGAGAGAAGCTCCTCGACAACCACCTGATTGCGCCCGACATTGCCTGGTTCCGTCCTGGTTCCACCCTGGTCACTGCTGAGTGACCCAGACTCTGTCCCCTCTGCTTTCAGGTACTTTTCGACTTCGATCCACCCTTGGATCCCACCGGACACTTCTCCTTCACAGCGCCTGCAGCCTCTTCAGCTTCAAGCACCAAGAACCTGCGTGACGAAACCCGACGCCACTTCGACCCTGTGCACCCGCTTCCTGTGGGTGAGGTAACATTGCAACGCCGGTGTTCCCACACTAGTACACACCTCTAGGGTCTGTGTCTTAAGTTTTGTCTTTCTAGGTTCATCGGAAGTGTCCTAAAACTCTATTTGTGTAACTTTTACGCACCATTGACTTAACATTGGTGCATGCGTGTGCTTTCAGCACTGCACCCGAATCCCGCGGGCTTTTCCCGACTTCAGCATTGCTTGTCCCGACTGCTCCCAGCGATTCCCTAGGCCCTAGACCTAACCACTGTTCGATTGGTATCTCTTATACCACTTTCTTAATATATGGTTTGAGTGGCCACCCGCCCTCATCCATAATTGTGCAACTTTGTATTTTATACTGTGCTTTTGATTTAACGCTTGTGCCCCTTTATTCATAAAGAGTACTGGGGATTATTCTTAGAAATAAATACAAATATTTTTATAATATATACTTGTGTGGTGTCCTTTCATTTGGTATTACAGGACTGTGATTGGTAAAACAGCTCGCTTAACACGACCTCTTGAGTTGAGCCTTTAAGGCTGCTTAGTCTATGCTACCATTAAGATAGCTTGTCTACAAGGTTGACTTACAACCAGACACCATAAGGGGTTATTTGGACTGATACAAGGTGGTTCCAGAATTGGAAACATCATATATCAGGCCAACTTCTCACACACAGCTTCGAGGGTGCCTCGGGAGCTGCACAGGAAGCACTACGCTGGCTTTCCAAGATGGCCGGTCCCACGTCTCACGTTGCCTCCACGGGTCTCAGCTTTGCTGTGGCTGTGGATCGGGCTGTTGGAAGTCTGGGAGTCTTGTTCTTGTCGATCTCCGTTGTTCGAGTTCTGGCGGGAGCAACAACAAAGAAAACCATTTTTTACCGCTGATGGTGCCTGCTTGCACAGGGTGGTCACTCCTTGACCACAAGGGAGATTCTTCAGTCTTCTACGTCGAGTAGGATGTCGAAGGGTCCAGAGTTCTGTTTCAAAGTTTCAGTCAGGATTATCTAAAGTCTATGTACACAACTCCTACCTTTATTCCAAATCAAGCGGCTGGATTACCTGCTAGGTCCCTCCTATGGGTGGGACCCAGGAAGGGGGTGGTTACACCCCTTTCCCTTTGTCCAGTTTCGCGCCAGAGCTGGGGCTGGGGTGCCCCAGCACCGGTTTGAACTGGGATATGCATGGGACACCTTGTGTGCCCCAGGCAGTGTCTAGTTTCACTCAGCCCTCCCTGCCCCAATCCACTATCTCCTGTCTGGGGTGGTGTTAGCACCTCCCTGTGACAGGAAACGTTTTGTCCAGGCCTCCCCTGCCGGAGTTTCGGTCAGCAGCAGGAGGCCAGACTTGTGTCTGTGGCAGCAGCATCCATTTTGTGATGCTGAGGCTCTGGTTAGTTTTAACCGCGTTTACTGTTAGCAACATGTCTTCTCCCTCTAGTAGGGTGGAATGCTACCCCCGTCGCCAGGACTGGTGAGGGGATAGTATTCCAAAGCGTATGACACCTTACACGACATGTTTTGATAAAGCCAAACCAAAGATAGCATCTAACCGCGAGGATTATAATGCACTTAAGAGTATATGGTATGGCAATACCCTGGAACAGCTATAAGGACATGGTTCAGAAAGCTGCAGACAGGCTCAGCTCATGCTAGAGCACCATTTCACATAAAACCAAGCACTCTGCCTCCAGGATTGTTAAGGCCTGCCATAGGAGTGACTTATAGGTGTATATGTGTCCAGATATAGGTTTAGACATAGGTATACTATATCTAAGCAAGGGGTGATTACACGACCTTGCCCCAGCTGAGTGATCAGCACGTTGTGTCAGTTTGGATGGCCAGCCAGGGGTGGCAAAAGATATGCTGCAGCCCCTGGTTAGGCCTTGGATGCACCTATGCCCTGGGTACCTATAGTACACTGTACAGGGGCTCATAAGGTGACCCAATACCCAATTGGTGATGTACCTAAAGTACATGGTTAAGAATTTAGAGAGAGAACAGCAGGGCTGTGGGTCTGATTAGCAGGCCCACAGCCACATTAAGTCGAAAACCAGTGAAGCAAAAAGTGGGGTGACCATAGGAAAGCAGACCCTACTCTCCTACAATTGTGCCCTTGTTTCAGATACTCCAGCTTTGAGCCAGTATCATTATTACCTGTTGTGACAGCCTGCACAAAGGCTGTGCCTGAGAAACAGTCCGGAAGTGACATTTGAAACAGAACCAAAATAAACTGATTCTGAAATCTTAGACAGTAGATCCACATACCTGATCTGGAAAACATTATAAATTTGGGACCCAAACCATAATACTTTATTCCAGTTCCATGTTCTTCTTGACCATGGATGAGAGCACTCCATACATTTCTCTGTCAGCTGTGTAAGTAAAGCTGGAATCTGCATGACATCCACTCTGCCAGAAGAGTGTACATCTTCTTAAGTCTGCACTTCATGCTGGAGGAGCTGAGGGTCTGACTTACACGTAGAAGCCTGTTTGCATGCCTGCCTGCTACGAGGGGGATGGAGAGGGCCTGGTTATGCAAGAAGAGAGATTGTCCAGGAGGAAAGAACAGTTTGTTCCTGTAACGAGAGATACCCAGAAGAAGCTGAATGCCTGTAGGAGCTTTTTTATGTACTTGCACCTGCTGCTTGTGAGGTTCACGTTGAGGTATAGAAGCTAGTATATCTTGTGGTGTGAATTGAGGCACAGCATCTAGAGATGGCACACTTGGGGTATCATGAGACCGAGGTGACTCCCAGATTTATAGTCTGAACGCTTTTCTTGAAGGACTCTGAGAATCAGGAAATTGTACATGATTTCTAGGCAGAATGGCTGGAGTGTGGGGAGCAGAATGCTCTATTGCTAGATCTTTTTCTGGCAGCACATATAATTAATACCTGCCTCCTATATGCAAGACTAATTTGCCCAAAGATGGTGAACAGGACAGTCTACGATGTCAAGAATCCAAAGAAGTCTCCATTGATTGCAGTCTTTGCTCCAACATCCATATTTGCCTTTACCTCAACTTTCCCCTTGAGGTTGTTGTCATTGTACGATATAACACCATGTTATGTTGACTAATGGGGATCTCCTCTACATCATACCTAGTCCACTCGTCATCGACTGCCTTGGTGCATAAGTGACAATGAACATGATACTGGTGCCTTTGACGTTGAACTCCTCAACATGTAAAATAGAGTCACTTTTGGATTTTTGTGTTCTTTTTCTGCTTCCTACTTTAAGGCGCTAGGAAGAGTACTAAGGACTTGGATTATCCACCTTAGTTGAAGATGATGGCAGTACAGCAACAGGAGGTGTTGATTATCCCTCACAATTGTATCCCCTCATGGTGTTACAAATTTCTCCTAGTCATTTTATGGCAACATGGACACTGCTTATCAGTTATGATTATCAGGAGTGCAGAGGTCATGGGGATCTTTTGCAGGCTTTTTTCTCCCTTATTTGGGACATCTGACAAATAACAAAGACATGTTGCTTTTGAAAAAGACCATCCTGAGGGGGAAAAGGTCATTTAGTGTTGGAGAGTAGGGTCGGCTTCCTATGGTTACCCCAACTTTTTGCTGTGATTCTCTGTTTTTTCGACTTTAGTATGGCTGTGGCTCTGCCAATCAGACCCACCACCTGGCTGTTCTCTCTCTAAATTGATACCATGTACTTTAGGTACATACCAGATTGGATACTGGGTCACCCTTGTGAGACCCTGTATAGTGTACCCTAGGTACCCAGGGCATAGGTGCACCCTAGGCCTACCAGAGGCTGCAGCATGTATTGTGCCACCCCTGGTTAGCCTTCCAAACTGACACCACCGGTCTGTTCTTACACCCTGGGTAAGGTGGTATAATCACCCCTTACTTAAATATAGCATATCTATAACTACCTTATATATAGACACATAGTAACCTATAAGTCACTCCTATGGCAGGCCTTGACAATCCTGGAGGCAGAGTGCTTGGTTTTGTGTGAGAGGGTGCCCTAGCATGAGCTGAGCCCCTCTGTGAGTCCCAGTAACCTGGGCAAGTACAGACAAACTCCTTTAGTCAATGAGAAAAAGGCTCAGGCCTACAGGGACACATGTGCCAGTGTCACAAAGATGTTACCTGAGTTACTGGACCCTGGACAGATCATACTTGGTGAAACCTACCAAGAGACCAATGCTAGCAATGTCACTACCACACATAGTATGGCAGTTGGTAATTTCTCCTGGGGAGGGGTAACTGGCCTTAAGAAGGTTGTTAGTTCAGACCTCTCTGTAGAATGTTTGCTTGGCAATGACCTAGAGACTTCAGCCTGTTCTGAAGTGGAGTTTATGACACATGCAGAAATGTAAGGTATCTCAGCATATGTTCTTGCAGTGACTAGGTCACAGGTCAAAAATTGAAACACTGAACAGGCACTGGATTCTGGAATAATGGAGCAGTTGCCTACCAGGAAAAGGAACAGTAGGGTTAAGGCTGTGCCTTCTCCCCTGCCTCAGGATGAGGATCAGCCTTTTGAGGAAGCTGATTGTGGGCCTGCAGAAGGAATTGTCCTAGAAGAGCTTGAACCTGATCAGGTTTACTCCTCAGGCAGCAAAATGCTGCTAAGGCTGCAGGGAATGCTAGTGGAACCCATAAAATTTATTCGGATGAAGGGCTCCTGTATTCAGAGGCTAGAGACCCAAGCCTGGTGCTTCCAGGAGGTTGGTCATACCGTTGGCATTCAGGGGCTTCCTTTTGACACTAGCCTATGACATTCCCCTTGCAGGACATCTTGGCCAGAACAAAACTTGGGACAGGCGTGTCCCTCACTTTCACTTGCCCCACATGTCAGAAGACACAAAGGAGTTTTTTCGCTCCTGTGTGACCTGCCAAGCCAGTGGCAAAGCAGGTGGCACTACACATGCCCCCCTTATACCACTACCTGTGGTGGGGGGTTCCCTTTGAAAGAGTGGGAATTGATATTGTTAGATCAATGGATCCTCAAATAGCATCTGGGCACAGGTTTACCCTGGTGGTAGTGGATCATGCCACCAGGTACCCAGAAGCTATACCACTCGGTCTCCGCTCCCGGATGGCTGAGTACATGAAAAAGGCATACAAAAACCTTGAGGCTAGCCAGGAATTGCAAAAGGCTTGGCATGACCAAAAGGCTGTACTGACTGTTTACCAGCCAGGACAGAAAGTGTGGGTGTTGGAGCCTGTGGCCCCAGCAGCTCTCCAAGACAAATGGAGTGGACCCCACACTATTGTTGAACAAAAGGGTGAGGTCACCTATTTGGTAGATCTTGGAACTCCCAGGAGCCCCCATAGGGTGCTTCATGTCAACAGACTGAAACCATATGTGGACAGGGCAGACATGGGCTTGCTCATGGCTACTGATGAAGGACAGGAGGAAGAGAGTGACCATCTCCCAGACCTGCTCTCTCAGAACCCTTGTGACGGGTCAGTTGATGGTGAAGCCTTGGCAGGCAGCCTCACTGATCAGCAGCAGAGTGACTGCAGACAAGTTCTGCAGACATACAGACATATGGTTTCACTGACTCCAAGTCAGACTACCTGGTGCACCCATGAAGTGGACACTGGGGACAGTCTGCCTGTTAAAAATAAGATTTACAGGCAACCTGATCAGTTCAGGGACTGTATCAGGACAGAAGTCCAGAAGATGTTGGAACTGGGAGTGATTGAACCTTCTGATAGCCCTTGGGCTAGTCCCGTAGTCCTAGTGCCTAAACCTCACACCCAGGGTGGTAAGAGAGAGATTAGGTTTTGTGTAGACTACAGAAGTCTCAATGCTGTCACTAAGACAGATGCCCATCCAATACCCAGAGCAGATGAGCTCATAGATAAGTTGGCCTCTGCCAAATATCTGAGCACATTTGATCTGACAGCTGGCTACTGGCAAATCAGGCTAGCTGATGAGGCCAAGCAAAATACAGCATTTGCAACCCCTAGTGGACATTATCAGTTTGTGGTAATGCCCTTTGGTCTGAACAATGCACCTGCCACATTTCAAAGGTTGGTGAATAAAGTCCTCTCAGGCCTGGATGACTACTGAGCAGCTTATCTTGATGATATTGCTGTCTTTAGCTCCCCCTAAGAAGATCACCTGATCCACCTGAAAAATGTTTTGGAGGCCCTGCAAAAAGCAGGCCTAACTATCAAGGCTACTAAGTGCCAGATAGGGCAGAGTCAGGTTGTGTACCTGGGCCACCTTGTAGGTGGAGGCCAGGTTCAACCATTGCAGAGCAAAATCCAGACCATAATGGACTGGGTTGCTCCAACCACCCAGACTCAGGTCAGAGCTTTCTTGGGTCTGACTGGTTACTATAGGAGATTTGTCAAGGGGTATGGTTCCATTGTGGCACCCCTGAATGACTTAACTTCTAAAAGAATGTCTAAGAAAGTTCAGTGGACAGTCAGCTGTCAAAAAGCATTTGATGACCTGAAGCAGGTCATGTGCACTGCTCCCATTCTGCAAAGTCCTAACTACTCCAAAGAATTCATTGTTCAAACAGATGCTTCTGATTTGGGGGTAGGGGCTGTGCTATCACAATTGAATGATGAAGGTCAAGACCAGCCCGTAGCTTTTATTAGCAGAAGGCTGACCCCTAGAGAGAAACGTTGGTCAGCTATTGAGAGGGAGGCATTTTCTGTGGTTTGGGCCCTGAAGAAGCTGAGGCCATACTTGTTTGGTACTCACTTCACAGTTCAGACAGACCATAAGCCCCTCTTGTGGCTAAAACAGATGAAGGGTGAAAATCCGAAACTGCTCAGGTGGTCCATTTCCCTACAGGGGATGGACTATACAGTGGAACATAGACCTGGGAGTAACCATGCCAATGCAGATGGACTCTCCAGATATTTCCACTTAGAACATGAAGACGCAACTGGTCAAGGTTAGTTTAATGCCCCTGTGTTTGTGGGGGGTTGTGTAGGAGAGTAGTATCTGCTTCCTATGGGTACCCCCACTTTTTGCTGTGATTCTCTGATTTTTAAACTTTAGTATGGCTGTGGCCCTGCCAATCAGGCCCGCAGCCTGGCTGTTCTCTCTCTAAATTGATACCATGTACTTTAGGTACATAACAGATTGATTACTGGGTCACCCTTGTGAGCCCCTGTATAGTGTACCCTAGGTACCCAGGGCATAGGTGCACCTTAGGCCTACCAGGGGCTGCAGCATGTATTGTGCCACCCCTGGTTAGCCTTCCAAACTGACACCACAGGTCTGTTCTTACAGCCTGGGTAAGGTGGTGTAATCGCCCCTTACTTAGATATAGCATACCTATATCTACCTTATGTACAGACACATAGTAACCTATAAGGTACTCCTATGGCAGGCTTTGACAATCCTGGAGGCAGAGTGCTTGGTTTTGTGTGAGAAGGTGCTCTAGCATGAGCTGATCCCTCTGCAGCTTTCGGAACCATCTCCTTATAGCTGTTCTATGATATAGCCATACCATATACTCTTAAGTGCATTATAATCCTGCTAAGTTTGGTTTTGCTTTATTAAAACATGTTGTGTACTAATACCACCACCCCCCCCCTGCCAGTCCTGGCAGCGGGGGTAGCATTTCACCCTTCTAGAGGGAGAAGACATGTAGTTACTGGTACACCCGGTTAAAGTTAAACAGAGCCTCAGCATCCCAAAATGGATGCTGCTGCCACAGACACGAGTCTGCCCTCCTGCTGCTGGACGAAACTCAGGCAGGGGAGGCTTGGGCAATAGGTTTCCTGCCCAGGGAGGTGCTAGCACTTTCCCAGACAGGCTCTTAGTGTATTGGGGCAGGAAGGGCTGCATTCAGTGAATGCTTTCCAGACACTGCCTGGGGCACACAAGGTGCTCCATGCATTTCCCAGTTCAAACCGGATGCTGGGGCACTCAGCCCCAGCTCTGGCGTGAAACTGGACAAAGGGAAAGGGGTGTAACCACCCCGTCCCCAGGTCCACCCATAGGAGGGCCCTTAGAGTTAGTCCAACCCCTAAACTTATATGAGTATAGAACCCCAGTCCCTAGGACTTAAGATTACCCTGGACGAAACTCTGCAACATATATCCTGGACCTTCGACATTCCATATCGACTGGAAGGTGGAAGAAATCTGCCTTGTGGTCAAGGAGTGACCACTCTATTTAAACAGGCACCAACAGCAACTTTGCTGCTCTGCATTTTCGAGGCTCCCGCTGGATCCCGAAGAATCTGCGACTCAGGACATGGACTTCCAGACGTCTCTGATGCTGACCTGCGCTTCCAGCAAAGCTGAGACCTGTGGCGGACACGAGAGACGTGTGACCGGAACTCCTGGACATCCTGCATTTTGCATGCTGCACCTACTTCCCTGAGGTATCCTGAAGTTGTGCATTGGGATGATTGAAGCCCCAGCCCCAAGCACCTTTTGTACCGAAGCTCAGAGGCCCACACTCCACTAGGGTCCCGTGGGCCCGCTTTGTGCATTTCAGCTCGACGCATCTTCGTAGTTCCTAGTCCGTTGGCTAGTGAGCCCGCCCGAAGACCAATCTTGAATTTCTTTGCTTTCCTGGTTGCTCCAGGCTTGCCACAACTTCTCCCCAATAGAGAAGTTCCTCGGACCTTGCTGGTCTGCACCGAAGCCAATCACGCCATCTTGTGTGGATTGCGTTTGCCAAGGCTTGTTGGGTCCAATCCGGATACCAACACCGCAGTCACTCTAGATCCTTTGTGGGACAGCTCGAATTCTGCTCCTGGTCATCGTCAGCGCCTCCTGGTCCTCGTGGTTGAAGAGACAAACTTCCCCTTTTCACCTGAAATTACCCGACATCGGCTGGCATCTTCCTATCGCCACCCTGGTCACTGGCTAGTGATCCAGTAAGAAAAGTGTTCTGGGAATCCTGTAGAGAGGTGGAGATGATTCATTCAGCAATGATAGTATGACGAAAAGGATTCAATATACCAGAATTTCATCTCAAACCACTGACAACTTGCTGAAATCAAATAATATCTTTAGCTACATCCCTTAGAAATCAGAAGTGGCAATTGAAGGTTATTTGACTTAGCAACTTTTCACTTACAAGCATGATTAGAATTTGTCTACGCTCTGTTCAATTACTGCCTCTTACTCAGATATCAGGTGGCAATACCAGCATTCACGAGGATAACCTGAACTGCACAAATAGTTAAGTGCCCCTGATCGAATAGTAAAATCTCTAGTGCTCCTAGCTACACAGATACATTGTTGGGCAAATCGTATAGGGACTAAATGACTTTTACCGCTGTTACATTCTATGCACTTGTGACTGAAATTGTTTGAGAACGTGTATTCTGTATAAAGCCTTTAAGAAACCTGTAATTGTTCCTCTCACTGAACAGGTCTATACTTCAATGTAACCACTTACTTACTTTCGTTTTTCAAACCACCACATTTTCAGGTAAACTTTGTCATGTTTCCTTAGTTAAAACTTTACATACATTTAAAAAACAATCCAGAAGGATCAAAAAACACTTTTCATTGCGATTGTTCAACTAAGATCCACACATAAGCAATCATTTGTATACTATGTCAGTACAATTAAGGAGAAAATAATAAAATGTATTTTACCACTCTATCACTTATCCTATCTAAAATAGACACCTTGATTTTCCATTGCCACTCTTCCGTGGTGAGCTGTGTGAATTTGAGGCTGAAGATAAATGGCAGCATGACATACAAGAAATTATAGTTTTTACAATTGTAAGTTTAATAAACAGCACCATTAAATAGTAATCTTATTCCAGTTCTCCATCATGGGCATTCTCTGTGAATGTATAGAACACACAATATCGCTGCATTTAAGCAGGATCAACTTTAAGTATTTACTTTTCCAATTTGGAAGCTGCCATGTTGCCTTGCTGTCAGTCATGAAGTACAATTTTGGAGGACACAGGGATTCCCAATCCAGGCTATACATTTGGTTCTATGAGGCAAGTGCATGATACAAATTCAGAGACAATTCCTCTGCTAGATTACTAGGATAACCTTTTCTTTCTCTATTATGAGATTTTCCCTGTTTATTTGTGAACAGTAGAATAAAAAACCTAGCCTATTACCAACCTCGGGAATCAAAAATCTATTGAGTTGCTTAACAAAGAGAATCTCATAATAGAGAAGGAAAAGTAGCTTGTATGTTTTCCTCATATTCTAGCAAATACATCATACAGGATGGACTGACCCACTAGGGAATCTGAATCCAGAAATCAGTGCTTTACAAATGTATGCAGTAATCTCCAGCTAGATCACCCCAAAAGTCCTGATATTGGGGCACTTCTCATTGGAGTGGCAGTTACAGACTTCATTCTGGTATAATATGTATTTGGCTTGCCTTGCAATGTCATAATAGGCTTTTGATAACAGCATAAGATATAGGAGACCATCCGCCAGGCTATGGTCTGTTTGGATGTAGTCTATCCATTCTGAACTATTCCTATAAGTAACAAAAATAAGTTTTCGTTTTGATTAAATGCTGCCGTTCTGAATATTTGTTAAGACAGTTTATTGTGAAAATACCTGAATAATATGGAACAGAAGGCAGTCTTATTAGGCAGCATGTATTGCAATGGAATATGAATATAAAGGCATTTATATCACGCACAAACGCACAGCTTCTCAGAAGAGTGTCCAGACACATCAAAAGGGCCCTGGAGTAGACCCCCCTCATATTGGCATCAAATGCAGAAAGATAGAGTAAAAAAAAGAAAACCAGAGGGCGCAGGAAGAATTACTCACATTTTTTTAAATAAAAAGCAGAGTTTGGAGATGCTTTCTGAAAGTGGCCAAATCCGTCATCTCTCTCAGTGAAGTGGGGAGTGCATTCCAGGCCTGGGCGGCGAGGAACCCAGCCCGAATGCGAGAAATTCTTGGGACCCTGGCTAGGTTAATCGAGGAGGATCTGAGTTCTAGAAGGAACGTAGTGGGAGATCCTTCTGCACAAGTACTTAGCCTTAGCCCCCATTCCATGCAAAGCTTTGAAGAATAGCACCATCACCTTGAATCTAATTCTATTCTTTACCGGGAGCCAGTGAAGTTCTCTAAGGTAGGGAGACATATGCATCCTCGCTTTAAGCCTGAGAGTATCTCTAGCTGCGGCATTGTGTGCCACCTGTAGACGCTTAAGAAGATAGAGTATATTCACGTAGTCCAATCTTGAGGTGATTAGTGCTTGGACCACACATCTCCTGTGGTCCAGAGACAGGAGAGGAAGAAATTTCCTCAGCATCCTGAGGAGACCAAAGCACGTTCCTACCACTGATTGGACTTGGGCCTTCATTGAAAAGCGATCATCTATCAAGACACCTAAATTCTTTACATTTGTTGCGCCGCGGGAGGTGGCGACATATCTTCTGGCCACCAGAGTCTCCAGTCGTCTGGTGATTGGGTGCCGAAGATGATCTCCGACTTTTCCGGATTGCATTTAAGCTGGTTAAATCTTAGCCAAGCAAACACTTTGGAGAGGCAAGTTTTGATCGTGGATCCCTGAAAATTCTTCCCTTTGTCACAGGAGAAAAGGAGCTGAGTATTGTCAGCATATGATATAACATTTCACTCCATAAGTCTCCGACAGGACAGCTAAAGGGGACATATAGGGATTAAATAATGTGGGACTCAGAATCGATCCCTGAGGGACTCCCACATCCATTTTCGGGATTCCTGCTGCACAGGGAGGAATCCAAATCTCCTGATCCCTATCTGTCAAATAGGAGGCAAGCCACTTTAAAACGGAACCTCCGATACCAAAAGCCTGGATCCTGTCCAACAGTTTAGCATATGAGGCATGGTATCAAAGGCCACTGATAAGTCTAACAGGATCAGAATGGCCTTCCCACCCCCATCCAGGGTCCCCGAATGTATTGGGATACTTCTAGGAGGGTGGACTTTGTGCTATAGTTGGCTCTAAACCCGGACTGACTCCTATGGAGAAGGCTGTTGGTTTCAACATAGTCAGTGATCACCGAGTTACCGTATTTCTCCAACACCTTAGAAGAGGCGGGAAGAAGAGAGATAGGCCAGTAACTTTCAGGTCAGCGGACAGTTTTTTAATCAGGTGTAACATTTTTGAGTGCTTCCATCAAGATAGCATGTGGCCAGATTCTAATGAAGCTTTGCAGATTTTATTTACCACATGATTAATAACCTGAGCTATGGACAATAGCACTTTTACCGGGGACGGGTCGGAAGGGGATCCCGACTCCAGGCTTTTAATGCTAGCTAGAGAGGTTTCTAGTGATAGCGGGGTAAATTGCTGTAGCGAGTGAACGACTCCTAATGCCGGCTCCATATGAGGGCTTGATAATATTTTGGCCACCATGGGCGAGTTAGCCCTCAGAGTATCTTAAATCGTTCTGATCTTTTCATGAAAAGAAGTTGCTAATACAATCTGCGGTGGATGGAGCGACCTTCATCTCCGAAGCCGGGCTTGTAAAAGTTTTTACAATTTTAATAAGCTCTTTACTTTTAGATTTAGACAATTGCATAAGGCTCATATGTACAAAGAGCTTGAAGCTCACATACATTCTATGCAAAATAAATAGTCACCGAAAAGCCACTTTCAATGAAAAATGCTGTAGCGGGGTCATTTATAAATGTTTTCTGATTGCCTCGTTAGCCTGGACAAAACAGAAAAGAGGAGCCTTCGTTGACTGTCGGATAAGGAATTGTTTTCAGATCTATGCAGTTGTTTCGAATACAGTCTGTCCTGTAAAGGAAACATTCCTGCTACCACCCCCGCATTTAAGAATTTTCCAGGATCCTGGATAATTTGGACTGGTTGTAGAGCTGATTTACATATGCAGATGTTTCAAATACAGCCTGGCCTCTCAAGGAAACATTCTTCCAACCACCCCCACATTTTAGAATTCTCCAAGATCCTGATAATCTGGACTAGCTGAAGAGTTGATTCTTCCTTGCTGTTGTGAAGACTCAGATTCTGTAGAAGACTCAGGGTCACTTGCAAGTCCTGTATTACTTTGAGTTTGGAATATGCTTTGATTAACTAATGGTTAAGGTAAGGATCATTGAAGATCCCTTTAATGTCAAAGAAAGACCGCTATCAGAGCCTTGAATTTTGACCAGGTTTCAAGAGCCAACTTGTGGTAGAGAGGAAAGAAAAACTCTTTGTTGGTAATGATCTTTCCATTCTGGGATCTTGGGAAATGCGCAGGTGTTAGAAGGTGACCTCAGGGGAGGACAGGACGTGCACCTGACCACCCTAGACCCACCTCCTGGGTTACCAAGATGAGTACTGGAGGGAGACTCCTCAGGGGGAGAGTCTCGAGTCTAGGATCGTACACACTATACCAACACCATACAACAAAGAGACACTACACCGGATTTCTTAACAACGTTCGTTTATCTTGAACTTCAGAAGATCTTTATGATCGGTAAAAGCAAGTATGTACAGGATCGAGCGGGGGCTCGAGAAAGTCTCGGTCAGGGTAGGGGTAGCGGGACATTCTTAAGGTTCGGTGTTGTTATCGGGGCGTATCCGGCACACAGCTCTCAATCCTCGAGCCAGGGGATACGAAGCGATTTTTAGGGGTCCAGCCGGACCCGGAGAGTCAGGGAGCCGCGAGTAACTCAGCAGGGCTCAAGCAAGAGGTCGGAGGTCTTACGATCTTCAGGGGAGTCGCGAGTCACTCAGCAGGGCTCAGATGGTTCAAAGTTGCAAGGGAGCCGCAAGTCACTCAGCAGGGCTCAGGTGGTTCAAAGTTGCAAGGGAGCCGCGAGTCACTCAGCAGGGCTCAGGTGGTTCAAAGTTGCAAGGGAGCCGCGAGTCACTCAGCAGGGCTCAGGTGGTTCAAAGTTGCAAGGGAGCCGCGAGTCACTCAGCAGGGCTCAGGTGGTTCAAAGTTGCAAGGGAGCCCCGAGTCACTCAGCAGGGCTCAGGTGGTTCCAGCAGAAGTCCTTCTCTGCCAGGCGAGCCGCGACTACGTCAGCAGGGCTCTCGTCGTTCCAGGATCGAATCTGCCGATAGTCCCGGAGCAACCCCAGTTATAGGACTGCTCCTCTTTGATCTCCGGAGTTCTGGTCGGCAGGGGTCTGGACACCTGGGGGCCGCTTGTTGGCGGGTCCTGCTATGCGGCCCTTTGATCCATTCATGTCAGGTTCGGGAGGAGTCCCAGACACACAGCAGGCGTGGAGCCAGCCCTCAGGGTGGCCGGAGGGCGATCGAGACCCATCTCTCGAGGGGAGGTCGGAGGTGTGAGGGAAGCTGCTCCTCCCTCTCTCACTCACGGGGAGCGAGCTGTCCTCCAGCCAGGGTGGCGCCTCTCGGCGTAGGCCGCGCTGGATTGGGCGGCCATCTTAGGAGCTGGAAAGTGGGCACCCAGGGCCTACGGGCCGGGAAGTTGGAGGCACGGACGGGGAAGTCCGGGGACGGGTGTGGGTAACACTGAGGGGAGGGCCGGCTAGGCCGGGGGACTCGGGGTCTGTTGTGGTGCATAGCTCGGGCGGGGGTTGGCTAGGGGTCAGGTCGGACCACGCCACGAGGCCGGGTCTAACATGCGTCCCCCCCAGCTGAAAGTCGGGGAGAACTACCCATCCTCTTGGGGGTTCTCATCGCTGAGGCGGAAGAATCGAGAGAGGCCGTCAGCGTTGGCGTGGTTGGTCCCAGGGCGGTGCTCTACAGTGAAATCCATCCCCTGGAGGGAGATCGACCATCGCAGCAGTTTGGGGTTCTCGCCTCTCATTTGCATCAACCACCGCAATGGTCGATGATCCGTCTGGACTCGGAAATGGGTTCCGAACAAGTAGGGCCGTAGTTTCTTGAGGGCCCAGACTACTGCGAACGCTTCTCGTTCGATAGTGCTCCACCTCTGCTCTCTGGGGAGTAGTCTTCGGCTAATGAAGGCTACGGGCTGATCTACACCTTCCTCATTCAGTTGGGATAGTACGGCCCCAATGCCGTGTTCTGAAGCATCGGTTTGTACCAAAAACTCTTTCGAGTAGTCAGGGGCTCGTAGCACGGGGGCAGTACACGTGGCTTTCTTGAGGGTGTCGAACGCCTCTTGGCAGGCTGGGGTCCACTGCACTCTCTTGGGCTGATTCTTGGACGTTAGTTCTGTGAGGGGACCTACGAGGCTGCCGTAACCCTGGATGAACCTCCGGTAGTAGCCGGTGAGGCCTAGGAAGGCCCGGACCTCTGTTTGGGTGGTTGGTGGTTCCCAGGCTAAGATGGCGTCGATCTTACGTTGCAGGGGGGCGACCTGCCCGCTCCCGACTTGGTGTCCCAGGTAGCCCACCGATTCTTGCCCAATTTGACATTTGCTAGCTTTCACTGTAAGGCCTGCCTGGCGCAGAGCCATCAGCACCCTCCGGAGGTGCTCGCTCCATTCTGAACTGAAAACCGCAATATCGTCCAGATATGTGGCACTGAACTCCTCGAGTCCGGCCAGGACTTTGTTTACCAGTCGCTGAAAAGTGGCCAGGGCATTTTTCATCCCGAAGGGCATCACGCGGAAGCGATAGTGCCCATCCGGGGTGGAGAAGGCGGACCGCTCCTTGGCTCCCTCTGTGAGCGCAATTTGCCAGTATCAGCAGGTCAGGTCAAAGGTGCTGAGGAAATGAGCGGACCCGAGACGGTCAATGAGTTCATCTGCGCGGGGAATGGGGTGAGCGTCGGCTCGGGTGATGGCATTGAGCCCCCGGTAGTCCACGCAGAACCTCAGTTCAGGGGCGACACCAGGGGCCGAGGCTTTCGGCACCAGCACCACGGGGCTGGCCCAGGGGCTGTCGGAGGGTTCGACCACCCCCAAGGATAACATCTTCGAGACCTCGGCCTGGATGCAGGACCGGACTCGATCGGGGGCTCGGTAGGCTCGGTGTCGCACCGGCGGGCTGTCTCCGGTGTCCACGTCATGGACACACCAGTCGGTGACCCTGGGGATGAGGGAGAACAGGTCCGAGAACTGCCCCAAGAGCTGGCGGCAGTCTTCGCATTGCTGGGGAGTAAGGGAGGAAGAGAGGTTCACTCCTTCCACAGAGCCATCTTTTTCTTTGGTGCACAGGAGGTCAGGGAGAGGCTCCGTTTCCTCTTCTGCCCCGTCATCTGTGGCCAACAGTAAGCTC
The DNA here is from genome assembly GCF_964261635.1 of Lissotriton helveticus. Classification (NCBI taxonomy): domain Eukaryota; kingdom Metazoa; phylum Chordata; class Amphibia; order Caudata; family Salamandridae; genus Lissotriton; species Lissotriton helveticus. The sequence goes on from NC_136068.1 coordinate 435,132,254, forward strand.
AGTTCAGTTCGCACGAAGTGGGGCTTGAGGCGGTTCACGTGCAGGACCCGCAGGGGGTTCCGGGGAGACTGGAAGTCCACCAAGTAGGTGACTTGGCTTTTCCGCTCGATCACTTTGAAGGGCCCTGTCCATTTGTCTTGGAGGGCGCAAGGTTTCACTGGGGCCATGACCCATACCTGCTGGCCCAGCTGGAACTCGACCAGAGTGGCATTCTGGTTGTACCAGCGCTTCATTTCTTCCTGGCTCGCCTCCAGGTTGGCCTCGGCCAGCTTCCGGAACTTCCGGGTCTGGTTCCGGAGAGTCAGGATGTATCGGAACACTTCCTGTGGGGGGTCTCGGGGTGCCGTCTCCCATCCTTCTCGGACCAGGCTGAGGGGCCCTCGGACAGGGTGTCCGTACAGTAATTCGAATGGTCTGAACCCCAGGGATTTCTGGGGAACCTCTCGGTAGGCGACCAACAGTCAGGGGAGCAAGACGTCCCACTTGCACCGGAGGGGCTCCTCTAGGCCCATGATCATCCCTTTCAGAGTCCGGTTAAACCGTTCTACTAGGCCATTTCCTTGGGGGTGGTACGGAGTGGTGGATCGATAGGATACTCCACATTGTTGCCAAAGGGATGTCATGTACCGGGAGATAAAGTTTGTCCCGCGGTCGCTCACGACCTCTCGGGGAAATCCTACACGGGAGAAGATCCCAATCAGGGCCCGGCCCACCACGGGGGCTGTGACGGTGCGTAGGGGGATGGCTTCAGGGTATCGAGTGGCATGGTCCACTAGGATGAGGATGAAGCGGTGGCCTTGGGAGGTCTTGGGGTCCAGTGGCCACACGATGTCGATTCCGACCCGCTCAAAGGGGGTACTGACGACGGGGAATGGTTGGAGGGGAGCCTTGCACTTTCCTCCACTTTTTCCACTAGCCTGGCACGTGGGACAGGATTTGCAGTGGGCCTCTACGTTCGCTTTCATTTTGGGCCAATAGAAGTGGGTGACCAGGCGACTATATGTCTTGTCTTGGCCCAGGTGGCCAGCTAGGGGGACATCGTGGGCCAGACCCAGGAGGAAGTCTCGGAAGCGTAGGGGTACCACCAGCACCCGGGCTGACCCTAGCTCCGCTGACTTCTGTTCGCTGTAAAGGAGGTCATTCTCCCAGTACAGCCAATGCGTTCCGGATTGGTCGCCCGCGGCCTGGGCTTCGGCTTGTTGCCGGGGTCCGACCAGGGAGGGAAAGGTAGGCTGCTCTTGGCAGAACTCCTCTCGGGAGGGGCCCCCTTCGTGGTGCCATTGGGCCAGCTCGGGCAGGTCACCCAGCTCGGTGATCTGTGCGGGGTCGGGGTGTAGGGGTTCTTTGTCAGGGACCCCTTCTCCTCTCGGGGAGAGGTCGGAGGACTCGGCTGGAGCGGTTCTGTCTCCATCTACAGGGGGGAGGCTGGTAGTCTCATCCTCGACGTCCCCGTCGGGGGGCAGTCGGGCTGCCATGGATCGGGTGGTGGCGCACACCCACTCGGGAAGACCCATCATCCCGAGGTGGGTCCGGCGCTCGACCTGTTTCCAGGGTGAACTTTCCAGGTCGTTCCCCAGGAGGCAGTCAACAGGCTGGGAGGTCCGTACTGCTACTTTCAGTTTTCCTGCTACTCCTTCCCACTCAAATGGTACCAGGGCTACCTGACACAAGCTCTCCGTGTTATCTGCTGAAATCACAGGGCACAGGACATTGGGGAGGATCTGGTCTTCCCGCACTTAATGGCTAAGGACCCCTGTGATGCTGGCTCCAGTGTCACGGAGGGCCTCCACGCGGTGGCCGTTCATGGTCACGAACTGGCTATACTTCTTGGTGTTTGTGGGCAGGGTGTTCCCGGGGACCATCTCCCTATCTCCCAGGGACACTAGGGTCATGGCAGTAGGTTCCCATACCTCGGTGTCCTCAAACTCTTCCCCTAGGGCTGCATTCGCTATCTGCCTAGCCGGGGGAGTTGCTGTCGGAATGCGGGGAGCCATGGGACACAGGGGATCACTGGCGTAGTGCCCGGGCTTTTGGCATCTATAACAGGTGATGGTCACTCGGTGTGGTCGGCCTGGGGGACCGGCAGCAGCTGGTGGGGGTGCAGGGAAGTTTTGCGGTAGGTTCCTCGGGAGGCTACGCTGGGGACCGGCCTGGGCGTCCCTGGGTCCTCCTGGGTTTCCCCCCCCTCTCTGGCGGGGTGGTCCTTGACTGCTGCGGGGATAGTCATTCACGGGGCCCCAGCTGACCCGGGTGTTAACCCAGAGATTCGCCTCGGCGGCCAGCTTCCTCGGATCGGCGAGTTTGCTGTCGAGCAGATGCTGGCGTAGTTCCACAAAGCAATTCGTGGATAGATGCTCCCCTAGCATAAGGTCAGTCAGTTCCTCCATGGTGGTTACTTTGCTGCCCTTGACCCACCCGTCGAATGCTCTGCTAAAAAAGTTCACGTATTCCCCCCAGGTGGTGCCAGGAATCTTCTTGCAGTCCCGGAACCGCTGGCGGTACATTTCTGGAGTGAGGCCGTATCTCGTCAGGAGGGCCTCTTTCATGTGGAGGTAGGAAGTTTGTTCGGAGGACGGTAGATCAAGCAGGGTGTCTCTCCCCTCGCTCAGGAATCGACCCCACAATCCGGCCCCCAATCTTTCTGTGGGACCCGGTGGGAGGTCATGGCCACTTCGTAGGCCTTAAACCATTGCTGGATATCATCGTTTTTGTAGTATTCCTTGACCACATCTTTGGGGATGTGGACCTTCGGTTCTGCCGGGGGTCCGTTCTCTCGGGTCCCCAGGGGATGGTTCTCTTCCTTCCTCGCCTTGAGCTCGAGCTCCTTCAAGCCGCGCTCGTGCTCTAGATGCAGTCTCTTCTCCTCATGCTCCCGCTGGAGCTGCTTCTCTTCTAATTCTCCTTGCACTTTCATTTGCAAGTTTCTTCTCTGCCAACTTTATTTCGCCGTCGATCTTCAGTCTTGCCATCTCCAACTCGTGGTGGCGACTTCTTTCTCGGTCTGCGAGTGCTTCCGGGGATAGGCCCCTGTCTGGTACGATGCTTCGTACCTGGCCGGGGCTTTTTGTCTGGGGGAGTCCCGGCTCGTCTGGCTGCGCCGCCGCCCCTTCTGTGCAGGGGACTCCGGACTTCACCCAAGCTTTCAATGCTCTCTGCCTGTCTTCCTTCGCGTTGAGGCCAGTGGTAGCGATTCCCCGTTCTTTGTAGAATTCTTTCAGTTCTTTGTACGTGTACTCCTCGTATTGTTCTATACGGAATGCAGTACTTGTGTCGGCTTCAATAAGGCTCATGGTGACTTCCTTTGTCGTCTTTTGCTCGGTAGTGCGTGTGCTGTCCGATCTCTAGGTTGGCGGTTTGTATCCCACTGCTGCCACCAATGTTAGAAGGCGACCTCAGGGGAGGACAGGACGTGCACCTGACCACCCTAGACCCACCTCCCGGGTTACCAAGATGAGTACTGGAGGGAGACTCCTCAGGGGGAGAGTCTCGAGTCTAGGATCGTACACACTATACCAACACCACACGACAGAGACACTACACCGGATTTCTTAACAACGTTCGTTTATCTTGAACTTCAGAAGATCTTTATGATCGGTAAAAGCAAGTATGTACAGGATCGAGCGGGGGCTCGAGAAAGTCTCGGTCAGGGTAGGGGTAGCGGGACAGTCCTCAAGCAAGAGGTCGGAGGTATTACGATCTTCAGGGGAGCCGCGAGTCACTCAGCAGGGCTCAGGTGGTTCAAAGTTGCAAGGGAGCCGCGAGTCACTCAGCAGGGCTCAGGTGGTTCAAAGTTGCAAGGGAGCCGCGAGTCACTCAGCAGGGCTCAGGTGGTTCAAAGTTGCAAGGGAGCCGCGAGTCACTCAGCAGGGCTCAGGTGGTTCAAAGTTGCAAGGGAGCCGCGAGTCACTCAGCAAGGCTCAGGTGGTTCCAGCAGAAGTCCTTCTCTGCCAGGTGAGCCGCGACTACGTCAGCAGGGCTCTCGCCGTTCCAGGATCGAATCTGCCGATAGTCCCAGAGCAACCCCAGTTATAGGACTGCTCCTCTTTGATCTCAGGAGTTCTGGTCGGCAGGGGTCTGGACACCTGGGGGGAGCTTGTTGGCGGGTCCTGCCATGCGGCCCTTTGATCCATTCATGTCAGGTTCGGGAGGAGTCCCAGACACACAGCAGGCGTGGAGCCAGCCCTCAGGGTGGCCGAAGGGCGATCGAGACCCATCTCTCGAGGGGAGGTCGGAGGTGTGAGGGAAGCTGCTCCTCCCTCTCTCACTCACGGGGAGCGAGCTGTCCTCCAGCCAGGGTGGCGCCTCTCGGCGTAGGCCGCGCTGGATTGGGCGGCCATCTTAGGAGCTGGAAAGTGGGCACCCAGGGCCTACGGGCCGGGAAGATGGAGGCACGGACGGGGAAGTCCGGGGACGGGTGTGGGTAACACTGAGGGGAGGGCCGGCTAGGCCGGGGGACTCGGGTCTGTTGTGGTGCATAGCTCGGGTGGGGGTTAGCTAGGGGTCAGGTCGGACCACGCCACGAGGCCGGGTCTAACAGCAGGTCTCCTGTAGACCATGATGTTCTTTAGATCAGTGGCACCCAGGCTACTCGGCGGATTCGATGTAAGATCTGATGAACAGCCAACAGCCTAAAGTTTTTTCATCAGATCAATTTATTTGCTTTTTTTAGACCCATTTTTGGTTAAAAAAAATAGCAGGAGTAAATAACTTTGTTCTTTGCGTGTTTTGAAACTCTTGCTACTGCTTCGTTGGTAAGAAAAAATATCTTATTATGCACCAGCTGCTATACGTGCAAAGGTCTTAAACCTCTTAGTATAACGTAGATGAATGAACGCTTATTGTGTACTATATCCATGCTACACATTATGGAGCACAAAATTGTCTTTTGCTAAATTCTGCTACTTTAGGATATCATTGAAAATACTACTGCCAACCATGGCATTAGGGGCAAACTAAAAGAGTCAGCTACCCTTGAATGTCTCTGGTGCAAAAAAGGAGTGTTTAGCTCTAGTTCTCAGGAGCAATGTGGCCGTGGCTGCCTTTTCCAATATGGAATGTGCACCTTGTGTTGAGAACTTCAGCATTTTCACTAGACCCACAGATTGTCATGTCTGCACCATGGTTTTCACTGTCTGAATTTCGTCATTGGGATGGGGAGAGCCCATAAAGGGAGCATCCAAGATCTTTAGTTGCGCTTGATAAGTTAGATATGCAACACAAAGTCACAAGGACTTCCTCAAACAGACCTGTAACAGTAGCCATGGGCTGAGGGGTCATTCATGTTCTTGGCTGGGCTGATGGTATAGTCTGTAGTGAACGTGTCTTCTTTGAGAATCACCTTGAAATCTTCAATGTTATCACTGGGCAGCAGTTCTCCTAACTCTCAAAGAGGGAATGTAGTTGTAGAAACCCAAAATGACTTAGATGCTGCCATGCTCTCTCATAAGTGTTGTTGAAGTCTGGCATAGTTTCCTACCCATTTCATCCTTCCTTTTGCTCGTCTCGGGCGATGTTGATGGGTCAGGAGGGAGGGGCATGCCAATGATGTTATATCTTCTCTTTGCAGCAGGACAACCAAAGAATCTCCGGGATTAATGAATTGAAATGCAGGCTCTAGTCTTAATGCTAAAGTAAGGAGACAGGAATGTGTGCATAGAAGGTTCTAAGAAACAACTGGGATCACTGGTCTACCTTCAGATTAGGGAAAACGGTGTCTCACAGTTGTCTAATTGGAAGGAAAAGCTGCTTTATTGTGGAACTTCTTGGGAGCTCCGTTCGTCATTTCCTGAAACGCAATCATATCATCCACTAGAAGAGCTGAGAAACAGTAAATGTGTTCTTTGCTAGAAAAGATATATCCCCAATTTGAAGATTAGGTACTGTCTTGGGAGGAGGTACACTTGGCATAATACCCCTACTAGTGTCTGTTATCAGAATCAGAAAAAAAAAGGTTTATCGGTTTATTTTTAAGTTTAAAGTATTTCCCAGGAGGAGCACTTCTAGGCCAACCTCTCAGCAGTGCTCTGAAGACTAATGTTTTTAGTGGTGTTCCTTCCTTAGGCAATTGTTATGGAATCTCTTCTGAACGCTTGATTCTTGTGGATTGTGTAGACCTTTGACTGCATCAGTCTTGCCATGATGTTGTGAAGGAAGTTGGCATTTAGGAAACAGGCAGTGAAAAAACAGCCGTATCCTGAACTGGTTGCGTCACTTACAAGATGCTAAGATCTGCATGTGAAGTGTAGATGGTATAGCATCATCCTCTGTGACTGGAGGAAGCTCTTCAACCGCATGTGCCACAGCATCCTAACATGGGCAAAATAACCCTATTTCGTTTCCAGGGCCCGACGCTCGAAACTGATGGTTGAGCTTTAGACATTGAGGCTGTGATAAACTTTGATGGAGAACTGGTCAGAACCGGAAAGCTTCAGAGGCTCAAAGTCAAGCCCATTCCTCTATGATTCACCACCTTCTGGTAGGGCATGTATGAAACGCCCAGTCTGCTGAATGGGAAATCAGTGAAGTGAAAGTATCTCAACCAAAACCAGCAGCAGATAAATGTTCCCCGTCACAAAAAAACAAAGGCAAAAAAACAAGCAACATTCTAAGGCACCAAATGGGAAAGAAACTTCCAAAAATAGTTTCAAATCGAGTGTATCCGGTCCTGGCGGAGAAGGGTAGGCGTTCCCACACCGACACAGGAGATACAACCTTTACTACAGAGGCTCATCTCACCGTTGTTGATCCCGCCAGGCACTGCTGGTACATGTTACCACTGACCTTTAGGCTTGGAACATAGTATAAACAGGTACTTTCTATACTTTTGATATTAATACTGATACTTTGACAGATCAGCTACACAGTAGACAGCACTAAGAAAAGGTCCTGAAGAATCGCGGGTAACCCTGTCCCAAGCGAGAAACATGTCGACCACTACCACCACTTCATAACATAGTCTGGAGCACGGAACACTTTATTTTCCATATACTCTTAGACTAATTATTGGTTTTTAGTTAACGACCAGGGACCACCAGAATAAAATTCCTTCCGGTACTCTGGCGTTATTTTATCTCACTATCCGTCTACTACTACCCCTGGCCCCTCACCCACACTTCACCTACGGGCAGTTGGAAAAAGATCTCCGATAAAGAGCCCCTCTTTTGAGGTGTAGCCCATTGGATATTGCACCGCCCACCCAACGAGGAGCACCGGCCCATGATGAAGCATGACACCTGCAAGGGTGTGTGAGGCCATTATATCCAACAAAATGGATACCCACTGGATGGTTACCATTTAACCACCCTTCTACATCCACGTATATTGACCTGCACTCAGATCACAGGAACAGCCCAGTTCTCCCTTTTGTTTCACAAGCCTTTGAAAAGGCCACAGAATATGGGGTTTCTAGCACAATGGGCAGGAGAAACAAATGTTCTGACTGGCTGTTAAGTGCAAGAGAGGAAGGCAGCTTATGAAATCCTCAACGTGCCAGTGTTTGTTTCCCAAGGCTTGTCATTATCCAGTATTTTTCAGCTGTAAAATGAGGCTCTAGGATGCGGTTTTCAGTAAATTCTATGTAAGACTGAGTTGGTTTGAAATGTCTGCAATTAAAAGAAAGCTTGAAAATGTCATAGCACCTTTACACCTCTTTGGTAAAATGATTTTCAAAGTGGAAAATAGCGGGAACGAGAGAATACCACGATGGAGAATATATATACTTATAAAACATTCTGAAATTGCCTATAGGAGAGTGGGTTTCTTCCACTGGATCTGATGTACAGAGAGAGAGATGTGATGTTGGGCTACATCAAATGACTGGAAATGCCAGGGAATGCTTGATTTACACTCTTCCATCTATAAATGTCAGAACCCTTCAGATCTGTTCATTAACTGACTAGGCTGCTTGTCTTTCTATTTGTCATAGATTTTGGGTTTCATTCTACAAACGCTAGTGAGGAGTTCCATGTTCAGCTCATGTGCCATCTTATACGCAGCTCTGTAAGTATGTTGCAAAACACGCCAGTTGCACTTTGCTAATAGTGATGTTTTTACACCTGGGTGGGCTTGAGTCATTTTGTTTAATGGGGGTGATCAGCCATTCAATGCCTTGAGTCACAGATCCACATCAGTCAAAAAGTGCGATCTTAAACAAGTTGCTTGAACTTGATATGACTCAGACACAACTACAATTGGGTACACGTAATGAACTGGTGGTATTGCATGACTTTCTTGTAAGCCTTGTGGGCTAGAAGCTACACCATTTAACTAATGATGTGTCTTTCATTGTGTTTGTAGGTATCCATCTAACCATTTTGGTGGGCTGTTGGGGATCCACACCTTGTTCTCTATGCTCATGACTCTGTGCCAGCACCCATTGTTTCTGGCTTTGACCAGCTACCTTCAGGGTGATCCATTCTGGGTGAGTGAGTACTGGGTGTACATACTTTTGGAAACGATAGGGGTGGGACAGTAGAAACAAACTGCACTGAAATTTAAGTTGAGTCAATTATTATTCAACTATGTCAAATTTCTCAGAGCCCAGAACTCAGGCATTCTAACACTAAAACCTATTGACGGCTCCTCTGTTATTCATTCTCCCGGTCCCAACAAAACGACCTATAAGGGCTTTTCAACTTGAAGTCACTGCTTACAGACTTGAAGAAAACTGACTGGAGGGCACAGTGCCAACTTTCAGAATCTAAATCCTAGGAGTCTGCACTCAGACTCTGGGAACCTACCTTAGAGATATCCTTAATTGCTGCTGCTGACTTCACTCCCAGAAAGAAACCTTCTTTGCCTGGCCCTTCCATGCATGGAGCCACATCAGCTGCCAATGCCCCCCGTAAGTCCTTCCACTGGCATTACTCCATCTTAGGAGTCCTTTAGAGTTTAATAGAACCCTCAGTAGCCATACATTAGGAGTTTCTTCTATTTTGAGGAACACCGTGGGAGTTACAGTCATTACTGCAGCCATCCTAGAGCCAGTGCTCATCCTACCTTATTAGCATCTCCGGTTTGGAACCTTTCCCTCCTAATCCACTCTGTAGTGCTACATGTCCACCAAATAATCCTCCTATCTTGTCAGTGTCCCTTGCTGCTGCACTGTTCGCCTTGGGAGCCCTTCCTATGATTTACTGTCCCATCCTTGCTCATGGAACTATCAATGGCATAACTCTACATAGGAAGTCTCAACTGATGCCAGCTCCCCCACTCAAGGACCCTACTCTAATGCCAAAGTCCCATACATGGGAGCCCCGCTAGTCAGCAATTGCCGCAGGGAAGTACACTTTGGTGCCTATCAATCAATGAGCCCTCCATCATCAGCATTTATCTAGGAGACTCTTCTGTGCTCATGCCTTTGCCCCTGGTTCTGCTCGCTGCTCAGCACCTTCATGTTGTCAGACTCAGCTACCTTAACAGGCCAGCATCAGTATATAATTTTTATAGGAATTTGAATCGGTTATTTGCCAGTACTGTTTGTGAATAGACTCTCCTATTTCACCACAAAATCTTACCTCCAACAGATCCATGCTGGATTTCTGATCCTTTCCTTCCTGGGGTTCACCGTTCCATTCTATCTGCACGGGCTGCGACGGACCCTTGAGGAGCAAGAGAGGAGTGTGCCTCGATCCATATCTGCACATATGAGCCAAGGAGTCACCATGGTGCACATCATAGCAGAAATATAGGACACAAAGTGATTTCCTACAGGTGTTGTACAAAAAAAACTCAAATCACAATGTTCTCTGAGGACATCAAATGATATCCAAACTAAACAGCAAACAAACTTCACATCATTGAGTTCTTCTTAAACAGAAAGTGATGGACAAACAGGCATCCTAGCACTCACCGAGAGAACTAAAGGAAGTCTATTGATGTTCCAAGAGCCTGACAACAAACATCACAACATTTGGAGCTTTAAGGATACCAAGTGCTCACCCAACAGCCAACTAACGTTTTTTCACAAGGCCCATAATTTGATATCTTCTACGGATCAATAACTCAAAGTGACATACCAGGAGTTTGGCCACCAATGTAAGGATTTGCCTGCTCTACCAATCAACCAAATCTTTGATGGTGTCAGTTTATAACCTTCAAGCAATCATTAAAAAGAAGCGTGATCACTGTCTGATATTCTGCCTGGAGAATGGACAGCTTCTTATACCACAAAATCTGATGTTTGTAATGTTTTAAAAAAAAATTCTTGGTTTCACTGTAGAGCCTGTTCATTTAGTGTATGCATTTCCTTTGTCTGAAAAGATACCTGGAAGTTACACCCTAGTATTATGGTAATATTTCCGGACTGGTACTTGAGTAAAATAGAAAAACTGGTTGTTACTGTCCTAAAAAAATGTGAGGCCACAATTATAAAGAATTTTGTTCTTAAGAGCTCTTAGTGAAAAATACCACAGCATTAACAAGGCTGGATATGATCCTAGAACGGTTAAAGTTGTGCATGTTAGGTGTAAGCAAATGTTTTCTTGAAATGGGAAATGTTTAAGCTCCACCGTACAGCGTATGAAAGGCTACCAGTAGAACCGAAAGCTAATTCATATAGTCCTTCACAAATTACCCTTGTTCAAAAGAGTACACATTTTATTTCAGTCTGTTCCCCCTCAGTATCACTGCATCAATAATTAGTATGTTAATTTAGTTGGGAGTTACTCCTTTAGATTTATTTAGATCACAGCAACTGCAGCAGTAATGGCCAAAAAATGTGTGTTACTTTGAAACAGACTAGGTGGCTCTGGGCACTGTGTGCCTCACTATCTTTAGGGTTTATGTATACATTCTACCAACTGGGTTATTTGCCCGTCACCCCCACAAGTGTCCCTACCCACACCAGTGTCAATCAAACTGTTACTGTGTATTCTCAGGGAAGTCTGGCATCTGGAGGGTCTGACAACTCCTTTAACTCTGATGTCCATGCCACTAGATCCTCTGTGAGCTTGTCATCCATCCTGGAGACCTTCATCTGCCCTTCCTCTGCTACAGCTCATTCTAACATATCTCTCACACAAGCCAGTTTTCATGGGCCACATGCCGTGGTCAGTGGTTGGCTATGCAACTCTTAATAAGCATTGGTCTTTTTGAAGCAAACGTACGTCTCATTTTTCATCCACTTACAGACCACTCTAGCAGACACTGGTTGGCTAAAAGCAAGGGCATGCCTTCTGTGAAGTGATGCAATGCAGCCATTAAATATGTTCAAAAGTTCTCTGTCAACTGAGAACTAGAGCATGTGAAGAAAGTCGGTCGCCCGCATTTCAGGCAAAGGAAGAATTTTCACAGTATATCCTTCCTAACATTAAAAGTGCAAAATTTGCCCCATGGTAGACAAATACATTCCAGTAGTTTAATATGACATCAAGACCCCTAGCCATTAACGTGCCCTAGAGCCTCAATACTATCCTCCTCCCACAAAGCTATAACTTTCTGAAGTTTGTCTACTTTTAGTGATGAACATGACTGGAGTCTCTGTTGCCTTAGCGGTGTCTGGAGCCTCAATCCATGTCTCCCAAGCAGTTCATGTCAATTTGACGCATGTGAAAAATTTCCTGGTCTCACTCTGAAACTTTCCTGCGCCTTCTCAAATGTAACAAGCATTTGCAATGCAATAGGTCTCGTAGTTGTCAGAGTTTGAGCTATTGGCATTGTAAATGGCAATGCCTTTTATTTTATTTTTGGTTTTTAAAACATACATAAAAGGCATTGTCATTTACAATGCCAATAGCTTAAACTCTCGCGAATGCGAGACCTATTGCATTGCAAATGCTTGTTTGGTATTTCACATGATATAGTCCGCCAAAGCTTGTAATTGCTCTTCTTGAAACTGCATTATAAAAATGTTTGTCAACTGTAGTTTCTGTAATATATTTGTGGTATATGCAAAGTTCTTGAGCTATGCTACAGAAAACTGCACCAATATATAAACATCACACAGTGTCGATTGTGAAGGCATGAGAAATTAATCTGTTTGATTTTATTTTTAGTATATGTGTCTTGTCCTTTGCATTCTGAAGGCACAGGCTTCTCAAAGGAGTGGGGTGTGATGAGAGACGTCGGAGGGCCTTTGAGTTCACATTAACGTAAAATATACTGCCTTTTTGATTGGTCCCCCTCATCTACAGAGGGGGGAGAGCAGATATTTAAATGAGATTGAGTTATTTTGTAAGCCATGGTGGTATTTCTCTTATTTGACTGCAAACAGGACTATAAAGCTAACCAGCTCTAAATCTTTTACCTTGCCTGGAGTACTTGATCACAAATCACCTAATCATCACTACCGTCCTCAAAAAAACCTTTAAGTGACTCCTTTAGGAATTCGTGAAAGCCAGGATGATAAGCAAAAAGCAGATACATCAACTTGGCTCTGAAGAACAGTGACAGATGAGCAGTGGAGATCTCAGAGGGAAGCGTGGAACGTTTCCTCTCAGGCTAGCAAGCCAATAAGAGTGATGGTGAAAGAGGAGAAGGAATTTACTGAGAATACATTGGTCCTGATGCCTGTCAGGGTTATTGCATGCTAAAGAGTACCATAAATGCGGTAATGTGCGTTCTACCCCATCCATTTCAGGCAAGAAACCACATAAAATCAATCACGACCACAACAATGGCATGTACACACATCACACAAAGTAAAAAAAAAAAAAGGAGCTCTCTCTGCCAAGGAGGGCGTCAGCAAGGGTGCTGAGCAAGATTAATCTGTGCAGATGGAATAACGCTGTGCTTGCAAATTGCACACAGTAATTTTCACGCGCTGTCTCTTCGCGCTGCTGCATCGTAACAAACCCAGCAAAGCGGACGCTAAGAAAAGCAACTGGCCATTAACAATTAAACATCTAACTTCGTAAGCGCCGACTGCGGGAAGAGCTCAGTAGTTGAAAGTGATGCTCACAACGTCACCCGTGAAGTTGTTAGTACGAGACGATTAGTTAAGGAGCTGCAGGCACCCGGACCAGACGGCCTTCATTTCATCTCTGAAAATGCATGGGGGAAGGACATGAGCGGTGGTGCCAAGTAAGCATGGGCGTAAAATCCGCTCCGATCGCGGATTTTTCGGATTTTCGGCAAATTCGCAATCCGCGAACTCTCGCGAATTTGTCGAAAATCCGTGAATCCGCTCGCGGCGGATTTTTTGCTTGGTTGCGGCGCGCGGCGTGGTGCACGGCGTTCACTTTCCGTCATTTTAGCGTTTGCCGAGTTGTTTTTCTTTGCGAGTGACGCGCCATTTTAGATCTTGCTGCGTGTTCCCGCGGGAGTTTGTCGCCCGCGAATACGTACTCGCGGCTTGCCACCTTGCACAGCACACCTCGCGAGAGTTCGCAATTGCGAACACGTAGTTGCGGCGGAAAGGAACAATCTCGCACTTGCGAAATAGAGATTTTGCAATTTCGCACAAGAAAATCACCAGCAAACAGGATAAACCTTCAGAAAATTATGATTTTTATCAGAATCACTCCTCAGGTTGACATTTGCATGGCCTTTTTTTTTGCAAGGAGTCCATTTTGGGGGGGGGGGGGAGGAAGGAAGTGCCCCACAGTCTCCAACTTCCTGTTCCTGTCCAGCAGGCTCCTCCCAGTGCTTTGTCCATCTCCTGGTCACTTTCATTTGGATCTGGAGCTGGAAGGATTACTTTTTGTGGGTGCTGCTGGATATTTGGATTTGAGGCCTTTTTGACTGTCTTTGGATCACTTTTGGATTAGAAATCAACTTTCACAAGTAAGTTTGTTTGGGGCATTACAGTTGCTGCAAGTACAATTTTGGAACTTTTTCAGAAAATTAAATAAATTATATTGTGGGTAGCCACAGTATCCAGTAGGACCAGGGTTGGTTATGGGTGCATGATACAACTGTTTTGTTGAATTTAAACACCATTGAGGCCATGGATGGGCTGGGATTGTGCAGATTTTATTGTTTTTTGTCGTTTTTTTGGGCCTGCTGGTGTGGCCCTTTGCCCAGGGGTGGTGAGTGTTGCATGGGCCTAGTCTTTCTGTGGGGTGTCTTCTTGAATTTAAACATAATTGAGGCCATGGATGGGCTGGGATTGTGCTTATTTTATTGTTTTTTGTCGTTTTTGGGGGGCTGCTGGTGTGGCCTTTTGCTTGCCCAGGGGTGGTGGTGGTGCATGGACTGAGTGTGCCTGTGGTGTGGTCTCACTCTCTTTGATGTAAACATCATGGATGGCATTGGATTGTGGTGATTTCTGGCTGTTTTTCTGTTTTTTGGGGGTGTACTGTTGATGTGGTCTGGCCATGTGGGTGGTGGTGGTGGCCATCTTGAGTGCTGGCTGGTACAGGCAACATGTGCTTGGGGTGTAAGGGGGCCATTTTGAGGAGAGGCAGTGTCTGAGGCCTGCACTTATTTTGCCTACTTTTCATCCCTTATGCCCAGGGGTAGTGAGTGTTGCATGGGCCTAGTGTTTCTGAGGGGTGTCTTCTTGAATTTAAACACCATTGAGGCCATGGATGGGCTGGGATTGTGCAGATTTTATTGTTTTTTGTCGTTTTTTTGGGCCTGCTGGTGTGGCCCTTTGCCCAGGGGTGGTGAGTGTTGCATGGGCCTAGTCTTTCTGTGGGGTGTCTTCTTGAATTTAAACACCATTGAGGCCATGGATGGGCTGGGATTGTGCAGATTTTATTGGTTTTTGTCGTTTTTTTGGGCCTGCTGGTGTGGCCCTTTGCCCAGGGGTGGTGAGTGTTGCATGGGCCTAGTCTTTCTGTGGGGTGTCTTCTTGAATTTAAACATAATTGAGGCCATGGATGGGCTGGGATTGTGCTTATTTTATTGTTTTTTGTCGTTTTTGGGGGGCTGCTGGTGTGGCCTTTTGCTTGCCCAGGGGTGGTGGTGGTGCATGGACTGAGTGTGCCTGTGGTGTGGTCTCACTCTCTTTGATGTAAACATCATGGATGGCATTGGATTGTGGTGATTTCTGGCTGTTTTTCTGTTTTTTGGGGGTGTACTGTTGATGTGGACTGGCCATGTGGGTGGTGGTGGTGGCCATCTTGAGTGCTGGCTGGTACAGGCAACATGTGCTTGGGGTGTAAGGGGGCCATTTTGAGGAGAGGCAGTGTCTGAGGCCTGCACTTATTTTGCCTACTTTTCATCCCTTATGCCCAGGGGTAGTGAGTGTTGCATGGGCCTAGTGTTTCTGAGGGGTGTCTTCTTGAATTTAAACACCATTGAGGCCATGGATGGGCTGGGATTGTGCAGATTTTATTGTTTTTAGTCGTTCTTCTGGGCCTGCTGGTGTGGCCCTTTGCCCAGGGGTGGTGAGGGTTGCATGGGCCTAGTCTTTCTGTGGGGTGTCTTCTTGAATTTAAACATAATTGAGGCCATGGATGGGTTGGGATTGTGCTTATTTTATTGTTTTTTGTCGTTTTTGGGGGGCTGCTGGTGTGGCCTTTTGCTTGCCCAGGGGTGGGGTGCATGGACTGAGTGTGCCTGTGGTGTGGTCTCACTCTCTTTGATGTAAACATCATGGATGGCATTGGATTGTGGTGATTTCTGGCTGTTTTTCTGTTTTTTGGGGGTGTACTGTTGATGTGGACTGGCCATGTGGGTGGTGGTGGTGGCCATCTTGAGTGCTGGCTGGTACAGGCAACATGTGCTTGGGGTGTAAGGGGGCCATTTTGAGGAGAGGCAGTGTCTGAGGCCTGCACTTATTTTGCCTACTTTTCATCCCTTATGCCCAGGGGTAGTGAGTGTTGCATGGGCCTAGTGTTTCTGAGGGGTGTCTTCTTGAATTTAAACACCATTGAGGCCATGGATGGGCTGGGATTGTGCAGATTTTATTGTTTTTTGTCGTTTTTTTGGGCCTGCTGGTGTGGCCCTTTGCCCAGGGGTGGTGAGTGTTGCATGGGCCTAGTCTTTCTGTGGGGTGTCTTCTTGAATTTAAACACCATTGAGGCCATGGATGGGCTGGGATTGTGCAGATTTTATTGGTTTTTGTCGTTTTTTTGGGCCTGCTGGTGTGGCCCTTTGCCCAGGGGTGGTGAGTGTTGCATGGGCCTAGTCTTTCTGTGGGGTGTCTTCTTGAATTTAAACATAATTGAGGCCATGGATGGGCTGGGATTGTGCTTATTTTATTGTTTTTTGTCGTTTTTGGGGGGCTGCTGGTGTGGCCTTTTGCTTGCCCAGGGGTGGTGGTGGTGCATGGACTGAGTGTGCCTGTGGTGTTGTCTCACTCTCTTTGATGTAAACATCATGGATGGCATTGGATTGTGGTGATTTCTGGCTGTTTTTCTGTTTTTTGGGGGTGTACTGTTGATGTGGACTGGCCATGTGGGTGGTGGTGGTGGCCATCTTGAGTGCTGGCTGGTACAGGCAACATGTGCTTGGGGTGTAAGGGGGCCATTTTGAGGAGAGGCAGTGTCTGAGGCCTGCACTTATTTTGCCTACTTTTCATCCCTTATGCCCAGGGGTAGTGAGTGTTGCATACTTGCATGTCCCTAGTCTTTCTGTGGGGTGTCTTCAATGTAAACATCATGGATGGCATGGGATTGTGCTCATTTTTCTGTGTTTTGTCGATTTTTTGGGGTGTATAACTGAACTGATGTTCCTCTGTCTTCCATTGCTTTTAGGTGCACAAGAAGACTCAATAGAACCACCAGTGCCAGGAAGAAGTCCTGCAGCGGTGTGTGCAGCATAACGTCACGCGACGTCACGTCTGGACACAGAACCCTCTGCAACTCGTGCAACTGCTGCCTGCTGACCTGCTCTGAAGAAGATGGCCCCAAAAAAAGTAACCCGTAGCTCCTCTAGCAAGAAAGGTGCCAGTAAGGAGCAGAAGAAGCAAGTTACCAAGGACACTGGTGTGCCGCCCGCCCCTTTTTTTGGGAGTACAAAAAAAAGTATGCCTGCAGCAGCTGCAGCGGGATCTGCTGGGGACCAAGCTGGCAGCAGCACCCCCGCTCCATTGGGCTCAGTGCCACCACCACCACCACGCCAACTTAAGTCCAAGCCCTTGAGTGCTGCAGAGGCAGCCAGTATACTTCTTCAATCACCATCGACCAGTGATGTTGGCTCATCGCAAGAAAGCAGCAGCAATGTCCCTCAATCAACACAGGTTGTTGTAGCTCATCTGACGAGTGTTGAACAACCACAGCGGCAACAACAATCACATGTGCAAGTACAAGCCCAAGTACATGTGGAAGGAGAGGCAGCGCAAGGAGATGCGCAAGCAGAGGTGCATGGAGGGTCACAACAAGTGCCCACAATAGTTGTTCCTCCCGAAGTAGGGGCACATCAGGAAATCGACAATCAAGGCGAGGTATCATTTGAGGAAGCCACTCCTCCTGATGATCCTTCATTGTCTTCCACACCCCTAGCAAGGAAGAGATCAAGGGTGGTGTCTACATCCTCTTCAAGCACACCTCCTTCTGATGATACGGATCAAACTTGGGAACAAACAAAGGTAGTTAAGCGTAAAAGGAAGCTCGTCCAAAGTCTCAGAGTTATGGAGTGTGATGAGTCTCAACAAGAAGTGGCGGATACTGCTGCTGATGAAGACTCTGCCAACGACGACCCAGTCATCATAAAGGTCACTGCAGCCCCAGCGGGCATGCAGCAAACAGACATTTTGACCCTAGCCCGAAGAGCTGCTGAGCGTGATGATGATGTTGTCGATGAGGAGGCAGTGGAAACACCACAATCATTGGAGTTAAGTAGTACACCAACTCGTCCCGGTTCCATATTTCTTTCTGGCAAGAAGAGACCTCCGTCAATCTCGACCTTAATTAGTGGCGGTGAAAGTGCAAAACGTACAAAAGTTGGGCAATCCACATCCTCCACTTCATCTGGCATTAGCTTCATGACCACCACCACCAGTATCGCCGCCTCCTCCATGTCCCACAGACACTTCAAGTCCCCAGTTTGGGACTTCTTTACTGTTTGTCCAAAAAATCCAAAGTTTGCCATTTGTACCATTTGTAAGCAAGCAGTTAGTCGTGGTAAGCCAGGTACCAACTATGGTACCGGAGGCCAGAGAGGTCATCTTAGGAGACAGCACACTGTCAAATGGTTTGCGCACCTAGATGCGATCAAGAAAGGCCAAATTCAAGGAAACGTTGATGTTTCATCTGATGATGACGAGCAGGAAGAAGACGTGTCAAACACTTCCCTTACACCCAGTACCCCTGTCAGCAGCACACCCAATGTGAGGCACACTAAGAGTGTTGGAGCGAGTGAGACACCAACGCACAAAAGTTCACCAGCGAGCAAAATTGGGTCAACGAAGTCATTATCAGCCCGTAAATGCTTGGTCCAGGGCAACATTAGAACAATGCTTACTTCAGACGTGCCATATGAACGCAACCACCCACTGACGCGTCTGTATAACACTAAGCTGGCTAAAATGCTAGCTGTGGACCTTCTACCTTTTTCTTTTGTAGAAGCGGTAGGTTTTCTTGAATTAGTGGCAACGCTCTGCCCTAAATGGAAGGTTCCGAGCCGGTTCTATTTTGCCAGAGTTGCGGTTCCAGCACTACATGAAGATGTGCTGCAGGCGATTGGGGCAGCTTTGCAGAAGAGTGCTGTTCACACAATACATCTGACAACAGACATGTGGACCAGTGGCCCAGGCGATGATTACATGTGCATCACTGCACACTGGGTCTCTTTTTCAGGTGTTATAGCAAAGCTAAACGCAGGTGTTGACCCGGACCAAGTTTTCAAAGCTGCTCGGAAACATGCAACACTAGCCATGTTTGGCTTGGAGAAAAGTCACACAGCAGAAAACCTTTTGGAAGAGTTTGACAAAAAGGTCTTGACAATGCTATCCCCCCTAAAACGCAAGATTGGTTATGTTTCCACGGATAATGGCGCCAATGTAGTTAAGGCCATGTTGAAGGGTGACCATGTTAGAGTGCCGTGTTTGGCGCACTGTATCAACCTGGTAGTTCAAAAATTCTTGAGTGATAAAGAGAGTCCAGCGTTCGAGGTAATGGCCACCTGCCGCAAAATGTGCAACCATTTCAGCCATTCTTTTAAGGCCCGGAAGCATCTGCGGAGACTGCTACTTGAACGTGGAATGCCAGTGAAAGCACTCATCCAGGAGGTGGCAACACGTTGGAACTCAACCTTCTACATGCTTGAGCGTCTGTATGAGCAGTATACGGTACTCGATCACTATTTCTTGACAGAGGCTACATCTCAGAAGGAGGACCTGCGGATGAGTAAGGCGCAATGGGCCATAGTTAAAAGCCTGACAGACATGCTTCGTCCTTTTGAGTTCTTCACGCGTGCAGTCAGCCAGGAGGACTGTAATTTGGGAAAAGCTATCCCATTGTTGTGCATACTGGAGCACCAACTGATGGCGGTTTCTTCTGAGTTTCAAAAAGATGAAGAAAAAAAAAACCATTTCATTTTGTCTGAGAAATTATTACATCGCCTACGTGGTGATGAACGTCTTAAAAACATCAACTCAGATCAGCATTACATTTGTGCTACTATTCTGGATCCACGCTACAAAAAGGCGCTGGCAGACAACGCATTCTTTCCTTTCGCTGATGCAGATGTTCAAAAGTACAAACATTGGTTAGCCTGGTCAGCCAAGAGGTTTGAAAAAGAACGGCAGGTTATTGAAGGAGAAGCCAGTACATCAGCATCAGCATCAGCAGGCCATCCGCAGTCACAAGAATCCACTTCTGCACCTGTGGCTGGGGCACAAGTGACCTCTCAGCCGTTAAAGACACCGGCAACTGGATCATCTGCACCACACACAATGACAACACTAACAGTGGCTGGGGAGGAGGATTGGCTAAGTTTGATGGGGTATGGTTCTCGAAAAAATGTCACAGCCAGCACAGCAAAAAGTAAGCAAAGTGGAGGAACAGTTGATGACCTTGAGTCGATGGTGCAGGACTATCTGAATGACTCAACAGTGGTCTTTCTTAATGAGGAGCCATTGCAGTATTGGCATGGCAAAAAACAATTGTGGCCACAGCTCTACAACCTGGCTATAAACTATTTGTCTTGCCCACTCGCAAGTGTGTCTTCTGAACGTGTTTTCAGTGCTGCTGGTGGCATTGTAACTCCCAAACGGAGCCGCCTCTCGCCCAAAAATGTGGAGCGGCTGACAATGATCAAGATGAATCAGCACCTCATACCACCAGATTACAAAGTACGAGAAAGCACGCCGCATGAAGACGAGGAGGACAGCAACGTAGATGAGGGGATTTTTTCTCTGTTCGGTGCCACTGACCTCATCCAGCCTGAATTCGCAGAGTATGATGACGAAATCTTGTTCTTATTCCCTGACACCGAGCCCTGAAAATGAGACAATCAATCAAGAACTTTCTTTTTCGTCCTTATTCACTTTTATTCCTGTGTGCTTTGTGTCTCTCTTTCTTTGTTTTGCACAGTTAATTTAATTCAAACTTTAATCACCTAATCCCAAAAACAAGACCATCATCAGAACTGTCTTCACTTGTTTGCTTATTGATTTGAAGGTGCCGCAGTCTACATTCCTCAGGTTCACAAGTTCTGAAGAACATGCTCCTCTATCCTCCTCCTCCAGACTGCGATTTCCCTCCAAGCAGAGTGCTGGATTACGCACAATGAAGAAAGACTCAGCACTTGTGGGGGTGTTGTACTTCTTTGCGGGTGAGTTGACGGTTTTGGGCCCATTGCTGTGAAGCTCTAATAATGGACAAAAGTGTTTTGGACCAAATATGAGGTGGAAATTTCTTGCCGTTTTTGCTGACTTGCTTGCCTTTGAGGTGCTCTTTGGCGGGGTTCCGGGGGTTTGTGTGTAATTTTTGGTGTCTGTCGAAGCACTGCTGCGACAGTCTAATCTTGATTGCATTTGCTTTTCAGGAAATCCGTGGTGGAAAACAGGAGTTATGATGATTGATGATGATGACGACCTAGCTGCACAGCGCCGCGTTTGGACCGAAGGCCGAGAGACATTGTAAGTATGAGATTTAGCTTTTCCGCTGTTTGGGGGTGTTGTGTCGGGTGTTTTTTTGCGGGTGGGTTGGCGGGTCTTGCCTGGGGCATTCCTGGGAAGGTCTAATACCGGATACAAGTGTTTTGGACAAAATCCATAAGGAACAGCCTTTTTTTTGCCATTTCTTCAGACATCTTGCTCAATGTAGCGTTTTGGGGGGCTTCCTGCTGTTCGTGGGTGGGTTGCGGCCGGGGTCTCTGTCGAAGCACTGCTGCGACAGTCTAATCTTGATTGCATTTGCTTTTCAGGAAATCCGTGGTGGAAAACAGGAGTTATGATGATTGATGATGACCTAGCTGCACAGCGCGTTACTTTGGACCGAAGGCCGAGAGATATTGTAAGTATGAGATTTAGCTTTTTCGCTGTTTGGGGGTGTTGTCGCGTGTTTTTTTGCGGGTGGGTTGGCGGGTCTTGGCTGGGGCATTCCTGGGAAGGTCTAATGCCGGATAGAAGTGTTTTGGACAAAATCCTTAAGGAAAAGCCTTTTTTTTGCCATTTCTTCAGACATCTTGCTCAATGTAGCGTTTTGGGGGGCTTCCTGCTGTTCGTGGGTGGGTTGCGGCCGGGGTCTCTGTCGAAGCACTGCTGCGACAGTCTAATCTTGATTGCATTTGCTTTTCAGGAAATCCGTGGTGGAAAACAGGAGTTATGATGATTGATGATGACCTAGCTGCACAGCGCGTTACTTTGGACCGAAGGCCGAGAGATATTGTAAGTATGAGATTTAGCTTTTTCGCTGTTTGGGGGTGTTGTCGCGTGTTTGTTTGCGGGTGGGTTGGCGGGTCTTGGCTGGGGCATTCCTGGGAAGGTCTAATGCCGGATAGAAGTGTTTTGGACAAAATCCTTAAGGAAAAGCATTTTTTTTGCCATTTCTTCAGACATCTTGCTCAATGTAGCGTTTTGGGGGGCTTCCTGCTGTTCGTGGGTGGGTTGCGGCCGGGGTCTCTGTCGAAGCACTGCTGCGACAGTCTAATCTTGATTGCATTTGCTTTTCAGGAAATCCGTGGTGGAAAACAGGAGTTATGATGATTGATGATGATGACGACCTAGCTGCACAGCGCCGCGTTTGGACCGAAGGCCGAGAGACATTGTAAGTATGAGATTTAGCTTTTTCGCTGTTTGGTGGTGTTGTGTCGGGTGTTTTTTTGCGGGTGGGTTGGCGGGTCTTGCCTGGGGCATTCCTGGGAAGGTCTAATACCGGCTAGAAGTTTGTTGGACAAAATCCATAAGGAAACACCAGTTTTGGCACTTTTTGTAAGTTAGGGTTCGTTAGGGTTAGCCCTAGCAGCAGGATTGCATGTGTTTAGGGGGGTTCTATTGCAACGCGGTTCTGTTGTTGTAGAGCACTGTTGGAGCGATGCTGGCTATGGATACTTTTGCTTGCAGGCAAGTGGTTTGAATACAATCCACGGTCTGTATTTGGGTCTACTGTTACTTTCAAAGTACGTTTTGTAACCATTTTTCTGCTAGGCATCGTTTTTGGAGATATGATTGGGTTCTTCTACATTTTTGCGACTGGCTTTAGTAAGGGTCTTGGTAGGAGCATTGCTGGGAAGGTCAAATTTTGTTCTAAAACACAGTAGTACACCCACCTTGAGGGGAAAGATCCGCTATAATATTTTGGCCATACTTATTGATCCTTAAAAAGGTGACTCAGACAGAGCACGCAATTTCAAAAATATTGTACTGTCTATTAGGGAAATCAAAGTGTCACTTTTTGAACCACACAGCGTACATACCTTTTATTTATTTATCAGTGGTATTGTAATAGCACTTCCTGTTTTCCGTTCAATAATTACAGGCCGGGTTTCAGTCAACATCCGCCAGGCAGGCAGTGGACAGGGTGTCTCTTCTGTCAGTGGTCACCACCACATTGATGGACGAAGCGTCAGCTGGAATGGAGGAGTGCCGCCAATAAGAGGAATTGTTTGCTGCATGCAACTTACTTACCAATTTCAACAGGACAACTCCAACAACATACGCAATACAGATACAGTATCCATTGTTGTCTTTTATTCTATGAGTGTGACTGCATGTGCTTACCTTTAGTTTGTAACCAAAGATTGTCTGTAAACTCTGTATCTTCAATTATTGTTTGTCCATGCTCTGCTTTTTTTTTCTTCTCTCAACAAAACCTACCCAAAAAGAAACCCCCATTCCCATCCATTTTACAAACCCTAACCCTCTTCCCCCGGGCTGTGTTGTTTTGCTTGATGTCTGACTAAAATGACATCAATAATTCCACACACTTGCTGGGGAGGATAAGGTGATAGCAGCAACAGGCTGGTGAAGGAATACGAGGATATCTTCTAGACTTACTCAGCTTCAGTACTATATCTTCTAGTAGTAGTAGCCAATGTCAAATAAATTCAACGCAAGTACTAGTTATACTTGCAATACTTTACCATTTGTTAGGCTACATTATGGCACTGTTCTAGTGTACTGTCACCTGCTATTTTCTCGATCGTACCGTAACCGTTGTAATGCTACAGTAAGGAGTACAAACAAGGTTTCGTTTTCTTTTTTTCCATAGGCATGCAACTGCCACTGTGTCACACCACTAGTACCACCGCAATGAGGAAATGTCACCCGCCCAGGAATGACAACGTTAATCCCCATTTCACCTGGAGCCAGCCCTGGGCCTAGCCCTAATTTCTAACACAAATTACAGGTAAGATAAGCGTTTGGTGGGAGGTAGTATAATGGAGTATTATTTCGGAGTAGACAAGAGATTGACGGTTGTACTACTAAAGTCCTACGACTGTTCAGGAAAACAAAGTTACTGTTACACCCCCGCCCCCCACCCACCAGACTGAAAAGCAGTAAAAAACAGGTATGGTCAGATAAAGTTGAAAAATATATTTATTTATCCCTAACAAAATAATCTCCCTCACCCACCCTAACCCCAACGATTGTCTCTGAAACGTCCCAAAACGATCCCAACTCCCAAATCCCACCCCCCAAAAGTCTATAAAAAAAGGGCAAGGGACACTCCACTACTGGAGGGTGCTGGTGCTGGTGCATGATGCGGCATGGGCATCATACTCCTTGCGGAGGGTGGCAAGCTCGGAGCGGAGGCCCGTAACCAAGGTCTTATACCTCAGGACCTCCTGCTCCAGGTTGGACATGCGGACTCGTAGGCGGCGTTGGCGTTCCTTGCAGCTCCTGTGGGGGGCAGCTGGTATTTCGGTTGCTTGGCGGTGGCGGTCGGCTTTCTTAGCCCGGCTCGGTCCCGCTGGCTTAGTCACGGAGGAGGATGCAGTGGTCACAGTCGAAGATGTTGCCCCGCTCGACTGCGTGTCCTCCTCCTCCTCCAGGGCCACCAGCCGCCGATACTCGGCGACTGTGGCCTCCAGCCTCCGTTGCCGGGCCAATCTAGCCTGCTCCCTCCTTGTTGTTGATTTGGAAGGAGCAACTATATGAAGAAAGAAAGACATAGTCTGTAACCAATGCTCCTTATTAATAACACAAAGTGATTGAGCCGAAAGTTGGGTCACAGAGTACAAGTAGCAAATTGAAAGCACAGTACATAACTATTGAGGACAGTATCTATGTAACCTCCCACTTCTGCATCCTTGCTCTAACAGTAGTGGTAGTTTAATGAACTAATTCTACGACCACTATGGACTTCCATTACAGTCGACTATGACAGTACACCAGTCTTATTCTTCTTCTTCTCTCTTGTTTAGGGAAATGGGTACGTTATCTTATGCAAGCCGGCAGAATGACATGGACACAGCACAGTGAAGTTGCACCCGAGAAAAAAAGTTGCACACCATGATGATGGAGACAGACTTGCGTTACTGTACCGGTCCAGTACATGCAGGTGGTGAAGCTATTACTTTTCTATTACGGGTGGCACTGAGAATACTCTGTTACAAGGGCTACTGCTTAATTAATTTACCTTTCACCCTACAGTGCAAATGAGTACTAGAAAAGGAAACTGAAGAAGCTAACTAATTTGATAATCTATCACTTCACATGGGACGTATTTAATGACAGATGAGATGACTTTAGGTGCTTTGCTTAATATTGAGTGAACAGTGATACACCCACACATGAATGACGTACTACAAGTAAACTAAAGTTATTAAGAGAGGTACGGAGTGTCCACCGTAATAACCAGATATATGCTGTGAATGCAAACGCAATACAAAGTACTGCTACTATTCATGGTAGTATTGGACACATTTACAATTTCTTTTCCTTGCCTTCCCTGCACTGGGACGGACGTGCGGGTGCGGTGGTACATGCTCTTCAAGGTAACACTTACTTCACCTGGCGACCATCTACTCTCTCTAGATACACATGTGCTATGTAAGAGTCAGAGAATACCATGCTCCAGGCATCCATTCAGTCAAAGTATACGCACACATACAGTTTCTGTTTCACCCACCCAGGCTGCTGTCCTTCCACCCATCCTTGCTTCATCATTGACCCAGCCATGCACCATACCATATTCTTTCCTTCCCAGCCACCTCTGGGTCCAAGCAAACACATATCGTTCTTCTTTGCCAGCCATCATACAAGTTCGCGTCCCACTTACTTACACCCTTCTTTCGCTTTTCGTTCATCCCATCCATCACGTTCGTCTAAGAACTTATTGGGATTCTTCTCACCAAAAACTTCACAGCTAAGTCGAAGTACATTTCGAGGAGGCTACTACCTGGTTGATTTGTAATTGTAATACACCCGTGCAGAAAGCACACTATGCAGTCTTCAATCTCAATAAGTAAGGAATATATAGCTTACCTGTTTCCGCCACCACCGTTTGATCCCCCACAGGAACGGCCACCAGCTCTTCTAACGCCGCCTCCTCCCCAGAGGCCTCCGAGTCCAAGTCCAACACAGCCACCTCCGCGCTGGCCCCGTCACCAGATGTTACACCTACAAAGTACATTTAAGAATGTTAGAATACACCACTCACTACTATATAATATTTGGTCTAGGAGAAATGTTAAAAAAACAGAATACAATGTAATAATTTGTGACTGTCTACTCCATAGTAAAAATGTCCCATTTTCCAGGGAAGGCTGTTGTCTTGCTGCACTTTTATGCACAACTGATGAATGCTTGCTTTTGATTTTTAACACGCACCACTTTTTCTCCTAACAGACAGAAGCTTGACTCCTGAGTCCTAAGAACACGACCAGGATCAAGTTCAAACTAGGTGAGAGTTCGGCTCGACCACAAGAAATGTGTCCAATTAATCGTCAGCACTAACCACTTTTCCGTTTACAGTTAAATAGTTTTATGACAAAGTAGATTTTAATAAATGTGTTTACTTTTAATAAAGCTTTTACACTTAAATAGACTCTGTGGTTTTTGTTCCTCTAGACTAGAGTGGATGAGCTAAAGGTTTTGGAATTTTTGCAAGCATGAGTGCCTCTGACACTTCTTGACTGTGCTGTGACTCCGTACTACTCTCTTGTCCTGCGTACGATAATCTAGAGATCATTGGGGATCTATAATCGGTGACTTCGGGAGCTGAATGACTCTGCCACACTATCTAGTCAGTAAGGAGACAGTGCATAGAGGTATTGCTGAATATAATGGGAGTCCAATGGAATTGCCAAATGTCCAATCTTAGTTAGCTACACAGACAGACTAATAAGAATAGTCTAGTAATACCACAGGGAGTCATATTCGAGGCAGGATAAGAATTTATATCCAGTCTACAAGAAGATCAAAGACGATTTAGAAAAAATCGAATGAGGAACGCTAGGAAAAAATAGGTACTGTTTATTAAAATGTAAACTTACTGGGGCCAGCAAAGGAGCCCTCGCCTGCCCGATCCTGGCCTGCATCCTCAGCACCCTCCTCCTGTGTCCTCTTGCCCTTGGGGGGAGCTGATGTACAACATGAAAGAAAGAAAAACCAGAAAACATGGATGAGATTTTTCAACCAAATCAAACATTTCAAAAGAACAATAACAACATATTTTGGAAAAATAGCAAATAGATAGACAACTATTCCACGGGATCTATCTCATGTGGTATACTACGTTATTCGTATTGCCTGATTTGCGGAACGTTGACTTAGAAAGTTCCTATGTAACTCAATAAACAGACTACTAAAGAGGTTTGCCTAGGCCTGGCACTGCAGGCAGCAGTGCGCAACACGTGACAGACAAAGTCCATCCTGCTTGCAGATCAGTGAATACTCAAACTATCAATCCACCCGCCACCACCGCCACTATTTCTTCTGATAGCCATGTGACTGTCTAAAGGAAGGACTGGACTTCAGTCTGTTGGGGCTGATTTATAAGTCCCTTGCGGAAGTTGCGGCTGATTTTCCTCCATTGTTGCGTGCCTTTTCTGACGCAGCGGCAGAACAAAAGACTCGCCATGGTGTTGGTGCGGCGTATATATTAAAAAAAAAAAACACATATGGGCATATGGGCGATGCATCACGTTGTAAAGCCCTGCGCCATCAGGGGGCGTTCCGGCGCAAGGGAGGGCGTACCTGCGCAGGAACGAATCCTAAAAGTGGCTGAGGGAAATCTACAAGATGTCAATCAGTCATTTTTAGGACAATGATGCATGACTCAAACCCTGCGCGCTTGAAGCCGACGTACGGCTTGATGCAGCATTGGGGAGATAGGGTACCCCAGAGCATTGCTGGAGCTGCGCCATCGTTGGCACGCAACTCCAGCAATGCGCTGCCTTTACGGCACAGATGCGTAAGGCTTCTGTGACGTTTTGGGCCAATGGGTGGTGGTGGCATGGCACACAATTACTGCCGCATCCCTGCTACTTTGCAGGG
The DNA here is from genome assembly GCF_964261635.1 of Lissotriton helveticus. Classification (NCBI taxonomy): domain Eukaryota; kingdom Metazoa; phylum Chordata; class Amphibia; order Caudata; family Salamandridae; genus Lissotriton; species Lissotriton helveticus. Next base: position 435,159,969 of record NC_136068.1, read on the forward strand.
ATGCGCCGGTAATTGAAAATATGACCCTTACTGTCTAGCATTACGCAGTTCTTTTCTTTACAGTACACTCATACATAATTTCTCAGGCCAATGAAATGCTTCTGAACACAACATACAAAACAAAGAAGCATAGTAGCAAGCAAGGCTACTGAGAAGGAGAGCAGTGCACCTGAAAATGAAATGCATAGAAGATTTTGAAATATAATTTACCTCAATGTAATCGGCAGCATTATTGCTCTTGGTAAAGAACAAAGATTTGCAAATAACAGAGCAGGATAAAACAGAGTAGTAAATGTACTACTACTACTACTCACCAAGCCCGGGGACCTCTACGCCGAGCGCGTCCAGCAAGTCCCGCTCCCGGTCCATGACATCGGTCCAGCGGTGGGTGGCCTGGTTATATGTGCGCCGGACCCCAGAGATCTTGTACATGGCCCGGCACACCTTCTCCCACCGCTGGCGGCGCTCCCGGATGCCATAGCCGGTCGCGATCTTGCCGCCTCCCAGGATCGTCTTGGGGAGGCGGCGCTGGACGTGGAAGATCAGTGCCGCCACTTCCTCCGCGCTGAAGATCTCCCTCGGGACCACTTGCTCCCCCCTTAAACGCCCGCACGGGAGCCGGGCACGGGGTGCGGGACCCTTCCCCTTCTCAGGGTGCTTCCCGGCTCCCTTTACCATGGTCTGGGTAGAAATAAACTTAAATGATAAAGAAGAAATAGAATAGTGAAGAAGAAAAGAAAAGAGTTTAAAAAAGTAGTTTAAAAGTAAATAAAAGCTGCAGAAAACACAAAAATATAGAGCTAGAAAAATAGAGGGTTAGATAATAAGTAAAATTAGATCAAAAAAACTTCAAACAAGCAAAGGATGGCAGAGATTGAGAGAGGATACAGAAAGCATGCCCAGAACCATAGCAATGAATGAGAAACAAGATGGCCGCGCCCGTTCACGACCGCGTGGGTAAGTTCGCGCGAGATTTTCCTTGCGAGTACGCGCGAAATTGTACTAGCGAGCAGCACACTTTGCGAGATTACACATAGCGGGCGGAAACGGAATTACGTCACGCCAACAAGATGGCCGCGCCCGTGTACGACCGATAGGGTAACTTGGCAAACGAATAGCTAGAAGCGCCTCGCGAACACGCGCAAGATCACGCGAACATACACGTCGCAACAAAAACAATTTTGTATTCGCACGTATTCGCGGCTTCCGAAATCGATCTCGCACGGATTCGCGCCCCAAAAAACGCGCGAAATTGCAAAAAAAACGATTTTAGCTAAAATGAAAGCAATGAGCAGGTGCAAAAGTTCAAACTTAACATTAGTAACATTCAAGGTAGTGCTTCCTGATGGGCCCCTCCAGAGTTTGCAACAATTCTATGACCCTGCTATGACCCAAACAGCAGGCTCATAGAATAGCACCATAAAGGTCCTGTAAAAAAAAAATTTCACTGCAACAAAAAGCAAATTACAGATAAGGAAGGAAGCAGGTGCCAGCCAGACTGGAACTTTCAAAATTACTGACACATTAATGAAACACAAATTAATTGATGGCAGTTGAAGAAGGGCAGGTGTGCTTGCTTTTTTCAACCACCATAATCTACAGTGATAAATAAACCTAATAGGTGCCAGTGAGGATGTACTAGAGGGTGGCATGGGTGTCCCAGAGGGTGGCAGTGGTGAAACAGAGGGTGCTGTGAACCTGTGATGATAAACCAGACGTAGAAACAACATAGTTGCGGCCGTTGCAAGCCGAAAAGTAAGTTCGCAATTGCGAACTTGTCCCAAAATCGGCGCGAACACGCGCCAACACAAAAAACGGAAAAATCCGCAAATCCGCTAGAGTTCGCGGATCTTCGCGGATTGCGAATCCGTAAATCCGCAATTTCGCGTACGCGAGATCCGCTAGATCCGCCCATGCTTAGTGCCAAGAGCAACAGAGCAGACAACTGCACACCGAGCTGTGGGGAACCCCATTAAATCTAAATCACCAAAACATGTGTAGGGGGGAGATGGGAACTGACTCTCCTATAAAGAAAATTCTATTAAGTTTAGAAGTAACATTAGAGGTATAAATGCAAAGTGATTGCGATGCACTTAATGACCCATGACAGAGGAGACAGATGGCGGCTGCTCGCGTGCAAGCGCTTGAACACAAGTGCTAGGCCAGCAAAAGCCTTAGGGAGCACTTCCAAAAAGCCCCTTACTAAATGTCTCGCAGAGAAAGCACATGCGCTGGCTCAGGCGAGACCTAAAAAAACAGTAATTAGAGCCTAAATGGCCTACATTTTCACATCTTCTTTCCCTCCATAGCATAAACGGCATGTCTTCACATAGATTGATATCTGCCATGTATGAGGGTATTTGCAGCACTTTCATCATTGCCCTCTCCTAACCTTTTCCCAACAGTCTAATTATATATGATTTATATTGATAATTATGTTGTGTATAATACCAAACCTCTTGGCAAAGGACCATCCTACCAAGCAATAGCCAGACCATGATGAAGGATGGTATAGGGTACCCAAACTTCACTGACTTTTGTAAGGCAGCTCTTACCCATCCAACACTATGTGTGCTGTTTAGCCATCATATTTGCCACACATATATCCAGCTATCTAAAATAAACTACGTTCCTTTATAGTCCTATCTCAGGGAACACTGTCCTTGCCATCGTAATCAAACCCTCTAGCGGGAACAGCTTAGTTTTCTCCCAGTTAATGTGAAGACCTGACCACCTCAGAGCTTTCCAGTTCTCTCAGTAGTACCCTTCCTGAGTGCTCAAGCTGAAGCAGGTATCTAAGTGGGTCGAGGCATGCATGTCAATATGTGTGAAGTAGACGTCATTGTGCAAAGTTTGCCATTCATCCCTATCTATGTAACTCATGTGTCGGCTTTATCCCCCCTAGGTCAAAAGATAATAGATCAAATCTCTTGAGTTGCCAGGCCAGCAATTTCCTTGACTTATCCCTTTGTCTAGGGAGCGTCTGTTGCTACGTCGTGCTAGTGAAATTGTCCAGTGCATCCCAGGTTTCCCTCAGTTGCCTCCAAGGGTCTTGCAAATCTGTTTAATTCCTAAGACTGTTATCACTATGTTTAAATGAGAAACACCTGCTTCCTGCCTGGAGAGCATTTGCTTCAGATGGAATCCAGTGCCAAATAAATAAATCTATTTTGGCCAAACACACTCAGTGGCACCTCAAATGGCTTTCACACATGATAGGATGTTGTCTCTTAGTTATGCTTGAAGCAGTGTGACACTATGACACCCCTCCGTTCCCCATTAATAATAGCTATCTAAATTTTCAACTCAAACACTTGGGGTAAGAATAAAGTCGGCAGGACAAACTGCTCTCATAAAGAATATACACTAGTGGATATAACGACAACTTGGGGTTTGCGGCCTTCCCCTGCGGTACAAGGTTTGGAGTAAAGACTTCCTCCACTGGGCTGAGAAGGAGGTCAGAGCACTACTTAGGGAAGAGGAACTAGTCCCGCACAAGAAACCAATCTCAGACGGTTGAGAAGCATTGACTCGCAGATTTCAAACTCAGACCGATGACTATAGACCCCCATTAAATACACAGAGGGAGGGGCACGGCCTGAGGCGTCAAGATGGCGGTCGCACTCTAAGAGTGATCCAGACCCCTTTCGTCATACGCCTTCTATCCGCCCGTTAGCAGCTGTCATCGGACCCTTTCAGCTATCCGCAGAGGTTCCCTGCCTCATCAGCAGTGCTCCGATCCCTTTGCTATCGGATCGGAGCCTTCACTGCCTCAGCTTGACCCCTCCCTCCAGAGGCCCTGAACTTGCAAAATAGCGGCCTCCTCGGCGATCCATCTCTGAGCCTGAAAACCTGTGCCCTGACGGTCCGTCCCACGGCCCTCCCTTGCCATTCTGGGGTGGCGGCTGTATCTGGCCTGGGTCTGCTTGCTATTCCCCCCTCTGTGATGGTGTCTGGCCATGATGGAGTACTGCCTGGGGCCGTGGCGGGGGAATCGCCTCCCGCGAGGAGGAAGCCGGAGGGAAGCGGGAGGCGGGCTCGGCCCAGCCGCGCTGGCGCCTTCACCTTGACTCCTGCGCCTGCCTGATGTCTTCTGGGGGCCCAGCCCGGGTTCTCCTTGATGACGCACACCCGGTGACTGGGGAACCACCAAGCTCGGCTGCTACTGTCGGGTACCGGCGTGAAGGATCTGGGCCTCCTTCCAACCCCTGCAGGAACAGTCTTCTCTGCCCCGGGCCTGGCCTGCCTGCCCCCGGGAGCTGGGGGTGAGGGGATCGTCCTGACCTGCCAGAAGCTGCATCTCAGCCTTACTACGCTGCGGCCCGCCGGATCGGGCGAGAGGCCCTGAATTGGGCCCTGGTGTGGCCCTTGGATCACCAGAGGGCCCTCTACCCCTGGAAGTTCCCTTCTGAAGCCTCACTGCTGAGCGGCCTCCTGTTCCGGCCTGGTCTGGACCCTCTTGCCCTTCTTGATCTACGACGGTGTTGCGGCCTTGTCTCCGTTTCCGGGGGCTGCCGGATTTTGGAGAGGATGGATCTCCCTCGTGTCCTCTACCAGCTGATCATCGGTGAGTGGGTTGGAGGCTGGGAACCGGTTACCGGGCCGGGTGGCAGAGCAGGGGTGGTGTAGGCGCTCCCGCCCCCCCTCCATCCCTCATTGACTTACCCCTTCTCCCCACTGTGCCTGCATCTGCTTGCTGTCTTTGGAGGGGCTCGGCCCGGGATCTCCTAATAAACACCCAGTCAGTGATGGGGTAACCGCTGAGCTCGGCTAACACTGTCAGGTAGTGGCGCGAGGGGTCGGGGGCCTCAGCCAAGCATTGCATCTGGGGGTGCCTTCGTGGGATTGTCTGCATGGGTGTGCGAGGTGGACCTGTCTAGCCATCCCTGCCCTGTTAAGGCCCCCCCGTAGGACCACGCCCTTCTTCCCCTCCCCTTGACCCCTTACAGTGGGCGAAAGAACCTCCGCAGCTGCGAGCCTGATCTCGTCTGTCGCTGTCAGACGGCACAGGGCCCGGTACCGGTCTCCCCTATCACTGTCCACCCACCTGGACCTGTCTGCACCCCGGGTGCTTAGAGCCCGCTGTCCGCCCTCGGCCACCTCCATCGAGTGGCGCTGGACCCTTGCACCGGATTGAACCTCAGCTGACTGCGTTGTGGAATAGCGGACCGGCTTCCTGGCCCCCCCATCACCAACTCATTGCTGACCATCTTGAGACAGAGAGGTGGTGACACCCTTTATCGACCGTCGCATCGGACGGAGGCTGGAGAGGAGTCCTCGGATTCGTGCTGGTTGACCCCTGAGGCTCACAGTGACCTGGGAGGACTGGCTGGACCCCCGGGCTCGAGTATTGACGGTCTGGGTGTCGGCTTCCTCACCCTCTGGGATTGTTGACTGCCTCCCCCGCCCATTCAGCGGCTGGGGCCCCTATCCTCGGTAACAATGGGCAGAGACCATGCCCCAAAGACAACTGCCCCACAGACCCAAACAAAAATGGACCAATACCAACGACCGGGATCCTGGAGGGGGGCGTCCAATACCCCAGCCCTGCTGGGGGAGATCTCTCCACTATCCTCCAAGCAACTGGCGCTTCGCAGGCCTCAGTGGAGAACAAGATTGGCGAGGTGAGGGTGGACATGGCCCTTATTCGTCATGACCTGCGTAACGCCACGGCCCGGATCACGGAGGCGGCATCACGCATCTCCATGACCGAGGGTGATATAGGCCAACTCAAGACCCAAGTGGCCTGCCTCCAGACTCAGACCTCGGAACTCCACCGTCGGACCGAAGACTCCGAAAACCGGTCAAGGAGGAACAACCTGCACCTCATAGGATTTCCTGAGGGGGCCGAACAGGGTTGAGCAGACACATTTGTGGAGACCTGGGTGAGATCCTGGATGCCCAAGGAGTCCCTCTCCCCATGGTTCGTGGTTGAGCGCGCCCATCGCTCCCTGGCTCCCCAGCCTCCGTCCCGGCCCATCATCATGAGGGTCCCCAACTTTCGGGACTGGGACGCTATACTTGAGGCGGCAAGGACACAGGGTCCAGTGACTTATCAAAACAGCACGATCATGCTTTTCCTGGACTAAACCAAAGAGGTACAGGCCCAACGACGACCTTCAGACAACGTCAAACGGAAGCTCTGTAATCTGGGTCTTTAATATGGTCTCCACTTTCCGGCACGACTCAGTTGTTTTTCAAGGCAAGACATTCTTTTTTGACACCCACCCCCCCAAGCGGCCTGGACTTGGCTCACGGAGGAGCGCCCTCTCTGGATGCGTCTTGCTCTTCCCCTGCTCGACGGGAGCCAAAGCAGCCTCATCCAACCCTTCCCAAGCCACACCGGCGCCGTACTATGTTCCTCAAGAAGGGTGACCGACACAGCGGGGCCTCCCGATCACTGGATGCAGTGTCCCAATTGCTCATTGCCTCTTAATTACCTCGGATGACGGACTCACAGCCTGACTTGTTCCTTGATTGATCTGAGGCGTATCCCAGACGCCTCCGAGACACTGCGCCCTGCCATATCTGACTCTGACTTGTCGAGGAGCCCCGCACTTCGAGTATCCGGGGAAGACAACAGAGTCGGACCACTGAGGCCCAATGGCTTAGGGTCCATAAACTGCTTCTTAATTGTTCTTATAGCTGTTAATATTAAATATCCGTCTATATGGAGGGGTCCATCTCTGCTACGCACATGCTCCGCTAACCGTTTTAGCTTAGCACTCAGACTTATTTGTATTTGTGTTTTGTTGTATTCCTTTTCAGGGCGGCAGATGCTTAAATTTCAGAAGTGTAGGGTGGGGGGTGTTGGGGGGCGGGCGGGACAGTTGTCTCCCGACTGTTTTTGTGCACACACGCCATCAACGATGACATGAGACCTATCATACCACACGAGCTCTAGCCCTACATCCAGGCTATGAGATGTTACCTCCCTGGGACCCAGGTCCATCCGCAATGGTCCACACACACCACCCACTCAGATGTTATGTTATGTTATATGTTATGTTATATATTTCTTGTAGCGCGCACTGCTAGTCGAGACTGTCCTGGCGCGAGAGAAGATTCAGTGTCAGAAAAGTAAAAAAAGGGATAACATAACAAGAGAGGACATGTAGGTTACATGAGTTGCTTGAATAAGAAAGTTTTAAGATGTTTTTTAAAATAAGTAAGGTTTGTCGTGTGTCTCAGATGGTCAGGGAGGCTATTCCATAGCTGGGCAGCTCTGACCGTCATGGATTTTCCCCCCAGACGAGCTCTCTTAAATCTGGGAGTGACCAGATGTCTGAGGGAGGCAGATCTCAATTGTCGCGGGGGATGATAGAAGGCAAACCTGGCACTGAGGTATGGTGGGCATGGACCATGTAAGGCCTTAAAGGCCAGTGTTAGGATTTTAAAGCGCACTCTAAGAGCAACGGGAAGCCAGTTGTCTTCGTACACTATGGCATTTAGGGATGTTGAATAAGAGCCTCACTGTCGCGTTCTGGACTACCTGCAGTTTGCGAAGCAGGAAGTCAGGAGCGCCCACATAAAGTGCATTAGCGTAATCCAGACGCGAAAGAATGAGTGCTCTAGCCACTGTTTCCTTCGCTTCTTGGGGGAGAAGTGGGAAGAACTTCCGGAGGGTAACCAGAGTCCCGTAGCAGGTTCCCGCCAGTCTCGAGATCTGATCTCGAAAGCACAGGTCGGCGCCGAACCATATCCCTAGGTTTTTTGCCACTCCACAATTTCCAGATGGGCACGGCAATCCAGTGGGCCAGATGGATTCCCTAAATCCCACCGGGAATTGGCCATACAAGAGAATCTCCGACTTGTCCTCGTTGCATTTGAGCTCAGCCTTGGCCAGCCAGGCAAATACTGAGGACAAGCATGATTGGACTCTCATTGTATCAAGGTTGCTCTTGTCCCACGTGAAGAGAAGCTGGGTGTCATCGGCGTAGGCCATTATTTTGGCACCCAGACTCTCTGCAAGATGTACCAGGGGGGTCAGGTATACATTGAAGAGCAGGGGGCTTAGAGTCGACCCTTGGGGGACTCCAGTGTCCACCCTGCTAATCGATGACTGGTAAGGAGGAAGCCAGATTTGTTGAAAACGGTCCGTAAGGAAGGACTTGACCCACTTGAGAGCGGTGCCAGTGATGCCAATGTCCTCTAGCCTAGAGATCAGCTGGGCGTGAGGAACCGTGTCGAACGCGGCAGAGAGGTCCAACAAAATTAGGGCCGCTCTGCCGCCTCCGTCCAAACAGTCCCTAATAGCCTCAGTGACCTCCACCAGCGCGGTCTCGGTGCTAAAGGTGGAGCGGAAACCTGACTGGGCAGAGTGTAATGCCCCCGTAGATTCCCCATACCTCTCAAGTTGACGAAATGCCACTTTCTCACAGACTTTGGCTATTGCTGGAAGCAGGGAGATGGGTCTGTAGTTAGATGCATCCAGAGGGTCTGCGGAAGGTTTTTTAATAAGTGGGAGAAGTTTGGCTTGCTTCCACTGAGATGGTACGTTACTTGTTGAAAGGGATTCGTTAACCAGGTCAGTGACAATCGGTGCAATGACTTCCGCCACTCCACTCAAAACTCTGGCCGGACAGGGGTCCGCCGGGGAACCCGATTTGAGCGCCTTTAAAATGGCCAACACATCCTTCACCTCAACCTCTGCGAAAGAACACATTACTTCTTTGGTCTTTGTGTTAATAGAAGGAATGGGGAGGAGGGGGGAGGTATCCTGTTCATGTGTGGCCTGAGCAGGTGGGGGATGGGCAGGGCCAATAATCTTAAGGCTGTCCTGAATTTTCTTTATTTTGTCAAGAAAGTAAGTGGACAGTTTTTCACACCACTCCTCCGAGGGGGGGGCTGCTTGAGTTTCTGCCACCGGGGATGTGAAACTTTTTACTATGGCAAATATTTCTTTACTATTATTTTTCGCTTTAAGATGATGATGATGATGTCAACTATTAATAGACTCCTCCACATTTTGTCATGGAACGTCAATGGCCTTTCTGATCATTTAAAATGAACCGCAGTTCTTCACAGTGCCCAACGCCAAGCGCCCGACATTCTCTTCTTACAGGAAATGCACCTTTGGGAATTCAATGCACCTCCTCGCCCGCTATGGGTTTGACAGGGTCTGGCATTCCGGTTTCACACGGGGCTCCCGGGGAGTGGCCATACTGATTCGTAGGGGTCTCCCCTTTATTTTGATGCAGGTTGAGACTGACGCAGAGGGCGATATGTGGCCTTATTCGGCAGGATTGAGGGTCATCTTCTTAATCTTTTGTGTGTATACATTCCCCCTGCCACAATGCCCTCTGCCCTCCGACGTCTCACGCTATTAGTTTCAACTTTCCCTCAGGGTCTGACGGTCATCAGGGGCGACTTCAACGCTGTTATGCACCCTCCTCACGACACGACAGGTGCTCCCTTTGCACCCCGCCTTGCCTCTGCTAAGCGCCTCTTTGATTGGTCTTCCACTCTATGTCTCTGCGACGCTTGGAGGGTGTGGAACCCCCGCCGAGAACAATATACTCATACTTCGGCGGAATTCGTCGAGACCCTCGGGCAGGAACTGAAGCAATACTTATAGATTAATAAAGGATCAGTTCCCTCTCCGGGTACACTGTGAGAGGCCGGCTAGGCTACTATACGAGGCTAGGCTAGAGGCTTGGTCCACGCAAAGCGCACGACCCAGACTGCCCACCTCATGCAGCTCGAGTCCCAAGCTGCACAGATGGAATCAGCCCAGGCTTCTGCCGGAAGCACTACCTCCACCGACAGGTCGCAATGCTCTGTGAGAAGATCTGTTAAATCTCTCTAGAGTCAGCTAAGATGCTATGGTGTTCCTCAGTGGCGCGTGTATATGGCTGGGAGACAAAAATGGCAAGCTACTCCATAATCTAGTCTCTTATCCTGAAGCCAACCGCATAATCCCCGGGGTCTGCGATGCGGCGGGCGCTCCCCATTTCACCTCACAGGCTATCGTCCAAGCCTTTGCGGGCAATTATGCCCACCTTTATGCAGTCCGGCCCCGAGTCCTCCCTGGCCGCATTGATGTCAGAGACAATGACCCAACTGCCCCGTCTTCCCCAGGCAGTCTCGGAGACTCTGGACCTCCCCCTTACCCCGAGGAGATACACGGGCCACGGGCCATTTCGCTCTTGCATTCCGGTAAGACGCCAGGGCTGGATGGATACCCTCCAGAATACTATGCAACCTATTGCAACTTGTTGATTCCACACTTAGTGGATCTGCTCCAGCATGTGATGGACACTGGGTCCTTCCCCCAGAGACTGACGTGGCCACTATTGTGGTTCTTCCGAAGACACAACCACCTTCTCTCGCCTGTGAGGACTACCACCCCATTTCCCTCATCAACACTGAGGTGAAAATCTTTGGCACTGCCTTGGCCCGACGTCTCTGTCCCCTCTTGCATGATTTGGTCCACCCAGACCAATGTGGCTTCATGCCTGCCCGGAATACCCGGCATTGCATACGCCGTCTCCACCTCGCCCTCGCACACCGCCATCAGCTCACTCCATACTTGGCCTTGCTTTACATTGATTTTGAAAAAGCATTTGATACAGTTGACTGGAGCTATCTGGAGGACGTGCTGGAGGTGATGGGATTTGGCCCTTCATACAGGCGTTTCATCCGAGTTCTATACTCCAGCCCTAAAGCACAGGTCCTAATTAATGGCGTGCTCTCTGAGGCATTCCCCATCCAGAGGGGCACTCATCAAGGCTGTCCACTCTCACCTCTTTAATTTGCACTAGCAATGGAGCCCCTGGCCCTCTCATACACCAAGATTCCCGTATCCGGGGATGGGCTTAGGACCCCAATCAGATCGGCAAGGTCGCACTTTAAGTCGACGACGTCCTCCTGTTCTTAGCGGATCTCGAGGACTCCGGCCCATGATGCTTGGATGTCCTTTCCTCCTTTGAGACGAGTCTCTTGCCTTCGGCTCAACCAGGCGAAATCCACTCTGGTTCCCCTCCCCTGCCTGTTTCGACTGGCAAATAACCATTCCTTTGCGTAGGCAGTCCTTCAAGTACCTGGGGGTCTGGGTCACCTTGCTTCCAGAACTTAAATGGGCCCTCAACCTTACGCCCCTGGTTACCAAGGCCAATGCAGACCTCAAGCAATGGCAATCCCTTCCTCTTAATCCCCTTGGCAGAAATGCCCTTTTTAAAATTATGGTTCTCCCCTGCTTTTTATATATTCTTCAAAATATAACCTTTCACCTCCCGGGGAGCTGGTTTCGCGAGATTGATGGTCTCCACACCCAGTTTTTATGGAGAGGCGAGAGACCGCGAATGTCCCTGGTACACTGTCAAATACCTCCTTATGATGGGGGCATGGGTGTGACCAATCTTCACCTTTACTACCTGGCCACGGGACTCATCGTGGTTCAAGACTGGTTCACATGCATCTGGTCCGACCCGGCATACCAGGTGGAGCTCCGATCTACGGATTTTCCACAGCTCCAAGCCTACTTGTACGGGGCCCCCATACCACAAGTCCTTCCCCCCCATCACTAAGATAGTCCTACTGGCTTGGCACACTGCTCTGAGCCACACGAAATGGGATGGGAAGCTTACGGAACATACACCCCTGTGGCATGGTAATCGGCTGCGTGAGAACTCAACTCTCCAGGACTTTCATCAATGGGACCGCATTGGGATCTCGCTTCTTGGGGGCGTCTGGGTTGGGGACCACATCAGAGCTTTCTCAGATTTGCAGCAGCGCTACTCCCTCCACTCCTCCCAATTTTACAAATACCTACAGCTTAGGCATGCCCTCAAAGCGCACATTACGTCTCCCACCTGCCTTCCTGAATTTAGTCCCCTCGAGGCCCAAGTGATGATGGGGAACCTAGGTAAAGGAGGGGAGTCGCGGATTTACCGCTCCCTAGTAAACAATTGCCCCACGACCCTAGACTCACTGCGTGCCCGCTGGGAGGGTTGACTGGGCCCCTTAGAGGATGTGGACTGGAGAGACACTCTCATGGCTCCCAAGACCTTGACGACCTCTTCCAAACTGCGTCTAATCCAACTCTACTCAATCAATCAATCATAGCATTTATATAGCGCACTACTCACCCGGAGGGTCTCAAGGTGCTGGGGGGGGGGGGTCCGCTACTGCTCGAACAGCCAGGTCTTGAGCTACTTCCTGAAGGCGAGGTGGTCCTGGGTCAGGCGGAGGTGGGTCGGAAGGGAGATCCAAGTCTTGGCAGCCAGGTAGGAGAAGGACCTTCCTCCTGTGGTTGCTCTTCGGATGCGGGGGACGGCGGCGAGGGCGTGGCTGGTCGATCGAAGCTGGCGTTTGGGAGCGTAGAAGATGAGGCGGCTGTTGAGGTATCCTGGTCCTTGGTTGTGTAGGGCTTTGTGTGCGTGGGTGAGGAGCCGGAAGGTGATTCTCTTGTTGACCGGGAGCCAGTGCAGGTCTCTCAGGTGTCCGGAGATGTGGCTGCGGCGGGGGATGTCCAGGATGAGTCGTGCTGAGGTGTTCTGGATCCGCTGGAGTCTCTTCTGGAGTTTGGCGGTGGTTCCAGCGTAGAGGGAGTTGCCGTAGTCCAGACGGCTGGTGACGAGGGCCTGGGTGACCGTCTTCCTGGTCTCGGTGGGGATCCATCAGAAGATCTTACGTAGCATGCGCAGGATGTTGAAGCATGACGAGGAGACGGCGTTGACTTGTCTGGTCATGGAGAGGGAGGAGTCCAGGATGAAGCCCAGGTTGCGTGCATGGTCTGTTGGTTTGGGTGCGCTGCCCAGGGCGGGGGGCCACCAGGAGTCGTCCCAGGCGGAGGGTGAGGATCCCAGGATGAGGACTTCCGTCTTGTCTGAGTTCAGTTTCAGGCGGCTGTTCGACATCCATTTGGCTACGTCTGTCATCCCTTCGTGCAGGTTGGCTCTGGCGGTGGCGGGGTCGTTGGTGAGGGAGAGGATCAGCTGGGTGTCGTTGGCGTAGGAGATGATGTTCAGGTTGTGCTGGCGTGCGATGGCTGCGAGGGGGCTCATGTAGACGTTGAAGAGTGTTGGGCTGAGCGAGGAGCCTTGAGGAACGCCGCAGATGACTTCGGTGGCTTCCGATCTGAACGGGGAGAGGCGGACTCTCTGTGTCCTTCCGGCGAGGAAGGAGGTGATCCACTCCAGTGCCTTCTCCTGGATTCCGACGTTGCTGAGGCGCTGTACTAGGGTACGGTGGCAGACAGTGTCGAAGGCCGCGGAGAGGTCCAGGAGGATGAGGGCCGCTGTTTCTCCGTTGTCGAGCAGGGCTCGGATGTCATCGGTGGCTGCGATCAGGGCGGTCTCGGTGCTGTGGTTGGCCCGGAAGCCAGACTGTGAGAGGTCGAGGGAGCCGTTCGTCTCGAGGAAGGCGGCCAGTTGCTTGTTGACGGTCTTCTCGATGACTTTTGCAGGAAACGGGAGCAGCGAGATGGGGCGGTAGTTCTTGAGGTCGGTTGGGTCTGCTGATGGTTTCTTGAGTAGAGCGCTGAGTTCGGCGTGCTTCCAGCTCTCCGGGAAGGTTGCGATGTCGAAGGAGGTGTTGATGATGTCCCGCAGGTGGGGTGCGATGACAGCGTCGGCCTTGTTGAAGACGTGGTGAGGGCAGGGGTCTGTCGGAGATCCGGAGTGGATGGAGTTCATCGTGCGGATGGTGTCTTCGGTGCTGATCGGGGTCCAGGCGCGGAGGGTGGTGGTGGGGGGCGGTGGTTCGGACGTGGCGTGCGTCGGTTGAGTGCTGAAGCTGTTGTGTATGTCCGCGATCTTGTTGTGGAAGTAGGAGGCGAGGGAGTTGCAGAGGTCTTGCGAAGGGGTGATGTCGTTGTTTCCGGCGTTGGGGTTGGAGAGCTCTTTCACGATGTTGAAGAGTTCCTTGCTGTTGTGTGCGTTGTTGTCCAGTCGTTCCTTGAATGTGGTTTTCTTGGTGGCGTGGATCAGCTGGTGGTGTTTTCGGGTGGCGAGCTTGAGAGCAGTCATGTTGTCCGGTGTTGGGTCTCTGCGCCAGGTTTTCTCGAGTGCTCTGCAGTTCTTCTTGGAGCTCTTGAGTGGGGCTTTCTTGCTGCCGGGTCTGTTCGGCGGGGTCTTCAGCGGGGCGAGGTCGTCTGCGCAGTCGCTGATCCATTTCGTGAGGTTGGTGGCCGCTTGGCTGGGGTTCGTTGTGCTGGTGGGAGGGTTCTTGCTCAGGGAAGTAGCGAGCTGGTCTGCAGTGATCTTGTTCCAGCTTCTGCGGGGAGCCTGTTGCTGGTGATGGTGGCGCGTGGTCCTTCTGAAGCTGAAGTGGACGCAGCTGTGGTCCGTCCAGTGGAGTCCCGTGGCGTGGCTGAAGGCGATGTCCTTGCTGGAAGAGAAGACCGGGTCGAGCGTGTGTCCGGCGTAGTGGGTGGGGGTGGTCACCAGCTGCTTGAGTCCGAGGTTGGCGAGGTTGTCCAGCAGGGTGGTGGTGTTGCAGTCGTTGTTGTTCTCCAGGTGGAAGTTGAGGTCCCCGAGGAGGATGTAGTCAGCGGAGAGGAGGGCGTGCGGGCTGATGAAGTCGGCGATGTCTTCGCTGAATTGTGTGCGTGGTCCTGGGGGTCTGTAGATGAGGGTGCCTCTGAGGGCGGTCTTGGGGTTGACGTGGATCTGGAAGTGCAGGTGTTCGGCGGGTGCGAGGGTGTCGTCGGTGTTGGTTGTGATGCGGATGGTGTTCCTGTGGATGATGGCGATGCCTCCTCCTGTCTGGTTGGCGCGGTCTCTCCGGGTGATCTTGTAGCCCTCTGGGATGGCGATGGCGATGTCGGGCGCTGAGGAGACGTTCATCCAGGTTTCCGTGAGGAAGGCGACGTCTGGGTCTGTGGTGTCGAGCAGGTTCCAGAGCTCGACGGCGTGTCTGTGGACGGAGCGGGTGTTGAGCAGGATGCACTTCAGGTGGGTTTTGCTGGTGGTCGGCTTGATGGGTGCTGGTGTGGTGTGGGTCCGGTTGCAGGTGAACTTGCAGGAGTGGCAGCTGAAGGGTCCGTGGGTGCGTCTCGGTGTGGCTCGGTAGCAGCCCGGGGTTCAGCCGGTGTTGAGTGCGTTGAGTTCGGTGGCGTCGTAGGTCCGTCGGGTCGGCTTCCGGCGGTGGGGGCCAGGGGTCCTGGCACTGGGCGCGGGCCAGGCGCGGACGGGCGCAGACAGGCTTACCTTTGGCGGACCTTCGGTGCTCCCGCTGCGCGCGTCCGCTGCGCGGTCGCTCCGGGGGCGTCATAAGAAGGGAGCCGGTAGGGAGGGTCTGCGGGGAGGCGGGAGCGGGCCGACCAATCGGCTGGCGGGGGGCGGGGCCGCGGGCTGGCAGTGGCGGGAAAATGAAGTCGGGCTTGGTGGGCGGCCCTGCGGCGTCTGGGGCAGCGGCGGGAAAAACAGGAGGCAGAGGCTTGGAGGGCGGCCCTGCGGCGTCTGGGGCAGCGGCGGGAAAAACAGGAGGCAGAGGCTTGGAGGGCGGCCCTGCGGCGTCTGGGGCAGCGGCAGACAATTTACTATTTACACATGGCATACCTAACCCCTGTGCGTTTATATAGAGCCCGACTGCGGCCCTCCCCAACCTGTACACGATGCACTCACGCTCCAGCAGACTTTTACCATATGATCTGGCAATGCCCTGTCCTTGTATCTTTTTGGGCGGGTGTGGAACTGGAACTTACACAGACCCTGGGGAGGGTGGTTCCCCATGACCCATTACGTTTGATTCTTGGTGTGTTCGATGGCCTGGATGGCTCTCGGGCTGACAAACTCTTTCTTGGGACTGCAGTGGAGGTGGTGAAACGTGACATTGTGGCACTCTGATCTCAGGCCAAGTCCCCTACTGTACAAGGTGGAGACGGGGAGTAGACTGGTGTGGGACCCAGGAGGAAACCCTCTTTGAAGCCCGGGGCTGCCCTGAACTATTCAAAAAGATTTGGGGTAAATGGTTCAATCTATTGTCCTGAGTGGTATGTGTGTTCATATGTATTATTATATCTGATTTTGTAGAGCGCGCAGCTACCCGTGGGTTTCCCGGCGCTAGGAGAACAGAAGTAATAAAGGGCAAACGGAAGTGTAAGGAACAGGTTACAAAGAGAACAGCCAGGTTTTCACTCCTTTGCGGAACTTAAGATAACACGTTTCAGACCGCAAAGGGATGGGAAGCGAATTCCAGAGCGTGGGTGCCAGGTATGAAAAAGAGTGCCCACCAACTCTAGCACGCTTGAAACGGGGGACAGGGAATCTGCAGTGAGTAGAGGATCTAAGGGTGCGGGAGGGACAATATTGTTGGACTAAAGTGGATAGATAGTGGGGGGATTTTCCAGCTTTGATACGGTGCATAAAGCATAGTGCTTTGAATTTGGCCCTGGATTCTATGCGCAGCCAATGCAGGCTACGCAGGGAAGAAGAGACTGAGGTAGTTCTAGGCAAATTACAGAGTAGATGGGCGGCCATGTTCTGAACCACTTGGAGCTTCCGGGTGACCTCTTTGCATGCGCCCAGAAGAAGTACATTACCGTAGTCCAGGCGAGATGTCACTAAGGCCTGGACCACTGACTTCTGGGTGTCTGGGGGAAGCATCCATGTGATCTTCCTCAACCACCTGATGATGGTAGTACAGGTGGCTGAGACTTTGACCACATGTTGTCTCATAGATAACTGATTATCAAAGAGGACCCCGAGATTGCGTGCTGTAGTTGCTGGGGCCGGCAATGGTCCCATTTGCTGAGGCCAATGTTGCGGGCCCCAGAGCGCAGAGTCCGGCACAAACAGGAGAAGCTCTGTTTTGTCGCCATTTAGCTTTAGTTTGTTCGTCAGCATCCAATTGGCGATGTCAGTGAGTCCAGAACAAAGAGAGGAGGAGGGGGAGTGCTGATTAGGAGAAAGAGAGAAAATGATTTGAGTGTCATCAGCATAAGAAAAAATAGAAAGTCCAGCCTGTTCAGCAAGAAAAGCAAGAGGTCTAACATAAAGGTTGAAGAATAAAGGACTGAGAATAGAACCTTGGGGAACACCATATGGAGAATTGTGAACAGTGGACACAGAAGAGGGGGAAAAGACCTGAAAAGTACGATTAGAAAGGAAATTAGAGATCCAAGCAAGAGCGGAGCCACAGATACCAACGGACTTCAAGGCAGAGAGAAGGATGTTATGGGAGACGGTGTCAAAAGCGGCACTCAAATCCAAAAGGATGAGTGCCACTGTCTCCCCTCTATCTACCTGGCGCCTAACTGTCTCCGAGACTCCCAGAAGGGTGGACTCCGTAGAGAAGCCCACCCGGAAACCTGACTGGGAAGGGTGGAGAACGTTCGCTGATTCAATGTGGCTGGTGAGGTGACGATTAACATGCTTCTCCAACACCTTCGAGAGGCAGGGAAGCAGGGAAATGGGCCGAAAGTTGGCAGGGTTGCTAACATCCGCATTAGCTTTCTTCAGAAGTGGAACCACCATCGCATGTTTCCAGATGTTAGGAACAATTGCCTCCATGAGAGAGGCATTCAAGAGAGCCAAGATACAGTCCAGAGGGACGGTGGCTAAAGTACAGAGAATCTGGGGGGGGGCATGGGATCCAATGGAGAGCCAGATTTGATCTCTGCCAATAGTTTCTGGAAAGCGGGCAAAGAAATACGTTCCCACTTATCTAATAAAGGAGAAGAGGGTCGTTCAGGGTCGTCCTGTATGGATGGACGATCGTATTGCTGAATGGATGACCTGGGTGGAGCAGATGGTGAAGCTCTAAAACCCGCATAGATGTTGTCAATTTTCATTGTAAAGAAGTCTGCCAAAGAATTACATTGATTGCTATCCAGACATGGAGCTTTAGGGGCACATGACATACCAGATAGTTCCTGAACTGCCTTAAAGAGGGCTTTAGGACGATTCTGGGCTTTCAGTATCGTGTTGTTAACATGATTGGCCCTGGCAGTATTACATAGAGTGTGATATTTATGTAATGCAAGTTTGTAGTTTTCTTTGTCTGCCGAAAAATAATTGGATCTCCAGATACGCTCCAATCTTTTGCAACGAGATTTTTCCATTTTAAGTTCTTCATTAAACCAAGGGGCAGGTGGGTGCAGGAACTTTTGTTTACATTTACGTGTCGGAAGGCAAGAGTCGATAGCAGAGGTAAGCCAGGTGCTAATTTTGCCCACATCATCGGTAGAAATGTTATCAAGAGAAGGTAAGGTTTTTTCTAAGGAATTATTAAGTTGCTCCAGATTAAGTCTTTGCCAGTTTCTACTAGTTCTAAGGGAGTGAGGGCTAGTAAGGGGGCAGGGTGCACCCGTTGTCTTAATGTGAAACTCTACAATAAAATGATCCGACCAAGTAATGGGTCTGGAAGGTAGGCAGGTAACAGTGTCCATATTAGCAAAGATTGGGTCTAGTAAGTTGCCGCCTTTGTGAGTAGGACCAGAGTTTAGGAGACTTAAATTGAGGGCGGCAAAGTCCTGTATAAGATGAGTGCTAGTAGGGCAAAGCGTGTCGCTAAAGTGTATATTCATATCTCCCAATAACAGGAAGTTATTAGAGTCCAGCAAAAGGGGGGCAATAAGTTCCGGAAGGGCAGCTACCCATGCACCAGCCGCACCAGGCGGGCGATACAAGAGAGCACCAGACAGTGTGAAATTCGGGGATAATAGCAATTTAAAATTGCCTGCTTCACAGTTAGGGATGTCAAGGTCTTCCCACTTACAGGAGTAGATCCTTTTGAAAATAATGGCAATGCCTCCTCCATCCCTGAGAGGTCTATTACGCCCCACAAAGGTGTATTCATCAGGGAGGGCGGTGGCAATATCCGGCCCAGAGCAGTCCTTCAGCCAAGTTTCAGTTAGAAAAAAGGCCGAAGGACTAGATGAAGTGAGGAGGTCAAATATGTCCCTCTTGTGTTTAGGCAGTGAGCGGCAATTTAAACTAATAAAACTGAAAATTGGAGAAGGCTTGGACAGATGAGCATTCACTGGGAGAGGGGTATCAAACCAGAGAGGGGATGAGGAAATACACAGCTCCGAGGGGAGAGATGTAAGAGCCAAGGCGCATACAGGGCAAGATAGAGGGGCGTCATGACCACGCAAGCGAGAGCAGTACTTATTGGGCGAAGGTCGTAAACTATGTAAAGTAGAACGAGAATAAGTGAGTCTGGAGATAATAGAGCCAGAAACAAGGGGGGTGGCCCCAGGTCCCATCCGGTCGCGGACGTATTGCGATAACCTTGCACAAGAATCTATTCTGAAACATGATATACAGGTTTCTGTCATCATCTCTGCTGTTGTATACCATCCAGCTAATGTGCCTGATTCTGCTGCCAATGTAATTTGTGGTTTCTTGTAAAAATCAATAAAAATTTGATTATCAAAAAAAATAAAAATAATTAGAGGGAGGGCCAGGGCCCTAACGGATGGATTCTAGATCGAGTCTGCACACTCAAACCCAGAGCACACACTACCCCATGCACAATCAAATACGACAAGGACACCAATAAACACACATCCCCTCTCACAAATAAATGACCAATATGAATGCACTATAGCCCACACTAGGGCTACATTGTCGCAGAAGAGAAGTTCTCTCCAAAAACGTGACACTACCTGACACTCCTGCCTAAACGACAAAGTATATCTACAAACAAATGTATGTCTCACATTGTCTTCCAGTGTATATCCAGGTGGGTGGGTGGGTTATCAGTGGAGAATTAGGGGAAGGGTGTTCTGTACCATACATTACCAGTATGTATAGCGTTGTTGTACACCGAGCAAGCAGACCCCTGTAAGGGTAAATTGTGGTAACTGTATTGTATGAAGAAAAAAATTAAATTGTGTTTAAAAAAAGAGAAGAATATACTCTAGTATAAAGCACTAAAGCAGGGCACTTTCCAGGGCATATTATACAGTTTTTACATCTTCGATATTGGTAGTGAATAGTTAAAAGTTAGGTCACTCCCAGAGTTACGTCCATGTAAATATGTCTTGCTGTTTGTAGACAACACATTAACTGTTGATCAAACCTCAACTGGGCTGGAGAGGTCGCTTCAATTCCAACAAGCAATGCAAAGCCAATAGGTCTTACCTATGTGAGAGCTATTGGGTTTGCCAATCTTTTAGTCATGTTGTACAGCAGAGTGACTACTGCTCAGTATGGTTAAAAGTTAGTGGCATGGTATAGAGTGGCGTGGCATAGGATAGAGTGGTGTAGGGTATGGTGGTGTGGGAAGAAGCAGCATAGGGTAGAGTGGCAACAGAGTGGAGTGGCAGACGGTAGAGTGGCATGGCATAGGGTTGAGTAGTGTACAGTAGAGCGGAGTGAAGTAGAGTGGCAATGAATGGCATGGCATAGAGTGGCATTGTGTGCAGTGGAGTGGCATGGAGTGATCATAGTGGAGTGGTGTAGAGCAGAGAGGCGTAAAGTAGCATAGAGTGGCTGGCGTAGAGTGTCACTGTGTGGAGTGAAGTAAGCACAGTGGAGTGGTGTAGAGTGGCGTAGATTGGCAGGGCAGAGTGTAGTGGTGTAGAGTAGAGTGGTGTGGTGCAGTAGTGATGTGGACTGCCATGGTGTAGAGTAGAGTGGTATAGAGTATAGTGGCAATGAGTAGAGTCGCATAGAGTAGTGCAGCGTAGAGTAGAATAGAGCGAAGTGGCGTAGAACAGCATAGAGAAGAGTAGCATAGAATAGAGTAGCGTGACATGGTGTAGAGTGCCTAAGTAGCATGGAGTTATGTGGAATAGAGTCACGGAGTAGAGTGGAGTAAGTGCCGCAGAGTGCAATGGAGTGGCACAGAGTAGAGTGGCATGGAGTCGAGTAGGGTGCCGTAGAGAGGCATAGAGTGGAGTATTGGCATAGAATGGAGTGGAGCGGCTTTGAGTGCCATAGAGTAGCATTGTATGGAGTGGCATAGAACGGAGTTGCATGAAGTGGGGTGGTGTAGAGTGGCGTGGATGGAAACCCCTGCCCTAAGTGCCCCTATGTACTGTTGTCTGGTTCCCTGATGCAGATTTCCTGTCATAGAATAAGCACAGATCATGTGTGCGTGCCACGACATAGGCCTGTCTCTCTCAGTCTTGTTGGACTGGGAGGGGTGCCCAAGCCGCTACTCACATAGTGGTGGAAGGCTACCGCCTTCACCAGGAGTTAAAAAGCACGAACACAGTAGTGGCAGCATTCTGTGTTGTGATCTGTAGTAGTGAACAGGATCTTTTTATCCTGTGTCAATGGAGTGAGGCCTATAGGCTCACTCACCTTTTTAAAATCTTCACTGCTGAGTGCTAAACTCACCCTTGGGCTGCATCGGGTAAGATGTGGATTGCTGCACAGGAGTAGTGACTCTGCATTGGTTGTATGTGTGCCTGGGTAGGGTACAGTACAAGGATAGAGCAATACTGTGCAGTGTATGTGTGGTTAGTACATGTGCTGGGTGTATGTATGTCTGAGAGGGATGCATTACATGAGAGATGTAGTGTTGTGCCATCCATGCACAGAGGAAGCATGTGCTGGGTATGTGTGTGCCTGTGTATGTGCATGTGTTAAGTAAAATACATGAAGGGTGAAGTGTTGTGCATGGCGCACACAAGGACTGTGTGTGTGGATGATGCACCCTAGTATATGTAAGGAATGCATGTGTACATATAAGGGTTCGAGGCACAGAAGTGAGAGTGCTGGGCTCAAGTGTGCTGTTAAAATACACTGAATTAGTGTGCCTGCAATGGAACATTGTATGGAAGACCCTGGGATTTACTTTGGGAAGCCCAGACCTGCCTGGTAAAGACATGAGGAAGAGAGGAATCCCCTCATTCCTGTGAGATGTCTAGAGACACACTAGAAGGAACAGAAAGAGACTACCATTACACTTCAAAAGACTTGTCTTTGATTCAGGGGTAGATCACAAGAAAGGGGCCTGGACACATCTTAGGAAGGGAGATGGGGCTGATAAGAGAATCACAAAGAGTAGGGCTGGGAGTCTAGTAGTCACCTTTCGATGCACATTTCACTGTGGCTAACATCCATGTGTGAACTCTGATCACTCAAAGTTTCAAAGTTTTATTTATTATGTTTTGGCTCTCAATTGAGGGCCACATAAAGTTATAAACACAATTATACATCAATGATACAATTATAACAACACAAAACCGGAAAGAACACTAGTTATCGACAAGATAAGCAATCAACATTTCCCTATATTTCATTAATAAATATCTAAAATGCCTTTAAAAAATTTCAAAATTCTAGAACAGAACATTTCATTTGGGGGGCAATAAAGTGCATGGAAGAACATTTTTACATTTACAATTCCCAATTGTAAACAAATTGGTTTTAACCATTTGTGGCGCAGTGGGCGCAATACCGGACAAATAAGCAAAACATGATTAACATCCTGTACTTCATTACTACAAAAAGTGCATATAGGAGATACCCCATACCATTTTGCTAAGAGTATAATAAGGGGGAGCAAATTATGTCTTAGCAGGTACCATAATCTACGGACAGAATGAGGAATATTCCAAATAAGATATTGTTGGGCTAATTTAGGAGTATATGTTTTTATCAGGGCTTCCCTTTCATTATGTCTAGGATGGGCAAGTATATCTGTCTTATAACAGAACTCCCAGGATGTACTTTTTAGTTTAAGCTTGAGTTCGGATGGAGAGAGTAAGAATAACGTACTTTCATCCAATTCAAGCAGAGATACCGCTTTTCTAAAGTTTTTTACTAGCTGTGAGTACTCTTTAAAGTTGCCCAGGAGTTCTTTTTTAATTATATCTCTCAGGGTACCTAATTTACCTCTGGCCAAACAGGCTACCCATCTTACAAGGGCAACTAACCCCTGTGCCCAACAACTTCGAAGTCCGAATTCCAACCTGCATGAAGATGTAGAACATGCAGTGTTAAGAGAAGAAATTTTTCTTAGTACCTTTCCTTCTATTTTATGCATAAAACCCCATTGATTCAACTCCACTAATTCCATTCCATATAAGAGTGTTGCTGGAATTTTTGCTCTAAATACATCCAGAAAGAGGGAAAAATGCCTCTTCCCAGTAGTATTGTATAAGGCACATAGCCCCGAACCGTGAGCCAGCGCTTTACGTGAGTTATGTTCAATATGGGGCTTATCACTAAGGTTAGCAGAAATTAATTTACCTAAAAAGGTATAGGTTTTAACCACCTCAAGCCTTTGTCCATTAATCGACCAGTTATAATTACTTGACCTGCATTTCTTTTTACCAAAGATGCACATAATTTTACTTTTTGAACTATTAATTTTCATAAAGTGAGCTTCAGCGAATTGATTCAGTGCATGCAGGCGATTAGATAGACCCTTCGGTGTCAAATCTAGTACAAGTATGTCGTCCGCATACATTAGAATCGATATAGTTGACCCTCCAATTAAAGGGGCTATTCCATCACAAACTGCTATAGACGATGGTAGGTCAACCATATACAAGGAGAACAATATGGGCGCCAATATGCATCCTTGTTTTAATCCATTCAGAGAGGGGATAGATTGAGAAAGACCCCTCTCTCCTCCTTGTAGCACCTTACACCATGTATTTGAGTGTAAGGACTTGACTAGTTCAAGTAAATATCCTGGCATCCCTAATGCTGCCAACTTTTTCCAGAGTGTTGGACGATCTACCTTGTCAAACGCCGTGGAAAAATCTATAAATGCTACGTATACGCCACCACCTCGAACACGAGCATATTTATCCATTATCACTTGTAAAATTGTAAGGTTGTCTAAAGTTCCATGCTCTTTTCGAAATCCTGTCTGTTCCATAGGTAAAATATTATTAGAATCTGCCCATTCCATTATTAACATTAAAAGAAGTTTAGCGAACATTTTTCCTATAGAGTCCAATAGAGCTATTAGACGATAATTAGAAGGATTATCCCGTTCACCCTTTTTGAAAATAGGGATTAATATACTTCCCCTCCAAGAGTGGGGGACTGATCGTGATTTAAAACATGCTAGAAATACTGGAAGGAGAATTCTACTCCAGGTGATATCATCCTGCTTAATTATAGACATGGGGAGTTCGTCAGGACCCATAGCTCCCGAAGAGCGCATACTCTTTATCACGGTAGCTATGGATTTCTCCGTAAGGAGTTCCATTCCGTAATCACTGTTTGAGTCTGGGACCCAGGTATCCCCCCCTTTCCCATTCGGAGCATATAGGGAGGACACAAATAGAGTCCAGACATCTTCAGAGATAGCAATAGGAGTGGAAGTTGTTATTGAACCACATCCTTTCCTTATTATGGACCAGAAATCTCTAGAATTTTTATAAATAGAAGCCTCTCTTAGCTTGATCCATAGAGAGTCTTCCTTTTCTCTTTTTATCTTGGATTTCAATCTTACCCTCCTTCTTTTTAACACCGCTAAATAATGCTCATTTTCCCCGGTTCTATTAATATATTGTTTCCTAACAATTTTATTTATCTCCTTATTTAATATTAATAATTGACTAGGAGCGAAATATGTTTTTTTAGGATTTCCTGTAATCTTAGCCATGGCAGTGACTTTTTTGAGGAATTTTTCAAAATAAAGGAATTCTTCACCTTGCCAATGATCTAGTTCTAATAGCGTTTGGGCAAGAATGTTTTGTATATCTTCCCTCTTGGTAGAGCCCCAATAACATCTACCTGAATTACGCTTTATAGAAAAACCTCTATTCTTTAGAGACCAGGCATTAGTTTCGGGGGCAAATAATGAGACAATTATATTAATAATTTTATGGTCACTCAAGGGAGAGTGAGAGATCTCCATATCTTTAATAAAAGAGAACGTGTCATAGTCCGTAATTGCATAATCTAGAATGGATTCACCCTTAGCGGATCTATGTGTACAGTTAGCAGGAGTATCAGAAGGCATCCTGCCATTTAGGATAAGACCCTCCACATAACTAAGTTCCTCAAGGAGTATCTTACACCTCTTTTATTAGTTTTTATTTTAGTGGGCAGGAGTGCTTGAGGTATATTATATGCCTCTTCCTTAGGTTTATTTCTATACATGTCCAAAGAAAAGTTAGATACTTTGCTATTTAGGTCCCCCACCAATAAAATATATGGGGGGTGATCTGCCTCTAATTTTTGTTTGACATAAGAAAATATACGCTTTAAGACTGTGTTAAACTTATCTTCCGGTGGAATATAAGCATTTAAAATTATAAAAGAAGACCGATTGCCTGTGGAGGCTAGATTAGAAATGGTTATGGATTGGAAAAGATTACTAACGTCCGTATAGTGGGAGAATTGCCATTGTAAAGTGTTAGATAACAGACAGGCAATTCCGCCTTTTGCGTGACCTTTTTTTGAGGGAATTGCAGGGGCCTCCAGGACAATGTAATCTTTCCCTGCATATTGAAGATTTTGACACCATGTTTCCTGGATACATAACACGTCTGCATTTAAGGAAAGTAGAGAATCGAATTTCTCTGGGCAATTATACAAGCCTGCGGCGTTCCATGAGACTATTTTTAAATGATTGTTAAAGATGTGAAAATAGTCGTGGATTATTCGATGTGGTTTTAGATAACACTCCTGGTAACCAGTTCCACATCTGCTTGTCATCTGTTAAAGGAATATCTATGTTAACAGGTGGTGGTAGTACCTGAGAGACCATTTGTTTACCTTTGGAGACCCATATTTTTAGGTCATTGTTGCTTGTAAGATAGCTATCCTGCCCAAAAGGCAACTTTGCAGGTCTTTCATTGGAGGAAAAACAATGTTCGTTATTAACATAGGGTAACACATCGATTCCTCTACATTGGAAACCTTCCGCTTGCTGAAGAACAAGATTAGCAATTATTTTAGAGTAAAACTTTACCCTTGTTCGTTGCCCATTTATTGATTTTATTGGTAGAACTAAATCAATGTCATTTGTTAGAATTAGTTTTAAACCTTCTATTTCCTTAAAGCATTTAAGCAGCCATGATCTGTTTAGCTTTAAATCTGAATCAAATAAGGGAAGAAAATCCAGAGACAAGGTATCAACATCCAAACTAGGACTCTTTTCAGGCTGCATAACTGAGCTCCTAGTTGTTTCAATTTGTGGACGAAAGATGGGTGCCAATGTATTAAGTCCCCTTACTAATAACGGCGTATTACCTATATCTTCAGTCACTAAAGGTAGTGGATCAGAGACCTTTAGAGCTGCACAGGGAACCATGGTTGGTTCAACCGGGGTACCCATGCCTTCATCATTAATAATACTCTCTACTCCCTCATTATTAGAGATAACCGTGAGTGAATTATGTTCACTTTCGAGAGTGTCAGGCACCTCAGGTTTTATATGTTTGGGAAAAATTATTTGTCTTGGTCTTTTCTTTTTGTATTTGCGTAGCTGCTTCTTGTTTTTCCCTCTAGATTTAACTTTTAAGACTCTAAGAGTCGTCAATGATCCTTCTGGTTCTTTTTTGTCCTGCATAAAAATGGGAAAAAGTTCATTACCCCCTGTTTGAGACACTTCTAACGAAATATTATCCTTCTCTATCAGCACTAAATCTTTTCTCTGTAAAAGTGATGATGAGGGAGAGGGCTCGGGGGGCTTATGAACATCAGCTTTTATAGATAATTCAGAGAATACATTTCCCCCTACCACACTAGTATTATCACTAACTTTTTGAACCATAGGATCAATAGAGTCAATAGGTGGAGTAGTCACATTCTCGACTTTTTTAGCAAGCAATACCTGTAGTATCTCAGTAACAGAGGCCATAATACAATCTGAACTCACGGCAAATTTGCCCAGTAAAAGTAATATAGAGGACAATATTTGCTCCAGTACTATGAGTGACTCAGAGATAGGTTTCTCATTTTTTGGGTAACTAGATGACGTAAAAGCACAAATCCCCGATAAATTGAGTTGTGGGGATTTCGAATCGCTCTGTATTGAGAGATTGTCTTTGGAGTTAATAGAAGGGGTGCTGCTATATAGCAGCAATCCTGACGGAGATGCTCCAGCTGGTGTTTTACAGTCAACAAAATGAGTCGTGGGTCTATTGTCCACATATCGACCACAGAGTTCCATATCAATACTTGTTGCAATGGAAACATCACCCATATTCTCTTCTTCGTTGTCTTTACCCTTAGGAGTATTATTGTGCATAGATTGTGATTTTATTAACAAGGGATCTACGCCAGCTCCATTTGATATACATAATGGAAGGATTACTTCATCTTGTTGATTGTGCAAAGGTGTTTTTGTTTCCATCATAGGATCTAGTTGAGAAGCTTTCTCTGTATTAGTTTGCAGTTCCGATTGTAGTATAGGAATTTTATCAGTATTTGTTGGTACTTCTAGTGATTTATTCATGCTTTTTTCCCAGATTTGGAC
This sequence comes from Lissotriton helveticus, assembly GCF_964261635.1. Taxonomy (NCBI): domain Eukaryota; kingdom Metazoa; phylum Chordata; class Amphibia; order Caudata; family Salamandridae; genus Lissotriton; species Lissotriton helveticus. Next base: position 435,187,260 of record NC_136068.1, read on the forward strand.
CAGTTGCATCTGGCCTTTCAAAAGGGCACTATTTTCGTTCTTTCTCCTCAGGGGAACAGAGTCTGGATTAGTACAAAGATTTTCCACTAAAACTTTCCCAGAACGTAGTTTCTTTGCATCCATGTTACCAAAGAAAAAATTTAGTCCTCCAACAGGTGAGCACAGTCACAGAATAAAAACTAATAAAATAAAAGATAAAATAGTATGAATCACAGGGGAAGAGGGTGACGCTTATACAAGTAGTTAACGTGCTTTATAACCGTCAGCCAGTCTACAAGTTTCCATACACGATGATGCCGGTTGCTCGCTAATACATAATAACAAATATAATTATTATAAAGATCATTAAAAAGGAAAATATAAAGGTCAGGGCCCAGCCCGGCCTACCTCGGCCACTGAGGGCCACAGAGGGCCCGCCCTTTGCCCGGGCTTAGCCCGGCGTCACCCGCGCGCGTCCCGCGATGCGCGGTGCTTCAGCGCAATTTGTTCCAGCTGAGGGGGGCGTGGCGGGGAGGTTCTCTACGCCCAGCTGGCTTGTGGGCGCTGATGTTCCCTGGCCTCCTTGACGGCCAACAAGCCCACAACAGCGAGTGTTTCCCGCAAAGCGGGAAACGCGAGCAGTAGATCACAAGCGCTGCCAGATAGCGCTGCAGATATCCCTTGAGCACAAGCGCTAACAAGAAAGCACTTCAGGATTCTCAGGAGCCTTGCAAATTCAGGCGACACAGCGAAGGTTCAGCTTTTCACAAAATTGGCAGCCGGCTTCAGAAGCTAACAAAAAAGAACTCCGCTCTTCAGCGCTGCCTCAGCGCAATTTGTTCCAGCTGAGGGGGGCGTGGCGGGGAGGTTCTCTACGCCCAGCTGGCTTGTGGGCGCTGATGTTCCCTGGCCTCCTTGACGGCCAACAAGCCCACAACAGCGAGTGTTTCCCGCGAAGCGGGAAACGCGAGCAGTAGATCACAAGCGCTGCCAGATAGCGCTGCAGATATCCCTTGAGCACAAGCGCTAACAAGAAAGCACTTCAGGATTCTCAGGAGCCTTGCAAATTCAGGCGACACAGCGAAGGTTCAGCTTTTCACAAAATTGGCAGCCGGCTTCAGAAGCTAACAAAAAAGAACTCCGCTCTTCAGCGCTGCCTCAGCGCAATTTGTTCCAGCTGAGGGGGGCGTGGCGGGGAGGTTCTCTACGCCCAGCTGGCTTGTGGGCGCTGATGTTCCCTGGCCTCCTTGACGGCCAACAAGCCCACAACAGCAAGTGTTTCCCGCGAAGCGGGAAACGCGAGCAGTAGATCACAAGCGCTGCCAGATAGCGCTGCAGATATCCCTTGAGCACAAGCGCTAACAAGAAAGCACTTCAGGATTCTCAGGAGCCTTGCAAATTCAGGCGACACAGCGAAGGTTCAGCTTTTCACAAAATTGGCAGCCGGCTTCAGAAGCTAACAAAAAAGAACTCCGCTCTTCAGCGCTGCCTCAGCGCAATTTGTTCCAGCTGAGGGGGGCGTGGCGGGGAGGTTCTCTACGCCCAGCTGGCTTGTGGGCGCTGATGTTCCCTGGCCTCCTTGACGGCCAACAAGCCCACAACAGCGAGTGTTTCCCGCGAAGCGGGAAACGCGAGCAGTAGATCACAAGCGCTGCCAGATAGCGCTGCAGATATCCCTTGAGCACAAGCGCTAACAAGAAAGCACTTCAGGATTCTCAGGAGCCTTGCAAATTCAGGCGACACAGCGAAGGTTCAGCTTTTCACAAAATTGGCAGCCGGCTTCAGAAGCTAACAAAAAAGAACTCCGCTCTTCAGCGCTGCCTCAGCGCAATTTGTTCCAGCTGAGGGGGGCGTGGCGGGGAGGTTCTCTACGCCCAGCTGGCTTGTGGGCGCTGATGTTCCCTGGCCTCCTTGACGGCCAACAAGCCCACAACAGCGAGTGTTTCCCGCGAAGAAACGCGAGCAGTAGATCACAAGCGCTGCCAGATAGCGCTGCAGATATACCTTGAGCACAAGCGCTAACAAGAAAGCACTTCAGGATTCTCAGGAGCCTTGCAAATTCAGGCGACACAGCGAAGGTTCAGCTTTTCACAAAATTGGCAGCCGGCTTCAGAAGCTAACAAAAAAGAACTCTGATCACTCCCATGAACTGTGTTGTGGACAATCAGCTTCAGAGTGTGTCTGCTGTGGCAGACCTCCTTCATGAAGGAAGATGAAAAGGAGAAGTGCCTACTTCAAAAGAAGCAGAACCCGAACTTCAACGATCCAGACCCTAAATCACATTTGGTGTATGGAAAACAACCATAGGAAGGGGAGGTTGAGTCCCCAAAAATATTTAATCTGCTAAGCAACCAGATGGGCTGTGTGAGAAGGGGAAGCTTTTGCAAGACTTTTGGCTGTGGTCAGGACTAGGGGCCAAGGCCTTCTGTTATCCCTGCTGGGTAAGGGGATATCACCCAGAAAAACATAGACCACCTGTCCTGGAGCAAGGAGCATCAGCACCCAGAAGAAAGATGTCCTAAACCATGTTCCCTAGATGTGTTTGTCACAGTCAATCCGATTCATACATTAGCACAATTAATCCAAAAATAAAGTTCTTTCTTTAAACTCTGTTAACTACTTACATTTAAAACCCATGTCCTGACACTGTTGCAATATGAAACCTTTGAAATGTTACTGCTGTGAAATAAATGTATGTGCAAAGTGACTGTGTCATCTATTGCTCTATCTGTAGTGCCTATCAAGTATTTGTTCATTTGTAACTGATCCAAGGCAACTTCCTTGGCTTCCAAGAGTCAGAACAGAAACTGTCAAATGCCTCGGGTGGAAGAAAACAGCTTTTCCAAGGAATCTGATCTTTTAAGTTTTGGACATGTCATAATCAAGGCAGAAATGATGCGTCTTAGTAAAGATGTTTATTTTGGTATAATTTTTTCTATATATTCTCCTGTTTTAACTTCTATGTCCAGTACGGAGGAGCTCGGCCCTAACTCTTGTCCAAGACATGTTTTATAAATGCATTACTCCTAAGCTGATACAATTAGACTAATCTAAAGAAGCAACCCCAAGAAAGAAGTCCAGAACCAATCGGCTTAGAGAGTGGTGCCAAGTTAAGCACAAGCACATTTTTTAATAAGCCAGTATGGAAGTTTCTGAATGGATGTAGTTGGTCCTTGTAGGAGAGTAGGATATGCTTCTTATAGTTACTCCCACTTTTTGCTGATTTTTCACTGTTTTTCGAATTTAGTCTGGCTGGGGCCCTGCTATCCATGACCCCAGCCTAGCTGATTCCTCTCTAAAATGATTCCATGTACTTTAGGTACACAAACATTTTGGTTACTGGGGTACCCTTATGAGTCCCTATTATATGGTACACTAGGTACCAAGGGCATAGGTACCCCAGAGGCCTACCAAGGGCTGAAGCTTGTACTATGCAGCCTGGGCAGCCTTCCAAAATGACACCACAGGTCTGCTACAGCAGCCTGTGTAAGGTGGTGTATGCACCCCTTACTTAGATATAGGTTCCCTATATCTACCTTAAATCACTACACATATAAACCTATCAGTCACTCCTATGGCAGGCCTTATTAATCCCAAAGGCAGGGTGCTGGGTTTTGTGTGAGAGGGTGCCCATGCATGAGCAGAGCCCCTTTGCAACCTTAGGAATCTATTCTCCGGGATTGTTCTGTGATGCAGCCAGACCATATACTCTTAAGTGCATTATAACCTCGCGGTAAATGATAACTTTGAAATGGCTGCAAGGAAACATGTGTTTGTTGTCAAACACTTTGGAATCATACCCCCCTGCCAGTTCTGGCAGCGGTGGTATGATCCCACCCTTCTAGAGGGAGAGACATGTACACACCGGTACACCCTGTACTAGTTTAAAAGAACCCTGGCATCATAAAATGGATGCTACAGCCACAGACACAAGTCTGACCTCCTGCTGCTGGATGGAATTCCAGCAGGGGAGGCCTGGACAATAGGTTTCCTGTCACAGGGAGGTGTCACCACCTCCCAGACAGGCTTTAGTGTATTGGGACTGGGTGGGTGCACTCCAAGAGTGCTTTGAAGTCAGCGCTGGGGGCACATTTGGGTCCCCTGTGCATAGCCCAGTTCAAATCGGTTGCAGGGGCTACCAGCCCCTGCTCTGGCACGAAACTGGACAAAGGAAATGGGCGTAGCCACCCCTCTTGCCAAACCCTCCCATAGGTGGGTCCCCAGAGTTTGTCCCACCCCTTTCTTGGGTATAAGATAGGAACCCCTGGCAACAGGACTTTAGATTACACCTGAAGGAAACTCTGATACTGAATCCTGGAACTTCGACGATCTGCACGATGCTGGATGTCTGAAGAATCCCCCTTGGAGTAAAGGAGTTACTCCCCTGCGTGGCAGGCACCAAAGATGCATCTGACCGGTTTGTATCTCCGAAGCGCCCGCTGGACTCTGAAGTATTTGCAACACAGGAGGTAGATTTCCATACTTCTCCCAGGCCGACCTGAGTCTCCAGCAAAGCTTAGACCTGCAGCCCTCGTGGGTACCGTGGAACCGGAACCCCTGGACACCGTGCACATTTGCAAGTGCATCAGCTTCTCAACATTCCTTGAGGCTGTGCATTGGCTTACTTGTAGCCCACACCCCGAGCACCTTTTCCACCGAAGATTGCTGGCCTACACTCCACAAGTGTTCCGTGAGCCAGACCTTTGTGTTTTCGCTCAAGGTAACTTCGCGATCCCTGGTACGTCGACTGGTGGGTCCCTGAGAAGATAACTTTGACTTTCCTTGGGCTTCCCTGGTTGCTCCAGACGTGCCCTGACTCTCCACCACTTGGTGAGTCCCCTGGGCCTTGCTGGTCCAAACCGAAGCATCTTTTCTCTTCCTGCATGGGTTGCTGTTGCCAAGGCTTGTTGTGTCCAATCCGGGCACCGACACCGCAACACTCGACAATCTTTGTGGAACAGCTCGAATCCAGCTCCTGGTCATTGTTGATGTCTCCTAGTCCTCTGGCTGCAGATTCAAGCTTGACCTCTTCACACCTGAAGCACCCGACATCGGTGGGCATTTGTCTATCGTGCCCCTGGTCACAGGCAAGTGACCCAGACTCTGTCCCCTCTGCTTTCAGGTTCCTCACATTTTTGATCAAGGCTTGGATCAAACCGGACACTTTTCTTCTCCATGGCAGCAGCACTTTGCAGCAGATCGCCATTGAAATCAACGACAATTCCCGATACCAAAAGACACCTATGCACCAGGCTTCCCTGGGTGAAGTAACTCGAGTACTCCGGTGCTCCCGTGGGTGTTGGTCCTAGAACCCCTTAAGTCTAAAGGGGTTTGCTCAAAGTCCTCTCCTAAGTGTTCTTAATCTTCAAAATTCCAACCACGACTTTCCCCATAGAAGCTAATGGCGCCTCGCGGCTGTGTTCTCACACTGCACGCATCCCCCGTGGTTCCCCTGTGTCACTACCCTGGGTGGTTCCTTGTGGTCCCAGCAATTCTACAGGCTCTAGGCCTTGTGTCTAGTCAAGTCGTGGTTCTTGTACCACTTTCTTAATATATGGTTTGGTCCCCCCCCTTGGGCCCAGTGTATATTGTGCTATTTACTGAAGTTCTATTGCATTTAAATTGTGTACTTTGCTCTGTAATCTCATAAAGAGATTACTAAAGAGTGTTTAGTAATAAATACATATATTTTATACATATACCTTGTGTGGTTCTCCTTTCATTTAAACCTTCAAGAGGTTATATTCTGCTAAACCAAGCTGCTTTACACTCCTTCAAGACTTAGCCTGAAGGCTGCTCTCCATAGCTACCACTAGGATTGCTTTCAATAAAGGTTGTCTTAAACCTATCATCAATAAGGGTTGTTTGGACTGCTGCAAGGTGCCCACTATAACAAGTGGACAGCATATGCCAGGCCAACTTCTCACCGTTCTGCTCAACTACAGCTTCATATCTAGTATCAGCAGTTGTGTCTGTAAGATGTATAGCTAGGGCATCAAAGAATGATTCAGACAGCATGGGCTATAATTGTTTGATCCACAATCCACTTCTGTCGTGGTAAATTCAGCCTCTAATAGAGATGCCAATGGATCGCTCACTAATATAGCCATGTGGGAGGGGGGGGGAGTCAATATGTATTGTGCTATTTTGCCTATAGAATGGTATGTTTCTTCTGTTAACTTCAGTTTTCTCAAAACCCATACTTCAGACTTGTCTGTCCACGTGCCTAGCAGCCTGGCTGATGAGGGGTGATAACCTGAAACTGGTCCCAGGATGCTTGTTTCCGGATCAGGGAGGATCCGACTTGGCAGTTTGGGCTGGACTGTTCCCATGAGGAGCAGCGTCAAGACTGATTTGCATATGGCTGGGTCCAAATTGGGGTGGCGTAGTGAGCAAAGAACGATGGATTCAACCAAGACCTCTTGACTGGGGGGTGAATGATTTATTCGGCACTGGTGGTGAATGTTTGATTAATTCAGCATTCAGTCCATCATGTGTTGCTGCAGCACTTTTCACACTAAGTGGGATAGGTTTGCCCAGACATGGGTCCCTTGCTCGCTGTGCCACTGAATTCAAGCCAGCCAGGCAGATGGGGGGGGGGGGGGTCCGAAACCAGTCCCAGGATGCTTGTTTCTGGTCCAGGTAGGAGCCCTATGCAGTTCGGGCTGGACTGTTCCCATGAGGAGCAGGGTCGAGACTGATTTGCATATGACTGAGTCCAAACTGGGGTGGCGTAGTGAGCAAAACAACGATGGATTTAACCCAGATTTCTTGACTGGGGGTGAATGTTTGATTCTTTCAGCATTCTGTCCATCATTTGTTGCCGCAACACATCAATGTTACGTCACTGAAGTGTTAGAGATTGTAAAAAATACTAGCAAATGTACTCAACAGATTGTAGTAAGGGTGTAGTATGTAGCTGGTGGTATCTTTTGGCGGACACTGCCATAAACATATACTAAAGCATCATCAGATAGCACAATGTAATTTACAGACAGCACATTTTCTATGGAAATGGCCACTAAATTTGTACAGACACACAGTTTTATTCATAAAACTGTATAAAAAAACAAATAAGGTGTGGAAATCGGGTTGTAATGAATATTTATCATTCGTGAATTACCAAGTAAATTTGCTTTGATAGTATTAAAATCTTTGCATCCATCCCTTAAGAATTACAAAAAAGTGAGCTTCATTTTTTTTGCTTTCCTACCTACTCATATATGTTTAAATATGTGTACAGTTCATTTAAAAGTATCCAACTTTTGTGGTGTATTACAGCCTTTCCTTTTACACTTCATGTACCCCAGCAAGATGGTCACATATGTCACTTTAAAAACTCCCCTTACTTTGAAGTGAGAGGAAAAAAAGTAAATCCCACGCTAAAAGCAGCAATTTGTCAGACGATATAACCTGACGTTTGACCACTTTCTCTGAAGACCAGCATATGTGACAAGATAAATACAAAATATAATGGCATCTTTGTTTATTGCTCTTTCACAACCCACCATAAATAGTCTGGCACCCCACCAGTGAGTTGTGACCCACTGTTTAGGAATCGCTGTTCTAGGAACTACTAGTTAAGTTAAATATGCCAATCTCATCATGTTAAAGGGCAGCACAGACACTTTACCACAGGTTAAAAGAGGTAAAGTGCACAGACTTCTACCACCAGGCAAAACAGTTAAGATACACCATGTAAAAGATGGTGATTTCCAACACAAGTCAAAAAAGTACTTGGGTTTATGTGTTGTGGTCTGGCTTTGAAGGGTGGGAGGGTTTACACTGCTTAATATATACGCTCCAAATACAACTCAGGATTCGTACAGCTGGAGAGCTGGACCTCACTGGGACCATTTTTGGTTGACAAAATTCTGGGCGGAGACCCAAAATTGGAGTGAGATGCCACGTAGGTTAGGTCCAACCGATCTGGTTACTATGCTAGGACAACTAGCAATGAAATTAAGGGCTTAATGGAGACTTGCATCGATATCTCGAGACACTTTAGCATGGCAGGGACAACTAAATATTGTTGCCTGAACTATACTTCCATGTAGGAACTACACATGCATACCTTTGTGAATCAGACATTTTATATTTGGAAATTAGGAGGGAGCTAGATGAGGTGACCTTGGATGAGAAAAGCAAACCAGATGCCTTTAGGAACTTCTATCAGCGCTGCTACATACGGGGAAGAGCAAACTGGAATGAGGGACAAATCGATCCAGGCACATCTCCTACCCTTCCAGAGGAACAGATTAACAATCTTAAGTGCTGAACTAAAGAAAGTGAATTTAGGGAAGCGATTACCTACCTTAAAACTAATAACTTCCTGTGCCCTGGCAGGCTCATTACAGGCTTCTGTAAGAATTCTGTAGGTAGGCAATGACTACACTAATGCCATCCAAGATGGTATGACTCCTGCTGTAGAAGAGGTGTATTTCACAATGCAGAAGCCCAGAAAACATCCAAAGGGTGGACACACAGGCGTTTACGAGGCACTGGCTACACAACTTAATAAATATATGCCAGTTGTAGGGAATTAAGATCAATTAGGTGTTACATGAGTGTTTCATCCGGTCAATTGGGGATTCCTGCAGGATGCAACCAAATTCACAGTCTGGGCTTTGGCCCCAGATCTAGAAGGTGCGTCTTCTTAGAATGTAGCTTTAGGATGTGTGGGTATTTGCTAGTGATAGGATAGCAAACATGGGTTAACAGAGGCAGACTGAAATATATAAACAAGGGAGAGTGACATCCTCTGTTTACACTAGAAACCGAACTGTTCACAACTATTTGGCACCACAATTACATCCCGGCTTTCCTGAAGCATGAAATCAGTCTCTTAGCAGACACTTTTCCTCTCACTTGGCCAACATAGATACCTCTCTGAAGGCACTGACCACACAACTGCAATATATTGAAGGGGTACTGTTAGAAATTGGATCTTTGGTCGGCTAGGGCATGTGGCAAAGTCGGGCAGAAACCACCACTCTAGTCAGGATAAGGGAGTTACACTCCTAAAAAATAACCCCTGCTCACCCCCTTGGTAGCTTCGCAGGAGCAGTCAGGCTTATCTTAGAAGCAATGTGTAAAGCATTTGCGCATAACCAACAGTAATACAGTGTAAGCACTACAAAAGGACACCGCACTAGTTTAGAAAAATGTCCAATATTTTTATATACTTAAGACAAGACCAAAAACGATAAAAATCAAAAATACAGTACTTAAAAATCTTCAGTTATCAAAAAATGCTTGAAAAACAGTTCCTTGATGTTGATAGCTTCGTCCGGAGCAATCGTGGAGTTGTGAACAAACAAATCCAAACTGTTCTGGCTGACCACCGCGTTGCGGGCCAACTGCAGTGTCGGGAAAACTCGCAAACAGTAGTTTTTAGAAATGCAAGGGAGTCTGTGACCCCTCATTGAGCTTCCAAAGGCACGGCGTCCGCAGGCGTTTGTTCCGAAGGTCAGTGCAGGAGTCGTCGGGGCCCTTGAAGTCACAAACGTTGCAGATCGAACTCCTCTCTGGTGAAGTCAGGAGCGCTGGCGTCAGCAGGCATCGAGTGCTGCAGTGTGAAGTGCAGCAGTGCTGTGCCCTCAGGTCGCGGTGCGAGCAGCGGCTCGGTGGCGATGTCCGATGGTGTCGTCGGTGAGACCAGGGTCGCGGTGTGAAGTGAATGTGGCGCGCGGCGAGTGCTGGCAGGTCGCAGAGCAAGCAGCGTCGTCATCGTTGCTGAAGTGCTGTCAGCTGACAAACTGGAGTCGATGGCGCCGGCAGGCCAAGACTGCGGTGCGTCATGTAACTTTATGAGCGGTGGCCTCGAACCACGGTTCAAGCAGCGGCATAGATTTTGGCGTGGAGCGGCGGCGGGGATACCAAGGCGTCATCGTGAGGCGGAGCGGAGTGTGGTGCCCACAGGTCAAGGTACGAACAGCGGCGTCTGCAGGCGTCATCGGTGAGACCAGGGCCGCGGTGCGGCGTTGCCCTCTGTGGTGCCTTCAGGACACGGAGCAGCACTATCGACAAAAGGCTTGGGTCCTGTCACTACCTGGCCTGAACCACTCTAGTATCAAAGACAAACAAATGACCAGATAGGATCTTGCAAAATTACTACGCACCTAGATAATCAGTCATTGTGGCCTAGATGCATACAAAAACGTGAATTACAAACGAATCACAAAAACATACAAAAGTGAGAAAACTTAAATATCAAAATATGTACAACATAAACACCATATCAAAAACATAGGGGGGAGGTAGAGCCGATCGCTGGATTCGTGCTCCAATGGTACATGAATAAACAAAAGAAATCCAACTAGTGCTGGTGAGGTTGAGTGATCAAATGGATAATGAAGCACTCATTGTTTGTAAAAATACCCCTCACACACCAACAGGCCCCTTGGTGTCATGCTTCATCATCGGGGTCTTCGCACCCCTCTATCGGGATGCGGCGTGCTGCGACCTACGGCTACGCGGGAGCACTACAGGTGTTGGCTATGTGTGGTGTCCAGTGTGTGGGTAATGTTTATAAGTGAGTAGGGTGTGCGGTGAAAGTTAAAAAGTACCTGGCACTAGAGTGAAAAAGAAATTTTTATTCTGTGCTCTGGCTGGTACTGTTAAAAGAAAGTGCAGGGTGAGGTCTGACCTGTTATGTTGATGAACAGGACCTCTGGTGTGCTTTTTGTGCCGACATGTTTCGGAGACAAACTCCTTCTTCAGGACAGGGGCACAAACTCCCTTCCCTACTCACGTCTTTTTTACATAAAAAGTGTATTTACATAAAAAGTGAAAAATTTAAATTGGCTAAGTGTGCCTACAGCGGTCTGCTAGAGGCACAATGACCTGTAGAAAGACAAAAGACAAAAAATATGTCACCTAATGGTTACCCATGTAGCGGGTAGTTCAAGCAGGTGCAGTCACCTGGAACCTGACCATATTGCTTGTATTAAGCTTTGGAAAAAAAAAAAATACAAACAATTAATAAATAAACGACTCACAACACAAACAACATAAAACACATAGGATACTAGTTTTTTTTACTGTAAGTTCTTTCATACTTCTGAAGCTTAATTTGCTGGCTTCATGAGCAAGTGGGACGTCGGGGTGTTGCATCAATGGCTATCTGTAGTGAAGAATGAGGCATTTAACAATTCATTCTATTGCACTTACTTATTCAGATGGTTATAGGTTCTCATGGTCTAGCGCTGTTTTTCGCCATTGATACTCACAGACTCTGGACGCTCTGGTCACCGTCTTACCCCGCACGCTGCTCCGCTGATGTGGAGACAGGTAGCGGTGATCGTATATTTATAGCCCATTTCGTTAATTAGGCGGAAGCAAAGATCATCCCATGTATGGGTATTCCGTCCTGTGGCCATACAGGGCGTCTGTATGTTGCAAGCGAGGTAGCATGCGATCAGTGTCTGCGAGTGCCGCTAGTCGGTAGTGAGCATGCGCAGCCTCTTCACACTGATCTAAACAACATGCTTGCTCAGGAACTGTCTATGCTTCGCGCATGCGCAGTTCATGTGCGCACGTCAGGTTAGGTGGCCACAGTGCGCGTGTGAGGTCTGTAGAGTCCCGATCTTATCTCGGTCTAGACGGAAAGACTAATGTGACTAACTATTGGCATCATGCTGCTTGATAGAATCCAGGTTGCATAACGGCAATGTCCTAATCGGCAGGCTACCCTTGATCATCCCAGTGTGCGTGATATGATTGGGATTATGGTGGCATGGTTGTATTCCAAGGACTGGGCGGTCGTCCAGTTTAGTGTGTATCTATACAACGGACCATATGCATGTTTTCGGAGTCTCAGATACTTGGAAAAAGTGGACCTATTAAGTTTAATCCACCAAACCAATTTGTTAATGGTGCACAATCATTATTCAGTGGTCTCATTATACAGACAATTGGCTCCATGGGACGTCATCGTTAAGCCCATGTAGATGGGTGCCCAGACGGAACACCCAACGTTGTTCCTTTTGAAAGAGGCCCACATCAGATGGTAGCTGTTCAATGATGGTCCATTTTAGATCGTTTACGCAATGCTGGGAGGTCAGGAAATGTGCAGCCATTTTAGTAGTACTTTTTTTACAACGTACATTGCTCTTATGTTCATTTATTCGCGTTTTTATGGCTCGTGTGGTCATGCCCACATACTCCAGATTGCATGGGCATTTTATGAGATAGATTACATTCCTTGAATTACAATTAGTGAACCTCCTTTGTTCCCATGTTGAGCCATTGCTGAAGTTGAGTCTGGTACTTTTCGTGGTGAGATGACAGCTGCTGCAATTCCCGCATGGGTAATGTCCTTGGATACTCATTGTTGGTTGTGTTGGTATCATCGTCGTTTTTGGTCGTGTATTAACCAAAATGTCTTTGAGATTACGTCCCCTGCGGTGTGCAAACATCGGTTTTTCTAGGTTTAGTTCGCCGCATGTAAGTATTTTCCAATGCCTGTTAACTAATTTGGACACCTCATTTGACACCGTGTTGTACGTTGTGATGCAGATGGGTCGTTTGTTCTCAGTAGGATCCTTGATTCGGTCCTCCAATAACGCCTCTCTGTTATTGTTTTTCGCCCTCTTGAACGCTTTATTAATAATCCTGTTCGGATATTCACGTGATTTCAGTTTCTCTTTCAAATCTTCCGCCTGTTTTTTAAATTGGCACAAATCTGTACAATTACGCCTTAGGCGTAAGAACTGCCCATATGGCAAGTTTTCACGCAGGTGTCGGGGGTGAAAACTGTCGTACCTCAATAAACAGTTTCTAGAAGTTGGCTTGAAATGAGTCGTGGTTTTCAACCTCCCTGCCTCCGCATAAATGTTGAGGTCCAGAAACACCAGGGACTGGTTTGAAATAGTGATTGTGAATTTCAAAAAAGCGTTCTGGTTATTAAGCCATTCCAAAAAAGTCATTGCGGACAGATGATCACCTTCCCAAACCACCAGAATGTCGTCAATGTACCTCTTCCAGCATTTTATTTTGGACCTGTATGGATTCTGTTCATGCAGGATTTTGCTCGTCTCCAGGTGATGCACATAGAGACCAGCCAGGCTAGGAGCAAATGTGCTTCCCATGCTGGTCCCATGGCATTGTTGGTATATGGTGGTCTTATACTGAAAAAAGTTTTTTTGCAGTGCCAAGGAGATGCATTCCAAAACCAATCCTCGAGGAGTTTGATACTTCCATGGTGTGGAGAAGAGCACCTCCTCGATTATTAGTAGTGTTTCGTCATGAGGGAGGCTGGTGTAAAGGCTCTCCACATCGAGTGAAAGTAGTAGCTGTGTATTTGGATCAAAAGTTGTATTTTGTAGGAGTTGTAAAACGGCCTTGGTGTCTTTTAAATAAGTACTGGTTGATTGCACTAGAGGTCTCAGAAAAGCGTCAGCGAATTTCGACAGAGGTTCTAATATCGAGCCGATGCCCGAGACTATTGGTCGGCCAGGTGGATGGTTAAGGTCCTTGTGGATTTTGGGAATGCTGTAAAAATAGGGGATGCGTGGTCTTTTCTGTGTTAGGAATTCTCCTTCCTTTTTGCTTAACCAATCATGCGTTACGCCTTCCTCTACCATCCCACCAATTTTGATACGAAGGCTCTCCGTGGGGTCTTGTTGCAGTATCATGTAATTGCGTCTGTCCGATAGTAGTCTTAGACACTCGTTGTCATAGTATTCTATGGATTGTAACACAATGGCACCCCCCTTATCAGCTGGCTTAATGACTATGCTGGCATCTTCCGCTAGGGTTCTCAAGGCAAGTTGTTCTTCCTTTGTTGTGTTGTGGAAGGTGCGTGTGGATGAAACATCCAGTTTGTTGACATCCGTTAGCACCGCTTTTTCAAAAGCTAGTAACTCGATAGGGAGTGCCGAATCGGGAGGGGTAAAGGTCGACTTGGGTCTCAAACCTGTATCGGTTGTCATGGCTGGTGTCGGTTTGTCCATAAAGAAGGCCTGAAGTTTCAATTTTCGGACAAATTCCTTCATTTCCAGGTTCACTTTAAACATGTCCGGTCTTTGTGTCGGTACAAAGCCCAAACCTTTGTTCAGTACTTGCTGCTCGATATTTGTTAGGGGTTTGGATGTTAAATTCACAACTAGGTCCCTCTCTGGTTGCTGGTTGATGCTTGGTTGGGCAGGGAGCCTGTCATGCTCCTGGTTTGTCGGGGGTTTCCTTGGTCTGCCTCTTCCCAAGTTACATTGTTGCCTTTCCGGTTCCTCCCCCGTGTACCCGGGCGGGAGCCTAAAAAAGGCTGTTGACCGTAGAAGGCTCCATTGAAGTCCTGGTTCCATTGTGGGAAACCTTGGGCATCTGTAGGGTGATTAAACTGGAATGGCTGGAAAAGTGGTGGTCCCATGTATGGTGGGTACTGTTGTTGATAACCTCTCCACCCACGTTGTCTTGGAAACTGTTGTCTCCTCTGTCTCCAACCACCTCGGTTCTGGCGATTCCTCCTGCCACCGCTGGAATTTGAACTGGCGGTACTGTTGTCAGATGCATCACTATCTGTGTCATTTCTTGTAGAGACATAATCAGCTTTGGTGTATGGATAAGTCCCTTCAGGTGTAAATTTTTCTTTATCCTTAGCCAGTTTATTGAGCTTACTTTGTTTCAGTGTGAACTCGAACTCTGTCATTTGTTGGTTAAGTTCGTCTAGTCTGTTTTTGAGCTCGTCGGTTGACATATATGTGTTGAGTCTGACCTCAATCTTACCAATGTCAATTTTTAGTTCTTGTGTGATCCTGGTTGCTGTCTTTTTTTTTTTTTTTTTTTTTTTTTTTTTTTTTTAAGGGATCACCAAGGTAGCTTTATTAATCCATTTAAAGAGCATTGTTATCCCAGTGGGTAGATGAAGTACACATTTTATAGATCATATAGTGTCTTTCAACAGTATGAGCATCAAAACTAACTTCTTTTTTTTTTTTTTTTTTTTTAAGTTTTCAAAAACCTTTATTGCTTGGTAAGAAAGTGAACACAGCTGGTGGCCTACAACCTTCCAAGGGCCGGCCGCTCCATAAACTTATGTCAGTCAACACAGCGTCCCGCCAACAACCCCGCAGGGCCGGCCGCAGTTAAATCCTCATGGCTATCATATCAAAGAGAGCACATATGACTCAAGTGGATACAGCATGATGAAGTATGCATTATTGTAGTGCTGTGGAGCACTCCACGTGTCCATAACTGTGAAACCCATAGGAACATTATCAACAATTTCTCATTGTAAGTCATCAGCTTATCGATCCTAAATAAGGTAACCATTTCAACCTATATACAGAGCACAGCCAGTGCAGTGAAATCAGGGCAAGCAGCAAGCAACATCACGCCTCCCGTTCTCGCCAAACACTCAAGCCAAGTTGGACAATGAAAAAACCTGTAAGGGTAAGGAACCTGTCAGCCCCATGCCTCCTATCAATGCAGTGCAGTCATTGAACATGCCCCAGTAGTCCCATTGCTCCCACCAGTGTAGAAGGTAAGTGTGGTAAGGGCTCTCGCAGTCTGTTTCAGTCGGCCTCAGAGTCAGACTCCGCTCTAGCAAGCATATAAGCAGTGTATGGTCCCCAAATATCGGTAGGCCGAGAACCAGCCGGCAGTTCTTCGTGGTAACAGAGCAGTTGATCCCGGCAGTACGCCAGGTCCTTCAGCCAGTCTTGCAGGGCTGGTGCTCTCCTACCACCCCAACACACTGCCACCCTTCGTTTAGCCATTTGCAGCGACAGGCATACAAGTTTACGCACTCCCCTCGGGACCCCCGATATCAAGCCTAAGAGACACACTCGAGGGGTACAGTCAATCACAACCTCAGCCATAGCAGATACTGTCGCGGCCACAGCAGCCCAGAATTCTCCCACCTTAGGGCAACCCCAAGCTAGATGCAGAAAGTCCGCAGACCCAAGTCCGCAACGCGTGCAATTATCGGTTTCACGAAGCCCATACCTGCACAATTGCACCGGAGTATAGTAGAGTTGATGCAAATACTTATAATGAATAAGTCGAAAGTTGCCATTTGCTGCATAATTACCCGTCATGGAGCAGCACTCCTCCCATTCATCGTCCGTCAATGGGTGCTGTAACACCGCGTCCCATTTATTTTTGGAGTTAGTATCCAACACTCCCTCATCTCGCTGCGCAGCTCTATATAGCCGAGATACCAGCTTCGTTCTGTCTTTTGCCGAATAAAGGAGTTGCAACCCTTCCAGCACCGGAGGTTCCGCCGGAAAAGACGGATAGTGGCTCCGAAGTGCAGCTCGGAGTCGAATGTATATAAACGTAGCCATACTGGCATTGCCGCCCTTTGCCAAAAAGGCCGCCAGTGCAATAAAGGTGCCACCCTGGAATACATCCCCCATGAGGTGCAAACCGGCAGATCGCAGAAGGCGAAGCGCCCCCGCGTCCCCCAGCACTGATATGTGTTCATGCCACGAAAGGGGCATCGCCGGTGCATACAGGGGAAGTTTACCAGCACGCTGACCGAGCGCATTCCAGGCCGCAGCCGTGCTACGTACCGTATCCACGTCGTTCCGTTCATATGCCGTTTGAGAGTTTACTATCATGGCTTGCAGCGGCAGCGGCCCGGACGCCCCAGCCTCCACAGCAACGTGTGGCGTATAGGGCGGCGCTGATATCCAATATGTGGCAAAATGTGCTTGGGCACACAGATAATAAAGATGCATGTCCGGAATCGAGAATCCTCCGAGCTCATATGGTTTCGTCAAGGTAGTCCAGCTCAGGCGTGGCTTCTTGCCCCCCCAGACCAAGCTTATCAGCAAAGAACGAAGCGTGGCAAAAAAATGGCTCTTGAGTGCTAACGGGGCATTTACAAATAGATACAAAAATCTCGGGAGGACTACCATCTTGATCAATGCCACTCGATCAGCCATAGACAGTGGTAGTCTTTTCCATCTATCCACCTGGTCCTCGAGCTTAGAAATAGCCGTGCCATAGTTCACCCGAAGCATTTCATCTGGATCACGGTGTATCCAGATACCAAGATAGCGGACCGGGTCGGTAGCCCAATCTAAGGGGAAGTTGAGCGGGAAGCGCACTGTGCTGTCAGTAAGTGGCATAATTATCGATTTATCCCAGTTTATGGACAGGCCCGCAAACCACTCAAAGCGAATATATTCTCGTATCAACCCCTCCAGATAAATCTCAGGCTCCCTTACATACAATACCATGTCATCCGCGTACATGGACACAGCCAGCGGTCTCCGATCGAAACACAGGGCAGATTGCGAATGCCGTTGACGCAGAATACACGCCAAAGGTTCCATAATTAGCGCAAATAACAGAGGCGAGAGAGGACATCCCTGCCTAGTTCCACGTTTAATGGGAAAAACGTCCGAAACATGTCCGTTGATCCTCACCCGGGCCACTGGGTTCGTATACAATAGCCTTACCCATTGGACAAAGACGAGAGGGACTCCCATGCGGCGCAGCACTGAGAACAAGAAATGCCACGCAATTGAATCAAACGCTTTCGCCGCGTCTAAAAAAACAGCGGCGGCTGGAAGTTCCGGTTTTATCAGATGTAGGACCGCGAACATGGCCCGCAAATTATGGGCAGTAGAACGGGAAGGAATAAAGCCCGATTGGTCCGGCAGGACCATCACCGGAAGAAGCAAGCGCAACCGCGTCGCAAGCACTTTAGCCAATATTTTCACGTCAGTATTCATTAAGGATAACGGCCTATAGGACTCACACTGATCAGACGGCTTGCCGGGTTTGGGCAGCGCGACTATGAGGGCCTCCCTCAACGTGTCTGGCAGACGCCCTTGCTCAAACGATTCCTCGTACATTTCGGCCAGGTGCGGCAACAACTCGTCTGCATATTCTTTATAGAATTCGGACGGGAGCCCATCCGTACCCGCTGCCTTCCCATTGGGAAGATCAGCTATGGCTTCCCGCAGCTCTTCGGCTGTGATGTGATGCATTAGAAAGTTTTGTTGAGCCGCAGAAAGCCAGACCAACGCCACCTCATCCAGATACTGGCCCACCTCATCCTCACTGGCTGTCGTCCTGTGGCCATACATTCCCTGATAATAATCTACAAATTGGTGAAGAATCCCCGCCGCATCAGTCACGCTGCGATCATCTACCGTGATCCCTTGCACAGTATAGTGTTTCGCCCATGGTTCCAGAATACGCTCTGCTAGTGCACGACCTGGTCGACCCCCCTCCCCATAATGCCGAGCTCTTCGTCGTTTGGCCAAATGGCAAGCCTCCTGATCACTCAACTTGTTATATTCGTCCACCTTGGACCGTATTTCGGCCAACGTCGCATCAGAGGCAGAGGCATCATACCTGCGTTCCAGTTCCTTCAAGTCACGCTCTAAGCGCGCGAGAGAGTTGCGTAATGACTTGAGTACTCCAGCTTGCTTCCCAATACACACCCCTCTAATAGTGACTTTGAACGCCTCCCATATAGTACATTTACTCATCTCCGGACTCTCATTCTCAACAAAGAAAAGCGCTATCGCTTCACGCAAGTCTGTCTTAAACACCTGATCCAACAAGGCAGTGGGGTGTAATTTCCATGTGTAAGGCGCAGATGCATACTGCGGTATAGACAGTGTCAGTGCTACCGGAGCATGATCCGACAGTGTACGTGGCAGATGTTCTACACCCTCTATCCATGCATTCACATCCCGCGTCACCAACCAGTAATCTAAGCGGGACCACGTGTCTCGTGCATACGTATAGCATGTGCCCTCTGCGTCCCCTGGGTGTCGCAGTCTCCACACATCCACCAGTCCCAAATCAGTCATACCATCCCGCAGCACTTTCGCAGACTTTTTCTCATGGGAGAGATGAGGAGTTTTCCTATCCACTTCGACATCTAGCACCACATTATAATCACCCCCACAGATAATGGCCGCAGGCGGCAAATCATATACCTTATTCCACAGGACCCGAAAAAATTCCGGGTCATCCGTATTAGGCCCATAGACATTAACCATAGTAAACAACTTGCCACATAGCCTACCATGCAAAAGGATATACCTCCCTTCCTTATCGACCTCCTCACACAGACTCTCAAACTGAATACCCCTCTTGATCAGGACCATAACACCCCGAGCATAGGAGGAATATGTCGTAGCTAATCGGAAACCAGCCCACTGCTTGGCCACAGAAACTGCCTTTTGAGTCGTCAAGTGTGTCTCCTGAAGGAAAACAACATGAGCGTTATGACGTGTCAGATACCCCAACACCTGTCGAATCTTTTTGGGACTATTGAGGCCTCTCACATTCCAAGTTAGCCAGTTGAGTGCACTACCGCTAGCCATCCTGACAACGCATCACAGGACTAATGAGAGCTGAGACCCTTAGCAGCGCGGAAATTCTATGAGAGATATACTGAGTCGTGGCGCGCAAGCTGAACCTACCCATCCAACCCCGCTGCGCTAGCAACAGGGTGAACAGCATAATAAAAACTCTGACATGGCTGTGTGTGCTCATCAAACCCTCCCAACGGGGGAGGAATCCAAAACATTCCCAAAACTGACCCCCCAGCCCCAACAACCCCCCTCCCACTTCAGCCACCCAATCTAGCCAAAGCCATCCCTTCCCGATCCCGAAGTCTCCAACTCCCCCCCTTCCATACAACAGTTGGGGCACACCCATTGGAGAGACGCTAGGGTGCTCAGACCTCCCGTCACGGCCGTAACAGGAGGGGATCAAGCCTCAAATACTTGACATCCCAATAGAGTCAGAGCGTGATGGCATCATTTCAACCAATCGAAATTACGCAATGGCTATCAAGTCCAACACCCTCCAGTATTCCCGAGATATGTGTCCAACCTCCCGAGCCCAACCCAAGACTACCAGGCACCCCCATGACCCAGGAGCAGAACAACCTTCATACCAGCATCCGAGCATGCATAGAGTCCGCCCCCAACCCCCCGGAAACATAGACGCCTAACGCAGTCTCGTTAGTAGAGTGTGTACACATTAATGAAAGAGGCCCAGGCAGTCATCACAGAGCCCCGTCTAGGGGGCCCCGGGATATCCATAACACTGTTCAAAGTTCCTCGTTGGCCCCCTCTTCTTCCCCATGTGCCGTGGCAGAGTCTCGCTTTTTCCGTTTAAGCTTTTTTGCGTAATCCATCGCCGCCTTCGGAGTATGAAAGATTTTATTGTCAGCATGGGCACCAATTCGAAGTCTTGCAGGATAGAGCATAGCATACGGAACCCCCTCCTTTCTCAGAAATTGTTTCACTGTGCCATACTCCTTTCTAGCCGCTTGCACAGCCGCCGTGAAATCCGGAAAGAACTCAAGCTTGTTTCCTTGGTGTTCGATGGCGCCCTTTTCCCTCGCCATACGCAAAATGGCGTCCCGGTCTCTGTAGTTCAGGAGACGCGCGATGACAGGGCGCGGTGGAGTGCCCGGCGGCGGCACGGCCGCCAATGACCTGTGCGCCCTCTCAACAATAAACATGGTCGATAAGTGCTCTGTCCCGAAAATATCAGTAATAAGACGCTCCATATATACCTCCATTTTCCCCACATTTGTCGATTCCGGCAGGCCCGTGACGCGGATGTTGTTGCGTCTTGAGCGGGCCTCCAAATCCTCGTTCTTAGCCCTAATGACCGCCAGTAGTTTATCCATGTCGGAAGTTTTGCCCGCAATCTCCGTGAGGCCCTCTTCAGTGGCCGAGACCCTCTGCTCAACTTCCCCCATGCGGGCGTTATGTTTTTCCAGTTGCGAAGACATGTGGTCAAGGCGGTGGGTCACCGCCGACATGGCGCCTTCAATAGATTGCAGCGTTTTCTGCATGGCCGCTAACGTGTCCTCTAGTTTAGGCGCCCCACCAGTAGCCGTTTCAGATTCCGAATCAGAGGCCGCTTTTTGCGACTGTTTGGCCAGTCTGCGCGAGTCAAAATTTATTTTCGTTTGACCTCTGTCCGGCTTGCCCATGTTGTGATGTGGTCAGCTCCTCGTGCACAGGAATATAGACGACCGGATACTCCTCAGAGTCCCCAGGAATGGCAGGGTGTTAATGTCCCTGTGCCTCTGTACACACCCACCTCACTCATAAAGGAAAGCAACTCACAACGTGGCAGGATTGTGTAACAAAAAGCAGTTGCCAAGCAGAGTACCAGTCCCCCTGCAATCAGAGCCCCGAGCAGGAGCTCCCGTCCTGGGCCACGTAGTAATTGAGGTCGGGGATCTCCGGCCTGCACGCCGTGAATTTGCCGATCAAAAAATGGCAGCTCAGTGTATGCAATAACCACAGGGGTCTCCCCGGTCACCACAGGCCGTATGCAGTATCCCCTCCAGGCACCCCGCCCGTCCCTCCCGTCCCGACCACAGCTCGCAGAGCAAGGGCGCGCGCTAGGCCCACAACCACCTCCGCGGTCCCAGGCCGCGCCCGAACCCAGCCCCACTCACCGCAGCCAGAGCCGAGAGCGTCCAGACGCCGCCCGCACCTGCACTCCGGATTTCGCTGTTGGCCGCTGGAGCCCAGCAGTCCCCCGGGGCACCGCTCGCGGCTCCTCCCAGGCAGCCTCCGACGTCCTCCCGGGATTTGTTCGCCGTCTGCGGGCCAGGCTCACCGCAGGATGTGTCAGGCAGACCGCACGTCCCCAGAGCCGCTTCCGCCGGGCTCCGACACTAGGGGAGAGCCGAAGCACAGCCTCACGCGGTTATCTCCACCGCTCTGCAGGCCCGCCACGGGGCCAAGGATATCAATCAATCCTCGGGGCTCAGAGGCTCCGCAACCGCCACAGAGCTCTGGGTGAGCTGGGGATAGCCAGCCGCTTCGGCAGGGCCGTTCAGGCTGCAGGATGCATAGGATTACTGTAGGATGTTTGCTTGATCCGACGGAGCCTCACTAAAGTGCGGCCATCTTGTCTCGCGCCCTCTAGCGCCCCCATCCTGGTTGCTGTCTTTATGATCAAAACTAACCAGTCCCTGGTACAGTGCCAAGAAATCAATGACCATTCCTTCTTGAACTGCATGTCCGTTTGAAAAATGAAGGGTTCGTTTTTTACAATCAGACCCGGAGGTCCCATCTTGTTCCTTAGGTATTGTGTCATTATCAGACCGTGTAGTGCTGCTTTTATCTGATTCCGTCTCAATTTCACTAGCTCATTCCAGTCGTCAATGTTTGGGCCGGGTTCAGGGTTGGTCAGTCCTTCAAAAGGGTTGACTGCTGCCAGGATTCTATCAATTTCGTCCATGTCAAAAGTTAGACCATGTTCGTCCTCCATGTTGTTAGACCGCTGTGGTCTACAGGTACCTAGTGTGTGTAATTATGTGTTGTGGGGAGAGTTCGGGGGTATAACTCCCGCAGCTGCACGCTGCCTAGACTATATCAAAAACATAGGGGGGAGGTAGAGCCGATCGCTGGATTCGTGCTCCAATGGTACATGAATAAACAAAAGAAATCCAACTAGTGCTGGTGAGGTTGAGTGATCAAATGGATAATGAAGCACTCATTGTTTGTAAAAATACCCCTCACACACCAACAGGCCCCTTGGTGTCATGCTTCATCATCGGGGTCTTCGCACCCCTCTATCGGGATGCGGCGTGCTGCGACCTACGGCTACGCGGGAGCACTACAGGTGTTGGCTATGTGTGGTGTCCAGTGTGTGGGTAATGTTTATAAGTGAGTAGGGTGTGCGGTGAAAGTTAAAAAGTACCTGGCACTAGAGTGAAAAAGAAATTTTTATTCTGTGCTCTGGCTGGTACTGTTAAAAGAAAGTGCAGGGTGAGGTCTGACCTGTTATGTTGATGAACAGGACCTCTGGTGTGCTTTTTGTGTCGACATGTTTCGGAGACAAGCTCCTTCTTCAGGACAGGGGCACAAACTCCCTTCCCTACTCACGTCTTTTTTACATAAAAAGTGTATTTACATAAAAAGTGAAAAATTTAAATTGGCTAAGTGTGCCTACAGCGGTCTGCTAGAGGCACAATGACCTGTAGAAAGACAAAAGACAAAAAATATGTCACCTAATGGTTACCCATGTAGCGGGTAGTTCAAGCAGGTGCAGTCACCTGGAACCTGACCATATTGCTTGTATTAAGCTTTGAAAAAAAAAAAAATAAATAAAAATAAACGACTCACAACACAAACAACATAAAACACATAGGATACTAGGTTTTTTTACTGTAAGTTCTTTCATACTTCTGAAGCTTAATTTGCTGGCTGCATGAGCAAGTGGGACGTCGGGGTGTTGCATCAATGGCTATCTGTAGTGAAGAATGAGGCATTTAACAATTCATTCTATTGCACTTACTTATTCAGATGGTTATAGGTTCTCATGGTCTAGCGCTGTTTTTCGCCATTGATACTCACAGACTCTGGACGCTCTGGTCACCGTCTTACCCCGCACGCTGCTCCGCTGATGTGGAGACAGGTAGCGGTGATCGTATATTTATAGCCCATTTCGTTAATTAGGCGGAAGCAAAGATCATCCCATGTATGGGTATTCCGTCCTGTGGCCATACAGGGCGTCTGTATGTTGCAAGCGAGGTAGCATGCGATCAGTGTCTGCGAGTGCCGCTAGTCGGTAGTGAGCATGCGCAGCCTCTTCACACTGATCTAAACAACATGCTTGCTCAGGAACTGTCTATGCTTCGCGCATGCGCAGTTCATGTGCGCACGTCAGGTTAGGTGGCCACAGTGCGCGTGTGAGGTCTGTAGAGTCCCGATCTTATCTCGGTCTAGACGGAAAGACTAATGTGACTAACTATTGGCATCATGCTGCTTGATAGAATCCAGGTTGCATAACGGCAATGTCCTAATCGGCAGGCTACCCTTGATCATCCCAGTGTGCGTGATATGATTGGGATTATGGTGGCATGGTTGTATTCCAAGGACTGGGCGGTCGTCCAGTTTAGTGTGTATCTATACAACGGACCATATGCATGTTTTCGGAGTCTCAGATACTTGGAAAAAGTGGACCTATTAAGTTTAATCCACCAAACCAATTTGTTAATGGTGCACAATCATTATTCAGTGGTCTCATTATACAGACAATTGGCTCCATGGGACGTCATCGTTAAGCCCATGTAGATGGGTGCCCAGACGGAACACCCAACGTTGTTCCTTTTGAAAGAGGCCCACATCAGATGGTAGCTGTTCAATGATGGTCCATTTTAGATCGTTTACGCAATGCTGGGAGGTCAGGAAATGTGCAGCCATTTTAGTAGTACTTTTTTTACAACGTACATTGCTCTTATGTTCATTTATTCGCGTTTTTATGGCTCGTGTGGTCATGCCCACATACTCCAGATTGCATGTGCATTTTTTGAGATAGATTACATTCCTTGAATTACAATTAGTGAACCTCCTTTGTTCCCATGTTGAGCCATTGCTGAAGTTGAGTCTGGTACTTTTCGTGGTGAGATGACAGCTGCTGCAATTCCCGCATGGGTAATGTCCTTGGATACTCATTGTTGGTTGTGTTGGTATCATCGTCGTTTTTGGTCGTGTATTAACCAAAATGTCTTTGAGATTACGTCCCCTGCGGTGTGCAAACATCGGTTTTTCTAGGTTTAGTTCTCCGCATGTAAGTATTTTCCAATGCCTGTTAACTAATTTGGACACCTCATTTGACACCGTGTTGTACGTTGTGATGCAGATGGGTCGTTTGTTCTCAGTAGGATCCTTGATTCGGTCCTCCAATAACGCCTCTCTGTTATTGTTTTTCGCCCTCTTGAACGCTTTATTAATAATCCTGTTCGGATATTCACGTGATTTCAGTTTCTCTTTCAAATCTTCCGCCTGTTTTTTAAATTGGCACAAATCTGTACAATTACGCCTTAGGCGTAAGAACTGCCCATATGGCAAGTTTTCACGCAGGTGTCGGGGGTGAAAACTGTCGTACCTCAATAAACAGTTTCTAGAAGTTGGCTTGAAATGAGTCGTGGTTTTCAACCTCCCTGCCTCCGCATAAATGTTGAGGTCCAGAAACACCAGGGACTGGTTTGAAATAGTGATTGTGAATTTCAAAAAAGCGTTCTGGTTATTAAGCCATTCCAAAAAAGTCATTGCGGACAGATGATCACCTTCCCAAACCACCAGAATGTCGTCAATGTACCTCTTCCAGCATTTTATTTTGGACCTGTATGGATTCTGTTCATGCAGGATTTTGCTCGTCTCCAGGTGATGCACATAGAGACCAGCCAGGCTAGGAGCAAATGTGCTTCCCATGCTGGTCCCATGGCATTGTTGGTATATGGTGGTCTTATACTGAAAAAAGTTTTTTTGCAGTGCCAAGGAGATGCATTCCAAAACCAATCCTCGAGGAGTTTGATACTTCCATGGTGTGGAGAAGAGCACCTCCTCGATTATTAGTAGTGTTTTGTCATGAGGGAGGCTGGTGTAAAGGCTCTCCACATCGAGTGAAAGTAGTAGCTGTGTATTTGGATCAAAAGTTGTATTTTGTAGGAGTTGTAAAACGGCCTTGGTGTCTTTTAAATAAGTACTGGTTGATTGCACTAGAGGTCTCAGAAAAGCGTCAGCGAATTTCGACAGAGGTTCTAATATCGAGCCGATGCCCGAGACTATTGGTCGGCCAGGTGGATGGTTAAGGTCCTTGTGGATTTTGGGAATGCTGTAAAAATAGGGGATGCGTGGTCTTTTCTGTGTTAGGAATTCTCCTTCCTTTTTGCTTAACCAATCATGCGTTACGCCTTCCTCTACCATCCCACCAATTTTGATACGAAGGCTCTCCGTGGGGTCTTGTTGCAGTATCATGTAATTGCGTCTGTCCGATAGTAGTCTTAGACACTCGTTGTCATAGTATTCTATGGATTGTAACACAATGGCACCCCCCTTATCAGCTGGCTTAATGACTATGCTGGCATCTTCCGCTAGGGTTCTCAAGGCAAGTTGTTCTTCCTTTGTTGTGTTGTGGAAGGTGCGTGTGGATGAAACATCCAGTTGACATCCGTTAGCACCGCTTTTTCAAAAGCTAGTAACTCGATAGGGAGTGCCGAATCGGGAGGGGTAAAGGTCGACTTGGGTCTCAAACCTGTATCGGTTGTCATGGCTGGTGTCGGTTTGTCCATAAAGAAGGCCTGAAGTTTCAATTTTCGGACAAATTCCTTCATTTCCAAATACACAGCTACTACTTTCACTTGACGAAACACTACTAATAATCGAGGAGGTGCTCTTCTCCACACCATGGAAGTATCAAACTCCTCGAGGATTGGTTTTGGAATGCATCTCCTTGGCACTGCAAAAAAACTTTTTTCAGTATAAGACCACCATATACCAACAATGCCATGGGACCAGCATGGGAAGCACATTTGCTCCTAGCCTGGCTGGTCTCTATGTGCATCACCTGGAGACGAGCAAAATCCTGCATGAACAGAATCCATACAGGTCCAAAATAAAATGCTGGAAGAGGTACATTGACGACATTCTGGTGGTTTGGGAAGGTGATCATCTGTCCGCAATGACTTTTTTGGAATGGCTTAATAACCAGAACGCTTTTTTGAAATTCACAATCACTATTTCAAACCAGTCCCTGGTGTTTCTGGACCTCAACATTTATGCGGAGGCAGGGAGGTTGAAAACCACGACTCATTTCAAGCCAACTTCTAGAAACTGTTTATTGAGGTACGACAGTTTTCACCCCCGACACCTGCGTGAAAACTTGCCATATGGGCAGTTCTTACGCCTAAGGCGAAATTGTACAGATTTGTGCCAATTTAAAAAACAGGCGGAAGATTTGAAAGAGAAACTGAAATCACGTGAATATCCGAACAGGATTATTAATAAAGCGTTCAAGAGGGCGAAAAACAATAACAGAGAGGCGTTATTGGAGGACCGAATCAAGGATCCTACTGAGAACAAACGACCCATCTGCATCACAACGTACAACACGGTGTCAAATGAGGTGTCCAAATTAGTTAACAGGCATTGGAAAATACTTACATGCGGCGAACTAAACCTAGAAAAACCGATGTTTGCACACCGCAGGGGACGTAATCTCAAAGACATTTTGGTTAATACACGACCAAAAACGACGATGATACCAACACAACCAACAATGAGTATCCAAGGACATTACCCATGCGGGAATTGCAGCAGCTGTCATCTCACCACGAAAAGTACCAGACTCAACTTCAGCAATGGCTCAACATGGGAACAAAGGAGGTTCACTAATTGTAATTCAAGGAATGTAATCTATCTCATAAAATGCCCATGCAATCTGGAGTATGTGGGCATGACCACACGAGCCATAAAAACGCGAATAAATGAACATAAGAGCAATGTACGTTGTAAAAAAAGTACTACTAAAATGGCTGCACATTTCCTGACCTCCCAGCATTGCGTAAACGATCTAAAATGGACCATCATTGAACAGCTACCATCTGATGTGGGCCTCTTTCAAAAGGAACAACGTTGGGTGTTCCGTCTGGGCACCCATCTACATGGGCTTAACGATGACGTCCCATGGAGCCAATTGTCTGTATAATGAGACCACTGGATAATGATTGTGCACCATTAACAAATTGGTTTGGTGGATTAAACTTAATAGGTCCACTTTTTCCAAGTATCTGAGACTCCGAAAACATGCATATGGTCCTTTGTATAGATACACACTAAACTGGACGACCGCCCAGTCCTTGGAATACAACCATGCCACCATAATCCCAATCATATCACGCACACTGGGATGATCAAGGGTAGCCTGCCGATTAGGACATTGCCGTTATGCAACCTGGATTCTATCAAGCAGCATGATGCCAATAGTTAGTCACATTAGTCTTTCCGTCTAGACCGAGATAAGATCGGGACTCTACAGACCTCACACGCGCACTGTGGCCACCTAACCTGACGTGCGCACATGAACTGCGCATGCGCGAAGCATAGACAGTTCCTGAGCAAGCATGTTGTTTAGATCAGTGTGAAGAGGCTGCGCATGCTCACTACCGACTAGCGGCACTCGCAGACACTGATCGCATGCTACCTCGCTTGCAACATACAGACGCCCTGTATGGCCACAGGACGGAATACCCATACATGGGATGATCTTTGCTTCCGCCTAATTAACGAAATGGGCTATAAATATACGATCACCGCTACCTGTCTCCACATCAGCGGAGCAGCGTGCGGGGTAAGACGGTGACCAGAGCGTCCAGAGTCTGTGAGTATCAATGGCGAAAAACAGCGCTAGACCATGAGAACCTATAACCATCTGAATAAGTAAGTGCAATAGAATGAATTGTTAAATGCCTCATTCTTCACTACAGATAGCCATTGATGCAACACCCCGACGTCCCACTTGCTCATGAAGCCAGCAAATTAAGCTTCAGAAGTATGAAAGAACTTACAGTAAAAAAACCTAGTATCCTATGTGTTTTATGTTGTTTGTGTTGTGAGTCGTTTATTTATTTTTTTTTTTTTTTCTTTTTTTTTCAAAGCTTAATACAAGCAATATGGTCAGGTTCCAGGTGACTGCACCTGCTTGAACTACCCGCTACATGGGTAACCATTAGGTGACATATTTTTTGTCTTTTGTCTTTCTACAGGTCATTGTGCCTCTAGCAGACCGCTGTAGGCACACTTAGCCAATTTAAATTTTTCACTTTTTATGTAAATACACTTTTTATGTAAAAAAGACGTGAGTAGGGAAGGGAGTTTGTGCCCCTGTCCTGAAGAAGGAGCTTGTCTCCGAAACATGTCGACACAAAAAGCACACCAGAGGTCCTGTTCATCAACATAACAGGTCAGACCTCACCCTGCACTTTCTTTTAACAGTACCAGCCAGAGTACAGAATAAAAATTTCTTTTTCACTCTAGTGCCAGGTACTTTTTAACTTTCACCGCACACCCTACTCACTTATAAACATTACCCACACACTGGACACCACACATAGCCAACACCTGTAGTGCTCCCGCGTAGCCGTAGGTCGCAGCACGCCGCATCCCGATAGAGGGGTGCGAAGACCCCGATGATGAAGCATGACACCAAGGGGCCTGTTGGTGTGTGAGGGGTATTTTTACAAACAATGAGTGCTTCATTATCCATTTGATCACTCAACCTCACCAGCACTAGTTGGATTTCTTTTGTTTATTCATGTACCATTGGAGCACGAATCCAGCGATCGGCTCTACCTCCCCCCTATGTTTTTGATATAGTCTAGGCAGCGTGCAGCTGCGGGAGTTATACCCCCGAACTCTCCCCACAACACATAATTACACACACTAGGTACCTGTAGACCACAGCGGTCTAACAACATGGAGGACGAACATG
Organism: Lissotriton helveticus; assembly: GCF_964261635.1. Taxonomy (NCBI): domain Eukaryota; kingdom Metazoa; phylum Chordata; class Amphibia; order Caudata; family Salamandridae; genus Lissotriton; species Lissotriton helveticus. The sequence goes on from NC_136068.1 coordinate 435,216,465, forward strand.
GTCTAACTTTTGACATGGACGAAATTGATAGAATCCTGGCAGCAGTCAACCCTTTTGAAGGACTGACCAACCCTGAACCCGGCCCAAACATTGACGACTGGAATGAGCTAGTGAAATTGAGACGGAATCAGATAAAAGCAGCACTACACGGTCTGATAATGACACAATACCTAAGGAACAAGATGGGACCTCCGGGTCTGATTGTAAAAAACGAACCCTTCATTTTTCAAACGGACATGCAGTTCAAGAAGGAATGGTCATTGATTTCTTGGCACTGTACCAGGGACTGGTTAGTTTTGATCATAAAGACAGCAACCAGGATCACACAAGAACTAAAAATTGACATTGGTAAGATTGAGGTCAAACTCAACACATATATGTCAACCGACGAGCTCAAAAACAGACTAGACGAACTTAACCAACAAATGACAGAGTTCGAGTTCACACTGAAACAAAGTAAGCTCAATAAACTGGCTAAGGATAAAGAAAAATTTACACCTGAAGGGACTTATCCATACACCAAAGCTGATTATGTCTCTACAAGAAATGACACAGATAGTGATGCATCTGACAACAGTACCGCCAGTTCAAATTCCAGCGGTGGCAGGAGGAATCGCCAGAACCGAGGTGGTTGGAGACAGAGGAGACAACAGTTTCCAAGACAACGTGGGTGGAGAGGTTATCAACAACAGTACCCACCATACATGGGACCACCACTTTTCCAGCCATTCCAGTTTAATCACCCTACAGATGCCCAAGGTTTCCCACAATGGAACCAGGACTTCAATGGAGCCTTCTACGGTCAACAGCCTTTTTTAGGCTCCCGCCCGGGTACACGGGGGAGGAACCGGAAAGGCAACAATGTAACTTGGGAAGAGGCAGACCAAGGAAACCCCCGACAAACCAGGAGCATGACAGGCTCCCTGCCCAACCAAGCATCAACCAGCAACCAGAGAGGGACCTAGTTGTGAATTTAACATCCAAACCCCTAACAAATATCGAGCAGCAAGTACTGAACAAAGGTTTGGGCTTTGTACCGACACAAAGACCGGACATGTTTAAAGTGAACCTGGAAATGAAGGAATTTGTCCGAAAATTGAAACTTCAGGCCTTCTTTATGGACAAACCGACACCAGCCATGACAACCGATACAGGTTTGAGACCCAAGTCGACCTTTACCCCTCCCGATTCGGCACTCCCTATCGAGTTACTAGCTTTTGAAAAAGCGGTGCTAACGGATGTCAACAAACTGGATGTTTCATCCACACGCACCTTCCACAACACAACAAAGGAAGAACAACTTGCCTTGAGAACCCTAGCGGAAGATGCCAGCATAGTCATTAAGCCAGCTGATAAGGGGGGTGCCATTGTGTTACAATCCATAGAATACTATGACAACGAGTGTCTAAGACTACTATCGGACAGACGCAATTACATGATACTGCAACAAGACCCCACGGAGAGCCTTCGTATCAAAATTGGTGGGATGGTAGAGGAAGGCGTAACGCATGATTGGTTAAGCAAAAAGGAAGGAGAATTCCTAACACAGAAAAGACCACGCATCCCCTATTTTTACAGCATTCCCAAAATCCACAAGGACCTTAACCATCCACCTGGCCGACCAATAGTCTCGGGCATCGGCTCGATATTAGAACCTCTGTCGAAATTCGCTGACGCTTTTCTGAGACCTCTAGTGCAATCAACCAGTACTTATTTAAAAGACACCAAGGCCGTTTTACAACTCCTACAAAATACAACTTTTGATCCAAATACACAGCTACTACTTTCACTCGATGTGGAGAGCCTTTACACCAGCCTCCCTCATGACGAAACACTACTAATAATCGAGGAGGTGCTCTTCTCCACACCATGGAAGTATCAAACTCCTCGAGGATTGGTTTTGGAATGCATCTCCTTGGCACTGCAAAAAAACTTTTTTCAGTATAAGACCACCATATACCAACAATGCCATGGGACCAGCATGGGAAGCACACTTGCTCCTAGCCTGTCTGGTCTCTATGTGCATCACCTGGAGACGAGCAAAATCCTGCATGAACAGAATCCATACAGGTCCAAAATAAAATGCTGGAAGAGGTACATTGACGACATTCTGGTGGTTTGGGAAGGTGATCATCTGTCCGCAATGACTTTTTTGGAATGGCTTAATAACCAGAACGCTTTTTTGAAATTCACAATCACTATTTCAAACCAGTCCCTGGTGTTTCTGGACCTCAACATTTATGCGGAGGCAGGGAGGTTGAAAACCACGACTCATTTCAAGCCAACTTCTAGAAACTGTTTATTGAGGTACGACAGTTTTCACCCCCGACACCTGCGTGAAAACTTGCCATATGGGCAGTTCTTACGCCTAAGGCGTAATTGTACAGATTTGTGCCAATTTAAAAAACAGGCGGAAGATTTGAAAGAGAAACTGAAATCACGTGAATATCCGAACAGGATTATTAATAAAGCGTTCAAGAGGGCGAAAAACAATAACAGAGAGGCGTTATTGGAGGACCGAATCAAGGATCCTACTGAGAACAAACGACCCATCTGCATCACAACGTACAACACGGTGTCAAATGAGGTGTCCAAATTAGTTAACAGGCATTGGAAAATACTTACATGCGGCGAACTAAACCTAGAAAAACCGATGTTTGCACACCGCAGGGGACGTAATCTCAAAGACATTTTGGTTAATACACGACCAAAAACGACGATGATACCAACACAACCAACAATAAGTATCCAAGGACATTACCCATGCGGGAATTGCAGCAGCTGTCATCTCACCACGAAAAGTACCAGACTCAACTTCAGCAATGGCTCAACATGGGAACAAAGGAGGTTCACTAATTGTAATTCAAGGAATGTAATCTATCTCATAAAATGCCCATGCAATCTGGAGTATGTGGGCATGACCACACGAGCCATAAAAACGCGAATAAATGAACATAAGAGCAATGTACGTTGTAAAAAAAGTACTACTAAAATGGCTGCACATTTCCTGACCTCCCAGCATTGCGTAAACGATCTAAAATGGACCATCATTGAACAGCTACCATCTGATGTGGGCCTTTTTCAAAAGGAACAACGTTGGGTGTTCCGTCTGGGCACCCATCTACATGGGCTTAACGATGACGTCCCATGGAGCCAATTGTCTGTATAATGAGACCACTGAATAATGATTGTGCACCATTAACAAATTGGTTTGGTGGATTAAACTTAATAGGTCCACTTTTTCCAAGTATCTGAGACTCCGAAAACATGCATATGGTCCGTTGTATAGATACACACTAAACTGGACGACCGCCCAGTCCTTGGAATACAACCATGCCACCATAATCCCAATCATATCACGCACACTGGGATGATCAAGGGTAGCCTGCCGATTAGGACATTGCCGTTATGCAACCTGGATTCTATCAAGCAGCATGATGCCAATAGTTAGTCACATTAGTCTTTCCGTCTAGACCGAGATAAGATCGGGACTCTACAGACCTCACACGCGCACTGTGGCCACCTAACCTGACGTGCGCACATGAACTGCGCATGCGCGAAGCATAGACAGTTCCTGAGCAAGCATGTTGTTTAGATCAGTGTGAAGAGGCTGCGCATGCTCACTACCGACTAGCGGCACTCGCAGACACTGATCGCATGCTACCTCGCTTGCAACATACAGACGCCCTGTATGGCCACAGGACGGAATACCCATACATGGGATGATCTTTGCTTCCGCCTAATTAACGAAATGGGCTATAAATATACGATCACCGCTACCTGTCTCCACATCAGCGGAGCAGCGTGCGGGGTAAGACGGTGACCAGAGCGTCCAGAGTCTGTGAGTATCAATGGCGAAAAACAGCGCTAGACCATGAGAACCTATAACCATCTGAATAAATAAGTGCAATAGAATGAATTGTTAAATGCCTCATTCTTCACTACAGATAGCCATTGATGCAACACCCCGACGTCCCACTTGCTCATGAAGCCAGCAAATTAAGCTTCAGAAGTATGAAAGAACTTACAGTAAAAAAACCTAGTATCCTATGTGTTTTATGTAGTTTGTGTTGTGAGTCGTTTATTTTTTTATTTTTTTTTTTTATTTTTTCAAAGCTTAATACAAGCAATATGGTCAGGTTCCAGGTGACTGCACCTGCTTGAACTACCCGCTACATGGGTAACCATTAGGTGACATATTTTTTGTCTTTTGTCTTTCTACAGGTCATTGTGCCTCTAGCAGACCGCTGTAGGCACACTTAGCCAATTTAAATTTTTCACTTTTTATGTAAATACACTTTTTATGTAAAAAAGACGTGAGTAGGGAAGGGAGTTTGTGCCCCTGTCCTGAAGAAGGAGCTTGTCTCCGAAACATGTCGACACAAAAAGCACACCAGAGGTCCTGTTCATCAACATAACAGGTCAGACCTCACCCTGCACTTTCTTTTAACAGTACCAGCCAGAGCACAGAATAAAAATTTCTTTTTCACTCTAGTGCCAGGTACTTTTTAACTTTCACCGCACACCCTACTCACTTATAAACATTACCCACACACTGGACACCACACATAGCCAACACCTGTAGTGCTCCCGCGTAGCCGTAGGTCGCAGCACGCCGCATCCCGATAGAGGGGTGCGAAGACCCCGATGATGAAGCATGACACCAAGGGGCCTGTTGGTGTGTGAGGGGTATTTTTACAAACAATGAGTGCTTCATTATCCATTTGATCACTCAACCTCACCAGCAACATAAACACCATTCATATTCTCATTATCCTCCTAGAATTTAGAGGGCAGCAGTCTGTGTATAAAGACCAAAGAACAGACCGACTTTGCTCAGTTCAACGGGTCCTGCCTGTATCCTAGGCTGAAGACAACAACATGATCTCATGGGTCATATCACTGGTGGGGGTTAAAATTATTTGACCAATTCCTATGTGTAGCCCAAACAAAACTAATTAGCTTCAGCCATAATGCCATCACGTTTCAAACCCTATGTTCTCTGGTTATCCTGAGGGCGTGGACTGGAGATGTCTTAACTGAAAGGAATATAGAAAATGTGGTGTCATTGAATTATAGAGGACTTCCTACACGTAGTTACATATAGGCATAAATTGCAACATTGTTCGCAGCAGAATAAAGTACCTGATTTTAAAGGGGCCTCCCATGTAGTGCATTGCAAATAATGGGTCAGCCGATCTGTGACGTTAATCAAGCTGTGAAAGACAAACACTAAATGTAGATGTTGGCAGGGGTATGACTGATGCAATAGCTGTAGGTTATGGCTTTATACCAGGGATTTTATAATACCTTTAGTCAAAGATTTCATACCGGATCTGTTAATCTGTTTCTAAACGTTGTCATCGTGAGGCTGTGAAAGTTCAACAATCCTTATCCTAGTAGAAAAAAAGCCTGCGTTAGAAGGGCAGTGCGAATGAATTAGTAAAAGAAATTGTAAAAAAAGTGCGGAGCGCTACAGATTATTACAGCCCCACTATCTTAACCGGCGCCATTCCGGTGTGGACGCCACTGAGAGAGGTCCGGGAGCACAAGGATTCATTGGCCGCTAAGCAACTTGAAAACAACTTTAGCAGTTGAGCTCAGCGGTTACCGCACGCCTCTATACTCACCTAGCCGATTGTCAACATTCAGACGCAACTTGCCTGGTATGTTCCCAATGCGCTCCAGCTTAACAGCAGCTCAGTTACTCAGCGTATCTTCGGCAGAGTGACGATTCTCAGAACTGGGCGTCACATGTCCACTCTATCTGCAAGCTGTAAACTGTGGACTGGAATGCCGGCTACAGTGTATTCTGGGTACCGTAGTTCATTTTATAAATGGCAGATTTCTGAGTGATCATTGAGGCCGCGGGTAGCGGGAGCAAATTTCATAATAAGAAATGCCTCTTTTTGGGATAGCTGTAGGGACGGGCCCGGAGGTCAGTGCAGGAGTTGTCGGGCCCTTGAAGTCACATGCGTTGCAGATCGAACTCCTCTCTGATGAAGTCAGGAGGGCTGGCGTCAGCAGGCATCAAGTGCTGCAGTGCGAAGTGCAGCGGTGCGGTGTGTGGTGCCCTCAGTTCACGGTGCGAGCAGCGGCTCGGTGATGGCGTCCGATGGCATCGTCAGTAAGACCAGGGTCGCAGTGCGAAGTGAATGCGGTGCTTGTCGGGGTGCTGGCAGGTCACAGTGCAAGCAGTGTCGTCGTTGCTGAAGCGCTGTCAGCTGACAAACGGGAGTCGATGGTGCCGGCATGCCAAGGCTGCGGTGCCGGAGGAGGGCGGTGCGTCATGTAACTTTACAAAAGGTGCCCTCGATCCACGGTTCAAGCAGCGGCGTAGATTTCGTCATTGGAGAGGTGGCGTTGGGGATACCAAGGCGTCGTCGTGAGGCGGAGCGGAGTGCGGTGCCCACAGGTCACGGTACGAACAGTGGCGTCTGCAGGAGTCGTCGGTAAGACCAGTGTCGCGGTGCGGCGTTGCCCTCTGCGGTGCCTTCAGGACACAGAGTCAACAGGGGTGTCGTAGACCGTGTCGGGTTGCTTTTTCCTCTGTCGCAGCACAAAACACACAGTCCCCAGTGCTGAGGACAGAAGAGCTTGAAGTCTTTGCTGTTTCTAAGACTTCTTGAACAGGGGGAAGCTCTACTTTAAGCCCTTGGAGAAACTCCCAAAAGTAGATTGTAGAAAGTTCATTCCAGTCCTTCCACTGCTCAAGACAGAAGCAGACACTGCAGACCAGCACACAGCAACTTGGTAGTTCCTCCTCACAGCTTCTCCAGCTCTTCTTCTTGGCAGTCTTCTTGATCCAAAAGAATTCTAAAGTTCAGGGGTCTGGGCCCCAATATTTATATCCCAAAATCCTTTGATCTCTTAGGCAATGTGTGTCTCTGCCCAGCCAGAACGAGTTCTGCCTTCTCCGGCGTGACTTCCTGGCAGGAGGTGGAGAGGGCATTGCCAGAGGCAAACCAGGCCCTTTGAGGTGAGAGGAAATCTCCTCCTCCTTCCCCAATTGCTGCCCAGGTCTATTCAACCCTTTCCTGACCCACCTAAACTATTTGGAGCCACTCCTGCTACCCAGCCTTCTGTCATCCAAAACCCAGACAGGCAATCCACATTCCAGCAGAGGCACACGGGATGACTGAGCAAGAAATTACCTACTTTCTAAAAGTGGTATTTTCAAACATAATGTAAAAATCACCTTCACCAAAAGATGCATCTTTAGATTCTGAGTCCAGGCATACTAAACTTTATTTTCCTACCTAGTTCCCAGGGCCAGTTATTTTTATAAGATGTTATAAACAAACTTCCCATTCTGTCCTATGGGGACCAGGAAGCCTTGCAATAGTGAAAAACGAAATTGGCAGTAATTCACTATCAGGACATGCCACAAACACCAGGCATGTCCTACCTTTCACAAACTGCACCCTGCCCACAGGGGTACCTTGGGTCTACCTTAGGGGGTGGATGACATGTAAGAAAAGGGAAGGTTAGGGCCTGGCAAGTGGGTGCACTTGCCAAGTCGACATGGCAGTACCAGACAGCGCACAGGCTCTGCAATGGCAGGCCAGAGTCACATTTACGGGCTGTTTGGGTGGGTGGCACAATCCAGTGCTGCAGCCCACCAACAGCATTTGATCTACAGGCCCTGGCACATGCAGTGCACTTTACTAGGGCCTGACACATAAATCAAATAGTCCAATCATGGAAACACACCAATCCATAACACATTGTACCACAGGAGCACTTGCACTTTACCACTGATCAGCAGTGAGAAAAATGCGCAGAAACACTAAGCCAGCACAAACAGAGTCAAAACCGGGAGGTCAGAAAGCAAAAACTCAGGGGAAACACAACAAAAGATGCCAAGTCTAACACATGTCACCTCCAGCTGAAAGTAGGGAGAACTACCCAACCTCCTGGGAGTTCTCTTCAGTAAGGCGGAAGAACCTGGACAGACCATCTGCATTGGTGTGTTCTGTGCCAGGGCGGTGTTCCACTGTAAAGTCCATTCCCTGTAGGGAGATGGAAAGCCTCAGCAGTTTTGGATTCTCACCCCTAATTTTACATCAACCATTGGAGGGGCCTGTGGTTTGTCTGAACCTGGAAGTGAGTCCCAAACAGGTAGGGCTTCAGCTTCTCCAGTGCCCAGACTACAGCAAAAGTTTCCCTTTCTATGGAACTCCATCTCTGTTACCGGGGGAGTAGTCTCCTGCTAAGGAAGACCACAGGCTGGTCTAGGCCCTCTTTGTTCAGTTGTGAGAGCACCGCTCCCACCCAATGCTCCGAAGTGTCGGTCTGCACGACAAATTCCTTGGAGAAGTCGGGTACCTTGAGCACGGGTGCATTGAGCATGGGTGCCGTGCACATGGCGGCCTTCAGGGCATCAAAAGCCTTCTGGTAGGACTCAGTCCAGATCACCTTCTTCGGCTGCTTTCTGAAAGTCAGCTCTGTTAAAGGAGCAACAATGGTGCCATACCCCTTAACAAACCTACTGTAGTAACCTGTGAGTCTTAAGAAGGCCCTCACCTCTGTCTGGCTCTTGGGGGGCTCCCAAGCCAGAATGGTGTCAATCTTGGGTTGCATGGGCGCCACATGGCCGCTTCCTACCTGGTGTCCCAAATACACCACCGAACCCTGTCCGATCTGACACTTACTGGCCTTGATCGTGAGGCTGATCGTGAGGCCTGCCCTCAGCAGCACCTTCAACACTTCACCAAGGTGCTGTAAGGGTTCTTCCCAGCTGGGACTGAAAACGGCGATGTCATCCAGGTAGGCAGCACTGAAATCCTCCAGCCCAGCCAACACCTGGTTGACCAATCTCTGAAAGGTGGCAGTGGCATTCTTCAACCCAAAGGGCATCACCTGGAACTGTTAATCTCCTTCTGGGGTGGAAAATGCTGACCTCTCCTTGGCCCCATCGGTTAAGGCAATCTGCCAGTACCCAGAAGTTAAATCAAACGTGCTGAGGAACTTGGCAGCTCCCAACTGATCAATGAGCTCATCTGATCTGGGGATGGGGTGTGCGTCAGTCCTGGTGATGGCATTGAGCCCACGGTAGTCCACACAAAACCGCAGTTCTGGAGTGGCACCGGGTGCAGCAGCCTTTAGGACCAAGACCACTGGGCTGGCCCAAAGACTGTTGGAAGGCTTGGCCTTGGGGGTGGTGAGGGCTGGTGAATTTGTAGGTTATACCACACTCCTTCCACAAGGATGTCATAGACTTGGATGTGAAATTGGTACCCCTGTCAGAAACCACCTCTCTGGGTCAGCCTACTCGGGAAAAGATCCCCATTAACACCCGACCCACCACTGAAGCCGTCGTTTTCCTGAGAGGGATTGCCTCTGGATACCCGGTGGCATGGTCCACCAAGACCAGGATGTACTGTTGCACATGGCTGTCTTGGGATCCAGTGACCTCACAATGTCCATCCCTACACTTTCAAAGTGCGTTCCAACAACTGGCAAAGGTTGGAGAGGAGCTTTGACCTTCCTCCCACTCTTAACACTTGCCTGGCAAGTTTGGCAAGACCTGCAATGTCCATCTGACTGCCTTCGCATTTGGGGCCAGAAAAAGAGGGTGATAAGCATGTCAAAGGTCTTGTCCTGCCCCAAATTTCCTGCCAAAGGCACGTCATGACCCAGACCAAGTAGGAAGATCCTGAAGCGCTGGGGTACCACCAGCACATGGGCTGACCCAGGAGATCCTTCTCCCAGTAGATCCAATGTGATCCGGACTGATGACCAGCTGCCTGCTCTGCAGCCTGCCGCTGCAGACCCTCCGGAGAAGGGCACTCCTGCTCCTTACAGAATTCCTCCCTGGTGGGACCCCCTTCTTGCTGCCAATGGGCCAGCTCAGAGATGTCCCCCAGTTCAGCTACCTGCTCCCCTGTAGGAACCGAGGCATCCCCCTCAAGGTCCGCCTCCTCCCGGTTGGTGGGAACTTCAGGGGATGTCTACCAGCGCCCCTTGCCATTTCTCTTGGCAGGGACTTGGGACACTGTTTCAGGCTCCAAGTTCTCTTGATCACCCTCTCTGGCCGCCACTGACCGAGTGGACACGCATGCCCACTCTAGCAACCCAAGCATCTCCAAGTGAGACCTAAGCTCAACATCCTTCCATAAGGACTGCTCCAGGTCGTTACCAAGCAGCCAATCTACCGGCATGGAAGGGCTCACAACCACCCTCAAGGGACCTTAGACACCCCCCCCCCCCACTCGAAGGGAACCTGCGCCACCAGACACTGGTGCTCTGAATTGTGTACAGCAATTACTTGGTGGAATGCCCCTGGGACTACCTGCTTCGCAGAGACCAGGTGACACCGGACTGAGGTCATACTGGCTCCAGTATCTCTGAGAGCCTGTACCCTTTTCCCATTGATGGTCACACAGGTCCTGTATTTCTTTGTGTTAGGAGGCACCTGGTTTCCTGGGACCATCTCACTGTCCCCTAGTGAGACGAGGGTCATTTCTGCGGGATCCCCACCCTCCTGTGGGTACTCTTCCTCCCCAAGCACTACACTAGCCAACACCTTGGACTGCCCACCGGTGGGTGGCTGTACCCCCTTAGGGTACCTGGGGTACCCCTTCATGTGGCCCACCTGGTCACATGAAAATCACTTGCGGGGGCCGGTCTCAGTAGGTTTTCCTGAAGAGACCCCTTGCTTCTTATCTCCGGGGGGATGGGAACCTTTACCCTGGGTGTTAGTTTGGGGCCTTTTATAGAACTCCTGTGCTTTACCCTTGTCCCCCCTACTTTTCTGCTGGGGACCCTACCCGCCTTTCACTGAGTCTCCCCCAAATGCTTTCTTGTGGACCTGGGTACTCACCGAGCGGTCCCCCTCCATAGCAAGCTTCCTGGGGTCAGTCAGCTTACTATCCACTAGGTGCTGGCGCAGATCTGCAAAACAGACTAGACAAGTGCTCCCATGCAATTAAATTGTAGAGCCCCTGATAATCTGTCACATTACTGCCCCTCACCCAGCCATCCAATGACCTGCAGAACGAATCTTCACATTCCAACCAAGTGTTGGCATCATAGTTGTTACTGAACCTAAACTGATCCCTGTACTTCTCAGGAGTGAGTCCATACCTGGTGAGGAGAGCGTCCTTCATGTCAGGATAGATTAGGTTCTGCCCCGTACCCAAAGCTATTAGGGTATCCCTAGCTTCTTCCGGAAAGAGAGGCCAAAACCCTGCCCCCCCAGTTCCTTTCAGGGACCCCATTCATATGAATAGCCGCCTCGTACCCTTGAAACCACCTTTGTATGTCATCCCACTTCTGGTACTCTTTACCTACATTCTTGGGAATGTACACAATCCTATAGGCCTGGACTGAAGAGTTGCTGCCACCATCCGTGCTGGATTTGCTTTTCAATTCCAGCTCCTTGAGCCCATGCTCATGGTCTAATACCATCCTCTGTGACTCCATCTTGAGCCTCTCAAGCTCTATCTTGTGCCTCCTAGCATTCTGTCTGTCTTCCAGCTCCTCTGGGGACAAACCACTGCTAGCTGGCCTGGAGTGATCCCCCCTCCCAAAAGCACATCCACCTTAGGAATAGGCTCCTCTGCCTCTCCACTGGGAATACCAGATTGCTCGCTGGCATGTCTGGCTACTACCCAGGCCCTCAGTGCCTTTTGTAGCTCCTCCTTTCTAGTGAGGCCTCCGACTTGGACTTTTAGGTTTTGGCAAATCGCTTTTAACTCCTTCATGTTGTAGGATTCCAACCTATCCACCTCAAAGGCAATTTCCATGGATGCAACAGATGATGCTCTCGATTCAGGCATAATGAAGGAGCAAGTTCAAGCTGGCAAGGTCAGAAATAGGCCAAAAACACAAGAATGCAGTACGTAAATGTCTGCGATATCGTAGTAGTGCAAATCAATCAGTAAGTCAAGTGCAAGTCCTATCCTCACCACTGACAACCAATGTTAGAAATTGGATTTTTGGTTGGCTAGGGCATGTGCCAAAGTCAGTCAGAAACCACCACTCTAGTCAGGATAAGGGAGTAACACTCCTAAAATAACCCCTGCTCACCCCCTTGGTAGCTTGGCACGAGCAGTCAGGCTTATCTTAGAGGCAGTGTGTAAAGCATTTGCACATAACCAAGAGTAAAACAGTGTAAGTACTACAAAAGGACACCATACCAGTTTAGGAAAATATCCAATATTTGTATATACTTAAGACAAGACCAAAAATGATAAAAATCCACAATAGAGTACTTAAAAATCTTAAGTTATCAAAATATGCTTGAAAAGCAGTTCCTTGATGTTGATAGCTTTGTCCGGGGCTATCGCGGCGTCGTGAACAAACAAATCCAAACAGTTCTGGCTGACCGCTGCGTTGTGGGCCAGCTGCGGTGTCGGGAAGACCCGCAAACAGTACCTTTTAGAAATGCAGGGGGCGTCAGCGACCTCTCGTTGAGCTTCAGAAAGCACGGCGTAGGCAGGCGTCGGTTCTGAAGGTCGGTGCAGGAGTCGTTGGGGCCCTTGAAGTCACACGCGTTGCAGATCGAAATCCTCTCTGATGAAGTGCGGAGCGCTGGCATCGGCAGGCATCAAGTGCTGCAGTGTGAAGTGCAGGGGTGCGGCGTGTGGTGCCCTCAGGTCGCGGTGCGAGCAGTGGCCCGGTGACAGCGTCCAATGGCGTCGTCAGTGAGACCAGGATCGCGGTGCGAAGTGAATGCAGTGCTCGTCGCGGTGCTGGCAGGTCGCGGTGCAGGCAGAGGTTCCATGGCGGCGTCTGATCGTGTCGTCGGTGAGACCAGGGTCGCGGTGTGAAGTGAATGCGGTGCTCGTCGCGGTGCAGGTCGCGGTTCAAGCAGCGGCGTGGTCATTGCTGAAGCGCTGTCGTCGGCTGATGAACTGGAGTCGATGGCGCTGGCATCGACAGGCCAAGGCTGCGGTGCGGGATGAGGGCAGTGTGTCGTGAAACTTTACGAGTAGTGCCCTCGAACCACGGTGCAAGCAGCAGTGTCAGGAATACCAAGGCGTCGTCATGAAGCGAGGCAGCGTGGAGTGCGGTGCCCACAGGTCGCGGTGCGAGCAGCGGCTCGGGGGCGACGTTAGCTGGCATCGTCGGTGAGACCAGGGTCGAGTTGCAGCGTTGCCCCCTGTGGTGCCTTCAGGACACGGAGTCAGCAGCAGCGTCACAGACAGCATCGGGTTGCTTTTTCCTCTATTGCAGCACAATACACACAGTCCGCAGTGCTGAGGGCAGAAGAGCTTGAAGTCTTTGCTGTTCCTCAGACTTCTTGAACAGGGGGCAAGCTCTACTTCAAGCCCTTAGAGAAACTCCCAAAAGCAGATTGCAGAAAGTTCAGTCCAGTCCTTTCACTGCCCAAGACAGAAGCAGCCATTGCAGGCCAACACAGCAAAGTGGCAGTTCCTCCTCACAGCTTCTCCAGCTCCTCTTCTTGGCAGTCTTCTTGATCCAAAAGAGTTCTAAAGTTCAGCGGTCCGGGCCCCAATACTTGTATCCCACAATCTTTTGATCTCTTAGGCAGAGAGTTTCTGTGCCCAGCCAGAACCAGTTAGGAATATGCCATTCGAACTACCCTTGCACGATTCCAGAGGGTGTGACTTCCTGGCAGGAGGTGGAGACAGCATTGTCGGAGGCAGACCAGGCCCTTTGAGGTGCGAGGAAATCTGCTCCCCCTTTCCCAATTGCAGCCTAGGTCTATTCAGCCCTTTTCTGATCCACCTAGACTATCTGGAGCCACTCCTGCTCCCCGCCCTTCTGTCATCCAAAACCCAGACATGCAATCCACATTCAATAAGAGGCACATGGGATGACTGAGCAAGAAAATACCTACTTTCTAAAAGTGGTATTTTCAAACACAGAATGTAAAAATCACCTTCACTAAAAGATGCATCTTTAGATTCTGAGCTCCGGCATACTAAGCTTTATTTTTCTACCTAGTTCCCAGGGCCAGTTCTGTTTATAAGATGTTATAAATAAACTTCCCATCCTGTCCTATGGGGAACAGGTAGCCTTGCAATAGTAAAAAACGAAATTGGCAGTAATTCACTATTAGGACATGCCACGCACACTATGGCATGTCCTACCTTTCACCTACACTGCACCCAGCCCCCAGGGGTACCTTGGGCCTACCTTAGGGGTGACTGGCATGTAAGAAAAGGGAAGATTAGGGCCCGGCAAGTGGGTGCGCTTGCCAAGTCGACATGGCAGTACCAGACTCCGCACAGGCTCTGCAATGGTAGGCCAGAGTCACATTTACGGGCAGTTTGGGTGGGTGGCACCACCCGAGGCTGCAGCCCACCAACAGCATTTGATCTACAGACCCTGACACATGCAGTGCACTTTACTAAAGAATGACACATAAATCAAATAGGCCAATCCTGGAAACACAAATCCATAACACAGTGTACCACAGGAGCACTTGCACTTTACCACTGATCAGCAATGAGAAAAGTGTGCAGAAACACTAAGCCAGCACAAACAGAGTCAAAACCGGGAGGTCGGAAAGCAAAAACTCTGGGGAAACACGCCAAAAGATGCCAAGTCTAACAGGTACAGACTTTAAAATTAACTTAAGGAAGACATCCTCTGCAAACTAGCAAGATGGAAGTCTTTAACTCATTTAAGGGTAGACTAGAAGCAATGTTAAATGCGTTGTATTCATTGCCATACTTCTTTCTGGCTCTCCTCACATCAAAACAAAAGTAGAATATTCAGGCTCTGCAGAAGAAGCTACACTTTTTTGGGTGTGGAGCAAAAAAGGGCTACAGTCTCAAGCAGAGTTGAAGAAATTTAAAGAAGGCCCACGTGGGATGGGTATGCCCAAGCTTGGGTCCCATGCACACGTCACTGAAAACAAGCTGATAAGCCAATAACTAGAGCAAAAATGGTTTTGGGTTGCTTATGTTCCAGTTCAGAGAGGTCCTGGCTTTGCAGCTCGGGCTGTTCCTATTGAAGCAGGGTGAAGACTGCATATAGCCAGGTCCAAACTGAGGTGGCACAGTGTGCAAAATAACGATGGATTGAGATGCGGCCCAAATGTTTACCAGTAGCTGAGATTAATTCAAGCATTCCATCCATCACTGCTTTGTATACTTATTGTCGCCTCAAACTGGCAGTGCAAATTACTTGAGAGGGTCCATAAATTGCGATTAATCCAAAAGTAATAAATATGTGGGAAACGGAATGTGTGACAATGACTGATTACAGATAATATGATCCCTGGAGAACTCCTAGCATAGGACGAAACGTGTTGGCTGGGCTGGCTTTTCATGTGTGTTAAATACCAATAAAGATGAATTCCTACATTTGAAGATTGAAACCGTTTTCTTTGGATAAATCTGAACATAATGAACTGGAAGTATTGTTTGATTATTCCTAATGAGAGGATAAATATAATCTACTCTGAGATGATTAGAAGACAACATATTTATTAGGATTAAAGTTGAATACTTCTTGCTGGATTTTGATTAGGTAAGCACCCAACAGGAGCACAGTTGCACTCCCGGTTTGCAGACATTGAAGTTAGGAGCCAGGGGAGCTACAAACAATCCCCGCTGTGTTGGCTGGAGATGACGTGGGGGAGCAGACTACATTTCCCAGCTACCAGATTCCTGCTTCCTTTACCGCCCTTAGTGCTGTAAAAGCATGGTGAGCACCTGTGGCGCAGTACCCAACAGGAGCCCAGTTGCACTCCCAGTTTGCAGACTTTGAAGTCGGGAGAAAGGGGAGCTACATACAATCCGTGCGGTGTTGGCAGGAGACGACGTGGGGGGAGCGGACTACATTTCCCAGCTCCCCCAGCCACCGGATTCCTGCTTCCTTTTCTGCCTTCAGCGTTGTAAAAGCGCGGTGAGCACCCGCAGCGCTGTACCCAACAGGTGCCCAGTTGCACTCCTGGTTTGCAGACATTGAAGTTGGGAGCAAGGGATGCTACACACAATTCCCACGGTGTTGACTGGAGATGACCTGGGGAGAGCGGGCTACATTTCCCAGCTCCCCCAGCTATTGGATTCTTGGTTCCTGCTTCCTTTTCCGTCCTCAGCGCTGTAAAAGCTCGGTCAGCAGCCACTGCGCTGTACCCAGCAAGAGCCCAGTTGCACTCCCGGTTTGCAGACTTTGAAGTTGAGAGCAAGGGGAGCTACACACAATTCCTGCTGTGTTGGCTGGAGACATTGTTGGGGGAGCGGACTACATTTCCCAGATCCCCAGCTACTGGATGGCTGCTTCCTCTTCCGCCCTCAGTGCTGTAAAAGCCCTGTGAGCACCCACAGCGCAGGAGGGACGAGCGGGGACGAGCCTGGAGCAAGTGCGGGCCTGTTAGAGGCTGGGCCCGCCATCCAACATCCACGTCTGAAATAAGGTACTCCTACACTTATCTGCAATTATGGTGAAAAGAAGGTGACTGGCAGAAAAAACTGGAGGAGGGGTGGGAGCGACCTGGGATTTGTGCTGGATTAGAGTGGCAAATGTTCTTTCTCATGAAATAAAGTTAACTGAAAGGCGCTTAACAATGGAACCGCTTCTTTTTCCTCTGTGGTCGCCTACAGGAAGTGAAAAGGAGTCCTTACTTGTTACTCAGCCACCATCACTGATAACATCATCGGATCTCCCACCGGGTCAATAATGGTCTTCCCCCCCGCAACTTAACTCCTCTGGCCAAAGCAAGGAGGGGTTTGGATCTTTCTCCCTCTAATATCGTTCCAAAGGACTCCATGCGTAATCAACCTGCCAAGCGTCACAGAGCGTGGGGAGCTCTGAAGAAAAAACAAACTAAAATAACCCGAGCCCCCAAATTTAAAGCCCCACAAACTAGGACAGCCACAGCTAATCTTGTAACACAAGCTTCCCCAGTATATGCTAACATTTTATCGTTAAAATCAGTTCTGGGTGAGGTACTATGGAAGAAGATAGCAAAAAGGATAACCACTATAATGTACCCTATTTTAATTAAACTGAACCAAATCGAACAGAGGTTGGCCGACTTAGAGACACAGAACCGTCTACTACTATTCCAATCGCAGCCCCCAAGAGACCCCTTTCCAGATGCACCTACAAATAGATACCCAGTTCAACTAAATGAGACCATCTATTTTACCGACAAAATTAATTCCACCGGTCGCCACCATCAGGGTCTTAGGTCAACCTTCAATTAGTACTCCGAACTTTAACACTTTACGGGAGACTCGGAACCCTCAGCAGAAGAGTATAAGGGAGGTATTCCAACAGGTACCAACAGCCCACGAGGAAACAAGAGGGGCAACTCAGTCAGCAGGAACACAAGAGAATTATCCCAAAGCGGTAGTCAACCAACCGCAACAAGTTCTTCACCTTCTACCACCAGCCTCCCCCTGGTACTGGTCCTGGTGAATGTTCCTCCACTCCGGGAAAACCAGATTGATTCTACGATACAGTTATTGGACAAATGTCTTCATTGGCTAACAGACAATCTTAAGGATTCAGGAATGGGGAGTTACCAACTGGCTAATAAAATTATCATGGCCAGGAGAAAGGGGTGGGTGGGCAGTTCAAGTAAATCCTTACTGGCGATTGCGTGGTGATTAATTTTAGTAATTCCTCCACAGAATATTTTCTCTTAGATAATCTTCGTAGATTTTCTCCTAGGACCTCGCAGATTGTCACTCTACCATTGGAGCATTTTTACAAGCAGGGTAAAATGTCATGCATAGGTCATAGGGTCAGAAGAATGCCGAAACACCCTTTCTTGAGGATTCTAACATTAGTGCAGGGGCAAGGTTGCAAAATAGATTCACAGCTATTTCATATTTGGAATCTTGTGACTGACTAACCTCACCAGCCCCCTTATCAATAGGGAGGGTAATTGTGCCAGTTCCTCTAGTGCCCAGCTTACAGGTGGTCTCAATAACCCCACTATCTGTAGAGAGGGCTTTTACAGCAGTAACCCCCGTCTCCAGTATCCAGGAGATTGCCCTGAGTATTATACCTCCCTCGATTGTCGTAGAGGAAATGAGGACCACTTTGGCATCCTGGAATGTGGCAGGAATAGCCTCCAAGATAGGAAACGCTCATAGGCAAACTCTTTGGCAATGATGATTATATTTTTCTAGGAGCCGTGGGCTAAAGATCCAGTCTTTTTTCCTGGGTTTCGTACCTTTCACACACCCGCAATCCCATCACTCTCTGGTAGGGCAAAGGGGGGACTAATAACCCTAATTTCTAACACCATACCCTTTCAAGTCAGGCCGGTTGGCTTTTTAAATAACCATTTCCAGCTCATTCAACTTGATCACAGGAAAGAAGAAGTCTGGTTAATTATCAACTACTATAATAACGATTTGGGGAGAAACATGAAGGTAGTGGCAGATGCTCTAGCACATGAGATAGAAAAATGCACTGCAAATATAAATAGGGGCAGTGTTAATTTCATATGGGAGGGGGACTTTAATATCCACCTTTGCAAATGTAATGGGACTATGGTGTGTGGATTAGAAGACCCACAGGTAACTCTCTTCAACATTTCATGCATGATTACGGTGAAGTTTTGAATAAATGACTATATAAATGGAATCTGGGAATAATAAATAATATAAAAGTGGGTGAAATATGGAGAACATTTAGAAGGGGAAACCAAGAGTACACAATCGACTTTATTTTATCATCTGCCACACTAAACGGGAAATTGGTCCACACTGGCACCCTATTTTCGTGTTATAGTGATCACGCCATCTTATTTATCCCTCTAAGCATCCTGTCCATGGCAAAAGATTACCAACAGGTAATGGATGGTGTGACTCTAACAAAGAAAAACGGCTCCCAACTTAAGTAGACACAGGCTCAGAAGTTAAATTTGGTCCCTGAAATATTAGCTCAAGCCAAGAAAGAAATTATGTATGGCTTGTATGAGAGTTCTTCTCCTTCACTCTTAGACACCCAGTTTAGAGCCATTTTGATGAAATTAAAAGAAGCACTTACTTGTTCAAAGGTGACAACTAATTTCTCTACCACCCGTTGGTTTGATTCATTATGATCTACTACCAAAAAAGCCCTTGTTAACGCCCTAAAATCCACCCTAGAGATCCCATCAAGATACAAGCACTACGCAATGATTACCAACAAGCGAGATGAAGAGAGAAGGATCTTAGGGAGCAGGCCAGGAAAGATCTTGAACAAGCAGCTATTTCGGGTAGTAGTAGGGATTTCTGGAAAATTGTAAATGCTCCCTATTTTAAAGATTCCAAAGATCCTTCCTTAAACACACATGTAGACGAGGAAGCATGGGTGGGACATTTTGAAAGTATTTTTGGCTCCACCAACCCCTTAACATTGCTACACCCCAACTTAAACTCTGCATCCCAAGGCAGGCTAACCTTCTCATTATTGGAGGTTAGAATGGGGCTGGAGGCTTGTGCCCTCGGAAAAGCTCCGGGGCCTGATGGAGTCCAAGTTGATCTCTTCCAGGAAAGTTATGATATGTGGTTCCCCCTACTAACTAATGTTTCTAACACTATTGTGATAGAGGGTCGGCCGCCATCCCAGAGTGTAATAGTGCCTATATACAACAAGCATTGGCATAGCCAAAAGTTCTTATAACTGTTTAGTTATCCAGCACAATATCTGTGGTGCAACAACATCAAATGTTGCATGGCTAAACATTTATAAGGTCCCAAAGGCGAGACCTATTGGCTATGCCAGTGCTTGTACTACTTTATCCCGGTCTTGGTAAACCCGATAGGCCTGGCTTTGATGTTCCAAATATAAGTTCTTGTAATGTGTGAAAAGCGCAAGTTTGCTTCTTGTATTAGCTAGCATACATTAGCACATTAACGCCAGACCGCCATTGCCAATGCTTATTTTTATATCACACAAAACTGTATGTTGGGATTTTAGAACACGTACTTGAAATATTGAAAAATAAACTACGACTCCAGGAACAAAACATGCAATTGTCTAAAACTCCAAGACTGGTCAAGTTGTCACGGTGCAACCCTGCAGGCTCATCACACAAAAAAATGTTGTTCCTATGCAAAGCACAAGCTGTTTCCTCACACAAGCCATAAACACATCTACACATCCAACAGACGCACACTGCTGGTTGAAATCTCCTGCAGCGCACAGTCCCTCGCATGCGATTGCCACAGACACATTGCTCCCAGAGAGACAGCACATGGTGCTGCCCCTGCCACACACAGAGCACACGCATTCTATGTCTTTTGCATGAAAACACACACACCTCACAGATGGCTGGTCCATTGTCGTGTGAGACACCTCAAGTGCTGATGTTATAATCCACTTTACATGCTGACGCTCCTATTATGTTAGTTCATCTGAAAGATAAAACTGCAAGTCCCGGCATGCAACCCACCGTTAGCTGCAAAGCCTAGAAAGGGAAAGATGGCACACGTGACAAGAGGTCACATGGCGGGTATTCACACAAAGACAATGTCCCTCAAAATTCTCCTTCCCAATCCCGCTGCCCCCACACACAAAGGACGCAACTACCTGGCATACAGTACACAAGGTCCAAGATACACATTACACACAGCCATACCCCACCCCCAGTACAACACGCACACGTACACTCACCCAGAAGATGATGTTGAAGGCGAAGAGGGAGTACTTGCGCAGCAGCTCACTTCTGGCCCCCTGTATGGCTGCTGCTTGCTTGACATAGTGCAGGATGAGATGTGGGGGACAGGGGGAGGTGAGCAGACACGGAGCAATCAGAGGGCACATACAATGACCAATGAATAGATCAGCGGTACACGATAATGTGGGCAGCAGCAATGCTTGAAGGAGACTGCAGGGCCCTGGGTAGAGTGTCGGGCTCTGCGAAGGAGGGAAATAGCTTGGCTACAGGAGGAATGAGTTTGTTGGTGCTATGAGTGTGTCCGATCCCGCGAGACAGTGTCAAGTTACACCCGAATGTGTCAGGTTTCAACTTAGAGTGTTGAGTAAGTAAGTAAGTAAGTAAAGGGGGTTTTGTCATGCGCAAACTTAGCCCAGTGGGCGTCAAGGCGCCTAATTCCAAATCCAGCTCATAGCAGATAACCCTGCAGCTCAACCTGTGTAGGCTCTGGAGAAGCACCACGTTTTTAAGGCCTTTTTGAAGAGCGATAGAGAAGGTGAGGTCTTCAACTCCATCGGCAGGATGTTCCAGAGCTGTGGCGCAACGACGGAGAAGGCCCTGGCTCCCCATCTGGTGAGCTTAAAACGGGGGACAACAAGTTGAAGTAAACCCGAAGAACGCAAACACCGAGTAGGGTGATAACGGGTAAGCAGGGAGCTGATAGCGCCATTAGATCCATCCTCGAGAGCTCTATAGGTCAGGCACAGAATTTTAAAGTATATTCTGTGCTGAATAGGCAGCCAATGAAGATCTCTTCTCGCAGCAGTAGCAGAAGAGGACCTGGGAAGATCCAAGACAAAGCGTGCAGCAGCATTCTGCACGATTTGCAGTCGATGTATGAGGCCCTTGTTGGATTCCATGTAGAGCGAGTTACAATAGTCTAGTCTGGACCCAACAAGGGCGACTGCAATCTGCTTGCGTGCTTGAAGAGACAAATAGCTGCGAATTCTATTGAGCGTCCTGATCACACCCCAGCAGGTCGAAACAGTCCGATTCACCTGTAGGGACATCGAGAGTGAAGTATCGAACACCACACCCAGATTTCTGGCAGATTGCGAGGGAGTGGGGCAGATGCCAAGCGAGGAGGGCCACCATTCACTCGACCAGATATCATGGTCCTTCCCAAAGACCAAGACCTCAGTCTTGTCGCCATTTAGCTTCAGCGAGTTGACAACCATCCAATCTGCAACATGTTGCATACAGGACCTGAAGCTAGAGGCAGATGTTATGACAGAGGACTGAGTGAGTGAAACCATGATCTGGGTGTCATCGGCGTAGTGTAGTAGGCGAGAGGCTCAGGCTCCAAGGGGTAGTGTGGCACTCTAGGCCCTGTGACAAGACAGTACTAGACAGTGTAAAAGAGCAGCTACCAAGTTCTAGGGAGCGTGTGTTACAGATTCATACTCTGAGTGTTAAACTATAGAAACTGAGTGTGTAAACTGCAGGAGGGGAGATTGGCGGCGGGCTTTATAGGAGGAGTGTGCCAGGCATAGAATTTTAGACTGTGAGAGACGGGAGCGTCAGGCTTAAGGGGTGGGAGTCATTTTCTAGTTGGGATGCGAGGCTTGAGGCGAAAGTGTCGGCCTCTAGAATAGAGCGTTACTCCAAGCGATGAACACATCAGGGAGTGAGAGAACCCTTGGCTGTAGCAGTGTGTTCCAGGCTTTCAGAGAAGAGATGTAAAACTCAAGAGGAATCAGAGTGGGGAGATTTAATGCTAAAAGAGTGCATCAGATTTGAGGGAGAGTGTTTTGGGGTCGAGGAGTATGGCATATCAGTCTCTGTGAGCACCTTGTGACTGACTATATAGGCAGGGGTTGATAGTCCTTAAATAAAAGAGCATTGTTGTTCCTCTGATGCGCCACATGCTCAGTCTTGTGTAAGGGGCAGGTTTAGGTTGCGTTTTTTGTGTGGAGAGAGCACTGGCCTCAGCAGTCACAGATTTTCAGGAGAGCAACATAAGCACGTGTGAGCTCGGGCAGGTGCAAAATACAGGTCGTGGTGGTGAGAGGGCTCCACAGGCAGCAAGCAGTTTCTGGGAGTGAGGGTCCGGCATGCGCGTGAGGGCTTCTCAGGCCCACAGGCAGCAGGATAGGCACGGCTGGCGTTATCGATTCACACTCTACTGCCCTACAGTGGGGGAACTGTGTATCCATTTGGAAAACAGTTTAAAAACAAGCAACAAAAGCTGTAAAGTAGAGGGTGCATGGCATTAGAGTGTGGGTGGCATTCAGAAGCTGATCTCATTGTGTGAAAGCAATAGTTATTCTCGCTGCTGATTCAGCTGTAGCCCTCCTCAGCTCCCTTGGCGGCAGGAGCCTTGCGCCATCTGTCAGCGCGCGGGCAGTGATAGCCAGACGCACGAGGTGTGGAGTTAGTTCTCCACAGAAGTCATCCCTCCGCATGACGACTGCTGCTCCGGGCTTAAACCTGCAATATTGGCAAGCGCTAATGATCGTAATGTGTGGCGCTTATATAAACATACTTTGAGTTTCATGAGGCTCCTACGCTCAGAGTAGCCGCAGACTCAGTGGATAAAAAGACTCCTTGGATCGAGAGAAGCCACCGGCAAGACCAACCGTCAGCCGGAACCCACTACCGAGAAAGTTACTGCCGCCTCCTTACATAGGTATTAGGCAGAAGTGTCACTGAAGTCCCTGTGCGCCTCTGAGATAAGGAACACAGAGTAAAAAACATTATCACATGTTCTTACACAAGCGGTGATGCGTACGGAAGCGCTATCCCAGCAGCTGTGTTTTATTTGCATGGACTGCAGTAGTCACCACTATTAAAAAAACAACAAAAAAACAAGCGCGCGCCACGCGCTGAAAGTAAAAAAAAAAGTTTGATGAGGAGAGGAGGAGGCAGCAGTGGAGGGGGCCTGCGCCTGTTTCCCTTGCGGGAGCGAGCAGGAACCATCTGTTAATTACAAACAGATGGTTTCAAAGCTCGCTCCCGCAAGGGATTCGCCAAACGTGCATCCGTTGCCAATGAAAGCAATGCAAAGCGTGCACGTTTTGATTGCTAAAGCTCTCCTATGCAGCACATGCGCGCTACGTAGGTGAGACCTATAAAAGGTGATAGGGGGTCCCCTAAGAACTACCGACCAATTTCCCTTCTTTGCACCACTGTCAAGCTTATGGAACGGCTCTTATTAGCCAGACTGGAGGCTTGGGCTGATGACCATAGCATTTTATGCAGGCACAATATGGTTTCCGGAGGGGAGTGGGGGCAATGGAGCAGTGCCTAAACCTCTCATTATCCATAGACAAATACACCAAGGCAAAAGGCGGGAAGATCTACATGGCCTTTATGGATTAGATCGCAGCTTTTGACTGTGTTTCTCATCAGAAGCTGTGGTCTTTGATGGAGGGGATGGGCATTGATCCACCAATAATTTGTTTTATTCGCAAGCTGGACGCCAATGCCACTGCCTGTGTGCGGTTTGGCAGGAATGGGGAGTGCACACATTTCTTTAAGATCGAGAAGGGAGTAAAGCAGGGTTGTGTCCTTGCCCAGTTTATTTTTTCCATCTATACAAATGGGGTGAAGGCCGCCCTGTCTACTTCACCTTTGACGTCCCTACATTTGATCATACTCCTCTTCCGATATTGGCGAACACTGACAATGAGGTAATAATGGCTAGAACTGGGGTAGCCTTACAATCCCTAACAACATCATACACCACATTCATGGCCTCCTTAGATTTAAAAGTAAATGAATCCAAATCTTTTATAATCATATAAAACTTTATAAAGAAAGATATAAAGAAATAGCGGGAACAGGCAGAGGAGAAAAACACCCCTGTTTCCATGTGGCAGCAAAGAAAGGTGCTAGACTGTTTTTCATACTTAGGAGTCCTCTTTGATAAAAATCACTCCTGCTCTAACTTGGTGGCAGCAAGAGCACAAGGTATGGAAAGGAGCTTTCAAGCTATCAAGACTTTTGCGAAAAAATTAGGTGCTAGTCCCCTGGACACAATTAAAAACATCTACTGCGCAAAAACCAAGGCTGCAACAACATATGGGGCAGGAGTCTGGAGGATGGCAAATGTTGACCAACTTCAGCAACTGGAAGATAGCTTTTTCAAAAATCTAGTATCACTACCACACTCAGTTTCAAATTGTATTCTACTATTAGAATTTGGGCTACCCTATCTGAGTGACTTTATAAGATTGGCACCAATCCTAATGTGGCTCTCAATTTGGTGGAGGTCCACTGTAGATTTAACGCATCGTATCATCAAGGATTGCTGTAACTGGATCACTAAAAGAGGATTGATGGGCGTAAATATGTAGAGGTAGGATTGTCTGCACTAGGGCCGGGTGAATTATTCCAGGCTCCTAAATCCTGTAGGAGGGTTCCGAAGAAAAAGATAACAGAATTATTCATGCAGAGAGCAAATTATGCCTGAAGGGAAAAAAAACATTTCCAAAAAACTTCCCTTGCATAAGATCTCATTCCATCAAGAACAGGGGAAGGTTTTTACTATCTCTCGTATTACTAATGCACAGTATAGATTTATTCTATTGCGTTTTAGATTGAACCTGATTCCACTAATTTTAGGGTACCCAGAAGGAGATATAAACTCTCAGATTTGTCACCTTACCCATATAATAATCATGGAACCTCAATTTAACACTATTCTGCAAGTACTACACTGATGAAAGAAACGCATTCTCCCAATTCTGAGATACCATAAATGTACACAATGCAGGATGGCTCTGTATTTTTTAAAGGCTCTCCCGGATCCATTTGTGTTTTTCCCTAGCTTCATTTTTTTTTGGCTTGTATGAGTAAGAGGAAAACGCAGGGGTCGTTGCCTATTTAGTAGCAACTAGAATAGAACCAGACTTATTTATGCAACATGGGCCAAATTGTTATTAAGAGATTTTTAGGATTTTAACTGATTCAAATGGTTTTTGTGATTTGGTTCTACTATGCACATGGCTAACTTGATGTATGTGTCTTTTTAATTTTTAGATATATGGTTATATAGCCTGTTTTGTAATATTTTGGATTAATTTGTGCTTTTATGATCTGTTTTAAAAGAGCGAATAGTCGTTGTGTTGATGATGATTACAAACTTATTTAAGATAGGTTGGTAGCAGTTGCACCCATGACTTAAGCACCACTGGTAATGATACTGTTTAAAATAGCCTATGCAATGCATGCTGTGCCTTAACTGCCATTTTATTTGTGCCCTTACATTTTAAATTCGGTTTAGAAAACACTGTACTTTTGGCTTTATTTCAATAGCATGCACACTCATATTCTGTGGATTTCTCTTGTGCATCACAGCTATACACGCAAGTGAATGCTCAAAGTGTTTTGCTACCATAAGTATCTCTGACAAGGATGGATAATCCTTGAGGTAAAGCTCCTCTTTAGGTCGGTCATTACTAAACCACAGCATAAACTGATCACTGTACTATCATATGCGCTATTCCCAAAATTGTATGTAGAAGCCAATTTGAGAAGTGACACCATTCCACAGATTCCAATTCTCCTTGTATGCAACCTGCCAAAATGTCTTTCCAAAACTGAGGAAATGTTGGGAATGCAAAGCATGCCTAGCTTCATAATGCACAAGTCTAATTAATTTACAGTTGTAGAAACACTTTCCTTTTCTTCATCCGTGAGACCAGGGAAGTTCTCAAACACAGCCTGTCCTTCCCAAATCCAAGCAATGCATAAGCATGAAGCTTTATTTCTGCAATAACATTTGGGCGACATACTTGTTGATAATTGGAATATAGTTTCTTCCAATTAGACCATGTAAGAGTGGGTTACCTGGCAAAGGCAGAAAGAAAGGTGGAGGGGTTTTGTTTTGCATGGTAAACGTGACCCAAAGATTCAACTACAATCACACAAAAAACAACCCTATACACTTAACACACACCACTGGTACTCTGTATGATACTGAAAATCTTCCTGCAAAAGAAAACGAATATATGCAAGACATTATAGGCAATGTAGGTAATGGCAGAGAAAATACTTGCTTGAAAGTATGATGCACTGTAATTTAAAAAAATTCAGGTAACAAAAGGAACCTTTAAATACAATTCTTTGATATTACCACAAGATGGCGACGAGATACTATAAAACAACAGCTGCGGCCCACCCTAAAGTCTGTCAAGCTGAGTAAAGGTCAGCCTGACAGAGACTTTATTTACAGGTCATGCAGCCACGACCTAGACATGCACAGTCTCCTGGGGAGCCTCAGCTGACCTTTTCTGGGCTGAAGAGGTCACAGCTCCTGTGGGCATGAAATTTCTAGCCTGACAAAGCACCTTCAGGCCCTCCCCCTCGTGATGAGGGAGCGCAACTGATTGCTTCGGACCTCAGCGCTTAAGTTTTAAGCCCTGAAGTGCCCATAGTTGAGTGTCAACCCCGGACACCTCATCACAGTAGGGGGTGGGGTCAGCAGTCTCACTGACCTCATCCCACTCTGTGAGGAGTACGGGACTGCAGCATCAGCCAATGAGAGAAGGCAGCAGTCCCAACACGCCAAGACCTCGGAAGCAAAGCAGTGCAATTAAGTGTGATTTAAAAAAAAAATGTTTGGTGCGTACATGCATGAATATTTGTGAGTAAGTGTTATGAAAGGATGTGTGTGTGAATGAGTGAGTGTGTATATGTCCCATCTGCCAAGCTCCCTGCTAAAATTTCCAGCAAAACAAGAAGAAACAACTTCCCCCTTTCCACTGCAAAACAAAAAACTTTGTAGTGTGTTTTTCTTGTTACCTCTTTTCTTTTTTTAACTTTTATGTCAAGTTATTATCCGGGAAAAAATCAGCATACTGTCTCAGGAATCAAAGTCTAAGTAAACAGAGTCTATTATTGCCAACAAAGAAGAAGTGCATGACCCCTAAGAACACCAAAAAGGCTGTTTTTTTCCCCTCGCGATTAGAGGAGTTAACGGAGAGTATAAAAAGTAGAGGATCAAAAAAACTTAAAGAGAAGAGAATAAAGATTACTCCATCGTTAAGATCATATTTTAAAGTACAACAAGTGGTACAAGTGAGAGGTGGAAACCAAGATCAGGCTAATAACACGACCGATACAACGAATACAAAAAGCACATTAGAAACGTTGCCTGTACAGTTTTCAAGTATTACAGCAGGCGCCTTGAATACTAACCACAAGTTGGGAAAAGAAGTTGGAGAGCTTGTAGGTAAGGAAGTTTTGATAGGAGGGAATATGCAGTCGGTATCTCCGCCGGATCCTTTCACAAATATGACCTCTTCAATGGAACAACCATTATTAACAACTCAACCAGCACAGCTAATCTCTTTAACTCAATCAAGTACAAGTACCTCACCACAAATTGAAATCGAAAATGAAGAGTCCCAAGATTTCCAAGAGACTCATGAAGACGAGCAAGAAAACAGAGACAGAGACAGAGGTGCGACAGGAAACCTCTTAGAACTGTGTTTGGGTAAAATGATGGATAAAATAATGGGGGAAATGCGAGAAAAATTCGCAATTTCTGAGACGAATCAGAACAAAATACAAGAAGCAGTAGAAAGCCTAGATCAAAAAATAAATGACTTAGGGGTCAGAGTCACAGCAGTAGAGAGCGAGTTAAGCTCACTAAATAAGAGAGTAGACAACACCCAAAGAGAGATAAGACACTTGAAGGACAACGATAAAATAGTCAAAGAGAAACTTGAATCTCTGGAAAATCAAGGAAGGAGAAATAATATTCGCATTTTGAACGTCCCTGAGAACTCAGAGGGAACGGACATTAAGACCTACGTAATATCTCTACTAGAAGAATTTCTTCCGTGGACAAAAGACTACAACTTAGCGGAAGATATCCAGAGAGTACATAGAGACCCCTTTAGGAAAAGCAAAGAGAGGAAAACCCCGAGAAAAATCTTGGTAAACTTCAGAACATACACCTTGAAAGAAAAAATACTGAGCGAGGGTTTAAAAATTGGAAGTTTCAACAAAATGAGCTGGTCATTTCGCATCGATCAGATATCTGCAAAATTACACAAGATCGGCAATGGGAATTGGGGCAGTATATGCAGGAGCTAAAAACACTTGGAGCAAGCGTACAACTAAAATTCCCTGCCACGCTCAGAATAATGTGGCGAAACAAAATGTATAACCTAAGGGACCCAAAGGAGGTAGAGAACCTTATTCAATTAATAAAAGATCAAATTGAAATTGACAACTAAACAATGAATAAATCACCAAATCAAGGGCTGACTCAGACACACTCGATATATTCGATATATTAAAAATAAGAATGAACTAAAGTCCATAAAGACGTAGAAAAGAAAAGACAAATAGAAAGTATATGGGGTGAAGCAACCACTAATTTAAACTCAAAGAAGAAATTACCTGGAGAAAACGGAGCACGAAAACCGGGTGGAATAACACCTGGAAGAAAAAAAAAGGAGGCTTCCCCGGGGAGGGAAACTGAAAAGGAATCACAAAATGCAGAACTGTAAATACACATGGGTGGGGAGCAAAGTAGGGAAAAAAACAAAAAAAAATCCTCAAAATTGGAATATGAAAAGATTGGCAAGGGAGATAAAAGATGCCTCAAATGCAAAATCAATTTAAAATGGCAAAAGAGAAATCTATAAAAATCCTAACATGGAACGTTAACGGGCTCAGAACACCATCACGAAGAAGAAGAATTATGGAATACCTCAAAGAAACAGAGAGTGAAATCATTATCTTACAAGAAACCCACTTAACAATTGAGGAATGGTCTCAATTAGCAAAAAATCTAAACTGGATTGGAGCAAGTATACATACCACGCAAGAGTGCAATATAAAAGGGGTAGTAATTATTATAAAGGAATCTCTCAAAGCCAAAATAGAGGAGGACAAGGTGGACAGCAAAGGCAGATGGGCAATCGCCAAAGTCAGAATTGAAGATCATACTTTGACTATTGTGGGATATTATGGACCCAATAGGGACGACGCGGAGCCACTCCAAAAACTTTATTCTGAGCTTTTAACGTACCCAGCTCCAATTATAATGGGAGGGGATTTTAATCTTATAGGAGATCCTAAAACTGATAGATCCCCACCAACAAAACAATGGAACCTACCGAAGATGAGGGAGTGGTTAGGGTTCTACAAAAAAGACTTATTGCTTGAAGACATGTGGAAATCAAAAGGAATAAAAAACTACCCATACACTTTCCACAATAAAAAATTAGGGCATAAATCAAGAATAGATTTCTTTCTATTAAACAAAAGTTTGAGAGATAAAGTTAAAAGTATCGAACATTTACCCGCTCATTTATCGGACCATTCTGCCGTTCAATTAAATATAACATTACCGCAACTACAAATGCCTAGCAGGTGGACAGTTGACCGCACAATCTTAAGAGACGACCGATGCGTGGAGGAACTTATATTAACTACTCAACAATACTTCCAAGATAATGCAAACAGCACAGCAAAAAGAATGGTATGGGATGCTTATAAAGCGGTAATCAGAGGAAAATTGCTTAGTCTAGGCGCTCATAAATACAAACAAAAAAAACAGGAAATCAAAAAATTGGAAACAGAAATCAAAGAAGATGAATTACACTTGGAATGTGATGTTCCACAAATACAAAAGGAAAATCTGGAAGAAAAACTTCGTAACTCAAAAGAAAATCTGACAGTTTATTTTGAGAATATAGTCAAAGAGAAATGGGAGAGCAGTAAATTAGCGAATCATGAGTATGGTGAAGGATGCGGAAAACTCCTAGCTTGGAAAATGAAAACAGATCAATCCAGAAACAATATATTAAGTATATATAACCAAGATCAATCATCCACTCTCTCAGATGATGGTGCAATTAGAACGGAATTCTTTAATTTCTTCACCTCAATATACAAGGAAGACACAAATCCTACGGAGGAAGAAATCAAAAATTATCTTGAGAAGATTCAACTCCCGTGTCTGACCGAGGAAGAAGCGGAATCGGTGAATTCCGAAATAACAGTAGAAGAAGTAAGGAGCGCCATAAGTCATCTAAAGAAGGGAAAAGCTGCAGGCCCAGATGCTTTGCCCAATGAATTTTATATCGCATTGGAAGAAACATTAATCGAACCTTTAACTGAAACAATTAATAAAACATATATAGAACATGAAAGGCTCCCAGACTCATGGAACGACGCTACGATAAGCATATTATTAAAACCGGGAAAAAACCCGAAGAACTGCGCTTCTTATAGACCAATATCGCTCCTAAATTGTGATTACAAGATCTTCATGAATATAATAGCGAAAAGAGTATCTAAGGTTATGGCTAAATTAATTGATACGGACCAAAAAGGTTTTATTAAGGGAAGACAGATACAAGAAATTACACATGAGCTTATAGCAACAATTGATATAGCTGTACAGGAAAATCTGCCCCTTACACTCTTTACTTATGATGCTGCTAAAGCTTTCGACCGGGTTAATTGGGCTTTTCTAACCAAAAGCATAGAGAAAAGTAATTTCGGGATTAATTTTAATCACATGGTAAGTGAAATATACTCAAGCCCAAGAGCAAACGTAGCTGTTAATGGCAATCTCACGGAAAATATTGAGATTCAAAGAGGTACACGTCAGGGATGTCCTCTATCTCCGCTTCTTTTTAATTTATATATTGAACCCTTGGCATGTTCTATCAGAAATAATACTAACATCACACCTTTTAGATACTCACAATGGACAAGAAAAGTAGCGCTCTACGCAGATGACTTAATGGTGCTCACAGATAACTATAATAATTCTAATCTGGTAATTGAGGAAGAGATGAATACATTTGGTAAAGTATCTGGATATCTGGTTAATATCGATAAAACGGAAATAATGAGCTGGAACTCACAATTAATTTCACCACTCTTGAAGGATAAAATACAATATTTAGGAATCATCATAACACAAGATCTTGGAAAACTAGTAGAAACAAACCTTACACGTGTTGTGAATGAAACGAGAAAACTTTTGAAAATCTGGTCAGGTCTACCATTAAGCTTCCTAGGTAAATCCAATATAATCAAAATGTCAATCATTCCAAAATTCACATATCTTTTTAACAATATTCCATTAGAATTTAAAAAGGAAGCCCTAAAAAAGATACAAGGAGAAATAGCTAGCTTTATTTGGGCATCCAAGAGCACAAGAATCTCATGGAATAAACTTAGGAGAAAGAAGGAACAAGGGGGCATTGCAAGTCCGGACATATATGAATATTACAGATCCTTTCAATTCAAAAACATCAGAGTCTTACTAAAAGCACATCAAGCATATCCAACACATTTGTTTTATTTGACAAAGGGGGAGGATCATTTCCTCTTCAAATTCGGCCATCCGAAATTTTTCAAAAAAGTCAAACTAAAGGTTCTGAACAATGCTGTTAAGATCTGGAATCAAATAAGATCAATCACACAGATTCCATACTATAGTAACTTGGCTCCAATATGGGACTCCCCAGGCACTCCTGACTGTTTAAAAGATTCCTTATCAAAACCAATTAGGCAAGCTGGAATTGAAAAATGGGGACAACTTCTATCTGGGAATTCCTTGTTATCATGGGACCATTTGCAAATAATCGCAGATCATAAAATTTCGAGGTTTAAATATTACCAATTGAGCAGTTGGGCAAGCACCATTCCAAAAGGAGATTTAGACCCGGAGAATTTAGAATCAGAAATGATTAGCGAAACGGCAATAAAGAAAGAAGTATCAAAATGGTATTGGGCACTAATTGAAACAGAAAAGGAAGACCAAACAACTGTTGAAAAGACATGGAAGAAAGACTTGCAAAACGAAGTTTCAGATCTTTGCCAACTTTGGAACAAATCAGTAGAAAAATGTTGGTCATGTGTAAAGGCCGCTCCTTTAAAAAGAAACCACCTTTTCTCCATACATAGAGCGTACTGGACTCCTAAAAAGCTGTCAAAATTCAGAGGAGCTACAGTAAAATCATGCAGTAAATGTGGAGAGGAAAAAGCGGATGATATACATATGTTCGGTGGGTGCCCTTCGCTTATACCATATTGGCAAGAAATTGGTAAGACTCTAACTGCAATGCTGGCAACTCCAATAACTGTGAGTATTATTTTAATTATTTTGGGATACACTGCAATACTCAATTTAACCAGACAAAGCTAGCTAAACATCAAGAAAATGTATTATTTGTTATGATTCTCTTAGCACGTAGAGAGATATGTATTAATTGGATAAAACCATCTCCCCCAACACATGAAAGCTGGTTAAACACTGTAATAAGAATTAGTAACCTAGATAGAAAAAGGGAAAAAAACAAAAATATGAAATACTGGGAGATCTTGGAAAAGTATATCGAATCTAGACAATAACTCATTTCTCTTTACCAGAGGCCCCTTTGCTGTGTTTTTTCTTTGTTTCTTTTTCTTTTTCTTTTCTTTTTTCTTTTTGATTCCAATGATTAAGCAGACAATAATTCCTGGCATGACTTGAAGTCTGCCAATTATCTAATGGGTCAAGATCTACCGAAACGATGGAATTATTGAATAAGATGGAGGTATGCAGTGGAGAACGGATCAGACCAAGAACGAGGCCTACCCCTTGTACCTCCCGTTAGACGATCAGGGGCAGCCCAAGTTAAACACTTGGCTCGTTGGATGCTGGTCTCCCAAATGCCTGTCATTCTTTCCCTTCAACCGCAATATGAGGATTTAAAAAAAAAAAAAATATCCGGTTAGCAGGTGAAGAATTAATGAAGACACATCCAGGAAGCTGCACAACGGTGATAAGTAAACCATAAATTGCATTCGTTTTGCTTGTGGTGAAGAAGTTAACAGGATTTAGGATGACCAACCATACGTAAATTTCACAGTCCGTCCGTGATTTGGATCTCATATCCGTTGTCCGTGATGATCCCTTTTACGGATGCCTTTTGTCCATAATCTTGGGCATTGCAGGAAGCAGCACCGCTCCCTGCAAGAAGCCTCAGCTCCTCGATGGTACCGCCTCGCACTCACCCTCTGAGCACAAGAGCAGCCCCACCCCACCCATTGTCATTCTGTATGCTGGCTGATTGTCACATACAGAATGACAATGGGCCGGTCTGCGCTGCTAAAGCATGTGGTGGCCTCCTCCTGGCTCAGTCTAGGGCAGGGCATTCAATTTAACCGTACATAAAGAAAAAATGTTGCACCTCACCAGATGGAAGAAATGTACAGAATCCAGTTCATGAAAAGAAGCCAGTAAAAGAAGTTGAAAATGAAAATAAGGTTTCCGCTCCTACAATAGTGGCAGAGATATAGGAAGACTTGAAGGCCAATTGGCCTGGAACTGGGGACAAGTACCAATCCGACTGCATACAACCAATCTTCTGTGCAGAAGGGTTTAGCTCAGAAACAAGGGGGGTAGTAGGGTAGTTGGATCACAGGCACACGTTCCTATTTTTTGTAAGGTTGGGAAGGGTCTACAGCCACTCTGAGTGGGGGGGTGGCACATGTAATTGGGGCTTCGTCAGGCAGGGATGCAGGGTGGATATGGATTAGTTACTTACCTGTAATCCTAGTTCTCTTCCAGGGGTATCCTCATCAAAGTCATGAGCATTAGAATATTCCCGCCCATGCGCGGGACCCCGGAAACACTATATTATATGTGCCCCACATATATATACCCATACATATATAAATATATATATATAACATAAGCAATTGCAGCCTAATAAACACTAGAGCTGAAGCATGCTGGAAAGAATTTCCACCATACATGAAAAATATGCATTAGAAACAGGAGAAAAAACAACAAAATGTGTTTAGAAACTATTTTAATGCTCAGAAAACAGTAGAAATTCTCAGAAATCACTGAAAGCATGGGAAGCTCCCAGGCTGCATTGCAAACACAGTCTTGAAAGACTGAAAAGCTAACCTTTAGCTGCATAGCAATAAACTGACACTGTGCCTTTAAGGCACTCCTGACCCCCAGCTACCCATCATGCCTCATGGGTGACAGTTAGGTCAGTGTCCTTTGCGGAGACTGAAACAACCATGGAAACAAAGAAGTTAACAATATCTCCAAATTAAAATAGTCCTTTGCCCGGGGAGGCAGGAGGGTTGCTTATGACTTTGATGAGGATACCCATGGAAGAGAACTAGGATTACAGGTAAGTAACTAATCCTTCTCTTCCAGGGGATCCTCATCAATAGTCATAAGCATTAGAAAGGAATAGCGAGCCTCACCTCATCTCCCTGCGGGCAAAGGAGAATACAGACAAAACGTGATAAGTAATCTCAGTAAAAAACCAAGCTAGGATAGAGCAAAAAACTATCCAAACAGATCCCTCAAGGAGGCTTGGCCTACTTGAGCATCAGCTCTGGAATCAGATTCTAGGCAGTAGTGCCTCGTAAAGGTATGAACTGATTTCCAGGTCGCAGCCTTGCAAATCTCTGACATAGGAACGTCATGTAAGAAAGCCACTGTGACCGCTTTCCCCCTGGTGGAATGTGACTTAGGAGGCAAAGGTAAGAGCCTTCTCGCCAGCTGGTAAGCTAAGTTGATACAAGAAACAATCCATCTCGAAAAGGATCTCTTAGCAGCAGGGAAACCTGTTCTCATGGCGCCATAATTGACAAATAACTGATCTGTCTTCCTTATGCCTTTGGTACTGTCAAGGTAGAACTTAAGCACCCTCTTAAGGTCTAAGGAATGAAGAGCCTGCTCCGCCAGGAACGCTGGATTAGGGAAGAAGGATGGCAAAGAAATAGACTGATTGATATGGAAATTAGACACCACCTTAGGGAGAAAAGAAGGATGCGCCCTTAAAACTACTCTGTTATGATGGAAAACAGTGTAAGGCTCATTGGTACACAGTGCCTGGATCTCGGTAACTCTGCGCGCTGATGTAATAGCTACCAGAAAAGCGGCCTTCCAGGACAAATGCTGTAAGGAAGCTCTATGGATTGGCTCAAAAGGTGGGCCCATCAGCTTCGACAACACCAGGTTCAACTCCTACGGAGGAGAAGGGTTTCGAACAGGGGAGTACACTTTTTTCAACCCCTGTAAGAAGTCCTTGACCACCTGCATTTGGAAAAAGGATGGCTGAGTAGGCGACTTCCTGTACGCTGTAATGGCCGATAAATGCACTCTGATGGAAGCATACTTAAGACCAGATTGTGCTAAGTACAGAAGGTAAGGGAGAATAACATCCTCTTGCCACTTAGTAGGATCACGGTGATGTTCTCTACACCAAAGAAAAAACCTCTTCCGCTTAAACGCGTATGACGTTTTTGTGGAGGGTCTTTTTGCTTCTTTCAAAATATGCATACAATCAGGAGGCAAATTCAAATGCCCGTATTGTAGGACCTCAGGAGCCATGCTGTCAAGTTCAGGGAAGGAAGGTTGGGATGGAGAATCCTCCAGCCCATCTTGGTCAGCAGGTCCGGCCTGCAGGGTAACCTCCTGTGTGGAAGTACCGACAGATGAAGAAGGAACGGGTACCACCACTGCCGTGGCCAGTCTGGAGCTATCAGGATCATGGTCATGCTGGATCTGATTAGCTTGGACACCACCTTCGGGATCAGGGGCAGAGGAGGAAAGGCATAGGCAAATGTCCCTGACCAGTCCATCAAAAGCGCATTCCCACTTGTCCCTGGACGATGGAATCTGGACGCGAAGGTGTGGCATTTTGTGTTTTCGTCATCTGCGAATAAGTCTATTTCCGGACGACCCCAACGATGGAAAAGGTCTGCCACCACCTCGTCGTGTAGCACCCAGTCTGGCTGATCTTTGAAGTGCCTGCTGAGTGCGTCTGCCTCTACATTTAGCTCTCCTGGAAGGTGCACTGCCACCACCGAGAGTTTCCGGGCGAGAAGCCAGTGCCAGATCGCCTGTGACTCCAGGGAGAAGGGACGTGACCTAGTTCCACCCTGTTTGTTCAGGTAGAACATGGTTGTCGTGTTGTCGGTCTGGACCAGGGCTGAATCGGACTCGATTGCAGGCAGGAAAGCTTTCAGAGCCAGGTGGACCGCTTATGGCTCCAGCATATTGATGTGGTAGGACTGCTCCTTTGCCGTCCACCTTCCTTGTATCTGAAGGCACCCCATGTGTGCCCCCCAGCCTTGCAGAGACGCGTCTGTCACCACCGACTGCACAGGAAGTGGCTGGTGAAAAGGAACTCCCACCATCAGATTCTGCTGCTGAGTCCACCATGAGAGGGAGGATCTCGCCGCCTGGGAGAGAGATATTCGATCTTCCCAGCGACCTGTTGATTGATCCCACTGGTCCTCCAGATTTTGTTGCAAAGGACGCATCCTCAGCCTGGCGTTGGGAATGAGAAAAATGCAGGACGCCATGGATCCCAGCAGGGAAGCTACCTGCCGGACTGTCGGATTCCGCACTTGGAGCAGAAGCCTGCATCTATGTCGCATTGAGGACAGTCTCTCCTCCGAAGGATACGCTCTTCCCACGCTTGTGTCCAGAACGGAGCCAACGTAGTGGATGCTCTGAGTAGGATGCTGCACTGACTTCTCGCTGTTGACGTGAAGACCGAGGCCGTGCAGCTGTTGCAGACAGGTCTGAAAGTCGTGTCTCACCTGCAGCGGGGATGGACCTTTCAGCAGCCAGTCGTCTAGGTATGGATAGACGAAGAGACCTTTTTTGTGAAGAAAAGCTGCCACCACCGCCATGCATTTGGTGAAGACTCTCTGTGCTGACTTGAGCCCAAAGGGCAGGACCTTGTATTGATAATGCTTGTGGCCGACCACAAACCGTAGGTACTTGCGATGACGTCGATGACGTCTTGCAATGGAAATGTGGAAGTACGCATCTTGGAGGTCCACCGAACACATCCAAACTCCTACTTGTAGATGTGGACATATTTGGTGAAGGGCCAACATGCGAAACTTCTCCTTGACTATGCACTTGTTCAGAAGTTGAAGGGCCAGGATTGGTCAAAACTTGTCCTCCTGATCTTTTTTGGGGACAAGAAAATATCTGGAGTAAACTCCTCTTCCTCCTTGAGAGGGCAGAACCTCTTCTATCGCTTTCTTTTGAAGAAGAGTTTTCACCTCTTTTCGAAGCAGCTGTAACTGATGAGGTCGAGACTTCTTCGGCGGAATGTCCTTTGGACGCGCACGGAAATGTAGCGCGTATCCATTGCGTAGTATATTCAGCACCCAGCGATCTGTTGTGATGCTGACCCACTCTGCCAGATGTTGTGAAGCACTTCCTCCCACTGGAGTGGGCAACGGTGGCAGAGGAAGACACTGTTCATGACTTTCCTCCTCTCGCCGTGGTAGAGGCTTGTTGTTGGTGATCACCTCTACCTCTGTTGGACTTTCCTCCTCGAAACTGGGGTTTCCCCTGGTTCTTGTTCTGTGCCCATTGAGGGGTTTGAACCCTCTGTTGAGGCCCCTTGCGTTGGTTGGATTTGTAGCGGCGCTTAAATTCCTTCTTTTTCTCCAACCCGACCGCCTTGAGAGTGTCCAACTCGGTTTTCATCCTCGTCATCTCTTCATCTGCATGTGTGCCGAAGAGAGAAGAGCCAGAGAACGGAAGGTTCAAGATCCTCTGCTGAGCATCTGGTTTTAGACCTGTCAATCTTAACCAGGACGACCTCCTGGCGCATACTCCATGCACGTAAGAGTGCGCTGATAGCACCGCACCATCCGCTGCTGTGCTTATCATTTGGTTAGCCACCAAAGAATCCTCCGTGACTATTTCGTCAAAATCCTTTTGGTCTTCCTTTGGGAGCTTGGTTTTAAAACACTCCAAAGAGTCCCAGAGAGCTCTGTCATAACAGCCAAGCAACGCAGCCGCGCTGGAGACCTTAAGGGATGCAGCAGCCAAAGTGCAGGCCCTGCAACCCCACGAGTCCTAAGATCTGCTCTCTTTGTCCGGTGGAACAGACGAAGTAGCTGACACAGCATGTGTCTTTTTTGCTGCTGCCACTATGACTGAGTCTGCAGGCGGATCTGTCCTGACAAAGACCAGATCCGAGGTAGCCGGCTTATACTTCTTTAAGATGCGAGCCGGCACTGCTTTGATGGATGCTGGAGTTAAGAAAGTGTCCATGACCGGGTCAAGGATCCCTGGAACTAAAGGAAGCAATGGCAGAGATGCCGTCTTCTGATGGAGAGTCTCGAAAATCACTGTTGTCGTGACTTGTGTGTCTCTATATTCAGCTTCTGCGCTCCTTTCTGCAGAACCTCATGGTATGTGTTAATGTCATCAATGGGCGAGACCCTGGAAATCGGGCTGTCCGATAGAGTGGGAGAGTAATCTCTCCTGGAGGATCGGGTAGAGGAAGTCGAGGAAGTGGATGGTGTTCTCCTACTCCGTCGATGTGCACTGCGTCTCCTTTCCCGCGATCTGACTGCGCGGTCTTCACGTCTTGGAGAACG
Organism: Lissotriton helveticus; assembly: GCF_964261635.1. Classification (NCBI taxonomy): domain Eukaryota; kingdom Metazoa; phylum Chordata; class Amphibia; order Caudata; family Salamandridae; genus Lissotriton; species Lissotriton helveticus. The sequence continues at coordinate 435,255,400 of NC_136068.1, forward strand.
CGATCTAACATGCCTTCTCTCAGGAGATCTCTTGTGCCTGCGCCTGGGAGAACTCCCTCTGTCCGCTTCGTCCACCAGACTCTGGAGAGGTGATCTATGAACCGAACTGGCATTCTCCTGCATGCGCCTCGTTGCTCCAGTGTCCTGCCAGTGACTTAAGGGCAGCCGCCATCTTGGGGACAACTGTACAGCAGTCGGGCCTCCTTTAGCCTTGAAGGAGACTCGCGGACATGGGCAGCAGCTTCCGGAGAGGCAGACTTTGAAGAAGCCCTCCTGGAAGAATGAGAGGACGAATGGCGCGAGTCTGACTCTGTCACCAGGGCCACTGATCCATCCCTAGACCTCACCGAGGCTTGTCTCGACGTCGAGCGTGCTCTCGACGTCGAACCTGTACACACTCCAGACGTCGTTCTAGGTTTGTGCCGTCTCCTTGACATCGAACGCCGCCTCGATGGCGGCTGGCGGCGATGAGAAACCGGAGAGTGCTGTCTCGACGTCGAACGGCGATGATAAGCCGACGACGGAGGCTATCTGTCTCTCGACGTCGAGCGTCGCCTGGACGACGGCGGTGCTGCGTCCAATCTCGACGTCGAAGGTCTGCGAGACGGCGGCGGAGGGGTTCATCTCTCCCTCGACGCCAGGGACCCTTGCCTCGACGCCGATCGTCGCCGAGTTGACGACGGCGGAGGGGTTCTCGCTCTCGACGTCGATCGCTGATGGGATTGCGATGACAGACGTGAGCCTGCCCTCGACGCCGAACGTCCTGCCGACGTCGGTGGAGGGTCTTCGCTCGACGCGGACGGAGGGATTTTAGTCCTCGACGCCGATCGTCGCCAGGTTGACAACGGCGGAGGGGTTACACTCCTCGACGCCATTCGTCGCCGGGTTGACGTCGGCAGAGGGTCCCTGGTCCTCGACGCCGACCGTCGCCGGGTAACGACGGCGGAGGGTCTCTGGTCCTCGACGCCGATTGTCGCCGGGTTGACGACGGCGGACGGGTCTTGTCCGTCGACGCCGATCCACGCAGAGTTGATGACGGCGGAGGATCCCGAATCTTCGACGTCGACGACGTACCTTTTCTCAACGGCGAGCCCGCTGTCGAGGGTTTTTTCTTCGATAAATGTCCCACCTGAAGATCTTTTTTCGAGCCCGACGCTGAGGTAGAAGGACGCGAGGACTTATCTCTAGAAGGCGTTCTAGGCCTCTTGGAGCCCTTCTTTACCGGAGACCTTCCTCTAGATGGTTTACCTGCCAGGCCATACAAGCGAATTCTCGCCCTGTCCTTTAAAGTTCTACTGGACAGGGTCTGGCAGAGAGAGCAGGTCTTGGGATCATGATCCTCAGGTAAACAAAGAATACAGACCTCATGTGAGTCTGTTTTGGCCTTCTTCTTACCACAAGAAGGGCAAGAGTCAAAAAGAGATGGCATTTTAGGTGTAAAAAATGCCTAAACCTGTAAAAAAAAAAGACAGCTTCTTACTTCTACAGATGAAAAACGTCGAAGTAAGGAATAAAAGTTGTGAAAAGTGAAGAGATTTTCTGACAGAAATCAGAAAAGAGTGGAGATGTTTGCCAGGATCCTTCCAGAAGGAGCCGGAAAGAACAACTGACCTAACTGTCACCCCTGAGGCATGATGGGTAGCTGGGGGTCAGGAGTGCCTTAAAGGCACGGTGTCAGTTTATTGCTATGCAGCTACATGTTAGCTTTTCAGTCTTTCTAGACTGTGTGTTTGCAATGCAGCCTGGGAGCTTCCCATGCTTTCAGTGATTTCTGAGAATTTCTACTGTTTTCTGGGCATTAAAACAGTTTCTAAACAAATTTTGTTGTTGTTTCTCCTGTTTCTAATGCATATTTTTCATGTATGGTGGAAATTCTTTACAGCATGCTTCAGCTCTAGTGTTTATTAGGCTGCAATTGCTTATGTTATATAGATATATATTTATATATATATGGGTATATAAATGTGGGGCACATATAATATAGTGTTTCCGGGGTCCCGCGCATGGACGGGAATATTCTAATGCTTATGACTTTGATGAGGATCCCCTGGAAGAGAAGGGTAGGAAAGGGGCATAGCAGTTCACACTGACATTTTGGCAGGGACTCACGGGGGAACAGATCCGATAGAGTTGCATTTCAGGGCTAAAACAGCGAGGATACGAGCAGTGGGTAGCTCCACCAAGCATCAGTCAGCTAGCTAGGTCTCAACGGTCGGAGGAAGATCCCATAATTTATGTCATGATGGTTGAGCCAGGAGGGGGAGGATGGTAGGAGAGCACCCCTAGCCTCGCTGGTGAAAGTTCAATGAGCCAGTCCATGGAGTCTGGTGTGGGTGGAGGGGCTTCTCTGTGTTGTAGTCCAGTGGAGCAAGAAGGGGGTGGGTGGAGGAAGGGCTTCAAGAGTGAGGAATAGTAGGTAGGAGCCTAGTTGTTTGGTCCAATTGTTTGGTGGCTTTGTCGCGGTCAGGGGCACAGGGATCCTCCTAAAGAATAATGTGCCTCAATAGTTGGAAATACTTGGTTGGATAGACTGGGGGGGTATGCAGTACTCTCAGGGACCTGGGCAGGTGATTAGGAAAATGCTACTTAACAGTATGCAGCTGTTCTTGGCATGTAGGGCTGCAGATTCACACACTAGTGCATAGATCGCCATCTGGTGTTGGGCCCGGATGATTACACTTTGTTGTTGTCCTGGAAGAGTCTTTGTTTTGTAAATGACTCCTCCTGTGGAGCATAGTGCGCATGGGCATCGACTCCATCTTCAGATTGTTTTTCGCCATTAGGGAAAGTGATGGAGTTGTGTGAGAACAGAAAGAGATGTCCATGTATAGTGTATCTAATTAAGATATTACTAGAACAGATATAGGTAGCCTGGGAGGCGGGTGGGCGTGTGTGAATCTGAAGCCCTACATGCCAAGAACAGATGCATACTGGTAAGTAGCATTTTCAGTACGAGGCATAGGGGCTGCAGATCACACACTAGTGCGTTGATTGCATAGCAGTTTTCTCCTTTAGCGGCGACCACCAGTATCCGTTGCAGTAGTTTGAAATAGTGTTTTGAGTACAGCCTGGCCCACACTAGCTTGTTGTTTTGCTTGCACATCTACACAGTAGTGCTTTGTGAATGTGTGCGGTGTAGACCATGTAGCTGCCTTGCAGATATCATCTAAGGGAATATTTCCTAAAAATGCCATAGATGCCTCTAGTCACCCGGGTGAAATGAGCCCTAGGGGGAATGGATAGAGTGAGTTTTGCTTTTTGGTAACAAATTTGAATGCATTTGACAATCCACCTTGCAATCCCAGTTTTTATTAGATGGGATTACCTTTATGTGAAGGAGAAAACGACACAAAAAGCTGTTTTGTTTTACGAAATGGCTTTGTTCTATCAGTATAGTAGAGGAGAGCTCTTTTGACATCTAATGTATGGAGAGCTCTCTCAGCAACTGTTTGAGGTTGGGAGAAGGAGAATACTGGCAACTCAATAGACTGATTGAGATAGAACGGTGAAATGACTTTTGGAAGGAATTTGGGATTTGTCTTAAGAACCACTTTGTTGTGATGGAGTTGCAAGAATGGTTCTTGAATTGTTAATGCCTGGATCTCACATACTCTTCCGAGTGAAGTAATAGCAATTAAAAAAGCAACTTTCCATGAAATAAATTGTAAGTCACACTTATGCAAGGGTTCAAATGGAGGACCCATAAGCCTAGTGAGAACAATGTTTGGATTCCATACAGGGGAGGGTGGTACTCTGGGAGGAATTATTCTTTTGAGTCCTTCCATGAATGCTTTGATGGCCTGTACTCAGAATAATGACAGATGTTGTCTGTTTTGAAGGTAAGCTGCTATAGCAGGAAGAAGAAACCTGATTGAGGAGTATGCCAAATTACATCTTTGTAGATGGAGCAGGTAACATATGATGTTTTGGATGGAAACATCTAGTGGGTTAATGTTATTTGTGCAATACACAACACACCTTTTCCACTTGGCTGCATAGCATGCCCTAGTGGTGGGACGTCTAGCTTCTTTTATAACATTCATGCAATCAGGTGGGGGATTGAGATATCCAAATTCTCAGACCTCAGGAGCCAAATCGCTAGGTTGAGCTGCATGGGGTCCGGATGCATGATCTCTACATGGTTCTGTGTTAGCAGGTGTGGAGAGAGTTTTAGTTTCTGATGTGGTACCACTGAGAGCTCTAGTAGTGTGGTGTACCACGGTTGTCTTGCCCACGTTGGTGCAATGAGAATCAATGTGCGGGAATGTTGCTGTAACTTGCACACAACGGAATGAGTGGGAGAGGCGGAAAAGCGTACGCATATCTGTCTGACCAACTCATCCATATCGCATTGCCTTTGGACAATGGGTGTGGATACATGGTGGCGAAGCTTGGGCATTTGGAGTTGGTGTGTGGGGAACAGATCTATCTCTGGTTGGCACCACTTGTGAAAGTAAGGTTGAAGAACTTGAGGATGAAGTTCCCACTCGTGTATCTGTTGTCTTTGTCGACTCAACAGATCCGCAACCTGATTGTGAACTCCTGGTAGATGTTCTGCCAATAGGAAGATTTGTCGAGGAATGGCCCACCTCCATATGCTCTGCACTAGCCAGGAGAGCTGCAAGGAGTGTGTTCCTCCCTGTTTTTTGGATGTAGTACATGGCTGTCATATTGTCTGTGCGGAATAATAATAGGTAATGTTGAAATGCCTTTAGAGCTAGAAAAATGGCTAGCAGTTCCAGATGGTTTATGTGGAGTAGCTTTTGTTGTGGTGTCCATGTGCCCTGTACTGTGTGTTCTGCTAAGTGAGCCCCCCAGGCAGTAAGGGATGCGTCCGTGGTTAGCACCACCTGTGGAACTGGCTCCATGAATGGCCGTCCTTTGGAAAGGTTTTTGGTGTTCCACCATTGCAGAGAGTGATGGGTCCGGTCGTCCACAACCACCAGATTTGTTAATTGTTGTTGAGCCTGGTTCCATTGGATTGCTAAGCACTCTTGCAGGGGGCGCATTAAGAGTATTGCGTGTGGTACTATGAAGATGCAAGACGCCATCATTCCAATTAATTGCATGAACACTCGAGCTGGTAGTGAGTGTTGCGGTTGGATTTTTTGTATAAGAGCTTGCATACTTTGTATCCTTGCTGGATTGGGGTATGCAAGTGCTTTGGAGGTATCTATTGTGGCACCCAGATACTGTTGAGACAGGGATGGTTGGAGATGTGACTTTGTTTATAGTGAACCAGTTTGTGTAGCAGGTGAATGGTCTGGTGTGTGTGCTGCACGCACTGGTGGTATGACTTGGCAGTTGTCGAGATATGGAAAGACATGGATGTTGTCCCTTCTTAAGTATGCCGCTACTACTGCGAGAAACTTTGTGAAAACTCGAGGTGCCATAGTCACACCGAAAGGTAATACTTTGAACTGGTAATGCTGACCGTCCAGTACGAACCAAAGGTACTTTCTGTGAGCTTGGTGGATGGGAATGTGGAAGTAGGCGCCCTTGAGATCTAGGGTAGCAAGGAAGTCGCCTTGTTTTAACAGAGGAAGTGTGAGAAGTTGGCCTGGTATATGATGTCCACTATTCTATTCGGCACCTTGCACCAGTCCAAACGACCCTTATTGATGGTAGGTTGTAAATTCAACCTTATAGAACGCTATCCTAGTGGTAGCTGTGGAGAGCAGCCTTCAGGTTAAGACTTGGAGGCGAGTTAAGCAAGGTGTTTTACCAATTATAATCTCTTGAATGATCAAATGAAAGCACACCACACAAGGTATATATCAAATATATATGTATTTAATTTAAACACAAACCCTTTGGACTCTTTATGAGGTTAGAGGTAAAAGTACAATACAAGGAACTTAATTAGCATACGATAAGTTGCACAGTATACGTTATGCCCTAGGGGCCTCACAAACCATATACTAAAATAGTGGTATAAGAACCACATCTGAGTTAGAAAGCAGGTCTAGGGTCTGTGGAATCGCTGGGGCTGCCTAGAACCACCAAAGGTTAGGATGTAGGAGGCCCACGGGAGACACGTGCAGTGTCTAGACACAGCCATGGGTTACCATTGATTTTCTATGGAGAACGAACAAGTTAAAATTAAAAAAATTAAGGGCACTTCTAGGTGAACTACGATGGAACCCTTTTAGAGTTAGACACTTCGAGAATCAAGACCCACAAGACTACCAGAGTAGTCGAGTTACCTCACCCACGGAAGCCGGGTGCATAGGTGTCTTTTGATGTCGGGTTTCGTCGTCGATTCCAATTGAGAGCTGCTAAGAAATGCTGCAGGGGACCAGAGGAAAAGTGTCCGGGTGGATCCAAGGGTGGATCGCAGATGTGAAAGCAGAAGGGACAGAGTCTGGGTCACTAGCCAGTGACCAGGATGGCGAAGAGAAGGTGCCAGCCGATGTCGGGTGCTTTCGGGTGAAAGAGGTGAAGCTTGTCTCTTCAGCCACGGGAACCAGGAGGCGTCGACGACTACTAGGAGCTGGATTCGAGCTGTCCCATGAAGGATCTAGTTGTCTGCGGTTTCGGAATCCGGATTGGTCCCAACAAGCCTTGGCAAACGCAATCCACGCAAGATGTCGAGATTGGCTTCGGTGCAGACCAGCAAGGTCTGAGGGACTCCTCCTTTGGAGAGGAGTGAGAGCACGTCTGGAGCAAGCAGGAAAGCTCAAGAAATCAAAGATGGTCCTCTGTGGGGGCTCGCTAGCCAACGGACTAGGAACTGCGAAGGAGCCTCGAGCGGAAATACACAAAGTGGGCCCACGGGACACTCGTGGAGTGTAAGGCTCTGCACTTCGGTGCAAAACGTGCTCGGGCAGGGGCTTCAAATACCCCCAATGCACAAATTCAGGATACCTTGGTAAGTAAGTGCAGTTGCAAAGATGCAAAATGTCCAGGAGTTCCAGTCCCACATCTCTCGTGTCCACTACAGGTCTCAGCTTTGCTGGGAGCGCAGGTCAGCGTCAGAGATGTCTGGAAGTCCATGTCCTGAGTCGCAGATTCTTGAAAATGCAGACCGTCAAAAATGCAGTTGGTGCCTGTTTGAGCAGGGTGATCACTCCTTGACCACAAGGGAGATTTCTTCCGTCTTCCAGTCGATATGGAATGTCAAAGGTCCAGGAATTATGTATCAGAGTTTCGTCCAGGGTAATCTAAAGTCTCAGGGACTGGGCTCCTATTCTTAGAGTAAGTTCAGGGGTTGGACTAACTCTAGGGTCCCACCTATGAGAGGACCTGGGGAGGGGGTGGTTACACCCCTTCCCCTTTGTCCAGTTTTGTTCCAGAGCTGGGGCCGAGTGCCCCAGCAACCAGTTTGAACTGGGAAATGCATGGAGCACCTTGTGTGCCCCAGGCAGTGTATGAAAAGCATTCACTGAATGCAACCCACCCTGCCCCAATACACTAAAGCCTGTCTGGGGAGGTGCTGGCACCTCCCTGGACAGGAAACCTATTGTCCAGGCCTCCCCTGCCGGAGTTTCATCCAGCAGCAGGAGGGCAGACTCGTGTCTGTGGCAGCAGCAGCCATTTTGTGATGCTGGGGCTCTATTAAACTTTAACCGGGTTTACCAGTAACTACATGTCTTCTCCCTCTAGAAAGGTGGAATGCTACCCCCGCGGCCAGAACTGGCGGGGGTTAGTATTCCAAAGTGTTTGACACCTTACACGACATGTTTTGATAACGCCAAACCAAAGTTAGCATTAACCGCGAGGATTATAATGCACTTAAGAGTATATGGTATGGCTATATCATAGAACAGCTATAAGGAGATGGTTCCGGAAGCTGCAGAGGGGTTCAGCTCATTCTAGGGCACCCTCTCACACAGAACCAAGCACTCTGCCTCCAGGATTGTCAAGGCCTGCCATAGGAGTGATTTATAGATTAGTATGTGTTTTTATATATATATATATATATATATATATATATATATATATATATACACACATATATATATATATATATATACTAAATCTAAGTAAGAGGTGATTACTCAACCTTACCCAGCCCAGGATGCAATTGCAGATCTGTGGTGTCAGTTTGGAAGGCTAACCAGGGGTGGCACAATACATGATGCAGCCCCTGGTAGGCCTAAGGTGCACCTATACCCTGGGTACCTCAGGTACCATATACAGGGGCTCACAAGGGTGACCAAGTAACCAATCTGGTATGTACCTAAAGTACATGGTATCAATTTAGAGAGAGAACAGCTAGGCTGTGGGCCTGATTAGCAGGGCCACAGCCATACTAAAGTCGTAAAAACAGTGAATCACAGCAAAAAGTGGGGGTAACCATAGGAAGCAGACCGACTCTCCTACACAACCCCCCGCCCCAAACGCAGGGACATTAAAGTAAGCTTGACCAGTTGAGTCTTCATGTTCTAAGTGGAAATATCTGGAGAGTCCATCTGCATTGGCATGGTTACTCCCAGGTCTATGTTCCACTGTATAGTCCATCCCCTGTAGGGAAATAGACCACCTGAGCAGTTTGGGATTTTCACCCTTCATCTGTTTAAGCCACAAGAGGGGCTTATGGTCTGTCTGAACTGTGAAGTGAGTACCAAACAAGTAGGGCCCCAGCTTCTTCAGGGCCCAAACCACAGCAAAGGCCTCCCTCTCAGTAGCTGACCAACGTTTCTCTCTAGGGGTCAGCCTTCTGCTAATAAAAGCTACTGGCTGGTCCTGACCTTCTTCATTCAATTGTGATAGCACAGCCCCTACCCCCAACTCAGAAGCATCTGTTTGAACAATGAATTCTTTGGAGTAGTTAGGACTTTGCAGAATTGGTGCAGTGCACATGGCCTGCTTCTGGTCATCAAATGCCGTTTGACAGCTGACTGTCCACCGAGCTTTCTTAGGCATTCTTTTAGAAGTTAAGTCATTCAGGGGTGTCACAATGGAACAATACCCCTTGACAAATCTCCTATAGTACCCAGTCAGGCCCAAGAAAGCTCTGACCTGAGTCTGGGTGGTTGGAGCAACCCAGTCCATTACGGTCTGGATTTTGCTCTGCAATGGTTGAACCTGGCTCCACCTACAAGGTGGCCCAGGTACACAACCTGACTCTGCGCTATCTGGCACTTGGTAGCCTTGATAGTTAGGCCTGCCTTTTGCAGGGCCTCCAAACACTTTTCAGGTGGATCAGGTGATCTTCCTAGGTGGAGCTAAAGACAGCAATATCATCAAGATAAACTGCACAGTAGTCATCCAGTCCTGTGAGGACTTTATTCACTAACCTTTGAAATGTGGCAGGTGCATTTTTCAGACCAAAGGGCAATTCGATTCAATGAGCTTTATTTGGTTAAAACAAAGCAACCATAAAAGCACAATACATGATCAAAATACATTAGCGAAAATTGATAAAAAAAATCAGCATCAATTAAAAAATATCTGATTTCGTTAAAACATTGTTCAATTCTCAGTGAAGTAAACTTAAAATAAATGGCACCACATCAGTTCTCTTAGTGTAAACAGTAAACTCATAGCAGCATTTCATTAACAATTGTTTGGCGTAAACAGTTTTTAGTGGCAAGATCGAAAACACAGACTTAGAAAGTGCAAAGTGCTCAGTTAATATAACCATCCCCAGTCTAGGTGGGACTGGCTGATTTCATTAGAACATCATACTTTTCCTAGCATTGATTTATTTATTTATAAAGTTTTATATAGCGCGTACTTGATCCCGAAGGATATCAGAGCGCTTTACAGTTTGAGGGAAATGAAAGTAACAGATCAGTACATGAATCAAATAGGGAATATGCCATTCGAACTACCCTTTCATGATTCCAGAGATTTCACAAATCACACACTGAAATTTATCCAAATGTACCTTCTATAAACAATCCAGACCTTTTCACTGAATCGGAGTATAGACATAAGAAAAGAGTCCTTGGAGAAAGTCTGTAAAGGTATGGTGGAGTTAAGAAGCAGCAGCGCCAGGGAGAGGAGGACAAACCTGTAGGTAATAGAAGGGGGTTTTGAGGTACAAAGAACGACTGACAAAGTAATCCTCTGCAGGTGTTTGAACTTAGAATAAATGTTGCAGCATAAAAACAAATCTCAGGTTCTCTTAACATAAACAATAGGTTCATAGCAGCATTAGTGGCTTTAGCGTCATATTTTCTAAACAGTGGTATAAAATAAGCAATTCTAAAAGTCAAATAAAAATCACATAGAAGTAAAAAGTACAAGGTACTCTGCTTAGTATGCCCATCACAAGGGCATGGGAAGACAGGGCGCTGTTTCATTGTAGGGAACACTACTAAATGGTGCGCAAGGCCTAACCTCATTCTTGTTAAGACATAACGGTGGGAGGGTTTCGTAACAAGTGATAGATACGTTTGGAAGCCATCAGTATCTATATGCAGATGGTAAAGCTGGTATGTGGCTTGCTTCCCTACTGTTTTCAGCCTGCATTCATTCTTATGGGTCAGGAAAGTGCTCTTTATCTCCTGTTTGGACAATCCTCATACTTCATTAGGATTTTCCAGGAGTGTTTGATGGAATAAGACTCCAAAGGTATTAGCTAAATATTTGAGCCAGGGGTTCTTAATCGCAGGCAGTCATTAATGATAGACTTGGTAAAAATGGTCTCCTCCTTTAACCATATGGATCTCCATAACAGTAGGGGTCTCAATGCAATTAAATCTATCAAATAATTAAGGCCCACTTCACAGTGAATAATTTCAGAGGAAGCCGAAGCCGGCAGACATAAAAGCTTTTTTAAAAAGGAATTTTCTTCCGTTTGCAAGTCATAACTTGGGTGGTGACCCCATAGCCCAGCCCCATAAAGTGCAACAGAGGTACATCTTGCTTTATAAATATAAATGTCTTTAATGCGGCGATCCCCCAATTTAGATGCAAATTTAAAGACACCATACGTACTTTTGGCCCGAACATTAGACAATTCGCGGTTCCATTTCCCATCACAGGAGAAAGGTAACCCTAGATAGCAAAAATTATCTATGTTTTGCACTTTATTGCCATAAATAAAAAAGGGTTTCATACTCTTGGGTTTCGGACTGCATACCATTGTGAATGTTTTCGCCTTATTGATTATCAGCTTCCTCTTACTAATAAAAACTGCAAACCCATCGATTAACCTCTGGAGGCCTACTGGCGTTCTGGATTAAAGCACAGCGTTGTCAGCGTAAAGCAGGACTGGGATTTCCTTGCCCTACACTTGTGGGGAATCTGCTTGTATCATTTTAAGTGCTGTGTCCACCTCGTTAATAAACAGAGTAAAAAGCAATGGTGCTAGGAGGCAGCCTTGGCGGATACCGCGCTTTGCGTTAAAATTAGGGGTGCATTGGCCCATTTGGCCGTACTGTACTTTGGTCGATAACTTCTCGTACAGCCTGGCTAAAAAATAGATAATGGGTTTCGGAGCACCCAGATTAAGTAAAAATGGCCATTAAATTGCACGATCCACTAAATCAAAAGCGCTGCAGAGATCCACAAAACATAAAAAGAGCCGTCCCTGTTTAGCACATGTGTATTTTCCAACTGAAAGCTCTAGGTTAATACACTGTTCTAACGTGCCTAGCCCCTTTCTAAAACCATATTGTGCCTGGGCCAAAATACCTTGCTCCACGACCCACTCCCCTAATCTTATTAATAAAACCCTACTCATGATTTTTACTGAAGAGTCAAGTAGAGAAATGGGCCAATAGTTTTTGGCCTCAGATTTGTTGCCCTTTTAATAGAAAGGGATAATAACAGATTCCTCCCAGGTGGACGGGGAGCCCTCCGTTACTGCAGCATTAAACACTCTTGTTAATATTGGGCCCCATAGATCGGCACGGTTTTATAAATATCAATGGGGACACCATCTGGGCCCGGTGCTTTCCCTCCTTTGCTGCTTCCAATGCCTATCTTGACCTCGTCAAGGGTAATGTCTAGGGGAATGATGGGCCATTTATGCAGGTTGGCAGGGTCCTTAGTAACTAAGTGGCTTGGGTTAAAAATGCTGGTAAAATGGACCACCCACTCCTCACAGCTGACATGACATAGAAGTTCTGGGGAGGAATCATTTTTAAGGAATTTAGAGTTCACAGTGTCCCAGAACAACTTATTGTTAGATGTATCTGCCGCTAGTGCAAGGTTATCCCATGCCTCCTGTTGGAGCTCTCTCTTCCTACGCTTTAAATTAGATTTATATTCTAATCTTAGGTCCTGAACTAATGCCTTATCCCTGGGTCTGTTGGAAAGTGCTTGTTTCAGCTGATTCAAGGAGACTGTGCAAGAATGATTAAACCAACCCCTGGCCTGTATATGTTTCCTACGTGTTGGCGTGGTACATAATTTCGAGATTGAATCGTTAATTATACTAAAATTAGTCAAGAACTTATCTGGTTCGATCTCAACCATTAAACTAGCTTCAATCTCTTTACCACAAACCTGGACAATGTTTTTTGTTATTTCACCTGAGTTGGTACCCTTCCAATTAATTCTGGTGCCGCTTGGACGGCACGGGGCAATGTTATCAATGACCATACATTGCTCTACTGTTTTGTTCCCCCACACAAGCAGTGGCATAATAATACAATTGTGGTCACTCAACAACAAATCAACAATCCACGGGGTAGAACATAGGTTCACAATATTGGCAGAAAGTATTACATGGTCAATAGTGCTATTTGCTGTTCTTCCGGTAAAAGTTGGAATCTCCTTCCCACACCCATCACTTGCACATTGCATGATATCAAGATCCAGTTCTGCCAAAACAGCATTTAGGGTATCACCATAGGCGGTTAGTGGGAAGTGTATGCATTCGTCCCCTTCATCATTTTGAAACCCGCTAGCTTTTGTCATAGACAGAAGGCAGATTGGAATATTAAAATCTCCAATCCATACAATATCCAAATTAGTATTATCCCCAATAGCCAAGTTATCAAGTTCCAGCTTCAATTCCGTAACTACATTATGGCGGGTAGAGTCAAATATATTGTTATAAAAATTGATCAGGAGGACATCCTGGCCATCCCTGTGGTGTAGCCAAAGTAGCTGTGAATGGTGCCTTATATTGATAGTTCTTTGGACTCTCAGGGGCAAATTATTTTTTTAAAGTATTAGCAACCCTCCCTTTGCTCTAACAGATGGGGAAGGAGTTGCTGGTAAATCCTAAGAAGTGAACCCTTCAAAATAAACAATATCAGTACTCCAGGTTTCCTGTAAGCAAATTATATCATGTAAATTAATAAACTCCTTCCAGCCTAACATATCCTTCTTGCTTGCTATTCCGGCTATGTTCCAGGTGACAATGGTATAGCCACAGCTGAGGGGATTCCTGGGCAATCGAAAGGTAGAGCGCTAGTACCACTACCTATTCTGCTACTGGCATTGACAGCTCCCTCACTAAAATCTCGAGACAATATAGGGGGAATTGGATTTACTGCCGGGCTATGTCCTGTGTTCACATCTAAATTAACTCCCACATTTGCAACTTGATGCTTTTCTAAATGAGCAGACATATATTTGTCACATGAAGGATGTTTAGACATGGTAAAAACATTGATGACCTTATTATACACACTTCCTGCAGGATACACCTCGCCCCTCGGCCTAATACCACCCTGCTCCCCCTGAGGCAGACGAGCTGTGTCCTGTCAATCATTAATATCTAGTGTGCTAAGTGTTGGAAATCTATTGAATGTAGATAGACCAAAGTGTGGCTGCGGGATAACTACTGGTTTAGTTCTACATAACTCCTGATCCCCACCTACATTGGGTGAAGGTCTTAGATGTCTGTAAAAGAAACCGAGGGGAAGGAGAGAAGCAAAACGTTCTTTATACTGGTAGGTACATGCTCTTTCAAGGGAGGTCCGGGCCCAATTAGGATTCCTAAAATTGATAATTATGCAATCCCCACGCAATGTTTTTCTGGAGGGCCCGATCCAGTTCACTCTCCTGGTCAAGAGTATCTGATCAGCACGACCCACAGGAAAATCACAGTTTTGGTTTACCAATGCACCACTTTGTTGTTTAAGGTGTCATACATTTCTTTTTGGCCCGTCTCTAGTGGTGGTACATTAACTAATACTGCCACATATGGACAGCATTCTGGCAGTAAATTACCCGGCAGGTCGGTTTGCCCCACTTGCTCCTCCCCCTCCTTGGGTTTATTGGGGGCCTGTATTAACTCTTGCCTTACAGGCCTGACCCTTTCTGTCTGTCACCTGTTGGAATCGTATTAGCAGCTATCGTGAGTGCTGGGTTGATAATACCGCGGCCTTCGCCAGTCCTGTTAAGGCTATATGAGTTGCTTATAATGCTAGATGTTGCATTTACTATAGGATTAGTATTAGTTAGGCCTGAATCGGGACGCTCATTATATCCAACCTGTGATTAATAAGCCTTCTCCCTTATGTATCCACTGACATGTTTTAGTGTATTACTGACTTCTCCATTAAGTTTATCTATTTTATCAAACAATGGTTTAATTGTTAGTTCCATTTTTTGTGTTAAAAGAGCTACAATATAATTAACTTGCTCATCAGACATAAGGTTTGAGTCAGGGGTTTTCTCGGATACCTTAATCGTAGGATTAGAAGGAGGGCCTTTTTTAGTTTTACTATTAGTCCCGGGTTTAACTTGGACTTTTCTGCAATTCCTTTTCCTTTTTGGGGTTGGTGGGCCACTAAGTGATGGCGATTGCAGAGCCTCAATTTTCAATGGTAAGTCTTGATCAGGAGCAGGGGTCACCGGGTTCGCAAGGGGGATAGATTTGTGGACATTATTCATGGTGGCCTCTACCTTCAGGATGTGTATGTCCTCTATCCCAGTGCCCACCCCTAATGATAGGCGGCGCTCCGCCCTGTCAATTTCAACATTGATGGCGCTAACCGCCTTAACTAGGTAAGCATCAATTGTCGAACATGATGAATCAGCTGTATTTTGGGGGGGTTTTAATAGCTTACGCTTCGGCATCATTATACTGTATGTGTAACATATTTAACTATAATATATCATCAAATCCAGGTATAAGCACAACAAGGGGGGCCTAGAAAGTCCTCTTTGGCGGATATATTGCGTTAGATACAACCGCTGAGAACTAAGTTACGGCTCAGTTAAAAAAACAGCATAAATACAAAAATATCACAGGACCTGAATCGCTAGATTAATACCATAAATTACCATGGGATACTAGGTGCCAATAATATAAAGTGCGTAAAGTGCCAAATACTGAGAATACTAATACTGTAAAAGGGTGGCCTAGACCACAAGAATGTAACACAGCCTATAAAAATAATACACACTTGTAAAAGGGGCATATTACTGCTTAGATTCTCTCACTGCTAACAGTCCTTTGAGGAAATTCTGATTGTTCAGGCAAAGTCCGGTTCAGTTTGCCCTACGGTGCTGGCCAGGCTGTTATCAGGGAACGAGCTTCAAACAACAAATGTTATGGCCCTGCCCTGCCACGGTCGAGCGTAGACGGGCCCGCCCGCGCGCGTCCCGCACTGTGGGAGCCCCGTCAGGTATTTGAGGCGCTGGGTGGCTGACGCGCTGTGGATGGCTGCGCGAAGGCGCTCAGAACCGCTAGGAACGCTGGGAGATGTAGTTATTCTGGCTCCTGGTCCCGGTCAGCTTCCTCCTCCAGATACAGCCCCCCTAGCAGGGCCGGCGACTGCCCGATGCAAGAACAGTTTCAGGGCAAACAGATAATGTTCACTAGGGATAGAAAATGCTGTTTTTTGCCTAGTATCATCAGCTAGCCTGATCTGCCAGTAGCCAGCTGTCAGATCAAATGTGCTCAGATATTTGGCAGATGCCAACTTATCTTTTTTATTTTTTAATTTTTTATTATTGTTCTTGGCACAGTAAACTGCAAACAAAATCTCAATTTTACATTCAACAAATACATTGTCCAGTAGTGAAGTCCAAGTTGTGATAACTTTCAGAAGAGATAGACTCATGACTCATAGTAGTCTCGGAAGGCACCCCAGATTTTAATGCCCAGTCTTTTTTTCCTTGATCCTTTAATTGAGAATAAGCTCCACTCCAAATTATATAAGCTCAACATTTTCGCACGCCATTGATGAAAGTCCGGTGTTTTTTTCTGTAGCCATTCACTAGCAATACAAAGGCGTGCAACTGTCATAGCAAAAGTGCCGGTGTTGAAAAAGTGTTTCCGAATTATTGTCTTTCTGAATTTTTCCTAACAGCATTATTGCTGGAGAGATAACTACTTTAGTTTTAATCACTAAAGAGATAAATTTTTCCAGATGCTCAATAAGTCCCTTTAACTTAACACAATAATAAAAGATATGTATCGCTCCGGCGTCCTCCTCACCGCAGCGAAAACATTTGCCTTGGCTTCCCACTACCCATTTCGCCATTCGCTTGGGTGTATAATATAAATCACATAATGACTTAAAAAACTGAGCTTTCAAGTTCGCAGACATAAGCCCCTTCTTCGACAAAATTAGAAGATCTTCTACATCAATCTCTAAGTCTCCTAAAGTCTCTCTCCATTTCAGCTGCAATTTCTCTAAATCATCTTTCTTGGCAGAGATCAAGGATTGATAAATCACTCCAATTTTGGCTGATCTGCTAATTTCTTCAATGACTTGATGTTGAATCAGTTTCCCACCCCGCCGAATTAAATAATCCCGTATTTGAAGATATTTAAAGAAATACCATCTAGGCAGTGAGTATTCGTCCTTGATCTCTTCAAAAGATTTACACATCCCATTCTTATTAACCATATGTCCTAGCGTCTTAATGCCTTTCTGCTGCCACTTATTGGACATTACATCAGAAAAAATGCCTGGTAAAATCCTGTGTGCATTAAATGGAGTATAGTATGACACTCTTGATAAATCCATATTTTTCATAAACCATTTCCAGACCTTAAAAGCCCCCATGTTTACCTTAAACCTTGTTCGCTTGAAATAGCTCCCATCAATTTCCTTTACAAAAATAAGCTTTGCATTTATCCCAAGCTGTATTTAAAAAATATTTGACATATTAGGGTCATCCGCTTCATTAACACCTGTTATTAGGACTTTCATTTTCAATAAAAAGCAAGTGACATAATAAATAAAAAAATCAGGTACCCCCATTCCTCCCCTTAAAACTGGCAACGTCATGTATTTCATTGCCCTTCTAGGCCTCCCTGGGCTCCATATGAATTTCCCACATTTAGCTTGCAGGTCCTGAATTTTATCTTTAGTAATTTCTAAAGGTATCGATCTAAACAAGTACAGTACCTTTGGTAGTATATTCATCTTTATCACATTTGATCTTCCAATGATAGTTAGATACAATCTTTCCCATCTATCCAAGGATGCCGTGATTTTAGCCATTAATGTATTCCAGTTAGCTTGCACTATTTCCGACATGTTTGCCCTGATTAAAATTCCCAGATACGTCGCTTCTTTAACCACCCTGCTGTCTACCCAGGTAATTGTATCAGAGCAAAGAATTTGAGTTTTAGTCTCATTCAATTTATAACCTGTTATACGACCAAAAATCTGTGCTAATCGTTCAATTTCTTTAATTGCTGTTGCAGGATTAGTTGTTGCCACTGCTATATCGTCGGCGTATGCAAACCCCGAAAAATAAAAATTCTGAACTTTATAGGGGGGAATCAAAATATTCTGTCCCAGCAACTCAATAAAAGGGTTTATATAAAGACCAAATAAAAGGGGAGAGCAGGGTCAGCCTTGCCGCGTACCTCGTGTTATAATAACATTACCAGATAGTTGTCCCATAACTGATATCTTTGCTACAGGTTTTAAGTACAAAGATTGTATTGCTCTTATAAATCTGCCCCCGTATCCCATTTTCCTCATTAGTTGCCAAAGATAATCCCATTGTACCCGATCGAACGCTTTTTCCGCGTCCAGCAGAATCAGCGCTAGATCGTTCTTGTTTACCGAGGCAGTATCAAAGAGAGATATAACTGTATTTACATGTTCTACCGTCCCCCTTCTGGGTATGAATCCATGTTGATGCAGTGATACTAAAGGGGTAATACAATCTGACAGCCGATTAGCTAAAATTTTAGAATAAATTTTAGTATCAGAGTTTAGCAACGAAATCGGTCTATATGACCCAACACGATCTGCTGGCTTACCTTTTTTGCAAAATACAGCGATAGTAGCTTCTGCCCATGTTCCTGGGGGATTACCCATCTGAGCTTCCCTCACTGTTTTTAGAAGTTCTTTTTTAATATCCTTATAAAATTGTGTATATATTTCACTAGGTAGCCTATTTGGGCCAGCAGCTTTACCCTTTGCTAAGCTTTTAACAGCCCTATCCAGCTCCTCCTCTGTGATTATATCCTCTAATCCCAGAGAAACAGTTGAATCAACCATTTTTAAACCCTTTGCAAATATTGTGTCCCAGTTTAATACAGGACCAGATGGGCCTTCATATAGTTCAGAATAAAATTGTTGGAAAATATTAAGTATCTCCTGTGGTGTTGTTTGTACCGCCCCTGTAGAATCTCTCATTTGTGCAATATTCCTAGCCGACTCTTTAATACGTAATTGAGTCGCCAACCTTCACCCATTTGTTTCACCATATTCATGTCTGTCCATTTTTGATGCAAGATACTTCCTAGCATTTTCCTGAGACCAGATACCCGTTATTTTTGCTTTGTCCCTGGCTACTTTATCTTCCAATTCAATTAGCCCCGGCCCCTTACAAATTATCTCCTGCATTAGTAATGTTTCAGAACAGGTTAGTTGATCGTATAGGCTGTCTAATTCTAATTTCGCTTTTTTCTGAGCCCTACATGAAAAACGTATACATTCTCCCCGAAATCCAGCTTTAAAAGTATCCCATATTATACCTTGAGAACTGGATCCCTCATTCTCTTCAAAATATAATTTCATCCATTTTCTTATGTGTTCTTGAAACTCCTCATTAAAAATTAACTTCCTATCGAATGTAAAGCTAATTTGTCTAGGTTTATTTAATTCCATATCAATCTCTAATAATAGCGGGGAGTGATCAGATGATATTCTAGGATATTTAGAAATTATTGCACCTGTAGTGACTGAAATAGGGGTAAAAAAGTAGTCAAGTCTGACTAGCTTTTTATGTGGGTAGGAATAAAACGTATAACCATTATCTTGTGGTCTTAGTTGCCCCCATACATCTACCAAGCCATGATCTTGTGCCAGATTTACCAATGCCTTGTATACTTTTGGTTTACGGCCTTTATACATAGCCCGCCCTTCCTTTATAGCAGTGTTAGTCAAATTTATGTTCATATCTCCACAAATGATTATAGGTTGGGCCCAGGTAGCTAACTCATAATTCATTTCCACTAAAACCTCCGGGTCGTCTAAATTTGAACCGTAGATATTACAAAAAGTTAAGTTCTTACCATCTACACTTATTTCAGCTATTCCCCATCTACCTTTTTTATCTGCCAAAGTTTTACCTATTACCACAGTGTTACCTTTAGCCATAATAGCTACACCCCTAATCATACTAGTTTGACCCGTGGCGACTACAAGTGTATATCCCAACTCTTTTAAAACCAATCTCTTAGACCAAGGTAAATGGGTCTCCTGAATGCCTACTATATGAGGTCCTATATACCTCAATTCAGCAGCGACTTTCTTCCTTTTATTCACATTATTAAGTCCCGCTACATTTAAAGAACAAATTCTTAAGCGCTTAGTTGCCATTGAATCATTCTAGATACATTTCTCTTTATTCTTATATTTCGAGTTATTTTCAAAATCCAGATCATTTCTAAAAAATCATATGCATCAAAAAGCATTATACTCCATGACAACACTAAATCACAGTTAGACTTCTCTCTTTTCAGTTAGCTGTGCCCAAGAACTATTTTCCCCCTTTTTTCCCCCTGCACCTCCCCACTGTGCCACCCACAGAACCCCCCGAACAAGAGTGACCCTCCCCCCTCCCCAGCCCTTTATTGAGGCGTTAGGACTTATGGTCCTCTTGATTGCAAGCTTGCCCCATTCCCTACCTTCGCCCGCGAACTTAATGCTAATTCAAGAAAAAACAACACAATGTATTCGTATACGTCTTCCACCTTGCCTGAGGGCTAAGCAGTATACATAATTACCCAGCTCTTAGATAATTCTCTAAAATTGTAGTATAATCATTATGTACACTTTTCACTAAATATCTTATACAGTACCAAAATCCAATTACACTGAGTCCAAGAAAGTCTTAGCTGCCAGCGCTGTTGTAAAGTAGTAAGTACGCTCCTTATATACAATTTTCATTTTGGCAGGGAACATAAGATAGACCTGAGCTCCTTTGGATTGAAAAAGAGGGATAAGCTGTCTCAGTTGCCATCTCAAGTCCACCGTTTGTTTGCATAGATCCGGGCGAACAAAGTATTCACATCCAAGTGCACACATTTTTTTATCCGGTCTTGCCTTCTTATATACTTCCTCTCGTGCTAAAAAGCTATTGAATGCCACTAGTACAGCTCTTGGTCTCTGATCGCGCTGTGCCAGGTTATTTGGTCGTATTTTAAAAGGAAATCTGTGCGCTCTTTCAACTTCTCGATCCCAATCCCATCTAGTTGCATTTGGAAATGAATTTTTAAGAAGCTCGATTATAAAGCCACGAGGATCTGTACCCTCTTTTCCTTCCGCTATTTGTAGAAATCGCAAATTATTTCTCCTCGAGCGATTTTCTAGATCAATGACTTTCCAGTTGATCTCTTCTTTATGAGTCAGTTGTTCAGCTATGATCCTCTTCTGTTGTACTACCTCGTCCTCTAAAGTCGATATACGCGTCTCAGCTTCAGTGACTCTGCCCAAAAAATCTGCATGCGATTTAGCCAACTGCCTAACCGAGCTTTGTAGTTTCTTACATGAGTTTTGCACTCTTAGGCTATCTTGTTTGTGCTCCTCATTGTGTTTCATCATAGTTTTATAGATAAGCTCTAATGATATCTCATCCCCCTGCTCCTCACGTGAGCTCATCCTGGTGTTGATTCTGGAGGCAAGATGGCGACCGCTACGGTCGTGTGAGCTGGCTGCTCTGCCGGACCTCGCGGACTTTGTTTTCTTTCACTGAACTGAGGGCTGAGCTTTTGACGGAGGGACACGGCTGCCTGCCGAGGAGAGGTTGCTGCCGCCGGTGGATTTGGAAAGCGGCAAGCGGATACTTTTTCTTCGCCGCTATCGTTTCTGTTCTGCTCATGTTTGCGGTAGGAGCGGGATAGCGAGGATAGTGAGGTGGCAAGCCCGAAAGCGGTTCCTCTGTGCTCTGCGCCGGCTACAGAGGGCATGCCTGGCTGGACGGCACACCTGTGCTCGCGGTGTAGCGGGACCCGGAGGAGTCGGAGAGCGGAGCTGAGCTGAGCCGCTACAGCGGAGATACGGGCTTTTTTTTCTCTTGACGGATTACCTGCCTGATATAACCCGTAAGGAATGGCTCCTAAGGGGCGAAGGGGCCGGGGGCAGACTGCCCCTGGGGCTGAGGCACAAGGAGAGTGCCAAAACCCGAGGGGGGGAAACGTGGCTCTAACTTCACTGCAGAATACCCCGAGCAGAGGCAGTACCCGAGTGGAGACACCGGCCAAGGAGCTTGAAAAGGATGGGAGAGGCAATTCGCGACAGCCTGGTAAGGAGCCGGAGGGTCCACTGCATGAAGGGTCTAAGACTGCCAAGACTGCTAAAGGTACTAAAGGCATTCCTGAACTGTTTAATACATTGAAAAAAAAGGAACTTTTAAAAGGTTCAATGAATAATTTAAGCCAGGAACATGATATGGATAGTGTTAATGTGCTTGCTGAACCTGTGGAGCCTATGATACATCGGGTTGAGACTAGACAGGGGTCTCAGGGAGTCTGTGATAATGTGCTAAACGAAGAGGCTCAGTTAGATACTAATGAAGGTGAAGGGCTGTGCGAAGAGAATCAGATACAGCTGTTTGAAACTGATATAGTTCAAGAGCCTGTGGGTAATGCTGGTGATGATGGTCCCCCCGATGGTAACACCCCTGATAGACACGTTGAGAGTATAGATTCTGCAGACTTCTACTCTCTATCAGAGCAATCCATATCATCTACGGAGGATCTTGCTCAGCATTATGCTAAACAGATGAGCATGGCTGAAGGAAGCTTGGATAGCAGCTATGACGCTGCTGAGGGGAGCTCTGAGCGAACGGAGGGACAGTCTGGGCAAACTGTTCGCCCGCTGCGGATGACACAGGATGAGCATTACGGGCAGATGCCAACTTATCTATGAACTCATCTGCTCTGGGAATTGGATGGGCATCTGTCTTAGTGACAGCACTGAGATCTCTGTAGTCTACACAAAACCTCATCTCTCTCTTACCACCTTGGGTGTTAGTTTTTGGCACTAGGGCTACTGGACTAGCCCAATGACTCTCTGAAGGGTCGATCACTCCCAATTCCAACATTTCTGGACTTCAGTCCTGATACAGTCCCTGACATGATCAGGTTGCCTGTAAATCCTATATTTAACAGGCAGACTGTCCCCAGAGTCCACCTCATGGGTGCACCAGGTGGTCTGACTTGGATTCAGTGAAAAAAATATGTCTGTATTGTTGCAGAACTTGTCTGCAGTCATTTTGCTGCTGGTCAGTGAGGCTGCCTGCCAAGGCTACACCATCTACTGAACTATCATCAGGGTTCTGAGAGAGCAGGTCTGGGAGAGGGTCACTCTCTTCCTCCTGTCCTTCATCAGCAGCCATGAGCAAGCCCATGTTTGCCCTGTCAACATATGGTTTCAGTCTGTTGACATGAAGCACCGTATGGGGGCTCCTGGGAGTTCCAGGATCCACCAAATAGGTGACCTCACCCTTTTGTTGAACAATAGTGTGGGGTCCACTCCACTAGTCTTGGAGAGTTGCTGGGGTCACTGGCTCCAACGCCTACACTTTCTGTCCTGGCTGGTAAAAAGTCAGCACAGCCTTTTGGTCATGCCAGGCCTTCTGTAATTCCTGGCTAGCCTCAAGGTTTTTGGTTGCCTTTTTCATGTACTCTGCCATCCTGGAGCAGAGACTGTAGGAAGGTGGATATCTGACTATATGGTTACCCCAACTTTTTGCCTAGTGTTTAGCTGGTTTTCGACTTAGTTGGCCTGGGATCCTGCTATTCAGGGCCCCAGGCTATCTGCTCTCTCTGTAAAATGGACTCCATGTACTTTAGGTACATACCTAATTGGGAGTGGGTCACCTTTGTGAGCCCCTGTATAGTGTACCATACGTACCCAGGGCATAGGTGCATCCAAGGCCTACCAGAGGCTGCAGCATGTATTATGCCACCCCTGGCTGGCCATCCAAACTGACACCACAGGCTGACCACTCAGCTTGGGCAAGGTCGTGTAATCACCCCTTGCTTAGATATAGTGTACCTATATCTACCCCCATATATAGACACATATTAACCTATATGTCACTCCTATGGCAGGCCTTGACAATCCTGAAGGCAGATTGCTTGGTTTTATGTGAGATGGTGCTCTAGCATGAGCTGAGCCTGCAGCTTTCGGAACCATGTCCTTATAGCTGTTCTATGATATAGCCATAACCATTTATACTTTTAAGTGCATTATAATCCTCGCGGTTAATGCTAACTTTGGTTTGGATTTATCAAAACATGTTGTGTAAGGTGTCATATGCTTTGGAATACTACCCCCCCGCCAGTTCTGGCGGCGGGGGTAGCATTCCACCCTTCTAAAGGGAGAAGACATGTAGTTACTGCTTTACCCGGTTAAAATTAAACAGAGCCTCAGCATCACAAAATGGATGCTGCTGCCACAGACACGAGTCTGACCTCCTGCTGCTAGACGAAACTCTGGCAGGGAAGGCCTGGACAATAGGTTTCCTGCCTTGGGAGGTGCGAGCACCTCCCCAGACAGGCTTTAGTGTATTGGGGCAGGGTGGGTTGAATGAAATGAGACACTGCCTGGGGCACACAAGGTGCTCCACGCATAGCCCGGTTCAAACCAGTTGCTGGGGCACTCCAGCCCCAGCTCTGGCACGAACCTGGAAAAAGGGAATGGGGTGTAACCACCCCCTTCCCAGGTTCCACCCATAGGAGGGACCTAGCAGGTAATCCAGCCACTTAGTTTAGTTTGAAGATAGGAGCTGAGTCTAGAGACTTTAGATTTATCCTGGAAGAAACTTTGACACGAACTCTTGGACCTTCGACGTTCCACATCGACTGAAGACATCTCTCTTGTGGTCAAGGAGTGACCACCCTGCGCAAACAGTCACCAACAGTAACTTGCTGGTTTGCTTTGTCAACGCTCCAGCCGGTTCCCGAGGACTTCGCGACCCAGGAACTGGATTCTCGAACGTCTCTGACTCCAACCCACATCCACAGCAAAGCTGAGACCCGTGGCGGACACGAGCAACGTGGGACCGGACATCCTGAACTACCTGCTTTTTGCTAACCGTGCAGCTTCTGAGGTATCCCCGAAGTTGTGCATTGGGGTTTGAGAAGCCCCAGACCCGAGCAGCATTTGCACCAAAGCTCAGCCCTCCACACTCCACGAGTGCCGCGTGGGGCCTGCATCTGCATTTCTCCTCGACGTGTCTTCGCGGTTGCTAGCCCGTTGGCTAGTGGCCCCTCTGAAGACATCCTTTTGAAATCACAACACTTGCCTGGTTGCTCCAGTCTTGCTCCAGCTTCCCTGTGAATGAGAAGCGCCCCAGACCTTGCTGGTCTGAACAGAAGCCCATCTTCACATCCTGTGTGGGTTGCCTTTGCCAAGGCTTGTTGGGTCCAATCCAGATACCGACACCAGCTAGATCCTTCGTGGGACAGTCCGTATCCCGCTCCTGGTTGTCGTCGACGCCTCCTGGTCCATGTGGCTGCAGAGACAAGCTTCACTTCTTCATCTGATTGCATCTCGACATCGCCTGGTTCCTTCCTAGTCACTGGCTTGTGACCCAGACTCTGTCCCCTCTGCTTTCAGGTTCTTCTCGACTTCGATCCACCCTTGGATGCACCCGGACACTTTTCTCCTGGACGCCTGCAGCACTTTCTTGCAGCTCTCCATAGGAAACAGCGACGAAACCCGACACGACTTCACACCTATGCACCCGGCTTCCCTGGGTGAGGTAACTCGAGTACTCCGGTGCTCCCGTGGGTAACAACTATCCAAGGGTCCTAGTTTAACAGGGATTCCCCGTAGTCCATCCAGAAGTGTCCGAAATCACTCAACTTTTACGTTCCCATTGAATCCCTATGGTAACTCGTGTGTGTGTTAAGACACTGCACACGCCTCCCGTGGCTCTCCTACTTCTAATCCCTTGGCTGTTCAGTGTAGCCCCAGCGATTTCCTAGGCCCTAGGCCTACTCACCTTTTCTGAAGTGGTTCTTATACCACTCACTTAGTATATGGTTCGTGAGGCCCCTAGGGCAGAATTGGATTGGTGCAACTTATAGTATGCTTATTGAGTAACTTGTGCTGTATCTCGAACTCTGACCTCATAAAGAGTGCAGAGGGGTTGTGTTAGTAATAAATACATATATATATACCTTGTGTGGTGTACTTTCATCTGGTATTCAAGGGGTTATATTGGTAAAACAGCTTGCTTCACATGCTCTCTGAAGTTTTAGCCTAAGACTGCTTTGTCCATGCTACCACTAGGATAGCTGGTCTATAAGGTTGACTTTACAACCATCACCATAAGGGTTGTTTGGATTGGTGCAAGGTGCTCACTAGAATAGTGAACATCATATGCCAGGCCAACTTCTCACAGAGACCAAGTACATAGTCCACAATATCTTGTTTGGGAAGTTTTAGAGGTAACTCCCATCCTTTCTTCACCAGACAAAGTGGTCCTCTTACAGGGTGCCCAAACAGAAGTTCAAAAGGGCTGTAGCCAACCCTTCTGAGGAACTTCCCTGTATGCAAACAAAAAGCAGGGTAGCAGGATATCCCATCTCCGCCTGAGCTTTGCTGGGAGACCCTTAATCATACCCTTTAAGGTCTTGTTGAACTTTTCAACTAGACCATTGCATTGTGGGTGATGGGGTGTGGTGAACTTGTAGGTCACTCCACACCCCTTCCACATTGCAGTCAAGTAACTAGACATAAAGTTTGCACCTCTGTCTGAAACAACCTCCTTAGGGAAACCCTCTCTTGAGAAAACTCCCAAGAGGGTTCTGTAGTGGTCCTAAGTGGTATAGCTTCTGGGTACCTGGTGGCATGATCCACT
The DNA here is from genome assembly GCF_964261635.1 of Lissotriton helveticus. NCBI lineage: Eukaryota > Metazoa > Chordata > Amphibia > Caudata > Salamandridae > Lissotriton > Lissotriton helveticus. Next base: position 435,281,551 of record NC_136068.1, read on the forward strand.
AAAACCAGGATAAACCTATGCCAGATGCTGTCTGAGGATCCATGGTCAACAATATCAATCCCCACTCTTTCAAAGGGAACCCCCACCACAGGTTGTGGTATAAGGGAGGCCTTTGTAGTGCCACCTGCTTTGCCACTGGCTTGGCAGGTTACACAGGAGCGACAAAACTCCTTTGTGTCTTCTGACATGTGAGGCCAGTGAAAGTGAGGGACACGCCTGTCCCAAGTCTTGTTCTGGCCAAGATGTCCTGCTAAGGGAATATCATGGGCTAGTGTCAAAAGGAAGTCCCTGAATGCTAAAGGTATGACTAACCTCCTGGAAGCACCAGGCTTGGGGTCTCTACCCTCTGAATACAGGAGCCCTTCATCCCAATAAACATTATGGGTGCCACTAGCATTCCCTGCAGCCTCAGCAGCAGCTTGCTGTCTGAGGGGTTCAAGAGAAGGGCAGTCCAACTGCGACTGCCTCAGATCTGCTCTGGGAGGACCCCCTGTCCCAAGAAACTCAACCCGATCAGGTTCAAGTTCTTCTTGGACAGTTCCTTCTTTAGGCTCACAATCAGCCTCCTCAGAAGGCTGATCCTCACTCTGAGGAAGGCACTGCCTTAACCCTACTGCTCCTTTTCCTGGTAGGCAACTGGTCCATTATTCCAGAATCCAGTGCCTGTTCAGTGTTAGACTTTTTGACCTGTGACCTAGTCACTGCAAGGACAAGTGCTTAACATTTCTGCATGAGTCCTAAATTCCAAATCAGACCAGGCTGAAGTCTCTAGGTCATTGCCAAGCAAACATTCTACAGGGAGGTCTGAGCTAACAACAACCTTCTAAAGGAGTTTGTCTGTACTTGCCCAGAGACCTAGGACTCTGACATATCCATGCCTCCATCACAGATCAAAACAGCTTGAGCTGGTACTCTGACTATGCCAGAGTCTATCTCAGTTCCCAGGGTTAACCCTACTACACCCTTTTGTTGAGAACCACCATTTGGACCTGAACTAGGGGGAACAGTTGCCTTAGGGGCAATGGTGGCTGGAGCGGTCTCCTTTTTGGTGCAATCACTAGTCCAGTTACTATTAACCTTACAATTCTTGCACCATGGATTTCTAGGACCTTCTTTCTTTTTGGATTGTTGGGGACCCCCACCATTAGAAGCTTTTTGGGGGCCTTGTGAAGACTTCTGGTCTTTAGCTTTCTCCCCACCCTTTTGGTCTTGATTCTTCTGGTCACCACCTTGGTTCTGTACCTTCTGCTTCACCCTGGTTCTGATCCATTTGTCTGCCTTCTTACCCAATTCTTGGGGAGAGGCCAGATCAGAGTCAACCACGCGCTGATGCAATAACGGGTTCTGACAATTATTAAGAATCTGTTCTCTCATGATTAGATTATACAATCATGTATAGTCACTCACTTTACTGCCCAGTAACCAGCCCTCCAGAGCCTTAGAAGCACAATCTACAAAGTCAATCCAGTCCTGAGTCTGTGTCTTCTGGGTATCTCTGACCTGCAACCTATACTGTTCAGTGGTTAGGCCAAACCCATCTATTAGAGCACTCTTCAGGACATTGTAATTGTCCGCATCCTCTTCTCTTACAGTGAGGAGCTTGTCTCTACCTTTGTCTGCAATGGAGAGCCACAAGAATGCTGCCTACTGCTTTGGGGGTACCTGCTGTACTTTGCAGGCCCTCTCCAGAGCAGTTATCCATTTGTGGATGTTATCCCCAGTCTGATAGGGAGGGACAATCTTGCTTAGGTTTTTATGGTCATAAGACCTATCCCTACCACTAGGGATTCTGCCGCCACCAGGGGACTCTAGTCCTGCCAATTTCCTCTCTCTTTCAAGAGCTAGGGTCTCTTTTTCTAAGGCAATCTCTTGCCTTCTGATCCTGAGCTTGACTTCTTTCATTCTAGCTCCATGTTCCCTCTTCTCAGGAGAAGTTCTTCTCCTATGAGATGAGACAGAGGACCCGAACCAGAATGATTAGGTTCCACTGAAGGTGATCTTTGCCTTCTAGATACACCAGTAGGTCTACGTGGGGGGGGGGGGGTGGAAGAGGGCCCATGTTGGCCCACCGCCTCTCCAGGTAGCCCTGTTTCTCCCAGGTTGGGTTCATTAACCTCTTTCTGGCCTTCATCCTCATCATCTTCAGAGTCCTGGTGGGGGACCCCACTAGAAGCCTCTTCAGATGATGGATGGCTCCCATCCCTACTACCTTGTGTATCTGGTCTGATGCTTTGGCCAAGTCATCTGCCACTAAGATATCGATCAGGCGTTGGGTGGTGGGACTCTGTCCTTGCTTTAATTTTCTTATGGTACACAAACCCCTTAACTCTGGAAAAGAGAATGTGTCATATTTAGATGTCTGCACCTGGCTGACATCTGCCAGAGAGACACTAGCTCCTGCCTTTAAAGCCATGACTAGTGAGGTGTGGTGTGTGCACCTACCTACACCACTTGGTTACCTACTAGAACTTCTCTAAGAGTTGTAGTCAGGGTGTGCTAAGCCCTTAACACCTACAACTTATAAGTTCAGTAGAACTTATGTATTTTAAGCTTAATTTATATGTACCTACAGGTACCTTAATGTGATTTTTCAAATGACACTCTCAAGATTATTTGGTAAAACAACGCAAGCTGTAATCTCACACGCTGCACACCAATGTGAGGAGTTGGCCTGGTATATGATGTCCACTATTCTAGTGGGCACCTTGCACCAGTCCAAACGACCCTTATTGATGGTAGGTTGTAAAGTCAACCTTATAGAAAGCCATCCTACTGGTAGCTGTGGAGAGCAGCCTTACAGGCTAAGACTTAGGTGAAGTTTGTCTCTTCAGCCACAGGGACCAGGAGGCGTCGACGATGACCAGGTGCTGGATTCGAGCTGTCCCACGAAGGATCTAGTTGACTGTGGTGTCGGAATCTGGATTGGACCCAAAAAGCCTTGGCAAATGCAATCCATGCAAGATGTCGAATGTCGAGATTGGCTTTGGTTCAGACCAGCAAGGTCTGAGGGACTCCTCCTTTGGAGAGGAGTGAGAGTACGCCTGGAGCAACCACGAAAGCTCAATAAATCAAAGTTGTTCCTTAGTGGGGGCTCGCTAGCCAACGGACTAGGAACCGCGAAGGGGCCTCGAGCGGAAATACACAAAGCGGGCCCATGGGACACTCGTGGAGTGTAGGCCTTTGAGCTTCGGTGCAAAAGGTGCTCGGGCAGAGTCTTCAAGTACCCCAATGCACAACTTCGGGATACCTCAGGAAGTAGGTGCAGTTGCAAAGATGCAGGATGTCCAGGAGTTCCGGTCCCACGTTTCTCGTGTCAACTACAGGTCTCACCTTTGCTGGGAGCGCAGGTCAGCGTCAGAGATGTCTGGAAGTCCATGTCCTGTGTCGCAGATTCTTCGGGATCCAGCGGTAGCCTCGAAAATGCAGACCGTCAAAGATGCAATTGGTGCCTGTTTGAACAGGGTGGTCACTCCTTGACCACAAGGGAGATTTCTTCAGTCTTCTAGCCGATACGGAATGTCGAAGGTCCAGGAATTATGTATCAAGGTTTCGTCCAGGGTAATCTAAAGTTTTAGGGACTGGGCACCTATTCTTAGAGTAAGTTTAGGGGTTGGACTAACTCTAGGGTCCCACCTATGGGAGGACCAGGGGAGGGGGAGGTTACACCCCTTCCCCTTTGTCCAGTTTCACGCCAGAGCTGGGGCTGAGTGCCCCAGCAACCGGTTTGAACTCGGAAATGCATGGAGCACCTTGTGTGCCCCAGGCAGTGCCTGAAAAGCATTCACTGAATGCAACCCACCCTGCCCTAATACACCAAAGCCTGTCTGGGGAGGTGCTGGCACCTCCATGGAAGGAAAACCTATTGTCCAGGCCTCCCCTGCCGGAGTTTCGTCCAGCAGCAGGAGGGCAGACTCGTGCCTGTGGCAGCAGCATCCATTTTGTGATGCTGTGGCTCTGTTTAACTTTAACCGGGTTTACCAGTAACTACATGCCTTCTCCCTCTAAGAGGGTGGAATGCTATCCCCGCCGCCAGAACTGGCAGGGGGTAGTATTCCAAAGTGTTTTACACCTTACACAACATGTTTTGATCAAGCCAAACCAAAGTTCGCATTAACCGAGAGGATTATAATGCACTTAAGCGTATATGGTATGGCTATATCATAGAACAGCTATAAGGAGATGGCTGTAGAGGGGCTCAGCTCGTGCTAGGGCACCCTCTCACACAAAACCAAGCACTCTGCCTCCAGGATTGTCAAGGCCTGCCATAGGAGTGACTTATAGGTTAATATGTGTCTATATCTATATATATATATATTTCTGCAAGAGGTCACGGCACACATTGGCAATTGGTGACTGTTTATTACTGTGGTAGCGGATTGCCGTGACCCGCAACTTGACCCCTGGAACTGAGGATGAGCCAGCAATTGCAAGTCCATGACTTCATGGAATGGCGCAGTCACTGTACAGGCGCCTTCTATCCTTGAGCCCAGCGGGACTAGTGAGCTGGAAAGTAGGGGACAAATAACTCTTTATTCCAATCCCTGCCCAAGTCCTCTCCCTGAACTGCGTACGAAAATCTATACCTACCAGGACACGCTGCTTTCAACATGCTGCATTGTGGGAACGGTGGTTTTTCAACGCGAACTACTGATGTCAGCCGGCAGGTAACGCAGTCCAGGTGTGCGCTTCACCATTGGGGAAGGAGGCGCCTATAAAGACACTGTTTAGAGAGGCTGTGCTAAGATGGTGGCATCTGACGAAGGCAGTTCGCCGAAACGCGTTATGCCCAAATCCAAGAAATAAAGGTCTTTAAAGCCCCGCTGCGTCCCCGTTTCTGCTTGATGGGAGGAGAACTACTTTGGATATTCGCGTGTTTGCCAGTGACACGCTTGAAGGGACCCTTTCTACAAGAGGTCACGGCACACATTGGCAATTGGTGACTGTTTCTTACCGTGGTAGCGGATTGACGTGACCCGCAACTCGACCCCTGGAACTGAGGATGAGGCGGCAATTGCAGGTCCATGACTTCATGGAATGGCGCAGTCACTCTACAGGCGCCGTCTATCTTTGAGCCCAGCGGGACTAGTGAGCTGGAAAGTAGGGGACAAATGACTCTTTATTCCAATCCCTGCCAAAGTCCTCTCCCTGAACTTTGTACGAAAATCTATACCTACCAGGACACGCTTCTTTCTAAATGCTGCATTGTGGGAACGGTAGTTTTTCAACGTGAACTACCGATGTCAGCCAGCAGGTAATGCAGTCCAGGTGTGCGCTTCACCATTGGGGAAGGAGGCGCCTATAAAGACACTGTTTAGAGAGGCTGTGCTAAGATGGTAGCATCTGATGAAGGCAGTTCGCCGAAACGCGTTATGCCCAAACCCAAGAAATAGAGGTCTTTGAGGCCCGCTGCGTCCCTGTTTCTGCTTGATGGGAGAACTACTTTGGATGGATATATATATATATATATATATATATATATATATATATATATATAAATATATCTATATATATATATATAAATATATCTATCAGCATTCTGCACACCTCTGTACTCCGTGTTATGCACAATGAATATAAATTCAAACTGGATATAAATCATGGCTCTGGCTGACCTTTAATATGCTATATGGGCTTTATCCTTAAAATGGCCTTTATTTGAAGTGAGAAAGACTTATTCGTAGTTTTGGGACAGGTTGAATGATCCCTCAGTCAAATCCTCAAAATCTCAGGCAAGGCAGCACAGCATCAGAAATTTACAGATTCGTACTGAATCTGGCTGGAGTCAGACATTTTTCTTTCATGTGTTACATGCCAAATGCTTTTGGAAAGTGGTAGTGCAGACTTCCCCTTTATGGTACCTCACCATTTAATCAGTGGCCTACAAAAATGACTGCAAGTTATTTTTGTTCTATTATTCCGCTAAACGGTCCTTTAGGTGTTCTATTTCTGAGTGTTCTATTCCCTCTCTTCACACTCTTACCGTCAATTATCCTTTTCACATGCCTCTCACCCCTTTCTTTCTACATTCTCCCGTCTACCCCGCCTTTCTTCTCTGCCCATTCCCTCTGTAACTGCCCTCTTCCTCCCTTTTCTTACCTTCCTCTTTCCCCAACTTATTTCCTTGCTTCCCCTGTTCACCCTTACGTGCACTTCTTTAACATTCCTCTCCTGTACCCATTTTTTTATTACTCTTCTTTCCTCTTCACGATCAGGTCCATGGATTAGATGCAGTGACGTGGAAGGACGTAGACATCATCCCCATCGACATTGCTGATCGCACTCAGGTGTCGGAAGACGCAAGTCCTCTGATAGTCTGTTTTTGGTTTTGTCTGACACAAGCTGCTTTCTGGGGACATCGACTAAACAGATCTGGTTTGGGGCACATTGTTAATGTGTGCTGATGGGTAGATGTGAAAAGTATTTTTCATGCCACAGTTGTCATCCTCTCTCTACTGCACGAGTTAGCAACCTCCGCCCAAGCCCCATGGGCTGATCGACCTATCAGTGGCATTGTGATTAAACAAGGGGCTCTCCATACTACTCTGGTTGTATGAAAAATTGTATTTAGAAATAGACTGTCCAAAATTAGAGCTGTTGTGTTTTTTGTTTAGTTGAACAAGCAGCATTCCTTGTGCAGCTCTCTCTCCCTCCACACTATCAAACATCTCATTGTGCTCTACAAGATTCAACCCACTAGTGGAGGTTTGCCTTAATCTTAGCCTTTTTACCCTCTTGCTTTCCTCACTGTCCTTCACGTTCTTCTTGGCTACGAGTGCTCTAAAGGTTTCCTTCCTTGCCCTAGGGCCCCTGGAAGTTTTCCTTTGGGTTCACATGCCAGCTATTCTCTTTGAAGTAGTCCCCATCCACACCTGCAGAGGATTACTTTGTCAGTCATTCTTTGTACCTCAAAGCCCCCCTCTATTACCTCCAGGTTTGTTCTCCTCTCCTTGGCGCTGCTGCTTAACTCCACCATACCTTTACAGACTTTCTCCAAGGCCTCTTGTCTTATGTCTATACTCCGATTCAGTAAAAAGGTCTGGATTGTTTATAGAAGGTACATTTGGATAGATTTCAGTGTGTGATTTGTTAAATCTCTGGAATTGTGGAAGGGTAGTTCGAATGGCATATTCCCTATCTGATTCATGTACTGATCTTTTACCTTCATTTACCTAAAATTGTAAAGTGCTCTGATATCCTTCGGGATCAAGACCGCGCTATATAAAACTTTATAAATAAATACATAAAATAAATATATAGATATAGGTATACTATATCTAAGTAAGGGGTGATTACCACCACAGGGTGCAATTGCAGACCTGTGGTGTCAGTTTGGAAGGCTAACCAGGGATGGCACAATACATGCTGCAGCCCCTCATAGGCCTAGGGTGCACCTATGCCCTGGGTACCTAAGGTAGCATATTAAGGGGCTCACAAGGGTGACCCAGTAACCAATCTGGTATGTACCTAAACTACATGGTATCAATTTAGAGAGAGAACAGCTAGGCTGTGGGCCTGATTAGCAGGGCCACAGCCATACTAAAGTCGAAAAAACAGTGAATCACAGCAAAAAGTGGGGGTAACCATAGGAAGCAGACGCTACTCCTACAGGAAGGACCTGCTGTAATGTGACCATATGGAAGTGGTCATATTGTATGTAAAGATTTAGGTGTCTCAGGTCTAGTATATGTCCTAGGGAGCCATCCTTTTTGGGGATAAGAAAATATAGGGAGTAAACTCCTGTGTTCTGATTGTGTACTCAAACTGGTTATATTGCATTCTTTTGCAGTAGAGAGGCAACTTCTTGTTTTAGGAGTGTGTGATGCTCTTCTGACATGGGACTCTGTCTGGGTGGTATTGTTGGAGGAGTGGAAGTGAGCTCCAGGCAATAACCTGACTGAACTATTTGTCTCACCCACCTGTCTGTTGTGATGGAGTTTCAAACAGGTAGGAACTGTTGTAATCTCCCTCCGACAGGAGTGGAATGGTCTGGGGGGAGGGGAGGGATGTCACTGCTTGGGAGTGGAGGCATTGCAGTTGTTGTTACCTCTGCCTCTACCTTTAGTGTTGTTACCTCTATATCCTCCTCTATAATAACCTCTATTGGGTGAGGATTGGGTGGGTGTTTTGTAAGAAGAGGAGGCACCGAAAATGTTTGGAGGCGCCCCTGTAAGAGTGACGAAAGGATGCTCTGGGAGTCTGAATTTGTAAAGCTCCCATGGACTTTGATGTGTCAGTATCCTTTTTCATTTTTTCTAGTGCATTATCAACTGTAGGACCAAAAAGATGTTGCTGGTCAAAAGGTTGATTAAGAATACTGGTTTGTACCTCCGGTTTGTAATCAGAGATTCGCAACCAGGCATGCCTACGTAAAAGTATGCCTGTATTTATTGCCCTTGAGGCTGTATCAGCAGTATCCAAAGCACAACAGATTGAAGTATTAGTAATGACTTTAGCTTCCTGTATTAAGTCAGAAGCCCTGGTCTTATATTTGTCTGGCAAATGTTGCATAAGGGTTTCAAGCTCATCGTAATGAGCTCTATCATACCTTGCCAATAGAGCTTGGGTGTTAGCAATTCTCCAAACGTTGGCTACCTGCGAGATGGTGCGTTTGCCTGAAGCATCTAAAAGTTTGGACTCTTTATCGGGGGTGGAGCATCCCCTGTTGTCTGCGAATTAGCTCTTTTCCTGGCGTTTGAGACTACTAATGAGTCTAATGGCAACTAGCCTTTGATGTAGGCTGGGTCAGTTGGAGCTACTCTTTCTCCAATCTGGGAATAATTACCCTGGCTCTGACGGGGTCTTTGAATACTTCTGGCGCATGCTTTACAAACCCTTTAAGCATTGGTAATGTGGTTGTGGTTTTATGTGATGGTAATAGTATGTCCATAAGGAAGTAGTCTTCTACTGGGTCAGTGTGGTGTAGATCGACCCCATGAAAGGTAGCTGCTCCATGAATGAGGTGTGTAAACCCTATAGTGTCATCTGGAGGACGTGGCTTGGAAGGGTATGTGTCTTCTTGTGGCAGATCAGGGGCATCTGGCGCATTATAATCTTCCCAAGGTTCATCTGATGGTCCAGGAATATCCTCTGGGTAATGTATGGGTTGCTCATCTTCTATCCCCCCTGAATAATCATCCCCATCATCATCTGCTGGCGCAGGGCTGTGTGGGATGAATAGTGAATGTACAGGGGAAATATCAAGATCTGGTAGTTCTGGAAGTGGTGACGGTACCCTTATAGGAGAAGTCTGAGCATGCTTTTTGAGAGGGACTGGAGGTGTGGTGGGAGGGTCCAGCTTCGTTTTTTCAGGCACAGTAATGACATGTCCAGTCTTTGGATGAATAAGAAGAGTCTTTTGTTTTGGGTCTGTATGGAAAACTCTTCTGTGTAAGTATCCTTTTTCGGCATAGACTTTTCTTGCTTGTGACCGAGTTGTTTAGAAGGTTTAGCAGAGTCCACTACAGTCTTGGGAGCAGATTTTGGTTTCGGTTCCGAAGACTTGTGGTCAGAAGCTTTCTGCGTGTCGTGTTTCTTATTCGGATCGGATGTTTTCGGATCCGGAGTTTTTGGTTCCGAAACACGTTTCGGTTCGACAGCTTTAGGTGCTGAAGTGTGTTTCGGTGCCGAAGTGGACTTTGAATCGACTTGTTTCGGTACCAGAGTTGGCTTCGGTTCGATACTCTTTGGTGTGGAAATTGTTTTCGGTGCCGAGCTTGTTTTCAGCTTGACTGGTTTGGGTACCGAGGTTTGCTTTGGTGCCGGAGTTAGTTTTGGTATAAGGACTTTTTTTCAAATGGACCGACAGGCTGACTCGAGCCTGAGTCGCCTAGAGGCTTTTTGGTAGTCTTCATTGCCGAGCCAGAAGGCGGGGCGTCGGAAGTGTGTGGTCGGTGTGCACCTGGACCCAAAGGTGGATGTGGAACCGAAGCCTAGCCATTATGGGGGTGTGAACAGGGTCGACGCTTGTACTCACGACCTGTTGACCAGCTGGAAGGAGATAGTCATCATCTGATCCTTCGGCCCCGGAAGCTGAATCCTCTGCTCCAGAAACGACAACGTGTTCCTGCAGTTGTTGTTCGGACTCTAGATCGACTGGAGTTTCGTCTATGAAGAGATCTGGTGTCGATGAAGAGGACTGCGCCATGACTCTTCGAGCTCGACGGTCTCTGATAGTTTTCTTGGACCGGAACGAAGCGCAGGCCTGGCAATCTTGGCTCTCGTGCTCTGGGGACAAGCACAGATTGCACACCTCATGTAGATCAGTGTGGGGAAATTTGTATCCACACTGAGGGCACTTCTTGAAGGGTGTTCTTTCCATGAGCCAAAGGGCGCAATGGCGCAGGTGGGCCCAATGGCCCAGACGATCGCTGGAATCGAGAAGTGCAAGCTTTTTTGACACGAGTAATAAGGAAATCGCGATCGAAGACAATACCGACGGTAGAATGGAGGAATGGAAGTCGGAAAGGAGATCAGTAACGGGACCGAGCGATAAAAGCATCCGAGCCCGATGGCGGAAAAAAACAATCTTAAGATGGAGTTGATGCCCATGCGCACTATGCTCCACATGGGGAGTCATCCTCCGAACAGACTCTTCCAGGACAACAGCAAAGTGTAATCATCCGGGCCTACCACCAGATGGTGATCTATGCATTAGTGTGTGATCTGCAGCCCATACGCCTCGAACATATCCTTTCGATATATGTCCCTCCGACTCTGAAAGACTTGACTCTGGCAGACTTGGAGGCCCTGATGCTAGAACTCCCAACAGGTCTTTTTATGGGAGGTGATTTTAACATGACGGGATGAGAGTTTCTGGACCGTTTACCATCCAAGACCCCACACCCCACCCAAACACGGCTGACTGGGTTTCTCTCTGCACTGGGCCTCACTGACATTTGGAGGGTGCTGTATCCCACAAGGCCGGAATATACTTTCCCCTCAAGGGCACATGGGAGTCGCTCCCGAATTGACTTTTTAATCTCCCTTGCCTCACATCTCTACTTTACAGATGTGAAGGATCTGGCGAGAGGAATCTCCGATGATTCCCCCTTGTGGATGAGATATAGGGTGTGGAACGCATGTAGAGCGGGCCCAGTTGCGATTAACCCCTGGTATGTCTAATTACCAGCCATCAGGAAGGAACTTATTGAAGTCACTGAACACTATTTCCAAGAAAATACTCATTCAGTTGCATCAGCATAGGTACTCAGGGAGGGCTACAAGGCAGTGGCCAGGCCCTTTTCCTAATTTCAGGGCACAAGCGGGAGAACACAGCAAAAGTGACTGAGCTCGAGCAAGACATTCTTGACCTTGTACTTAAGACAGTAGAAAGGGAGGATGATAGCTTGCAACATACATAAAAAATTAAACAACAAGACTATAAAGATTGAGTGACAGAGGAGGTAGGGATTAAAATGAAGGGGACACAGTATTGAGAGTACGAGATTGGCGATAAAGTAGGAAAACTGCTTGCATGGCTCGATCAGCATGAGAGAGCAAACAGATGGGTGGCATCCATCACTCTAAATACCGGGGCAGTCCTCCGGGATCCCAAGGAGATTGCCGGGGCCTTCGGCGATCATTACTCAGTGTTCAATTCCTCGGGAACGAGGGCTATGGAACAAGACTCCCTGGAGTTCCTGGGGGATATCCCCCTTCTAGTCTTGACGGTGGAAGAAAAGCAGCTCCTCGATGCTGAAATTACTGAGGAAGAGGTAATGCAGGCACTGAGAGTCCTAAGCTCGGGCAAGGCGGTGGGCCCAAATGGTATCCCTATAGAACTGTACAAGCTCACAGCACCCACAATACTGCATCTCCGGGCAATGTTTGAGGAAAGCAGGACACAAGTCAGGCTCCGGACCGATCAAAGGCTAGGTAGCATAGTAGAGATCCACAAAGAAGGTAAGCCTAGGGATCAATATGCCTCATACCGATGACCTATTTCACTACTCAACATCTGAGGCAAACATTTTAGAAAAACTATTAGCTTTAAGGTTACTTCCAGTGCTTACCCCCTTAGTTGATCCGGATCAATCTGGCTTCATGCCAGGACGTAGCACTGCTTTAAAGCTGAGGCGCCTACATGGGGTGCTGGGACGTGCCCATAGGAACCGGGAAGATGCGGCAGCTCTCTACCTGGCGTTTGACACCATTGAGTGGCCCTATACGTTCGCGGTTCTTAGACGAATGGAGTTTGGACAGCGCTTCCTGTCCTGGATGGGCCTCCTGTACAAAAGCCCCCTAGCGCAGGTAGTGGTCAATGGAAAGACATCAAGAGTGTTCCCTCTACAGAGGGGCACAAGACAGGGTTGCCCACAATCCCCCTTAAAATTCGCACTGATGTTAGAGCCAGTGGCAACTTGGATCCAAAGGAACCCAATAATAAGAGGTCTTCGCTGGTCAGAGAACTGGGAAGACTAAATATCGCTGTATGCAGATGATGTCCTCCTGTATGAGGCCTCTCCTCGTTCTTCTATCACCAGAATATTAAATATTTTCAATACTTTTAGTAGATATTCTGGGAACACAATTAACTGGTCAAAATCAGTGGTGTTTGGTCTCTGTGAATAAAGGCCCTCCCTTCCCCCAGAAAGTGAAGCTCAAATAGTGACGGAAGGATTTCGATATCTAGGCATCTATGTAACGACTGACCCAGCCCCCTTTCAATCCTGAAATCTACAAGGCCCCTTGATACGACTCAAAAACGATGTCCAACACTGGCGGGCCCTCCCCCTGTCCCTTCTGGATAGGGCAGCCCTATTTAAAATGATGGCACTGCTGCTTTTTCTTTATACTTTGCCGAACACACTATTCCCAGTTCCTGAGACATATTTGAACTTAGATAGTGCAGTCTGAACACTCCTATGGGATGGGGGATCCCCATGAATTGCATTCATCAAGCTGACCTATAGCTGGTATGAGGGGGGAATAGCATTGCCTCACATACAAACCTACTATAGAGAGGCTCAATTAGCAACTATATATCAGTGGGTCCACCAACCGCCTCTCAGAACCAGACTATAGGATGGATTGACTAAATCTCCAGCCAAGGGGGTATCTGCAGGCACTCTATACAGATCCAAGGCATCTTTCTCTGAAGGGGCCCACTGCACTGATCGTCAGTTTGTGGCACTCAAACCTTGCCAAGCTGGGGTGGAAGAATAAAATTACCAAAGCAACACCCCTATGGGATTCACAACAACTGGACTCAATGGGGAAGACAACAGGATTTGATAAATGGGAGCTGATTGGTATCTCGAGAGTGGGAGAACTGCATACGGGGGTCAACATGATACCATTCAAACAATTACGAACATTTTACGAATTGGCCCACACTGATTTTTTTGCTACCTACAGATCTGGCATGCTATGGTAGCAGTGGTGTCCCGGGGGGGGGGGGTCCATACCTGAATTATCACCATTGGAATGCAGGGTCCCAGAAAAACATTTAACTCTTAGGGCGATATCCCTCGCATATCAAAAACTCATTAATAACTTACCCGACACTCTGATAGCCTTGAGAGAACGCTGGGGACAAGCCATTAATGACCTACAGGAAGAAGACTGTCTGGAAGCCCTGGCCTCCCTGAGAGGAGAGGACATTCAGGCCTGCTTCAGGCTGATCCAGCTCAAAATTTCATCACAGAGCCTACATTCCCTGCAATATACTGCTAAAAATGGGTAGGAGAGCTGACACACTATGTCACAGAGGTTGTGGGGAGGAGTGGTCGTTCTATCATATTCTGTGGGCATGCCAAAGAATCCCTGGCTACTGGGAAGCCATAGTATCCTGCATTTCCGAGATAGTGGGAGAGGCATTAATACTCTCTCCCAAATGGTGTATATTGAATGTTTGGGAGGACTCTGAATTGGGACGAGCAGATCAGCCCTAGGTCACCCTTGGTCTAATGGTAGCGAAACGTAACATACCCCGCCGATGAGGGTCAGAATCCCCGTCCACCCTATGGGACTGGAAAAGGGACATGGACTAGTGTATGGTGGCAGTTTATGTGAGCAGGTGGTGTCCAAGGAAATGGGGGAAAATATGGGATAAATGGAATGCTTATTGGGGGTATCCTTGCACGGCCCTCTTGGAAGCGAGAATCCAGCCACTAACTAACCCAAGTACTACTGATTGAGGTAACAGGGACAATGAAGGAAAATTAGTCCTGCGATAACAATTGGGGGGAAGAGGTGAACCTGCCGGACTCTGTAAAGGAACGATTGGCATGTGCTGACTTAACTGTAATGCTATGTCTCTCTTTTGCTTGACTTTAATAAAAAGATACATTTAAACAAAGGAAGGGGTTATAGTTCTTTCACAGTCATCATTTTGGAACTGAAGTATTTTCAATATTATATACAACTAAGCCATAGTTGCTGCTTTTGTATTTTATGCAACTAACAACTATGGACAAAGCCAACAGCCCTGGCTTGTTGTAGGTGTAATATATTATATATCTGAATGCAATACCAGAAGTAGCAGAATACCAGTCGGCCAGCACTCTATTTTAAGCCATGCCCTGAACTACAGCGGACACACTCTTTGGAGAGACCCCCAAGTTTTTTCAACCCACTTAAAGTCCTTGAAACAACACCATCTCACTGTCACCTCAGGTCCTGGCACTGTGCATCATGCATGACTTCTAAGTTTTCAGATGGCCTATGTGGGCATAGTGAACCCCCCCCCCCCCCACCCTGCCCCTTGCTTTAGGAACTACAGCAGGGTTGAAGTTCTTGATGGGCCTCTTCTGTCTGCAACTCTGCAGACAAAGGCTCAGCTCATAATCATTGTGAAAAGGTGGGTGAATAAGTAAGTACAGGAATAGGTGAATGGCTGGATGGACAGTGAAAGGATGACTGGATGAGTGAAAGGGTGGATGGATGAGTGAGTGGAAGGATGGATAAAAAGGTAAATAAATAGATGCATGCGTGAAATGGTGGATGTATGTATGGGTGGAATGGTTGATGGTTGGATTAGAGGGTGGATGAATAAGAGGGTGGATGGATGAGTGAAAGGGTGGATATATGAGTGAAAGGAAGTATGAGTAAGGGTGGATGATGAGTGAGTGAATGGGTGGGTGGATGATGAGCGAGTGAATAGGTGGATGGATGGATGAATTGATACGTGAAAGGGTGGTTGTAAGGATGGATGAGTGAGTGAAAGGGAGGGTAGATGGGCAACATGATGGATGGATGAGTGAAATGGTGGATGGATGAGAGAAAGGATAGATGGATAAGTGAAAGGATGGATGAGTAATAGGGTAAATGGATGATTCAAGAGTGGGTGGATGGATGGGTGCATGAAGCGATGGCTAAGGGAGATGGAGAGAGAAAGGGAGGATGGATAGATGGGTGAAAGTATGGATGAATGATTGACAGGATGGAAGGGTGAATGGATGAGTGAAAAGAAGGATGAGTAGAAGAATACATAGATGAGTGAAAGGGGGGTGAAGAGCTGGCAGAAAGGATGGATGAGTGAAATGATGAATGGATGGACGAATGAGTGACTGGGTAAATGGATGGATGAGTAAGTGAAAGGATGGCTGGATGGGTGAAACGGTAAAAGGGTGGATGGATGGGTGGAACTGTGGATGGAGGAGTGAAATGATGGATGGGGTGAAAGGATGGAGGGGTGAAAGGTTGCATGTTGGGATTGGATAAGTGAAATGATGGGTGGAAGGATAGATGATGGATACGTTTGTAAATGTTTGAATAGGTTTGGATATGGATGGGCACACAGATGGAAGGACAGAATGAATGGTGAAACTCCATTCCCCCACTTTATTTTTTCTTTCAAACTTTGCACCCCTGAGAATATTGCGCCCGTGGCAACCACGCCTGTGGCCCTGCCCATGCTATGCCACTGCCTACCAGTACGTATGACATATGACTTGCACCTTGTAGCTCTCATTGTCTTAAGGGACATTCCCCATACATTGACTGTCACATTTATGAGTCATTGTCTCTATATAATATACGTGTGATGTAATGCACTCCGACATAACACCCTGCTGTACATACTTCGGATGACTAGCACTAAAAAATAAATTAAATACACATGAGAGAGGGTCTATGTGAAGATGAGGGTCACCATTGGAGGGTTTTAACAAGGTCGCAATGGCCGTAACAGGCATCGGGCGTTTCCCTGGCAGGCTGAAAGGGGGGCGGGCAGTTTTGTTACTGGGGCTGGCCCTGCAAAGTTTCTTGCATAGCCAGCAGTTTTTAGGCAACAATAAAAGTGTCACAATAATTCTTGTGACTAACGTACCTGCTGGAGAGATAGGAGCTTTGTTTAGTGGCAGTTTTGAATCATCAAAGGTAGCACAGAGGGTTAATATGCCTGCTGCAAAGGATGTGTACCATGCATATCAAAGAACAGTATTTTATGTGCAGACCTCTGTGGGTTACTGCTTTTGTCACAGAGATTGATTTGTTACTGTGCAGTAGCAGTGGCCTTAATCCTGTCTCGACTGGACTACTGTGACAGCCTATACGCAGAAGCAAAGAAAACAGCTTTGAAAAAGCTAGACAGTCCAAAATACAGCAGCCCAACTGGAATTTAACCTACCAAGGGGGGTCCTCTGCCTCAGAAGCACTGAAACCCCTCCATTTATTTATTTGGCTGCCCATATACAAAAGGATCCTCTTCAAGATCCTGGTAATCACCTTTAGAACAGTCAGGTCAAATGGCACTAAATACCTCAGGACGGGAATCAAACCTTGTTACCCAACGCCCTCCGAGATCCTCCTCTGAAAATGTCCTAGTACCTCCCCGCTTTCACCTGACGTCCAGAGGAGGCAGTCCTGGGAACAAAAGCTTGGAATAGCCTGCCCATCCATTTGAGACTTTTTTTTTTTTTACTTTTTTTTTTGATTATACAACATGTATAAAAACATTCCCTCCTACAATTGGCATCAGATAAAAAACTTGCATACAGATCGATGACCTCATTATGGCACTAAAGGGTACAGGTATCACAGGTCAAGCTACGGCCATGAGGAATGAAAGAAGCATAATGTAAACAGGAGATGAATATGAACATGAGGAAGCAGCCGAATTCTACACAATGGTCAAATCTAAGAGTCCCCAACACCCTCCTCCTCCCCATCAGTCCCCGACCCCTCTGGCGTGAACAGCTCCTCACTAGTCCCCTCCGACTCACTCAGGGTCAGCCCTGCATTACACACGACCCTCCAGGCCAGAAGGTCGTCTTGCAGCTTGTCATCCCTACGCGTGCACTGCATATTAGTCTCCTCCGCCAGGGACCACTCCCGGACATCTCCAAGCCATGCTGAGATCTCAGGAGCCCTCCGGACCATCAAGGTAATGGCCACCCTACGTCGCGCCAGGACTAGCATTAGCTGCAGTAGCTTGTAGGAAAGGTTCCTTTTCTTAGGCTTAGGGACCAGAGCCTGCAGACAGTGGCCCGGGGTCAGATCTATCCGAAGGCCGGTAGTGGTGGCCATACGTCCCACCACCTCGTCCAGAAGCTCCTCACCAAGGTGCAGTCCCAGGCGAAGTGCGAGAACCCCGCCCTCTCCGCCCCACATCTGGGACAGGTGTCCTCCCTGTCCCCTGAAATGCGCTGCAAGGAAACCAGGGTCAAGTAGGTGCGGTGCATAAAATTAAAGTGTGTGAGCTTGAACCGTGCATTGCATGATACCTTACGTGTGAGGCTCCCTATACGCTTGCGCTGCCCCTGGTCCAAGGCCATTCCCAGATCTATCTCCCAGGCCCCCATGAGGGTTGGACCGGCGAAGCTGAATCCTGGCACATGGCTGAATAAAGCAAGGAAATCAATCTACGACCCCTACCGCAGGAGTGAACGATGTTCAGAGTATGGGAGATCGGGGGCGTCTCCAGGAATTGGGGCCAGGTCGCTTTCACCACACCTCCTGAAGGCCCCGGTAGAGTAGGTATTGTCCCCCTCCCAGTCCGAAGGCCTCCTCAGCCTCTTCAAACGACACAAAGGATTCACCTGGGTACAGGTCAGCCAAGGTCGCACAGCCTCCCGACCGCCAGTCCCTAAAGGACATGTGCTCTTCCATGGCAACTATGGGTGCCAAGATCCAAACCGGCAACTCCCTGTGGAAGGGGGCCCGTCTCAATACTCTCTCCACGAGCCGCTGCCAGATGCCGGCTGTGTGACGTACCACATACGGTAGGGCCGGATCCACTTCCCGACCCTTCATTAATGCAACCTGTAACGTCCTTTCATTTGCTCTCCCGGCCAAGAGTTGTATCTCCCAACTGTCCGCTTCCGCGAACCACCGTGCTGCCGGCAGTAGTTGTGCCGCATAGTAATACAAATCAAACCTCGGAGCCTCCAGACGGCCTTCCTCCCAGCTCCGTACCATGGTGTGTAGAGCAACCCTGCTACGACGTCCCGCCCAAAGCAGCGACGTGAGCAGCGTGTTGAGTGTGCGAAATATTCGTGGGGGAATAGGGCACAACGAGTTCTGAAGGACGTAAAGCGCCTGGGGAGCATCACCATCTTCGCGATAGCTAGCCGTCCCATAAGGGAGAGCGGCAGGGTATTCCAAAAGGTTACCAAGTGCTGTAGGGACATAAGAATCCTATTGACGTTCCGGGCCAGCACCTGCGCATCTGTTGGGGCCACCTGAATTCCGAGATTCCGGAATGCCTCCCGTTCCCAGCGCAGCCCAAGGTTCGGCAGGTCCGTTAGCGGTCCAGCACCGTAACCCGCCAGAGGAAAGATCAAGGACTTACTGCGATTGATCCTCAGTCCCGAAGCCTCCCCGAAACGGTCGAGGTGCCGCAATAATATAGGCAGAGAGTCTCGCGGGGCCTTTAAATAAAAGAGGGCATTGTCTGCGTATAAGGACACCACGTTACAAGTGTCCCCCACTTGAATACCCCATTGCGCCATCTCCGACCGGATTCAAACTGCCAAAGGCTCTACTGCCAGTGCAAAGAGGAGCGGCTAGAGGGGACACCCCTGCCGCGTCCCCCGACCCAAGCGCCACTCCTCCGAACGCCCCGCACCCAATCTCACTCTGGCACAGGGGGCCGTATACAGTAGACAGACCCAACGACAAAAATTGGGGCCCATCCCCATCACACGAAGGACCTCCAGCAGGTACCCCCAGTCAACGGTGTTGAACGCCTTGGCTAAGTCGATCGACACTATGACCAAGTGTTCCTCCCTATCCCGGACTTCATGGAGAATGTGGTTCAACCGCTGCAGATTCATGGCGGTGTTGCGTCCCGGGATAAAACAACATTAATCCAAGTGTATCAAATGGGGCATATGCGGCCTAAGCCGGGCCGCTAAAAGTTTGGTCAAGATCTTCGCGTCCGTGTTTATCATGGTGATGGGGCGGTACGCTGCCGGATCACACTTATCACCTCCCGGCTTCAGGATCATGCAAATTTCGCCCTGGTTCATACTAGGCGGAAGGGCGCTACACTCGAAGGCCTCCAAATACACCTGCAATAGGAGACGGGCAAGGGTATCCCCATACGATTGGTAGAATTCCGGGGGGCAGCCATCACTCCCCGGGGATTTGGCCTTCGGGAGGCCGGCATTGCGGCCCGCACCTCGCTCAACGTCAACGCTTCCTCCAATTCCTCCAGCGCATCCCTCGAAAGGGTCTGGAGGGTCAATTCCTGAAAATACGGGAGGTATGAGTTCTCGGTGATCGCGTGGTCCGCAGCATACACCGTCCGCAGGTGGGATTGAAGGACCCGGAGAATGCCCACCTCAGATTGCACCACTCGTCCCATAGGCCCCCGCAGCGCAACTATCCTTTCTGGGATGAATTCCCGCCTAAGGATCCAGGCCAACATTCGGCCTGACTTGCCCCCTTCCCTGTGGAGACGTTGCCTGTATTGACCCAGCGTGTATTTATCTAATCGATCTAAGATGTCATGGACACAGGCCCGGGCTGCCCGTTCCGTCTCATGATGTATGTCATCAGGGTCCGGCAATGTTTGCTGGTGCAATAAATTACCCTCCGCCTCCTGTAGGTCGCAGAGAAGCTGGTTTCTGACCCCATATGTGAGGCCCATACACTGCCTTCAGGGCATCCCACTTGGTAGAATAGGTGAGGGATCCCTCCTCCCAGTTCTTATCTAAGTAGTTGGTGAGTGCAGTCCGCACATGGTCCCTCCCAACCGGGTCCTGTAAAAGGTCTCCCGGCATCCTCCACGTCCGAGGGCGGCAGGGCTGTCCCTCCCAATTCAATACACATGCCACCGGGGAGTGGTTAGACAAGAAGCGAGCCTGATGGGTGATCACTAAAGGAGATAGAAGCATCTATGTTCGCGACCAAAACCCTGTCCAATCTGCTGTGTGTGTGTTATGAGTGGGGGAAAAACAGGTGTACAGTTTTTGGGTCGGGTGTCGTTGACGCCAGGCATCGCTAACCCCTAAATTCACCATTACCTCTTGGAGCCGCTTCCTCATACGCGGCTTCGTGCCTGCGCGGGGCGGGACACAATTAAAGTTCCCTAACCAGAACAGGGGGGTCTCAAGGTCCGGAATAAGGACCTCTTGCAGGGTCAGAAAGAACTCGGGGTCATCTACATTGGGTGCGTATGAGTTTAATATTGCAAGATCTCTCCCATCGAGTTTTGCCTGCAGTAGCAGGTATCTGCCATTTATGTCCGCCTCCATGTACTGGATGGCAAATGGGACCCCGGGTGCTACCCATATGAGGACCCCTCTAGCGTAGGTAGAAAAGGAAGAGTGAAACATCTGGCCCTGCCACTTTTTCCCCAATTTTCGGGCACCTTCATCGTCAAGGTGGGTCTCCTGTAGGCACGCAATGGAGACCCCGTGTCTACGTAGGAAGGAAAGGACTCTGTCTCTTAACGCATGTTCCCAGCCCCCTCACATTCCAACTTAAAAGCCTATACCCCATTGCCAATCCCGTGGTCCAACCAGGGCCACAGCTCTACTTCCCACGACCCACCCACCCTGTGCCCGATCTGTAATACAACTGATGCCTGAAACAAGTCCCCCCAACATCTCCCCACAAAAACCCCACCTCTCCCCTCCCACGAGCAATATTCCTGCAACCACCAAACATGCTGAAATGCCCTTCCCCTGCTGGTGCCAGGACGTACACAGCGATCCCATGTATCCAAAAGTACCCACCGCCCCAGCAATGAAAAAGAAAACCCCCTCCCCCCCATTCAGTCCCAAGCACCGCCAGGCAATTCAACAAAACATGTGCGGCTCAGACTCATAAGTGGTAAGAGCATGTATCTGCCAGAGCCTCTGCCCCTCCGGAGGGCTCGCCTCCCCACATGACCATTCGTACCTGAACATGGCCCCCACCACTCCCTAGAAAAACGTGACCCAAAGGGTCCAGCCTACAAACA
Source organism: Lissotriton helveticus (assembly GCF_964261635.1). Taxonomy (NCBI): domain Eukaryota; kingdom Metazoa; phylum Chordata; class Amphibia; order Caudata; family Salamandridae; genus Lissotriton; species Lissotriton helveticus. The sequence goes on from NC_136068.1 coordinate 435,302,903, forward strand.
AGACTATGTCTTTCAGGACCGGGTCTCCACCGTAGCCAATGATTCTCCTAGTGTCTCTGGGATCGTGTCAACAGTAGGCGGGAGAGCGTCCACAGGGGGCGGCAAGGTGTCCGGTACCAGCACATCGTCCTGTGGCTGTTCCGAACTTGCCCCCGGAAGATCCCCGACCTCTGTGGGTTCCAAGCGGAGGGCTCCATCGTCCCCCACCGTGACTCTACGTCTCTCTGCACTGTCAGCGACGCCAGTCGAGAACCTGCGCCTGGATAGTCATTTCCTCGCCGGACGTGTCCCCCACGTACCTCTGGATCGACGTCGTTCCTCATGCGGGAGTGCGTCACCCCTGATCTCGAGCCACTCCCATACCTCTTCAGGCCCATCAAAGAAGTGAGCTTTGCCCTGGGAGAGGACCTTGAGTTTTGCGGGGTATAATAACATATATTGCATGTGAGAAGTTGGCCTGATATATGATGTTTCCAATTCTGGAACCACCTTGTATCAGTCCAAACAATCCCTTATGGTGTCTGGTTGTAAGTCAACCTTGTAGACAAGCTATCTTAATGGTAGCATAGACTAAGCAGCCTTAAAGGCTAAACTCAAGAGGTCGTGTTAAGCGAGCTGTTTTACCAATCACAGTCCTGTAATATCAAATGAAAGGACACCACGCAAGTATATATTATAAAAATATATGTGTTTATTTCTAAAAATAATCCCCAGTACTCTTTATGAACAAAGGGGCACAAGCGTTAAATAAAAAGCACAGTATAACATACAAAGTTGCACAATTATGGATGAGGGCGGGTGGCCACTCAGACCATGTATTAAGAAAGTGGTATAAGAGATACCAATCGAACAGTGGTTAGGCCTAGGGCCTAGGGAATCGCTGGGAGCAGTCGGGACAAGCAATGCTGAAGTCGGGAAAAGCCCGCGGGATTCGGGTGCAGTGCTTAAAGCACACGCATGCACCAATGTTAAGTCAATGGTGCGTAAAAGTTACACAAATAGAGTTTTAGGATACTTCCGATGAACCTAGAAGGACAAAACTTTAGACACAGGCCCTAGAGGTGTGTACCAGTGTGGGAACACCGGCGTTGCAATGTTACCTCACCCACAGGAAGCGGGTGCAAAGGGTCGAAGTGGCGTCGGGTTTCGTCACGCAGGTTCTGGGTGCTTGAAGCTGAAGATGCTGCAGGCGATGTGAAGGAGAAGTGTCCGGTGTGATCCAAGGGTGGATCAGACTAGAAAAGTACCTGAAAGCAGAGGGGACAGAGTCTGGGTCACTCAGCAGTGACCATGGTGGAACCAGGACGGAACCAGGCAATGTCGGGCGCAATCAGGTGGTTGTCGAGGAGCTTCTCTCCGCTGCCACGTGGGCTCTGGGGCATCTGCGACGTCCAGGAGCGGGTCACGAGCTGTCCCACGTAGGCTCTCACCGTCGGCGCTGTCGGCTTCAAGATCGGAGCAAACAACACTTGGCAAAAGCAATCCACGCGGAACTGGAAGATTACTTCTCACTCGGACCAGGAGGGTCAGAGCGGGTGCTCCTTTTCAGAGGAGCGGTGCAAATCTGGAGCAACCAGAATCACAAGTCGTATTTAGGTATTCGCCGGCACAGGGGCCACAAGCCAGCTGGCAAGTGACCGGGCCAACGCGTTGAGCCAAAGAAAGCAGAAGGACCCCACGCAGCACTCGTCGAGTGTAGAGGGGTGAGCTTCGGTGCAAGAGTGGCTCAGGGTTGGGGCTTCTCAAACCCCGGTGTACAGCTTCGAGGTTCACTCGTGGGCTGCACGGTCAGCGTCTCGTGGTCTTTCCAAGATGGCGTGCCCCACGCTTCCAGTCGCCTCCACGGGTCTCAGCTCTGCAGGGACTGTGGATCGGGCTGTAAGAAGGTAGGCAAGCTTGATCTCGTCGATCTCTGTCGCTCGAGTTCCGGCGGGAACTGCAACAAAGCAGACGTCGATGTGCTGGATGGTGCCTGTTTGCACAGGGTGGTTACTCCTTGACCACAAGGGAGATTCTTCAGTCTTCTACGTCGAGTAGGATGTCGAAGGGTCCAGAGTTTCGTTTCTTATGTTTCATCAGGATAATCTGAAGTGCATTGGCACTGCTCCCACTCTTATTCGAATCTGGGGGGCTGGATTACCTGCTAGGTCCCCTCCTATGGGTGGGACCCAGGAAGGGGGTGGATACACCCCTTTCCTTTGATCCAGGCCGCGCTGGGACTGGGGCTGGTGTGCCCCAGAACCGGTTTGACCGGATTATGCAAGGGGAAGCCTTGTGCTCCCCAGGCAGTGTCTGGTTTCTTTCAAACCTCCCTGCTACAATCCACTATCTCCTGTCTGGGGTGGTGTGACACCTCCCTGTGACAGGAAATTCTTTGTCCAGGCCTCCTTGGCCGAGTTTCGGTCAGCTGCAGGAGGTCAGACTCGTGTCTGTGGCAGAAGCATCCATTTTGTGGATCTGAGGCTCTTTTAAAAATCAACCGCATTACAGCAAAGTAACATGTCTTCTCCCTCTAGAGCGGTGGAATGCTATCCCCGTCGCCAGGACTGGCGAGGGGATAGTATTCCAAATCGTATGACACCTTACACGACATGTTTTGATAAAGCCAAACCAAAGTTGCCATATAACCGCGAGGATTATAATGCACTTAATAGTATATGGTATGGCATTATCCCGGAATAGCTTAGGGAGTTGTTCCCGACAGCTGCAGACAGGCTCAGCTCATGCTAGAGCTCCATCTCACATTAAACCACGCACTCTGCCTCCAGGATTGACAAGGCCTTCCATAGGAGTGGCTCACAGGTTTATATGTGTCCAGATATAGGTTTAGATATAGGTATACTACATCTAAGCAAGAGGTGATTACACCATCTTGCCCCAGCCGAGTGATCAGCCAGTTGTGTCAATTTAAGAACCAGCCAGGTGTGGCAAAAGATATGCTGCAGCCCCTGGTAGGCCTTGGTGGCACCTATGCCCTGAGCACCTATAGTGCATGGTACAGGGGCTGACAAGGAGTCCATTTCCAATTGTTGTATGTACCTATAGCACATGTATTATGAATTTAGAGAGAGAACAGCAGGCTGGGGGTCTAATTGGCAGGCCCACAGCCTCAGTAAGTCGAAAACCAGTGAAGCAAAAAGCAAAAATTTGGGGTGACCATAGGATAGCAGACCCTACTCTCCTACACAACCCCCCCCACCCCCCAAACGCAGGGACATTAAACTTAACCTTGACCAGATACGTCTTCATGTTCTAAGTGGAAGTACCTGGAGAGACCATCTGCATTACCATGGTCAGTCCCTGGGCGGTGCTCCACTGTAAAGTCCATCCCCTGTAGGGAAATGGACCACCTGAGCAGTTTGGGATTTTCACCCTTCATCTGATTTAGACAGAAGAGGGGCTTATGGTCTGTCTGAATTAGGAAGTGAGTTCCAAACAAGTATGGCCTCAACTTCTTCAGGGCCCAAACCACAGCAAAGGCCTCCCTCTCAATAGCTGACCAACGTTTCTCCCTGGGGGTCAGCCTTCTGCTAATAAAAGCAATGGGCTAGTCTTGGCCATCTTGATTAAGTTGTGAAAGCACAGCTCCCACCCCCAACTCAGAAGCATCTGTCTGTACAATGAACTGTTTGGAGTACAACCTTGCTCTGCCCTATCTGGCACTTGGTAGCCTTGATAGTCAGGCCTGCCTTTTGCAGGGCCTCCAGAACTTTCTTCAGGTGGATAAGGTGATCCTCCCAGGTGGAGCTAAAGACAGCAATATCATCTAGATATGCTGCACAAAAGTCATCCAACCCAGCAAGGACTTGGTTCACCAACCTTTGGAAAGTGGCAGGTGCATTCTTCAAACCAAAGGGCATTACCACAAACTGATAATGTCCACTAGGGGTAGAGAATGCTGTCTTGGCTTTTGACTCTTCAGCTAGTCTGATCTGCCAGTAGCCAGCGGTCAAATCAAATGTGCTCAGAAATTTGGCAGAAGCCAATTTATCAATGAGCTCATCTGCTCTTGGAATGGGATGTGCATCTGTCCTAGTGACAGCATTGAGACCTCTGTAGTCCACACAAAACCTCATTTCTCTCTTTCCATCTTGCGTATGAGGTTTTGGCACAAGGACCACTGGGCTAGCCCATGGGCTCTCTGATGGCTCAATCACTCCAAGCTCCAACATCTTTTGCACCTCAGCCTTTATACAATCCCTGACATGGTCAGGGTACCTGTAGATCTTATTCTTCACAGGCAGACTGTCACCAGTGTCCACCTCATGGGTGCACCAGTTAGTTTGACTGGGTGTGAGTGAAAACAAGTGTCTGTGGGCTTGCAAAACCTGTCTGCAGTCCATCTGTTGCTGCTCAGTGAGGCTGCCTGCCAAGGCTACTCCATCAACTGAACCATCATCAGGGTTCTGGGAAAGCAGGTCTGGGAGAGGGTCACTCTCTTCCTCCTGTTCCCCATCTGTGGCCATGAGCAAGCTCATGTCCTCCCTGTCCACAAATGCTTTCAAACGATTTACATGGAGCACCCTGTGGGGGCTCCTAGGGGTTCCAAAGTCAACCAAATAGGTGACTTCTCCCTTTTTTTCAATAATAGGGTAGGGTCCAGTCCACTTGTCCTGTAGTGCTGCTGGGGCCACTGGCTCCAACACCCACACCTTCTGCCCTGGCTGGAACTAAACCATAACAGCCTTTTGGTCATACCAAGCTTTCTGTAATTCTTGACTGGCCTCCAGGTTTTTGGATGCTCTCTCCATGTATTCAGCCATCCGGGAGTGGAGACCAAGTACATAGTCCACCACATCTAGCTTATGCTTTTTGAGAGGTAACTCCCATCCTTCCTTCACCAAACATAGTGGACCCCTCACAGGGTGGCCAAACAAAAGTTCAAAAGGGCTGTAGCCAACCCCCTTCTGTGGGACCTCTCTGTAAGCAAAGAGCAATCAGGGTAAAAGGATGTCCCATGTCCGCCTAAGCTTCTCTGGTAACCCTTTTATCATTCCCTTGAGGGTCTTGTTGAATCTCTCCACAAGCCCATTGCACTGTGGGTGATAGGGTGTGGTAAACTTGTAGTTTACTCCACATTCCTTCCACATTGCTTTTAAGTAACCAGACATGAAGTTTGTACCTCTGTCTGATAGTACCTCCTTTGGAAAGCCCACTCTTTAAAAAACTGCAATGAGGGCTTTTGCCACCACAGGTGCTGTGGTGGTCCTTAGGGGAATTGCCTCTGGGTACCTGGTGGCATGATCCACTACCACCAGTATAAATCTGTGCCCAGATGCTGTTTGAGGATCCATGGGACCCACAATATCTATTCCAACTCTTTCAAAGGGTACTCCCACCACAGGTAGTGGTATCAGGGGGGGCTTTGTTGTGCCACCTGACTTACCACTGGCTTGGCAAGTGACACAGGAGCGACAAAACTCCTTGACATTTTCTGACATATGAGGCCAGTGAAAGTGTGGAACAAGCCTGTCCCAAGTCTTGTTCTGGCCTAAGTGTCCTGCAAGGGGGATATCATGGGCCAAGGTGAGAAGGAAACCCCTAAACTTCAAAGGTATAACCAACCTCCTGGTTGTGCCAGGCTTGGGGTCTCTAGCCTCTGAGTAAAGGAGTCCATCATCCTAATATACCTTATGGGTACCTTGAGCATCCCCTGCAGCCTCAGCAGCAGCTTGCTGTCTGAGGGGTTCAAGTGAAGGGCAATTTAATTGGGCCTGCCCCAGGTCTGCCCTTGAGGGTCCCCCTGTCCCCAGAAACTCAACCTGATCAGGCTCAAGTTCCTCAGAGACAGTCTCCTCTTGAACTGCAGAATCAGTTTCCTGTGAAATCTGATCCTCAACCTGGGGCAAGGGGGAAGACATAGCCTTTACCCTCTTGCTCCTTCTCTTGGGTTGTGGTTTGTCTATTGTTCCAAGATCCACCACTGGTTCAGGAAGGCACTTCTTAGCCTGAGTCCTTGTCACTGCAAGGACATGTGCTGAAATCCCTAGCATTTCTGCATGAGTCCTGTACTCCACTTCTGACCAAACTGAGCTTTCAAGATCATTGCCTAACAGACAGTCTACTGGGAGGTCTGCACTCACAACAACTTTCTTTAGGCCATCTACCCCTCCCCAGGAGAAGTTCACAACAGCCACACTATGTGAAGTAGTGTAGTTGCTTGCATTGGTCACTAGGTAACTTTCACCTAGTACAATCTGTCCAGGGTCCACAAAGTCAGGTTTCACCATTGTGACACTGGCACATGTGTCCCTGTAGGCCTGACCCAGTTTCTCATTTATCAAAGGCGTCTGCCTATATTTGCCCAGGTTACTGGGGCTCACTGTAGTGGACAAAGCTAAGTTCACATCATATAGGAGAACTGCCTGAGTAGGGATTCTGACTAGGCCAGATTCCATCTCAGTACCCAAGGTTAACCCTACTATACCCTTTGGTTGTGTACCACCACTGTTAACTGCACTAGGGGGTGCAGGTGCTTTAGGAGCTACAGTGGTGGGGACTGGATTTTTCTTGGTGCAGTCACTGCCCCGGTGTGAAACTGATTTGCAGGTATTACACCAAGGTTTCTTTGGGCCATCGTTCTTCTTTTTCTTGTTTTCATTTTGGGAACCACCCTCATTATTAGTTTGGGGGCCTGAAGACTTCTGGTCCTTTTCTTCATCTTTCTGATTCCCACCCTTCTGGTCTGTTTTCTTCTGGTCACCACCTTGGTTCTGGGGTTTCTGCTTAATCCTTGTTCTGACCCATTTGTCTGCCTTCTTTCCCAATTCTTGGGGAGAGGACAGATCAGAGTCAATAAGGTATTGATGCAACAGCTGGTTCTGACAGTTATTTAGGATCTGCTCTCTCATGATAAGATTGTACAATCCTGTATAGTCTGAGACTTTACTTCCATGCAGCCAACCCTCCAGAGCCTTAGTGGCACAATCAACAAAATCAGTCCAGTCCTGAGTCTGTGCTTTTTGGGTGTCTCTGAACAACAACCTGTATTGCTCAGTGGTTAGGCCAAACCCTTCAATAAGAGCACTCTTCAGGACAGAGTAGTTTTTGGCATCCTCAGGTCTAACTGTGAGGAGCCTATCCCTCCCTTTCTCAGAAAAGGAGTACCATAAAATTGCAGCCCACTGATCCTGAGGAACCTGCTGTACCATGCAGGCTCTCTCAAGAGCAGTCATCCATTTGTGGATGTCATCCCCTTCCTTGTAGGGGGGCACAATTTTTGTCAGGTTTCTATTATCATAGCTCCTGTCTTTCTCTCTAGGAATTATGCTGCCACCAGTGGCATCTAAGCCACACAACTTTCGTTCTCTTGCCAAGGCAAGTCTAGCTTGAGCCAGGGCTACCTCCTCCCTCTCTATCTGGAGTTTGACAGCCCTCATTCTGGCCCTATGCTCTATCTTCTGAGAGGAAGTCATTCCTCTCTGAGATTCCCTTGAGGCACTAGAAATATGAGAGTCCCCTGATGGAGATCTCACCCTTCTGTTGCCTGGGAGAATGATATTGTGGGATCTGGGGAGGTGCTGGCCCTCTCCATTCCCAAGTAGGTCTAAGTTGGCCTGGTTAAGCCTGGCAACTACAACCTGGTTACCCCTCTGATCCTCATTTTCAGGATTCTCTATATCTGAGCTCTCCTCCTCTTCTTCCTCCTCTACATCTTCCTCCTCTGGAGTGGGCTCAGTTACAGGGGGGTTCACTCCATTTCCTGAGTCTAAGGGAACTGCATTCGCCTTATCTAAGTCATCCTGTTCTAGAATGGCTATCAGGGCAGGACTGGTGGGACTTCTGCCCCTTTTTAGCCCCCTTGAAATGCACAAGGCAATCAAGTCTTTGTGGCTAAGTTTGTCATAGCTGGAAGTTGCCTTGGTCAGGTCAACTGTCACAGGTAGAGAGCTTGGAACTTCACCTGTGCCAGACATGACTCTAGTGTGGTGTAAGTAATGCACCTACCTACACTAAGTGTTTCCCTACTGTACCTTGCTAGTGAGTTGTAGTCAGGGTGTGCTAATCCCTTTAATCTACAACTACTAAGTCCAGTAGAACTTAATATGCTAAGCTTTTGATTTATATGTACCTAAGGTACTTGATGTGATCTTTCAATTTGATAAAAAGATTGCAATGGTAAAACAACAGCAAGCTCAAATCCGCACCGCTGCGCACCAATGTGAGAAGTTGGCCTGATATATGATGTTTCCAATTCTGGAACCACCTTGTATCAGTCCAAATAACCCCTTATGGTGTTTGGTTGTAAGTCAACCTTGTAGACAAGCTATCTTAATGGTAGCATAGACTAAGCAGCCTTAAAGGCTTAACTCAAGAGGTCGTGTTAAGCGAGCTGTTTTACCAATCACAGTCCTGTAATATCAAATGAAAGGACACCACACAAGTATATATTATAAAAATATATGTATTTATTACTCAAAATAATCCCCAGTATTCTTTATGAATAAAGGGGCACAAGCGTTAAATCAAAAGCACAGTGTAACATACAAAGTTGCACAATTATGGATGAGGGTGAGGGGCCACTCAGACCATTTACTAAAAAAATGGTATAAGAGATACCAATCGATCAGTGGTTAGGCCTAGGGAATCGCTGGGAGCAGTCGGGACAAGCAATGCTGAAGTCGGGAAAAGCCCGCGGGATTCGGGTGCAGTGCTGAAAGCGCACGCATGCACCAATGTTAGTCAATGGTGCGTAAAAGTTACACAAATAGAGTTTAAGGACACTTCCGCTGAACCTAGAAAGACAAAACTTTAGACACAGGCCCTAGAGGTGTGTACCAGTGTGGGAACACCGGCGTTGCAATGTTACCTCACCCACAGGAAGCGGGTGCATAGGGTCGAAGTGGTGTCGGGTTTCGTCACGCAGGTTCTTAGTGCTTGAAGCTGAAGAGGCTGCAGGCGATGTGAAGGAGAAGTGTCCGGTGGGATTCAAGAGTGGATCCAAGTCGAAAAGTATCTGAAAGCAGAGGGGACAGAGTCTGGGTCACTCAGCAGTGACCAGGGTGGAACCAGGATGGAACCAGGCAATGTCGGGCGCAATCAGGTGGTTGTCGAGGAGCTTCTCTCCGCTGTCACGTGGGCTCTGGGGCATCTGCGACGTCCAGGAGCGGGTCACGATCTGTCCCACGTAGGCTCTCGCCGTCGGCGCTGTCGGCTTCAAGATTGGAGCAAACAACACTTGGCAAAAGCAATCCACGCGGAACTGGGAGATTGCTTCTCAATCGGACCAGGAAGGTCAGAGCGGGGGCTCCTTTTCAGGGGAGCTGGTGTAAATCTGGAGCAACCAGAATCACAAGTCGTATTTCAAGTTTCGTCGGCACAGGGGCCACAAACCGGCTGGCACGTGACCGGGCCAACGCGTTGAGCCAAAAGAAGCAGAAGGGCCCCACGCAGCACTCGTCGAGTGTAGAGGGGTGAACTTCGGTGCAAGAGTGGCTCAGGGTTGGGGCTTCTCAAACCCCGGTGTACAGCTTCGAGGGTCACTCGTGGGCTGCACGGTCAGCGTCTCGTGGTCTTTTCAAGATGGCGTGCCCCACGCTTCCGGTCGCCTCCACGGGTCTCAGTTCTGCAGGGACTGTGGATCGGGCTGTAAGAAGGCAGGCAAGCTTGATCTCGTCGATCTCTGTCGCTCGAGTTCCGGCGGGAACTGCAACAAAGCAGACGTCGAGGGATGGATGGTGCCTGTTTGCACAGGGTGGTCACTCCTTGACCACAAGGGAAATTCTTCAGTCTTCTACGTTGAGTAGGATGTCGAAGGGTCCAGAGTTTCGTTTCTTATGTTTCATCAGGATAATCTGAAGTGCTTTGGCACTGCTCCCATTCTTATACCAATCTAGGGGGCTGGATTACCTGCTAGGTCCCCTCCTATGGGTGGGACCCTGGAAGGGGGTGGTTACACCCCTTTCCTTTGATCCAGGCCGCGCTGGGTCGGGGGCTGGGGTGCCCCAGAACCGGTTTGGCCGGATTATGCAAGGGGCAGCCTTGTGCGCCCCAAGCAGTGTCTGGTTTCTTTCAAACCTCCCTGCTACAATCCACTATCTACTGTCTGGGGGGGTGTGACACCTCCCTGCGACAGGAAACCCTTTGTCCAGGCCCCTTTGGCTGAGTTTCGGTCAGCTTCAGGGGGTCAGACTTGTGTCTGTGGCAGAAGCATCCATTTTGTGGATCTGAGGTCCTATTAGAAATTAACCGCATTCCAGTAAAGTAACATGTTTTACCCCTCTAGAGGGGTGGAATGCTATCCCCGTCGCCAGGACTGGCGAGGGGATAGTATTCCAAATCGGATGACACCTTACACGACATGTTTTGATAAAGCCAAACCAAAGTTGCTATATAACCGCGAGGATTATAATGCACTTAAGAGTATATGGTATGGCATTATCCTGAAACAGCTTAGGGAGGTGTTCCCGACAGCTGCAGACAGGCTCAGCTCATGCTAGAGCTCCATCTCACATTAAACCACGCACTCTGCCTCCAGGATTGATGAGGCCTTCCATAGGAGTGGCTCACAGGTTTATATGTGTCCAGATATAGGTTTAGATATAGGTATACTATATCTAAGCAAGAGGTGTTTACACCACCTTGCCCCAGCTGAGTGATCAGCCAGTTGTGTCAATTTAAGAACCAGCCAGGGGTGGCAAAAGATATGCTGCAGCCCCTGGTAGGCCTTGGTGGCACCTATGCCCTGAGCACCTATAGTGCATGGTACAGGGGCTGACAAGGAGTCCATTTCCAATTGTGGTATGTACCTATAGCACATGTATCATTAATTTAGAGAGAGAACAGCAGGCTGGGGGTCTGATTAGCAGGCCCACAGCCTCAGTAGTCGAAAACCAGTGAAGCAAAAAGCAAAAATTTGGGGTGACCATAGGATAGCAGACCCTACTCTCCTACACGCGCCCTCCATCTGGAACTCCCTCCCTAAAGATCTACGTTGCAACCCCTCCAACCTCAGCTTCAAAAAAGGCCTCAAGCTGCACCTTCTCAACAAATACTGGGGTCCTCAATATCTTGCCACTGGACACTAATTCTTACCCATGACCTGACTGTATAGGTTCCCTCTACTTATTGTGTCACCCCTTTCCCCTCCCCTCCTTTCAATTCTTTCATTCACAACCAGCTCCCCCCTTTTATTTTTTGGGTAGTTACCACCTACTCCCACCTGCTTTCCCTTCACTTTCCACAGTCGCCCCTCACTTTCACTCCTTCCCCCCGCTTCATTCACTAAAAATGGTATCTACTATATCTACAATCTATTGTTTGACTAATGTTTTCCTAGTTAATTTACCTTATTTAAAAATAATTCTGATTAACATTTTCAATTTGCCTTGTTTATTACCTCATTGTAAAAATGGTATATTGCAACTTTGCATTACCAACCCTTGTAAAGCGCTCTGATACTCTTGGGTCCAGCCAGCACTATATAAAACCTTTTAAATAAAATAAATAAATAAAACAGATTCTACTTTTGCATCCCTTCAGCATTAGTGTTGCATACCACAAGGTTTATCACATTTGGAACGTCAGATACTGGATACAGAGAAACATTTATTTGACCTAGAACCTATTTTAAAAATACCCTTGACCGTAAGCAAGACAACTATATACGTAGCACTGTACCATCTTCTATCCCTCACTTCCAACACATCTTTTACAGCGAAGGATAAATAGTCATGAGCTTTAATGGTGCTGAATATCAAATAAAAGTGTGAGGCACTGATCTCTCTGTGTTAGACCCTCCTAAATAACTTATCTCATCCAACAAGTACCCCCTACGCATCAAATTCATCCTTCCTGTCGATTTCTTATTCCACATCGTTCTGGTAAGCCCGTTTTTGTTTTGTGTCCCCTTCCTTTAATAGCTTGTAAATCATAAATACTACCCCTTTAAGGCTAGGTTACTTTTCATAAAGTTCTAAAATGCAGTGAGCGTTTGGCTCGCTGCTGCCTTGTTAAGCAGATGTAATTAATGCCCACTGGTGAAATCTGTAAGTAGGACAACTTATCAATCACTAAATTAAATTTCGAATTTACATAGAGCAAATGTTTTACATTTTGCCCATTGAAACATACAAGATAAAATACTAGAAAATACCAGTTCAAAAGCCACCTGTCTTCTTAAAGACAAAACCACTTACTAAATGTTGACGTTATTGAGAATTATTTACTTTGTGATACTGCAGCTGAGTTTTACACCAATACCAACTGCTAAAGTATGCTCTCACGCTGGCCCTTGCTGCCTAGTGAAGCACGTGCTCAAAGGAAGTAATTAGGTTTTCCAACTGGAGTGCAATAGTTCTAAGAGGATGACCAATGATCCTTAGTCCCTCTGATCAACATGTTTCAGAAATGTATAAAATGCCTCATAAAAGGTTTCTGGCTTTCTTCAGGATATGGATTATCTATATTCTTTACTTTTGTATCCCAGTTGCCCAGATTTCATGTTATGGTCCACTAGGTGTAAAGTGCAAATGCCCCAGTCACACGTGCGCACACAGGCACGTCACAAAAACATTCTATATACTTGCGTTTATAAAAGTGGGTTGCAACGCATTGCTTGTTGTGACTCGTCTAGGATTCAAAAGGGGATCAATGGAGGGAAGACAGTCGGGGTCTCTTTGGTCCAACAGTCATTAAGATGAGTTCTCCACGTACTGAGGTAGAAGTCGAGTACCCCTCCGGAGTCATCAACTACTTGTGAATACGGGACAGGAGCACCTTTATGTTACACCATGTTAACCATTAACATGAAATCAACAGCCACTGGGATACAAAATAAGAAACGATAGGGGCCTAAGTCCTGCAGAATGCCAGAGACATAATGAGGATAATTATACATGTGTGTCACAAAAATCACCGCAAATCTGTGGACGCTCTGTTTGCCGCCATAGTGGACCGGAGTCTTCCACGACCCTCGCCGCCACTTTCAGTGCCAGGACCACAGCCTCCAGCAGCACACGCAGCGCGCACGCCGCCACCACGTTTCTCAAGCGCCAGGAGGCGTTCTTAAGGAGAACAGGGTTCGTGGGACGCGCGGGCGCCACCGGGCGAAGCCCGGGCCAAGGGCGGGCCCGTCTGTGCCCGTCAGGGGCCAACAGAGGTCAGGCTGGGCCACCTCCCTAAAATCCAGACCAAAGATCAAAACTGACGCACAAGGTAAAGTGAACAGTACCATCTTACTGCACATCAATCTTAATTTATTATTAAATATTTGGACTACCTTGTGATATTGACATGGCGAACAAACGTAAGGGGGCAGCCGGAACATTAGATGCTTTTATCATTAGGGCTGAGTCCCTACTTATGCACGAAATGGAACTGACAGAACGTCGCTTGTCCTTAGATCCTGCCACATTGCACTCGCGTTTATTGCTAGGAGGCCAAAACATCGACAATGCAACACGTTACTCCTAACAAATCAATCCTATCCGAAGCTCGCCCTGCTTTCCAGTCTTTATCTCCGCTATGTCTTGAAGCTCCAGACTCAGTTGTCCCAGAAGCATTGGGTATTAACACCAGAGCACGGACAGCCGGCCCCAAAAAGAATGATAAAGCAAAATCGCAACCTGTAAAAAGGAAGAGGGTTGTAGCGGTTACTAAGTCCAAAAAATGCAAAGGCTGCCCATCATCCAGCAATGCATTAGATTCGGCGTCTACTTATACAGCTACAGTGGGCACACAGACTGATGTCGCCACTAACTATGTCAGCGACAACAGCATCATAGGGATCGAGGATGATGATGTTCCCTCTTTTGCCCTGAAGCCGATTGAAGCCTTAATAGACATTAAGAATGTAATTGACACGAAATTTAACCTACTGGGGGGAAAGAAATTAGTTACTTACCTGTACACTATAGTTCTCCAGTATTATCTTTCATAGATTCACATGCTTGTATCTTCCCCGTCGTCATGGTGGGAGTCTCACGGTAACAGAATGACAAAAGCAGTATCATAGAGAAGAAAAAAACTGCACAGAAAAGCCCATAGGGACTGTAATATTTGGTAGCCAGACCTCCTCATTGTTTGGTCCAAAAGTCAGCCAATCAGCATTACTGCCCTGACCCCTCACTCCCCAGCAGAACCTTCCTGCCTCAGATTTCCAGCCCCATGTGTGAGACATGGATAAATATCGAGATCACAGGTTCTACCTGAGAAACGGGGAGGTGGGCGGGCGCATGAGAATCTATGAAAGATAATACTGGAGAACTATAGTGTACAGGTAAGTAACTAATTCCTTCTCCAGTATTACATCTTTCATAGATTCACATGCTTGTATCAGAGTAGCAAGTAGTACCCAAAACCTGGAGCGTTTCCATGGTAGAACTCAGTAATATGGTTCTGCTGCGTAGATACCTTTAAAATATAATCCAAATATACGCAGAGCAGATAATAATAAAACGGAATAACAGTAGAAGAGTACATGATACGTTATTCACATAAATACGTAAAACACCATCTATGTTAAAATATATATATACTGTACATAATACCAACACAGAGTCAAGAATACCTTATTGGAACAGACGTTTCAGTACAGCGTGCCCCACTGCTGTGTCCTCTTTCCACGCAGTGTCCAGACAGTAGTGCTTGGTAAATGAATGCACACTTCTCCACGTTGCCGCTCTGCAGATGTCCGGCAGAGACACTCCTGCAAACAATGCCGTAGATGTCGCCATCTTTCTTGTGGAGTGAGCATTCACTCTGGAACGCAGTGGCTTTCCAGCTTTTTCATGACATTTAATGATTGCCGACGATATCCATCTGGCAATACTCAGTCTTGACAGAGGCAGTCCTTTCCTCTGACCCTCAAATGCAACAAGTAATTGTTTTGATTTTCGAAATGTCCTTGTTCGCTCAATGTAGAATTTTAAACACCTGGATATATCTAAGGAATGCAGAGCCCTTTCTGCATCAGAAGAGGGATTGCTGAAAAAAGTAGGCAAAATAATCGGTTCATTAAGATGGAACGAAGTAGGAACCTTGGGTATAAATTTCGGGTTTGTCCTCAGTATCACTATGTCCCGTCGAAATTGGAGAAAAGGCTCTTCCACTGAGAATGCCTGAATCTCGCTAACTCTCTTTGCCGAGGTGAGTGCTAGAAGCAGAGCTGTCTTCCATGAGATAAATTGCAAGTCTACCTTGTGTATAGGCTAGAATGGCGGCCTCATCAGTTGTGTCAAAACTGTGTTGAGTTGCCATGGTATTGGCGGCCGTTGAATGGGTGGAAAAGCTCTAAAGAGCCCCTTGACAAATTCCTTGATTAGTCTGTGAGACCAAATAGACGGCTCACCCGGCGTCCTCCTGAATCTTGATATTGCCGCCAAATGCACCTTTACTGAGGCATGAGAGTCCCGCTTTTGATAATGACAGCAAGTAAGGTAAAATACCTTCAGGTGGTACTGTAAGCGGGTGAAGATCTTTACCAGCGCACCAATGACAGAAACGTGTCCATTTCGCTGTGTACGTTTTGTTCGTAGACAGAGCCCTGGATTGCGTTAATATATCCCTGCAATCCTGTGATATGGTCATGGCCTGGAATTCTCGCTCATGAGGTTCCATGTGGACAATTTTAGCGATGTCAGGTCTGGATGAAGGATCTGGCCGTTGTTCATTGATATGAGGTTCGGAAACATCGGGAACTGCCACTTGTTGCCCTTTGAAAGTTGTAGCAGGTCTGAAAACCATGCTTGTCTCGGCCAAGCTGGTGCCACCAGAATTATCTGACATGGTTCCGATCTTATCTTGCAAAGCACTCTTGGAATCAAAGGAAATGGTGGGAACGCTTAAGCGAACATTCCCGTCCAGTTCAGATGAAACACATTTCCTTTTGACCTTTGCTGAGGGTACCTGGACGCAAACTGCTCGCACTTTGAGTTGTCCGAGTTGCGAACAAATTTAACGGAGTGCCCCATTTTTTAAACACTGTGAAGCTGGGTGTTGTTCAGCTCCCACTCGTGCAACACGTTCTTCGTGCGACTTAAGACATCTGCTCTTGTATTGAGAATGCCCTGAATATGCTGTACCTGGATAGAGATGTCGTGCCTTATCAGCCATTTCCAAATCCTTTGCGCTAGTATGGAAAGCTGTTTGGACCGTGTTCCCCCTTGTTTGAGGAGATAAAACATTGTCGTGGTGCTGTCTGTCTGCATAAGCACCGACGATCCCTGAATTCTGGGGAGAAAAGCTTGAAGCCCCAGAAACACTGCTTTGAGCTCCAACATATGTATGTGAAGTTGCGCTTCCCATTTCGACCAGAGCCCCTGGATTTCCAGCTCCTGAAGATGCGCACCCCATCCTTGCAACGAAGCATCTGACGTCATCACATGTTCCTGGTTCTGGAGTTTGAAAGACAGACCCTGGTTCAAGTTCTCCTGAATCTTCCACCATGACATGGCCACCTTCATTCGATGAGATATGATGATCCGATCTTCGAATGTTCCTTTTGATTGAACCCACTGCTCGTCTAGCTGTTCCTGTAAAGGTCTCATCCGAAGACGGCAGTTTGGAACCAGTGGGATGCAAGATGACATCATTCCCAACAAGGATTTGTATATCCTCACAGAAATGAACCTTTTTGCTTGCAGAGAGGTTGCTAGGCTTATAATTTTCCCGATCCTTTCCTCCGAAGGATATGCCTTTGCTTCCTTTGTGCATATCCATGCTCCTAGGAATTGAATGCCTTGTGCTGGGACCAGAGATGACTTCTCTAAGTTGGTCCTCAGGCCTAACCGCTGAAACAGGCTGATGCAGCAATGTAGGGATGTCTCGGCCTTCTTGAAGGATGTACCTGTCACAAGCCAATCGTCGAGATATGGGTAAATGCAGTGACCCTTCAACCTTAAGTGGGCCGCCACCGGGGCCATGCATTTCGTAAATACCCTCGGGCCGATTTGAGGCCGAACGGCAACACCTTGAATTGAAAATGGCGACTCTCCACAACAAATCTCAGATACTTTCTGTGCTTTCGATGGATTGGTATATGGAAGTATGCATCCATGAGATCCAACGAAGCCATGAAGTCCTTTCTCTTCAGCATAAGAAGGATCTCTTGCAGCGAGAGCATCCGAAAGGGAATTTTCTTTATATATTGATTTAGATCCCTCAAATCCAGTACCTGTCTCCATTTTGTTGTTTGCTTCTTTTTGATGAGGAAGAAATGTGAATAAAAGCCTTTCCCTCTGTGATTCCGCGGTACTTCCTCTATAGCCCCCTTTTGTAGTAGAGAAAGGACCTCCTTTTGAAGTTCCTGTGTATGTTGATGATGCTTGAACACCGGGGGGTGATCTGGTGGTATTTGCACAAACTCTAGGGTATGGCCCTTGGTTATCACGTCCAAAACCCACCTGTCCGATGTTATGGACAGCCAATTTTTGAAGAATAGAGACAGATAGTGGTCGTTTTCGGGAACTTGCTGAGTGGAGAGCGCCATCATGGGATCATTGTCGTCTATTAGATTGCTGATTTTTCCCTCTGTTGGAAGACCTGCCTCTGAATTGCTGTTGAAAGGAAGAGTTTGAAGATCTATATTGTTGACCCGCATTGTATTGCCTATAACTCTGCTGGTTGTAGGGTTGATATCTGTTGGATTGGTAAGAGGATCGCTGATTGAACTGGCCTCTCGTACCTTTCCTGCGAAATGACGGAAACCTTCCTTGTTGTAGGGATCCCAGTGCTCTGGCTGTATCTGTATCCGACTTGATGCCCTGCAGGGCCTCATCCACATGTTTGCCAAATAGATTTTCGCCATCAAAGGCCATGTCGACAATCTTTGCCTGCACTTCCGGTCGGAACGAGGTCGCCTTCAACCAACCCTGTCTCCGGAGGGAAACTGCTCCCGCCCTCTGTCTAAAAGCCATGGAGGAGACATCCATTGCCACATCAATAGATTCCGAAGCTGATTTCGCTCCATCACGAAGGATAGCCGCTGCTTCTTCTTTCTTGTCTTCCGGAAGTGCATCTAAAATGGGCACCAAATTCGACCACATTTGTCTGTTAAAGCGGCTGAGTAGAGCCATAGCGTTGGCTGCTTTAATAGCAGAGGCTGCCATCACTGCAAACCTCTTTCCAGCTCCGTCCATTCTCCTTCCCTCCTTGTCTGGCGGTACCATAGAGGTAGAAACGGGGTTTTTGGAATTTCTTTGCGCCGCTTGTGTCACCACCGACTCTGGTTTAGGGTGTCCTATCAGGCAGGCCGGAGAAGACTCTGGAGCTCTGTATTTCTTTTCGATTCTAGGAACCGAAACCGCAATTGAAGCCAGCGTCTTCAAAATTTTTAGACCCTCATCCCAAATATGTTGGATGACTGGGATTGATCTTGAGGTCTTCCTAGCGTCATCTTTGAAGTCGTATAAGAAACCTTCTGTTTCTTGAACCTCCATCTCTAGTTCGAATCTTTTAGCTGCTTTCTCTATAATGTTGTGGAATCCTCCAATATCTTGAGGAGGAGAAGTGGATGGCGCTGGGATAGGCGAGGGGGCTGACGGCAAAATATACTCATTCCATTCCTGGCCTCCCGAAGTATCCTGAGTGAGTTCACCCTCCTCAGGTTGATCATCATCGTCTGTATCCGTCAGGTCATCTCTGATGGTCACCACTGGTGGTGAACGTAGAGGCTTTGTTGGCTGTGTATTCTGGGCCCTCGGAGTTTGTGGCGCAGGAGCCGGTGTAGATGACAGAGGCGCATTTGCCTCTGGAAAACGACGATAATAGTCATTAATCATAAGCCTCAGGTCAGATACTAGAGATGAAGGCATAGAGACTGACTCTTCTCTTGCTTCCTGCTGCTGAACTTCATCCTCACCATAGTCACCAGTGTCCTGGAAAGATTCATATCTTGAAGACTTTGACTGGGCCCGCTCCTTAAATGAAAAGACTTCCTCCTCATCTGTGTCCTGGCTCTTTATTTTAAGTTGTGATGGACTATAGGCCACTCCAGACGACCCCTCATCATCTGAGTCTTGCTCCAGCAGGTTGGACGGAGGCAGAGGAGAAATTTGCGTCCACGACGTGAATTCCGCTGACTTACTTATCGTGGACCATCCCCTCGACGATTGAAATGACTTTGCCGATTTAAAGGCCTTCGCCGTCGAAATCACACTCAACGTCGACGCAGTCATCGTCGACGGAGCCATCGTCGACGTAGCCGTCATCGCCGACGGGGCCGTCGTCGTCGTCAGATCCATCGTCGACGGAATCCCTGTCGTCGAGGTCGTCGACGTCATCGTCGACGAGGTCATAGTCGACGGCTTTCTCGTCGATGGGATAGTCACACTCGTCGACGTAGTCGTCGTCGACACTGACTTAGTTCCTGTCGTCGACGCCACTGTAGTCGTCGAAATAGTCATCGTCGACGCTGAAGTCGTCAACGGGGCTGGTGTTTTTACCTCAGATTTTGAAGTAGAAATCCTGGAACTGGTCGCCGGAGCAGAAGATGCCACTTTCTGACCTGAGGACTTCTTGAGAGGAGTCTGAGGTAGAGAAGACGCCTTCTTCCCCTTAGATTTAGACTTTTTAGGCTCCACCTTCTCCTCAGATGTGAGGCCTTCCTCTTTTTTGGTGTTTGAGCATCAGACTCCTCACCAGAATCTGAATCTGATGCGGCCTTCCTTTTTTGAAGCCACAGCAGCAAACGAGCCTCTCTGTCCCTCAAAGTTTTAGCAGAGAAGGTTCTACAATATTTACAATCCTTGGCAATATGCTTTGGATGAAGGCAGTATAAGCAGTCCTTGTGAGGGTCTTCAGAGAAAAGCCTAGCCTTTCCACAGGATCGGCAAGGTCTGAAAAGCCTCTTTTTAGATCTCTCAGCCATTATAAGGTAAAATAAGTGATAGACAATACCTTATCCAGAAGAAAAATTCAATTGAAAAAGGCCAAAAGTTCAGACTTGACATACCAAACTGAGCATAGCTCAGGGAGACTCCTTCCTCACACGAAGGCGGTTGGAAATCTAAGGCAGGAAGGTTCGCTGGGGAGTGTGAGGTTAGGGCAGTAATGCTGATTGGCTGACTTTTGGACGAAACAATGAGGAGGTCTGGCTACCAAATATTACAGTCCCTATGGGCTTTTCTATGCAGTTTTTTCTTCTCTATGATACTGCTTTTGTCATTCTGTTACCGTGAGACTCCCACCATGACGACGGGGAAGATACAAGCATGTGAATCAATGAAAGATGTAATACTGGAGAAGTGGAATTCTCAATGATAAACCCGCACAAAATATAGATAAGGACGGTATGCCTATACTGCCTATGAGTAACCCTTCTGGTTTACCCCCGCCTCCTGTCCCTATGTGTTAGTGCTGGCTGGGGTCCCCGAATTAGCAAGGAACCAAAGGAAATCGTAGGCAGACCTCCGTAATAAGTCCGTAGATTGGCACAGTTAACACAAGAAGTTCTCCTCTTCGAACATGAGCGACATTCTCATGGCCAGAAGAGTAGGATGGGTTGGCCACTCGGGGAATAGCATAGAGGGCGACTGCATTGTTCTCAACTTTCGTAGACCGCAGATGGTCCGCCGAATGAGCAGTTTTGAGCAGCTAAACGTTCATGGATTAGATGCAGTGACGTGGAAGGACGTAGACATCATCCCCATCGACATTGCTGATCGCACTCAGGTGTCGGAAGACGTAAGTCCTCTGATAGTCTGTTTTTGGCTTTATGACAAGCTGCTTTCTGGGGACATTGTCTAAACAGATCTGGTGTGGGGCACATTGTTAATGTGTATTAATGTGTGTTGATGGGTAGATGTGAAAAGTATTTTTCATGCCACAGTTGTCATCCTCTCTCTACTGCACGAGTTAGCAACCTGCGCCCAAGCCCCGTGGGCTGATCGGCCTATCAGTGGCATTGTGATTAAACAAGGGGCTCTCCATACTACTCTGGATTTATGAAAAATTTGATTTAGAAATAGACTGTGGAAAATTAGAGCTGTTGTGTTTTTTGTTTAATTGAACACGCATCTTTCCTTGTGCAGCTCTCTCTCCCTCCACACTATCAAACATCTCATTGTGCTCTATAAGTTTCAACCCACTAGTGGAGGTTTGCCTTAATCTCAGCCGTTTTAACCTCTAGCTTTCCTCACAGTCCTTCACCTTCTTCTTGGCTATGAGTGCTCTAAAGGTTTCCTTCCTTGTTGCCGTAGGGCCCCTGGCCATTTTCCTTTGGGTTCACATGCCAGCTATCCTCTTTAAAGTAGTCCTCATCCACACCTGCAGAGGATTACTTTGTCAGTCATTCTTTGTACCCCAAAGACCCCCTCTATTACCTCCAGGTTTGTTCTCCTCTCCTTGGCGCTGCTGCTTAACTCCACTATACCTTTACAGACTTTCTCCAAGGACTCTTTTCTTATGTCATCACTCCGATTCAGTGAAAAGGTCTGGATTTTTTATAGAAGGTACATTTGGATAGATTTCAGTGTGTGATTTGTGAAATCTCTGGAATCGTGCAAGGGTAGTTCGAATGGCATATTCCCTATTTGATTCATGTACGGATCTGTTACCTTCATTTCCCTCAAATTGTAAAGCGCTCTGATATCCTTCGGGATCAAGTCCGCGCTATATAAAACTTTATAAAGAAAGAAAGAAAGCTCCCCTCAGCTAATACCAACATTAGTGTGCTCCCTCTGGGCTATTTTTATAAGCCATCTTTTGAACACCCAAGGGAGGCTCACACCTTACCTTTTTCAACGAATAGGTTCTCTGCTTTATCTAGTTTAGATGCAGAGGACTGACAATCATCTCTAATGGTTCCTCAGTTGCCATCTCAACATAACCAAGCAGACTCCCAAGCCACAATAGCAACCACTAACATTTTTAACGAGGCATCATCCCCAATTAGAGGTAATGGTGGAGCAAATCTGAACATCCTTAACTGGAACGTTGCGGGGTTACAGTCCAAACATAAAGACCAAGAATGGCTACGTTTAGTTAGAGAACACGATATAGTAATGTTCCAGGAGACTTGGGCAACCCATGACCTGCATATTGAGGGGTTTCATTGTTTCAATGTGGCAGCATCCCATCGTAGTTTGGGCCGTCCCTCGGGGGGGCCTTTTTATTGAACTCAATGTAGCAGATGGTGGGAGACTTAAAATACTTCCAACAAACAGTTGCAATATCCAAGCTGTATTGTTAAAGAGAAAAGTTTCTTTTTATTTGGTAAATTTTTATAATAACGATTTTCTTTCTACCCCTAATAAGAATTTTATTGAGCTTTTTGACTTCATCTCAAATCTAGATTACCAGCAAGACCCGGGTAAACATATGGGGATTGTTCTGGGAGAGGATTTTAATGCAAAACTTAGAGACAACCAATTGGGAGTAGAGCGACCCAATTTATTTCCCCCCATCGCGCAGGGGTGCTGAGTTGCAAGTATTCCTAAGGTCCCATAATTTAGTTAATGCTATGGACCAGATGGGCATACCAAACATGGCTGCCAACCACCATCCGACATTTAGAGGCAGGGGCCACAGATCAACTATAGATTTTGTTCTTACCTCCATTCCACTGGTGGATTATTTAGCCATAGCAGAGGTAATCGCCACTGCGCAGGGGGACCATAATCCCATTAAAATAGCATTGAGCCTGGCAGAACGACCAATGTTTTCATCTGATTGTGGGGCAAGAGACCTAACATTATCTACAGACAACTTAAGATTAGTATGGAGGGGCATTCATTGTGAGAATTTGTTCAAACTAATAATTCATGAGAATTTGCCCCTTATCAATTCCTGTCTGTCACCTGAATCCCCGCACCCAGACAGAATTCTGAATTTTTCTGAACTTTGCTTGGCCATTAAAACTCATCTGTCGAAGCCTGCATCATTGGACAGACAGGGTCCTAGATGGTGTGACAACGAATGCTCACTGGCCAACAGGAACTTGCGTAAGGTATTGCAGGCCGTACCCAGATGCGCATCGGATGTGAAATCAGCAAAGAAGGAATACAACAGGGATGTTAATAAGCAGAAAGGAGTACTTCTTAGGAACCGATGGGGAATCTTATCTCAAGCTGCAACCGACAAAAACTGTAAACTATTTTGGTCCGCAGTAAGGGACTTTCGAGCCACAGGCCAGTCATTAACACCTATTAGTTGCACTATATCTGGCGAATTCTGGGAATCACATTTTTCTAATATCTATGCACCCACTTCATCGGACATTGATCAGTTTGAATACGGCCCATCTGTTAGTATACATATAACACTCCCGGAAGTAGAAGAAGCTATCCATCAAAGTGTCGGGAATATGGCTCCTGGAAAACACACAAGATGATGGACGGAGTGTTGCAAAATGGCAAAACATTCACCCCCAGTCACAGATCTGGGGTTAATCCATCGTTATTTTGCTCACTAAGCCACCAGAATCAAGCATCCTAGGACCGGTTTCTGGCTATCAGCCGTCTTCAGCCAGGATAGCTTGACTCCAGTGGTGTAGTGAGCACGGGGTGAATATTTTGCCATTGTGCAACATTCCATCCATCTTGTGTGTTTTGCTGTTCACCCTATGTGGGAAGGGTATGCCCAGACGTGGGTCCCGTGCTCACTACGCCACTGGAGTCAAGCTATCCTGGCTGAAGACGGCTGATAGCCAGAAACCGGTCCTAGGATGCTTGATTATGGTCCAGGGAAGACATAGCTTGGCAGTTCGGTCTGGACTGTTCCCATGAGGCACAGGGTCAAGACTGCTTTGCATATGGCCATGTCTGAACTGGGGTGGCTTGGTGAGCAAAAAAATTATGATGGATTAAACCCAGATCTGTGACTGGGGGTGAATGGCCATTGTGCAACATTCCGTCCATCATATTATGTGTTTTCCAATAAGGCTCCTGACCCTGATGGGCTACCAATAGACTATTAAATGGAAGCCGGAATTCTGGGCACCGCTTCTTCTAAATGTTTTTAATAACCTTATACATGCCCCGCCACCCGACACCTGGGCAAAAAGCATCATTGTTCCGATATTTAAGAAGGGGGATCGGTCGCAGCCTAGTAACTACAGGCCTATATCATTGATCGATAATACCCTCAAAATATTGGGCAGAGTCTTGTATAACAAGATACTGGAATGGACGCAGGAATGTAGTATCCTGGAGCCCTGTCAGTTAGGTTTCCGATGCAAGGTTGGTACTATTGAGAAATGCCCCAATCTCAGCCTTGTATTGGGGAAATATAATATAGCCTGGAAGTCCCCACTCTACTTGGCCTTCATGGATTTGTCCTCAGCTTTCGACCTTGTCAATAGGTCGAAGCTGTGGACAATCCTTCTGGCCTATGGCCTGGATGAGCCCTTGGTCTATTTTCTGGCACATATCCATAAAGATCTTCAGGCACAAGTGAGGATTGGTAGAGGTGGGGAGGTATCAGGACCTGTTACGGTCGGAAGGGGGTCAGGCAGGGTTGTGTCTTGGCCCCCCTCCTTTTTATCATTTATATTAACGGCCTGAACAAAACTTTAACATCTATGTCCCAGGATGTCCCAATGATCAACGGGAAACCTCTCCCTAGACGACGCAGTTCTTATATGCCGCACCCCAAACTCCCTGCGTGTCCTGACACAGTCCTTTGTTGAATATACACCTGAGATGCAGTTGACATTGCAGGAACATGGGCTGCAAGAAAGCCTGGAACATACAACTTACAGTTTTGCAATGAAACAAAGGGACACTCGGGCATACAGTTACTTTGAACGATCAACCAGCTTCTCAGTCATCCAACCACTGTTGGTAACGATCACAAAGTTCTTTGTCAGCATTCTGCACACCTCTGTACTCCGTGTTATGCACAATGAATATAAATTGAAACTGAATATAAATCATGGCTCTGGCTGACCTTTAATATGCTATATGGGCTTTATCGTTAAAATTGGCTTTATTTGAAGTGAGAAAGACTAATTCGTAGTTTTGGGACAGGTTGAATGATCCTCAGTCAAATCCTCAAAATCTCAGGAAAGGCAGCACATCATCAGAAATGTAAAGATTCGTGCTGAATCTGGCTTGAGTCAGACATTTTTCTTTCATGTGTTACATGCCAAGTGCTTTTGGAAAGTGGTAGTACAGACTTCCCCTTTACGGTACCTCACCATTTAATCAGTGGCCTACAAAAATGACTGCAAGTTCTTTTTGTTCTATTATTCCGCTAAACACTCCTTTAGGTGTTCAGTTTGAGTGTTCTATTCCCTCTCTTCACACTCTTCCCGTCAATTTCCTTTTCACATGCCTTTCTTTCTACATTCTCCCGTCTACCCCGCCTTTCTTCTCTGCCCATTCCCTCTGTGACCGCCCTCTTCCTCCCTCCCCAACTTATTTCCTTGTTTCCCCTGTTCACCCTTAGGTGCACTTCTTTAACATTCCTCTCTTGTACCCATTTCTTTTATTACTCTTTCTTTCCTCTTCCCGATCAGGTTCATGGATTAGATGCAGTGACGTGGAAAGACGTAGACATCATCCCCATCGACATTGCTGATCGCACTCAGGTGTCCTCTGATAAGCTGCTTTCTGGGGACATTGTCTAAACAGATCTGGTGCGGGGCACATTGTTAATGTGTATTAATGTGTGTTGATGGGTAGATGTGAAAAGTATTTTTCATGCCACAGTTGTCATCCTCTCTCTGCTGCACGAGTTAGCAACCTGCGCCCAAGCCCCGTGGGCTGATCGACCTATCAGTGGCATTGTGATTAAACAAGGGGCTCTCCATACTACTCTGGATTTATGAAAAATTGTATTTAGAAATAGACTGTGGAAATTCAGAGCTGTTGTGTTTTTTGTTTAATTGAACAAGCAGCATTCCTTGTGCAGCTCTCTCTCCCTCCACACTATCAAACATCTCATTGTGCTCTACAAGCTTAAACCCACTAGTGGAGGTTTGCCTTAATCTCAGCCGTTTTACCCTCTAGCTTTCCTCACTGTCCTTCACCTTCTTCTTGGCTATGAGTGCTCTAAAGGTTTCCTTCCTTGTTGCCGTAGGGCCCCTGGCTATTTTCCTTTGGGTTCACATGCCAGCTATCCTCTTTGAAGTAGTCCCATCCACACCTGCAGAGGATTACTTTGTCAGTCATTCTTTGTACCTCAAAGCCCCCTCTATTACCTCCAGGTGTGTTCTCCTCTCCTTGGCGCTGCTGCTTAACTCCACTATACCTTTACAGACTTTCTCCAAGAACTCTTTTCTTATGTCTCTACTCCGATTCAGTGAAAAGGTCTGAATTTTTTATAGAAGGTACATTTGGATAGATTTCAGTGTGTAATTTGTGAAATCTCTGGAATCGTGCAAGGGTAGTTTGAATGGCATATTCCCTATTTGATTCATGTACTGATCTGTTACCTTAATTTCCCTCAAATTGTAAAGCGCTCTGATATCCTTCGGGATCAATTCCGCGCTATATAAAACTTTATAAAGAAAGAAAAAGCCTGGACCTAAGAGTCAATTTTAATAAATCATTTTTAATGTCCTGTGGTCCCAGTAGACGCCAGCTCAGTTTTATCATCATAGGCAATCGAAAACTGACAAGCACCTGTAAATTTCCCAACCTTGGGGAGGTCTTTGCTGCGAACGGCTCCTGGACTGAGCACCTTACTCACTCCAGGAGCAAGTTCTCGAAAACCATCAACTCAATCATAAGTCTTCCCCGCCCAAAGAACTCGGGGGCAATCTTACCGATCCTTAACATTTTTTAAATCCCAATGTGTCCCTGTGGCTACTTACAGAGCAGAGATCTGGGGTACCGCAAATAGCTCCGGCATCCAGCGGGAAGAGAATAGATTTTGCAGAAGATTGCTGGGAATTACAATCTCCAACCCACAATACATTTGCCACAGGGAGTTGAACTTAAACTATATAACTGATTTTATTCGTGCCCGCCCAGCCCTCTTTTGGCTATCGGTTTGGAAGAACGAGGCAGCCACCTTAACTAAAGATATTATTAATGACTGCATGAAGTGTGACAAAGGGATGGATATCCCCTGGTTTTCTGAAGTCTACCAGAGCCTATGCAGTGTCAATAGAAGTAGCATCTTCACAAACCCTAGCGAGACGGAAACCTTGGACAAGAAAGAACTAAGAAGTGCTCTATACTCATTATACACCAAGATAGACTGGTGCTGGAATTGAAGAAATCACTAGCTTTTAACTACATGACCCGTGAGCGGCCCTGCCTTCCCCAACCAGATTATTTATTGTTACCAATGAGTAACTGGGACAGGAGCCTCCTATTCCGCTTTAGAGCAGGGACAATCAAATTTGCACTATGTTTTCCTTTTGGCTATAACCCGCAACTTGCTTTATTACCGTGCCCATGCGACGGGATAAGTGGCCAATCTATTACTCATTTCTTGTTCTTTTGCAAATATTATATTAAGTATAGTAAGGGGTTCCTCCAGCCATTCTTTAAAAAGAGTAGGCCGTTTAGCTTAGATTCTGCCTACTCGAGCATGTTGGCTTTGAGTAATGAAGAGCTCGTTTTTCGCACCAGCACTTTCTTGAGGCTTGCTACCCAGACGCGTAAGTCAATGTTAGCACCTTGAGTCCCACAAGCTGAAGGACACATTTCATAATTGCTGCTAATGGTTTTTATTGTCTTTCCCCTCTTTTAATGAAATAGATGGGACAATGTAACTGCTGCTAATGGATTTACTGTTTTAGTCTTGATTGTATTACACAGTGTTTTATAAATTGTTATTTATTTATTTGCTTATATTGTTACTTTTCTCTTGTTACTAATATTGTCATTGTACTTTTATGGACATGATGTATATCCGAATAAAGTTTATAAACAAACTGAACTAAACATGGGTGAAACATGTTAACTAGAGGAATTGAAAAATCACGATCATCCTCTAGGAGCCCAGATGTTCTTGTTTCAATATTACAATAGGTAGTTGAAATAGGTAGTTCAGGTTACCCTTAGGTTATTTGATCTGTTTGTCAATCCTACTGTAATTTTGTGTGTAATAAACAAAAAAATATTTCAATAGAACAACTCCAGGAATACGGAGCCCATC
Organism: Lissotriton helveticus; assembly: GCF_964261635.1. Taxonomy (NCBI): domain Eukaryota; kingdom Metazoa; phylum Chordata; class Amphibia; order Caudata; family Salamandridae; genus Lissotriton; species Lissotriton helveticus. The sequence continues at coordinate 435,330,893 of NC_136068.1, forward strand.
CACACTACCAGCAATGGAATCCATGTAAGAAGCAACCCAATGATGAAACTGGCCACCTATGCTGTTGGATAAGGGTTTATTAACACACCAAGTTAAGCAAATGAGTGTATCTGCCAATAAAGATAGTATCCAAGGTTTGGGACTAGGTTCTACGGCCATACTGCCTTTTTTTTAATATTTTGTAGTATAATATGGGAGAATATACTTCAGACAGTCCACTCGTCTCTTTCTCTCTTTGATTAAGGATTGAAAGGCAAATATTACTCTGCAGATGGCTACAAAAGGAAGAACAATGAAGCATGACTATTAAGGCGGAATATAAGAGCCTTATAACAGGACATCAGTGCAACAAAAGGGAGGATGAAGGAAGAAGAGAGAGGGATGGATTACTAGAAGATGCAAGTAGATTCAGGGAGAAGAGTATTAAGAATTGGGAGGGCAACTTTCTGCAGGAAAGATATATTGTGCCAACAGAGTATTGGGGGATGAGTTGGGACAAGTTAAAAAAATACATTTAGGAACCAGAAGGAAGGTAAAGTTCTTCAGATAGAAATGTAAAGTCCCTGGAATCTATGAGAGGTGCTAAGAGAAAGGCCAGATGTAAGAGGAACACATAAGAGGAAGGAGGAGGACTAGTGAAGAAACACACACCTGTTCAAGGATAGTAGAAATGGAAAAACAAACCACTTTGACAATGTGAGAGACTGGGACTGGAACAAGAGTATGGTAGAAAGATGGGATCTGACTTAGATTTCAAAACAAGGTGGTAATCGTGTAAATAATGCAATACATCATTAGGGTTAATACTCAAGATTCCAAATACCAACAGCCTTAGTGTAGGGGATGCAATACCCAATATCCCATCCCAGTGTTGATTACTTTTGTTCTCCTGACTAGGAAGTTGTCAAAAATCCACCATCCCCAAAAACTTTGAGTGGAAACCAAACATTGGACACTGGTTGTGTATAAAGGAGAGAATTTAATTTATTTGCAGAATGTTACAATCAGTGATAGTTCTGTATATGCGAAATCTCGCAGCAATGTATAAATAGTACAGGGTTCCCTTGTCCAACCTACTCCTGGTAAAATAGTATTTTTCGGAATGTGGGGGCGGGCATTTCTACCAGCAAACTCCCCGCCTCCTAATATCACCAGAAAAATCCCCCCCCCCCCCCAAAAAAAACCGCTCCCATCGCTAAATTACCCCAAACCGTTAGACCTCAGTCCAAAACCATTAATTCTAAAGATCACAAGGACACTAAATTTGTTCTTGGGCGCTAATCATGATATAAACACCATCCAAGGCAGTACTGTCCATCCCAGTTGTCAAACTGAGTTATCGGTCTGATGAATACATACAGGCAGATGAAAATATAGAACTGTTAAAAACAACCCCAACAAATAACAAGTGTTGAGTGTAATGAACTCATGGCCAACACAGGCTGGTTGCAGAGGTGTGGTCTCTTTGGTGGTGGAATCTGATCTGGCAGCAGTGCTCTTCCAGAACTAAATCAAGTAGTTACCCGCGCATATTTGTCTCTGTGGACTGTTACTGTGGAATCATCCCTCACTGCCGAATGTTAACATAAACTAAGTGAACATCTACATGGGGGAGGGACCACAGCAAGACTAGATAAATGAGGGAATCTGATAACCTGATAAACACTACATAGCACCAATGCACCTTGGTCCTGTCCCGCTGGTCACACAAAACCCACCTCACTTTGCCCCTGATCAAGACCCTTTCTCAGCCAATAGAACTACACTGGCCAGGTACATGGAGAAATGCAACATAATAGAACATAACAATCAAGGCAAAGTATAAAAATGTGCAGATGGGTCACATGAAAACAAGCACATTTCTCCACAAGCAGGAGAAAAATAAGAAAAATATAAAAACTGAAAACATCACACGGCCTTGAACAAAAAAAATAATACCATTGGTAGCAGCAAGTGGAAGGGAAAATGGTGAACGACCAAGTCTGAGATAGGTCAGTGAGGGTGGTGCAGAGATTTCAATTACAATGGCCGCACCAAACGTGTCCAGGGTGTGTGCCACGAAAAGCTGTTCCAACAAAGTGAACAGAGGGACATAGTAATTCGGCAAGATGTTGGTGGGCTTGTCAGGTAGGCAGCAAGATCCAGCAAGGTTCTGAGGAGCAGACTTCGAAAGCAGCCAAGAAGGAACAGTGTGGAGGCATACAACAGAAACCATCAGGGAACCTCAAGAGCTGACCAGGGATGCAGAAAACGTAGACGGACAGCAGGGTGTCAGTATGATCCAACAGGAAGGTAAGTGTTTCACCAACGAGGAAGCAGGATCAGGCAGGCTCACCAGGGAATCAGTACAATCTGGCACTTGCTAAAGACCGCACCAGATGGTTGCTAGAATTGGTAAAACACTGATGGGTCCTTTAGATGGAAAGATTCTAGAAAAGTACTAGTAAGCCCGCTCACCCCCTGAAGGGAAAATCCAGGGATGCCAGTTAGTGCTTCAGCTGCAGAAAGATTAAGGCAGGGTTAGAAGTGCAGCTCTCCTCATCTGGGTGACAATGATCGTCCAAATTTGTGAGACTTTTCGCAGGACGCTTTGCCTCTGCTTGGAGAGAAGGCCACACACTGGCAGAAGGCGTGACCATGGGGGTAAATATTCTGTAGACGAAAGAAGAACAGCATTAGGTTGGCCTTGCAGTGTTCTACATCACCCAGCCTGGATCACTGAAATATTCTACCATATCATCTTTGATGTCTAAGCCTTAATTTGAGTGCTTCACCATGGTCTTCACCCCACCCATGAAAAGTTTCCATGACTATTCTTGCTCAACATACTGCCAAAACTCTTACGCTAGCACATCAGAAATTTCAGACCGATATATAGCCAGTGCTCTCATGTCAATGCATCATTATAAGCTGATCTGCCTTTGTCACACAAACTTCACAGGTAATTTCTAAATCGGATGCGCTTAGATACATCTGGCCAATCTCAGTATTCACACCCCCATCATACATTACATTTTAAAATCTATGTTAGTGTAGCGGTTTACAACATTTACTCCTTCTGCATCATACTTTACCTCTGTCCCAATAACCACTAACCTACACTGAGATCGACTGGAGGCTGGGTATCATCAGCATCATGGGTGATGGTATGCGTTTGGGCGGTCAGCCTGTAGATGTGGATAAACGGCTAAAACGTAATGTCTATAAACTGGTGTTCTAATTTTAGTTGTCAGAAAAGGTTTCTGACCAATAGCATCAGAATTATGTTCACCTTGAGCTTCAGTAGAGTGAAACCTGTGCTAACCAGCTCACTGTAAATGCCCAGCTCAATTTGATGTGAAGCTCTCGCTTTTCATCGAAAGAAAGTGCTCAGTAAAGTTCTTCCTTACACCTGTTAAATAGTAACTCCAGCCAATATCACTTTAGACTTGATAACAGTAAATTGTTTATCTGGGACTGCTAAAGTATTTATCATCTTCAAGTATTCAGAAATGCAGCCAGGCAACACCAGCATCTCTCTTCTTCACTGGTACGGCCTCACTGGGCAAACACTGAAAAGCAGTCAGGAGTAAGGTTCCATCATTATCTACTATCATGCACCCAAGATAATTTATATGAATCTGGAGATTTCTTTTTGGATGACTACTTGCTTTCCGTAAAACAAAAATCATGCCTGAATTTTTTTCCCCTTCACTAGAACTAACTTGTGCAATGCTTTATCAAAACACTTATCAGTACATCGCCAAAACAGTTATGCCAACACAACACGAAGACCCTTGCACTAATACTTCTAAGCTCTAACACAGTTACTTCAATGAGACTGTGCTAATAACTCACCTCTAAGGCTGTCATACCAACACATTACTAGGACTTTCATGCGAATACAGCAAGATCATGAAGATCAATTGCTCAGACACTCACCCAACGATATATCTAGGTCATCGTTTAAGCAAATCACCAAAAACATCAAGACAACACAGTACTAAACCTTCACACCAGCACAACATCAAGACATTAAACGTAACACCTCCTGCCCAAGATAAACATCAGAAACACCAAGAAAACACACAGCCAAGACTTTCACACGAAATATCACAAGATATCAATGGTAGTGCAAAAGTGCTATCACTGGCTTTGCTGTACTTAACAGACCACTGAAGCTCTTTCCATGGCATCTGTCCGATCTCTCCTAAAGTGTGGTCACCAACTTACTGCATACCCTGGAAAGGAGTAGGTTACTTACCCTGCAAGAATCTATTCGTAGCGTGTAGTGCTGCAGATTCACATGCTATGCATACTCCTGCCATCTAGGGTAGGGCCTGGACTCTACAAGTGTTTTTCCTCCAGTTTGTTTTATATAAGCGTCATGTGTCGCTGCTCCTCCCCCTCAAAGTATTGCACATGTTCAACAGTTCTTTTGTTAGATAATGTTTTTTCACCTTGCCATATACGGAGTGAGGATATAGTCTGCTAAGTAAGCTTTGCTGTTGAAATTGCTGTATTTGTATGTATTTTTTGTCACCATCTAATACCTACCGGGGAGGCAGGAGGGTGCATGTGAATTTGCAGCACTATTCAGTACGAATTGATGCTTAACCCCTTACATGCGTCGGACGGCCCCCCGGCCGTCAGACGTCACTGTGGGCGTGTGCGTTCACACATGTCAAATTCCGCCGCATTGCGGCGGAATGTGCGCCGGGGCGAAGCGGCTAAAGGGGAAGTGACACACTCCATTTGTAGAATGTGTTGGCTGCACATGCATAAACTGTAAAGCAATACCCTCTGCGTGGTGGCTTTAGGCATGAGATTGTGCATTTGTTTGAAATAATGTTTGAAGGACTGTTTGTCCAACTAGAGCTTGTTGTTTAGCTTGAACGGCCACACATTAGTGTTTAGTAAAAGTGTGTGGATTCACCCATATTGCAACTTTGCAAATGTCATTGAGAGGGATATTCCCTAGAAAAGCCATGATTGCTCCTTTCCTATGTGCTGAATGAGACCTTGGCTTGGTTGGTCGTGTTTGTTCTGCTTTGGCATAACATATCTGGATATATTTGACAATCCATATCACGCTTTTAGAAATAGAATTCCCTTTCCGTGGATTTGAGAAAGATGTGAGAAGTTAGCCTGGCATATGATGTCCACTACTTCTAGTGGGCACTTTGCACCAGTCTAATCGACCCTTATTGATGGTGGTTGTAAGGTCAACCTTATAGCAAGCTATCCTAGTGGTAGCATGGACCAGCAGTCATCAGCCTAAGACTTCTTCAGAGAGCGCATTAGGCAAGTTGTTTTACCAATTATAATCCCTTGAGTACCAAATGGAAGGACACCACACAAGGTATATATCAAATATATATGTATTTGTTCTAAACACAACCCCTCTGACCTAAAAAGTACATTACAAGAATCTCAATTAGCATACGATAAGTTGCACAGTATATGTTTTGCCCGAGGGGCCTCAGAAACCATATACTAAAATAGTGGTATAAGAACCTCATGAGAATTAGAAAGCAGGCCTGGGGCCTGTGGAATCGCTGGGGCTACTCTAAACAACTAAAGGTTAGGAAGAAATAAAGAAAGAAAGAAACAGGAGGCCCATGGGAGACGCGTGCAGTGTCTAAACACAGCCGCGGGTTACCATTGACTTTCTATGGGAAACAAACAAGTTACAATTTTACAGTTTAAGGATACTTCCGGATGGACTACGATGAAACCCTTTTAGACTTAGACACTAGATGGGCCAATACCCTTGATACTACCAGAGTACTCGTGTTACCTCACCCACGGAAGCCGGGTGCATAGGTGTCTTTTGATGTCGGGTTTTGTCGTCTATTTCAATGGAGAGCTGCAAAGAAGTGCTGCAGGCGACCAGAGGAAAAGTGTCCGGGTGAATCCAAGGGTAGATCGAAGATCTGAAGAACCTGAAAGCAGAAGGGACAGAGTCTGGGTCACTTGCCAGGGACCAGGATGGCGATGGAGAGCTGCCAGCCGCTGTCGTGTGATTTCAGGTGAAAAGGTGAAGTTTGTCTCTTCAGCCACGAGGTCCAGGAGGCATCGACGACGACCAGGAGCTGGATTCGAGCTGTCCCACGAAGGATCTAGTTGACTGAGGTGTCGGTATCCGGATTGGACCCAACAAGCCTTGGCAAATGCAACCCACCCAGGATGTCTTGATTGGCTTTGTTGCAGACCAGCAAGGTCTGTGGTGCTTCTCCTTTGCAGGGAAGCTGGAGCAACCAGGAAAGCAAGTTAGATTCAAATGGAATCTCCCAGGGGCTCACTAGCCAACGGACTAGGAACTGGGAAGACGCGTCGAGCTGAAAGGCAAAAGCGGGGCCCAAGGGACACTCGTGGAGTGTGGGCCTCTGAGCTTCGGTGCAAATGGTGCTCGGGTCTGGGGCTTCAAGCACCCCAATGCACAACTTCGAGTTACCTCGTGAAGTGAGTGCAGCTTGCAAAATGCAGGATGTCCAGGAGTTCCGGTCCCACGTGTCTCGTGTCCGCCACGTGTCTCAGCTTTGCTGTGAGCGAAGGTCGGGGTCAGAGATGTCTGGAAGTCTGTGTCCTGTGTCGCAGATTCTTCGGGATCCGGCGGGAGCCTCGAAAATGCAGACCTGCAAAGGTGCTGTTGGTGCCTGTTTGAACAGGGTGGTCACTCCTTGACCACAAGGGAGATGTCTTCCGTCTTCCCGTCTAAATGGAATGTCGAAGGTCCAGGATTTCTGTTTCAGAGTTTCGTCCAGGGTAATCTAAAGTCCTAGGGACTGGGATCTTATACTTATACCAAGTTTAGGGGCTGGGCTACCTTTAAGGTCCCTCCTGTGGGTGAACCTGAGAAGGGGGTGGTTACACCCCTTTCCCTTTGTCCAGTTTCGCGCCAGATCTGGGGCAGAGTGCCTCAGCAACCGGTTTGAACTGGGAAATGAATGGAGCACCTAGTGTGCCCCAGGCAGTGTCTGGGAAGCATTCACTGAATGCAGCCCTCCGTGCCGAAATACACAGAAGCCTGTCTGGGGAGGGGACAGGAAACCTATTGTCCAGGCCTCCCCTGCCGGAGTTTCGTCCAGCAGCAGGAGGGCAGACTCGTGTCTGTGGCAGCAGCATCCATTTTGTGATGCTGAGGCTCTGTTTAACTTTAACCGGGTTTACCAGTAACTACAGGTCTTCTCCCTCTAGAAGGGTGGAATGCTACCCCCGCCGCCAGGACTGGCGGGGGTAGTACACCTTACACAACATGTTTTGATAAAGCCAAACCAAAGTTAGCATTAACCGCGAGGATTATAATGCACTTAAGAGTATATGGTATGGCTATATCATAGAACAGCTATAAGAAGATGGTTCCGAAAGCTGCAGAGGGGCTCAGCTCGTGCTAGGGCACCCTCTCACATAAAACCAAGCACTCTACCTCCAGGATTGTCGAGGTCTGCCTTAGGAGTGGCTTATAGGTGTATATGAGTCTATATAGGTATATTGATCTAGGTATACTATATCTAAGTAAGGGGTGATTACACCACCTTACCCAGGCTGTTTGAACAGACCTGTGGTGTCAGTTTGGAAGGCAAACCAGGGGTGGCACAATACATGCTGCATCCCCTGGTAGGCCTAGGGTGCACCTATGCCCTGGGTACCTAGGGTACACTTATACAGGGGCTCAGAAGGGGGACCCAGTAACCAATCTGGTATGTACCTAAAGTACATGGAGTCCATTTTATAGGGAAAGCAGATAGACTGGGGCCCTGAATAGCAGGGTCCCAGGCCAACTAAGTTGAAAACCAGCAAAACACCAGGCAAAATGTGGGGGTAACCATATAGTCAGATATCCACTTTCCTACAAAAGAAACAAACCATTGCTGTGAATCAGAAGGATTTTGTGAATTCCAAATAGTACAGAAGTGCTTGTTTAACATCAAGTGTATGTAAAGCACGTTCTGCCACAGTTTCTAGTTTTGGAAAGAAAACTGGTACCTCTAAAGTTATTTTTAAATGGAAAAGTGATATCACTTTTGGTAGGAACCTTGGGTTTGTGCATAAATGCACTTCTTTATTTCATCTGGGAACACTTGGAAGTATGGTTGTTCAATAATGAGCGCATGTATTTCTCAAACTCTTCTTAGAGATGTTATTTCTCCAAAGGTACTAAGTATAGCTCTAGTAGTGTGGATGCGTAGCTTTGGCACTTTAAGTGTTCGGTGATGGGAAACAAGTCTACTGTGGGGGTTTCTCACCAGGGGAGGTGTTGTATTAATGGAGTGTGTATTTACCACTCATGAGCTTGCTGGTGTGTCCTGCTGGGAAGGTCGCAAATGGAGTTGTCCTGCCCCGTTTTATACATACATAACATAACGTATTATTTTGTGACTGTTGGATGGAATGGATCCTTCCCTGTTTCTGAATGGAATACATTGCAGTCATATTGTCTGTTCATAGAAGGACATTCTTCCCTGTTATGTTTGCCAGGAATGCTTTGAGAGTCATAAAGATGGCTAAGAGATCCAATATGTTGATGTGCAATGTCTGTTGTTGTGTGGTCCAGTGTCCCTGAAACACAATGCCCTTCATATTGTATTGTATATGGAGAATCTCTGGTCCAACCCGGAGGACACATGTAAATCCATCTCGAAGAGAACCCTGGCTGAGTCTATAAAACATTTTAATTTAGAAGAGGTTCTTCGAACAGCCAGACCTTCTAGTCTCACTAACAGCTTTTTGGATTTTAAGAATGTCTATAGTTTTGAGAAAGAATTAGACATTATAGAACCTGTCTTAGCAAAAAAACTGTTTTTACAGTTCAGATATGGTACATTACCCCTCCATTCTTATACTGACAAATGGAAATTGGGTTTAGCTCGTCCTTGCCCAGGTTGCAATGATCCAAATGAATCCTTAATCCATGTGATCTTGTTTTGTCCTGTTTATTCTGTTATCAGAAAAAAATGGATCATACAGTTATGTGTGAAACTTGGAGTCAGGAATTATATAGATTATTTTAGAATTTTAAAAACTGATACCAATGCACTGATAGTTACTGCTATTTCCAAATTTTTGTTTTCGATGTGGCTAATTAGACGAAGACTGATTCGTTTGTAGTATTCTACTATTGTAAGTAGACTGCTCTGTCTCAGCAATAATTAGTTTTTTTAACGTGTTTTAAACTCTGTTATTTCATGGATTTTATTGTTTTAGTGCTTTTATCGTCATATTATAAACCGCACGATAACTGATTTACTGTAAATACCTAAATTGAAATGTAACTGTGCATTGGTTGAACTGACAATGTTTTTTGTATTTTCAATGTACTTTTATGGTTCATTAATAAACCGAAATAAAGTTAAATGATGATGATTGTATAGTACATGCATTTATATAGCGCTTACTACCCCTGACGAGGCGTCGAAGCGCTTTTTCGGCGAGTAGCACGCTACTCCGGGACCCATAGAGGATTAGTGTTGAATTAGTATAGTGAAACATGCAAGTACAGTTTAAGTGGTGGATAGGTTAGTCAGTTATTTGGATTTGGAATGATAGCAGAAGGATAGAGGAGGACAAAGGTTTGTATTTATGTAGCGCTTTTTGACGCACGCTATTCAGGAAGCCTACAAAGGATTAGTGGTGAATTAATATGGTGAAATATGAAGTAATTCCAGTAGTGGATATTAGTCAGTTACTTGGAGTGAGAAGGATAGTGGAGGGATAAAAGGGGAAGAAAGATTTGCATTCATATAGCACTTGTTACCCCTAATGGGTGTTGAATCGCTTTTCTGGCGAGTAGCACGCCACTTCGGAACCCATAAAGGATTACTGTTGAAAATTAGTATAGCAAAAAAATATTAAGTAATTTGAGTAGTGGATATGTTATTCAGTTATATGGGTAGTATATTAGTATAGTTTAATATGGAATTTGAGAAGTGAACATGTTAGTCTTAATTTCGATTGAAAAGGACAGTGGAGGGATAAAAGAGTGAAAGATTTTTTTTTTGTCTTAGCAATAGGAGGAGGCTTGTGGATGAGTAAAAAGGAGTTTTGGGTATTGCTAAATGAGAAACAGGGCAGCATTTCTAGCCCTAGTCCCGACCAGTCTCGAACAGGCTCAAACAGGCAACTACCCTTATCCTCTCTGCACTTAACAGGCTCAAACAGGCAACTACCCTCGTCCCTTCCGCCCTGAACAGGCTCAAATAGGCACCTACCCTTGTCCTCTCTGCCCTTAGCCGAGACGCCCTAAGCCTGGCCATTTTTATAGACCTAGTAATGAATATGCTACTTACCAGTATGCATCTGTTCTTGGCATGTAGGGCTGCTAACATTCATATCTTTTGCATAGATCGCCGCCTAGTGTTGGGTCCGGATGATTGCACATTGTTGTCCTGGAAGAGTCTTCGAAGTATCACGAGATAGGTGGCTCCTCCCCTGGACTACAGTGCGCATGGGCATCGACTCCATCCCCAGATTGTTTTTAGCCATTGTGGCAGAGATGGAGTGAAATAGTGTAAAGGATGTCCATGCTAATGATTGAATGCAAGAGAGTATCTGCAGCCGCTACGGGCACCGGGGAGGAGGGTGGGCGATATGAATGTTAGCAGCCCTACATGCCAAGAACAGATGCATACTGGTAAGTAGCATATTCAGTTCGAGGCATGTGGGCTGCTAAATTCATATCTTTTGCATAGAATACATAGCAGTCCCTCCATTAACGGCGGTTGCCCGTGCCAGCTGCAGAAGTCTGAAAAAGTGTCTTGAGAACAGCCTGTCCTACAGCTGCTTGCGGCTTGGAATGCACATCGACACAGTAATGTCTGGTAAATGTGTGCGGTGTAGCCCACGTGGCTGCTCTACAAATGTCTTCCAAAGGAATGTTCCCCAGGAAGGCCATGGAGGCCCCCAACTTGCGTGTGGAGTGCGCCCTTGGGGGTATTGTTAAAGTACGTTTAGCTTTTTGATAACAGATTTGAATGCACTTAACAATCCATCTGGCTATTCCTGCTTTGGAAATAGGGTTGCCTTTGTGCTGTGCTGAGAAGGCAACAAAAAGCTGTTGTATTCTGTCAATGTAGTACATCAACGCCCTCCTAACGTCCAATGTATGGAGCATTCTTTCCGCCACTGTTTGTGGGTTTTGAAAGAATGCGGGCAGGTCAATAGTTTGGTTGATATGAAACTGTGACACCACTTTCGGAAGGAATTTGGGGTTAGTGCGTAGTACTACCCTGTTTGAATGAATTTGTATGAATGGCTACTGGATTGTGAGCGCTTGCAGCTCACTAACACGCCTGAGCGATGTAATAGCAATGAGAAAAGCCACTTTCCATGTCAGGAACTGAATTTCGCAGGAGTGCAGTGGCTCAAAAGGTGGGCCCATCAGCCTAGTGAGGACCACATTGAGGTTCCACACTGGAGCTGGTGGTGTTCTCGGAGGAATGACTCGTTTCAGTCCCTCCAGGAAGGCTTTAATGGCAGGCACTCTGAAAACAGAGAGATGCTGCCTGTTCTGGAGATAAGCCGCTATGGCGGATAAGTGTATCCGAATGGAAGCGTACGCTAGATTGCATTTGTAAAGATGTAACAAATAGCAGATGATGTTAGGAATGGATGCATCCAGCGGGTTGATATTGTGTTCTGTACAGTAAATGACAAACCGCTTCCATTTTGCTGCATAGCAAGCTCTGGTAGTGGGCTTTCTCGCCTCTCGTATGATATCCATGCATTCAGGAGGCAGGTTGAGGTAGCCAAACTCTAGGACCTCAGGAGCCAGATCGCCAGGTTGAGCTGTTGCGGATCTGGATGCTGAATGTCGCCATGGCTCTGCGTCAAGAGGCTTGGAGAGAGATGCAGCCTTTGATGCGGTACCACGGAAAGTTCTAGAAACGTGGTGTACCATGGTTGGCGTGCCCACGTTGGAGCAACTAGGATGAGCGTCATCGAGTGTTGCTTTAGCTTTCTTGCCACCAGCGGAATGAGAGGCGCTGGGGGAAAAGCGTACGCAAATCTGCCTGACCAGTTCATCCATATCGCATTCCCTTGCGATTCTGGGTGAGAGAACCTGGCGGCAAAGCTTTGGCATTTTGCGTTTTCCCTTGTGGCAAACAGGTCTATCTCTGGATGACCCCATTGCTGGAAGTATGGGTGGAGTACTGATGGATGTAACTCCCACTCGTGCATTTGTTGGCTGTATCTGCTGAGCAGATCCGCCATCTGATTGTCCTTGCCCGGGAGGTGTTCTGCCATGAGGAAAATGTTCCTCTGAATGGCCCACTTCCACATGCTCTGAGCCAGATGAGACAGCTGTGGCGAGTGAGTACCTCCCTGCTTCTGGATGTAGTACATGGCTGTCATGTTGTCCGTCCGGATCAACACGACCTTGTTGCACAGATGTACTTTGAAGGACTTGAGCGCCATGAAGATTGCCATCAATTCCAGGTAGTTGATGTGCAACTTCTGTTGCTGAGTTGTCCACAGTCCCTGCACCGTGTAGTGGAGCACATGAGCTCCCCACCCTTGGAGAGATGCGCCCGTTGTTAGGATAATCTGTGGCACAGGCTCTTGGAACGGTCGTCCCTTGCAAAGGTTGTGTGGATTCCACCAATACAGAGAGTTGTATGCCCGACCGGTCACCAACACTAGGTCTGTCAGATGTCCCCGAGCTTGTGTCCACTGATTTGCTAAGCATTCTTGGAGCGGACGCATATGCAACCGTGCGTGCGGGACTATGAAGATGCAGGAGGCCATCATGCCTATCAACTGCATGAACACTCTCGCTGGTAGTGAGTGTTGCGGTCTGAACCTCTGGATCAGCGACTGAATGTTGTCGATCCTGACCGGGTTTGGCTGAGCCATAGCAGTCAGGGTATTTATTGTTGCGCCCAGATACTGCCGCACATGGGCTGGTTGAAGGTGCGACTTTGGGTAGTTCAGCGAGAACCCCAGACTGTGAAGGAGGCGAATGGTGTGGGACATGTCTGCGGCGCACTTCTGTTCCGACTTTGCTTGAACGAGCCAGTCGTCTAGGTAAGGGTAGACATGTATGTTCTGTCTCCTGAGGTGCGCCGCAACTGTCGCCAGACACTTTGTAAACACTCTGGGGGCAGTGGTCACTCCAAAGGGTAGGACTTTGAACTGATAATGCCTGTTGTGGATGGTGAACCCGAGGTATTTTCTGTGGGATGGGTGGAGTGGTATGTGAAAATAAGCATCCTTGAGGTCCAAGGTTGCTAGGAAGTCCCCTTGGTTTAGCAGGGGAAGAATCTGTTGCAGTGTAAGCATGTGAAAGTGTTCTGACAGTATATACAGGTTGAGGGGGCGTAGATCCAGAATGGGTCTGAGGGATCCGTCCTTCTTTGGGATAAGGAAGTACAGCGAATAGACCCCTGTGCCTTCCTCCTCCACCGGCACGAGCTCGATTGCGCCTTTTTGCAGCATCAACACTACTTCCTGCTGCAATAAGTGCAAGTGCTCTGCCGACATAGGACGTTGTCTTGGGGGAATGTTGGGTGGAGTGGAGGTCAACTCCAAACAATAACCATACTGGATAAGCTGTCTTACCCACCTGTCTGTGGTGATGGATGTCCAGACTGGCAGGAACTGCTGGAGTCTCCCCCCGACAGGTGTTGGATGGTCGGGGGGCAGTGACAGAGAGTCACTGTTTGTTGGCGGCAGAGGAACGGGAGTTGTTGTTTCCTCTGCCTCTGCCCTTGGCACTATTACCTCTGTAACCTCCTCTGCCCTGTTTGGGGTACGAGGATTGTGCGCCACCTTTCGTGAATTGTGTCTGTTGACCCAAGTGTCCTCTGGTAACAGCGCGTGCACCTGAGCGACGAAAAGTGCTCCCCCTGAACTGTTGAGACTGAAGCGCCCCCATGGACTTAGCCGTCTCATTGTCTTTTTAAATTTTTTCGAGGGTGGTGTCAACATCTGGGCCAAACAGTCTGTCAGGATTAACGGGCTGGTTGAGTATTGTTGTTTGAATGTCAGGCTTAAAGCCTGATATGCGAAGCCATGCCTGTCGTCTTAACATGACGCTAGTGTTAATCGCCCTAGCCGCTGTATCAGCCACATCAAGTGCACACTTTATTGCAGCGTTTGAAATGAGCTTTCCCTCCTGTATGAGCATTTCGGCTCCCTCCTTAAACTGATCAGGTAGGTGTTGAAGGAGCTGCTCTAGGGTGTCGTAATGCGCCCTATCATATCGTGCCAATAGTGCCTGTGTGTTCGATATACGCCAGATATTGGCAGCCTGCGCAGCCACCCTTTTGCCCGATGCCTCAAGCACTTTCGACTCCTTGTCTGGGGGAGGAGCTTCACCCGTTGTCTGGGAGTTCGCCCTTTTGCGGGCATTGGCGACCACCAGCGAGTCCAGAGGCAACTGTCCCCGAATATATGCAGGGTCCCCAGGTGCCGGTCTGTATTTCTTTTCGATACGTGGGTTCACCACTCTCGCCCTGGTAGGTTCCTTAAAGATCTCTGGGGCATGCTTAAGGACACCTTTTAGCATAGGAAGTGTCTTAACTGTTCTCTCTGAGACAGAGAAAGTGTCAAACAAAAAATCTTCTTCCACCGGGTCAGCATGCATGTCCACATCATGATTCGCAGCTGCCCGCTCTATCAAGGCATTAAATGCCGCTGAATCCTCAGTTGGGGATGTACGTGCCCCAAAACCTTGTGGGTCCTGTACCACCTGATGGCCTCCCTGGTCACCAGTGTCGTCATATGAGTCCTGTTGTACATCAGGGTCATTGTCAGCTGGGAAATTGTACTGTTCATCCTGGTTATCGTCCTCTCCCCCTGACTGGTTGGGGGAAGGTGATGGACTCCTCCTTGGTGGAGGCTGAATAGGCTCAACAAGGGCAGGAATGTCCTGTGCCGGCCTTTTCTTTTTCAGTGGAATGACATAGGATTCCAATGGTTGGGAAGTGATCTTTCGTTTATAGAGGGTCAATTTCCCGGTGTCGGCATCGATGTAATGCTCAGAGTGTTCTTCTGAGGCTTGATGCCGAGCCAATCGGCCACTTTGTGTCGAAGGTTCTGACGTTTCAGTGATCTTCGGCACCGATTTGGGTGCAAATGCCTTCGGTGCCACCTTCGGCGGCAGAGTGTAGAGAAGCTTGGTTGAAGTCTTCGCAGGTGCGTCCACCGGTTTCGGACCCGAGGGCGTGTGAGTTGGTGACGTCGAAGCCTTCTCCCGAATACGTTTGAGGGAGTCAGTGACCTGCTTTGTGAATGAAGCAGAGGGTTTGGTAACCGATGGCCCATGTCTGCCACTATCGGAGGACCTCGGTGGCGACGAGTTGGCCTCCGACGAATCTTCGGCTGCAACGGTCCGTGCCCCTGTTGTAGGCTTAGGCGCCGATGCCGTTGCTTTAGATTTGGTGTCTTTGTGCCGATGCGCAGTGCCTCCGGACTTCGGGTCGTGGTCCTGTGCTGACTTTGCTTCGACAGCTTTAGTGGACTTTGCCGGCGTAACCGTGCTCGACACGTGCGGGACGACCTTCTTCGAGGACGGGTCCTTGGCCACCTTCTGCGGCGCTGTCGACTCGACAGCTTTCTTCGACTTCGGAGGGCCGGAGGGCGACGGAGTCGAGGAGGGAGCAGGCTTTGTTATTTTTGATGGTACGTCGGCCATTTTAGGTGTTGTCGAATCCGAATGTTTCGGTTTCGATGGGACGTCGGCCATCTTTGGTGCCATCGATTACGAAGGTTTTGGTTTCGATACGCGCAATGGCGTCTCCGCTGGTGTGTCCGCGGCCGGGCCAGAAGGCGGTGCCGGGGACAGCGGTTCAGGGTCGTGGGTAAGACCGAGTGGCGATCCCGTGACCTGCGGCTGAATCATGTAACTTTCGGGGCATAGCTCTTCCTCCGAGCTATCTTCCGCGGCCCCATAAACTTCTTTGTCGTCCCCTACCTCCTCGACGTATTCAAGGTCTTGGCTCTGTCCTTCGACGTGTTCTTCGGGATCGGCCTCGACCTCCGTCGACGGTGGTGAAATCTGAAGATGATGGCTTCGGCCTTCTTCTGCGGGGTCGTCGAATATGTCGTCGGGTGCCGGAGCCGCTCGCCGGGCCTCGAGGCGCGCCGAAGCTTGAGCGTTTTCTTTGACCTGAACTTTGAGCAGGCCATGCAGTTGTCCTCGTTGTGGTCCGGCGAGAGGCATTTGTTACAGACTGGATGCACGTCGATATGTGGGTACTTGGACCCACAGACGGGGCAGAACTTGAACGGACTCCGTTCCATGGTAAGATTGTCGGTGTCTTGCTGCGACGAGAGGGCCTCGATGTCCGAAGAGTTAGTCGACTCCGCAGAATTCCGACCCGAAGAGTCGGATGAAGCTCGAGACCGCACGCGAACAATACCGACGCAGGTACGAAGGCCTTTTGGCCTTAAAGAAGTAAGTTTCTTCGATTCCGACAAGGAGACGTCGAAACCACATCCGAACCCAATGGCGGAAAAAAACAATCTGGGGATGGAGTCGATGCCCATGCGCACTGTAGTCCAGGGGAGGAGCCACCTATCTCGTGATACTTCGAAGACTCTTCCAGGACAACAATGTGCAATCATCCGGACCCAACACTAGGCGGCGATCTATGCAAAAGATATGAATTTAGCAGCCCACATGCCTCGAACTCAGGTGACCCCTTCAGCCAATGGGAACCCTAGCCCTAACACTATCCAATCACAACACTAGCCTTAAAATCTAGAACCAATAGGAGACCAGGACCTTTCTGCCAATCTTAGCCCTAGTCCAAGCACCCAATGAGTTCAAAAACCCTGATCTCTACGTCCAATAAAGGCCTTAGCCCTACCAGTAGTCCCAACCCAAGTCCAAGCAGCCAATGCTACAAGTAGCCCTAGTCCCTACTGTGAGAAGTTGGCCTGGTATAGGATGTTCACTATTCTAGTGAGCACCTTGCACCAGTCCAAACAACCCTTATGGTGCTGGTTGTAAAGTCAACCTTATAGACCAGCTATCCTAGTGGTAGCATGGACAAAGCAGTCTTAGGCTAAACTCAAGAGGGCATGCGAAGCCAGCTGTTTTACCATATGCAATCCCTTTAATACCAAATGAAAGGACACCACACAGGTTATATATGTAAAATATATATGTATTTATTACTAAATTAATCCTCTGAACTCTTTATGAGGTCAGAGGCACAAGCATATAACAAGACTTAATTATCATACAATAAGTTGCACAAAATACAGTAATGCCCTAGGGGCACTTCAAACCATATACTAAAAAAGTGGTATAAGAACCATGTCATGAACAAAGGATAGGCCTAGGGCCTGGAGAATCGCCACGGCTGCGCTGTACTACCAAAGGATAGGGAGCAGGAGGCCCGTGGGATGCGTGTGCAGTGTCTTTACACACACGCGAGTTACCATAGAGTTAGAATGGGAACGAAAGAATTGGAAACTCGTTCTTTTAGGTCACTTCCGGATGGACTAGGAGAAAGCTATTTGAAAGTTAGACACTAGGATAGTTAATACCCACAGGAGCACCGAAGTACTCGCGTTACCTCACCCACAGTAAGCGGTTGCATAGGTGTCAAAGTGTGTCGGGTTTCGTCGCTGAATCCTATGGAGCCTTGAAGAAAGATGCTGCAGGCGACCAGGAGAGAAGTGTCCAGTTGGATCCAAGGGCGGATCGAGGATGAAGAGTACCTGAAAGCAGAGGGGACAGAGTCTGGGTCACTAGCCAGTGACCAGGAAGGAACAAGGCGATGTCGCAAAGCAATCAGGTGATGTCGTGAAGCTTGTCTCTGCAGCCACGTGGACCAGGAGGTGTCGACGACGACCAGGCGCTGGATACGGACTGTCTCACGAAGGCTCTCGCTGTCGGCTTCTGGATTGGAGTCAACAAGCCTTGGCAAAGGCAACCCACACAGGAATCGAAGATGGCTTCTGGATCAGACCAGCAAGGTCTGATGGGCTTCTCCTTTTCAGGGAAGCAGGGGCCAGTCTGGAGCAACCAGACCAGCGGTGTAAATTCAAAGGTTCGTCGTCACAGAGGCCACTAGCCAACGGGCAAGTGACCGGACAGACGCCTAGGGCAGGAAAATGCAGAAGGGCCCCACACGGCACTCGTGGAGTGTGGAGGGTTGATCTTCGGTGCAGATGGTGCTCGGGGCTGGGGCTTCTCAATCCCCAATGCACAACTTCGAGGGTGCCTCAGAAGTTGCACGGAAAGCAATTCACTGGCTTTCCAAGATGACCGGTCCCACGTCTCGCGTCACCTCCACGGGTCTCAGCTTTGCTGTGGATCGGGCTGAAGGAAGTCTGGAAGTCCGGGTCTTGTCAGGCTCAGTGCTCGGGCTCCGGCGGGAGCGTCATCAAAGCAAACCATTGAACGCTTGATGGTGCCTGCTTACACAGTGTGGTCACTCCTTGACCACAAGGGAGATTCTTCAGTCTTCTATCTTCAGGTAGAACGTCGAAGGTCCAGAGTTTCGTTTCAAGTTTCAGTCAGGATAAATCTAAAGTCTTGGGACTCAGCTCCTACCTATATACCAAACTTAGGGGCTGGATTACCTGCTAGGTCCATCCTATGGGTGGAACCAGGGAAGGGGGTGGTTACACCCCTTTCCATTTGTCCAGTTTCGCGCCAGAGCTGGGGCTCCAGTGCCCCAGCACCGGTTTGAACCGGACTATGCATGGGACACCTTGGGTGCCCCAGGCAGTGTCTCATTTCATTCAGCCCTCTCTGCCCCAATACACTATGGCCTGTCTGGGGTGGTGCTAGCACCTCCCAAGACAGGAAACCTATTGTCCAAGCCTCCCTCGCTGGAAGGTCTCCCAGCAGCAGGAGGTCAGACTTGTGTCTGTGGCAGCAGCATCCATTTTGTGATGATGAGGCTCTGGTTAACTTTAACCGGGATTAGTAGGAACAACATGTCTTCTCCCTCTAGAAGGGTGGAATGCTACCCCCGTTGCCAGAACTGGCGAGGGGGTAGTATTCCAAAGTGTATGACACCTTACACGACATGTTTTGATAAAGCCAAACCAAAGTTAGCATTTAACCGCGAGGTACATAATGCACTTAAGAGTATATGGTATGGCTATATCCTAGAACAGCTATAAGGACATGGTTCCGAAAGCTGCAGACAGGCTCAGCTCATGCTAGAGCCTCATCTCACATAAAACCAAGCACTCTGCCTCCAGGATTGTTAAGGCCTGCCATAGGAGTGACTTATAGGTGTATATGTGTCTAGATATAAGGTTAGTTTTAGGAATACTATATCTAAGCAAGGGGTGATTACACAACCTTGGCCTAGCTGAGTGATCAGCCAGTTGTGTCAGTTTGGATGGCCAGCCAGGGGTGGCATAAGATATGCTGCAGCCCCTGGTAGGCCTTGGGTGCACCTATGCCCTGGGTACCTATGGTACACTATACAGGGGCTCATAAGGTGACCCAATATCCAATTAGTATACAGCAATGCCCTCGCACACAACAATCAAGGTGTAAAAGACAGTAGTTATGTAAATATAACAATCTAAGCATAGAGCCACTCATACAGACAATTGCAAATCAGTTCCGTTTCTTGGAAGATGGATAAAAGTTTTATTGGTTCTACAATCAGCCGACACGTGTTTCGTCGCGTGGGAAACAAATCACTGCGACTCCTCAGGGCTTAAGACTGAACCTACAATCGTGTAGGTGTGGGTGATATTTCTATAGGATTAAATCGCATAAAAGTATAATGGTCCAACCCGTCTTAGCCGGGTATGTATGTCATTAAGGAACGGAGAATATTAGTTGCTAGAAGCGTCTTAGGAGGTTCCAGGAGTGGTGGCACCTTCCGTCAATCAGAGTGGTAACTAAAGAGGGGTTATCTCATTTTTCACGTGGTAGAATTCTCGCGGAATAAGCCATTGTGAGCACACGGAATCGGTGTACTGCAAACGTCGGACATGCTTAATGAATGTGCACATTAAGGTTCTACGTACAGGGTCGTGGACTTGGGTCAGCGGACTCGATAATTCTCGCTTCGGTGCTTACTCTAATCCGGGGTTCCACTCGGCAACTCTGGGCATTAGCTTGCCTAATCTTCACAACGGCCCCATCAACTTTGGGGATGCCTGGCTACACCTTGGGGACTTCCAGCAGGGACCATCCCACAGGGAAAGCCAGGACGGGTTCCCCAGAGTTATACAGCGCCATGAAACCTACGGACGGGTAGCAGTGCGCTTTACAAGCTCAAATACATTTACATTTACATTTACCCAACCAATGAGGACATTAACCCTAACCCAATAGAAACACCAGATACAACCACCAATCAGTGTACACATGTGCCAACCACTAGCAGACCATATAAGGTCCCAGCGACCTCAGACAAGGTTTGCTGGCCAGGGAGTTGGAAGCTGCTTCTCCTGTTTAGAATCTCCTAGTAGACAGACAGGCTCAATCCACACTTTGGACTTCTGCAGGTAAAGGCTTCACTAACTCGAAATTGAATATGCTACTTACCAGTATGCATCTGTTCTTGGCATGTAGGGCTGCTAACATTCATATCTATTGCATAGATCGCCGCCTAGTGTTGGGTCCGGATGATTGCACATTGTTGTCCTGGAAGAGTCTTCGAAGTATCACGAGATAGGTGGCTCCTACCCTGGACTACAGTGCGCATGGGCATCGACTCCATCCCCAGATTGTTTTTAGCCATTGTGGCAAAGATGGAGTGTGATAGTAGAAATGATGTCCATGCTAGTGATGAAATGCAAGAAGTAATCTGCAGCTGCTACAGGCGCCGGGGAGGAGGGTGGGCGATATGAATGTGAGCGCTTGTAGCTCACTAACACGTCTGAGAGACGTGATAGCAATGAGGAAAGCCACTTTCCAGGTCAAGAACTGAACCTCACACGAATGTAGAGGCTCAAAAGGCGGGCCCATCAACTCAGTGAGGACCACGTTGAGATTCCACACTGGAGCGGGCGGGGTCCTGGGAGGAATGACCCGCTTCAGCCCTTCTAGAAAAGCTTTAATGGCAGGCACCCTGAAAACAGAGAGATGCTGCCTGTTTTGAAGATAAGCCGCTATGGCGGATAAGTGTATCCTAATGGAAGCGTACGCTAGATTGCATTTGTAAAGATGCAACAAATAGCAGATGATGTTAGGAATGGAGGCATCTAGCGGGTTTATGTTATGTGCTGTACAATAAATGACAAACCGCTTCCATTTTGCTGCATAGCAAGCTCTTGTAGTGGGCTTTCGTGCCTCCCTGATGATGTCCATGCATTCTGGAGGCAGGTTAAGGTAGCCAAACTCTAAGACCTCAGGAGCCAGATCGCCAGATTGAGCTGTTGCGGATCTGGATGCTGAATGTCGCCATGGTTCTGCGTCAAAAGTCTGGGTGTGAGGTGCAGCCTTTGATGCGGTACCACAGAGAGTTCTAGAAACGTGGTGTACGATGGTTGGCGTGCCCACGTTGGAGCAACCAGGATGAGCGTCATCGAGTGTTGCTTTAGCTTTCTTGCCACCAGCGGTATTAGAGGTGCTGGGGGAAAAGCGTACGCAAATCTGCCTGACCAGTTCATTCATATCGCATTGCCCTGCGATTGTGGGTGAGGGAACCTGGCGGCAAAGCTTTGGCATTTTGCGTTTTCCCTTGTGGCAAACAGGTCTATCTCTGGATGACCCCACTGCTGAAAGTACGGGCGGAGTACTGATGGATGTAACTCCCACTCGTGCATCTGGTGGCTGTACCTGCTGAGCAGATCCGCCATCTGATTGTCCTTGCCCGGGAGGTGTTCCGCCATGAGGAAAATGTTCCTCTGAATGGCCCACTTCCACATGCTCTAAGCCAGATGAGACAGCTGTGGAGAGTGCGTACCCCCCTGCTTCTGGATATAGTACATGGCAGTGACTAATCAAAAAGGAGGGATAAGGGATTGGAACGTCTGTTTCATTCCCCGGGGTAAGCTTATGAGGCTGAGGTTGAGGCTGGCAAAATCACTATTTTGGAGTATCCAATGATAACTGCCACAAACATCAATGCGGGGCGGATGAAACAGATATACCGCACTACCACTAAAGCATTGAGTTTTTTGAGGTTACTCTAATATACCCACTTTTTACCAAAGGTCAAAAGGTGTAACTAGTGTCTGTTTCTCATTTGATAAACCATATAGTACATGGCAGTCATGTTGTCCGTCCGGATCAACACGACTTTGTTGCACAGATGTACCTTGAAGGACTTGAGTGCCATGAAGATTGCCATCAATTCTAGATAGTTGATGTGCATCTTCTTCTGCTGTGTAGTCCATAGCCCCTGCACCGTGTAGTGGAGCACATGAGCTCCCCAGCCCTGGAGAGAAGCGTCCGTCGTCATAATGATCTGCGGCACAGGCTCTTGGAACGGTCGGCCCTTGCAAAGGTTGTGTGGATTCCACCAATGCAGAGAGCTGTATGCCCGACCGGTCACCAACACTAGGTCTTTCAATTGTCCTTGAGCCTGTGTCCACTGATGCGCCAAGCATTCTTGGAGCGGACGCATATGCAACCTTGCGTGCGGGACTATGAAGATGCAGGAGGCCATCATGCCTATCAACTGCATAAACACTCTCGCTGGGAGTGAGTGTTGCGGTCTGAACCTTAGGATGAGCGACTGGATGTTGTCGATCCTCACCTGGTTCGGCTGAGCCGTAGCAGTCAAAGTATTTATTGTCGCGCCCAGATACTGCCGCACATGGGCTGGCTGAAGGTGCGACTTTGGATAGTTCAGCGAGAACCCCAGACTGTGAAGGTAAGGGTATACATGTATGTTCTGTCTCCTGAGGTGCGCCGCCACAGTCGCCAGACACTTCGTGAACACTCTGGGGGCAGTGGTCACTCCGAAGGGTAGGACCTTGAACTGGTAATGCCTGTTTTGTATGGTGAACCTGAGGTACTTTCTGTGGGATGGGTGGAGTGGTATGTGAAAATAAGCATCCTTGAGGTCCAAGGTTGCGAGGAAGTCTCCCTGGTCTAACAATGGAAGAACCTGCTGTAGTGTTAACATGTGAAAGTGTTCTGAGAGTATGTACAGGTTGAGGGGGCGTAGGTCCAGAATGGGTCTGAGCGAGCCGTCCTTCTTTGGGACTAAGAAGTACAGGGAATAAACCCCTGTGCCTCCTTCCTTCACCGGCACGAGCTCTATTGCGCCTTTTTGCAGCATCACAAGAACCTCTTGCTGCAATAAGTGCAAGTGCTCTGCTGACATAGGTCGTTGTCTTGGGGGTATGTTGGGTGGAGTGGACGTCAACTCCAAACAATAACCGAACTGGATAAGTTTCCTCACCCACCTGTCTGTGGAGATGGACGTCCAGGCTAGCAGGAACTGCTGGAGTCTCCCCCCCCCCCCCCCCCCGACAGGTGTTGGATGGTCGGGGGGTAGTGACAGAGAGTCACTGTTTGGTGGCAGCAGAGGAACGGGAACTATTGTTGCCTCTGCCTCTGCCCTTGGCGCTGTTGCCTCTGTAACCACCTCTATTTTGTTTTGGGTACGAGGCCTGGGCGCCTCCTCTGCCGAAATGTGACTGCTGTGCCAAGTGTACTCTGGTAGCACCCCGCGCACTTGAGCGACGAAAAGTGTTTCCTCTGAATTGCTGAGACTGAAGTGCCCCCATGGACTTAGCCGTCTCAGTATCTTTTTTGATCTTCTCGAGGGTGGTGTCAACCTCCGGCCCAAACAGTCTGTCTGGATTGACGGGCTGGTTGAGGATAGTCGTCTGTATTTCTGGCTTGAACCCTGAGATGCGGAGCCATGCCTGACGCCTCAACATAACACTTGTGTTGACTGCTCTCGCCGCTGTATCTGCCACGTCTAGCGCACATTTAATTGCAGCGTTAGAAATGAGCTTGCCCTCTTGTATCAGCAACTCAGCTCCTTCTTTAAACTCGTCTGGAAGGTGTTGTAAGAGCTGCTCTAAGGTGTCATAGTGCGCCCTATCATACCTGGCCAATAGAGCTTGTGTGTTAGATATGCGCCATATGTTGGCTGCCTGCGCAGCCACCCTTTTGCCCCCTGCCTCTAGCACTTTTGACTCTTTGTCCGGGGGAGGAGTTTCACCCGTTGTCTGCGAATTCTCCCTTTTGCGGGCATTTGAGACCACCAAAGAGTGTAGAGGCAACTGGCCTCGTATATAAGTAGGGTCCCCAGGTGCCGGCCTGTACTTTTTTTCAATACGTTGGTTCACAACCCTCGCTCTGGTGGGTTCCTTGAAAATGTCTGTGGTATGCTTGAGAACCCCCTTAAGCATTGGAAGTGTTTTCACAGTTTTTTTCTGATGCAGAGAAAGTATCAAACAAAAAGTCAACTTCCACAGGGTCGGCATGCATCTCCACTTTATGGTTTGCAGCCGCCCTTTCAATTAAAGCATTTAACGCCGCAGAGTCTTCAGTTGGAGAAGTTTTCACCCCATACATCTGTGGGTCACCGACCACCTGTTGGTCCCCCTGATCACCAGAGTGTACCCATGAGTCCTGCTGCTCATCAGGGTCAGTATTGTCTGGGAAGTTATACCCCTGATCTTGTTCATCCTCATCTCCATTTGAGCAAGTGGGTGAAGGGGTAGGACTCCGCCTAGGCCGTTGTGGAATGGGTTCAACAAGGTCTGGCGTGTCTGGTGCAGGCTTTTTCTTCTTTAGAGGTATTACATATGATTCCACAGGCTGGGATGTAATTTTCCTCTTGTAGAGCGTTAATCTACCCGTGTCGGCGTCGATAAAATGCTCCTCTTGTTCGTCAGATAAAGGTGGTCGACCAAAGACTCCACTTAGCTGAGTCTGCCTCAATGGCTCCGAGTCCTCGGGCACCGTACGAGGTGCAAAAGCCTTCGGCGCCACCTTCGGTGGTAGCGTATAGAGGATCGGCATGGAAGTCTTCTTCAGTGGAACACTTGTCCTCGGCACCGAAGGCGTGTGTGGCTCCGACGCCTTGTCTCTCAACCGTCTCAGGGAGTCCGAGACTTGCTTCGTAAAAGAAGCGGACGGCTTCGTCGATCCGACCGACGACCTCTGACCACCCGCAGGGGAAAAACCGAGCGTCGACTTTTCCTTGGGTGGCGGAGGCGCGGATGCACCTTTGACAGCTGCGCTTTGCTTCACCGTCCCGGCCTTAGTCGACGACGTCGCAGACTTTGGAGCAGCAGATTTATATGCCTGCGTCGGGGCTCCAGACTTCGGCTCGGTGCCCCTCGCTGACTTCGCTTCGACTGTCTTTTTGCCTGTCGGTGCGGCAGTCTTGGAGGAAGGTGTCTCGACAGTCTTCTTCGACTTCGACTCGACCATCTTAGTCGACACTGGCTCGACGACCTTCTTCGAGCCGGTCTCCTTGGCCCCTTTCGGTACCTTAGCCTGTTCGACAGCCTTCTGCGGCTTCGAGGGCTCCGAAGACGACGGTTTCGATGTAGCCCCAGACGTCTTCGGTGTCGATGGTTTGTCGGCCATCTTTGATGTTTTCGATTCCGATGGTTTCGGTTTCGATTTGTGTAATGGAGGCTCCGCTGGTACGTCTGTAGCCGGGCCAGGAGGCGGGGCCGAGGACTGAGGAGTAGGGTCGTGGGTAAGGCTGTGTGGCGATCCCGTGACCTGAGCCTTAGTAATTGTACGTACGGGGCATAGCTCTTCCTCCGAGCTATCTTCCACGGCCCCATAAACTTCCTCGTCGTACCCTACCTCCTCGACGTATTCTTCTAGGTCCAGGACCTCTTCGGGTTCTCCGTAGTCGGCCTCGACCTCCGCCGATGTAGGTGAGATCTGCAGTTGAAGCTCTTGCTCGTCTGCTTCGGGGTCGCCAAAGATGTCTGCCGGCGCCGGTGCCGATCGCTGGGCCTCGAGGCGTGCCACGCGCCTAATCTTGAGCGTCTTCTTCGACCTGAATCTCGAGCAGACCATACAGTTGGCCTCGTTGTGGTCCGGCGACAGGCACTTGTTGCATACAGGATGCACGTCGATGTGTGGGTACTTCGATCCACACACGGGGCAGTACTTGAACGGGCTCCGTTCCATCGTAGCGTCGTCCGGGTCGTGCTGCGTCGACAGGGCCTCGATGACCGAAGAGTCACCCGACTCCTCAGATATCCGACTCGAAGAGTTGGAGTACACACGAGACCGAACGCGAACAATACCGACGATAGTAAAGAAGGCCTTTTGGCCTTAAAGAAATTGTTTTATCGATTCCGAACAGGAGACGTCGAAATCACATCCGAACCCAATGGTGGAAAAAAACAATCTGGGGATGGAGTCGATGCCCATGCGCACTGTAGTCCAGGGGAGGAGCCACCTATCTCGTGATACTTCGAAGACTCTTCCAGGACAACAATGTGCAATCATCCGGACCCAACACTAGGCGGCGATCTATGCAATAGATATGAATTTAGCAGCCCACATGCCTCGAACCTTACATTGTTAATGTGTATTATTGTGTGTTGATGGGTAGATGTGAAAAGTATTTTTCATGCCACAGTTGTCATCCTCTCTCTACTGCACGAGTTAGCAACCTCCGCCCAAGCCCCGTGGGCTGAACGACCTATCAGTGGCATTGTGATTAAACAAGGGGCTCTCCATACTACTCTGGATTTATGAAAAATTGTATTTAGAAATAGACTGTGGAAATTCAGAGCTGTTGTGTTTTTTGTATAATTGAACAAGCAGCATTCCTTGTGCAGCTCTCTCTCCCTCCACACTATCAAACATCTCATTGTGCTCTACAAGCTTCAACCCACTAGTGGAGGTTTGCCTTAATCTCAGCCTTTTTACCCTCTAGCTTTCCTCACTGTCCTTCACCTTCTTCTTGGCTATGAGTGCTCTAAAGGTTTCCTTCCTTGTTGCCGTAGGCACCCTGTCCATTTTCTTTCTTTCTTTATAAAGTTTTATATAGCGCGGACTTGATCCCGAAGGATATCAGAGCGCTTTACAATTTGAGGGAAATACTGTTTGAATAAAACTTTATTCCCCCTGCTGGCCAAAAAACGAAGTGCACAGGCCCCAGCAGAGTCCAGGAAGTGGTAAGGAGACAGACTAGTGCTGTCTCTTCCCAAGACAAAAAGTTGTTTAAAAAATGATTTTCACTTTCTGTGTTTACTGTCTATGCCTGTGGTTGTTAGTTAAAAATTGTAGTTTTAGCCTGCCTGTAATTGCATATTTTATCACCTGTGTTGTGTTTTAAATGTGTGGTTTTCCCTGCCCATGATTGCCTTCATTTAGTGTGTTGAATTGTGAGATTTGCAGTCCAACCTCTGTAGTTTGTCTCTCTCATTCCTTGGTGACAAATCTGTTTTCCCTCCAAATTTCTCCTTTGCTCTGTGCTTAGGCCTGTGTGCTCAAACAGTGCACCCCCAGCCACCATTCTGTGTTCACAAGCCAGTGAGGCCAGCCCCCTCCCCCCCACCCCTAGCAACAGGGATTTTCTACATCAGAGGGTGCTTCTGTGAGCTGTTTAAACTGTATTTACTGGGGCCTGTGCACTTCGTGTTTTGGCCAGCAGGGGGAGTAAAGCTTTATTCAAACAGTATTGTTAGATTTCGAGTTAGTGAAGCCTTTACCTGCTGAAGTCGTGGATTGAGCCTGTCTGTCTCCTAGGAGATTCTGAACAGAGCAAGCAGCTTCCAACTGCCTGGTCAGTAAACCTTGTCTGAGGTTGCTGGGACCATATATGGTGTGCTAGTGGTTGGCACATGTGTACACTGATTGGTGGTTGTATCTGGTGTTTCTATTGGGTTAGGGTTAATGTCCTCATTGGTTGGGTATTTGAGGGTTCGGATTGGTTTCTCGGTCTGTGATTCAATCATTGAAGGGTTGGGACTAGGGCTAGGGTTAGGATTTCTATTGGAAGTAGGGACTAGGGCTTCCTATGTTATTGGCTGGTGGGAGTAGGGTGGGACTAGGGCTAGGGTTAGACCTTTTAATTGGAAGTAGCTATTTAGGGCTTCTGGTGTGATTGGTTGCTGGACTGGTTGTGGGACTAAGAGTAGGGTTAGGCTTTCTATTGGAAGTAGGGACTAGGGCTACCTGTACCATTGGCTGCTTGGACTTGGGTTGGGACTAGTGGTAGGGCTAAGGCCTTTATTGGACATAGAGATCAGGGTTTTTGAATTGATTGGGTGCTTGGACTAGGGTTAAGATTGGCTGCAAGGTCTGGTCTCCTATTGGTTCCAGATGTTAGGGCTAGTGTTGTGATTGGATAGTGTTAGGGCTAGGGTTCCCATTGGCTGAAGGGCTCACCTGATTACTAGGGCTACAAAAAAGGCCAGGATTAGGGCGTCGAGGCTAAGGGCAGAGAGGACAAGGGTAGTTGCCTGTTTGAGCCTGTTAAGGGCAGAGAGGACAAGGGCAGTTGCCTGTTTGAGCCTGTTAAGGGCGGAGAGGACAAGGGTAGTTGCCTGTTTGGGCCTGTTCGAGACTGGTCGGGACTAGGGCCAGAAATGCTGCCCTTTTTCTCATTTAACAATACCCAGCCCACACCATCCACAAACAGAGGAATACACTCACACCAAATATACACCACGCACAACACTATGCACAGATTAATGTACCAGCATGCACCACCAACCCAACCAAACCACATCTACACACCCTACTATCCCAACTACCACACATATCCACCATCACCCACAAACAGTACACAACTCTATCCTATACCACTAACCAATACACTCATTACTAACACAACGCCAATCAACACCATAAATAACTACATCCCACTCAGACACACTCTCCCTGCTGAAATTACACCTAACAGTACACCTTTTTATCACAAACAAATATATATATAATGATCCTTCCATCAGTTGACTTAAAAAAAAAAAAATCCTTCACTCTTTTATCCCTCCACTATCCTTTTTCTATCAAAAATAGCAGACTAACATGTTCACTTCTCAAATTCCAAATTTCATATTCAACTATACTAATATACTGCCCAAATAACGGAATAACATATCTACTACTCAAATTACTTCATATTTATACTATACTAATTTTCAACACTAATCCTTTATGGGTTCCGGAGCGGCGTGCTACTCAACAAAAAAGCGCTTCAACACCCATCCGGGGTAACAAGTGCTATATGAATGCAAATCTTTCTTTCCCTTTTATCCATCCACTATCCTTCTCACTCCAAGTAACAGACTATAATCCACCACAGAAATTACCTCATATTTCACCATATTAATTCACCACTAATCCTTTATAGGCTCCCTGAATAGCATGCGTCAACAAGCTAGCGATAAATAAATACAAAACTTTGTCCTACTCTATCCTTCTGCTATCATTCCAAATTCAAATAACTGACTAACCTATCCACCACTTAAAATGTACTTGCATGTTTCACTATACTAATTTGACACTAATCCTCTATGGGTCCTGGAGTAGCGTGCTACTCGCCGAAAATGCGCTTTGACGCCTCGTCAGGGGTAGTAAGCGCTATATAAATGCAATTACAATACAATACAATATGAAGGGCATTGTGTTTCAGGGACACTGGACCACACAACAACAGACATTGCACATCAACATATTGGATCTCTTAGCCATCTTTATGACTCTCAAAGCATTCCTTGCAAACATAACAGGGAAGAATGTCCTTCTATGAACAGACAATATGACTGCAATGTATTCCATTCAGAAACAGGGAAGGACCCATTCCATCCTACAGTCACAAAATAATACTCCTGGCGTGCTACCCGCCGAAAAAGCGCTTTGACGCCTCGTCAGGGGTAGTAAGCGCTATATAAATGCAATTACAATACAATACAATGTAGAGCTGCAGAGTTGTATACTGTGCATTAGATCGCCACCTGGTGTTGGGTTCGGATGATTGCAGGTTGTTGTCTTCTTGGAAGAAGTCTTTGTAGTCACGAGATAGGTGACTCCTCCCTTGGACAATACTGCACATGGTCATCGACTCCATCCTCAGATTGTTTTTCGCCATGATGGGAAATGATGGAGTTAGTAGAAGTAAAGATAAAGAAAGTATGTCCATGCGTGTGCATCTAATTAAGATGATAACTGGAACGGATACAAGCCCCGGGGAGGCGGGAGGGCGTATACGACTCTGCAGCTCTACATGCCAAGAACAGATGCATACTGGTAAGTAGCATATTCCGTTCGAGGCATATAAGCTGCAGATAGTATACTGTGCATCGATTGTGCAGCAGTGTCTCCCTTAGCGGTGGTCGCCTGTATCCGTTGCAGTATTCTGAAACAGTGTTCTAAGGACAGCTTGGCCTACTGCAGCTTGCTGCTTGGCTTGCACATCAACACAATAGTGTTTAGTGAAGGTGTGTATTGTAGACCATGTCACTGCCTTGCATATGTCCTCTAGTGGTATATTTCCTAAGAAAGCCATAGAGGCTCCTAGTTTGCGTGTAGAGTGTGCTCTAGGAGGAACTGTTAGTGTGCGTTTAGCTTTTTGATAGCATATTTGTATACACTTTACAATCCATCTGGCAATTCCCCCCTTAGAGATGCCGTTGCCTTTGTGTGGAGGAGAGAAAGATACAAATAATTGTTTTGTCTTTCTGAACGTTTTAGTCCTATCTGTGTAGTATAACAGGGCTCTTCTAACATCTAAGGTGTGCAAAGCCCTTTCTGCAACAGAGTCCGGGTTTAGAAAAAAAAACGGTAGCTCTACTGATTGGTTAAGGTGAAAAGGAGTAATCACTTTTGGCAGGAATTTTGGATTAGGCCTAAGAACCACTTTGTTAGTGTGTATCTGAAAAAATGGTTCTTGTATTGTGAATGCTTGTATTTCGCTAACTCTTCTGAGAGAGGTGATGGCAACAAGGAAAGCAGTTTTCCATGTTAGGAACTGTAATTCACACTTATGTAAAGGCTCGAAAGGGGGTCCCATACGTCTTGTAAGGACCACGTTTAGGTTCCATACTGGAGCAGGTGGTAACCTAGATGGGATTATACGTTTTAATCCTTCCATAAAAGCTTTGATCGCAGGTACTCTGAATAGAGATAGATGTTGTCTTCTGTAAATAGGCTTCTATTGCTGCCAGATGCAGGCGTATGGAAGAAAAAGTTAAATTGGACCTTTTAGGTGTAGAAGGTAGCAAATGATATTTTGGATGGAAACATCCAGTGGATCAATGTGATTATTGTTGCAATATATTGCAAATCTTTTACACTTAGCGGCATAACACGCTCTGGTAGTGGGTTTTCTAGCCTCTTTAATTATGTTCATGCAGTCTGGTGGTAGGTTTAAGTAACCAAACTCTAAGACTTCAGGAGCCAGATCGTCAAATTCAGTTGGCTTGGTTCTGGGTGTCTTATTTCTCCATGGTTCTGTGTTAACAGGGAGGGTGTGAGCTTTAATTTTTGATGTGGAACTAGTGAGAGGTCCAGCAGTGTGGTGAACCACGGCTGGCGTGCCCATGTGGGAGCTACTAGTATCAGTTTGAGAGACTGTTGTCTGAGTTTGCGCACTACTAGTGGAATGAGTGGGAGAGGCGGAAAAGCGTACGCAAATCTGCCTGACCAGTTCATCCATATAGCATTCCCTTCCGACCGTGGGTGTGGAAACCTGGAGGCGAAGGTTGGGCATTTTGTATTCTCGTGGGTGGCAAACAGATCTGGAAGAATGGCTTAAGAACTTGTGGATGTATCTCCCATTCGTGAATCTGTTGTGACTGTCGACTCAACAGATCTGCTATCTGATTGTGAATTCCTGGAAGGTGCTCTACTGTCAGGTGTATGTTTTGAGGAATGGCCCATCTCCAAATGTTCTGTGCGAGCTGGGACAGTTGCAGAGAGTGTGTCCCCCCTGTTTTTGTATATAGTACATAGTGAATATGCTACTTACCAGTATGCATCTGTTCTTGGCATGTAGGGCTGCTAACATTCATATCTATTGCATAGATCGCCGCCTAGTGTTGGGTCCGGATGATTGCACATTGTTGTCCTGGAAGAGTCTTCGAAGTATCACGAGATAGGTGGCTCCTCCCCTGGACTACAGTGCGCATGGGCATCGACTCCATCCCCAGATTGTTTTTAGCCATTGTGGCAGAGATGGAGTGAAATAGTGTAAAGGATGTCCATGCTAATGATGAATGCAAGAGAGTATCTGCAGCCGCTACGGGCACCGGGGAGGAGGGCGGGTGATATGAATGTTAGCAGCCCTACATGCCAAGAACAGATGCATACTGGTAAGTAGCATATTCAGTTCGAGGCATGTGGGCTGCTAAATTCA
Organism: Lissotriton helveticus; assembly: GCF_964261635.1. Lineage (NCBI taxonomy): Eukaryota > Metazoa > Chordata > Amphibia > Caudata > Salamandridae > Lissotriton > Lissotriton helveticus. Next base: position 435,363,055 of record NC_136068.1, read on the forward strand.
TATCTATTGCATAGAATACACAGCAGTCCCTCCATTAAGGGCGGTTGCCCGTGCCAGCTGCAGAAGCTTGAAAAAGTGTCTTGAGAACAGCCTGTCCTACAGCTGCTTGCTGTTTGGAATGCACATCAACACAGTAATGTTTGGTAAATGTGTGTGGTGTAGCCCATGTGGCTGCTCTACAAATGTCTTCTAAAGGAATGTTCCCCAGGAAAGCCATGGAGGCCCCCAACTTGTGTGTGGAGTGCGCCCTTGGGGGTATTGTTAAAGTACGCTTAGCCTTTTGATAACAGATTTGAATGCACTTAACAATCCACCTGGCTATTCCTGCTTTGGAAATGGGGTTGCCTTTGTGCTGCGCTGAGAAGGCAACAAGAAGTTGTTGTGTTTTCCTAAAGTGTTGCGTTCTGTCAATGTAGTACATCAACGCCCTCCTAACGTCCAATGTATGAAGCATTCTTTCTGCTACTGTTTGTGGGTTTTGGAAGAATGCGGGTAGGTCAATAGTTTGGTTGATATGAAACTGTGACACTACTTTAGGAAGGAATTTGGGGTTAGTGCGGAGCACTACCCTGTTTGAATGTATTTGGATGAATGGCTCTTGGATTGTGAGCGCTTGCAGCTCACTAACACGTCTGAGCGATGTAATAGCAATGAGAAAAGCCACTTTCCATGTTAGAAATTGAATTTCGCAGGAGTGCAGTGGCTCGAAAGGTGGACCCATCAGCCTAGTGAGGACCACATTGAGGTTCCACACTGGAGCTGGTGGTGTTCTTGGAGGAATGACTCGCTTCAGTCCCTCTAGGAAGGCTTTAATGGCAGGCACCCTGAAAACAGAGAGATGCTGCCTATTCTGGAGATAAGCCGCTATGGCGGATAAGTGTATCCGAATGGAAGCGTATGCTAGATTGCATTTGTAAAGATGTAACAAATAGCAGATGATGTTAGGAATGGATGCATCTAGCGGGTTGATATTGTGGTCTGTACAGTAAATGACAAAACGCTTCCACTTTGCTGCATAGCAAGCTCTGGTAGTGGGCTTTCTTGCCTCCCGGATGATGTCCATGCATTCTGGAGGCAGGTTGAGGTAGCCAAATTCTAAGACCTCAGGAGCCAGATCGCCAGATTGAGCTGTTGCAGATCTGGATGCTGAATGTCTCCATGGTTCTGCGTCAGGAGCCTGGATGTGAGATGCAGCCTTTGATGCGGTACCACGGAAAGTTCTAGAAACGTGGTGTACCATGGTTGGCGTGCCCACGTTGGAGCAACTAGGATGAGCGTCATCGAGTGTTGCTTTAGCTTTCTTGCCACCTGCGGAATGAGAGGCGCTGGGGGAAAAGCGTACGCAAATTTGCCTGACCAGTTCATCCATATTGCATTCCCTTGCGATTCCGGGTGAGGGAACCTGGCGGCAAAGCTTTGGCATTTTGCGTTTTCCCTTGTGGCAAACAGGTCTATCTCTGGATGACCCCACTGCTGGAAGTACGGGTGGAGTACTGATGGATGTATCTACCACTCGTGCATTTGATGGCTGTATCTGCTGAGCAGATCCGCCATCTGATTGTCCTTGCCCGGGAGGTGTTCTGCCATGAGTAAAATGTTCCTCTGAATGGCCCACTTCCACATGCTCTGAGCGAGATGAGACAGCTGTGGCGAGTGAGTGCCTCCCTGTTTTTGGATGTAGTACATGGCTGTCATGTTGTCCGTCCGGATCAACACGAGTTTGTTGCACAGATGTACTTTGAAGTACTTTAGCGCCATGAAGATTGCCATCAATTCTAGGTAGTTGATGTGCAACTTCTGTTGCTGGGTGGACCACAGTCCCTGCACGGTGTAGTGGAGCACATGGGCTCCCCACCCTTGGAGAGATGCGTCCGTCGTTAGGATAATCTGTGGCACTGGCTCTTGGAACGGTCGTCCCTTGCAAAGGTTGTGTGGATTCCACCAATGCAGAGAGTTGTATGCCCGACCGGTCACCAACACTAGGTCTGTCAGTTGTCCCCGAGCCTGTGTCCACTGAGTTGCCAAGCATTCTTGGAGCGGACGCATGTGCAACCTCGCGTGCGGGACTATGAAGATGCAGGAGGCCATCATGCCTATCAACTGCATGAACACTCTCGCTGGTAGGGAGTGTTGCGGCCTGAACCTTTGGATCAGCGATTGAATTGTGTCGATCCTGACTGGGTTTGGCTGAGCCATAGCAGTCAGGGTGTTTATTGTTGCGCCTAGATACTGCCGCACATGGGCTGGCTGAAGGTGCGACTTTGGGTAGTTTAGCGAGAACCCCAGACTGTGAAGGAGGTGAATAGTGTGGGACATGTCTGTGGCGCACTGTCGTTCCGACTTTGCTTGAACAAGCCAGTCGTCTAGGTACGGGTAGACATGCATGTTCTGCCGTCTGAGGTGCGCCGCCACTGTCGCCAGACACTTTGTAAACACTCTGGGGGCAGTAGTCACCCCGAAGGGTAGGACTTTGAACTGATAGTGCCTGTTTTGAATGGTGAACCTGAGGTATTTTCTGTGGGATGGGTGGAGTGGGATGTGGAAATAAGCATCCTTGAGGTCCAAGGTTGCTAGGAAGTCCCCTTGGTTTAGCAGTGGAAGAATTTGCTGCAGTGTCAGCATGTGAAAGTGTTCCGACAGTATATACATGTTGAGAGGGCGTAGATCCAGAATGGGTCTGAGGGATCCGTCCTTTTTTGGGATGAGGAAGTACAGGGAATAGACTCCTGTTCCTTCCTCCTCCACCGGTACGAGCTCGATTGCGCCTTTTTGCAGCATCACCACAACTTCCTGCTGCAATAAGTGCAAGTGCTCTGCCGACATAGGACGGTGTCTTGGGGGAATGTTGGGAGGAGTGGATGTTAACTCCAAACAATAACCGTACTGGATAAGTTTTCTCACCCACCTGTCCGTGGTGATGGACGTCCAGACTGGCAGGAACTGCTGGAGTCTCCCCCCGACAGGTGTTGGATGGTCGGGGGGCAGTGACAGAGAGTCACTGTTTGTTGGCGGCAGAGGAACGGGAGTTGTTGTTCTCTCTGCCCCTGCCTTTGGCACTGTTACCTCTGTAACCCCCTCTACCCTGATTGGGGTACGAGGATTGTGCACCACTTTTTGCGAATTGTGTTTGTTGACCAAACTGTCCTCTGGTAACACCACGTGCTCCTGAGCGACGAAAAGTGCTTCCCCTGAATTGTTGAGACTGAAGCGCCCCCATGGACTTAGCAGTCTCAGTGTCCTTTTTAATCTTTTCCAGGGTGGTGTCAACATCTGGACCAAACAGTCTGTCTGGATTGACGGGCTGGTTGAGTATTGTAGTTTGAATATCGGGTTTAAATCCAGATATGCGAAGCCAAGCCTGTCGCCTTAACATGACGCTAGTGTTAATCCCCCTAGCCGCTGTATCAGCCACATCAAGTGCACACTTTATTGCTGCGTTTGAGATGAGCTTTCCCTCTTGTATGAGCATTTCGGCCCCTTCCTTAAACTGATCAGGTAGGTGTTGAAGGAGCTGTTCTAGGGTGTCGTAATGCGCCCTATCGTATCGTGCCAATAGTGCCTGTGTGTTTGCTATACGCCAGATATTGGCAGCTTGCGCAGCCACCCTTTTGCCGGATGCCTCAAGCACTTTCGACTCCTTGTCTGGGGGAGGAGCTTCACCCGTTGTTTGGGAGTTCGCCCTCTTGCGGGCATTGGCGACCACCAACGAATCCAGAGGCAACTGTCCCCGAATATATGCAGGGTCTCCAGGTGCCGGCCTGTATTTCTTTTCGATACGTGGGTTCACCACTCGTGCCCTGGTAGGTTCCTTAAAGGTTTCTGGTGCATGTTTAAGGACACCTTTGAGCATAGGAAGTATTTTAACTGTTCTGTCTGAGACAGAGAAAGTGTCGAACAAAAAATCCTCCTCTACTGGGTCAGCATGCATGTCCACATCATGATTTGCCGCTGCCCGCTCTATTAAAGCATTAAACGCTGCTGAATCCTCTGTTGGTGATGTACGTGCCCCAAACCCCTGTGGATCTTGTACCACCTGATGTCCACCTTGGTCCCCAGTATCGCCATATGAGTCCAGTTGAACATCAGGGTCATTGTCAACTGGGAAATTGTACTGGTCATCTTGGTCATCATCCTCTCCACCTGATTGGTCGGGGGAAGGTGATGGACTCCTTCTTGGTGGTGGCATGACAGGTTCAGCAAGGGCAGGAATGTCCTGTGCCGGCCTTTTCTTTTTCAGTGGAATGACATAGGATTCCAGTGGATGGGAAGTGATTTTCCTTTTGTAGAGGGTCAATTTCCCCGTTTGGGCATCGATGTAATGCTCTGATTGGTCTTCAGAGGCGTGATGTCGATCCAAGCTTTCGTGCGTGGAAGTGTCCGACGTGTCAGCGATTTTCGGCACCGATCTGGGTGCAAATGCCTTCGGTGCCACCTTAGGTGGAAGCGAGTAGAGAAGCTTGCCCGAGGTCTTCGGAGGTGTGTCCACCGATTTCGGAGCCGACGGCGTGGGAGCCGTTGACGACAAAGTCTGTTCCCGAATACGTTTGAGGGAGTCGGTGACCTGCTTAGTGAAGGAAGCAGAGGGTTTAGAAACTGACGGCCGATGTTCGGTAGCGTCGGAGTCCCTCGGTGTCGACGAGTTTTCCGTCGACGAATCTTCGTTACTAACGGGTCGAGGCTTAGTTGCAGCCTTTGGCGCCGACGCCGTTGCTGCCGATTCCGCATCTTTGTGCCGATGCGTAGTGCCCCCTGTCTTCGGGTCATGGCTTTTAGTTGACTTTGACTCGACTGTGCGCTTACTGGTAGGCGCCGCAGTGGCGGCCGAAGGTGTGTCAACAGTCTTCGAGGTCCGCGCCGGAGCAACTGTGCTTGACACTTGATGGATGTCCTTCTTAGAGGATGATTCCTTGGGCACCTTTTGCGGCGCTGTCGACTCGACAGCCTTCTTCGACTTCTGTGGCCCGGAGGTCGACGGAGTCGATGAAGGAGCAGGCTTCGCTATTTTTTGTTGGACGTCGGCCATTTTAGGTGTTGTCGAATCCGATGGTTTCGGTTTCGATTTTGATGGGACGTCGGCCATCTTTGGTGCCGTCGAATCCGAAGGTTTCGGTTTCGATACGTGTAATGGCGGCTCCGCGTGAATGTCCGTGGCCGGGCCAGAAGGCGGGGCCGGGGATAGCGGTACTGGGTCGTGGGTAAGGCCGAGTGGCGATCCCGTGACCTGAGCCTGAGTCATGTATCTTTCGGGGCATAGCTCTTCCTCTGAGCTATCTTCCGCGGCCCCATAAACTTAGTCGTCGTCCCCTACCTCCTCGACGTATTCAAGGTCCAGGGCCTGTCCTTCGACTTGGTCTTCGGGCTCCGCCTCGACCTCCGTCGACGGTGGAGAAATCTGAAGATGATGGCTACCGCCTTCTTCTGCGGGGTCGTCGAATATGTCGTCGGGTGCCGGGGCCGCTCTCTGGGCCTCGAGGCGCACCGCGCGCCGATGCTTGAGCGTTTTTTTTTACCTGAATTTTGAACAGGCCATGCAGTTTTCCTCGTTGTGGTCCGGCGAGAGGCATTTATTACAGACTGGATGCACGTCGATATGTGGATATTTGGTTCCACAGACGGGGCAGAACTTGAACGGGCTCCGCTCCATGTTAAGTTCGTCGGGGTCTTGCTGCGACGAGAGGGCCTCGATGTCCGAAGAGTTACTCGACTCCGCAGAATTCCGGCTCAGAGAGTCGGAGGATGCTCGAGACCGTACGCAAACAATACCGACGCAGGTAACGAAGGCCTTTTGGCCTTAAGAACAAAGTTTTTCGGTTCCGACACGGAGACGTCGAAACCACATCCGAACCCAATGGCGGAAAAAAACAATCTGGGGATGGAGTCGATGCCCATGCGCACTGTAGTCCAGGGGAGGAGCCACCTATCTCGTGATACTTCGAAGACTCTTCCAGGACAACAATGTGCAATCATCCGGACCCAACACTAGGCGGCGATCTATGCAATAGATATGAATTTAGCAGCCCACATGCCTCGAACCTGTCATATTGTCCGTCCGGATTAAGACAGCTTTGTTTTGTACTTGCACTTGAAATGTTTTGAGTGCTAGGAAAATTGCTAGCAGCTCTAGATGGTTGATATGGAACAGTTTTTGTGGGTTGTTCCATTGGCCTTGTGTGGTGTGGTGTAGTGTAAGAGATGGGCTCCCCATCGTGTGAGGGATGCGTCTGTCGTGAGCACTATCTGTGAAACAGGCTCTAGGAACGGCCGTCCCTTTGTCAAATTTTTGGTGTTCCACCATTGCAGAGAGCGATATGTACGGCTGTCCACCAACACCAGGTCTGAGAGCTGACCTAGAGCCTGATTCCACTGTTGTGCTAGACATTCTTGTAATGGGCGCATTTGCAGTCTTGCATGTGGAACTATGAAGATGCAAGACGCCATCATGCCTATTAGTCTCATGACACTTTAGCTTGGAGAGACTGCTGGTGTTGAAAAATGGAGACTAAGGTTTGAATGCTCTGTATCCTGGCTGGACTGGGATACGCTAGAGCTGTAGATGTGTCTATGGTAGCTCCTAGATACTGATGAACGTGCGAAGGCTCTAGGTGCGACTTGGTGTAGTTTATGGTAAACCCTAAGTCGTGCAATGTCTGAATTGTTTGCTTTGTGTGATGGACACATTGACTGTATGATGTTGCTTTTATGAGCCAGTCGTCTAGATAAGGGAAGACATGTATCTGTTGTCTTCTGAGATGTGCCGCTACTACTGCTAAGCACTTTGTGAACACTCGTGGTGCTGTTGTGACCCCGAATGGAAGGACTTTGAATTGATAGTGTTGTCCTTGTATGACAAACCTTAGATACTTCCTGTGAGCAGGATGTATAGGAATGTGAAAGTAGGCGTCCTTTAGGTCTAGTGTTGAAAGAAAATCGCCTTGTTGTAGCAGTGGGAGTACTTGCTGCAGAGTGATCATGTGGAAATTATCTGACTGTATGTAATGGTTGAGGGGCCTGAGGTCGAGAATTGGTCTTGGTGTCCCGTCCTTCTTGGGAATTAGGAAGTACAAGGAGTAAACTCCTATTCCTTGTTCCTCTAAAGGAACTACTTGAATAGCATCCTTTTGTAGAAGTGCTAGAACTTCTTGTTGAAGTAGTGATATGGTCTGTGGACATTGGACGCTGCCTGGGTGGTATGTTTCGGGGGGTTGCTGTGAGTTCTAGGCAGTAGCCATGTTGGATAATTTGTCTTACCCACCTGTCTGTTGTGATGGAATTCCAGACAGGTAGGAACTGTGATAATCTGCCCCCCACAGGGGTGGAATGCTGTGGGGGAGGCAGAGGGAAGTCACTGTTTGGGAGTGGAAGAGGAGCAGTTGTTATTACCTCTACCTCTTCCGTTGTTATTATTTCCTCTGTATCCTCCTCTGAAGTAGCTCTTGTTAGAGGAGGTCTGTGTATTTGTTTTAAAAGATGACGTTGTATCTGCGCCGGTTTGCTTAGAGCCTCCTCTATAAAAGGAGCGGCGAAAAGAACTTCTAGTCTGTGTGGATTGTAATGCACCCATAGATTTAGCTGTGTCTGTCTTCTTTCATCTTTTCTAGTGTGCAGTCTACTTCCGGCCCGAACAATTGGTTTTGATTGAAGAGGCTGGTTCAAGATGGTGGTCTGTACCTCTGTTTTAAACCCTGAAATGCGTAACCACGCATGTCGTCTGAGTATAACACTAGTATTGACTGCTCTGGATGCTGTCAGCTACATCTAGAGCACATTTAATTGAGGCATTGGATATTAACTTGCCTTCCTGTATGAGCTCTGTTGCATGATCTCTTTACTGATCTGGGAGGTGCTCCATCAGTTTTTCTAATTGGTCGTAGTGAGCCCTGTCATAGCATGAGAGCAGTGCTTGTGTATTTGCTATGCGCCATATGTTTGTTGCTTGCGCAGCAATCCGTTTCCCTGACGCGTCAATAACTTTAGATTCTTTGTCAGGCGGGGGCGTGTCACCAGAGGTCTGGGAATTGGCTCTTTTTCTTGCATTAGCACTACTAAAGAGTCTGGTGGCAGATGTCCCTTAATATAGACTGGATCAGATGGTGCTGGTCTGTATTTCTTTTCTATTCTTGGATTTAATACCCTACAGCGTACCGGGTCTTTAAATATTTCTGGAGCATGTTTAATGACTCCTTTGATCATAGGTAGTATTTGCGTAGACCTTTGTGACTGCTCAAATGTATCCAGTAAAAAATCCTCATCAATGGCATCAGAGTGCATTGAAACCACGTGGTAAAGGGCTGCTCTATTTAAAAAAAGATTAAACCCAATACTATCCTCTGGAGGGGAAGGTTTTGTTGGGTAGGACCGAGGATCAGGAATGTCGGGCACATTGTGTGGTGGGAAGCCATATATTTCATCCTCTTTAGGATATTCAGGATTGACATCTTCATCTAAAGGGTATTCTTGTGGCTCTGGTATGTCATTCCCCCCACCTATATCATACTCCTCGTCAGTGTGGTGTGATGATGCAGGATATTGAACAGAAGAAACTGTAGGTTCAATGTAAGGAGGGATAGGAGAGGAAGAAGGTAAAGGAGAGGAAGGGTGCATTGGAGAAGTTGCCCAGGCCTTCTTTTTGGCAGGAACCAGAGGTAGAAGTGGTGTGTCTGCTGGTCTCTTCTTATAAGGAATAGCCTCTACATGTCCAGTCTTTGGATTGATATAGACTTTCTTTTGTTTAGGATCTGGTCTAAACAGTTCTTCCTCCTCTACAACCTTCTTTGGCGTCGATTTTTTCAGTGCCGATAGGGGTTGTTTCGTGTGTTTTGCTGTAGGAGGCGTTGAGTCAAAGTTTTCGGTGCCGAAGGTGGTTTCGGCTTAGTAGGAGTCTTTGGTACCGAGGTTGGAGATTTTGGAGTGGAGACAGGTCTCGTTGGCCTTGCGGCGTCGGACTCTGTCTTCCCATCTTTATTTTTGGAACCGGAAGGCTTTGGAGTCGGAGCTCTTTTCAAATCCGGTGCATTTTTCGGCTTCGGCACCGATGCCTCTTTTGGTTTGGGTGCCGAAGGCTCTTTTTCTTTAGGCACCGAAGGGCGTTTTGGCTTCGGTGTCGAGGAATCCTTCGGTGCCAAAGGATGTGTGTGCTTCGATGCCAATGGAAGAGGTGGAATTGGCACATGTGGTTTTGTCGGTGCCGAGGCACCGGAAGGCGTAGTTGTTTTCCTCGGAGCCGAGCCCGAAGGCGGGGCATCGGAGGTGGCATTTCGGTCCCGACTGGGCCCCATGGGTGGAGTGCTGACCGTTGCCTTTGGTTTGGGTAGTGTCTGTTCTGCAGGGGCAGGGGTACTCACGGGTTGTCGAGATGGAATCGAGTCGTCTCAGTCCTCTGCCCCCGATATGATCTGGAGATCAGGCGAGTCTTCCCCGGCGACGAGTGGAGCCTCTTCCTCGGAGATGTCTTCGAGTGGATCCTCGTCCTCGGAGACGTCTTCTTCGACGATCTCCTCCTCAAAGATGGCCTCCGGTGCTGGTGCTGATCTCCTCATCTCGTGTCGACGCACCCTCCGATCCCGAATGGTCTTCTTCGATCGGAAGGATGCACAAGCTGTGCAGGTCGACTTGTCGTGTTCCGGCGATAGACAGAGGTTGCAGACCTCGTGATGGTCGCTATGAGGGAACTTTGCTCGACATACTGGGCATCTCTTGAATGGAGTTCTGTCCATGAGGCGTAGGCCGTACGACGCCGATAGGCCCATCGGCCCGAGTCGACGCACCGGAATGTAGTTGATGTCGAAAATAGTTTATTCGATGTCGATGATGTTTTTTTTAAAGTTGTTTGCGCTTTGAAGTTGCTGAAAAGTCTTTTCTAGCCGGAGCGGAAAACTTTCATCCGAACCCAGTGGTGGAAAAAAACTATCTGAGAATGGAGTCGATGACCATGCGCAGTATTGTCCAAGGGAGGAGTCACCTATCTCGTGACTACAAAGACTTCTTCCAAGAAGGCAACAACTTGCAATCATCCAAGCTCAACACCAGGTGGCGATCGCATGCACAGTATACGATTTGCAGCTCATATGCCTCGAACATACAGTTTAAACAGCTCACAGATGCACCCTCTGATGTAGAATATCCCTGTTGCTTGGGGGGGGGGGGGGAGGCAGGGGGGCTGGCCTCATTGGCTTGTGAACACAAAATGGTGGCTGGTTTAACCTGGAGAGCTTGGAGATGAGACTGTTGTATTTATTGTGAAGCCCAATTGGTGTAGTAGGTTGATTGTGTGTCTGTTAGAAATTTGGCTTTGATTGTACTCTTGATCAGACTGTTAATATCCATGAATATGAAGTCATTAGATACCATGATATGCAGGCCCGACTACGGCATTAGCAATAAATGCAATGACTAGGTTTGCCATAATCTATGCACACAATGTCAATATCAGTAAAGACAATATTGATGTACGCTATGACAACTGTACGTACAATACCGAGGATGTCAGAAAAAATGATTTCGATGACAGCCATGTTAATTGTACACATTTTAACAAACTCAGATCTTTGCTGTCTGATTCACCCATGGTGATCTTCCCATCAACCATGAGTCAGATACATGGTCAGACAGGCGCTGCGACCCAAACTGAATATGCTACTTACCAGTATGCATCTGTTCTTGGCATGTAGGGCTGCTAACATTCATATCTATTGCATAGATCGCCGCCTAGTGTTGGGTCCGGATGATTGCACCTTGTTGTCCTGGAAGAGTCTTCGAAGTATCACGAGATAGGTGGCTCCTCCCCTGGACTACAGTGCGCATGGGTATCGACTCCATCCCCAGATTGTTTTCAGCCATTGTGGCAAAGATGGAGTGTGATAGTAGAAATGATGTCCATGCTAGTGATTAAATGCAAGAAGTAATCTGCAGCTGCTACAGGCGCCGGGGAGGAGGGTGGGCGATATGAATGTTAGCAGCCCTACATGCCAAGAACAGATGCATACTGGTAAGTAGCATATTCAGTTTGAGGCATGTGGGCTGCTAAATTCATATCTATTGCATAGAATACATAGCAGTCCCCTCATTAGCGGCGGCCGCCCGTGCCAGCTGCAGAAGTCTGAAAAAGAGTTTTGAGAACAGCCTGTCCTACAGCTGCCTGCTGTTTGGAGTGCACATCTACGCAGTAATGTTTGGTAAATGTATGTGGTGTAGCCCACGTGGCTGCTCTACAAATGTCTTCCAAAGGAATGTTACCTAGGAATGCCATGGAGGCCCCCAACTTGCGTGTGGAGTGCGCCCTGGAGGGGACCGTTAAAGTGCGTTTAGCCTTCTGATAACAAATCTGAATACATTTAACGATCCACCTGGCTATTCCAGCTTTGGAAATAGGGTTGCCTTTGTGCGGTGCTGAAAAGGCAACGAAAAGTTGCTGTGTCTTTCTAAAGTGTTGTGTTCTGTCAATGTAGTACATTAATGCCCTTTTAACATCCAGCGTGTGGAGCATTCTTTCCGCTACTGTTTCTGGGTTTAGAAAGAATGCGGGCAGTTCAATCGTCTGATTGACATGAAACTGTGACACCACCTTTGGAAGGAACTTGGGGTTAGTGCGGAGCACTACCCTGTTTGAATGGACTTGAATAAATGGCTCTTGAATTGTGAGCGCTTGTAGCTCACTAACACGTCTGAGAGACGTGATAGCAATGAGGAAAGCCACTTTCCATGTCAAGAACTGAACCTCACACGAATGTAGAGGCTCAAAAGGCGGGCCCATCAACCTAGTGAGGACCACGTTGAGATTCCACACTGGAGCGGGCGGGGTCCTGGGAGGAATGACCCGCTTCAGCCCTTCTAGAAAAGCTTTAATGGCAGGCACCCTGAAAACAGAGAGATGCTGCCTGTTTTGAAGATAAGCCGCTATGGCGGATAAGTGTATCCTAATGGAAGCGTACGCTAGATTGCATTTGTAAAGATGCAACAAATAGCAGATGATGTTAGGAATGGAGGCATCTAGCGGGTTTATGTTATGTGCTGTACAATAAATGACAAACCGCTTCCATTTTGCTGCATAGCAAGCTCTTGTAGTGGGCTTCCGTGCCTCCCTGATGATGTCCATGCATTCTGGAGGCAGGTTAAGGTAGCCAAACTCTAAGACCTCAGGAGCCAGATCGCCAGATTGAGCTGTTGCGGATCTGGATGCTGAATGTCGCCATGGTTCTGCGTCAAAAGTCTGGGCGTGAGGTGCAGCCTTTGATGCGGTACCACGGAGAGTTCTAGAAACGTGGTGTACCATGGTTGGCGTGCCCACGTTGGAGCAACCAGGATGAGCGTCATCGAGTGTTGCTTTAGCTTTCTTGCCACCAGCGGTATTAGAGGTGCTGGGGGAAAAGCGTACGCAAATCTGCCTGACCAGATCATCCATATCGCATTGCCCTGCGATTGTGGGTGAGGGAACCTGGCGGCAAAGCTTTGGCATTTTGCGTTTTCCCTTGTGGCAAACAGGTCTATCTCTGGATGACCCCACTGCTGAAAGTACGGGCGGAGTACTGATGGATGTAACTCCCACTCGTGCATCTGGTGGCTGTACCTGCTGAGCAGATCCGCCATCTGATTGTCCTTGCCCGGGAGGTGTTCCGCCATGAGGAAAATGTTCCTCTGAATGGCCCACTTCCACATGCTCTGAGCCAGATGAGACAGCTGTGGAGAGTGCGTACCCCCCTGCTTCTGGATATAGTACATGGCAGTCATGTTGTCCGTCCGGATCAACACGACTTTGTTGCACAGATGTACCTTGAAGGACTTGAGTGCCATGAAGATTGCCATCAATTCTAGATAGTTGATGTGCATCTTCTTCTGCTGTGTAGTCCATAGCCCCTGCACCGTGTAGTGGAGCACATGAGCTCCCCAACCCTGGAGGGAAGCGTCCGTCGTCATGATGATCTGCGGCACAGGCTCTTGGAACGGTCGGCCCTTGCAAAGGTTGTGTGGATTCCACCAATGCAGAGAGCTGTATGCCCGACCGGTCACCAACACTAGGTCTTTCAATTGTCCTTGAGCCTGTGTCCACTGATGCGCCATGCATTCTTGGAGCGGACGCATATGCAACCTTGCGTGCGGGACTATGAAGATGCAGGAGGCCATCATGCCTATCAACTGCATAAACACTCTCGCTGGGAGTGAGTGTTGCGGTCTGAACCTTAGGATGAGCGACTGGATGTTGTCGATCCTCACCTGGTTCGGCTGAGCCGTAGCAGTCAAAGTATTTATTGTCGCGCCCAGATACTGCCGCACATGGGCTGGCTGAAGGTGCGACTTTGGATAGTTTAGTGAGAACCCCAGACTGTGAAGGAGGTGAATTGTGTGGGACATGTCTGCGGCGCACTGCTGTGCCGACTTGGCTTGAACGAGCCAGTCGTCCAGGTAAGGGTAGACATGTATGTTTTGTCTCCTGAGGTGCGCCGCCACAGTCGCCAGACACTTCGTGAACACTCTGGGGGCAGTGGTCACTCCGAAGGGTAGGACCTTGAACTGGTAATGCCTGTTTTGTATGGTGAACCTGAGGTACTTTCTGTGGGATGGGTGGAGTGGTATGTGAAAATAAGCATCCTTGAGGTCCAAGGTTGCAAGGAAGTCTCCCTGGTTTAACAATGGAAGAACCTGCTGTAGTGTTAACATGTGAAAGTGTTCTGAGAGTATGTACAGGTTGAGGGGGCGTAGGTCCAGAATGGGTTTGAGCGAGCCGTCCTTCTTTGGGATTAAGAAGTACAGGGAATAAACCCCCGTGCCTTCTTCCTCCACCGGCACGAGCTCTATTGCGCCTTTTTGCAGCATTACAAGGACCTCTTGCTGCAATAAGTGCAAGTGCTCTGCTGACATAGGTCGTTGTCTTGGGGGTATGTTGGGTGGAGTGGACGTCAACTCCAAACAATAACCGAACTGGATAAGTTTCCTCACCCACCTGTCTGTGGTGATGGACGTCCAGACTGGCAGGAACTGCTGGAGTCTCCCCCCCGACAGGTGTTGGATGGTCGGGGGGTAGTGACAGAGAGTCACTGTTTGTTGGCAGCAGAGGAACGGGAACTATTGTTGCCTCTGCCTCTGCCCTTGGCGCTGTTGCCTCTGTAACCACCTCTATTCTGTTTTGGGTACGAGGCCTGTGCGCCTCCTCTGCCGAAATGTGACTGCTGTGCCAAGTGTCCTCTGGTAGCACCCCGCGCACTTGAGCGACGAAAAGTGTTTCCTCTGAATTGCTGAGACTGAAGTGCCCCCATGGACTTAGCCGTCTCAGTATCTTTTTTGATCTTCGAGGGTGGTGTCAACCTCCGGCCCAAACAGTCTGTCTGGATTGACGGGCTGGTTGAGGATAGTCGTCTGTATTTCTGGCTTGAACCCTGAGATGCGGAGCCATGCCTGACGCCTCAACATAACACTTGTGTTGACTTCTCTCGCCGCTGTATCTGCCACGTCTAGCGCACATTTAATTGCAGCGTTAGAAATGAGCTTGCCCTCTTGTATCAGCAACTCAGCTCCTTCTTTAAACTCGTCTGGAAGGTGTTGTAAGAGCTGCTCTAAGGTGTCATAGTGCGCCCTATCATACCTGGCTAATAGGGCTTGTGTGTTAGATATGCGCCATATGTTGGCTGCCTGCGCAGCCACCCTTTTGCCCCCTGCCTCTAGCACTTTTGACTCTTTGTCCGGGGGAGGAGCTTCACCCGTTGTCGGCGAATTCGCCCTTTTGCGGGCATTTGAGACCACCAAAGAGTCTAGAGGCAACTGGCCTCGTATATAAGTAGGGTTCCCAGGTGCCGGCCTGTACTTTTTTTCAATTCGTGGGTTCACAACCCTCGCTCTGGTGGGTTCCTTGAAAATGTCTGTGGCATGCTTGAGAACCCCTTTAAGCATTGGAAGTGTTTTCACAGTTTTTTCTGATGCAGAGAAAGTATCAAACAAAAAGTCAACTTCCACAGGGTCGGCATGCATCTCCACTTTATGGTTTGCAGCCGCCCTTTCATTTAAAGCATTAAACGCCGCAGAGTCTTCAGTTGGAGAAGTTTTCACCCCATACATCTGTGGGTCACCGACCACCTGTTGGTCCCCCTGATCACCAGAGTGTACCCATGAGTCCTGCTGCTCATCAGGGTCAGTATTGTCTGGGAAGTTATACCCCTGATCTTGTTCATCTTCATCTCCATTTGAGCAAGTGGGTGAAGGGGTAGGACTCCGCCTAGGCCGTTGTGGAATGGGTTCAACAAGTTCTGGCGTGTCTGGTGCAGGCTTTTTCTTCTTTAGAGGTATTACATATGATTCCACAGGCTGGGATGTAATTTTCCTCTTGTAGAGCGTTAATCTAGCCGTGTCGGCGTCGATAAAATGCTCCTCTTGTTCGTCAGATAAAGGTGGTCGACCAAAGCCTCCACTTAGCCGAGTCTGCCTCAATGGCTCCGAGTCCTCGGGCACCGTACGAGGTGCAAAAGCCTTCGGCGCCACCTTCGGTGGTAGCGTATAGAGGATCGTCATGGAAGTCTTCTTCAGTGGAACACTTGTCCTCGGTACCGAAGGTGTGGTCGGCTCCGACGCCTTGTCTCTCAACCGTTTCAGGGAGTCCGAGACTTGCTTCGTAAAAGAAGCGGACGGCTTCGTCGATCCGACCGACGACCTCTGACCACCCGCAGGGGAAGAATCGAGCGTCGACTATTTTTCCTTGGGTGGCGGAGGCGCGGACGCACCTTCGACAGCTGCGCTTTGCTTCACCGCCCCGGCCTTAGTCGACGACGTCGCAGACTTTGAAGCAGCAGATTTATCAGGCTGCGTCGGGGCTCCAGACTTCGGCTCGGTGCCCCTCGCTGACTTCGCTTCGACTGTCCGTTTGCCTGTCGGTGCGGCAGTCTTGGAGGAAGGTGTCTCGACAGTCTTCTTCGACTCGACCATCTTACTCGACACTGACTCGACGACCTCCTTCGAGCCGGTCTCCTTGGCCCCTTTCGGTACCTTAGCCTGTTCGACAGCCTTTTGCGGCTTCGAGGGCTCCGAAGACGACGGTTTCGAGGTAGTCCCAGACGTCTTCGGTGTCGATGGTTTGTCGGCCATCTTTGTTGTTTTCGATTCCGATGGTTTTGGTTTCGATTTGTATAATGGAGGCTCCGCTGGTATGTCTGTAGCCGGGCCAGGAGGCGGGGCCGAGGACTGAGGAGTAGGGTCGTGGGTAAGGCCGTGTGGCGATCCCGTGACCTGAGCCTTAGTAAACGTACGCACGGGGCATAGCTCTTCCTCCGAGCTATCTTCCGCGGCCCCATAAAACCTCGTCGTCCCCTACCTCCTCGACGTGTTCGTCTAGGTCCAGGTCTTCAACGGGTTCTCCGTAGTCGGCCTCGACCTCCGCCGATGTAGGTGAGATCTGCAGTTGAAGCTCTTGCTCGTCTGCTTCGGGGTCGCCAAAGATGTCTGCCAGCGCCGATCGCTGGGCCTCGAGGCGCGCCACGCGCCTAATCTTGAGCGTCTTCTTCTACCTGAATCTCGAGCAGGCCATACAGTTGGCCTCGTTGTGGTCCGGCGACAGGCACTTGTTGCATACAGGATGCACGTCGATGTGTGGGTACTTCGATCCACACACGGGGCAGTACTTGAACGGGCTCCGTTCCATCGTAGCGTCGTCCGGGTCTTGCTGCCTCGACAGGGCCTCGATGACCGAAGAGTCACCCGACTCCTCAGATATCCGACTCGAAGAGTTGAAATACACACGAGACCGAACGCGAACAATACCGACGAAGTAGTTCAGTTCAGTTCATAAACTTTTATTCGATTATAAAATTGCATAATCATAAAAAGTACAGTTATAAAAATTCAAGAGTTAATACATTGAGACACATATAATAGTTAAGAACCGATTTCATGACGAGTTTTTGTTACTAGTTTTAAAAAGATCACTATCATTTTAGCTTCATGCGGATTTTTCGGTGACTGGAGATAAGCGAGAGCTGGGTATGTACATCTGAGTCCACTTAGACGGAGAAGGGGAAGGATCCATTTTTTCCTAACTGCTCTGTAATACTTGCAGAACAAAATAACGTGGACCGTTGATTGGTTGGAAACCCCGTCACAAGGACAACATGACAGGCTCCTGGACCAGTTGTTCGGTTCTGGGAATGAGACCATTCGGAAGAAAAGGTCGAACCGTAGTCTTGTCAGTAGGAACTTTTCGTAGTTCGAGAGAAAAAATGACAGGTAGGGCTGCGGTAACTTCTCTGACTGTAAGGAGCAGATTTTTTCGTTTTGTATTTTAACAATCTCCGCCTGGTGGCGAAGTTCTCTTAAGTGGCCCATACATAGTTATTTCAGTTGTTTCTTTGAAATGTCCTCTATTGATGGTGGTTCGAGAAAGTATTGCTCCCGATCAAGGTCTTGAAAGAATTTGTGGATGTAATTGAGCCAGGGTATTTTCCTCCAGTGGGCTAGACCAAGGCATTCGGTGATGATGGAACGCGTTATGTGGCTTTCAGGATTACACCATATGCGGTGCCAGAGTATAAGAGGCTGGCATCGTATGGTGTCTGTCACATATTCCATCCCTAGCTCCCGATGCGATGCAAAGGTTGGGGAGCTTTGGGGGAGGGCTAGAACGTATTTAATAAAAGCGTTCTCCGTTACCTGGAGTTGATCAATGTTTCCGTAGCCCCAGATGCCTGCTCCGTAAGTGGCCACGCTATGGCATTTTGCGTAGTATATTGTTAGCAATTCCGATGGAGCTGGTTTGCCAAGTTTTCTGGAGAAGGCACTTAGTGCTGATACTGCTCGGCGGAAATTGAGATTTCTAGTTTCGATTGCCTTGCGCCAGGTCATTGTGTCATCCACAAGTATACCCAAATAAGGGTATACCGATGTTTTTTCCAGTCGATTTTTATTGATATACATGGATTTTGAGACTCCGTGTTTTGGTCCGATGGTCATTGTGAATGTTTTTTTAATGTTGACTTTCAGACCCAGTGAATCCATGAATGCCACATATTTGTTCAGCTGCCGCTGAAGTTGATTAGCTGTCCGGGCCAGGATGACCGAGTCGTCGGCGTACAGGAGGATGGGTATTGGGCGGCGTACTATCTGTGGAAGGTCCTGGCTCCCTTCCAGCAATGCTTGTTCGATCCCGTTAGTGTATAGGTTGAACAGGAAGGGAGCCAGTACGCACCCTTGCCTTACTCCTCGTGTTATTTTAAAGGGGTGTGATAGTTCTCCTGCGATGCCATAACGAACTCGGCCTTCCGCGTTGGTGTAGAGTTCCCTGAGGAAGGCTAGTATGGATGGATCCACTCCGAGGTTTATCATGATCTCCCACAGCTTGGCATGCTGTACGCAGTCGAAGGCCGTGCTCAGGTCTACGTAGACCAGATAGATTTTGCCTCCTTTCGCGCTGGTATATTTTCCGGCCAGGAGGGTCAGGTTTAGTGCCTGTTCCACCGTCCCGAGCCCCTTCTGGAAGCCATATTGCAGGTCTGTGATGATACTGTTCTCCTGGGCCCAAGATTGTAATCGGTCCAGGAGTAGTCGACCTGCAATCTTGCCTGTGGAATCCAGAAGGGAGATCGGCCGGTAGCACGCGGGATCGTTACGATCCCCTTTCTTGAATATTGGCAGGAGGGTGGAAGTAGACCATGATGGAAGAAGTCCAGTCTCGGTGACTGCTGTCATTACCCGGGTAATTATTAGTGACCAGTAGTCGCTATTGTATAAGAACAAGTCCATAGGTACCCCGTCTGGGCCGGGAGCCTTGCCAGTTTTTGACGCAGTAATGGCCTTTCTAACCTCATTAATAGTGAAGCGTAGATTAATAGGATGGAAATTATTCTCTACTTGTGGTTGATCTTCTGTTTGAGAGAGGTCGGTTTGCGAGCCAAAATTTTTTATAAAATGCTGGACCCAGTCATTCTCAGTTATTGCCACATCTAAATGATGTGGGTCTGTGGTATTATCTAGAAGGGGTGATCTGATGGTCTGCCAGAATGTGGTGCTGTCTTTTTTTAGTGCACTCTCGTGAAGTTGACACCATAGGTCTTGCTTTATCTGGCGCTTTCGAGTTTTCCGGGCAGTGTTATACTTTTTCCTCAGGAGTGAAATTTTTTGGGCGTCTCTGGGTTTCTGTTGGAGAGCTTCTTTGAGGGACGTGAGGGCCTTTCTGCAGTCAGAGTCAAACCATCTCTTTGTTGGAGGTTTTGCTTTGTTTGCAGTGTGTTTAAATAGCTCGTCCCTTATTGCTCCTTGGATATTGTGAAAGGAGTTGACAATTAGTTCTGGAGAGGCCTCTGCAGACAGACAGTCCCTTACCCATGGTTGCGTTTTTGCAAGTATCCTTTGTGAAGTAACTTCAGGGTCTATTTTTGACCATTTAATGGCATACCCATTCTTCTTCTTTAATACTAGTGATTGCTGATCGAGAGGGCTGACTTTTGTTGTGGAGGGACCCGTTTTTTCCATAAGGAGATCCACGCTCAGGGGGTAGTGGTCGCTAATCGGGCTGGACCCTACTTTATAATTTTTTAGTAAACCTTTACAGGTATTCGAGGCTAGGATAAAGTCAATAGTTGACATACAGCCGCGCCCATGAAAAGTAGGTAAAAATTTCTGGACCGGGTCAACTACTTCGTTGGCAAAGTCTAGGTCCAAGGTGAAGAGAATTTCGTTGAGCTTGTTTCCACTCGGAGTGTGTGCAAAGTGTGGGATGGGATCTCCGAGTTCGGTCTGTAGACCGCAAATTCCACTTTCATGATTTGGACATGTTGTTTGATTGAAATCGCCTCCCCAAATATAGTTTGTCGTATTTAAGTTCACGTTTTGTAATGAAGATATGTGTGCTACCATTTCGTCTAGGTAAGTGCAACATTCCAGGGAGCCTGTGTTATTATAATAATTTATGATTATGAGTAAATTTCTTGACGCTGCCGTCTGATGAGTGAGTTGGATGATTTGATAAGTGGGTGTTTCCTTTGTTAGTTTTGCTGTTAGTGGTAAGGTGTTGGAGAGATAGATCAGGAGCCCGCCTTTTGGTCTTCCCATTGTACTTGGCGTTGCTTTTGTAAAAAATGTCTTATAGCCCGGTAGATGGAGGGGGGATGTACGCCAGGTCTCTTGTAGGCACAAGATTTGATGGCTCCTTGCTATGCTCAGCCATAGGGGGCATGATATTTTTTCCGTTAGTCCTGCAACATTCCAGTAGGCTATGCCTATGCTCATGACCTCTTTATTTTCCGTGATAGCAGATACTGTCATCGCGTTGGTGTGGGTTCCAATAGTTGTGTCGGACTCGATGTTTGATCTTTGGCTGGTATATGCTTCTACTGGGTGGGAACGGATCGGGAGATTATTTAAATGAGTCAATGATGACTTTGGCGTGTAGGGCGGCTCTGGTGATGGTGTAGGATACTTACCGGAAACAGAATGGTGTACGGAATCTGCATTGTGGTGGTTAGGTTTGTCCATGAATGGTCAATCGACCATTTCAAGGCACTCAAATCGGTTTTGGGTCGGAAAGCCCTGCCATCCTTCATATGCTTGGTAGGGTCTGTCCTGCCAATAAGGTGTTTGGCGTTCAACATATCTACCTCTTGGTCCTCCCCTGTCTGAGTAGTCGCGTGGATACTCCCTCTGATTCCATGGTGCTTGACACCAAGGGTCCTGATTTCGTAGATCTTTAAAATGATCTTTAGGATAGTGGTGCCATTCCCATGGTGGAAAGTTGTGGTGTTGTTTTACTGGGGGGTAAAAGAAGGAGAGGTGGCGGGCGTCTATTCCCCCTTTTTTATCGAGTTGGGGCCATGCACAAATATGGTCTACAGTTGCGGGATCTCTACATGTTACGATGATACAATCACCGCATATTGTTTTCTTTGTTTTGCCTATCCAGGCTACCCTACGGGCTGTAGTGATCCCTCCCGAGAGATGGGATTCAAGGGGTCTGTTTATGCTAAGCCACTGCATGGCCTTGTTTTTAAGTGACCATGCAGTTTCTGAGATGTCATCTGTTAACTCGGGTACTCCTGTTAAAACTATTGTAAAGGGAGTAGCTTCCGGGGGCAAGTGAGCGGGGCGTCTGGCTGTCGGATGTTTTTTCGGCGTGGTTTTAGGTGCGGGTGTGTTCTTGGATGTATTCTTGGGTGTTTTTTGAGAGAGCGATAAGTTCGATGACTGAGAGTCAGACTTTTCTGTGGTGGTTCTACTGGAATCTGGTTTGGCTGATGGACCTGGAGTGCCTGTCATGGCCTTGCCTGCGGTTAGTGTTTGCTGTACTTTGGAATGAGGTGGTTTCTCCTGCTGGGGAAGGGATGTGTTTACAATGGATTTGGGTATGGTAGACGGTTGTTTTAGAGTCTTTTGTACTGAAAGTGTTGTGTTGGAATGATTGACTCCTTTCTGTGCGTGTGATTGGTTTTGTTTTATTGGTGGGTGCGAAGTGTTACGTTGACCCCTTACATCGATCCGGGTATTCGTATCTAAGAGGGTAGCTGAGATTATTGTTAGTTGGGCTTCAAGATTTCTAATACTTAATTGGATAGGCTTTAAATACTGATATAGTAAGTCCTTAGTTGTGGTGAGAACTTGTGAGGTGATTCTGCAGGTCTTACATTGCTCCGGCATGTTATCATTAGAAATTGCCTTGTGGGGAAGAATTGAGTCAGAGATATGTAATATACTGTTAGAGGTTACGGAGTTTGAATAGATTGTTTTAGGTTCCTGGCAGGAAGAACTATGTGTTCCTTCATTGATTGGTGATTGAATTTTCGGTGTTGCCCCTTCTCTCTCGCCTTGCTGGGATGAGTTGTTTATGGAATGGATGTCTCCTTCGATTTGGCAACCGGCTAGGTCGGGAGTTGCTTCCAGGTCATCCATTGTTATTGAGGGATCCGACTCAGAGTGCGTGACCGACAGGTCAACTACTGATGGAACAGTGTTTAGGTCTGAGGCAGAAAGAGTCACAGGAAGAGAGCTGTTTTGAGTGTTTAAATTGATTGGGGAGGCGGCATTTGCTATAGCGCCTAGTGATGAGCGCTTTGCATTAGCGCTTATGAGATCCATTGAAACTCTCTTCTCCATTAAAGCTATGCTTTGGTTTATCGTGTCATTTACCCGCGATATAAATAAGTCGATAGGGCCTGTTACCTGTGCTACCTCCTGAGCGTGTTTAGATTGGGGTTTGGAGGTACTTCGTGTTTTGGCTGGCATGATTGTTTGTTGCTGGGTCGATGGTAAAAGGGAATAAGCCCGGTCCGGTCCCTATCGGGCACTAACGGGCAACAACGGGCCCGCCCTTGGCCCGGGCTTCGCCCCGGGCTGCGTCCCGCGCGCGTCCCGCGGCGCGCGTTCCCTGGTAGCTTTATAGGATGTGGGGGATTGTGGAGGTGTGGCACTGGGAGGGGGCGCGGCTCTCACGGGAAGAGGACCAGCTAGAGATGGTGCATGCTGGTCCTCGCAGTCCCGGGGCCGGCGCCTCTCCCTCCTCTGCGGCCACACGGAGTCTTCCGGCGTCCCCGCCGCTCCAGCAACTGCAGGTGAAGGTCAGTTGGCTACTCCTGTAGCTTTAGGCAGTGATTGGGCTCCAAACGAGGGAGAGCAGCAACAAAGTTAATAGCGAGTGGCACCCGCGGAGCGGGTGCCGCGAGATGTTAAGGGTTTGGCTTGGAGGTGTGGCACTGGGAGGGGGCGCGGCTCTCACGGGAAGAGGACCAGCTAGAGATGGTGCATGCTGATCCTCGCAGTCCCGGGGCCGGCGCCTCTCCCTCCTCTGCGGCCACACGGAGTCTTCCGGCGTCCCCGCCGCTCCAGCAACTGCAGGTGAAGGTCAGTTGGCTACTCCTGTAGCTTTAGGCAGTGATTGGGCTCCAAACGAGGGAGAGCAGCAACAAAGTTAATAGCGAGTGGCACCCGCGGAGCGGGTGCCGCGAGATGTTAAGGGCTTGGCTTGGAGGTGTGGCACTGGGAGGGGGCGCGGCTCTCACGGGAAGAGGACCAGCTAGAGATGGTGCATGCTGGTCCTCGCAGTCCCGGGGCCGGCGCCTCTCCCTCCTCTGCGGCCACACGGAGTCTTCCGGCGTCCCCGCCGCTCCAGCAACTGCAGGTGAAGGTCAGTTGGCTACTCCTGTAGCTTTAGGCAGTGATTGGGCTCCAAACGAGGGAGAGCAGCAACAAAGTTAATAGCGAGTGGCACCCGCGGAGCGGGTGCCGCGAGATGTTAAGGGCTTGGCTTGGAGGTGTGGCACTGGGAGGGGGCGCGGCTCTCACGGGAAGAGGACCAGCTAGAGATGGTGCATGCTGGTCCTCGCAGTCCCGGGGCCGGCGCCTCTCCCTCCTCTGCGGCCACACGGAGTCTTCCGGCGTCCCCGCCGCTCCAGCAACTGCAGGTGAAGGTCAGTTGGCTACTCCTGTAGCTTTAGGCAGTGATTGGGCTCCAAACGAGGGAGAGCAGCAACAAAGTTAATAGCGAGTGGCACCCGCGGAGCGGGTGCCGCGAGATGTTAAGGGCTTGGCTTGGAGGTGTGGCACTGGGAGGGGGCGCGGCTCTCACGGGAAGAGGACCAGCTAGAGATGGTGCATGCTGGTCCTCGCAGTCCCGGGGCCGGCGCCTCTCCCTCCTCTGCGGCCACACGGAGTCTTCCGGCGTCCCCGCCGCTCCAGCAACTGCAGGTGAAGGTCAGTTGGCTACTCCTGTAGCTTTAGGCAGTGATTGGGCTCCAAACGAGGGAGAGCAGCAACAAAGTTAATAGCGAGTGGCCAACGAGTACCGACGAAGTAAAGAAGGCCTTTTGGCCTTAAAGAAATTGTTTTATCGATTCCGAACAGGAGACGTCGAAATCACATCTGAACCCAATGGCGGAAAAAAACAATCTGGGGATGGAGTCGATGCCCATGCGCACTGTAGTCCAGGGGAGGAGCCACCTATCTCGTGATACTTCAAAGACTCTTCCAGGACAACAAGGTGCAATCATCCGGACCCAACACTAGGCGGCGATCTATGCAATAGATATGAATTTAGCAGCCCACATGCCTCGAACCTGAGCCTACCGATTGACAGTTCACAGGTGGGGTTACACTTAGCTGAAAGACAAATGCGAACCCAGAGAAAACTCTGATCAAGCCCAGAGATAGGCAGTTACACCGCAAACAGGTTCGAGGTAATTGGCTCCCATAAAATGTTAGACCAAAAGCATGCGTTCCCGAAATACCACAAAGATAGATGCCACATAAAGTTAGGACCCCTCAGTCAATGAGAACTCAGCATACACACCACACGTAGTGATCACGTGCTCCCCAGACTGGACATTTGGACAAACACACACTGTCCCACACTAAGTCTCCCCAAGCTCGAGAGCCACCTGGTTCCCCCTCATCAGTTGATTTTACTTGTGGTTTATGACTAGGCTAAGAATGTCAAATCTGTTTATTGTATCTCAGAAACGGTAGAAATGGTTGGCCAAAAGTTCTGTAAAATAAGAGACTTTCTTCAGATGATACTCTGTCAAAACTCTCCTGGCCGCTGCGTTTAATTAAACCAACTCTTTCTGTTTTGTTTTGCCTCGTCTTCATTTTTCAAAGTAAATTCATATCCGAGCAACAAGCCAATCACACAGATAAAGACAGGTTTGTTTTCTGTTCATAATTTTGCAGCTACTACCGCTAAGCATTTGTGAATACCCACGGAGCGGTTACCCCCAAATGGTAGGGCCTTAAATTGGAAATGACGTCCAATTATCACATACCGCAGGTATTTGTGATGTGCAGGGTGGATTGGAATGTGGAAATATGCATCCTTCAGCTGTAATGCAGTCATGAAGTTGTTTTTTTGTAGTAGTGGTGTCACCATATGGAAGTGTTCGGACAGTATGTATTGATTGAGTGGACGTAGATCGAGAATGGGCTGTAGTGAGTCATCCTTTAGAATGAGGAACTAAACGAAGTAGACTACTTTGTTGTGATATTTGTGTGGGACTAGTACTATAGCCCCCTTTTGCAATAATACCTTTCCTTCTTCCCTCAACGGATGTAGAGGCTGTGGATTTAAGATGTGACGTTTTGGTGGGATATTTGTTGGCTGTTGTGTCAGCTCCTAGGCAATGTCCCAGCTTGATTATTTGTAATACCCATTGGTCTGATGCGACAGGTGGCCACAACTGGTGGAATTGTTGCAGCCTTCCCCCAACAGGTGTTTCGCGGTCAGGGGGAAGTGTGGGTAAGTCACTTCTTTAGTGGAGGGTAAGTGTCCTAGTTGGGGGTACCTCTACAGCTATTTTTGTGGTTGTCTTCACAGTATTCATGGCTCTGCCGGTGGAACTACTATTGCTGGCACTGATAGGATGGATTTTCAGGGGTAGATGCTATTGCTGCCCCTCTGCCTGGTAACGCAGAAAGGGCAGTTGCTTTTAAGGTGTTGTCTCTAAGGCACTAATTGATTTTGCGGTGTCGTTTTTGGTTTTCTCAAGTTGTGTGCACAGCGGGCCCAAAGAGGTTTTTCACATTAAAT
This sequence comes from Lissotriton helveticus, assembly GCF_964261635.1. NCBI lineage: Eukaryota > Metazoa > Chordata > Amphibia > Caudata > Salamandridae > Lissotriton > Lissotriton helveticus. The sequence continues at coordinate 435,388,526 of NC_136068.1, forward strand.
GGGCAGTTGAGAATGTGCTGCTGCACCTCGGGTTTGAACCCTGATATGCGCAGACACGCATGTCTGCAGAGAATGATGGATGTGTTAATGTCCCTTTCAGCAGTGTCTGCACAGTCTAGTGCACACTTGATTGTTGCATTGGATATCTGCCTGCCCTCGCTTACCAGGTCATCCTCTTGCTTCTTATATTCATCTGGGAGATGTTGCAAGAGTTCCTGCATTTTGTCCCAGGTAGCCCTCTTATAGCTGGAGAGCAGCTCAAATGAGTTCAATCCTCCAGCGATTGGCATGGCCTGCTGCCACCCGTTTGCCTGGAGCATCAACTCTTTTACTTCCTTTATCTGGAGGAGGCGATTCTCCAGTGCCCTGTACTGCAGCTGTTTTCCTGGTAGTGGTGACAACAAGGGAGTCTGCTGAGAGGTGCCCACGTATGCAAATTGGGTCAGTTGGTGGCAGCCTGTATTTCTTTTCTGTGCATAGTGTCAGGACCATAGATTTCACTGGATCCTTAAAGATCTCTGGATACATTGGGCACGGATCATATCATCAACATATATTCACTGGATCCTTAAAGATCTCTGGATACATTGGGCACGGATCATATCATCAACATATATTAGACAGTGCGCTCTGTGCGTGCACGTGTTTCAACCAGGAAGTCTGTTTGCTCCTCAGTGGTGGGCAGTGAGAGCTTCTGGTACTCTGTATGACAATGTGGTATGAGGATGCGTCAGCTGGTTGTGACTTTTGTTGGTACTGGCAGCTTCATGTCGGAGTACGGTAGGACCATGTCGGTCATCCCACAGATCTGGGCTGTGGTGGGGTGTCTTGTGTTCCCTGAGAATCTGTGTCCTGGATCTCCCCCTCTTCCTCTTCTTGTAGAGAGGGCAAGAATGTTTGTGGTGACTCTGGGGAGTTGAATGTCATTGGGCTTGTGGCCCTGTGTTCTTGTGCCACTCTTTTTGGTGGAGGCAGTGGAATGTTTTCTCTTGTACCCATCTCTTGCCAACCTCTTTGTGTTTAAACTGCATAAATGGTTGAAGTCCCTCAAAGACAATGCCTTGTTCCGCAGTTGGCTTATGTGAGTGAGTCTTGTTTCTTTGCAACTGGCGGAATGTCCTCAGAAACTTTGTATGGTTTTGGTAGACCAGATGTCTGGCTTTTCTTCTGGCCAGAAGTATGTATGCGCTGTTTTTTAGTCCTCGGAGTCGAAGGCTGTTTCGACTCCTTGATGCTCGAGGCCGAGCGTTTCCTCCGATCTGTGTTTAGTGGGGTCGCACCCTGCTTGGCATCCTTCGATGGCGGTGTGTGTGTCTGTGCCGATATGCCTTGGGTGCCCATGTGTCAGTTGATGCAGACTTGTGTTTTGGTGTAGAGCCCCATGCTGAGATCTTGTCGCCCGAATAGGATTGAGTACTTTCTCATCCCTTCTTGGCTCCCAGGCATTCTCGTGGTGTCGACCTGAGCCGGAAGGCTGTGGCCCACCGTGGCGTGGCGGATGTGGTGAATACTAGATCTTTTTTGCAGATAGTCAGCAGTACTCACGGTACATGGCGTCGTCTTGGTCCTCGTGTCAGACAATGGAATCAACATAGGTGATGTAGCCCCCCTGACCTTTACCATAGCGTGTTCTTCCCTTGAGGATGAATCAGAAGTGACATAGTGGAGGCGGGCGATGAGAACCCCCACCTCCTACCGGAACATTTGTCTCACTCTCTGCATCACTGTGATGTGAGAACTACGCCTCAACAGCTAGCTCCACGGTGTACATCAGGTGTCCATCCCTACGGGTCTGAAGTGTATTTTTGTTCTTGAATAATGTGCAGGCCAAGCACTTGTCTTCTTGTGCTGCAAGGATGAGCACAAATTACACACTACTAGTGTATTCAAGTGTGTCTATTTGGCCCAGTACCTAGGGCAGCGTTGAAAAAGGTTCTTCTTCGTCTCCATCACCCGGAGACAGGCATTCTCGACTGGCATGTGTGTGGGTTTATTTGCTTGTGTGTGTGTACCGATCGCCAGGTAATAAGTCCCCAGCGTCTAGGATCTGTTTGTGTCATTCACTGGATCTCCTGTCGCACTTACTCTACCACAGGCCGCATTGGTATCCAATGCTGAAGAGCTCTGAGGCAATCCATTCAAGCTCAGTGGTGCAAAAATTTTTTTTTAAAGGAACCGTTAAACATGCGCAATACTGTAGAGGGGGAGGAGAGAAGACGCACAACAGCGATAATAAAATGTCTTCAGGGAAAAATATCTTGCAGAGTCCAGGACCAACACTAGATGGCAAGAGTATGTATAGCATGTGTATCAGCAGCCAGCACATGCTACAAATACTGCTTTATCTATAAACGGGTAGGCACAATAGAAAATATTTAATACAGTCCTGTTTAGCACTCAACCTTCCTGCTCTCTATCACACTAGGTCCTATTTTGAGTTCTATGCTGCACTCCCTGCAACAATAGCTACGAACACAACCTACAGCTGTCCTCTGACCTTTCATCCATCCCAACATGCTTGCTCACCAAACCACTCTGCAACTCTTCCCTGGTCCATATCACTAATCTGCCATTTTCTTTTTCCATAATACTTAACAAATGCCCTTCAAGCTACTTTCCAGTCCACTGTTGCTGTAGCTGTAAAGTTACCTTTTTGTTTTGAGGTGGCAGCTGTGTCTGGCAGAGCACTTTATTCATCTGCAGCACACATTCCTCTCACTGCACCCTTTTGTCGCATCTGCAAGAGATCATGGATACATTAATAACTGCCTGGGGGATGATTGAGGGCACTGAGGAGTTTAAAAAAGGGGAACAACAACAAAGTCCATGCTAATAGGCTGGACGCTCTATGTGGGTTCATGGACAGCAAAGTGGAAGTTTTTGGGTCATAAATGCAGGCATGGATAATTTACTGGAAGCACTCAGTTTGATCATAGTTAGAGAAGAAGTTTTAGTCACCAGCTTTGGACACAAGACAATGGGCTAGGAACTCTTTTAAACAGGAAGTTCCTGCAGGAGGGGAGCAATTGAGGTCAGACTGGGGCTTGACCTGGGAAAAAGGGGAGTAGGAATCCAATTGTGATAATACACAGGAGGTTATTGGTGGGACAATCAACACGGGGTCTCAGAGTCGCGTATATACTTCTAGGTGGCAAAAACTGTTAATCGAAGTGAAGCTCTTTTGGGGTAAAGAAACAAAGACCACCTTAAGTGTACAACCAGGTTACCTTGTCATGCCTTGTTGTAAAAGGTTGACATGTTGAGATGCACTGCAGGAATCTCACCTCATCAAGCTCACGCTGGGTCTCGTCTTCCATGCGTCGGATATCCGCCATTGTCAAATCAACCCATCGGTCCAACCAACAAAAGAGCTGCCGGTGGAAGTTGGTAAAAAGTCGCTTTTCTTGCTGAAGAATGAAAGAGAGTGGAAGTGAGTGGAAGTGAGAGTGTTGACAATCAGAGGTGGTGTCAGGAGTAGTGTATGGAAAGTCCGAGAGAAAACAGGTTATATTGAGGTAAAGAGAGCCAGTGAGCATGAAGAACAATTGTTACTTACCTGTAAACGGTGGTTCTCCGGTATTGGTGTCTTTCATAGATTCACATGCTTGAATATTCCCCGTCGTCGAAGTGGGAGCCCCATGGTAAATAAAGTAGCAATAAAACCAATCATATATGTATATAAAACATAATTACATACATCCTAAAACCATAAATACTCATAAGCACCAATGTTAGCATTAACACATAGAATTACCTTAGAAGAAAAAAAGGCACTTTAATAGCATATCCAAACTACAGCCAATCAGGCGCAAGCACCCTCTAGAACCTTCTCCTCAGAGCCTCAGGCCCTCAGATTTTCGTAGCACAAGACTAACAAAAGAGTCTAGGAGGAGAAGAGAGCCTCTGAGGGGAGGTGGATGGGTCGCATGTGAATCTATGAAGACACCAGTACTGAAGTAACAATTGTTCTTCTCCAGTATTGGGGTGTCTTTCATAGATTCACATTCTTGAATAGAATAGTGAGCAGTAATAGCTGGCCGCAAGAAAGAACAGCAGTGCAGTGGCATAAAATGCAATGAAATAGCATAATACTGCCAGACAGATGATAACCCATACAAGCGGAGGGAAGGCAAGAGGCTCATCTTATTTAAAAAGATTGCGAAGCACCGCTTGGCCCACTGCAGTATCAGCTTCGTTGATCGTCTCTAGGCAGTAGTGCTTCGTGAAAGTGTGCCTGCTGGACCACGTAGCTGCTCGGCAGATTTGGTGAATCGGCACACCAGCAAATAAGGCCGTAGAGGATGACATAGCCCTGGTCGAATGAGCTCTCACTGTAGAATGAAGAGGCTTGCCGGCCTTTTGATGACAGAATGAGATTGCTGAGGAAATCCAACGTGCAATAGTTGGCTTGGTAACAGAACGCCCCTTGTGCATGCATCCGTAAGCAACGAATAGTTGATCAGACCTACGAAAGGGTGCTGTCCTGTCGATGTAGAATTTAAGGCATCTCTTAATGTCTAATGAATGCAAACGTTGCTCCGCCGGAAGTTGGGGATTAGCGAAGAAAGTCTTTAAGAACACTGGTTCATAGAGGTGAAAATCAGTTGGCACCTTAGGCATGAATGCCGGGTTGGTGCGAAGTACAACACAGTCCAATTTGAATTGAAGGAAAGGAGGCTGAATGGTAAAGGCGTGGATATCACTCATGCGACGTGAGGAGGTCAGGGCGAGAAGGAGAGCAACCTTTCAGGTCAAAATATTCTAATCCGCTTTGTAGATGGGCTCAAAAGGCGCCTTCATCAATTGCGCCAAAACAATATTGAGATGCAAGATAGGAGGAGGACACCGAATGGGCGGAAACATCCTGAATAGCCCCTTGGAAAACTGGCGAATGACTCTGGAAGAGTAGAGAGAGGAAAACCCATCCTGCCGAAAACAAGATATTGCCTCTAGTAAGACCCTCAAAGTGGAGGGGGAAATTCCGGATTAAACCAACTGCAGAAAGAACGGCAGAAGCTGAGCAGACGAAGAGTGCACGGGGTGGATGTTGGCAGAGGCACACCAGTGACGGAACCTTTTCCACTTTAGCTTGTAAGTCTTTACTGTGGACGGAGCCCTCACACTGGCAAGAACGTCTCTACATGCCGGTGAAATATTCAAGTGAGCAAATTCAAGGTGCTCAGGTGCCAGGCCGATAATTTGAGAGAGAAGGGGTCCGGATGGCAGATCTGACCCTTGTTCATTGTGAGGAGATCTGCTTGAGGGCGAAGGAGGATTGGTTCGCACTGTGAGAGAAGCAGCAGTTCCGAGAACTACGCTTGTCGAGGCCATCTGGGACCTATCAGGAGAATGTGGCACGGCTGCCTCTGCATTTTTCACAACACTCGAGGAACCAGCGGGATCGGCGGAAAAGCGTAGGCGAATAGATTAACCAGTCCATCAAAAAGGCATTCCTCCACGACCCTCGGTGGGGAAGTCAGCTTGCATAAGACGGGCATTTCCGGTTCACAGGGCTCGCAAAAAGATCCAGGTTTGGGCGACCCCACAGCCGAAAGATGAAGTTTAGAGTTGGCTGATGCAACTCCCACTCGTGGTTCGAAAACGCGGACCTGCTGAGGGAATCCGCCAGGATGTTGGAGATGCCTGGTAGGTGAACCGCTGTCAGGGTAATCTGGTGACGGAGTGCCCAATCCCAGATGCTCTGTGCCAGCTGAGAGAGGAGCGGTGACTTGGTGCCGCCCTGTTTGTTTAAATAGTGCATACTGGTGGTATTGGCGGTTTGAATGAGCACTGATTCTCTCTGAAGTAGAAGACGGAAAGACTTTAGCGCAAGAAAAATGGCCATTAGTTCCAGTCTGTTGATGTGCCAGGAACGTTGAGACTGGGTCCACTTGCTCTTTAAGGATAGCCCCTGAAGATGTGTGCCCCAACCTTCCAGGGAGGCATCCGTGGTAAGGACGAGCTCTGGATCGATGGTCAGGAAAGAAGTACGGGCAGCGATGTTGGATGGTTGAGCCCACCAGCGGAGAGCGGACCTCATTCGAGCGGTCACCAGGACCATGTCGTTGAAAGAGCCGGTGACCTGACGCCACTGTTTGTCCAGTTCCTCCTGAATCAGACGACTCTTGAGCCTGCAATTTGGGATCACGGAGATGGAGGAGGACGCCATCCCGAGAAAAGATTTCAACACATGAACTGAAACGGACCCTTTTAAATGGATTAGAGCCACTAGGCGTAGAATCCGCAACTGACGTTCGTGAGACACGAATGCCTTCGCCAGCGAAGTATTCAGAGTGGCGCCCAGAAAGGTCCTGCAGGGAGCTGGATCGACCTGAGACTTCTCTGTGTTGATGGACAGACCTAGGGAGTGAAATAGTCTGACAGAAACTAGTGTCCAGGGACGCATGATGATGAAATTGTGACTTGACGAGACAGTGGTCCAGATAGGGAAAAATTTGAACACCCTTCAAACGTAGATATGCCACCACCGGGGCCAGGACTTTCGTGAAGACGCGAGAGGCGGAACGAAGGCCAAAAGGTAGAACCGTGAACTGAAAATGTCTCCGCCCTACCCGGAAGCGCAAAAACATCCGGTGCCTTGGAAGTATCGGCATGTGGAAATAGGCGTCTTGGAGATCGATGGTGGTCAGGAAGTCGCCCTTCGAGAGAAGGCAGAGAATTTCCGTGAGCGTGAGCCTGCGGAAGGATTGGCATTTCAGGTACTTGTTTAGGGCCCTTAAGTCAAGGATCGGACGCCATTCGCCGGACTTCTTGAGGACCAGGAAAAAACGGGAATAGAATCCCATCCCCTTCTGAGATTTGGGAACCACTTCGATGGCACCTTTCTGAATCATGAGTCGAATTTGTTGAAAGAGCTCCTTGAGGTGAACTGGAGGAGGACCAGTTGGAGGAGTGTTTGGAGGGAACTTGACAAACTCCAAAGCATGGCCTTTTGACACAATGTCTAGCACCCAACGGTCCGAAGTGATTAGAGACCAATTGGAAAAGAAAAGAGAGAATCGACCTCCAACTTTGAGAGGGGACGGCAAGTCATTGCTTCTTAGAAGCGGAGCCTCTGTAGGAAGACTTTCCTCTGTAGGACTTTGAAGACTGTTGTCGATATGATTGTTGTGACTGAGAGGAATATCTTTGGTTTCCTTGATTATAGGAGCGGTACTGGTTGGATCTGCCGCGAAACTAAGAGGAGGTGCCGCGTTCGCGTGCTCCACGAAAACGCTGCTTGCAAAACTTGCTAAGTGCCTAGGGCACGAGCCGCCTCAGTGACCTTTTTAGGTCTCCACCTGCGAAAGACTGCGTACATGTGCAGTCTCGCTGGGGAGACTTAATGTCTTGGAGTAGCAAGGTTAACCCCGCCCCTCTTCTACATTGGCTGGCCTCCTAAACGCTGGCCAGCCATTGGAGAAGAGGTCCCAGTGACGATCTAAGCCCCGTCTTTTTTGGATTGAGGGGCGTGTTTTTTAAAAAACTTTCTTTCTCATTCTTCTCCATTGGCTGGAATGTAAACAAAAACAGTCAAAAACACGCCCGTTGTTTGGTTGTTTACATTCCAGCCAATGGAGAAGAGGGGAGAAAGAAAAACACGCCCCCTAGTCTGAAAAGGACGGGGATTAATGACAAATGACGAGCGCTTGTTTTTCGATATCGACTTGAGAGTAGGAAGCGTCCCTCCTCCCATCAACGCTCCTAACTCCATCAGCACACAGAATGCAGTGGAAACCGCATGAATGCAAAAACATTCGATGGGGCAAATGTCAATGTCATGGATAGGTCTATAGCCAAAATGGCACTATTGCCACTTTGATGGACGGGTTCAAGGAGTAAACAAGCAGGATAGAAGCCCTCCACAACGGGTCCTTCCCTTGCCCTCCCAAGGCAAGTAGAGCTCCGCTCCTTCGCCGTTGCGTTGACTCTACGAGAGTCGGATCACTGCAGCTCCTGTGCTCATCAGGTTGCATTCAGGGCTCCTGCCCTCCCCTCAAGTGGCCTATTTAGCGCGAGCAAGTGCCGATCCGTGAGACGAAGCAGCAAGGGAGCGTAGACTCGACGCACCGCCGCAGCACCTGTGTCTGTGTTCCCCAGGCTGTGTACAGGGCTCCTCCTCCTCCTCCTCTCAAGCGCTGCGTGGGGATGCCGCAGCAGTCTACAGCCAGCAGACATGCTTGTCCACCTCCGCTAGCGATCCAACAGCTCATCGGGTGAATCCATGCTCAAGCCGTTAACACTCTGGCGGGCAGGATGCAGCGGCAGTCAGCGCCACTCTGAGCTGTGCCATGTACCGGCAATCCATACAAGGGTTGTCCGCAGCGGCCAAGCAGCTGTCCGAAAACTCACTCACTGGTGTGTTCCCCGAGCGTCGCTTCTCCCCACACAGTGGCGGCACAGCTTGTCCCTCTGTAAGGCAACTTTGTGGCGCCTCTTCACACTTTTGGAGAACTGTTCTTCCCTCTGGAGAGCAGCTTTGCATTGCTCGCCTCATTGTGGCACACGTTAAGGTCCCCAGAACTCAGCAAACTTAAGTATTATATGGTGTACCTTTTATGCTTACTGCTTCATGCTAGAGGAAATGCCACCTCTCAATTTCTTCTTTTATGAAGGTGAATGTACTTGAGACCCCACCTGCTCCTGTTAATAAATATGTGGGCATTCATGTTCTTTGTTCCTGGTCTGTCACCAGCATTGTTCCCTCGATTTTTGTTTTTTTCTCTATGTGCAGCTGTGAATGCTCTGTGCACTGCTGCCAATGCCATATGCATCAAAGACTTGACAACTCACTAAACAAACAAGGGAGTGACCTATCCAAATCAGTGGTGTTTGCCAGAAACGAGAGAAAGTGGCTTAAAGGCTAGAGCGGTCGACCTCGGAGCTGGGGAACCGGGTTCGAGTCTCGGCAGGGACACTCAACATTCTGTGATTCTGAGCAAATCACTTTCGCCCCTTGCCTAACAAAAGTGAATGTATCCATCTGTAATGTAACTGGTGCTCATGTAAAGCGCTCCGATACCTTCGGGTGTAGTTTGCGCTATATAAAACGTCACAAAAAAAATTATAATATTGATTTAGCCCAAGATGATACCACAGTGTTGACCCCCGTGTCTGCCTCTCTGTAGCCACCTACTAATGAGTCAATAGGGCAAGAAGTGAACACTACAGAAAGTTTAAAATATTACTTGTTGTACTGCTGGTTTACTGACTCTTGAGAGTCTGGAAAATGAGGGTAGAACCAGGTGTATGAAAAGGTAAGTAGCAAATGTTCCTCTGTCCCCTCCCCTCTCAAAATGACATCTATGAAATGCGGGTAGTGTTGGAAGTAAGTTTAGATGAGTTGCCCATTCAATCCATGGCCACTCGGCAGAGACTTTCGAAGGATGTGCAGTTTCTGAATCAAACCTTATGTTTGATTACGGGGAAAAGAATGTGAGAGGAGCTACATAGCAGTCAAAAGATAAATTCTGCAGGAGCCATTTAGCCTTTGGAGATTCAGTTCCATGTAATCATTGACTGTTAATGAAACAACACAGTTGGCTCTTCCTTCAGCAGATTAGATCTGCACAAGTCGACGCTTGTTCAGAGAGAAATACACCACATTTGTTTATTAGTGTTGCATAAAATCACTCTTAAAAGAAAACACGGGCCCTGAAAACGCTTTCCTGGAGCAGACACGCCCGTCGCTGCCCACGGAGTGCTTCCCTCCCCCTCTTTACTATTTTTTGGGAGAATTTAAAAAAAGCGAGGAAGCGGGTTTTGATTGGGAAAACTCTGGCGTGTGGATGTTTACAAGCACCGCGTGCGTGGCAGAGCCTCCGACAACAGACGGGGAGAGCGCCCCCCTCCAGCGCAGAGGACAGCTCCCTGCAGGGGAGGTGGGTTGAGGGTACACGCAGGGGCTGCTCGGGTTAACCTGCCGGGATTGAACCGTCCCCCAGCCCTGTCCTGCCTATATGCGAGCAAAAAATAAAGGCGACGCAGCAATGCCCGAAAGGGCTTCTCTAGCCAGAACTCCCCGGTCAAACGAACCGGGCGAGGCGAGCATTCTGTAATGGACGCATTTGAAGTCTGGCATGGGGGACAATGAATATGCAGGAGGCCATCATGTCTATGAGCTGCATGAAGACTCGGGCTGGGAGAGAGTGTTGTGGTAGGAATTTGCGAATGAGCATTTGCATACTAGCTATCCTTGCTGAGTTTGGATATGCCTTCGCCACTGAGGTGTTTATGGTGGCTCCCAGGTATTGCTGTACGTGGGAAGGGTGCAGATGCGATTTTGTGTAGTTGATTGAAAAGCCTAGGCTGTGTAGTAACTGGATTGTTTGTGACGTGTGTGCTGCACATTCTTGGTACGATTTTGCTTGTATGAGCTAATCGTCCAGGTAAGGGTACACATGGACGTGTTGCCTTCTGAGATGTGCTGCCACTGTCGCTAAGCATTTTGTAAACACTCTTGGAGCCGTGGTAACCCCGAATGGCAAAACCTTGAATTGGTAGTGTTGACCTTCTATTGTGAACCTGAGATATATTCTGTGGGCTGGATGGATAGGTATGTGAAAGTACGCATCTTTGAGGTCCAGTGTTGCTTGGAAGTCTCCTTGCTGTAGCAACGGGAGCACTTGTTGTAGTGTGATCATATGGAAGTGCTCCGATAGTATGTATTGGTTTAGGGGTCTGAGGTCCAATATTGGTCTGAGGGAACCGTCCTTCTTTAGAATGAGGAAGTATAGGGAGTATACTCCGTCCCTTGTTGGTGGAAAGGGTCTTGCTCTATGGCCCCCTTTTCCAGCATGCATTTCACCTCTTGCTGTAGCAGGTGATGTGTTCCGTGGACATTGGACGATGTTTGGGTGGTATGTTTGGTGGCGTAGAAGTCCGTTCTAGGCCATAACCAGACTGGATAATTTCTCTCACCCACCTGTCCGTGGTAATTGTATGCCAGACAGGTAGGAACTGTTGTAGTCTGCCTCCAACTGGTGTTAAGTGGTCTGGAGGCAGCGTAATGAAGTCACTGTTTTGTGGCAGTGTAGGCCCTGGTGTTATTGCCTCCACGCCCTCTTCCCTTATTACTGTTACCTCTGTAACCTCCCCTGGTTGTGTTCTTGTTGAAGGAACCTTGTGTGTAACTTTTGTATGAGGCAGATGTCTGTGAAGCATTCCCTCGTGTATTTGCTCTGTATGAGGAGCGCCGAAAGGAGCCCCTATGTTGTAGAAATTGCAATGCACCCATAGATTTTGCGGTTTCCGTGTCTTTTTTTCAGTTTGTCCAAAATGGTCTCGATCTCCCAGCAACCCGCAAGGGTGACTGGAAACACTGGAGCTGGATTTCTCGGCAGGAGAAAAGACAGTGTCTCTCAGTGCGTCAAATGGGAGGGTCGGCTTCCTTCGGCACTCGCATCAGCTGGGCGTCGGGCAAGTAGATAGCCGCTCTGCTCCAAACCATGGTGTGTTTGCTTAATGCAACGTTGGTATATTTATACCTGGAAGGTGCCGAGTTTGACGTAAGGTTGGACATAAGACGTCACTAAGAACTTACAGTTCTTTCTGGACTCCAGAAGTGCTTGTGCAAATCAAAACCAAAGCAGGGGGAATTCCCGGGCTGCTGGAGGCTTGGTTTGTTTAAAGAACGCGTTGTACTTTCTAGGAGTCTATGGGAGTAGCCTTGCCGTATTTGGACTGCATGGGCTATGACTAAATATGGATACGATTCTTATGCCTTTATAAGGATATGATTTGTTATAACCACATAAGGGCATAAACCGGGAATATCGAATTCGGGTCCTAGATACATTCACAACAGCAGGGCCAAATAGAAAATCTTGATTGACGGGTTGGTTAAGAATGGTGGACTGCACCTCATTCTTAAAACCGGAAATACGCAGCCATGCATGTCTGCGTAGCAAAACACTGGTATTAATTGACCTAGCTGCGGTGTCTGCAGCGTCAAGTGCACATTTGATTGAGGCGTTGATATGAACTTTCCCTCTTGGATGAGATCATTGGCTTGTGCTTTAAAAGGCTCGGGTAGGTGTTGCATAAGGCTCTCGAGCTGATCATAGTGTGCCCTGTCGTAACGAGTCAGTAGGGCTTGCGTATTAGCAATCCTCCATGAGTTGGAGGCCTGTGCGGCTACCCTTTTGCCTGATGCCTCTAGAACTTTTGACTCAGGGGGAGGTGCTTCCCCTGTTGTCTGAGAGTTAGCTCTTTTTCGTGCGTTGGCAACCACCAAAGAGTCTAGTGGCAACTGCCCCTTGATGTAAGTAGGGTCTGTAGGAGCTGGCCTATACTTTTTTCAATCCTGCGATTGATTACCCGTGCCCTGGCTGTATCCATAAAAATGTCGGGTGCGTGTTTTAGAACCCCCTTCAGCATGGGAAGCGTTTTGACACTTTTTTCTGCAGTAGTGAATGTGTCAAACAGGAAGTCTCCCTCCACAGGGTCACTATGCATGTCCACATTGTGGAAATGTGCTGCCCTGTCAATGAGTTGGTTGAAGACCACAGTGTCATCAGTAGGTGACGACTTAGCGGGATAAGTGGGTACATCAGGGATGGGATGGGTGTCATAAGGGTCGGTTGGCTCCTCCCAGGGTTCCTCTTGGTGAGGATCTTGTGGGAAATCATATAAAGGCTGTGGCTCATAACCCGTGTCCCCCTCATCGTCCCCGTGGTGAGAAGGTGAGGAAGGTGCAAAAGGTGTGATAGGCATGATAGGATGAAAAGGGCTGAAGGGTCTTGAGGGAGAAGTCCCAAAGTCCTTTTCTTTACTGGAATAGGTGAACTGGGTTCAAAGTCCAAAGGCCTCTTTTTTCTATGCAGGACGGTAACTTTACCAGTCTCCTGGTTTATGTATATTTTAGCTTGGTCGTCTGATGGATCTGGGTGGAATAGTTCTTCCTCTACAGTCCTTGGTTTAGTGTTAGACTTTTTCGGTTCGGTAACACTTGGTTTTTCGACGACTTTTGGGGACTTGTGTGGCTTTTTTGGCTCGTGCCCCGATTTTGGGTCGGGGATTGGTTTCGGGTCGACCGGAGTTTTCGGGTCGACACGTTTCTTGTACTCCGTAGGCTTCTTCGGATGACTGTCTTTCACTGAGTCGATGTTCTTCTTGGCATCGACTGGTGTCTTTGGAGCATTTGTCCTTGGATCGAAAGTTTTTTCCGGCTCCGACACTGGTTTCGGTACGGTACCGGTTGTCGGGTCGACTCTTTTTGGAACAGCAAGCTTGCTCGGGTCGGCGACCTTCTTCGGTTCTGCGGCATTTGGCTGAGTGCCTTTGTTCGGGTCGACCGATTTCTTGGGGTCGACCGTTTTTGGCTGAACAGCCTTTGTCAGGGTTGACAGTCTTCTTTGGCTCGACGCCCTTTGGCTGTGTGGCCTTTTTCGGATCGACGCCCTTCGGGTCGGTGACCTTCTTTGGCTTTGGAACCTTCTTCGGGACGATGGTACTGGGCCCTGGGGTTTCAGAAGGTTTCAGTTTCGGTTTCGGAGCCGAGCCGGAAGGCGGGGCTGGCGAAAGTTTTTTATGATCTTGGCGAAGGCCTTTTGGCGATGCCTCGACCGGAGCCTTTGGTAACGGGATAATTGGTGTCGGGGGTGTAGTACTCACGATTTGCCCAGACGGAAGTTCGTCGTCGGAGTCAGAGTGATCCTCGACCGTGACGATTTCTAGGTCCGAGTCTGGGGCGTCCTGTAGATCCTGGTCATCATCGAAGATGTTTTCCGGTGCCTGTCGCTGCATTTCTTGCTGGGCAGCCCGTCGGTTTCGTATAGTTTTTGGGGATCGAAACTGGGCGCAGGCTGGGCAGGTTTCTTCCCTATGGTCTAGGGAAAGGCACTTGTTGCATACTGAGTGTTTATCAGTATGTGGGAACTTGGAGTGGCATTGTGGGCACCTTTTAAACGGGCTTCTTTCCATCGACGGTCGGCTCACGTGGCGTCGAAAAGGCCCAACGGCCCGCGTCGACGACCGATTCGAGATGGAAGGTTGGATCGAGCAGAGAGGTACCGAACGAGAACAATACCACCGAAGTCGAAGGCCTTTTGGCCTTTAGAAAAGTTTTATTTTTCGATTCCGAGTTGGAGTGTAGGAGTTTGCATCCGAACCCAATGGCGGAAAAAAACAATCTGAGGATGGAGAAGATGCCCATGCGCACTTTAGTCTAGGGGAGGAGTCACCTATCTCGTGATACTTCGAAGACTTCTCCAAGACAACAAAGTGCAATCATCCGGACCCAACATCTATGCACAGATTTGAATTCAGCAGCCCACAAGCCTCGAACACTAACTTACCTGACAGGGTCCTCACCGCCTCGCGACAGCTCCTGGGCTGTGGTCCTGCGTTGGCACGTACAGGAACAGCCGCGTCACAACCCCTCTCAGCCAATACAGACGCTGCTCCAGCAGCGCCAGGATTGGCTTAGCAGTGATACTTGTCGCCCGCCTGCCCATTAGGAGACCGAGGGTTGGGGTGTTGATCAACCCTTGTTCTCCTAAAGAGCAGCCACCATCCAGACAACACTAGTGCGCATGACTGGGCTTTTCGGAAACATTCTCCGACCTAAACCCAGCATGCGCACTTGTGCTGCTGCCGGCTGTGCGCTCCTCACCACCCCCTGGCCTGACAATACATGTCAGTCGGCTTGACACCGGACCGCCCACCCCCTTCAGACTATGAAGGGGGTGGGCGGTCCGGCGCCATGCTGACTGACATGCATTGCCAGTTTACTTCAGTCAGAGCAGCCAAGGGAGCTGCAAGCGTGGGCGGCTTGTGGGTCAACGCCCTAGCTCCCCAATGGACGCACCGCCACTGGTGAAGGAATAATTCATTTGAGTCCATCCATGAAAGCTTTAATAGTGGGCACTCTGAAAAGGGAAAGGTGTGGTCTATTTTGAAGATAAGCAGCTATTGCAGCGTGATGTATGCGCATAGACGTGCGCGCTAAATTCGAACTTTGTAAATGTAACATATAACAAATGGTATTTTGAATAGAAGCATCAAGTGGACTGACATGGTTGTTATTACAATAAAGAACAAACTGCTTCCATTTTGCTGCATATCAAGCTCTTGTAGTAGGTCTTCTAGCCTCTTTAATAATATTCATACAGTCTGGTGGAAGATTTAAGTAACCAAACTATGAATTCAGGTGCCAAATCGCAAGATTGAGAGGTTTGGGAACTGGATGTCTCAACTCTCCATGGCTCTGCGTGAGGAGACTGGATGTGAGACGTCGCTGTTGATGAGGAACTACTGATAGTTCTAAGAGGGTAGTGAACCAAAGTTGGCGAGCCCAAGAAGGAGCTACTAGGATTAGTGTGAGGGATATGTGCCTGAGCCTCCGAACCAATAGTGGAATGAGTGAGAGAGGCAGAAAAGCATAGGCAAATAGCCCTGACCAGTTCATCATAGAGCATTGCCTTTGGATAACGGGTATGGATACCTGGAGGCGAACTTTGGGCATTTTGAGTTTTGGTGTGTGGCGAACAGATCTATGTCTGGAAAGCCCCACATCTGAAAGAAGGGGAGGAAAACTTGAGGGTGAAGTTCCCATTTGTAAATTTGTAGTCTCTGTCTGCTGAGGAGATTTACGATCAGATTGCTCACTCCTAGGAGGTGTTCCGTTGGAGATAAATCTTGCGATGAAAGGCCCATCTCCAAATGTCCTGTGCAAGGTGTGACAGTTGGAGAGTGTGTTCCTCCCTGCTTCTGTATGTAATACATCGCTGCCATGTTGTCTGAGCGTTTCAGGACAGCTTTGCCTACAAGGCGAGTTTGGCAGGCTCTGAGCGCTAAGAAGACTGCTAACCGCTCCAGATTTATGTGGAGAAGCTTTTCCTTTTGACTCCACAATCCTTGAATTGTGTGAGTTTGGAGATGAGCTCCCCAACCAGTGAGCGATGCATCTGCTCTTAACACGGTCAGTGGAATTGGATTGATGAAAGGCCACCCTTTTGTAAGGTTGTGCGGATTCTACCACTGAAGAGAGCGATGAGTTCAGCCGCCCACCAACATCACTTCTGTCAATAGACCCTAAGACTGATTCCACTGACGTGCTGAACATTCTTGAAAGGGACGCATTTGCAGTCTTGCAAAAGGAACGATCATGATGCAAGATGCCATCATTCCTAGTAGTTGCATGAATACCTGAGCTGGTAATGAGTAATTGGGTTGAAGTTTAGAAATGAGAGCACGAATATTATGAATTCTGGTTGGATTGGGATAGGCTAGAGCTTTTTGTGTATCTACAGTGGCCACCAGATATGCTTGTTTGATGGAGGGCTGAAAATGGGATTTTGACAGATTGACTGTAAATCGGAGGTTGTGCAGTAAGCGTACTGTTGTTTGAGTGTGCTGTAGACACATTGAGAGAGTGTTGGTTTTGCTAAGCCAGTCGTCTAAATATGGGAAGATGTGAAAATGTTGTCTTCGCAGATGCGCAGCGACTATTGCCAGGCATTTGGTAAATACTCTGGGAGCAGTAGTTACTCCGAATGGGAGTACTTTGACTAATGTATTTGGGATGAGCGGGATGTATTGGAATATGGAAGTACGCATCCCTTAAGTCCAGAGTGGACATAAAGTCGCCTTGTTGTAACAGAGGAAGTATCTGTTGGAGAGTGACCATATGGAAGTGATCTGATTGAATGCAAAGGTTTAATTCCCTGAGGTCTAATATAGGCCTCAGAGAGCCATCCTTTTTGGGGAATTAGAAAATAAAGAGAGTACATCCCTGTCCCCTGATATTGTAGTGGGACGGGTTCTATCGCTCTTTTTTTCCCAGAGATTGTACCTCTTGTTTGAGTAGGTGTAAACGTTCTGGAGATAGTTTGTGTGTTCGTGGTGGAATGTTTGGAGGCTTGCTTGTAAGCTCCAGGCAGTAACCAGATTGGATAATTTGTAAAACACATTTTTCTGATGTGATTGAATTCCAGACTGGGAGAAATTGAGAGAGACGTCCCTCGACAGGTGTGGGATGATCAGGGGGAAGGGGAAACAAACCTTTTATAGCCGCTATACCTAATTGGGTGTAGCTGTCCCCCTGGGCACCGATTTGTGCTGTGTACCAGCTCTGAGTTTCAATCAAATTTCAACTTCAAGTGATTAAAACATGATGCTTTTTCCAAACTAAATCGATTACTCCGTTATTTCATTTATATCTCATGAATGTTTCATTTATTCCTCATGAACTCCAATGCATTTCGGCAGTGCTTGCTTCCTTCATCAGGGAAATAATTAATCTACAAATAATCAAAGAAAACATACATCACATTAACCTTCGTTATATCTATAAATTCATATCACATATACTTGTGTTACTTCTTAGCATAGTTATCTTACACTTCATAACATTGCTCTAATATATTCACATAATCGTTGCTATGAATTCTTATGGAATAATCCTATAGCGTTATTGTAATGGTTTCTACACTAAGGTGGGGCTCGGCATGGCTATCAAAAGCGGTAGTTGGTTGTGGCGTCTTCCGTTTAAAAGACGGCGTGGCATAATTAGTAAAACTCGCCTGAAGCGCTGACTCAATTCTGTGGAGCTTAGTTCCTTCTAAAAAGGAACTGATTTGAAATTATTGTTACGCGCTTATGGAGCCTTACTTCGGTCGCTTAGCTGCTCACCTCGGCGTTTCTTACATTCCGCTCCGCTGCTCAACTCTCTGTTTCTGCTCTCTTCCGGTGTTCCGGAATTCGCGCGTGCGCACTATTAACGCTTTCACGGCCATTTTTTATTGCCTCTCTAACTTTATTGAGATCACAATGTTAAGTGGATCTGCCCCAGTGCTCGCTGCCACTATGTTTTGATACTGTTGCAAAGTTGGTTGGATCAATTTGGATAGTGTGTTTACGCTATCTACTATGAATCTAAACACGAATAATAATATTTACAGATAACAAAGAAATTCTGTGCGTTCATTCAGTCCGCCTGGCTTCAGGCTACCCAGATTATAAATCCAGTAATTCTCCTGCTTAAGTAACCTCGTTTTGTTCATGGAACCTTCTATTCTAGGTAGTGTTTCTAAGACACACACTCTCAGTTGGCTGACGTTGTGTTGCATTTGGGTAAAATGTTCTGCTATGCTGGTTTTCGCGGTTTTTAGTCTTATGGTGCTCTTATGTTCATTTATTCGTATTTTCAATTTTCGTTCAGTGTGTCCTACATAAACATCTCAGCATGGGCATTTAATCACGCCTTTTCGAGGAACAGTACCTTGTTACAATTGTAGCACATGCAATAACATCATCAAAGGCTCTACCATAACACACCCACAAAAGGGGTATCCCATACCGTTGAAAGTGAATGCAACGTGTGATTCAAGTAACCTAATCTACATGATTAAATGCCCATGCGGAGATGTTTATGTAGGACACACTGAACGAAAATTGAAAATACGAATAAATGAACATAAGAGCACCATAAGACTAAAAACCGCGAAAACCAGCATAGCAGAACATTTTACCCAAATGCAACACAACGTCAGCCAACTGAGAGTGTGTGTCTTAGAAACACTACCTAGAATAGAAGGTTCCATGAACAAAACGAGGTTACTTAAGCAGGAGAATTACTGGATTTATAATCTGGGTAGCCTGAAGCCAGGCGGACTGAATGAACGCACAGAATTTCTTTGTTATCTGTAAATATTATTATTCGTGTTTAGATTCATAGTAGATAGCGTAAACACACTATCCAAATTGATCCAACCAACTTTGCAACAGTATCAAAACATAGTGGCAGCGAGCACTGGGGCAGATCCACTTAACATTGTGATCTCAATAAAGTTAGAGAGGCAATAAAAAATGGCCGTGAAAGCGTTAATAGTGCGCACGCGCGAATTCCGGAACACCGGAAGAGAGCAGAAGCAGAGTTGAGCAGCGGAGCGGAATGTAAGAAACGCCGAGGTGAGCAGCTAAGCGACCGAAGTAAGGCTCCATAAGCGCGTAACAATAATTTCAAATCCGTTCCTTTTTAGAAGGAACTAAGCTCCACAGAATTGAGTCAGCGCTTCAGGCGAGTTTTACTAATTATGCCACGCCGTCTTTTAAACGGAAGACGCCACAACCAACTACCGCTTTTGATAGCCATGCCGAGCCCCACCTTAGTGTAGAAACCGTTACAATAACGCTATAGGATTATTCCATAAGAATTCATAGCAACGATTATGTGAATATATTAGAGCAAAGTTATGAAGTGTAAGATAACTATGCTAAGAAGTAACACAAGTATATGTGATATGAATTTATAGATATAACGAAGGTTAATGTGATGTATGTTTTCTTTGATTATTTGTAGATTAATTATTTCCCTGATGAAGGCAGCAAGCACTGTCGAAATGCATTGGAGTTCATGAGGAATAAATGAAACATTCATGAGATATAAATGAAATAACGGAGTAATCGATTTATTTTGGAAAAAACATCATGTTTTAATCACTTGAAGTTGAAATTTGATTGAAACTCAGAGCTGGTACACAGCACAAATCGGTGCCCAGGGGGACAGCTACACCCAATTAGGTATAGCGTCTATAAAAGGTTTATCACGTATCACTCCAGACGGGGAGTGAGCCCTGGAGGCACGAAAAAAAGTATACTTAAAAAGAACAAAAGCGGTGCACGATCCGACACCCATAGGAAGGGGAAACAAGTCACTGCTTATTTGTGGCTGGGGAATCTGCAAAATGAGCCACGGTTGGATGGTGTTTGTAGCGCTCCCATAGATTTGGCTACTTCAGTGTCCTCCTTCATTTTTTCTAATGAAGTGTTCACCAAAACAAATGCTCCTTATCAAAAGGTGAATTTAAAATGGATGTTTGAACCTCTGGTTTAAAACCCGATACCCTAAGCCATGCGTGGCGTATGGGAAGAATGCTGGTGTCAACAGCATGTGAAGCAGTGTCTGCTGCATCTAGAGCACACCTGATTGATGTCTTAGAAAAGAGTTTCCCTTCCTGAATGAGGTCATGAGCCTTGGATTTATGTTCGTCAGGCACATATTGCTTCAGTTGCTCTAGCATCATAATGAGCTCTGTCATATCTTGCCAACAGAGCTTGGGTGTTAGCTATGCGCCAATGATTGGCTGCTTGTGCTGCTACTATCGTGCCTGAGGCATCTACTATTTTAGATTCCTTACTGGGAGGCGGAGCATCTCGCGTTGACTGAGAATTTGCTAGTTTCCGAGCATTTGAAACCACCAACGAATCTAGTGGAGCCTGACCTCTGATAAAAATTGGGTCTGTAGGAGCCGCCTAGTATTTTTTGTCCACTCTAGGTGTGAATATCCTAGCTCGCACCTCATCTGCATGCTTTAACATACCCTTGAGCATAGGCAGTGTACGTGTAGTTTTTTGTGATGCACAAAGAGTCTCAAATAGGAAATCTTCCTCAAGAGGCTCCTTATGGAGTTGCACCCCATGATATTGTGCAGCTCAGTTAAGCAATTCTATAAACCCAACATTATCATCTGAAGGAGAAGGTCTAGATGGGTATAGAGCTGGATCGTTGTCGTTATTAGGATCCGTGTTCTAATCTACCCAGGGGTCTGAAGCAGTATCTTGTGGTACATCCCTGCGTGTGTCATCATCTAGATTCCCATCCCTATCATCCTGCTGATCTGGAGTGTGGCTGCGGGGAATTTGTGGGTGTTCTAAGAAGGTTAGGGTCAATAGGTGGAGGAAGTGAGGAAGGTGAAAGAAGTGTAGGAGAAGTATTAGTCCCTATATTCTTTAGAGGGATGTGGTAAGATATCTCAAATTCTTTTTTTCCCCCTGGCAGCTTTGCATAAAGGTGTCCTGTTTTGAGTTAATAACCAGTTCCTTTTGTTTGGGGTCCGTGTTAGTAGGCGGAACATCCAAACTAGGCTCCTTGGGTGAAGGAGGAACAGTTTTTTCCTTTGGGGCCATAATTTTCAGCGTCAAAGATTTTGATGCCAGTGTTTTCGAAGCCGGGGATTTTGGTGCGGAGGATTTGGGCTCCAATGATTTCGGATCCAAAGTGTGTTTCGGTGCAGAAGTTTTGGAGGGATCAGTTGGATCATCTTTCAGTGCCGAAGTCTTGGGTTTGGGCCCTGAAGAAGGTTGGCTCGGTCCCTAGCCGGAAGGCTTAACTCGTTTTTCGATGCCGAGTCTGAAGGTGGGGCGTTGGAAACTTTATCTCCATGTTGGCCTGAAGGCGGAGGAGGGACTGGAGCCTTTTTAAAGAGTACTTTTTGGGGCATAGGAGTATCTTTACTCACGGTACGCTGACCGGTTGGGAGGTCCTCCTCGATGTTGGAGTCTTCCTCAGACACGTAAATGTGTTCTTCCTCTTCTGCCTCGGCTCCATGTGCTTCGAGGATCTCTTAGTCGATAATATTCTCCGTAAAGGTCTGGAGCAGAGTCCTTGGAGTCTTTATGTTGATACATCTTGTGACGTTTGAGCCAAACGGTCACGGAGCATCTTTCGATCGGAAGGATCGGCAGGATGCGCAGTTGTCTTTGTTGTGTTCAGGCGATAAACACAAATTGCACACACCTTGAAGATCGGTGCGGGGGTACTTAAATTGGAATGGAATCCGTTCAATCTACTGCGAATTCAGTTGACGCAGCTAGGCCCAAGGGCCTCGCAAGAGGTTTTCCGATTGAAGTTGTGAAATAGATACGATACGCGAAGGCAGGAATACGCAATCGAGAAACAATACCCTCAAGGGTAGTGGATTGTGCACCGAGGGGAAACCGAGAACGGTGTCGAACTGGAGCGCAGCAATTCACGTCCGAACCAGAAAACGGAAAAAAACAACCTGACACTGGAATCGATGCCCATGCGCATTATCACCGAAAGGAGGAGTCACCTACCTCGTGACTGAAAAGACTTCTTTGAATAAAAACAAAGTGCAAACGTCCAGGCCCAACACCAGACAGCGATCTATGCATAGCATGTGAACTACAGCTCCCATGCCTCGAACATTACATTCCCAGGCTTGATACCTGCAAAAATTATACTCTTCGATGTTTCTTACTTAGATTGCGTTTTTATTTATAGTGACATTTGTTTGTAAAGGTCACTTGCTCAAAAGCTGGGCACCTTTCCAAGTGAATATGGATATCTCAAAAGGCTGACCGAAGTGTGCACTTGCATTTGACTATTTCGATATTGATCTCCTGTGATGCATAAACTACTCTGACAAGCTTTTTTATGCACTGGGGCTTTTTGTATCATAAATCAATTGGACTGCCCAGGCAGCACTAATAGTGTCAGGAATAGACAGTAAGCGAGCTATAGTAGCATGTAACGTTAAACATTGCAAGAAGAGATGGGTGGCCAGATGGATTAGTTACTTACCTGTAATCCTAGTTCTCTTCCAGGGGTATACTCATTAAAGTCATAAGCACTGAATTATCTCCGCCCATGAGCTGGAACCCGGAACGCAAACAATATACATATATATGTGTAAATATACCAGACGGTCCGTGTGCCTCAAAGACTTTGTATTATCTAAGTAAAATTTCAAAACCCTTTTCGGACGACTGGCTTCTGGTTATGAAATGCATTTTAGGCTCATGCCTGTTTATTGCATTTATATACAGCATATTTTCATGCTTCAGAACGTGTGTAAGTTTGGCTTTATTAGCCTATGTATATATGTTAGGCTGCATATTATGGTTATTATACATGTATATGTGTATAATTAGTTTAGTACTATGGAAGAGAAGAACCTAGTTATTTGGTGGGATTTTGGAGAAGACTTGCAATGAAGGGTGGAGGCTCCCAAGTTTTAAATGAAAGTATGAGAGAGAGCAACGTAGAGCATGTGTTACCAAAAAGGAAAAGAAATGAGCTAGTACAGAGGGAAAGAGCAAACAGTTTATGGAAAGGAGACTAAACTGGTAAAACTACAATAAACACAGGGTATGAGGGAAGGGTGCTGTGTTCAACACAGTATTATGGGAACATACCTTGTGGATAAACTTTTCCACACGTCCTTGCAGGCCCCACCACCGGAACTTCACTGTCACTAGCTTGTAGGCACACATGTGAGGGCAGTCTGGGTTATTTGCAAGCTCCTTCTGTTGGAGGAAGAGAATCAATAATAAGAAACATTAAAGCAGCAGATTTGGCTGGTTAGGGGTACAAAGCAGACAGTGGAGTTTGGGGCAGCGTTGAGATGGACTTTGCCTGCAGAACAAGCCTCATTCAGTAAACTGTCAAACTGCAGATGCTGCAGTGTCATCGCATGGACAAAGAAAAGAAGGCAGGCTCTCATCAGGATGTTTGCGAATGCCAGTTTGAATGGCTTCTGGCTATCACTGCAGAACTAGTTGCTGTTTCGTCCAGGAACAACCAATGGTATACTGCCGGCTGTATACTGGATATTACACTTTCCGTCAATGTGCTGCGGAATACTTTACAAAAAATTACTACAAATAGCTTAGCTCTAGAGGGTGTGAATCAAAACCACTTTAACAGGAAAATCAGGGCTTAGAGGACCAAACTGTGGGGGTTGGGACCTGTTAATCCTGATGTCCATGGGGCCCGAGCTACTAAGGCACTAAGCAACACGGCACTTGGCTCTGTGGTGGCGTGGTTGAGCAGTCCAAGGCTCTTCGAGGTGGAGTTAGGTGTGAGACATGTACAGGGCAGGCACAAGACTCACTGTACAAACAGTAACAGCAATACACTGGCTGTTTCATATAAACACAGAGGCAACACATTAAACAATGTCCACAGTCTCTTAAGGTCAGCGCATTAATGTCTGCCTAGGCAATATCCATTCTAGTGGGGCTGGTTATTCCCCATTTGATAGCAGGGCGATTTTCAGATGTGGAACATGCTAGTCCTCATGCAACAAAGTGTTGCATTTGAGGTTGAGTCAATTTTAGCATCGCTAGGAGTTTAGGAGTTTAGTAAGTGCAAGTCCCCGGCAGGACTGACTATCGGGTTACCCAATCCAATGGCAGCTGGCAAGTTCAGGAGGACTGGGCTGCATCTTGGCAGGATCTGGTATCCTGATGCTGAGGGTCCGCAACCTCTCATGGTCTTTCCCCGAGGATGCGTTGCGCCTCCTCAGTCTTCAGGAGGCCTGTATTGGTGTTGGACATCCTCTCAGCAGCTCCTTTCGTAAATCAGTAAGTATTCTTCACAGCAGCCTTGATACAATGTTCCATGGGGACAGTCCTGTACTCAAGGTGACAGATGGGGTCATCTACTTCACTTGCACAAGGGCGATGGCTCTAGTTTTACGGTGGCCCCCTTATGTCACACAAGGTATCCGACTTCGAAAGAAAGGGAGGGCAACCCGCACTCTCACAGTAGTCCCTACCAGACTTGGCATCTCACACTTCGCTCACAGAGATACACTTGGAAGAATCCCTGCTGCGCTTTGCCCCCCTCCAGGCACTCTCTTCTTTGTCAGAGTCAGCTGGTCTTAGCAGGCAGAAAGTTGGTGATCCACGCTCATGGCAAGTGGTCTTGACATTCCGAGTGATAGCCTCTCCCCCAGAAGGGAGGCTTGCAAACCCTGGACCCTAGTCCTGGTTCCAGCAGCTAGAAGTCTTTATGTACTTTCTGCCTGTTGGATAGCACTGCTGAACAACTTGTGAGAATCAGGCTTGAACCTTTATGGTCCAAATCCAGACAATGATGTGATTTAGTGTATGGTCCGTTCATATTCTGGTTGTGGGTGTCGTCTTGTTTTAAGTACCTTCTCCTCTGTCCTTTAAAATGGGGACAGAGTGCCACACCAGGAGTGGCTTAAATTTTAATTGACCCACAACACAATCAAAGTGAGTAACTGAGATTCACACCTGGCTGCCACCCTTCCTGGAAAAATGTCTCACAAAGGTTAATTTCACTCTATCATGATTCCCTGGTCCTACTGTGCCAACTTTATCAGACCTACCATCTCACTTAACAATGAGCCCATCTCCATAATGAAACTAAGAACACGCTGAGAAAACGAGGGGGGAGAGTTTGACGACCTTGACTGGGATGCAGCCCTAATGCACTCCAGGGAAGTCGCAATGAAATCAAGACTTCTACCGATCCAACTGAAAGTCCTAAATAGGGTTTATTAGGATAGGGCCCGGCTCCATAGCTTTGGCAGAGCTGATTCTGCTAGTTGCCTTCGCTGCGAGCCAGAGAGAATGGTTGTTCAGACATTCACTATAGGAATGCCCTAACATTCAAAGATACTGGACCGACATTGTAGAAGAACCAAACAAGCTATTGGAAGAAACAATACCAATGAACCCTAAATACATTTTGTTGGGTATGCCCATGAGCGTATATCTCCTCAGAGCAAAGCTCCTGATTAGCAACTCCTGCTTAGAAGTGGCCAAGAGAGATGTAGCCAAACACAGGGGTGAGCCTGGTCCCCTCACGCTCCGCGACTGGAAGTCTGGGATGGACCTCTATATCAGCTGAGAAAGTTAAATAACAAGGCCAGAGGGTGCCTAAGGAAATTTATTAAGATATGGGGTCCCTGGCTGAGTCACCAAGGAATTGACCAGGGGGCGGCAAAGGCAGCCTAGACACACACAGCTGAGTACTAAGTGACACATCTTGTACTAGCTTATCATCTGCCTGTTGCCCATTTATTGCATGTTTAAGGCCATTAAACGTGTTGATGTATAATATCACCAACTGTGCACTTGCTCACATGTACCTATGGTATCTTTGGTATGCCTATTTGTTTGTTGTGTTAACAGTAGAAAACTCTAATAAAACTATTTTTAAAAAGAACACAAAGAGCCCAGGCCCCACTAACTACTAACCTCCTGGAATCAAAGACACCTTTGATGAGCACAGAGGGATGTTCTGCTCCCCTTCATCCAGTGTGTATATTCCCACCCCAGCGTCAGGAATCTCAGCAATCCACTTTTCCTTTCTCAGGGTTGCAGTCCTCACTTTCAACTAGCCTTTCCAGTCACAGGGATTCCTAAATAGAACCCACAGGCTTCAATGTTAAATGCCATGCAAAGGCACACATATCTCAGCATGCACACGGTGCTGGCGGGAAACAACCTTTACAACGCAACTTTTACAACGCACTACCATTACAACAAAACTTTTAAAACGCAACATCCATTACAACGCATGCAATTACAACGCAACCATTACAACGCATGACACTACAACGCACACCACTACAACGCATGTTATTACAACTCAGTCATACAACGCATACCATTACAACGCATAACATTAGCATCCAACACTTGCCCTACTGTTGCACCCCCTGGAGTTAGAATAGTAATTTTTACCCCTACACTATCCAACACTTACCCTACTGTTGCACCCCCTGGAGTTAGAATAGTAGTTTTTACCCCTACACTATCCAACACTTACCCTACTGTTGCACCCCCTGGAGTTAGAATAGTAATTGTTACCCCTACACTATCCAATACTTACCAAACATGCAATGTAATGTTAAGCGTTGTAATGGTATGCGTTGTAAAGGTATTATGCGTTGTAATGGAATATGTTGTAAATGTAGTTTTTAAAATTTCGTTGTAATGGAATGCGTTGTAATGGATGTTGCATTGTAAAAAATGCGTTGTAAAGGTATGCGTTGTAAAAGTGTGCGTTGTAACGTCATACATCGTACTGGCTGGCCCTATACACAGCAACATCACATAATAAAAATAAATGGACGGACTGTTGAAACATTTCAAACACTCACCCCCAGTCACAGATCTGGGTTTAATCCATCATTATTTTGCTCACCACGTCACCCCAGTTTGGACCTAGCCATATGAAAATCAGTCTTGACCCTGCTCCCTATGGGAACAGTTCAGTCTGCTTGGCCATGTCCTCCCTGGACAGGAAACAAGCATTCCGGGACCGGTTTTGGGTTATCACCCCTCATCGGCCAAGCTAACGGAGGCTTGGGAATTCGAGATGGATTGTTCCCATGAGTAGGAGGGTTGAGACTGATTTGTATATGGCTGGGTCCAGACTGGGGTTGCTTGGTGAGCTAAAAACTATGGTTAAACCCAGATTTTGTGACTGGGGGTGAATGTTTGCATTGTTACGCATTTCATCCATCATTTGTACTTTTTGTTTTTGGCACTACACACAGTCACAAAGTACGCCAAGAGTGAGTTAAGTATGGAGCAGCGGAATTTTACACAAATGGCTTAGAAGGCACCACTCCAGTGACACAGGTTAAAAGGCCTGTTGACACTACTGATTTTTTTTTTTAACTAAAACAAAATAGGTATGCTGCCACTACTATGCATGTGTCACTTAACGCCTTGCAAGGGCAGTACTCCTGTACCACTATTTGGGTGAAGCTTGGTGGGCCCCTCCCAGTCTAACAAGACCACATTATCATGAGAGGCCTAGGTCATCGTGCATGGAAAGTGTTCACCCATGGCTAGAAATTAGTACCATGGATTCTTATATCCGTGTGGCTGGGGCAATCAGGGCAGTGGTGCATGTCCTTGACATTGCAGGGCAATTTTCCATCTCAATAGTTTGACAACTAGCAGATTGTGGAATGATACACAGAGCTAAGATACCTTCCAATCTGGACAGAGTGGCCCACGACCAGTCTTTGATGAGGTGAAGATGGCAGGGTCCTCATCAGCCTTGTAGTCCTGCAGTGGGATAACCAAATTAAAATATAAGTACTGGTAGAAGAGACATTTTAAGACAAGGAGCCCCCTCCAAACCCATTATGAAGTACCGGCCATGAACTAAGGTGCACAATGCGAGCACCAACTCAGCACTTCTCAGACAGAGGGCATGATTACCGACCCACCTGATATTATTGCACATCAACAAAGAGAAGAGCAGGACTCAAAGACAATGTATTTCTTTATAAAGTTTTATATAGCGCGGACTTGATCCCGAAGGATATCAGAGCGCTTTACAATTTGAGGGAAATGAAGGTAAAAGATCAGTACATGAATCAGATAGGGAATATGCCATTCGAACTACCCTTGCACGATTCCAGAGATTTCACAAATCACACACTGAAATCTATCCAAATGTACCTTCTATAAAAAATCCAGACCTTTTCACTGAATCGGAGTGATGACATAAGAAAAGAGTCCTTGGAGAAAGTCTGTAAAGGTATGGTGGAGTTAAGCAGCAGCGCCAAGGAGAGGAGAACAAACCTGGAGGTAATAGAGGGGGTCTTTGGGGTACAAAGAATGACTGACAAAGTAATCCTCTGCAGGTGTGGATGAGGACTACTTTAAAGAGGATAGCTGGCATGTGAACCCAAAGGAAAATGGCCAGGGGCCCTACGGCAACAAGGAAGGAAACCTTTAGAGCACTCATAGCCAAGAAGAAGGTGAAGGACAGTGAGGAAAGCTAGAGGGTAAAACGGCTGAGATTAAGGCAAACCTCCACTAGTGGGTTGAAACTTATAGAGCACAATGAGATGTTTGATAGTGTGGAGAGAGAGCTGCACAAGGAAAGATGCGTGTTCAATTAAACAAAAAACACAACAGCTCTAATTTTCCACAGTCTATTTCTAAATCCAATTTTTCATAAACCCAGAGTAGTATGGAGAGCCCCTTGTTTAATCACAATGCCACTGATAGGTCGATCAGCCCACGGGGCTTGGGCGCAGGTTGCTAACTCGTGCAGCAGAGAGAGGATGACAACTGTGGCATGAAAAATACTTTTCACATCTACCCATCAACACACATTAATACACATTAACAATGTGCCCCACACCAGATCTGTTTAGACAATGTCCCCAGAAAGCAGCTTGTGTCATTAAGCCAAAAACAGACTATCAGAGGACTTACGTCTTCCGACACCTGAGTGCGATCAGCAATGTCGATGGGGATGATGTCTACGTCCTTCCACGTCACTGCATCTAATCCATGAACCTGATCGGGAAGAGGAAAGAAAGAGTAATAAAAGAAACGGGTACAAGAGAGGAATGTTAAAGAAGTGCATTTAAGGGTGAACAGGGGAAGCAATTAAATAAGTTGGGGAAAGAGGAAGGCAAGAAAAGGGAGGAAGAGGGCAGTCACAGAGGGAATGGGCAGAGAAGAAAGGCGGAGTAGACGGGAGAATGTAGAAAGAAAGGGGTGGAAGGCATGTGAAAAGGAAAATTGACGGGAAGAGTGTGAAGAGAGGGAATAGAACACTTAGAAACAGAACACCTAAAGGAGCGTTTAGCGGAATAATAGAACAAAAATAACTTGCAGTCATTTTTGTAGGCCACTGATTAAATGGTGAGGTACCGTAAAGGGGAAGTCTGTACTACCACTTTCCAAAAGCACTTGGCATGTAACACATGAAAGAAAAATGTCTGACTCCAGCCAGATTCAGTACGAATCTGTAAATTTCTGATGCGGTGCTGCCTTTCCTGAGATTTTGAGGATTTGACTGAGAGATCATTCAACCTGTCCCAAAACTACGAATAAGTCTTTCTCACTTCAAATAAAGCCCATTTTAAGGATAAAGCCCATATAGCATATTAAAGGTCAGCCAGAGCAATGATTTATATTCAGTTTGAATTTATATTCATTGTGCATAACACAGAGTACAGAGGTGTGCAGAATGCTGACAAAGAACTTTGTGATCGTTACCAACAGTGGTTGGATGACTGAGAAGCTGGTTGATCGTTCAAAGTAACTGTATGCCCGAGTGTCCCTTTGTTTCATTGCAAAACTGTAAGTTGTATATTCCAGCCTTTCTTGCAGCCTGTGTTCCTGCAATGTCAACTGCATCTCAGGTGTCCAAAGTCAGCATTCACACACTTTGTATTCTCCCTTTTAACTCCACACTGGTCCAATAGTGGGAGCTGATTCTCACCCCAAATAAGGGTGTCCCTCTGTCGCTGGCGGTAATGTGAAAACATCTGTAAAGGAAAATGCTTCTTAACCAGTATGCATCAGTTCTTGGCATCTAGAGCTGTACAATCTCATGCTTTGCATAAGATCACCATCTAATATTGGATCCGGATGTTTGCACTTTGCTTTTCTGGAAGAAGTTTTCTCTAGTCACGAGGTAGGGGACTCCTACCTTAGGTGATAGTGCGCATAATCATCGGCTCCATCTTCAGATTGTTTTCCGCAGAGGGTAAGCGAATGGAGTAGTAGTAAAGATTGTCCATGCGTAAGTATGTGTAGGAAGACAGATAACTACAGCAGTTACAGGTATCCGGAGAGGTGAGTGGGCGCATGGGATTCTACAGCTCTACATGCCAAGAACAGATGCTTACTTGGTATGTAGCATTTTCCGCTCTAGGCATGCGAGCTGTAGATCACATGCTTTGCATAGACTATTCAGCAGTCTCCCCGAAGCGGAGGCTATCCTGTAACTGTTGGAGTTGTCTGAAATAACATTTTAAGTACTGCTTGGCCCACATTAGCTTGTTGTCTTGCTAACACATCAACACAATAGTGTTTGATAAATGTGTGTGGTGTGGACCATGTTGCAGCTTTGCAGATATCAGCAATAGGAATATTCCCGAAGAAAGCCATAGTAGCCCCTAACTCGTGAGCGGAATGTGCTCTAGTGGGTACTGTGAGAGTCCTTTTGGCTTTTTGGTAACAAATCTGAATACACTTGACAATCCACCTAGCAATTCCTGACTTGGATATAGGATTGCCTTTGTGAGGTGTTGCAAAAGCTACAAAAAGTTGTTTGGTTTTACGAAATGATTTTGTTCTTTCAGTGTAATACAAAAGAGCTCCTCTGACATCTAAGGTATGTAAAGCTTGTTCTGCAACAGAGTAAGGTTGAGGGAAGAATACAAGTAATTCAACCAACTGATTGGTGTGAAATGCAGATACAACCTTAGGTAGGAATTTAGGGTTTATACGAAGAACTTCTTTATCTTTATGTAACTGGTAAATATGTTATTCTATGGTTAATGCCTGTAGTTCACCCACTCTCCTCAATGAAGTTATTGCAAATAGGAAAGCTGTTTTCCAAGTAAGGAGCTGTAGTTCACATTTGTGCATAGGTTCAAATGGCGGACCCATTAGCCTGGTTAGGACTATGTTAAGATTCCATACTGGGGCAGGTGGAAATCTTAGTGGTATTACCCTTTTTAGTCCTTCCATGAATGCTTTGATGACGGCATTCTAAATAGCGATAAGTGTTGCCTATTTTGAACGTAAGCTGCTATGGCAGCAAGATGCAGTCTGATGGATGTATAGGCCAATGCGGACTGCTGCAAATGTAGTAGGTAGCACGGTATGTTCTGCATGGAAGCATCGAGAGGGTTGATATAATTGTTATTGAAATAAATTACAAAATGCTACCATTTGGCCGCATAGCAGACCCTTGTGGTAGGCTTCCTAGCCTCTTTAATAATGTTCATACAGTCTGGTGGAAGGTTGAGATAACCAAACTCTACAACTTCAGGAGTCAGATCGCAAGGTTCATCTGTTTGGGATCTGGGTGTTTCATTTCTACACGGCTCTGAGTGTGGAGACTGGGAGTTAAATGTAATTTTTGGTGTGGTACTAGAGAGAGTTCCAACAGGGTTGTTAACCAGGGTTGACGTGCCCATGTTGGAGCTACTAGTATTAGCGTGAGTGATGTTTGCCTGAGTTTCCGAACCACTGATGGAATGAGTGGGAGAGGCGGAAAAGTGTAGGCAAATATTCCTGACCAGTTCATCCATAGAGCATTGCCTTTGGACATAGGAAGTGGATACCTGGAGTCGAAGCTTTGACATTTTGCGTTTTCGGGTGTGGCGAACAGGTCTATGTGAGGGACTCACCAAGCTTGGAAGTATGGGTGGAGAACTTGAGGGTGAAGTTCCCACTCGTGTATTTGAGACCTCTGCCTGCTGAGGAGGCCTGCAATCTGATTGTTGACTCCTGGGAAGTGTTCCGCTAGGAGATAAATGTTGTGGTGAATAACCCACTTCCAGATGTCCTGGGCTAAGTGGCACAGTTGGAAAGAGTGCGTGTCCCCCCCCCTGTTTTGTATGTGATACATAGCTGTCATGTTGTCGGTTCGGACTAACACAGTTTTGCCAGACAGGTGATCTTGAAAGGCTTTGAGAGCTAGAAAGATTGCCATGAGCTCCAAGTGATTGACGTGGAGCCTCTTTTCCTGACTCCACAGTCCTTGCACTGTGTGTTGTTGACGATGAGCTCCCCAGCCAGTAAGGGATGCATCCGCTGTTAACGCGGTCTATGGAATCGGGTCTATGAAGGGCCGCTCTTTTGATATGTTTTGTGTGTTCCACCACTGCAGAGAGCGAGGAGTACGGAAGCTTACCAACACTGGATCGGTTAAAGACATTGAGACTGGTTCCACTGACTGGCTAAACACTCTAGGTCAGAGATCTTCAAACTTTTTTAGGTCAAGCCCCCCATAAATATTTTTTTAGGAGTCGGGACCCCTCCCCCCCACCACAAAAAATTCTGGAAGTTGGGGTTTAGTATCTTTGACAGCTAGTTTAACCCAGCGGTGTTAGTTGACAACTAATTTTCGCAATAGCAAAATACTATTAGAAGGCTTCTTTTAAAGTTAATATTTGTGAGCTGTAAATCTGGCCCACAACCACTGAACTCATGCAACACCCTTTAAAGGAAAACTTTCTTTTAGGGAAAACCGCCACATGGTCAGTGCCTGAACCCCACCTTTCAGGACCACATCTAATACTGTGCAGCCTGATCCAGCAAGCTAGCAGAATGTTCGCAGACCTGGCAAGCACATCATTCGCGGGGCAAGCTCTTTGCTCTGAAGATACTACTGTATTAATTGAAATGCTCACTGCCATATATGTTTATTTTGTATTGTCATGTGCCAGCAGTATAGATACCAGGGGCCCTGGTGGAGGCAACAAAAAAGGCCTCCTTGACTAGAGCTGGGATAGGAATCCACAACAACTATCAGGGTTTTATGGGCTGAATCTACATTAAGGCTGTGCAGGAAGCTTCTTGACAGCCTTATCACTAATTAACAGGAAGGAGCGCAAAACTGCAACAAATGGCCTGAAAACGCCTAGGTATTATGGAAAATACTATGACAAATGTAATTTTGCTTCAGGCTCTGAAAATGCCTACATCATATCAGATTTGCAGAGTCTAAAATGCAGTTAGCTAAAACGCCAGGACTCACAGAGATAAGACTCTCAACTGAGACCTCTTGACAACAAAGTGCAAGGTCACTCGGTCATAAGAATTTGCACAGCGCAGTTACCCCCTGTGTAAGACTTCATAGCACTCTATATTTTTCAGCTTATTGTTATTTAATGATTCCTTTTTGTCTGGTTACCAGGGTGTTCCCTGTGCCTTTTAGTAAGAGTCTCAGTAAAGAAAGCATCACCCTGACCTTGAAACGGTCGACAGAGATTACTCCAGAAGTTTACCTTTTTCTGCAACCCACAATTTGAAGAATTGGAGTGACTCAGTGGCTGCTATCTATTCATGTTTTGCAGTGGAAAATAAACAGAAGTAGAGCGAGGATGGGGAATAGGGAAATTACGCTGCAGAAAAATGTTTAAACATCCTACCAGTAGCTTCCAATGTATAGACAGCAGTGTGATGAACCGATGTAAAAGGCACCAGCAAGGAGGCCAAATGGTTGCAGCAAGAAAGGCGAAGGGCAGGGAAAAAGCACAGCTCTCCCTGCAAAGCAGTATATGTTTTTAAGTTTAATTTTGTATGGACGTGCAATTTGCTGCCATTTCCTGCATTTATGCTGCTGTGTCTCGGATTAGAGAAACGTCAGAGTTGACACTTCCACTTAGGTATTATGTACTCAGACTGCTGCCTCTAATCAAAATAGAGTCCTGTTTGCGATGGCCACAAACCTCGAGAATACATGGCAGTAAACGTGCTTCAGACGTCAGAATGAGTGATGTTAAGGGGAAATCTTTCTGTGGAGCTCGAAACCCCCCCAGAGGTGTTTCCAGGCCCCCCCCTGGGGGGCACGCCCCACAGTTTGAAGACCTCTGCTCTAAGTGGACACATGTGTAGCCTGACGTGGGAAACAATCATGATGCAAGCTGCCATCATCCCCAGGCAGTTGCATAAACACTCAAGCTGGAAGTGACCGAGTGGGTTGATATTTGAGAAAGAGCGCCTGAATGTTTCGAATTCTGGCTGCATTAGGATACGCTAGAGCCTTGTGAGTATTTAGAGTGGTGCCTAGGTAATCCTGAACTTTGTTTGGCTGAAGATGTGTTTTTAACAGATTGACTGAGAACCCCAGCTGTTGAAGGAGCTGAATGGTTAGTGAAGGGTGCCGGCAACATTGCTGGTATGTGCTGGCTTTGATGAGCCAGTCATCCAGATAGGGAAAGACATGTATGCTTGGTGTTCTGAGATGTGTAGCTACTATCGCCAGACATTTTGTGAAGACTCTGGTGGCCGTGGTGACTCCCAATGGGAGTACTTTGAATTGGTAGTGTTGACCTGCTACCACAAACCTGAGAAATTTGCGGTGAGCCAGATGGATTGGAATATGAAAGAAGGCGTCCTGTTCTGAGATCCAGTATGGGTCTGAGAGAGCGGCCCTTTTTTAGAATTAGAAAGTAAAAAGAGTACTCGCCCAGCTCTTGGTGTTGAGGTGGTACAGGCTCTATGGCTTGTTTTAGTAGCAGGGATTGTACGTCTT
This sequence comes from Lissotriton helveticus, assembly GCF_964261635.1. NCBI lineage: Eukaryota > Metazoa > Chordata > Amphibia > Caudata > Salamandridae > Lissotriton > Lissotriton helveticus. The sequence goes on from NC_136068.1 coordinate 435,423,066, forward strand.
GTTTGAGAAGGTCTAGATAATCCGGGGGAAGTCTGTGCGACTTTGGGGGAATGTTTGGAGGAGTATTGATGAACCCCAGGAAGTAACCAGAATGGATAATTTGGAGAACCCATTTGTCTGTTGTTATTGACTGCCACTTTGGTAGAAATTGTGGCAGTCTTTCCCCTACAGGTGTTAAGTGTTCAGGGGGAGGGAGGGCGGGATTATGGGCAAGTCATTGTTTTGCATTGGATGGCGAGGTATGTGTGTTGCAACCTCTACCTCTGCCCTTGCCGTGGTTTCCTCTGTAATTGCCTCGGTAGAAACCCTTGGAACCTGAAGGCTGGTTATTACCTTTATAGGTAGACGTGGTGTCTGAGAAAGTATTTTTAGATCCTGCTCTATAAAAGGAGTAACGAAAGGAACCACACCCTTGTGGAGACTGAAGTGCTCCCATGGATTTAGCCACTTCAGTATCCTTCTTCATTTTATCCAATGAAGTGTCTACCACCGGTCCAAAAAGATGTTCCTTGTCAAAGGGTGTGTTTAATATGGAAGTTTGAAGCTCCGGTTTAAACCCGGATATGCTCAGCCAGGCGCGTCTTCTTAAAAGAACACTAGTGTTTACAGCTCTGGCAGATGTATCAGCAGCATCGAGGGAGCATCTAATTTGCTTGTTAGAAATTAACTGCCCCCTGTCAGTAGATCTTGGCTTGACCACACGACGGACTGGGGATTCGTGGACTGGCCCACTATCCAAGAAGCGTTATCGTTTCCATTGACCTCACTGTCTTATGTTGCAGTTATGTCTGAAGGAGTGGTAGGACGAACTTTCTCTTATTCACCATACGCCTGGGATCATGTGCGCTCATGTGGCATTGTCCTATAATGTATACTGTATAATTACATAAGACTTGTCCGCCAGTTTTGCTATTTTGATATTAGTTCTCAAGCATTTACTACCCATGCTGTTAACCTTCAATCACTTCTTGATAAGGATGGAGGTTCAAGTTTATAGGGGTTAGTTTTGTTGCTACACAATGTTTGTCACAGCCACCCAATATGCAACTGGTGGGCACATATGCTCTCTCATCAGCTGATGCTGTAGACCGTCAGCACTATGGTTTTCACCTTACGAAGGTTTTGTTAGAAGTATGGAAAGGTTGTGTCTATTGCCTTATGTTGGTTTAGCTGCAAATATAATTGTCGTGCTAGTTACGCATGCTATTATGAGGCGTTATGCCTTTGATATGTTCCGGACGTTCATAATCTTTGTTTCCGTACGTACTGTTCTACCTCCATTCGGAGGAGGGTAGCTGCTGTGGTTGTTTCTACTTGGTCGCCATGTTCCTGGTGCATTTTATGGGGGGGGGGGGGGGGGGGGGGGGGGGGGTTGGTGTTGTGGGTGGGTTGGGTAAGGTTTTTGGTTTTGTTACCATTTGTGATTTTTTTCTTGTCTTCATTCTTGTTTTTACTCCCTCTTCACCTCCTGTCTCCGCATTCTTGCAGCAACGTATTGCACTCCGGTAATGATGAAAATGCTCTATATGTGTACATGTACGCCAGTTTGTATTCTTCATGGTCCCTTAGTCTCACCTACGTCAGGTATATAATGTTACGCACATCTTATGCTATGTATATCATGCTGATTACCAAATCACTCTCCCTCTCTTCTTATGGCAACGGATAAACAGACTATAAAAATAGTATCACTCAACGTAAAGGGTATCAATCACCCAATTAAAAAGAGGAACATTCTAGATTATCTACACAAGCAGAAGGGTGACATTATATTGCTCCAGGAAACTAAAATAGATTTGTCACAATTTAATTCTATGAAAAACAAACTCTACAGAGAGGCGATTGGGTCTGACGCCTTGGGTAAAAAGAATGGAGTTCTCATTCTCATTGCGAAACTAGCCATCGTTGATGTTTTACACAGTAGTGCGGATACTAAAGGTAGATGGGTCTCTACTAAACTAGCAAAGTGCGGGAAGGAGTTCTACGTGACCAAGATATATGCTCCCAATAAAGATGACCAAGATTTTTGGAAAGAACTCTGCTCCCACATTGACACGATCCCAGACACCGTAACACATATCCTGGGTGGCGACTTAAATCTCCCTATGGATCCCCTTCTAGACAGAGATTCGCGTTGTCTCTTCTGGCCGACCAACTCACACAAAGCACTCATCTATCTCTGTACACGCTTTAATCTAGTTGACTCATGGAGGTTGATGAATCCAACAGGCAGACTATACCTTCTATTCCCCACCCCATGGCTCATACTCAGGTATAGATTACCTGCTCACATCTGCTTACTCCAAGGGGGACATTGAAGCCACCTCCATTGAACCACGTGTGATCTCTGATCATTCATGCATTACGATGACTCTGACGGTGCGCAAAATAGGCAAGAGAGCGACTTTGTGGAGATTCAACAACGCGGTACTGAAAAAGGAAGCACACAGGATTGCCATAGAAACAGCCATCACTGACTATCTTAGTCACAACAAAAAAGGGGACACTACAGATCTTACCAAGTGGGAGGCACTTAAAACAACAATTAGAGGGGTATTAATCAAAATGCATGCAGCTATGAACAGGGATGCAAACTCCACCCTATTACGGTTGGAAGAGGAGATTTCAGCCCTTCAAAAACGCCATTTAGTCTCTAAAGACCCCTTGGTTCTCACTGAATTAATGAACAAAAAATACGAGTATAAAAAAATCATCAGCGAAAGGGCAGGAGTTTGGCTTCAACATCATAAGAACTTCAGGTTGTGTCATACTAACAAGGCGGGCAAGAGCCTTGCCTCCTATCTGAAATTTAAGCTACAACAATCAACTATCAAGTGCATAGTTGACAAACTAGGAACATCCCACTCGGACCCCAACAAGCTTGCCGAAATATTTAAGGATTTTTAAAATTACCTATATAGTAAAAACAAAGATATTGATAGCTCCAAATTGGGGACATACCTTGATAAATGTAAACTCCCTTCTCTCACGGGTCAAGACCAAATCGCACTCAACCACTCCATATCCGAAGCAGACATTGTCCAGGCCATTAAATCCCTCAAAACGGGGAAAGCCCCGGGTCCTGACGGGTTCAGCGCTATGTTCTATAAGAGCTTCTCGTCTGCCCTGACGGAGCCACTCAAGGACCTTTACGAACATTTTACCACAAGTGGTCAGGTACACGGTACCCCGGCAGAAGCCATTATTGCGGTTCTTCCGAAGGATGGGAAGGACCCGTCCGCCCCGAAGAATTACAGGCCGATATCCTTGATCAACCTCGATTGTAAGATCAACGCCATGATTTTGGCAAAAAGGATTCAATCGGTCTTACCCCAGCTGATTCACCCTTCACAGGTAGGGTTCCTCAAAAATAGACTATCCAGCGATAATACTCGAACCCTTGCGCACATTTTAGAAAGAGCAAAGATGACCACTTCCCCCACGGTGGCCGTGACCTTAGATGCCGAGAAGGCCTTTGACAAGGTTGACTGGGCTTACTTGGAAGCCACCCTACATAAATTTAATTTGGGTACAGATTTCATACGCATGGTGATGGCCTTATACTCTAATCCCTCAGCACGAGTAAGAGCGGGTGGATGTCTTTCGGACTCCTTTGCTTTACAACAAGGTACGAGACAAAGCTGTCCCCTCTCCCCATCACTCTTTCTTCTGGCGATTGAACCCTTTCTTTATTCTTTACGGAACAACGATTTGATTAAAGGTATAGATTTCAAAGGCACCATAGTCAGAATTTCAGCCTACGCTGACGATGTTCTGGTGGTGTCCGAAAATGCGGACTTGGCTATCCCGGCATTGATGTCCACTATCGCTGACTTCTCGGAAGTGTCTGGATATAAACTCAATAAAGACAAGACGGAGGTAAAATTGCTTAGTAACATCGGTGATAGGAGCGTCCTGGGCAACACCGGTCTTTGCTGGCAACCGAAGAGCTTTAAATATCTAGGCATTGACTTTGAGAAAGACTTAATCAGTACTCTAAAGATTAATGAGCTATCACTGTTTAAGAAGATATCCTCACTCTTGGATGGTTGGTCCCCGAAGTTTTTATCCTGGTGGGGCAAAGTGGAAACTCTGAAAATGATGATCACGCCCCAGCCGAGAATCTCCTTGAAAAAGCTCCAACTACCGAAAGACAAAGGGGGTGTAGGTCTACCTAACTTCAGATGCTATCAGACGGCCTTCTTATTCAAGCAAGGAGCGAACTGGCTCCAAGCCCATCAGGAATATACTCCTGTGTGGGTACACGTAGACAAATCTATCATTAACAATTTACCACTTTCCTCCATAATGACTATGGATGCCTCTGCCTTTACTCAATCTAAGTACATATTACTTAACACTAAAAGGGCTCTACTCAGCCTTGAGAGGCATTGTTAAGTTAAAATAAAGTTCTCCACGTCGAATCTATCATCGTTCTGGTTTAACCCGGCCCTGAAGGATGATGGCAGACTCCTCTTTTGGGAAAACTGGGCTAAAAAGGGTCTCAACTCAGTGCAAGACATTTACGACGGAGCCTCACCTCTTCCTTTTGTCATCCTACAGACGCGGTTTGATCTCCAACCACTTGATTTTTACAAGTTCCTACGCCTCAAAGCCCTTGTCTCTGCCAGAGCCATCGTACCACAGCAACCTACTCTATGTAATAGGTTAATCCACCTCATGTCACAAGGTCACATGGTATAAAAAATTTACAAACTCATATCTCCTCTGCCTCAGAGGTCACATAGAAAGTGTGAGCGGGACTGGGAAAGTGAACCGAACTCCTCTACTCTGGCTTTTAATTGGGATAAGATCCACCTCACTCCTTTCTATAATAAAATATCCCCGATACTCTCCCAGACCAAATTCATGCTGATAAACAGATCTTATTGGACACCAGAAAAACTCTTCAAGCTCAAACTCCTTGATAACCCCCTTTGCTGGAACTGCAAATCACACGTGGGTGACATGGCACATATGTTCTTTCACTGTCCGTTACTCCAAACGTTTTGGGATAAGATCTTTATTTATATCCAACATACCTTCCACTTTCGGCCGCCCAGAGACTTTACATATATTCTGCTAGGGGCGATTGGCCCAAAAATAGCTAGGGATCATGATAGACACCTCCTGGAGCTCATGCTCACACTTGCATGCAAAATCGTTTTGAGTAAGTGGAAGAGTGCTTCCGATTACTCCTTCATACACTGGCAGGAATGGCTGGCTTCCCTGAGGCGAGCGGATAATGACGTTCTCCATTCATCCCCTTGGCAAAAACCTCACACCAAACTCTGGAGTCTACTTGATTCATTGGAACTCTGTTATGACCCACCTTAGGCACATTGGTTAACATACATCATGTCCCTCGCCCGGTCTTTGATGTTACATTGGGCATTACTCCCGGTAATGTATGCTAGCTGTCTTGAAATAAGCTACGTACTTCAAGTCATGTTGCTGCTACTTGGACCCTCCCCTCTTCCTCGTTCCCCTCTGTTCTCCTTCCTCAGTCCTCCTATATCTTTGCCTCGTCCTCTCTTCTTCCCTCTCTCTTTCCCGTTACTTACGCTCCGCGGGATCGAGATTTTATGCGTGGACGTTTTATTAAATGCTCTCATTTGATATTTACTTGTATGGACCTTTTACGTGTTTACTTCATGTATGATGTATCATTGATCCACTATTATTTTCCCCGACAACACCTACTGTACTTTTCCATGCACTGCTGGTTGTATCTCTTTTTGTGAGCCAATTTTTGTATGCTTGTCTTTTTGGTATTTTTGTGTTATTTGAATCTCAAATAAAAAAAGATTTGAAATCATGATATTAACTGCCCCTCGCGAACCAGGTCTTGCACTTTTTTTTTTTAAATTTGTTTTTATTGTTGCATCAAGATAAGGTATTTTACAGGATCATATCATTGTCGGTGCCGCGTCAACATTCAGCCACATCCGACCGTTATTGCAACTATTCCTTTTATTACATAACATTCAACTTTAGGTTCATAGATTGGTAACTTAGTAGCACTCAAGACATGAATTACTATACCCCACGGTAGCAGCATAGCGAGTAAGGCCTTGTATCCCACAGGTTGCATACTTATCATTCACGTCAGGAGGGCACGGAAGTCTTTGAACCTTTCTGCTATTTGTGTAGCCCCCACCCGCTTCCCACACCTACTCTATATCCTCCTCCTCGTCTGAACTATCTATATCCTCCTCCTCAGGTAGCGGATCACAAATTTCCCCCCTATATGTGTTCCATGGCAGCCATATTTTGTTCCATTTACGTGGGTTGGCTCTTTGCTGGTACACCGCACACTCCATCACCATGAGCATGTCCATATTTCTGCACCATTGCGCCAAGGTCGGTGCCTCCGAAGCCCCCCATTTCTGCGCTATGTCCCGCTTTGCTAACATCATTCCGATAACTACCCATTGCCGCCCCTGTGGAGTCAGGTTGTTCGGGCCCCAGACATTCAGTAGACAGATTCTAAAGTCAGGTGTGATGGGGAGCTGCAGAGTTTGGGCGATAGTGCGTGTTACTCGCCTCCAGTACTCTACCATGCTGGGACAGGACCATAGGGTATGAAACAGCGTGCATTCTTCCCCGCAATTTCTCAAACAGTAAGGGTGATCTGCCCTCTGAATTTTATGTAGGGTGGTACGTGTGTAATATACCCGGTGTAGTATTTTAAATTGTATTAGTCGGAATCTCGCCGAGATTCCAGCTTCTCTAGGCGACGCCATTGCCGCATTCCAGTTTGCCTCATCTAATTCCCCGAGCTCATCCTCCCATTTGCCTCTCAGTTTCTGTAATGGGTCAGGCAGGTTGTTTACCAGTTTGCGATATGTGAGGGAGGTGGCGCTAGCCTCCATGTAGTCTGTAAGTAGTCGGTCTTCTAAAGGAGCTGATTCTGGGACCTTAGTGCCCGGGGTAATTGCAGCCATTAATGCGTGTCTAATCTGTATGTACCGGTACGTTTCAGTAATGCCCAGCTCGTACTGCTCCCTCAGGGTCACGAACGGAATCACCCCATCTCTCATCCACATGTCACCCACCGTGGAGATCCCGATGTTGTCCCATTGGGTAAAGCCCTTGCTGCTTCGTAGATTGCCCAGGGATTTGGAGTCCCACAGGGGTGTAAGCCGTGTGATCACACCCTCCCAGTTTAGTCGTCTTTGAGCTTTGTGCCATAGCGTTACAGTGTGCTTAGTTGGGCCAACCAATTTCGCTGTTAATCCTTTGTTGTAGAGCGGGGCCAAAAGGGTGTTAGTGCCTAGCTGCCGCCTGTCCGCTAGATATGCCGGGTCGTTCTGTGGTGCATGTATCCATTGGTTAATCACCTTGAGGTGCGCCGCCCAATAGTATAATTCTAAGTTTGGGAGCGCAATTCCTCCACTGTACCAGTCTCTAACCAATTTCGCCTGTGCGACCCTAGCCGGACGGTTCCCCCACAAGAGGCCTGACAGCTGTCCTGATATCTGTCTAAAAAAGGAAAGTGGGACCATTGCCGGTGTATTTTCCAAGACGTAGAGGAAACGGGGCAGCGCCATCATCTTGAAAAGCGCCGCCCTGCCCAACAATGTTAGCGGTCTTCCAGTGCCGGACATCCGCTTTTAGTCTGTCGAGCAGCGGCTTCAGATTCATGTCCTGAAAGGCCCCGTGGTCTCGTGTAATTTGGATTCCTAAGTATCTGAAGGAGACGGCCTCTAGTAGCAGAGGACAGTCCCCGCTCAATTGCGGTGGAGTCCCATGCAGCATGTAGAGCACCGATTTCGTCCAGTTGATTTTATAGCCTGAAGCTACACCATGTCGCTCACATAGTGCCAACAATACTGGAATTCCTTCTGCCGGGTCAGTTAGGTATATTAACATATCGTCAGCGTATAGTGACACTTTGTCCTCCCAGTCGCCCCCCCAGTCTATTCCTCGCAGTAGCCGAGTGGTTCAAATGACCGTGGCCAACGGCTCCAGTACTAAGGCTAACAATAGTGGCTAGAGCGGGCAGCCTTGTCTCGGGCCCCTTGCTAACAGAATGTCTCTCGAGATGTGGCCATTTGCCGTTACTCGCGCCACAGGGTTGCTGTATAATAGCCTAATCCAAGCTACAAATTTCGGGCCAAAGCCCATATGTTGTAGGACCGCAAAGAGATACCGCCATTCTACCAAATCAAACGCCATTTTGGCGTCCAGCGAGAGGATTGCTGCAGATTCATTCAACAACGGGGCTCTTGCCATCACACCATGCAGGCGTCTGAGATTCATCGCCGTACTTCTATGAGGCATAAACCCCGACTGGTCTGGGTGTATTAGATGTGTGAGGTGGGGCAACAATCTGTTGGCCAGTAGTTTCGCTAATATTTTACTTTCGGCATTGAGGAGGGAAATCGGCCGGTAGGATCCGCAATCTTCAGGTGGTTTGCCAGGCTTCGGGATCACCACAATAGTCGCCATGCGCTGGTCAGGTGGCAGTTGTCCCTTTTCCAGGCTTTCCACGAACATGTTAAGTAGGGGTGCAGCTAGCGTCTCAGACATGGTTTTGTACCACTCAATCGGTATTCCATTGGGGCCTAAGGCTTTCCCTGAGTGCAACGCTGCGATGGCCGACTGTAACTCTTCAGTCGTTAAGTCCGCTTCTAGTTCTTCCACCCTGTCCTGTGACAGTGTAGGGGTGGGCACTCCCACGAGAGCTGTCTCTGCTATTTCCTGCGTAACTTCTATTTCAGGGGCATACACTGTTTGATAATGATCAGCCAGTAATTCGACTATCAGTGAAGGGCGGGTTTGCATTTCCCCCTGCGGGTCCTTTAGTCGTAGGATCGACCTTTGCCCCTCCCGTTTCTTTTCCAGCCACGCTAGGAGCTTGCTGGCCTTATCCCCTACATCGTATATCCTGTGCGCCGTGGCCGTCATATTTTCTACCACTCTTCGGCGTATAAGATCGGTATGACGTTGCTGACACAACTGGAGCGTGTGCAGCGTGTCTCTCGTCGGGTTAGCCATGTGTTCTTCGTTGGCCTTAGTGAGTTCGTCCTCTAAGTTCATTAGTTCTTGTTTCTGGGTGCGCTTATGCCTCGTTATAGTGGAAATGGCTTGTCCTCGGAGAACCGTTTTGTAGGCCTCCCACAGGACAGAAGGGGATGACACAGAACCTTCGTTCTCCGCGAGGTAACATCTTGTTGCTTTTTTAAGTGTTTTGGTCACCTGAGGCACCTTAAGATATCCCGGGTAGATCGGGTAAATGCGCTTTTGGGACCGCTCCGGGTTGGAGAGAGTCAGCGTCAATGGGGAATGGTCCGAGATACCTCTCGGCCTAATCCGTACGTCAACAGTGAGGAGCCCGTGGCCCAACGCCAGGAAATAGTCGATCCTTGAGAGACTATCATGGACCGCTGAATGGTAAGTGTATTGTTGGGCTGTCGGATGGAAACTTCTCCAAAGGTCTATCAAACCCTGCGCTTCTAGGAAGTCATTCAGCCGGGACGGCCCGGGAGCCTGAGTTCGCACCGGGAATCTGTCTAAGGTATTGTGTACCGCTGCGTTAAAATCTCCTCCCACTACGAGATCTCCCTCCGGGATTTCTAACAGAAATTTTCCCAGTTCTGGGAGTGCGACTGCATGCAAAGCCGGCGGAATATATACCGAGACCACATTTAGCGGTCTCCCTTCCCACTGTCCAAGAGCCGCAGCAAAGCGCCCCTGCGTGTCTATCTTCGTGGATTGAATTATGTACCTGGAGGATCGGTGCATTAGTATCCCTGTACCACGGGACCCCCTAGTGAATTCTGAGTGGGCAATCATACGGTAGCCTTTCCTGTCTAGTGCATGTATTGCAGTACCTGTCAGGTGTGTTTCCTGTAGCAGGACCAGGGCCGGGTTGAGTCTCCTTATACTTTGTAATACTAAGCCTCGTTTGACCTTATCCCCCAGGCCCCTCACATTCCAAGACAAAAGTTGTAAAGGTGTCGCTGGTCCCATCCCAGGGTCTGCCCCTCCTAAGTCATTCCGTGTGTTGTGTGCCATAGCGCCTGCGGTAAAGAGTGACTACGTGCCACATTGAACATAGTCTAGTAAGTTGCCTGGAGCTCGCCATGCTGTATACGTGTGCCTGCCAATCCAATCTTGACCTGTAAAACTACCTGTAAAATGCAGAACCCCCCTACCCTCAACTCCCCCCCCTCCCTGCCCCCCTGCTAAACGGACTTAGAACTGCCAGCCCCCCACAACTCAGCAGAGTGCCTAACCCAAACCCAAAACACAGTACTTGCTCGCTGGGGTGAAGGACTCTCCGGAGTCAGCGGCCCCTCATCACGTCCACGGAGGACCTCCGCCCAGTGTCCTTGGCGGCCCGCCCGGCCAGAGTTGCATTTGGTCCATCACTAAGCACGGGAAGTCATTGTTCTTCGTGGTCTTCACGTTCTTGAACCTCGCTCAGGGGCGAATGCTGTTCCGTGTCTCCACCGGATACCTGGGAACTTGGTCGCATACCATTATTGCGGTGTCTGTTCGGTCTATTGGAGCGGCGAGGCAGGCCCGTTGTTCTCCCGCCCTCCAGCCAGTTGTGTGCCGCCTCCGGGGTATCAAAGAACCATGTGTTATTGTCCGCCACTATTCTCAGTTTGGCCGGGAAGAGCATTGCATAAGGAATTTCTCTCGCCCTAAGTTCTTTTTTAACTTCAAAGAATGTCCTCCTCCTGCGTGCGACCTCAGCTGTGTAGTCTGGAAACAACGCCAACGTGGAGTTTTGGACTTTAATTGGGGGTGAGTTTCTTGCCGCCTGTAAAATCGCATCCCTGTCCCTGAAATTGAAGAGTCGGGCAATGATCGGTCGTGGGGTTGCTCCTGTTTTCGGGCGTCCCCCTGGGACTCGGTGAGCTCTTGCCACTGAAAAAAATGCGGAAAGAGCCTTGGGCTTAAGTTCTTGTTGGATCAGGCCCTCCACATATAGGTCCATTGCTCTAGTGTCTTCCGATTCTGGAACCCCTAGTATGCGGATGTTGTTCCGTCTCGAGCGCCCTTCCTGCTCGTCCAGTTTTTCACGCAGGTCTCTATTTTCTTTCGAGATCCGCTCCATACTGATTTGCAGCTCTGAGACGTCCTCCACTAGCGACTTGGTCACCACCTCCATCGAGTTCACTTTTTCCGACATTTTGTGGAAGTCTGCTCTTATTAGTGTAATTTCTGTTGAGATCGACCCCATCGTCACCTGGACCTGCGTCAGAGCCCGCATCACGTCTTCCAGGGTCGCTTTCTTCCCTCCCGCCGTGTCGGCTGTTTTGTTCGCCTGCATTTTCGCGTCCGTCGGGGAGGATGTCGTTTTATCATATGCATATTTCTCGAGTCTTGACTGCGTGTTTCCACCCTTCGGCCCTTTACCCGCCATTCTGGCTATCGCTGCGGTGGCGATCCACTGTTGAGTAGGTGCTATTGTAGTGTAGTTCCTATCTTCCCAATAGGCTCTGCGCATTGGAATAATACCTACAGCAGTAAAGGCCTAGGCCAGACGTTAACTAGGTCTACTACTGTCGATACTAGACTTAAGTTTTGGGTTTGCCAGCATAGCTCAGAGTTCGCTAGAAACTTTCTCGAATGTTCAGGAACGAATTAACTCCCCTGATTAGACAAGAAGGGATTTAGTTTCTGACAACCATAGAACATGACAACTTTGCTCTCCCCTAATCAAGAGTGTATCTCCAGAGTCGTGTGAGCACAAGGCAATTATTTTACTCAGTCAGTACGTGCATTCTTAGTCTCATCAGATTGTAGAGAAAAGGAAGAGACGGGCGTGTTCAATAAAAAGGTGTTATTTATTGATCAGTCTCTTTTCTCGTACAAGAGAAATGGATCGATATTATTGCAATACTTATAGTTAAGTAAAGTGCATACATTAAAAGCAATAGTATAAAGTAATACTGTAAAAACATTGATATGGTTTCTAAGCCATATGATGTTTAAAATGATTAAAATATATTTACATACACATATACATTTGACTAAACGTACTCAACTGGTGTTTCTAAATACGCCTACCCCGTGTACCTGACCTAAGTCTAATGCGTGGGCGGGAATAGAAAGTTACAGTTTAAGTTAAGTTTGTTTTTGCCAAGTGAATAACTAAAGAATTCTCTGTGAGGGGTTATTCAGTTCTGTACCTGGAAGTTAGGATGAATGAGGAATGGTATCTCTTTCTCTGGTCTCGATATTCCAGGCTGCCTGCGAGGGCTGCCCGAAAGCGCCGGTGCTGGGTCTCTCGGTAGGAGATAGCGCGTCTCTCAGCGCGTCAGGAAGGCGGGGCTGCTGCCAGCGGGGTCTGCTCTGCTTCTGGGCTTCGGCAAGTATGGCTGCTCCGTCTCGTCACCACGCGTGTGTTTGCATAGGGCAAGATCGGCAATATTTATACCTTAAAGGTGCCGAGATTGACGTAAAGATGGACATAGATACGTCAATAAAGATGTCATACGACTTGCTCGTTAGCACATTCTTTTACTGAAGTTCTCTGTGAAATCAAAACAATGGCCGCACGGATTTTCCAGGTTGTCATAGGTTTGATTTGTTATGAGAACGTCGTATGCCTTATCAGGGGCTGGAGGAATGTCGCTTGTCTAATTAGATCTCAAGCGTTATGACCTAATCAGATAACACGTTCCTGTGCCGTAGTGTGACTGCGTCAGATAACGGTATCTGCATCATGGGGGCTGTTCTTGCCTCATGGGCTGACTGTTAGTTAACTTGATAGTTAGTTTAACCAGAATAGGGTCAGGAATAGGGGGATCGATTCAGAACCTATAGTAATACACGACACCCACTCCACGCTAACTATGGTCATATTTACTAATCTATGCATAGTATAACATAGTACAACATACTATAGAGAATAGTGTATACCTTACCACCCCAAAATACATAAATGCATTTTTGAAATTTTCAAATATACTGAAAAATTGCAGTCATATATATTGTATGCACTTAAGCTATGAATTAAATGCAAAAGTAAACACGCATTTGTATGCATTATTGCTAATTTGGTATTTGAGAAATACACATGAAATGGCTCTTAATATAGCTATACAGAAAGGAAGTTCGAGACCATCTCATCACATAATAAAATATTTGTGAACATCCCAGCGGGCAACTAAAGTTTATAAAGTATCTAAAAATAGAAATCTTAGTTCTCTAGGAATAGTTTCTTACTTTAAGCAGAAGATAAGTGTCCCGAAAAATTTGTGAAAAATAATTTGGGGCTGCTAAAAAATTGTTGTCCGTGAACTGGTGGGAAGAATTGTTCATGTGACTTTTATTTTTAAAGTTGAAGGCCGAATTCAGGGAACGCCGTGTGCGAGCTTGCTCAAAAGTCTCTATTTCTGTTCTGGAGAGAACATCATATCATTCAGGCTTTCGAAAAAACTGTCAACAGCTTCATGGGAAAGTTCCACTAAGTCGGAAATAGGGGTAACCATGCATTCGTGCACATGATTATCTGCATTGACATTCTGATTCGCATTGCTGACAGAAGGTCGTACCTGTTCGATGCTGCTTTCATCTTGAACTTCACTACTCTTCAATCGCAGTGGTGAAGATTCCAGGAATGCCGTCATCAGGATTGGCAGCCTTTGAGGGCAGCACAAAGCGTGAACCTTGGTAGGAACCAACAGTGTATCTGCATCCACTGGCGCATCCGATTGTAGCGTCAGACAGGTGTCTAACACGCATTCTTCTCCGCATAGCAGACACCTTAGTACAGGTAAAACACACCTTTGCCACATTGGTCGAAATGATAGAAACCAAGTCATGTTTAGGTCTCTAAGCCGGGAGAGTCCCAGGATTTTTGATATCCGGTCCCGGTATCCAATGGCTAGGATCGTATCTTCCATTGTCGCGAGAGTTTGATCTGTGACATGGGTTGCCATAACGGAAAATAAGGACTAAGAATAGGATTCCTGCAATTAGTCCCAGGATCAGGGGAAGTCCGCCAAAAATCGAATGGACGAAATCTGGAAAAATACCCAGTATGGCTTTGAATGGTGTTAATGCCATCGAAAATACTGTCTTAAATACCTTTGAGACCCCAGTGGTATCAGAAATATTTAAGATTTCGCTCAGGATTTCCGCGAAATGTACGGGGGAATTAGTTGATAATAATGTATGTATCTCTGCAGTCGTCCTTGCGACTTGTAGATCATACGTTTCTTTTGATGACGTGAGCCTTGTAGGCGTCTGAAGAAGCACTGTTTTCATTCTGCTTAAAGTATCTATTCGAATAGAAGTAATTTTCAAACTGGGCCATGCCCTTGCCTCCCTGTCTGGAAAGGAGCTGGGGAATAAAGAACGTCCACAGCACTTGACCTTCGCCGTCGTAGTGACTAGATAAGGAGTCCCGGGCATAAGACTACAACATCTGCGGTCTACAATAAGAATGTAACTCCCATTATAGAGTCTTTGAAAGAATGGTTCTATTTCGGTTGCAGGTGCGCCTTGCTGGTGACATGAAAGGTTGTATGAATTCCCTTCACAGGCTCCGTGCAAACTAATACCGTTACACAGAAGCGTGCCGCTTAGTGACATAGCACAATTGTTGCCACTAAGAAACACTTTCTGTCCTTTATTACTGACACATGCATGTGAATAGGGCAGGTTCCAAGTTGTTTTACGGTACCCCTTTCCCAATTTCTCGTACATGCCAGCCTGTATATATTTTTGGCAGTATTGAAACCTGAAGGTTGAGATTGGAATATTTATGATTCCGTGGATTATCCATTCACTGACAGGTCGTTCTGACATTGTCATTGGTAATCTTTCTAGTTTTTCAATGCTCAAGATTGTATAATCAGCACCCTTTTGCGCCATACCGATTTGTCTATCAGTAAGGTTAAAGATTTGGAATAGTGACGTTGTGTTGATTAAACGCCAAGGCACGTATCCTGAACGCAGATTTTGTAACGTCCAGCCAAGCTGTACAATGGAACGCAATTGTGACTGACCATGTTGTAATAACAGTAAGTCTTGCGATAATATATCGATTGCTGAAGACACAATGCTGTCCAATGAAAAAATTCTGGAGGACAGAGTCATTAACCCATTGTCCACTACAGATAGTGATTTTTCCAAATTAATACGGTCAATTTCCCGTATTCTTTCTGCTGTCTCAATTTGAGTAACCTTCCAGGCCTCATTGTATGCTGCATATACAGAGGCTGCTATGAAACGCTTTTGACGCTGTTTGCATGGTCCCATTATGAAATCACGCAAGTCAGCACCATCAGTAAGTAAAGTTAGGTGTTGCTTAATTTCAGGCAGTGTGGAAGTTTGTAGCCATTGAAGGCATAATTTGCCCACACTGTAGGTTGTTATTATCCCTGGGTGATGTCTTTGGGGATATCTAGGGTCTGGCCTGGTCATTTTGAAACCCTGTGTTTTATTCAGGAATCTATCTTGACAGTTATTTGTATCTGTGGGCCAGATCAACCATTGTTTCCAATCAGGATGTGTTCTGTTTTGGTTTAGTATATGGTTTACGTCTATCTCTTCATCTGTATCAGAGCTATTGCTAAACATTGTTGGCTTTGGAATAGACGGTTTAATTAAATCTTTGATTTTGGCTAAGCCAAGACAGGTGGTTTGTTGAACAGTGTCATTTAAAAATATCATTTGTTCTGGGATCATGCAGGCTCTAAACAAAGCTTCTATACCCTGTACTTGCCATTCTTTTGTACCCCAAACACTTTTCAAATCAACATTTTTGTCCCAATAATCAAATCCAAATGTATTCATTTTTTCAAAGAATGAATCTGAATATATCAATTTTGTGTTGGTTATCATGGTTTTCATCCCTGTCTTGTTTGACAATTTATAATAAAATGTTTCAGCATTACTTGTGTTAAAACCTGAAAAATATGAATATTTGTCGTAAACAGTTCTTGAGCTCCCTTTTGGAGGTGTTGCACAATGTTCCCATTGATTATAACTTAAAACATTTCTAGGTTGTGCAGATTTATGTAAAAAATGGTTACCATAATGGTTATAGCAATACATACTATCATAATTTGTAGAACCTTGCAAATAATCATGTTTTGTAAATTTAGCAGACATTACTAAGTCAGACATCATGTTGTTAATACTTTCGAAGTCCCAATCATCAGCAAATGAGTTTGGTTTTGCAAAGTCACTCAAGGAGATCTTGATTTGGTGTGGATATTTCAGGATCTCGACCGGACCATAAATTTCATAGTCAGTGTTGTCCCAGGCTACCCCACCAGGTATCGGATTGGCTGTGAAGTTGGCTGAAGAAAGTTCTCTTTTCTCGACGTGTGAAGATGTGTGTGGTTTGAGGACCAAGTTGATGTTCTGACTTGCTGTGTCCATTTTAGCATATTTTCCCTCAATGAAGCGTCCCAAAGTAAATACCATGATGAGCCAAAGTATGAGGATAAATGCACCAAAACCCACCCAAAATTCAATCCATGGAGAAACCAGATATGTTTCTTTCAGTTGTTTCAAAAGTTCCTTCGCTTTGTCTTTAAAGGATTTTGATGATTGCTGTGTCTTTGATTCACTGAAGCCGTCAGAGGAATCATCGAAGTTGATGAAGTAACCGGATGCAGTTCTGTCAATTGTTCCAATTGGTTCAGGATTTCAGTTTTTTGCATTTTCACTTGGTACTTCAGTATAGATTGGTGTGTCTCTGCTAAATGTCTTTATTTGGGTTTTCAGAGGTCTGAGTTCTATTGCATTGTTGCATAGTCCTTTTTGTTCTTCTTTAGGCGTTTCGAATGTGATGAGCCTTTTTGTTAGGACCTCTGTGCTGGTAGCAAACTTTGGTGTTCTGTTACTTATTGGGAGTCCACTTGGCCTACTGTTTGTTATCGGCCACATGTTGTGGTTTTACCAGGTCGATGGATACAACTCGGTTCTCCTTTTTACCAGCAAGTGGCGGTAGTACAACTGATCTTGTCCCGTTGACAGACAAGACAGGAACTGCTTTTCTGTAAGAAGGCCCAAATTCCTTCTTTACCGCGATCTTTTCCCTGACTAGATCCTCGACTTTTGGAATCCAGACAGGTCTTGCTGTGACAGGTGGTGGTTCTTCAGTGGTTGTTGGCTGTTGTTTCAACTGTATGTTGCTCAGGTCTTTTCTTGTTTTGTTTAAGTCCTGCAAAATAGCCAAACGGTCTTTGACATCAAAGCTTTTTTCTTTAACCACTGAAGTCTGACTATCAAGGTCAGAGATCAACATCCTAGTTCCAAATAATAATTCGTACGGACTGAATCCCTTCAGAGAATTTCTTGGCAAGTTATTTAGACTACGTTGGACACTTATTAGATGTTTGACCCACCCAGCTCCCGAACCTAATATCCTTTCCATTATAGATTGCTTTCTGCCTTGGTTTTTTCTTTACACCATCCCGTACCCTCAGGAAGGAAGTGAGAAGATTCCCGCTGGACTGTGCTCATTTGGCCATGTTTCCCCCCAGGCTGGTATGCCTGAGTGAAAACAATGGTCAAACGTAACATGCTCTTAGCGTATATGCCATTTAGACTCGCAAATCTTGTATAATAGTCCGGACGTCAGCCGAGTGCTGGTGATCTACATTATAAGTGGAAACTAGCCTGTATATGTTAATCGCAAGCCATTCTTTTTGCTGGTAATATTATCTGCCTTGATACGACGAGGTATTAAACTGCTTCTCTCCCCACTGCGATCTCTGTTGCAGTTTGGGCAGTTTTTTACAAACATGGTGTAGTGCAGGCTCATGCCTGGCCACCAGTACCGTGATTGTAATTCTTCCAGAGAATCTTTTAATTTAAGGTGTCTGAGACCCTCGCCCATGTGTGCGTCTGCGATTAACAAGTTTCTCCTGTCCATGTTTGGAATCACTCTATCCCCCACTCCAGGGATTCGAGCAAAAGGGACGGAGTTTGCATCGATTATGTATGTATAATTGAGTGGATAGTTGATCGGTAACGCTGAGCAGTCGCCTTTTGATGACGTTTTCACCGCCAGCATTGTTTCACCGTCAATGTATTTTAATGTACGCTTTTTTCGATCTACGGGAGCCGGTTTAGTGGCTGCCGCTGCGGCTGTTTCAGCCAATGAATTCCCTACAACGTGAACGCCATCACGCTGGTGACTCAGTGAGTGTGTCACGTGAGTCTTTGGTAGTTCTTTTTGCAAAAGAGCTATTTGTTCCCAGAGCAGTTTCTGCTTTATTGGTGCATCTGTGTCATCTTTGTAACCGTTCTGTATCCATGTCTTCAAATCCTTGTTATATGCTTTGACGCAGTAATATGAATCTGACACTATAAGTGTCGGGAATTCGCGATCCGCATTATCTAGCGCCATTTTCAAAGCTATTATTTCAGTTTGTAGTTCTGAATTAGTTTCTACTGAGTGTGATTTTGTTAATAGAGGTCTTAGTTTACCTCCGCGCCACACTTCTTTTGTAATCTCACATGTGGGGTTGTATGCATGTTCTCCCCAAACGGAGAGTTGAGCATGTCCGTCTGTATAGATTACACAGGCGTAATGTCGTAGAGGCAGAATGTCGATTGGCAGAGGATACGTCTTTTCATATTTTAGATTTTTTAATTCTTCTAGTTATTTAGAAAATTGTCAACCAGGCTATACTTGATAATTCATATCCTACGTATAAGACTGTCAGATGGGCAATTCTGGACTTTTTAAAGTTGAATTTGTAACCCTCTGCAGCGAACCCAAGTATTATGGTGTTCACCCTTTTCAAGTGAGTCTCCAAGTCATCATCTGTTAAGTAAATGTCATCGACATAAGATAATGCTTCATCATCATATAGTTGTAGTAATTCTGTTACTCTCGCTGAGAATACCCCCGGGCTGTTCTTGTACCCCTGGGCTAACCGACAGAATTGCTTTTGAGTGCCATTTACTGAGAATGCAGTTAAAGATCTGCTCTCTGGTGCTATGTTTTGACAAAAGAATCCATTGGAGATGTCCAAGGTTGTTTTGTATTTTTTGCGCACTATGTTATTCATTAGTGCAGCACTGTGTGAGTTTTGCACTGCAAAAGTTTTGCAACATGTGTTAAGGTGTCGGTAATCCAAAACTAGACGATATGAATTGTCTGGTTTGGAGACCGGAAACAAAGGATTGTTCATTTGTGAGGTGCAAGTTTCAATCACCCCCTGGTATTCTAGCTGATCTAGTATTTCATTTACCTGTTTTTTAGCTTCTTGCTTAATTGGGTACTGCCTTTGTGCAGTAGGTTGTGATTTTAACTGGATTTTGTGAGGAGGGGAGTCCTCATCCCATCCTACATGATTTTTATATAAAGCAGGTGCTAAGGCCACTGCCCACTTTCTAGCAAGTGTGTATTTTTTATGAATCGGTATTTGATTCGAGAAGGCAGGCATAATTACTTCTTCGCCATGAGGGCACTCCCTGACAAACTCTGGTGGCCAGTCTTTTTCAGCTAGAAGGATGTCATAACCCTTGGAGAGGTTATTCCAAAATAGTCCCCTTATTTTCCTAGTCTTATCTCCCTCTATACGTAATGTTATCTCGTATATCTTGTGGGGCTTGCTAACTCTGGTGTCTGCAGTTTCCACTTGAAGGTATTCATTCGTGTCCACTGTCTCCAGATGATTCATAAGGACTTTGCGAGCTATGCTCACCTCTGCTGCGCTGTCTAGCATTGTCTGAGCCCACTCTCCGTTTTTCAGTTGTGTCCTCAGTATTCTCGGCATCTTTAACTACCTTGATACTGGCTACCTTCTTTTTTGGAAATTGTAATTTCTTTTTTAGCTGAGCAGGTTCCTTGTCTTTGGACTTGGCGTGCTCTTCTGATCGTCCTCTTCTTTCCGATTTCTGCGAGGAAGTCTGAAGAGATTGAGAGGGACGTGTATCAATGTCTTGATATCTATCAGGTTTTTTAATATTATCCCTATTTCTAAGGTTATATCTATTCCCAGAGGGGTCGCTCTGTGGTGACCTTTGTCTTTGGTTTGGAGATTTCTCTCTTCGCCTGGGAGACCTCCCTCGGGACTGGAATTTCTTTTCTTTAGGATTGGATTGTTTGTTTCCATCCCAGTTCTTTTTTGGTGAATTATTATTAAAAAATATTTTTTCTGGACTTGTAGTCAGTTGCGGTTTTACTGGTATTCCACCTAGACTATCTCTGCCTAGTTCTTCATAGGATTTTTCTATGATTCTGGCAATTTCAGCTGGTTGGTCTGCTATATCTGTCTCTTTTAACCTCTGGCGGATCGCCACGTTTGCTGCCTCACCTTTTATGTTGGCTAATAATATAGCCGAGACCTGCTTGAAGTCTTTTAGTAATTTCATACCAAGAGTTAAAGCAGGTTCTGGACCGTATTCATCTTGAATTTGTTTTAGCACATCTGGTATTACCGAAATGGATGGAACACCGTGCGTTTTTGTGTAGATGGAAGCAAAGACTGTACCCCAAGTGTCACAGTCCTCAATGTGTGGTGCGATTCCCATTGGGAGACATATAGTCAGAATCCTGTGTTTTTCTAATGGGGTGGTGTCAGGAAACACCGCCTCTATTTGGGTAATTTTCTGTGCCAACAAGAATGGTATCTGTTCCCGTTTAGCTGGAACTTTACCTAGGCAGGATTGGATGTTCTGTGGTGTAATTTTATTTGTGTTCCCCTGGTGAGGGGTCAGCTGTGGAAGTTTAATCGCTGGCTGAATTGTTGAAGTCCGCATTACATACTGAACTAATTGTCTATGAATTTTTAGTAGTTGTTTTAGCTGTATTAACAGCTCTGCTGCAGGCATTCTTTCGATGTCTGGATGTGGTGTGTATCCGGCTAAGACCGGCCACGTTGCTCCTGGTCTTCCTAAAGGACCGAGCCTTGTAATGTGATTGTTATGTTTTAGGGCGCCATCAAATAAGAGCAAATGCTCTTGGAATTTGAGTGGTACTTCCACCTCCTCGAAAGGAGTGTACGTTTCAGGAGGTTCCTCTACTTTGTAATAGTGGAAGTACTTTGTTACAGCATTTGCTGCTGGAAAATGTATCCATGAATAGTATACCTCTGTCTGCCGATATTCGTGTGCCTCGATTACGAATATGACTGTGCCACCTCTAGGTGTCAGTCCATTTTCTATAAGTTTTAAGGTTATAGATCTCCTTTTAATGACCGGAATGAGTGTTATATTCGGGTCTGCTGCTTGCATGGTAGCATCAGCATCTGCGAGTTCAGTTGCTAATCTAACTGCCTCTCTTTCATCATCACTCTCTGCCATTTTACAGACAGGATGGTATTATGTTGTTTGCAGATCAGGTTTCTTTATGGAAACAGAGATTAGATGCACAATATTTTGGGAATGTTTTTATCCTTCAACGTTGACTATACCAAGAACCATACATAGGAGTTCCCTCCTGCGAGGTTTTGGAGGATATTACCTTTCACCCACTCCAGACGTCTTTGGAGTATAATGGAAAAAGGGGTCTGAGTGAGAAAGCACGACTGAGTTACTCTAAATGTCTTACGTTAGTTTTATCGCCCTTTCCAAACGCGTTGGGCGCCATGTAGTGTAGCTCCTATTTTCCCAATAGGCTCTGCGCATTGGAATAATACCTACAGCAGTAAAGGCCTAGACCAGACGTTAACTAGGTCTACTACTGTCGATACTAGACTTAATTTTTGGGTTTGCCAGCGTAGCTCAGAGTTCGCTAGAAACTTTCTCGAATGTTCAAGGAGGAATTAACTTCCCTGATTAGACAAGAAGGGATTTAGTTTCTGACAACCATAGAACATGACAACTTTGCTCTCCCCTAATCAAGAGTCAATCTCGAGAGTCGTGTGAGCACAAGGCAATTATTTTACTCAGTCAGTACGTGCATTCTTAGTCTCATCAGAATGTAGAGAAAAGGAAGAGACGGGCGTGTTCAATAAAAAGGTGTTATTTATTGATCAGTCTCTTTTCTCATACATGAGAAATGGATCGATATTATTGCAATACTTATAGTTAAGTAAAGTGCATACATTAAAAGCAATAGTATAAAATAATACTGTAAAAACATTGATATGGTTTCTGAGCCATATGATGTTTAAAATGATTTAAAATATATTTACATACACATATACATTTGACTAAACGTACTCAACTGGTGTTTCTAAATACGCCTACCCCGTGTACCTGACCCAAGTCTAATGCGTGGGCGGGAATAGAAAGTTACAGTTTAAGTTAAGTTTGTTTTTTGCCAAGTGAATAACTAAAGAATTCTCTGTGAGGGGTTATTCAGTTCTGTACCTGGAATTTAGGATGAATGAGGAATGGTATCTCTTTCTCTGCTCTCGATATTCCAGGCTGCCTGCGAGGGCTGCCCAGAAGCGCCGGTGCTGGGTCTCTCGGCTTGAGATAGCAGCGCGTCTCTCAGCGCGTCAGGAAGGCGGGGCTGCGTCAGCGGGGTCTGCTTCTGCTCTCGGCTTCGGCAAGTGTGGCTGCTCCGTCTTGTCACCACGCGTGTGTTTGCATAGGGCAAGATCGGCAATATTTATACCTTAAAGGTGCCGAGATTGACGTAAAGATGGACATAGATACGTCAATAAAGATGTCATACGACTTGCTCGTTAGCACATTCTTTTACTGAAGTTCTCTGTGAAATCAAAACAATGGCCGCACGGATTTTCCAGGTTGTCATAGGTTTGATTTGTTATGAGAACGTCGTATGCCTTATCAGGGGCTGGAGGAATGTCGCTTGTCTAATTAGATCTCAAGCGTTATGACCTAATCAGATAACACGTTCCTGTGCCGTAGTGTGACTGCGTCAGATAACGGTATCTGCATCATGGGGGCTGTTCTTGCCTCATGGGCTGACTGTTAGTTAACTTGATAGTTAGTTTAACCAGAATAGGGTCAGGAATAGGGGGATCGATTCAGAACCTATAGGAATACACGACAGCATCACTGAACGCCACAGCATCACTCATCGCCACCACAACATCACTCAGCGCCACCACAGCATCAATCTGTGCAGCCATTCAACAACTAGTTCAAATATGTTCTCTCAATGTTTCAAGCATATTTACAAATGTCACAAAAAGATGTCAATATTTCACTTCTGTTCTTGGATTTTCGTCACAATAAAATACACTGAACATAATCTTCACACAAGCTATTTACAAACGTTTAAGCTATTGCCATTATAAATTACAATAACTTTTATTTAAGTATTAATTATTTAACCTCTTCAGCGCGACCGCGTTTCCCCCTCCGGTGCTGGGCGGTAATAGAAACGGGCGTGGTCATGACGGAACGGTTCCGTCATGAGCACAGCTCAACCGTAGCTCATGACGGAACCGTTCCGTCATGAGCATGGAAAGGGTTACAAAAATTAAAAGCCATTGTTATTTGTAATATCAATACATCTGAGTCACGTAAATACAACACATATTGCATTACAAATGCTATAGGTGTCACATTTGCGAAAGTTAAAACTATTGGCATTGTAAATGACAAAGCTATTAATTTCGCTATTTTCAAAACCAACACAAATAAAAAAAATGTCATTTACAATACCAATAGCTCAAACTTTTCCTAATGCGAGACCTATTGCATTGCAAATGGTTGTTATGTATGGATCCGATGCAGGAATATCTGTAAACTGACAATGCTGTTGCAGTTTTGCCCATGTAGTATCTTGGGCGGTGCCACTGGTGAGGTCATCTGTGACAGCACACGTGAGCTCAAGTCTTGCATTCCGGGAGTGAGGAGTTACTTCACAATATTTGAGCAATTTCAGAAGATTTAAGTTGTGGTCTTAAACTGGAGATGTGTTATGCTTTATTCTGAAACGTTAGTAGAAAACCATAAATGTTCCCTAAAAAAAATCTCGCCCATGACTGATACACCCGAGAACTTCAATTATACAACGTAAAGTCACAATTTCATAGTGACACTTAAACACACCCAACATGCAGACGACTCGATGAAACTGTTAAGAAACTTTAACGAACAAATATTTTTTAAGTCTGGACATTTTAGAGATGACATTAAAAAAATTATTAAACTCATCAATACACCCACCGACAGTGACACTGCTGGCAACCCACACAGCAAAAAGAACCTAGCCACCGCTTTGTTCCGCAGTCACTCGCAGCATCGCCTGTAGTCTGTATTGAAGCGCTCCTATTCCTGTCAGGTGGGTAAATAACGTGGTAGTTGTATCCCTGGCGTTGACACAAAGAGTATCAAAACGTACATGGCTTTGCCACTGGGGGTATAACCCCATGCTTTGAATGGGCAGGTACCCTTGATCACCGAGTACCTGCACCCCTCTAACTTGCAAGGGAGAGGACCAGCACTTCTCAGCAGAGGTTCAGTTATTTTAATTGGAGAGTACCTCCGCTTGTCTGTAGCAAACGGGCAGTCTGGGCTAGTGAGAAGCTGTGCTTTTATATTTATATTTCCAACACTGTATACATCCTGCACCTCTAGACAGTGCTCGAAATAGAAAAATGGAAGTGCAGGTACCCCGTTGCTCCTTGTTTCTGAGAAGTGTTGGCACTCTTCAAGTAAAAGTATTACGTCCATCTTGAGAAGTGCAGGTACGCTCACTCTCAAAATAAAAAATGTGCCGGTACCAGTGGTCGAAGTGGGCGGGAACAGCAGGGCACGGCGTGCCCCTACTTCTTAAATTCTGTAGATTCCGTTCCCCTACTTTTTTATTATGAACATGCGTCCCTGGACGTCAGAAATATTCTGTTTGTGGACGGGCGGGGAGCAGAGAAGGAAAAGGTCTCGGTCTCTTACTTTCTGCCCAGACAAGACAAGGAAGGTGTCCGCTTCTGCTCTGCCGCTGGCAGCTGCCCCCTCTTTCTTACTCCTATTCCCTCTCGTTCTGTCTAACTCCTTCTCACTTTTCCGAAAATCATGAATCAAGAAATGGTTCTCACCATCTCTTCCTGTCGTCCATTTGTACCCCTGGGAAATGGATGCAAAAAAGAAAAACACTTTTGCTGGAAATGCCGTTATGACATTTATCTATTCCAAAGTGCAGCCTCGGAAATAAAATGTTCAAACTCTGAAAAGTAAAGATGGAGTGTTCTTAAAGTGGCCAGATAATTTTTTTCAAACCTTAACACATTAGCGCCACTTTACAGAGTTTGCCAGTAAAGCGCTACATTTGTTTTCTTGTCTTTCTTTGAACAGCATTGTTTTCCTCCAGTACCTCCTACCTGGAGGCAGGGCCGGCGCTAGGCTTGGGCAGTGTGGGCAGCTGCCCAGGGCCTGGCACTCTGCCTGCCAGGATGGGGCCCCCCACAATGGCAATTAACACCCCACTAGTCCTCGTGCATGTCTGCCGATCAGAGTGAAAGAAATGCTTCACAAACGGGCTCATGGGAGGAGGCCCCTCCTCCTGGGGCCTCTAACGGATGGTGTGGGAAGGCCTAGGGGAGGGTACACCTCTCAGGCAGCCAGTTCAGAGACTCGGCAGGGCGCCCATTGTCAGCACTTTAGCCGACACAGGTTTAACTCAGCCCCAAGCAATTCTAACACCTTCAGTTCGAAATGGGCTGTACAAGAGTTGCTTGGGGTGGCTGAGAAGAGGAGCTGCGGCCCAAGAGGAGTCTGCACAAAGCAGCTTCCCTGAGATCAGAAGGTGTCACTTATGTAGATTTCAGGGGACTCCCACATTCCCTTTTGCCCAGGGCCCCGAAAATCCTAGGACCGGCCCTGCAATACCTGGTTGATGGGTGGATTGGAAAACGAAATGTGTACGGTGGCTTTGTGTTCACAAATGTGGTCTTTTGAAACCATACTGCTTACGTTTTGTAAGCATATAAGCAGTGGACATTAAAACGGGTCCTTTCTGGGCCCTGTCCATGTCCTTAACTTTTCAGGCAAAAATACTTGTTGATTTCTGACTAAATTACTGTAAACGCGTTAAGTTCACCATGTTCCTGCTTACATTTTACATGCTTTATTAAATCTTTCATTCCTTATGAGTGTTTGCTTTTTCCAGGAAGTTGTTACAATTTCTTTTAGGCAACATAATGCTCTTGCATAGTGTGTAAATTGAATTGAGTCACATCCAGTTATTTATAGCAGGTCAAATTGGATTGTAGCTGAAGGTAGTATGAGTTTCTCTCAGTGGGGCAGTATGGTGTTCAGTGAGGGAGCAGATGTAGCACTGGGGGCAGAGCTGCTAAATTTAGAACTGGGGAACCAGGTTCAGCCTTCATGAACAGTCCCCCAGACCACTCTCTTGAGGGAGCACATTCCCATGCCAGACCTTAAAAGGCACCAGAAAAGCCCTGGTGTGTTAGCACCAGCAGGTGGACCCTAACAGTGGCAAGTGTGGGTTCACCTTGAAGGCTTGCCCACCACAATCCATACTGAAGTTCACCTCCAGTCTTGCGGGCAGGCCTACGAAGTAGCAGACCCTAGAGCAACAGTGACTGTCACTGAGGTCACAGGACCCCTGAGAAGAGCTGGCTCTAGGGCAGTGCGACCGCAACGGGCGCTGACTTTGAGTGGGGGCGTCGTATATTATGGTTTTAAATGCACTTGCTGCCTCCTTCCTGGCCACCAGCTATTTTCGGCAATAATAAAAATGTCATGATCACTCTGATGAATAAACTTCTTCCTAGAGCGAGATCAGAGATTTGTCTAGTGGAAGTTTTGACTCATGGAAAGATAGCGCAGAGGGTTAATGTGCCTGCTGCAAAGAAAATGTACCAGGCCCATCACAAAGTGCACATATTGTAAATAGGTCAGTGGGTTACTGCTTTTGTCAGTGAGATCCTTTTGCTACTTGCAGTTTATAAGTTACTATCCTAACAAAGAACAGTGAGCTATTAACTTTCATCTAAGAGCTGCATACAAACTGCAAGGTATAAACTAGAGCGTTATGGTTTTTTCCCTAAGCCTTTGATTATCCTAATGTTGCAAAAAGTGTTCTTTTTGATACAAATCAATAATGATTTATAAAGAGAACCCCCAATCATGGTATTAAGTTTTAAATTCTGAGTTTGTGTTTCTCCAGGCCAATCACTATTAAACTATACTGTCTACTAGTGTGGTTATCATGTGACTCCTACACCTTGTAGTCCTTTGTCTTATGTAACATTTCCTATACAGTCATTTACACACGTAAAATTGATTGCCTTTGTGTATATTGCGACAACAGAAACTCCATGGCTCGGAAACAAATGGCTCGTGCTTCCACTTTTAAGCATTTTTGGGACATTCTGTGATTAAAATAAATTCACAAAGTGGAATATGTTTCTAATGTCAATAGCTCATATTAATCGTTAAATAATCATGTGTATCCATTGGTTGAATTACATAACATAATAAGCTGTAACTGGTCAGTGAAATGCCACACAAATACTAAAGATTAGGATGTTTTGCGCATCCTGGCCACACCTCTAACTCCGCCCACTGATCCAATCCTCAGGTTATTCCCGCCCTCTGATTCTCTGCCCACAGTTCCCCTACTTTTTTTTCCCCACTTCGACCACTGGCCGTTACCCAAACCAGACAGTACCGGCCAACTTAAAGCACTGCCTCTAGAGCTGTACAGGATCCAAGTTGCTGCTTTCTGGTCAAAAGATGCCGTTTTAACTTCATTGCGAATTACACTATTGATTTCCAATCCTCAGACCATAGACCCAAAGCAGCTTGTACTGGTCAGCACATGGGTCCAAGCTGCCGCAGTATGGAACGCATTTCCTCTCCACAGCTTTTCTTCCAAGTCATCTGTGCTCAGTTGCTCGGATGTCCGTTGTCAGATAGCGCCATGAAGCCGTTCGGTACGCAAGCGCTTGATAGAGTGAATCATTCTTGAGCCACTGTGCAGCCTCAGCTCCACGGAAGCCTGGCATACCACAGCACAATGATACTTCTCAGAGCTAGCAATTAAAGTCATTGGAACTGAAAGCAGCGAACTGAAGGTTAACTTTGACCTTCGATTCTCATACAAGGCGGCTTTATCCTTCGGCCTCATTAGACTCTCGGTTCGGGCCTCTGACGTCGGCAGCTCGGAGGCAGATTTGGAGTTTAAGCACATTGCAGAGACTTGCTAAGCAACTACTTGGGCCTCGGCTAAACTTCAATCGGTACAGCGAAACAAAGGAAGGAAAGAGGTTTCCAACATTTGTTCTCTCTGGCCGACGCACCCCTGGCCACCAGTCGATGCATGAGGCACAGAAAACTAGGGACTAACAGCAGGTACCTATCCATCCATCCCCATAGTCTCGCATAGATCCCGCCTACTGGGCTGCACCTAATTCCAGATGCTTCCCCCCCCTACAAACTGCCAATATTTCTTTGAGAATTCCAATTGGTGCTGGAAACGTATGGTGCCATGTTCTCACAAGTTAACTTTAAAAATCGTTTTCCGTGTGATTTTAAAACAGTAAGGATGGTGGCGTGCTTTTATTTTTTTGTTTTTTTTCGCAAAACAACTTAAAAGTCAATGTTTTAACGTAAATACCCAGAAGAGGAAAACTCTGCAAGTGGGGTAGCAAATAGAGTATTAGCGAGAACTACGGAAGTTCAAGAGAGAAAAAAACAAGCATTTACAATGCAATGGTCTCGGCATTGTTAAAGTTAGAGCTATTGGCATTGCTCATGACATTATTTTTATTTATGTTTTTGTTTTTAAAACATATATAAATGGCATTGTCATTTACAATGCCAATAGCTTAATCGCTCGCAAATGCGAGACCTATTGCATTTGCACCCACACAGAGACACCCACACAAAGCCACCCACACACACATACAGAGCCACCCACACTGAGTCATTCACATAGTCACCCACACACACAGCCACACAGACAGAGCCACACACACACACAGACAGAGCCACACACACACACAGACAGAGCCACACACACACAGACAGAGCCACACACAGAGCCACACAGAGCCACACACACACACAGACAGAGCCACACAGAGCCACACGGACACAGAGCCACACCCACACAGAGCCCCACCCACACAGAGCCCACCCACACAGAGCCACAGCCACACAGAGCCCAACACAGACACAGAGCCCCACCCACCGAGCGCCACCCACACAGAGCCCCACCCACACAGAGCCCCACCCACACAGAGCCCCACCCACACAGAGCCCCACCCACACAGAGCCCCACCCACACAGAGCCCCACCCCCACAGAGACAAGACACACACAGAGACAAGACACACACAGAGACAAGACACACACAGAGACAAGACACACACAGAGACAAGACACACACAGAGACAAGACACACACAGAGACAAGACACACACAGAGACAAGACACACACAGAGACAAGACACACACAGAGACAAGACACACACAGAGACAAGACACACACAGAGACAAGACACACACAGAGACAAGACACACACAGAGACAAGACACACACAGAGACAGACACACACAGAGACAGACACACACAGAGACAGACACACACAGAGACAGACACACAGAGACAGACACACAGAGACAGACCCACACACACACACACACAGCCACACACACAGAGCCACACACACACAGAGCCCCACCCACACAGAGCCCCACCCACACAGAGCCACACACAGAGCCCCACCCACACACAGAGCCCCACCCACACACAGAGCCCCACCCACACACAGAGCCCCACCCACACACAGAGCCCCACCCACACCCACACAGAGCCACACACACACAGAGCCACACACACAGACAGACAGACCCCCACAGACAGACCCCCACAGACAGACAGACCCCCACAGACAGACAGACCCCCACAGACAGACAGACCCCCACAGACAGACAGACCCCCACAGACAGACAGACCCCCACAGACAGACAGACCCCCACAGACAGACAGACCCCCACAGACAGACAGACCCCCACAGACAGACAGACCCCCACAGACAGACAGACCCCCACAGACAGACAGACCCCCACAGACAGACAGACCCCCACAGACAGACAGACCCCCCTACACACAGACAGACCCCCCTACACACAGACAGACCCACACACAGACAGACCCACACACAGACAGACAGACCCACACACACACCCACACACACACAGACCCACACACAGATCCCCCCCACACACAGAGCCCCCCACACACAGAGCCCCCCCCACACACACAGAGCCCCCCACACACACAGAGCCCCCCACACACAGAGCCCCCCCACACACAGAGCCCCCCCCACACACACAGAGCCCCCCACACACACACAGAGCCCCCCACACACACACAGAGCCCCCCACACACACACAGAGCCCCCCACACACACACAGAGCCCCCCACACACACACAGAGCCCCCCCACACACAGAGCCCCCCCCACACACACAGATCCCCCCACACACAGAGCCCCCCACACACAGAGCCCCCCCACACACAGAGCCCCCCCCACACACAGAGCCCCCCCCACACACACAGAGCCCCCCCCACACACAGAGCCCCCCACACACAGAGCCCCCCCACACACAGAGCCCCCCCCACACACAGAGCCCCCCCCACACACACAGAGCCCCCCACACACACAGAGCCCCCCACACACAGAGAGCCCCCCACACACACAGAGCCCCCCACACACACAGAGCCCCCCACACACACAGAGCCCCCCACACACACAGAGCCCCCCACACACACAGAGCCCCCCAACACACACACAGAGCCCAACACACACAGAGCCCAACACACACAGAGCCCAACACACACAGAGCCCAACACACACACACACAGAGCCACACACAGACAGAGCCACACACACACAGACAGAGCCACACACACACAGACAGAGCCACACACACACAGACAGAGCCACACACACACAGAGCCACACACACACAGAGAGCCACACACAGACAGAGCCACACACAGACAGAGCCACACACACACACAGAGCCACACACACACACAGAGCCACACACACACACAGAGCCACACACACACACACACACAGACAGACCCCCCCACACACAGACAGACCCCCCCACACACAGACAGACCCCCCCACACAGACAGACAGACCCGCACACACACACACACACACACAGACAGACCCGCACACACACACACACACAGACAGACAGACCCGTACACACACACACAGACAGACAGACCCACACACACAGACAGACAGACCCACCCACACACACAGACAGAGCCACACACAGAGCCACACACACACACACAGACAGAGCCACACACACACACACACAGACAGACCCGCACACACACACACAGACAGACAGCCCACACACACACACAGACAGCCCACACACACACAGACAGACAGCCCACACACACACACACAGACAGACAGCCCACACACACACACACAGACAGACAGACCCACCCACACACACATACAGACCCACCCACCCACAAAGACAGAGCCACACACACACACACACAGACCGAGCCCCACACACACACACACAGACCGAGCCACACACACACAGACCGAGCCACACACACACACAGACCGAGCCACACACACACACAGACCGAGCCACACACACACACAGACCGAGCCCCACACACACACACACAGACCGAGCCCCACACACACACACACACACACAGACCGAGCCACACACACACACAGACCGAGCCACACACACACACAGACCGAGCCACACACACACACAGACCGAGCCACACACACACACAGACAGAGCCACACACACACACAGACAGAGCCACACACACACACAGACAGAGCCACACACACACACACACACACACACACAGAGCCACACACACACACACACACAGAGCCACACACACACACACACACACAGAGCCACACACACACACACACACACAGAGCCACACACACACACACACACAGAGCCACACACACACACACACACAGAGCCACACACACACACACAGACAGAGCCACACAGACAGAGCCACACACACACACAGACAGAGCCACACACACACACAGACAGAGCCACACACACACAGAGCCACACACACACAGAGCCACACACACACAGAGCCACACACACACAGAGCCACACACACACAGAGCCACACACACAGAGCCACACACACACAGAGCCACACACACACAGACAGAGCCACACACACACAGACAGAGCCACACACACACAGACACACAGAGCCCCCCACACACACACAGAGCCCCCCCACACACACAGAGCCCCCCCACACACACAGAGCCCCCACACACACACAGAGCCCCCACACACACACAGAGCCCCCACACACACACAGAGCCCCCCACACACACAGAGCCCCCCACACACACAGAGCCCCCCCACACACACAGAGCCCCCCCACACACACAGAGCCCCCCCACACACACAGAGCCCCACACACACAGAGCCCCCCCCACACACAGAGCCCCCCCCACACACAGAGCCCCCCCCACACACAGAGCCCCCCCCCACACACAGAGCCCCCCCCCACACACAGAGCCCCCCCCCACACACAGAGCCCCCCCCACACACAGAGCCCCCCCACACACAGAGCCCCCCCCACACACAGAGCCCCCCCACACACAGAGCCCCCCCCACACACAGAGCCCCCCCACACACAGAGCCCCCCCCACACACAGAGCCCCCCCCACACACAGAGCCCCCCCCACACACAGAGCCCCCCCCACACACAGAGCCCCCCCACACACAGAGCCCCCCCACACACACAGAGCCCCCCCACACACACAGAGCCCCCCCACACACACAGAGCCCCCCTACACACACAGAGCCCCCCCACACACACAGAGCCCCCCCACACACACAGAGCCCCCACACACACAGAGCCCCCCACACACACAGAGCCCCCCCACACACACAGAGCCCCCCCACACACACAGAGCCCCCCCACACACACAGAGCCCCCCCACACACACAGAGCCCCCCCACACACAGAGCCCCCCCACACACAGAGCCCCCCCACACACAGAGCCCCCCCACACACACAGAGCCCCACACACACACAGAGCCCCACACACACAGAGCCCCACACACACAGAGCCCCACACACACAGAGCCCTCCACACAGAGAGCCCCCCCACACACACAGAACACACACACACACAGAGCCACACACACACACAGAGCCACACACACACACAGAGCCACACACACACACAGAGCCACACACACACACACAGAGCCACACACACACACAGAGCCACACACACACAGAGCCACACACACACAGAGCCACACACACACAGAGCCACACACACACAGAGCCACACACACACAGAGCCACACACACACAGAGCCACACACACACAGAGCCACACACACACAGAGCCACACACACACAGAGCCACACACACACAGAGCCACACACACACAGAGCCACACACACACAGAGCCACACACACACACAGAGCCACACACACACAGAGCCACACACACACAGAGCCACACACACACACACAGAGCCACACACACACACACACAGAGCCACACACACACACAGAGCCACACACACACACAGAGCCACACACACACACACAGAGCCACACACACACAGAGCCACACACACACACAGAGCCACACACACAGAGCCACACACACACACAGAGCCACACACACACACAGAGCCACACACACACACAGAGCCACACACACACACAGAGCCACACACACAGAGCCACACACACAGAGCCACACACACAGAGCCACACACACAGAGCCACACACACGGACAGAGCCACACACACGGACAGAGCCACACACACAGAGCCACACACACAGAGCCACACACACAGAGCCACACACACAGAGCCACACACACAGAGCCACACACACAGAGCCACACACACAGAGCCACACACACAGAGCCACACACACGGACAGAGCCACACACACACGGACAGAGCCACACACACACGGACAGAGCCACACACACACGGACAGAGCCACACACACACGGACCGAGCCACACACACACGGACCGAGCCACACACACAGACAGAGCCACACACACACAGACAGAGCCACACACACACAGACAGAGCCACACACACACACACAGAGCCACACACACACACAGAGCCACACACACACAACAGAGCCACACACACACGACAGAGCCACACACACACAGACAGAGCCACACACACACAGACAGAGCCACACACAGACAGAGCCACACACACACAGACAGAGCCACACACACACAGACAGAGCCACACACACACACAGACAGAGCCACACACACAGACAGAGCCACACACACACAGACAGAGCCACACACACACACACAGAGAGCCACACACACACACA
Organism: Lissotriton helveticus; assembly: GCF_964261635.1. Taxonomy (NCBI): domain Eukaryota; kingdom Metazoa; phylum Chordata; class Amphibia; order Caudata; family Salamandridae; genus Lissotriton; species Lissotriton helveticus. The sequence continues at coordinate 435,457,303 of NC_136068.1, forward strand.
CAGAGAGCCACACACACACACACAGAGAGCCACACACACACACAGACAGAGCCACACACACACACAGACAGAGCCACACACACACACAGACAGAGCCACACACACACACAGACAGAGCCACACACACACAAACAGACAGAGCCACAAACACACACACACAGACAGAGCCACACACACAGATAAGGGAAAATTATGTGTCTGCATGATCTCTGGTCAATATTGTGGGCTACAAGGTGACTCACTTGTTAGCAATAAAATATTGGTGGGGGTACCAAGGAAACGTTTTGCTTGGTATTTTTAATAGGAGTCGATGGGTTGAAATAAATCCTATAATTCAGTAATGGTGCATTCCATTGCTTATCACACTTTTTGGGTTCGGTGTGAGCGACATTAAGTTGGAAGATAAGATGTGAATTATACGATGCTGTGTTAGTATAGATAAAATTCAATAATGAAATGGAAAGGACTAATTGTAAGTGCTCAAGAAAGTTTGGCGAAGTTGTGCGGTACTCAGGCCCTTTCAATTCTCAGCAAAAGTTTGCAGCTTTTAACATCCCACTCTCTGCACCTCTCTAACAAGAGCAACGGTATTGCCTATAATTCCTGTACACTTGCCATTGACCATAGAATAAGAACAACATGTTTCCATCCTGAGAACATCAACCTTCGCAAATTTGATTAGTATAAACAAACAATCTTGTTTACAGTGTCCCTAGTATTATCGCCCTGGAAAATAGTTTCACAGAAATGAGAGACCACTGAATGTTTTCTAAAGTACTGTGCAACTTAGTAGGCATCTTCACTAATAAAATGTATGTACATCATAAAGCTCGCTACACAACTGTACGGCAAAGAAGACGTTGTTCGGCATTTGGACACCTGCTGTCTGTTCACTAGGACACTACATACAGCTTCTCTGTCCCAGAGTACACCATCAATCACTGCTCTCCACCCCAGAGCCCACGATGAGATCTGACAGTGACAGCTCACTGGAGAGGCCGCATATACACCACACGTTCCCGCAAACATTAAACCAGGCAGTTTTGGGACTTAACAAGATCTCTGCTGTTGGACTCGGCCTCGTGGCGTGGTCCTACCCCTCCTGCATGGCGGGCCTGGGACGACATCGGCCCACCGTCGAGCCGCTGTCGACCCCCCTGAACACGAACCCTCGACGAGAGCAGCCCCCCTGGCAACCCACGGCTCTCCCCCCTGGGACCCCGGCGGACCCTGCTCGCCAACCCCGCCGGTCTGGCGACCATGCCAGGCCACCATTTCCGGCCCGACTCCATCTTGGGCCCATCACGTCCCGAGCACGTGGCCGCAGCCAGCCCTGGCCCCGGCCTCAGCGAAGCCCCGACATCGAGGCACCAAGATCCTCCCGGGTGGTAGAGTGGCCACTTGGCGGAGCCCGGAAGAGGGGAGTTTCGAGGGGCCTCCAGCCGTCCCCGGACGCCTGGTATCAATCGCCCTTCAGCCTCCCTGGGCGCTGGCTCCATCCCCCTGCTGGGTGTCTGGACACCTTCATCCCGGCCCCTCTGCACCCCAGGCGCGAGGGTCCGGACATCAAAGGACTCCAGTCCTATATCTGGGCCAGCCCTGGATTAGGACTTCAGTTGTATCTTGGAGTCGAGCCCTGCTGACCTCGTCGCGGCTGATCCTGATCCGAACTCTTGCACCCGGAACCTTCGAGGCCCTGCTGACGCTGTCCCGGCCTGACCAAGCTGAACCACCTTCGAGGCCCTGCTGACGCTGTCGCGGCCTGACCAAGCTGAACCACCTTCGAGGCCCTGCTGACGCTGTCGCGGCCTGACCAAGCTGAACCACCTTCGAGGCCCTGCTGACGCTGTCGCGGCCAGACCGAGCCGAACCACCTTCGAGGCCCTGCTGACGCTGTCGCGGCCTGACCGAACTGAACCATCTCCGAGGCCCTGCTGACGCTGTCGCGGCCTGACCGAGCTGAACCATCTTCGAGGCCCTGCTGACGCTGTGGCGGCCTGACCCCTTGAACTATCCACGCACCAGTTGGTGCCAAGACTGTCCCGCTACCCCCTATCCCCGAAACCAAGACTTTACGGATCCCTCGATCCTTGCCTGCTAACCTGCAAAGGACTTGCCTTAATTGCGTATATAAAGATTCTTGTGAATATTCCTCTTGCGTGGTGTCCGTCTGTAGGTAGTGTGATTGCTCCGCTGTCACGATTGTAGGAGAGGAGCCTCGCCAAGGAGGCCTCCCTACGGCGCTCGGCCATTTCCATACAGAGAGGTGGGTCTCGGGGCGGACAGTCAGACACCTTCTGTCTCCCCTGGGGTCGCCTTTCCAACATTGGTGGCAAGCGACGGGATCCGAGCCCGCGCAAATCTTACAGCGAGTAACTCGCCACTACTAACAGACCCACAACCACGATGACTACTAAAGAAGCCGGAACAACCGCAGAATTCCAGAAAGAACTACTAGAGGAGTACACCCATAAAGAACTCAAACAATTCTGCAAAGCCCTAGGTATCGCTACCACCGGACTAAGCACAAAAGACGATTTTAAAGACGCGTTACAAACATGGGTGGAGACCAGAGCGACCCCACCCCAAACCAACGAGGACATTGTCCTAGAAGTACCCCTGAGTACCGTCGTAGCCCCAGTGGAAGAAAGAACCGCCAACAAAGAACCGGGCCTCTCCCACGAAGACGCCCGGGAGCGAGAGAGGAGCCGGCTCCACAAACTAGAGCTCGCCCGACTCCGGCTGGATGGAGAGCTTCAATTAGCAGCAAAGAAAATGGCCATTGAACAACTACGATTAGAGGGAGATCTGGAAGAGAGGCGGAGGCAAAGAGAATTGGACGAAAAAAAGCTCACGTACGAACACGAGCGTGGCCTCAAAGAACTAGAGATCAAAGCCAAGCTCGAAGAGGCTGGCGCCGCGGTAATCCGGAACCCTCCACCTCCTGCCGACCCGAAGGTCCACATTCCCAAGGATATCGTCAAGGAATACTACAAAAATGACGATATCCAGCAATGGTTCAAGGCGTATGAGGTTGCCATGACCGCGCACCGCATCCCGCGAAAAGATTGGGGTGCCGGTTTGTGGGGGAGATTCGTCAGCGAAGGAAGAGACACCCTGCTAGAGCTGGCCGAGGACGTGATGTCCTCCTATGACCACATGAAGGACGCCCTGCTCACCCGGTATGGCCTCACCCCCGAGATGTACCGACAGAGGTTCAGAGACTGCAAAAAGATTCCCGGTACCACATGGGTGGAGTACGTAAACTTTCATAGCCGGGCCCTGGAAGGATGGATAAAGGGCAGCAAAGTGTCCACCTACGAGCAGCTATTCGACCTCATCGTTTGGGAGCACCTCTCCAACAACTGCTTTGTCGAGCTCAGGCAGCATCTCCTCGACAGTAAGCTGACCGAGCCCCGAAAACTCGCCGTCGAGGCAGATCGATGGGTGAGCACCCGGGTCCCCCGGACCCCGATAGGAGAAACGGGACGGAACGGCCAGGGGCACCCCCGCCAGCGTGGCGGCGGAGGAGGCCAGAACAGGAGCCGAGACTTCCCGTCTGCCCCGGGCCGGAGTCCGCCTCGGGGGTCCCCCCAGAAGCACACTTCGCCATTCCTGACCAGAAGAGGGCCCCACCGGCGCGGCCGGGGCCCCACCCGAACATTACTTGCCACAGATGCCAGCGGACCGGTCACTATGCCAGTGACCCCCTCTGCCCCATGAATAGGCTGTGGGGTTTTAGGTTTAAACCTATAATAACTGATAAAACCCCACTGAAAGAGAAATAGCCCTCACCAGTGTAAATATATAAACACTGAAAAAACACCTGCACAGCCACAAACTAAATGCCATTCACAGAAAGGAAAAAGAGAGTAAAAGAGTCATTTTTTTTCTTCCTGAAGGGGCAAATACAATGTAACTTTGTTATACAAGCTAACAGCAAGAAAGACTGGGCTAACATTATTCTGCTTGAGTTTTGATGTTTAGGGATGCCACTACAATATTGTTTCTTCTTTCTTTTGCTTTTTTCTGTTTTGTGGTCTTTGGTCTAAAGATGCAGGTTTTAGAAGCATGTTTTTGGTCTCATTTAATTATTTTATAAACTGTAGAGCATCAGGAAATATCAAAATCATATTTAATATTTTGGCTGTGTTTGATTCTTTCACTGATAGGTAAAATGGCTGGTTTCATAAGAATCTTTCCTAATATGTGTCATCACATTTACCCACAGAGAGTGGGTAAAAGCCCTTAATACAACAGCCCACAGTTGTTTCTAGTGGGTCAGTATTGATAGTAGGTGAATTGCCAACACCTCAAGCTTTAAACATTCAAGTATGTATTAAGAGGGCTATCACCAAGCATCTGGGATAGTGGTGAAAACATGACATCAGACTTTTAGAAAACATGGAACGCAGTGTCACTTGGAATGCTCTGCAAAAAAGGTTCTTTCCAAGTTCAACAAAATTGGAGTGATATTGTTTGTATTTGCAGTGATTCAGCTACGTATATGAAAAAGTTGTGTGATGACCTGTCAAAATTGATACCAGAGCTGAACTGATTCCCTGTAGGAGATCCTTGCCACTTGTTAGATGGTATGCTGAAAGCATCTTTACAATCTTCAGAGTTAATGAGGGATGTTATTGACTTTTTAGTCCATTCTGGTACTCCTTGAGAGTAGGTTGGCCGACAACTTCAGTGACTTTGGCACAGCAACATGTTCCATGTTAGATTGCTTGCCACTTGGTAAGCAAATCAATGTTGAAGAGCAATTCAGGAATGTTTATACAATGTATGAGAAATGGCTTGCAATGATGCATAGAAATGTCCCTTCACCACAAATGGCATTTGAAGTCAATCAAACCTCACTGTGGTACTATGTACAAGTTCCAGATCCCTTCAGTAAAGGGGAATATCCTCAGTAGTTTCAAAAGTGCTGCTTCATTTTTGACCACTTCAATAACTCTGCGGGCAAAAGCGCCCAGCTCAATGAGAATGTTGCAGAACCTGCACTGAGAATCGCAATGTTCAAGTACACCAGTATTAGCATGGAAAGCTATGTCAGTGACCAGAATTAGCAAACTGTGTACTGGCTGTTTTGGCGTTGCCTGTTTCAAGTGCCAATGTTTTGAGGGACTTATCACAGATAAAAGTTTACATAGGGAGAAAAGAGCGAGCATGCTTGACCAAAGACTCACTGAAGAAGTATTGTATGGTGTACTACGATAAGTTTAATTTGCAAAAATCTATTTGGACCTCATATACACTATACATACATTGTCTATATACCATGTTCTAACAGTGCAGTAAGCAAGCAATAATAAAAGCAAAACGTTCCATAAACACCGGAAAAACACTTTTTTTTTTGTTTTTAGTGGCGCGAAAATGTGTAACCACTGATAACAACTGTTTTTTAAGGTATTGAAATCACTGAAAAAACTCCACCAGAATTTACCAAAAATAGAAACTGAAAACAGGAAAGCCTACCCATGAACCAGCGCCCCGCACCACCGGGCCTCCGACCCGCCAGTTCGCTGCGGCGGCCCTGGGGGAAGGGGGAGAAGAAGACGAAGAGGTCTACAACGAAGATCAGACCGAGTATGTACCGGCCGCCATGGCCCTAGCCTGCCTGGGCGAAAGAGACATGGTCCCCCAGGCCCGCTACCGAGGAACACCCAAAAGTACCGTCAGTGGGTCCACATCAATGGACGACGGACCGAAGCCCTCCGAGACACGGGAGCCAGTGTGACGGCCGTCCGCTGCCACTTGGTGACCCCAGAACAGATCATACCAAACGTGCGATGCCCCGTGAGGGCCGCCGACAACTCCGAAACTCTGTCAGATGGCCCGAATCCCCTTCGAGTGGGGGGGGGGCACCCTCAAAGTGACCGTCCGGGGCGACGCCCCCGTGGACTGCCTCCTTGGAAACGACCTCGAGAGCTCTCCCTGGGCCCAAGTCGAACGGAGAGAGCATCTAGGGATGATGGGACTACCAGAGTGGGTCTGCGCGACGACCTGGTCCATGACTGCCCGGGCCCTGGCGGCACCCGAGGCCACCCCGACTGAAGAGCCAGAGTGGCCCGCGCCCCCACCGCCCGCAGTCCATGAAGAATCCGACCCCGAGCCCGAGCCATCGGAGCATGACCAAGAAGGCAGCGCCGAACTCAGCGACATCCCCGAACTAGCCCAATGGCGCCAAGAGGGTGGTCCCACCCGATAACAATTCCGGCAGGAACAAAAGGCCTGCCCCTCCCTCGAGGGGACCTGACAGCAAGCCACCGCCCAAGCTGCCGGGGACACCTCGGGGTCCCACTGGGTCTACTGGGACCACGGCCTCCTATACAGTGAACAGAAAATTGCCGAGCTAGGGGCCAGCCGAGTGTTGGTGGTCCCCCTACGATTCAGAGACTTCCTTTTGAACCTGGCACACAATGTGCCCCTCGCCGGGCACCTGGGGCAGGACCAAACTTACAGCCGCCTGGTGACCCATTTCTACTGGCCGAAGATGCGCAACGATGTGCGTAACCACTGCCGCACCTGCCCGACATGCCAAGCCAGCGGAAAGAGCGGAGGGAAGGTGAAGGCCCCGCTCCAACCCTTTCCAGTAGTGACCACTCCCTTCGAACGAGTGGGGATAGACAACGTGGGGCCCCTGGACCCCCGAACCTCGCAAGGGCATCGCTTCATCCTCGTCCTGGTGGACCATGCCACCCGTTATCCCGAAGCCATCCCCCTACGAACCATAACGGCTCCCGTGGTGGGCCGAGCACTGATGGAGATATTCTCCAGAGTGGGGTTCCCCCGAGAAGTCGTGAGCGATCGGGGCACAAACTTTATATCAAAGTATATGCGGTCCCTGTAGCAACAGTGCGGGGTCACGTATAAATTCACCACCCAGTATCACCCCCAAGGGAATGGACTTTTGGAGTGGTTTAACCGGACACTCAAGGGGATGATCCAGGGCCTAGAAGAGCCCCTCCGCCGCAAATGGGACGTCCTGCTGCCCTGCCTCTTGTTCGCCTATCGGGAGGTACCACAAATCCCTGGGCTTCAGCCCCTTTGAACTCTTGTACGGGCACCCTGTCCGAGGGCCCCTCAGCCTGGTCAAAGAAGGCTGGGAAACTACAGTCCAAGACGCACCGCCGGATGTCTACAGGTACCTCCTGACCCTCCGAAGCCAGACTCGGAAGTTCCGGGCCCTTGCCGAGGCCAATCTTGAGGCCAGTCAGGAGGACATGAAACGCTGGTATGACCAGAACTCTTCATCCATCGAGTTCGAGCCGGGCCAGCGGGTCTGGGTCATGTCCCCGGTCGAACCTTGTGCCCTCCAGGACAAATGGTCGGGCCCCTTCAAAGTGATCGAGCGCAAGAGCCCTGTCACCTATCTCGTGGACATGGAGTCCCCCCGAAACCCCCTACGGGTTCTGCACGCCAACCGGCTCAAGCCTCATTTTGCCCGCACAGAACTGAGCCTGCTGCTAGCTACCGACGATGGGGCCGAAGACGACTCCGAGCCCCTGCCCGACTTCCTAAGGTGCGCTGAGAAAGACGGCTCCGTCGAGGGAATCTCTCTCTCCTCCGACCTGACCCCAGTGCAACGCCGAGACTGCCAAGAACTGTTGGGGCGATTTACGGACCTGTTCTCCCTCACCCCCGGGGTGACCCAGTGGTGTGTCCACGATGTCGACACCGGGGACAGCCAGCCAGTGAGACACCGGGCCTACCGAGTTCCCGACGGAGTTCGGGCCTGCATCCAGACAGAAGTTACCAAGATGCTGGCCCTGGGGGTGGTCGAACCCTCCGACAGTCCCTGGGCCAGCCCAGTGGTCCTGGTCCCCAAAGCCGCCGCACCTGGCACCCCTCCAGAACTCAGGTTTTGTGTCGACTACCGGGGACTGAATGCTGTTACCAGAACCGACGCACATCCCATCCCCCGGGCCGATGAACTAATCGACCGCCTGGGAGCCGCCAAGTACCTCAGTACCTTCGACCTCACAGCCGGGTACTGGCAGATCGGCCTCAGTCCAGGCGCCCAGGAGCGGTCGGCATTCTCCACACCCGATGGCCACTTCCAATTCAAGGTGATGCCCTTCGGCATGAAAAACGCCCCAGCCACCTTCCAGAGACTGGTGAACAAAGTGCTGGCGGGGCTAGAAGGATTCAGCGCCGCCTATCTAGACGACATTGCAGTATACAGCCTCCACTGGGCCGAGCACCTGACCCACCTCTGGGAGGTCCTGACGGCCCTCCGCCGGGCCGGACTAACTGTGAAAGCCAGCAAGTGCCAGATAGGTCAAGGATCCGTGACCTACCTGGGACACCAAGTGGGGAGCGGCCACGTGGCTCCCCTCCAACCCAAGATTGACGCCATCGTGGCCTGGGAGCCCCCGGTCATCCAGACAGCCGTCCGGGCCTTCCTGGGGCTCACTGGATATTATCGGCGATTCATCAAGAACTATGGGAGCATTGTGGGGCCCCTCACGGAACTGACCTCGAAGAACCGGCCACAAAAAGTACAATGGACACCCACGTGTCAGGTGGCCTTCGAGACTTTGAAAACAGCCATGTGCACCGCCCCTGTGCTCCAAGCCCCTGACTACAGCCGGGAGTTTGTAGTCCAGACCGACGCTACGGAGCACGGCATCGGGGCGGTCCTATCCCAGATTGACCCCGAGGGGATTGACCATCCCGTGGCCTTCATCAGCCGGCGGCTGCTGGCCAGAGAGCAGCGATGGAGCACCATTGAGAGAGAGGCCTTCGCCGTCGTATGGGCCCTCAAGAAACTCAGGCCCTACCTCTTCGGTACCCACTTCCAGGTCCAGACTGACCACCGGCCCCTGCGGTGGCTGATGCAGATGCGTGGCGAAAACCCAAAGCTGCTGCGCTGGTCCATCTCCCTCCAAGGGATGGACTTCACGGTGGAGCATCGCCCTGGCGACGACCACGCCAATGCAGACGGCCTGTCCCGATTCTTCCGCCTCGACGAGGAGAATCCCCAGGAAGATGGGTGACTCTCCCCGCTTTCAGCTGGAGGGGACGTGTGTTGGACTCGGCCTCGTGGCGTGGTCCTACCCCTCCCGCATGGCGGGCCTGGGACGACATCGGCCCTCCGTCGACCCGCTGTCGACCCCCCTGAACACGAACCCTCGACAAGAGCAGCCCCCCTGGCAACCCACGGCTCTCCCCCCTGGGACCCCGGCGGACCCTGCTCGCCAACCCCGCCGGTCTGGCGACCATGCCAGGCCACCATTTCCGGCCCGACTCCATCTTGGACCCATCACGTCCCGAGCACGTGGCCGCAGCCAGCTCTGGCCCCGGCCTCAGCGAAGCCCCGACATCGAGGCACCAAGATCCTCCCGGGTGGTAGAGTGGCCACTTGGCGGAGCCCGGAAGAGGGGAGTTTCGAGGGGCCTCCAGCCGTCCCCGGACGCCTGGTATCAATCGCCCTTCAGCCTCCCTGGGCGCTGGCTCCATCCCCCTGCTGGGTGTCTGGACACCTTCATCCCGGCCCCTCTGCACCCCAGGCGCGAGGGTCCGGACATCAAAGGACTCCAGTCCTATATCTGGGCCAGCCCTGGATTAGGACTTCAGTTGTATCCTGGAGTCGAAGCCCTGCTGACCTCGTCGCGGCTGATCCTGATCCGAACTCTTGCACCCGGAACCTTCGAGGCCCTGCTGACGCTGTCGCCGCCTGACCAAGCTGAACCACCTTCGAGGCCCTGCTGACGCTGTCGCGGCCTGACCAAGCTGAACCACCTTCGAGGCCCTGCTGACGCTGTCGCAGCCTGACCGAGCCGAACCACCTTCGAGGCCCTGCTGACGCTGTCGCGGCCTGACCGAACTGAACCATCTCCGAGGCCCTGCTGACGCTGTCGCGGCCTGACCGAGCTGAACCATCTTCGAGGCCCTGCTGACGCTGTCGCGGCCTGAACCCTTGAACTATCCACGCACCAGTTGGTGCCAAGACTGTCCCGCTACCCCCTATCCCCGAAACCAAGACTTTACGGATCCCTCGATCCTTGCCTGCTAACCTGCAAAGGACTTGCCTTAATTGCGTATATAAAGATTCTTGTGAATATTCCTCCTGTGTGGTGTCCGTCTGTAGGTAGTGTGATTGCTCCGCTGTCACGATTGTAGGAGAGGAGCCTCGCCAAGGAGGCCTCCCTACGGCGCTCGGCCTATTCCATACAGAGAGGTGGGTCTCGGGGCGGACAGTCAGACACCTTCTGTCTCCCCTGGGGTCGCCTTTCCAACATCTGCCCTAAGATCAGGCAGGATCGGACCGAACCTGGGACACAGAGGGCAGTACGCCCTCTGCTCACCAACACTTCTGAGAAGCGTGCTGATACCGTAATGAGATGTTTAAGTTATCCACAAAAAGCGCATATGGTCCTGCAACTCTGCCGTGCATGTTCCCGATCACAGGCCGGGCCGCATAAGGGTCAAATGCACCGGGAGATGGGCCATACCCCCGAATCGGTACTTACTGGTTAGGTGCCGGAGCGGTCAGCGGAATCTCCACCTCTTCCTCCTCGTACTCCGGCCCGTCTAGAGAGTCAGGCTCCTCCGCAGCTCCGGAGGCTCTAGGCACGCACCAACATTTGGAACAACCGGCAGCCATGTTAGGTAAGGGAAACTAATCAGTTCTGACATCTCGCTAAAACAGGCTACAGCTGCATCAGTCGAAAAGATCTTGCGCGGTTCTGGTGCTTTGAGGACAATGAGTTTTCAAATAGAAATAAAAAGACTGTCCACGAAGTATCTTAAACATCACAGATAAAGCGATCTCATGCCACGCCACGTCTATCACTGAATGCTCCTTAACGAGTGAAGACATACTTACCAGGGTGGCTTCACGTCCTGATTTCGGCCGGTCCGTTAAGTATAGTGTTCGATAACACCTATTATTGTATGAACCAAAAACTCCCAGTTGTTATTTGGAAAAAAACTACACGTGACAGTGAAGGGCGGGTGCGAGTAGTCGCCGGCCCCGCCGGTTAGGTCCAGCACCTCGTTGTCCCCGAAGTCATCCTCCTCCCAGGGCCTTCTCTCGGCCGGGTCCTCGTCCTCCTCATCCTGTGGCTCCCGGTGCACAGGCGGCGGCAGTTAGGCCCGCTCCCCGGTGTCAAGGAAGCCGCCGCTGGAGGAAATTGAACGGGGACTCAGTGGGGGGCCGCTCTTCCATGGCCGAGGCGGCGGTTGGAGGGACTCTGAGGCCGGACGGTGACTGGAGCCTGCTTCTGCTGCCGGGGCCAGTGGGGGAGTGGTGCCGTGCACGACCGGCTCACAGTGCGAAAAGGGGGGAGGGAGAGCAATCACGCCCCGGTGACAAACAAAACCACGGCGGAGGCCAGCTGGGGGCACCGGGACACCCCCATGTTTCTCCGAGGCGAGGCAGAAAAGCCTCTGAGAAACGCAGCGTCATTTTTGGATTCGGGGCGTGTTTTCCTTCTCTCCTCTTCCCATTGGCTGGAATGTAAAATTCCAGCCAATGGGAAGAGGAGAGAAAGAAAACAGAAAGAAGCTAAAAAAACAACCCCTCGAATCCGGGCTTGAACGGAGTGACGCCCCTCTCCTCCAATGGCTGGCCTCCGTTTAGGAAGCCAGCCAATGGAGAAGAGGGGTGGGTTCAAGCCCCCATACCGAAAAACAAAATTTCTCGCCAGCGAGACTGCGCAAGCGCAACCTACCCAGGCCGAGACCTAAAAAGTACCTTCGTTCAACAATATCAAGCTATTAAGATGAGAAATCACAAATTTTCTATCTCTTTCTTCCTTAAAATGGAGCACAGTTTTATGGACGAGGTGCAGAGCGTCTGGTAAGAGGCGTGTCCTCTATTTTCTGCAGTGCAGAGGGGCAAACTAGAGCTATGAAACTATCACAACTGCACGGTCTTCTGATCCTTGTGCCTTGAAAATTACCGCAGCCAAATGATGGTACATATGTCAGGTGGAACTGGGGTGAGGGTTGCTGCAAAGCATTTCTCATGGATTTTCTAACATTCATTCTGTCGTCCAGTAGATCTCAGGACAGTGGACTTTCCTTTCAAGACTGAATATGAAATTGTCTTTGCAAGCAAAAAACACGCTATGATTTGTGTTCTAAAGACTGGTCGAACTGCCAAGCTTGCAAACACAACGTTTATGGCAATGCACAGCGAGGCTTGGCAAGCCGTGCCCTGGACAACGCTTTGCGGTAGATAGGGTCCACAGCTTAAAGATGGCACCAATGGCTTTATCTGGTAAATATCGAGTTTCTTTTCAGTGATGACCAATTCAGTAGGAAGGGAGGGCATGCACACCAGTGGCTTATATGCCCTATAGCGGACTTTAAGGATGACCCCAGCGTTGGAGGATACTTGGCGATGGGATTGCATGGGTGCTTGAGGGGCCAGAAAAAGATTTAACTCAGAAGATAATTCCCGAATGGCCTCTTCCTGGGTGCATAACGCCTTTGGTATTTAAAACAGTTTTATATAGCGCTGGCAAGACCCAAGGGTATCAGAGCACTTTACAGGCAAAAGATAAAAACAAATATACTTAACAGATCAAACAAAGGAGAGGCAGGTTATGAGAACAAAAAGTAAAGGAGCAATAAATATAAATCAAAGGTATAGGCAGTAACCTTAAGAACCGGTCAGGGCGATTGGATGGAGGGGTAAGTGGGAAAAGTTGGAGTGGCAGAGGGAGGGTATAGGGTTGAGGAGTGGGTAAGGAGGAAGTAGGGAGGGCAGAGAACAGGTACGGGAGAGAAGTGGGCAGAAGTGGAAAGGAGGAAGGAGGAAGTTGTGGGAAGAAGAGCAGGGTTGGAGGGTCCGGAAAGAAGCAGAGGGGCAAAAAGGAAACATAAGGGGGAGGTTAAGAGAAACCCGGGAGGGAAACAGGATTAAGGACCCCAGTATTTGAGGAGAAGCTGTCGTTTAAGATCTTTTTTGAAGCTGAAGTATGAGGGGTTGCAACGTAGATCTTTGGGAAGAGAGTTCCAAATGTTGGGCGAGTTGCAGGAGAAAGAGCGTGCTTGAGTTGATTTCTTTTTAACCAAGGGGTGGACCAGCATGAGGGCATTGGAGCTTCTCAATTCTCTGGAGCAGCCGGCTATGTGAATTTTTTGGGAGAGATACAGTGGGGTTTGAGGGTGCAAGGCCTTATGCGTAATAAAAGCGTTTTTGTTGGTGTATCTGCCATCCAGTGGGAGCCATTGGAGATCTTTGAGGATGGGCGAGATGTGATCCCGCGTCTGAGAATCGGTGATAAGCCTGGCCGCAAGGTTCAAGACTGACTTGATTGGGGCTAGATGGACTATAGGAGTACCTAAGAGCAGAGCGTTTCCGTAGTCAAGTCTGGAGAGAACTAACGATTGTACGACACATTTAAAGTCATCAGCAGGGATGAAAGGTGAGATTTTTTTGAGGTGGAGAAGTGAAAAGAGTGCTCCTTTGGCAGCACTTTTTATGGGAGGGGAAAGGCTGATGTTTTGGTCGATGCTAATACCGAGAGATTTGACTGAGTTAGAAAAGGAAAGGGAGCAGTTGAGACCATTTAGGTCAGAGAGCCAGTGTTGCATGGGGAGACGGTTATTTTTAGGGGCAAAGAGAATGATTTCAGGTTTTTTTAGGGTTGAGTTTCAGGTGGTTGTGATGGAACCATTGTTGGATTTCGGTCAGGGTGTCATTGAGATGCAGAATGTCAGAGTGGGATTTAATTTTACAATAAAGTTGGGTGTCATCAGCATAGAGGTGATAGTTGACACCTGCTTTCTTTAGAATGAGGGTGAGGGGCTCCATGAAGAGGTTAAAAAGAGAGGGAGAGAGAATAGATCCCTGTGGTACACCAAGGGATACAGATGTAGGTTTCGAGAGGCAACTGCTGATTTTGATTTGTTGGGATCTGTGCTGGAAGAAGGAGGTGAACCATTTAAGAACGGGACCATTGAGGCCAAAGCTATCTTTGAGGGTATTGAGTAGGGCAGAGTGGTTGACAGTATCGAAGGCTGCAGAAAGGTCAAGAAGGATGAGAAGGGAAGCCTCTCCCTTGTCAAGGGAGTTGTGGATGTCATCGACAATGTTGAGCATTGCAGTTTCCGTGCTACAACCCTTTCGGAAGTCAATGTGATTATCCAGTTGGAGCAGGACGCATTTTTCGAGTGCTTTAGAGAGAAGGGGAAGATTGGAGATGGGGCGAAGATTGTTAAGGTCGTTAGAGTCGGCTGTAGCATTTTTAAGGATGGGTGAAATTTGGCCCAGCTGGAGGGAAACAGGGACACAACCCGAGGTCAGGGATGAGTTGATGGTAGTCCAATAAGGAGTGATGATATGCTTAAGGTCTTGAACGATATTGGAAGGGAGAGGGTCCAGGGTATGAGAGGAGGGCTTGAGCTTGGAGATGATGTTGAGAACTTCTAGCTCAGAAACTGGGCTAAAATGAAGTCAGGATGCATTGTTTTTTGGCTGTGCGCTAGGGAGGAAAAGATCTTGGGGGGTGGCAGTGAGTGGGTGAAGAGCAGGATCAGAGGGGGGGGGGGGGAGGATCAAGACGAGGCGAAGGTAATAAGGGTGTCAAGGGTAAGAGGACAGGGAGGGGTGGGCCACCTTGCGGTGGGGGATTGGAGGCAAAGGATGCGTCGATCTTGGCAATTTTTTCGGAGAAGAAATTCGCAATTAGTTCACAATTTTCTGTGGTGGCGGTCAACTTGGGGGTGGCGGACGCAGATTGTTTTTTGATGATGTTAAATAATTCCCTGGGTCTATTCTTGGCTCGATCCAGTTGAGCGCGGAAAAAGGAGGCCTTTTCACTAAGAATGTGTTTTTTGTACTTGTACCTAGCTGACCTAAGGAGGGCAAGGTTCGAGGGAGTGCACGTCTTTCATTGTTAAGTTCAGCATTAAACCAGGACTTGGAAGGGATGTTTTTTAGCGGTTTAAGTTTGGCTGGTGCTATTTGGTCAAGGATTTCAGTGATTCTTTTGTTGTAGTGTTCGGTTATCTCGTGAGCATATTGAGAGGGAGGGGGTAGCTGAAGTTTGGCTTTGAGTGAGGATTCTAATGCGCCAGGGGGGATAAGGTGAAGGTTTCTGGTTAGTTTCTTAATTTTCAGGTTAGTGGTGGGAGGGGGAGGAGTGAATCTATTAATCGTGAATAGGATGAGGTGATGGTCCGACCAATCGATGGGGACAATGTTCGAGAGGGAGGCTACATCTTTACTGGTGATGATCGCATCTAGCGTCACTCCTTTGTCGTGTGTAGGAGACTGGCAAAGTTGAATCAAGTCAGTAACATCAAGGAGATCATTTAGGGTTAAAACCGAGGGGTCATGATTGTTGTTCCAGTGAATATTGAAGTATGAAGTATGAGGTATGAACTGTATGGAATATGGTACTTACCAGTATGCATAAATGTCAGCAGCCCTACATGCCAAGAACAGATGCATACTGGTAAGTAGCATATTCCGTTCGAGGCATGTGGGCTGCTGAATTTATATCTATGCATAGAATAAATAGTAGTACCCTCCTTAGCGGCGGTTGCCCGTGCCAGCTGCAGCAGTCTGAAAGAGAGTTCTGAGAACAGCCTGACCTACAGCAGCTTGCTGGTTTGAGTGCACATCCACGCAGTAGTATTTGGTGAATGTGTGTATGGTGGTCCATGTGGCTGCTCTACATATGTCCTCTAGAGGAATGTTACCTAGGAAAGCCATGGATGCCCCCAACTTGCGTGTGGAATGCGCTCTTGGGGGAATTGTCAACGTGCGTTTAGCCTTTAGATAACAGATTTGGATGCACTTAACAATCCATCTGGCTATACCTGATTTAGAGATTGGGTTGCCCTTGTGTTGTGGAGAGAAGGCAACGAACAGTTGTTTAGTTTTCCTGAAATCTTTAGTCCTGTCGATGTAATACAGGAGAGCTCGTTTAACATCTAGTGTGTGTAGTGCTCTGTCAGCTACTGAATCAGGATTTGGGAAGAATACAGGTAGTTCCATAGTTTGGTTGATGTGGAACTGAGACACTACCTTGGGCATAAATTTAGGGTTGGTGCGCAGCACAACCCTATTAGCATGAATTTAGATGAAAGGCTCCTGAATAGTAAGGGCTTGGAGCTCGCTAACGCGTCGTAGCGACGTAATTGCCACCAGAAAAGCCACCTTCCACGTGAGAAATTGTATCTCACAAGAGTGAAGAGGTTCAAATGGCGGGCCCATGAGCCTGGTGAGGACTATGTTGAGGTTCCAGACAGGCGAAGGCGGGTGTCTTGGAGGAATGACCCTTTTCAGTGCCTCCATGAAAGCTTTAATGGCTGGCACTCTGAAAAGGGACAGATGCTGTCTATTTTGAAGATAAGCCGCCATTGCAGCTAAATGTATCCTGATGGAACTATACGCTAGATTACACTTGTATAGGTGCAGCAAGTAACCTATGATGTGTTGTGTGGAAGCATCAAGTGGATTTACGTTATTATTGGAGCAATATATAGCAATATATAACAAAACGCTTCCATTTTGCCGCGTAGCAGGCCCTGGTGGTAGGTCGCCTAGCCTCCTTTATGATGTCCATACAGTCAGGAGGCAGGTTCAGGTAGCCAAACTATGACCTCAGGAGCCATATTGCAAGGCTCAACTGCTGCGGATCTGGGTGCTGAATGTCTCCATGGCTCTGCGTGAGGAGACTGGGGGTGAGACGTAGGCGTTGGTGTTGAACCACGGAAAGTTCCAGGAACGTGGTGTACCACGCCTGCCGTGCCCACGTTGGAGCAACCAGGATGAGCGTCATGGAGTGTTGCCTCAGTTTGCGTGCCACCAGTGGTATTAGCGGTGCTGGAGGAAAGGCGTACGCAAATCTGTTCGACCAGTTCATCCAAATCGCATTGCCCTGAGACTGCGGGTGTGGGAACCTGGCGGCGAATGTGCGGCATTTTGCGTTTTCGTGAGTGGCGAATAGGTCGATCTCTGGATGACCCCACTGCTGGAAATATGGGTGGAGCACTGAGGGATGGATCTCCCACTCGTGCATCTGATGGCTGTGTCTGCTGAGCAGGTCCGCTATCTGGTTGTCCCTGCCTGGGAGAAACATGTTCCTCTGAATGGCCCACTTCCACAAGCACTGTGCCAGGTGCGACAATTGTGGAGAGTGTGTCCCCCCCCTGTTTCTGGATGTAATACATCGCAGTCATGTTGTCCGTCCGGATCAGCACGACTTTGTTGCAGGGATGCAATTTGAACGCCTTCATTGCCATGAAGATCGCCATCAGTTCCAGCAGGTTGATGTGCATCCCCACTGTATAATGGAGAACATGCGCTCCCCAGCCCTGGAGAGATGCGTCCGTTGTCAGCACTATCTGTGGTACAGGCTCTTGGAACGGTCGGCCCCTGCAAAGGTTTTGTGTGTTCCACCAATGCAGAGAGTTGTATGCACGATCGGTCACCAACACTAGGTCTTTTAAGTGCCCTGAGCCTGGTTCCACTGGCGTGCCAAGCATTCCTGAAGCGGACGCATGTGTAGCCTCGCGTGCGGGACCACAAATATGCCATCATGCCTATCAGTTGCATGAACACCTGCGCTGGGAGTGAGCGTTGTGGCCTGAATTTTTTAATCAGCACGTGCATGCTGTTGACCCTCACTGAGTTTGGCTGCGCTTTGGCAGCGAGCGTGTTTATTTCGGCGCCCAGGTACTGCTGTACCTGTGCGGGCTGAAGGTGGGACTTTGGGTAATTGAGTGAAAATCCTAGACTGTGCAAGAGGTGGATTGTGCGTGACATGTGGTTGGCACACTGCTGGGCCGACTTTGCTTGCACCAGCCAGTCGTCCAGATACGGGTAGACATGGATGTGTTGTCTCCGAAGATGCGCGGCCACAGTCGCTAAGCACTTCGTGAACACCCTGGGGGCTGTAGTGACCCCGAAAGGCAAGACCTTGAACTGGTAATGCTGGTTGTTGATGGTGAACCTGAGGTATTTCCTGTGACTGGGGTGAATGGCAATGTGGAAGTATGCATCCTTTAGATCCAGGGTGGCTAGGAAATCTCCTTGACGGAGCAACGGGAGAACCTGCTGTAATGTTAGCATGTGAAAGTGTTCTGACAGGATGTATACGTTTAGAGGCCTCAGGTCGAGGATGGGCCTGAGAGACCCGTCCTTTTTGGGGACTAAGAAGTACAGTGAATACACCCCTTGTCCATGTTGTTCCAAAGGCACGAGTTCTATGGCCCCTTTTTGCAGCATGGACAAGACCTCCTGCTGCAATAAGTGCATGTGCTCGGCGGACATAGGACGGTGCCTTGGAGGGATGTTGGGTGGAGTGGAGGTTAATTCTAGACAGTAACCGTGTTCTATAAGTTGTCTCACCCACCTGTCCGTGGTAATGCTTTCCCAGACTGGCAGGAACTGTTGGAGTCTCCCCCCGACGGGTGTTATATGGTCGGGGGGCAGTGACAAGGCGTCACTGTTTGTTAGCGGCCGAGGATCTGGCATTTTTATTTCCACGTCCTCTGCCCTTGGTGCTGTTTCCACAATATCCACCCCTATTGTTCGAGTTATAGGTGGTTTGTGTGCCACTTTTGGTGTATTGTCCTTGTTGTGACGCCTGACCTCTAGAAGCTCCCCTGTTACCGGAGCGACGAAAGGAACCGCCCCATAACTGCTGAGACTGCAGAGCTCCCATGGATTTCGCAGTTTCAGTGTCTTTTTTAATCTTCTCAAGAGTGGTGTCCTCTGGACCAAACAGGAAGTCAGGGTTAACTGGCTGATTGAGTAGGGTAGTCTGGATTTCAGCTTTAAAACCAGAGATACAGAGCCAGGCATGCCTCCGGAGCATAACGCTAGTGTTTATGGCTCTTGCCGCTGTGTCAGCTGCATCTAATGCGCACTTAATGGACGCGTTGGAGATCAGCTTCCCCTCCTGTATAAGCATTTCTGCCCCCTCCTTATAAGTATCAGGCAGGTGTTGCATGAGCTGCTCTAATGTGTCATAGTGTGCCCTGTCATATCTTTCTAACAGGGCTTGTGTATTGGAGATCCTCCAAATATTAGCAGCTTGAGCTGCTACACGTTTCCCAGAGGCTTCTAAGATCTTTGATTCTTTGTCCAGGGGAGGAGCATCACCAGTTGTCTGAGAGTTTGCCCGTTTGCGAGCATTAGCCACCACTAAGGAGTCCAGCGGGAGTTGGCCCTTGATGTAGGTAGGGTCCACGGGCGCAGGCCGGTACTTCTTTTCAATGCGGGGGTTCACCACCCTTGCTTTAGTGGGCTCCTTAAAAATGTCACTGGCATGTTTGAGCACACCCTTGAGCATAGGCAGAGTCTTCATGGACCTCTCTGATGTGGAGAATGTATCGAAAAGAAAGACCTCCTCCACGGAGTCAGCGTGCATATCCACGTCATGGTTAAGCGCTGCCCTCTCAATTAGGGCGTTGAAAGCGGCAGTATCTTCAGTAGGCGAAGTCTTTACAGCACAGGAAAGAGTATCAGGAGTGGCCTGAGGGTCAGGGTCCACAGAGTCAGCCCAAGCCTGGGACTCATCTGGGTCAGCATCCATGCCATAATTGAACTGGTCCTCATTGTCTCCCCCCTCCATATCCTTAGTGGCATATGTGGGGGAGTAGGTATAGCCCTGATCATATGAATGTGTGGGCTCAAAAAGAACAGGAGAGGTAGAAGAGTCCCTCTTTTTCTTCAGAGGTATTCTATAATGTTCCATAGGCGCATCAGGCCTGACTTTACGCTGGTAAACAGTGAGCCGACCTGATTCGGCGTCGATGTAGAGTTTTGATTGGTTGTCGTGGGACGGTGGCTGGAATACAACGTCTTCCGACCGAGGCTGAGTGGTTGCGGCACCGGACGTCGACTTGGCAGAGACGGTAGGCAGAGTATGCTGAGCAGTTTTAGGCCGCGCCGTCGGGGGAAGCCCGAACTTTATCGGAGTCAAGAGCATCGGCGACGGACTGACGGTTTTCGACGGAGGCGGTTTCCTCAATTGGACCGACTTTGACGGTTCAGCACGGTTGAGGCCGTGCGTCGATTCGAGTCGTTGTTGCTTTGCAGGAACGCCTTCTCGCTACGACGCGGCCGGGTGTTTCGATCCGACTTTATGCTTCGGGTCGAACGCCTTGACCAACATCGACTCCTTCAACATCGGATCGATGGACCGCTGGGCCTCGAGTCCCTTGGAAGAGCCGCCATCTTTGGAGCCGGAAGTCGACGTCGACGGGAGCGTGACGCGCTTCACAGCAGACACAGGCGTAGTCGATCCGATCTGCGGCTCTACGCCCCCTTTCGACCCCGAGGTGTGGAGTGCACGCTTTGACTTGGAAGGTTCCGAAGTCTTCGAGCCGATGGGTGTCTTAACCAGTTCCGGTTTCGATTTCGCTTCCTTCGGTTTCTCTTTCGATATCTCCACCGAGTGGGGCCTATCGACCGATGGCTCTTTGGAAATGTTCTTAGTCGGGCCCGGAAGCGGGACTAGAGAACGGTGTTGAAGATCTTGGCTAAGGCCTTCCGGCGATGCCTCGACCTGAGCCGTGGAAGAGTCTTTATGGGCCCCCGCAACTGCGGTTGGGCTTAGGTCTCCACCTGAGTCGTCGTCTCCGGTAGGTTGTACGTCGTCCCCTACCTCGACGATGTCTTCATCATGGACGTAGAGTTCTTCCTCGTCCTCGTTGTTGGTGGAGTCGGGCTCCAAAGCGGGATCCGAGTGCTCCGGATCCTCCGCATGAACAGTGTCTTCGTTGTCGCCACCGAAGATGTTCTCCGGGTCCGGTGCCGATTCCCGCGCCGACTGTCGTGCAGCGCGCCAAAGACGGAGAGTTTTCTTGGATCGAAATTTCGAACAGGCCATGCAGCTGGCCTCGTCGTGGTCCGGTGAGAGACATTTGTTGCACACCGGGTGTACGTCGATATGGGGATATTTCGAGTTGCAGACGGGGCAGCGCTTGAACAGGCTCCGTTCCATCGTCGATCGTCGAAGGGCCTGTAGCGTCGAAAGTCAAAAAATCTTCCGACGTCGAGTTCAAAGAACTGGAAGGTAAAAAGGCACCGAACGAAAGACAATACCGACGCCCCTAAGGCCTTTTGGCCTCGAAAAAGCAACTTTTAGAAGTTTCCGAACTTGAATCAAGAAGTACATCCGAACCCAATGGCGGAAAAAAACAATCTGAGCATGGAGGGGATGCCCATGCGCACTGTAGTCCAGGGGAGGAGCCACCTATCTCGTGATACTTCGAAAACTCTTCCAGGACAACAATGTGCAATCATCCGGACCCAACACTAGGCGGCGATCTATGCATAGATATAAATTCAGCAGCCCACATGCCTCGAACATGCCTTTTCTGGTATTGCTAGAATGGTGAATTTTTCTACACTATGTGAGAGGGGGTTGGTCTGAGGCACCGTTGGCGGCAGGCATTCGATCAATGTTTGGCATTTGTGATTTGTAAATAAATACGGATCCATGCAAGGATCCATCCCTGACATCCTCAAAGCTGGTCAGGTATCCCCATCCTTAAGAAAGTTTCAGCAGACCCAACTGACTTAACTATCGCCCGATATCTAACATCTCAACCCTTGCCAAACTACTTGAAAAGTGTGTCCACACACAGCTGAGTATCCACATAGACCGCTTCAACCTGCTAGACCAATTCCAATCAGGCTTTCGATCAGGACACAGCACTGAATCAGCCATGACCCACATAATTGATGATGCACTACAAATACTGGATCAAAACAAAGCCTGCTTTCTTATCCTCCTTGACCTATCCTCAGCCTTCGATACAGCCAAACACGACAACCTACTGGACCTCCTGAAGCATAGAATGGGGCTATCTGGAACAGTATTAAACTGGTTCACCTCTTTCCTCCAAAACAGAACACAAAGATTCAAGATCAACCAATCATTATCTAATTCCACCCCTGTCACTCTAGGAGTACCTCAGGGATCTTCTCTCTCCCCAACACTCTTCAATCTGTTTATGGAACCACTCACTGAGTTTCTCAACTCCGCAAATATCCAATATCACATGTACGCAGACGATACACAACTCTACATTAAGGTCAAATCTCTTGAAGACATCAAGTTCCTTAACTCAACGCTCAAAGATACACAGATCTGGCTAGCTAAGAACCATTTACAACTAAACACACTAAAAACAGAATTCCTCTTGATCACACCTCCCAACCAATCAACGATCATCCGCGAGTGGATGGAACACCTAACGGCACTAGACGGTCAACCTCTCATCATTGATTCTGCTAAATCTCTGGGAATAACCCTAGATGAAAAACTAAACATGCTGAAACACATCAGCGCTGCAACAAAGGGTGCAAATTTTCAGATTAACACACTAAGAAAACTCAAACCCTTCATTCCCACAAATGACTTCAAACAGGCAGTTCAATCTCTAGTAATTCCCAGAATTGACTATGGGAGTGTCGCACTCTGTGGTCTACCCAAATCAACAACCGCTCCTCTCAGAGCCTCTATCAATTCAGCAGCTAGACTCGTCACAGGCACCAAACACAACTGCCATATCTCCCCTGACCTTCAGGCCCTCAACTGGCTACCTTTTGAGGCCAGAATCCAGTTAAAAATCGCCTGTATGACACATAAGGCACTTCATCACAAAACCCCGAGATACCTAACGGACAAACTAGTTCTTTCAGGCGGCAACAGGTCTACCAGAAGCTCTAACAATCTTCTTCTAAAACCTCAACGCTTCTCCAAGAAAAAAACATACAATCGTACCTTCTCAGGAATGGCACCCAGGATTTGGAACGCTCTACCCCTAGAAACGAGACTTAACTCATCTACGGCCTATTTGAACAAGTTACTTACCTTCGGTAACGATATATCTGTAAGAAACAGTAGTTAGTATTAGATTCCTTACCTTAGAATATCCCCAGGCGTCAGTCTGGATCCGGAAACTTTTGCGTAGCAGTACCCCTGCGCGTCGGTAGGCGTCGTCTGCAGGCGTCCCCTGCGGCTCCGCGTCGTCGGCGTCGTGCGCCGTGATGACGTCGCTGGAGTATATAGACGCCGCCTCCGCGCGCTGACGTCAGTTCTTTGCACACAGCTTTTCCGCGCCAGAACACGCAGAGCCGTGTGAGAACTAACACTGGTGCCATTTGAAACTAGTGCCCTGAAAGGGATGTCCTTAACCCTAGGTATCAGTTCGCAGAACGGGGAGGACGGGTGGGGCGGTAAGGAATCTAATACTAACTACTGTTTCTTACAGATATATCGTTACCGAAGGTAAGTAACTTGTTCATCTGAAAGAAACAGGTTAGTATTAGATTCCTTACCTTAGAATAGATACCCCAGCAATACCAACCCCGGAGGTGGGTCTGCGAACCAATACAACCTACACCAGAAAGTCCTGGAGGACCGAACGGCCAAAGAAGCCGTCCCTCCGGACTTGACTGTCCAGGCAGTAGTGCCTCGCAAAGGTGTGCAGCGAGGCCCACGTAGCCGCCTGGCAAATGTCCTGCAAGGGGACTCCCCGGCCCAGGGCAGTAGAAGCCGCCGTAGCCCGAGTGGAATGGGCCCTCAGCCCAACAGGAGGCTCCTTCCGAGCCAAAGAGTAGCATGCTTTGATGCACAGGACGACCCACCGAGAGATGGTCCGCTTCTGTACCGCCCTTCCCTTCTTCTCACCCACGTAGCCAACAAACAGTTGGTCATCCATCCGGAACTGGCGTGTGCGATCCATGTAAAATGAAAGCGCACGTTTTGGGTCCAGACGATGGAGCCGCTCTTCATCCTTTGAAGGATGCGGAGGCGGGAAGAAGGAGGGCAAGGTGATGGACTGCCCAATGTGAAAAGCAGAGACTACCTTGGGCAGGAAAGAAGGTCTAGTCCGAAGAACCACCTTGTCAGGATGAACAGACAAGAAAGGAGGTTTAACAGAAAGAGCCTGGAGCTCACTCACTCTCCTGGCAGAGGTGATGGCCACCAGGAAGGCCGTCTTTAAAGTGAGAAGACGGAGAGGACAGGAATGAAGGGGCTCAAAGGGAGCGCACATCAGGAAAGTCAGAACCAAGTTCAAGTCCCACTGAGGCATCACGAACGGAGTTGGAGGATACATGTGCGTGATGCCCTTCAAGAATCTCAACACAATAGGGGACTTGAATAAAGATGGCTGATCAGGTAGCCTCAAGAAGGCGGAAAGGGCAGAAAGATAGCCCTTGATAGTGCCCAGAGCAGAGCCCTGCTGGGCAAGGGAAAGAAGGAAGAGGAGAACCTCAGACAGAGGGGCAGAAAGGGGATCCACAGCCTTTGCTGTGCACCATGCCACAAATCTGTTCCACCGGCAGGCGTATACCGACTTTGTGGAGGGACGCCTGGCTGCCAGAATTACATCACAGACTTCAGGAGGCAAGTCAAATGGCCTCAACTGTCGCCGCTCAATCTCCAAGCATGGAGGTGGAGACTGGACAGGTTCGGGTGGAGGACCGTCCCCTGCTGCTGCGACAGAAGGTCCTCCTGAAGGGGCAGGCGGATCGAGGGACCGACTGTCATGCTGAGTAGCTCGGGATACCAGTATCTTCGAGCCCAGTCCGGAGCCACAAGGATAACTTGGGCCCGGTCGCGCCTGATCTTCTTCAGCACTCTGGGCAGAAGTGGTATAGGCGGAAAGGCGTACAACAGACCGCAACTCCACTCGCGCCGAAAGGCGTCGCCGAGCGAGTGCCGTCTTGGAAACTCCAACGCGCAGAACTGATGACATTGCGCGTTCCCTTCTGTGGCGAATAGATCTAACCAAGGCTCTCCCCATTGCTGAAAGAGGCCTCTCGCCACGTCCGAGTTCAGACGCCATTCGTGATCCACCGAGCACCGACGGCTGAGTTCGTCCGCCCTGGCGTTCAGAGAACCTGCCAGGTGTTGAACCGTCAGAGTCACGCCCTGACGTTCCAGCCATTGCCAGAGACGCAGAGCCTCCTGGCAAAGGGTCCACGACCCCACACCGCCCTGTTTGTTGCAGTACCACATGGCGGTGGTGTTGTCCGTGAACACCTGCAGTACACTCCCGTTGACAAAGGGGAGGAATGCCTTCAGTGCTAGGCGAATCGCCCGCAGCTCCAACAGGTTGATATGGAGCCGGGATTCCGCCGGAGACCAGATGCCTCTGATCTCCGCCTCTCCCAAGTGGCCACCCCAGCCCTGGAGGGACGCGTCCGTCACAACCACGTGCTCCGGTTGGGGAAGGGAGAGGGATCTGCCTCTGACCCAATCGCGGTCCGTAAGCCACCACTGCAACTGTCTCGCAGTGCCCTCCGAGATCAGGACATGGTCGGATAGGTTGCCCTGATGTTGGGCCCACTGAAACTTCAGGTCCCACTGCAGAGCCCGCATCCGCCACCTGGCGTGAGGCACCAGTAGGATGCAGGAGGCCATCAGCCCCAGAAGCCGCAGCGTCAACCTGACCGAAACCCGGGACAACGGCTGAAAGATGGGAATCAGAGCCTGAATATCCCGGACCCGCCATTCCGGAGGATAAACCCGAAACTGCGCCGAGTCGAGAACCGCTCCGATGAAAAGGAGCTTTTGAGAGGGACACAGGTGTGATTTCGGCACATTGATGGAAAACCCCAGCTCGTGCAGGAGGTCTGCCGTCATCTGAAGGTGGCGGACGACTGTTTGGGGCGAGCCCGCCTTCAACAACCAGTCGTCTAGGTAGGGGAAGACTGAAACCCCTAGCCGGCGCAGATGAGCTGCGACCACCGCCATCACTTTCGTGAACACCCGTGGGGCGCTGGTAAGGCCGAATGGGAGCACGATAAACTGAAAGTGCTCCTGGCCTACCGTGAACCGCAGGTAACGCCGGTGGGCCGGCAGGACGGGGATGTGAAAATACGCATCCTGCAAGTCCAACGCTACCATCCAGTCTTGTGGGTCTAGAGCAGCCAAGACCTGAGCCAAAGTCAACATCTTGAACTTCTCCTTCCGGAGGAAGCCGTTGACGTTCCGTAGGTCCAAAATAGGACGCAGGCCTCCTTTGTCCTTCTTGGGCACCAGAAAGTAGTGGGAGTAGCAACCACACCCTACTTCTGGCCCAGGAACGCGCTCGATGGCCCCCTTGGCCAAGAGGGCCGTAACTTCCTCCTGCAGAAGTGTCAAGTGGTCCCCCGACACACGGTGGTTCTGCGGTGGCATGGCTGGAGGAGTGGACTCGAAGGGGAGGGAGTAGCCCCTTCGGACGAGCTGCAGCACCCACCTGTCCGATGTAATCGCGCGCCAGCGGGAGTGGTGATGGCGAACCCTGCCACCCACTGGCGTCACGTGAGCCCGAAAGCTCGGACTAGGAAGGCTTGGATGCAGCAGCGGGGGGAGGTGTGGACTGACCTCGCCGCTGCCCTCTACCGCCACCACGGCGGAAACCACGGCCGCCACCGCGCTGGGGAGCGTTCTGCGGCGCGTGGCTGGCAGCACGTGTGGGACCGCCCCTTCCTTGGCCACGAAAGGGGCGAAACGAACCCGTCTGCTGGCGCTGGGTCGAAAGACCCAAGGACTTGGCCGTGACCCTGGAGTCCTTGAAGCGCTCCAGCGCGTGGTCCGCCTTGTCACCAAACAGGCGACTGCCATCAAATGGCATGTCCATGAGGGCATTCTGTACGTCCGGTGAGAAGTTGGCAGATCTCAGCCAAGCATGGCGCCGAATCGCCACAGTCGTGGACATAGCCCGTCCCAGCGAGTCGGTCGTGTCAAGACCACACCGGATCGAGTACCTCGCCGCATCCCGGCCCTCAACCAAAGCCTGGTTGAGCTTGTCCCGCACATCCTGCGGGCACTGCGGCAAACACTCCGCGACCGTATCCCACAGGGAGTGGGTGTAGCGGCCCAAGAGGCATGCGGTGTTACAAGACCGCAGTCCAGCGCTCAAAGAGGAAAAGACCTTTTTCCCAAATTGGTCATACCGCTTTGATTCCCGATCGGGCGGGGCCGATGGAAATGCGGACTGCGAAGTGGAGGCCTGGATCACCAGACTCTCCGGGGAGGGATGGGTGGAGAGGAAGGCAGGGTCGTCCGAGCACGGACGGTGACGCCTGGCAACGTTCCGGCCAACCGGTGCACCGGAAGCGGGCCTAGACCAGGTGCCCAAAAGGACATCCGTCAGAGCCTCATTAAACGGCAGCAGAGGCTCCTGAGGGCATGACTGCGGTTTAAACACTTCCGTCAGAATGTTTGGCTTGACCTTAGCGACGGGGAGCTCAAGGCCCAAGGTCTTGGCAGCCCTCAGCAGGACCACCGAATAGCCAGCTCCCGCCTCAGACGCCACAGGGGTCGGGGAGACAAACCCAGGGTTGGGCGACTCGTCCAGACCACTGGCATCACCCAGGTCACCTACCCAGTCCACATCATACTGGCAGGCACGGGATAAAGGGTCCTCAGACCCCTCCCAACCCTCTCCATACTCGTCCTCATCGCCGTATTCGGGGTCGACGATATAGACGTCGGGGTCAATGGGCCCCATCGGCGCCGGATCCGGCGTCGGACGACGCCGGTCCGACTCCGTGTCAGGAGTCAGAGGGGGGATGGGGGTGGCGCCTCGCGGCGCCGGCGCCGGGGACCCGACGCCGGCCGGAACCGACGGCGGAGTCACGGCGCCGCGCGGAGGCGGTACCACGGGTTGGCCCAAAGGAACCGACGCCGGAGAGGCCGGTAGACCAGCCGGCGACGAACCTGAGGGGCCCAGCGGCGCCGGGGCCGGAGCCACCGGCGGCGTCGAGGCAGGAGCACCCGAACCGCTCGGGCCCCCAGACGGGACCGACGGGCCCGCAGGCCCCGCCGGAGGAGACCTCGCCCTCATAGCCATGAGGAATGCCTCAATCTCCTCGCGCGACGCGCCTTCCCCAGGGACAGACGGGTATGGGGCAGTCGGCGACCCACGCGGGGGTGGGGCCACCCGAACCCCCGCCCGCATCACGCGGGCGACGGGGGGAGTCGGGGGTGCGATGACGACGCCCCGACTTCTTACGCTTACCTGACGAACCGGAGGAATGGTGGCGACTCCCGGAGCGCTCATGGCGGCTCCGCGATCGTTCCCTCGACCGCTCCCTCGACCTCCGACCGGACCGGGACCGCTCTCGACGCGGGGCCGACACTCGGAGCTCGAGAAGCTTGCGGGACCGCTCCCGCCTAGCTTTACCAGTCAAGGCCCGACAGTCGACGCAGGACTCCACGTCGTGGTCCGCGCCCAGACACCGGAGGCAGAGTCGATGGTGGTCGGTGACCGACATCATGCGGTCGCAATTGTCGCAACTCTTGAAACCGGGCATCCTACCGGCACCGTAGAAGATTTATTCACAAAAAACTTGGTCAAAAGACCGGAGTACTGCTCTTCAGATCTGCGCGAACTGGCGCGGAAAAAAGAAGAACTGACGTCAGCGCGCGGAGGCGGCGTCTATATACTCCAGCGACGTCATCACGGCGCACGACGCCGAGGAGCCGCAGGGGACGCCTGCAGACGACGCCTACCGACGCGCAGGGGTACTGCTACGCAAAAGTTTCCGGATCCAGACTGACGCCTGGGGATATTCTAAGGTAAGGAATCTAATACTAACCTGTTT
Organism: Lissotriton helveticus; assembly: GCF_964261635.1. Classification (NCBI taxonomy): domain Eukaryota; kingdom Metazoa; phylum Chordata; class Amphibia; order Caudata; family Salamandridae; genus Lissotriton; species Lissotriton helveticus. The sequence goes on from NC_136068.1 coordinate 435,485,843, forward strand.
CTTTCAGATAAAAAAAATAGTGAAATCAATTCTCATGGCCAAATTCACTTGAACTTGTCCTATACATTACTGCAGCTATGTACTAATCTTTAATTGTTCCCAGTTCTTACTGTATTCATATATGTATCTATATGTATCACTGTATCTATATTTATATGTGTTTATATGCCATTACCTATACTTGATCTGTAAAGCGCTCCGATACCCGCAAGGGTCTTGTTCGTGCTATACTAATCTGCAAAAATAAATAAAAAATAGTTCTCACCAACCTGGTGTGTCCCCAGTGAAGGGCATTATGGTCCACTGACTCAGCTGTTCTCTAACAAGCGGAGAAAATTCCGAATAGCGTGCCTTGTGACAACTTAGATTGGGGGGGGAGCTTACATTTTGATAGTGTTGTCTAACACACCATTTCTGAATAGCTAATTTTGATTCCTATAATAGCCTCACCTTTCATGCTGGCAGGAAGAAAGCTTTTGAGGCCAGCCTGGGGACAAACCGGGGAGACGATTCTGCAGGGAGATGTACCCATCAGATGAATCTCGTTTAGCTAAACATGTCTTCTGCATTTTCATTCACAGTGCCCAACCTCATCCCAGCGCTCACTGACAAGGCTATTGTGCAACCAAAAGTGTACAGCTAACCGAATGGCACACTGCTGGAGGAGGAAGGGGGGGGAGACACGTGATTGAGGCGAGGGGGGGCAGGGGGCGTCTAGTCGGGTGGAATGCCTCGGAGATCTGCTGAGAGCCCCCGGTGGAATTTACAATGTCAAGCATCGGTTTTAAAAGCCTCACATCTGATGAACTGTGTTTAACCACCGCCCTTTTTTAAATAAAAAAAACACACATGAAGCAATCACTAGCGACGTACGTGGCTGATTAGAAAACACGCAGTAGTGAAAAATGTACAATTTACAGGAAAACACTCCGCACTGCACTTTAATTTTCGTTTCTTATCCTGCAGTGAAAATGAGTCAGCTGCGACTCTCTGCTACCCGACAGAGCACACACAGGATGGGAGGGCATGGAGGATGTCCACTTGCCTGCACCACCGCCCGCCTACTCGAGAACAAAACACCCCTCAAATGTATAACAAGCTCTCAGCTTTGCCAAAGGCAGCCGCTTGTTTATAATTGCATTCCGCTCACTTTAAGTGAAAGCGGGATGCAAAAATAAACACGCGGCTGCCTTTGGCAAAGCCGAATGATAACAAAACAAGCTCCAATTTCTTGTCTTTATGGAGTCATGATGAGAAAAACCGCCGAAAACTCCGGAGCCCTCGGAGCAGGGAGAAGAGGAGGTCCTCTATTAGAACAGAAGGTGATTATGGGGACCCGCGTTCGAGCTATGACTCTGGATCCTCGACGGCTCAGGACCAGGATTGGCAGGACATCGAGGATGAAAACCCGGAGGAGGCTGTGGAGACATACCCCTCGAGGCCTTCGCCGCCAGATGACATTGGGGCCTACTATGAGGTCGTCAAGAAGGCTGCAGCAGCTTATGGAGTCAAATTGGAGGAGGAGAAGGCTAAGGCAGATTTCCTGCTGGAAACCTTGCTCCCCGCACAGACAAAAAGCCACTTCCTGCCCATGCTGAAGAGTGTTATGGCACAGGGCAAGGAGGCGTTCAGAGAACCAGCTACCTGCAGGTCAATCACGCCAAGGACGGAGAAAAAGTACAAGTTCTCCTCCCAGGACCCCCCTTACATCCAGGGGACAGTTTCGGCAGACTCAATTATAGCCGCAACGGCCAGAAGAAGGGCCAACGTCCCAACAACATCTGGGCCACCACCTGACAAGGAAAGCAGGAGGATGGACCTAACAGGCAGAAAAATTGAGAGAAATGCAGCAATGCACTGGAGGATGGCAAACTCCAACGCCCTTCTCAACAGGCACTAGTACCAGCATTGGGACGAAGACGGAGGTTCAAAACAACATTCTGAACACCCCTTTCAATGGAGAAACACTGTTCGGAGCCCCAGTTGATGAGAAACTCACCCAACTGAAGAAAGACAACGAGACGGCAAGGTCCATGGGGGCCCTGCAATTCAGGGGATGAGAAGAGGCACTCCTACGCGGAGGCCGAACGGAAGTGGTGGAAACCAGCAAAGACAATCACACCAGGCGTTCCACCAGGGTCAACAGGGTGACAACCAAGGTCACTAGGGCCAGCAAAAACAAAACTGGAATTACCAAAACAGGGGCCAGTCCTTTCGCGGGAGAGGAAACAGACGGGGCCAGAGAAGGAGAGGCGGTGAACAACCCCCCTCTAAGTGACCTCATACAGGAAAAGGTGCTCACCCACTCATACCCTCCGAGGGAAGAGCACGGAAAAGCAAAGAGGAGAGGGCTACACGGACAAGACACAAGGGAACATGTAACACCAGTAGGAGGCAGGCTGAGATTTTTCCTCCGAGAGTGGAGGGAAATAACCACGGACAAGTGGATACTAAACATCATACAGTACGGATACTGCATAGAGTTGGAAAAGAGATCACCAAACAGAAAGCCAAAGAAAAGAGCGCACTCGGGAAGGGAGCTGCAATTGCTCCTAGAGGAAGCTCCAGAACTCCTCCTCAAAGAGGCCATCGAACCGGTCCCATTCAAAGAACGGAACAGGGGAGTGTACTCAAACTACTTCCTGGTGCCAAAAGTGGACGAAAGCCCAAGACCCATCCTGGATCTACGGTTCCTAAACAAATTTGTAAAGACTCAAAAATTCAAGATGACGTCCCTACAACTTTTGTAAGGTAGTATATATAAAGGGAGTCAGAACGAGCTGTTGTTTTAAGATGGAATTTTATCCGAGGGTGCGGAAGGTCGACCTGAGTGAGGCGAGACTGCGGTACGAAATCCAGCCAATCTAGCTAACGTAGATGTTTTTATAATTGTAATTAGGTTTGGAAATAGTGGCTAGGGTAGGTATTCCCAGTAGGATTTATATTATGCCCCGAGATAAATTACCAAGAATTGCTCAAGAACGTAATGATAAATAAGAAGAGTTTATGTCCGTTCGTGAGCATACCATAGAACCTAGAGTCTATAACAAACGGGCTCGTAAAATTAAAGACTAATAAGAAGAGCCCGGGTTTGTCCTTAAATTGTATCATAGGACTAACAGTCCCAAGTGAATTGGTAGTGATATGGACTTAAGTAAATAAGTGTGTTTTCCCCCCCGAGCTATAGCTTCAGGAGTAGCTGGAGAAACAAGATTGTATTCTATTAAACTCAGGCAGTGCCTACGTTATGCCAAAAGAACAGAATAGCAGTGTGCAATGAGTTTTTTGACGCGAGACATATAGAGTGATGTAGCATGTTTTTAACAAAAGAATTAACTAAATTAATACATTTAGGAACTGGGCCAAGCAGGAACAATTAAGGTGGCATCCATAAATAGAACATTATGACCATACTAATCTACGTATTTAGCAAGGGCGCATACCAGTAAGTAAACTAACCCCTTGAAGATGTATGCCACAAGACTGTCAATCGAACAATTAAGAACATTGGAGGGATACCCTTTAAGTTAAGCGAGTTTCTAATGTAATAGATATAAAGAGGGTTTGGAGAGATACCAAGAGAGAATGTTTTAAGACTAAAAAATGTTAAAGAATCATTGCGATGATAAACAATTGCCATATAATCTTCCTTATAGGATTTCGGACCCTAATTATAAAAGGGCCGTCTGAGAGCAAAATTTCCCACTGCAAGTAATTACCAAGTGCCCTAAAAGGTTCTATCCAGAGCCAAGGTTATCAATGCACGACAAGCATATGATGCCAGCTAAAGGTAATAAAGATGTTTACTCACTAGCAGTTATGTAAGAGAGGGGGCTACAGGTTTTATGAGTCATATAGTATGATAGGTTGTGCATAAAGTATGCCTTTGTTGATTTTTCTGCCAACAGTTTTTAATACAAAGGTTGCCTTCACAAGCCCTGGATGACCTTATTTCCCTCTAACGCACAGAAGAGAAAAGGTGGTAGCAGGGAGATCTTGCCCATTTAGCAGGTGAGATAAGAGTGTGTATCTCTAAGTGTAGATTGAGGTATTGCAGAGTGAGACAGCACCATAAGATGTGTGAAGATATGAGTTGCTTGACGTTATTAGTATGCATGAAATTGGGTAGGATGAAGACTGCACCATATCTAAAAGGAAGCATATTTTTTGTGAAGCATAGTTCATTATCCACCTTGTTTGATATTGTATTACTTTTTAAATTGTGTTGGAATGAGATATTGTCTATGAATAGAACAAAGGAGATACTGTTTATAACATTTACAGCCTGCTTGTTCAGTAATCAGTAAAGATCTGCTTATGATAGACACATCGGGGAGTTGTTATTGGGGTTATTGATCTATTATATTAGGTGGTTTTGGAGAACCAATATAACATTGACCGTATCTCATTATAGGTGAATGTATGAAAACCTTCAATATAAGACAGAGTGCACAAAATTAGAGGTCTTGATAAGGATGGACTTAGAAGGCTAAATTCCATCGAAACGCATCAACGCTACATTCTGATACGCAATCCTGTCCTCGAGCATTGATGAAAGAAGGCTAATCGTATATGGCATATTCCCATGCTTGTAATACTATGTTATGACGGAGGTGTAAAGTGTTAAGACCAATTTTTCTGTCTAGCTTTTGGTGTTTCACTCTTGCTGTTTTCATGCTTATTGTGATCAACTTTTTTTTAATGTGTTATAATAATATTTTTTTTTAATAATTGTTATGTTATGAATTGTATGGATTGATGTGTCTTTTTAAATGTAATATTTTGTATACAAACAATAAATATATGTGCTATATTTTTTTATATATAAAGTGTTTATGTTGCTTTCCCTCTTATATATGGTCCAACGGTAGTAGGTGTGGAATGCGAGACAAGACATATAGGAATGTATGATGTGTGAACATTGAGGTTACACTTTAACATTATTTACCCCAAGGGATCTTCCTTTGCCACCGTCATGATGAGAAACACAAGGCCCCATAAAGATAAGAAAAGTCTTCACGGCAGCCGCAAAGCAGGCTATCATGTCCGGAGGGGCAGTCCGAGAAGCGGACAGGGTGTCAACCAAAAACCCTCTTTTCCAATGGGAAGCCAGCGTTTACCATAAACGCTGACGCTACCCAATGGAAAAGGGGGGGGGGGGGCTTAGAGTCCCTTTTACAAATCTTGTATTTACAAAATACAACACACCCACGAGACCTAAAAAGAGAAAAGATTTAAGAGAACGAGAGCTGGAAGAAGAGAGGAGGATAGGAGGACAAAACAAATAGAGAAGTTCAACAGACAAAGAATGACAGATCATGGCAATTAAACTGAAGCCATACTCACGTTTTCCTGGTTCCCCATGTCTGGTTTATGCCAGGTTTCGATTTTGATAAAGAAGTCATCTTTCATGTACTCGTTCTGGATGAAAGATCAGAAGGAATGGGTCAGGAGAAACTGAAACCACCACAGCAAGGACACTAGTCACTGGGCTAGGGAACCACCTGAGGAACCCTTTCCAATTTCCATGGTTGACAGCACACAACGAGGAATGACAGTCACTGGGTTCTGTAGCACAGGACCAGCAGACAACAGTCAGAAGGACTGACACAGCATGAGGAGTCCATAGTCATAAGATAAATGCACGAGGGACCAAATATGATGTGACAAGCGCATTCATTGAATACTGCAACAAAAGCATTCAGCAACGATGATCATTAAGAATGACCTTATGCAGCTCACAAGGACAGGGCGCAGCATGAGTAGACAAGCAACATTCACCAGGAACTCAAGGAGACACACCATCTGTATAGTGACCAGAAACATACAAAAGACAGAAGGGCTGACACACACAGGTAGGCACTATGGTCGCCATGAGATTAAAGCAATAGTTGCCTAAACACTGAATGAAGAAGGAAATCATCATTGTAATGGACAGTTGTGCATGAGAGTGGGATTTTTACCATGACCAACAGTGAACTAAAAGGGACCCCAAGCTCAGCCTGACAGTTATCACACGAGTGGCACAGCAACATTAGTAGCCCACATAATAGGAAGAGCAACACGTTGCCTCCAAAGGGATCATGCTTGGAGGGTCACCACACTCACCAGGAAAAAAGTGTCTTAGGCCAGTACCATGGAAACCACGTTTTTGAATGAATGGAGTTGGCTACAATGCACACCAAAACTTTCAGCAACATGAAATTAAAATAGAAGCATAGACTTACTGTGACAACTGAGGGCCGATGTCAAGGCAAGGCAGGAGCAAGAAAAAAATAAAAAGAAAATACGTTATATTTCACACTGCACAAAAACAATGCAAATAGGGAAAGCAATGGTTCACTATTTGAGGTTACAACTGAGGTGAACTGGTGCAGTTGTGTGTGGTCTGAGGGGTATATTAACACCATTGCAGATCATCATGTAAAACTAACAACCTTCTTTCTTAGAAGGCAGTCATTAGGTTGCTCTTTCTCAAAATCTCATACAATACCAAAAAAAGCTTAATTGTAACACTGTCACTCATGCAGCTACTACAAAAGATGCCTGAAAGTTTACTTTATTTTGAAAACAAAAATGCCTCAGACACCATGGATTGTGTTTATTTTTTTCACTCAGAAGTCTTTTTAATTGACTCTGGATTCACTATTCCAATTCATCTCTTTTTTGTACATTTTATACATCCAGGGTTCCTGTCTCAAACTGTTTGAACATACCCTCACTGTTTTCTTAAAGCAAAGCATTATTTACAACATTTACATATATAGACATTCACAATACAAGAAACAATTTTTCTTAAGCAAACAATCTAAAACACGGTACATATACATTCACTTAATCGGTCAAGCGTTGTTTTCGCTTAGTGTCCTACTTGTTTAAACTGCTATTGGGAAACTAGGTTTTAATTTCCTGCTGTCCGTTTACTTGGGCCTTCGCGCATGCAGCAACGACACAAAACACAAACCACAAAAGCATATAAATCCTCACATAGGCTGCTTCCCATTCCCAACCCATGCTTTTATCACGGCAGCCAAAAGAAAAAATAAGCAGAACAGCAATACAGATGCTTGGTCTCAGCTTGCCCCACCACACTCCATGCGTCTAAAAACACAGCTGCAAGCAGGACTCGCACATGTACATGTTTATATACATTGGTCCCTGAAGTCAAAAGTAGATCCGGTAATTCACTGCCACAATCTACCCAACGGCCCATTAGGCACTGCTAGTCTGCTTTTGATTAACCAGCACAATTCAGTGCATATTTAGTTACAACTCCGTAGTATGAAGTAAGTTCTACCGACTGATGAGGGGTAAGTGAAATAAGTAAATAGAAATGCACTTAACGGAATGCATTTTAAAGTGAAATGAAGTGCAACTAAAACAAGACGCGTGGCAGCCATGATTTAATGAAAGAAAAAAAAAAACGGGTTGGGCAACACACGCAAGACGAGCGACCGCCATGATTTGTTTAATAACCGAGCTGGGCGACCTGCACACAATGCGATGTGTGGCTGCCAATTATTTATTGTCAAAACAAAAAAAACGAGTTGGGCGAGCAGGTGCCTGCTGTGAAAAAAAGCTGCTGCCGCCATGGTCTGTATTACGGCCGTGTAGTTGTTCACATGAATGCGGGCACCGTTCTGAAACATTAAGCATGGTCCGGGACCACAGAGTTGAAAAGCGGTCCCATGCAGGAAAACATGTACTGCTGCAATAGGAGAAAGCCATTAAAAACAAGCATTTGCAATGCAATAGGTCTCGCATTAGGAAAGTGTGAGCTATTGGTATTGTAAATGACAATTTTTTTTATATGTGTTGGCTTTGAAAATATATAAATTAATAGCACTGTTATTCACAAAGCCAATAGCTTACACTTTCCTAATGCGAGTCCTATTGGGTATGGCAATGCTTGTTGGTAGCAAGCAAGGACAGTGCTGTTGTGGTGATGAGTGATGATGTGGTTGGGCTGAGTGATGTGGTGGTGCCCCTGAGTGATGCCCCCAAGTGATGTGGTGGTGTCCCAGAGTGATGTGGTGTCCCAGAGTGATGTGGTGGTGTCCCAGAGTGATGTGGTGGTGTCCCAGAGTGATGTGGTGGTCTCCCAGAGTGATGTGGTGGTGTCCCAGAGTGATATGGTGGTGTCCCAGAGTGATATGGTGGTGTCCCAGAGTGATGTGGTGGTGTTGTGAGGCATGTAGCAGTGCGAGGCGTGCAGCAGTGTGAGGCGTGCAGCAGTGTGTGGCGTGCAGCAGTGTGTGGCGTGCAGCAGTGTGTGGCGTGCAGCAGTGTGTGGCGTGCAACAGTGTGTGGCGTGCAGCAGTGTGCGGCGTGCAGCAATGTGAGTAGTGCAGTAGTGTGCAGCAGTGTGAGGCATGCGGCGGAGTGAGGCGTGCGGCAGTGTGCAGATTGCAGCAGTATGAGTAATGCAGCAGTGTGCAGCCTGCAGCAGTGTGAGGCGTGCAGCGGCGTGTGGCCTGCAGCGGCGTGAGGCCTGCAGCGGCGTGAGGCCTGCAGCGGCGTGAGGCCTGCAGCTGCGTGAGGCCTGCAGCTGCGTGAGGCATGCAGCAGCGTGAGGCATGCAGCAGCGTGTGGCGTGCAGTAGCGTGTGTCGTGCAGCAGTGTGAGGCGTGCAGCAGTGTGAGGCGTGCAGCAGTGTGTGGTGTGAGGCGTGCAGCAGTGTGAGGCTTGCAGCAGTGTGAGGCGTGCAGCAGTGTGAGGCGTGCAGCAGTGTGAGGCGTGCAGCAGTGTGAGGCGTGCAGCAGTGTGAGGCGTGCAGCAGTGTGAGGCGTGCAGCAGTGTGAGGCGTGCAGCAGTGTGAGGCGTGCAGCAGTGTGAGGCGTGCAGCAGTGTGTGGCGTGCAGCAGTGTGTGGCGTGCAGCAGTGTGAGGCGTGCAGCAGTGTGAGGCGTGCAGCAGTGTGAGGCGTGCAGCAGTGTGAGGCGTGCAGCAGTGTGTGGCGTGCAGCAGTGTGAGGCGTGCAGCAGTTATGTTATGTTATGTTATATGTGTTTGTATAGCGCTCGGCTGCCCCAGCGAAGGGGCGTCCCGGCGCTTACTGTATGAGACATAGGACGGGGGAAGGGGTCAGAGGGAGAGAAGAAGGGAGAATACTGTTTAACAGAAGAGGTGTGTTTTGATTGCTTTTCTAAAGGATAGCAGATCCTGCATCCCTCGAATCTGGTCTGGGAGGTCGTTCCAGAGTTTGGCGGCCAGATATCTGAATGAACGGCCACCCATCCTGGCTAGTCTGATGCGAGGTACGGCTACTAGATTCTGCCCCTCTGATCGTAGAGTACGCCGTGGGACGTAGGCTGACAGGAGTGGGCAGAGCATGGGGGGAGATGCCGTTTTTAGGATTTTAAATGCTAGGCATAGCGTTTTAAAGAGAATCCTTTTCTCCATTGGAAGCCAGTGGAGTTTTGTAAGGACGCTAGCCACAGACGTATGGCGGGGGAGTCCTACCAGAGCCCTGGCGGCGGCATTCTGGACTCGCTGGAGTCTGTTTTTTTCTGCCACGTTAGCTCCTAGCAGGAGGAAGCTGGCGTAGTCCAGCCTTGAGAGAACGGCTGCCTGGACTATCATCTGACGGGTTTGATGGTCGAAAAATCCTAGGATAGGCCTTAGATTCCATAGAAGGCCGAAGCAGGTGGCCGCCACTTTTTTGGTATGGTGAGTATAGCTTAGGGCAGAGTCTACCCAGACTCCTAGGTTTTTGACACAGTCCTTTGGTTCAGGTGGTTGGCCGAGGGTGTCTGGCCACCAGTTGTTACCCAAAGTGTCTGTCTTTCTTCCCACCAGCAGCACTTCCGTTTTTCCGGCGTTGAGCTGGAGGTAGTTCGCCGTCATCCAATCTGTGATATCGACGAGCGTTTGTTGGAATTTTTGGGCACCGTGGCCACTCTCGTCATTTAATGCCACCACTAGCTGTGTGTCGTCAGCATAGGACACGAGAGACATTCCGTGCCTCCTGGCTACCTCTGCCAGGGGTTGGACGTACACATTGAACAGGGTGGGGCTAAGAGCTGACCCCTGGGGCACGCCCTGCTCAATGGGGCATTCTTTAGAGAGATAAGGGGGGGTAGAGACTCGGAATGATCTGCCTGATAGAAAGTCTCTGAACCAGCCCAGGGCGTTTCCTGATATCCCGACCTCCTTTAGCCTGAACAGCAGAACCTCGTGTGACACTGTATCGAAGGCAGCACTGAGATCAAGTAAAATCAGTGCTCCCGTTCCGCCAGAGTCTAGAATGGTACGGAGGTGTTCTGTCACACTTAGTAGGGCTGTCTCGGTGCTGTGTCCAGCCCGGAATCCATGTTGTGACCTGTCCAAGATGGAATTGGATGACAGGTATTTGGTCAGGATGGTGTTTACATGGGCTTCTGCTACCTTGGCTGGCCATGGGAGGAGTGATATCGGTCTGAAGTTTTCGGGTAAGTTAGGGTCCAATGTGGGCTTTTTAATAATAGGCGATACCCAGGCTTGTTTCCATTTGGTGGGGATTCTGGCTGTAGAGAAGGACATGTTTATAACGTCTCTCAGGGGGCCTAGGACTGTTACGTCAGCTTCTCTGAAGGTTTCGGGTTTGAGAGGGTCTGCAGGTGAGCCAGATTTGATTTTGTTACAGATTTTAGTGAAATCTTCTTGGCTGAGTGCCGGGATGCTAGAAAGGTTGGGTCTGTTGAAGTCAATCGAGGAAACGAGGTGGGGAATGGTGGGAAAGGTGCAGTAGATTTTCCGGATTTTCTCTAAAAAGAATGAGGCCATATTATCGCACAGTGCAGGTGAGGTGTTTGGATTAGCCACTCTTTTTTTGGCACTGAGCTCTTTGAGGATTTTAAAGATGGTTTTAGAGGCATTGTGGCTGTTCTTAATCTCGGTGGCGTAGTGAGCTGCCCTGGTCCTACAGAGGTAGGTTTTTTGCGACTGGATATACAGGCTTTTGAGGGCAGGGTCGTAGTTTCTTCTCCAGCATCTTTCGGCTTTTTTGCACTCTTTTTTCAGTGCGGAGAGTTCATTATTATACCAGGGGCTGGATTCATGAGTGTGTGCCTTAATCCATTTGGCTGGTATCAGGGTGTCTAGGGCTCGGTTGATCCATTCGCAAAATTGGTCGTACCCTTGGTCAGGATCTTCGCTAGGTGGGGGGGGCTGGTTGCAAGAAGTCCATGGAAGTCTTCTATACGAGGCTTCCTCCAAGGTCTTTTCCGAACCTGCTGAGTGGGTTTAGCGAGCAGGATGTTTTTGCAGGGTATTGACATGACCACTAGACAATGGTCGGTCCAGGTCATAGGGATGGGTGTCTCTACCTGTGAGTTAGTCATGTTAGAGAAGATGGGATCCAAGAGATGTCCACCACTGTGGGTGGGGCCTTTCACGAGTTGGTCTAGCTGAAGGGCAGCCAGATCAGCTAATAATGTGTTGATCTTAGAGTCTGCAGTACGGTCAAAATGAATGTTCAAGTCCCCAATAATAGTAAAGTTTGCAGTTTCAGTGATCTGTGAACATAGGTTCTCCAGAAGTGAATTAGTAAATTTAACGTCTGCTCCTGGGGGCCTATAGATCAGAGTCCTACCATGCTGAGCTGGGGGTTAATTTTAATGTTATAGCGCGCGCATTCGCTGTCTTTGATATCAACTTTAGTTAGCTGACACGTAAGGTGCGATTTGGTCATTATCGCAATCCCACCACCCCTGGAGTTTCTGTTTAGGGTGTGGGTAGTGTATCCTGTAGGGGTGGCCAGGTTCATGACAGTGTCCATGTCATCCTGGAGCCACGTTTCCGTTAGGAAAAGAATGTCAAGGGAGTGGTTAGACAGTAGATCGTGGATTTCAGAGTAGTGTTTCGGCATAGATCTCACGTTCAACAGGCCAATTCTGATTGTTAGGGGCTTGGCTGTTGAAGGGGGAGTTTGCCGAACTGGGGTTAGTAGGGAGAAACCGCAAGAGCATACAAGGGGCTTAGTAGTGTATACAGGGTTAAGTATGGTGCATTCGCAACCAGGACGCTGTAGCTTTAGTAGCTCTAGTTTTGAATACACTATCTTACCGCTCCGGATTTTGACAGGGTTTCTGGCGTCTGGCGCTTCCTTTGCGCTGACGGGCGCAGGCGGGCCGGACTCTGCCTCGACTCCGGCGCGACCCCGGCGCGCCCGCAGTACGCGTCCGCTGCGCGGAGCCATGCCCTTCCCTTTTATAGTGTCCACTGGGGTGCCCTAAGGCTATTCCCAAGTTAAGATGGCCGCCGCGTTTTAGGTGTGACGAGGTGCCCTGAGCTCCTAGTCAGCTGGGACAACCTCGGTGAGTGCGGGAGTGCGTTATTAAGTCAAGCCGATCGTTTACCGCGTTGAGGGAAGCTTATGGGTCGCAGTGTTTAGCTTTCAAACACGCGCGCCACAGAATAAAGCAGGTTTACATTTATAAGTAAACAGAGGGGCTGGGAGTGAATGCGAGTGCTGCTGCGCTAAGAAAATGCTTTGGAGGACAGTGAATAGAGTTCAATCACGCGCTCCACAGTTTAAAAAGTATTTTTAAAAGCAAGTTACACACAGAAAGTAAACAATTAAAATCACAAACTACCTCCCGGCTATCCGCCTCAGGAGGGGTCCAACATACAGTGATTTTAAATCCTTCCTTGGGTGTCCTTTTATAGTGTCCACTGGGGTGCCCTGAGGCTATTCCCAAGCTAAGATGGCCGCCGCGTTTTAGGTGTGACGAGGTGCCCTGAGCTCCTAGTCAGCTGGGACAACCTCGGTGAGTGCGGGAGTGCGGGGGGGGGCTTATTAAGTCAAGCCGATCGTTTACCGCATTGAGGGAAGCTTATGGGTCGCAGTGTTTAGCTTTCAAACACGCGCGCCACAGAATAAAGCAGGTTTACATTTATAAGTAAACAGAGGGGCTGGGAGTGAATGCGAGTGCTGCTGCGCTAAGGAAATGCTTTGGAGGACAGTGAATAGAGTTCAATCAGTGTGAGGCGTGCAGCAGTGTGAGGCGTGCAGCAGTGTGAGGCGTGCAGCAGTGTGAGGCGTGCAGCAGTGTGAGGCGTGCAGCAGTGTGAGGCGTGCAGCAGTGTGAGGCGTGCAGCAGTGTGAGGCGTGCAGCAGTGTGAGGCGTGCAGCAGTGTGAGGCGTGCAGCAGTGTGAGGCGTGCAGCAGTGTGAGGCGTGCAGCAGTGTGAGGCGTGCAGCAGTGTGAGGCGTGCAGCAGTGTGAGGCGTGCAGCAGTGTGCGGCGTGCAGCAGTGTGCGGCGTGCAGCAGTGTGAGGCGTGCAGCAGTGTGAGGCGTGCAGCAGTGTGAGGCGTGCAGCAGTGTGAGGCGTGCAGCAGTGTGAGGCGTGCAGCAGTGCGTGGCGTGCAGCAGTGCGTGGCGTGCAGCAGTGCGTGGCGTGCAGCAGTGCGAGGCGTGCAGCAGTGTGAGGCGTGCAGCAGTGTGAGGCGTGCAGCAGTGTGTGGCGTGCAGCAGGGTGTAGTGTGGTCTGTGTGCAAGGGAGCCAGTGTGTGTGGTCTGTGTGAAAGGGGGGCAGTGTGAGTGGTCTGTTGGAGAGGCGTGTAAGCATGAAAGACAGCCAGAGGCGAGACTGGATAAAAGTGCAGTTTGTGGAGAAAGTGTTTTTGTTTTGCATACAAAATATAAGAAGGAAAGGATCGGTGGAGGTAGATACGAGTGGGAGGCGAAAACAGGGCTTTGGAAAAGGAAAAGTGCAGCTTATGATCGAGAGAAAGAAAGAAAGGATAAAAGGACAGCGCGAATCAAGAGAAAGAGAGATAGGAAGAGACAGGGTGAGAGGATGAGGAATGTTAGAAACAGGAGAAGAAATGGGTACATAAAATGAAGAAATGTAAGGTGATAATTGAAAAAAGAGGAAGCTACGTGCAATGAAGCAGGAAAAGACGTAATGGAAAGGAAGAAAAACATGGGGATGGGTAAATAAAATAACAAGCTCTCGTCATTGCTGGGGCAGGGAGCGCATTCCTTTGAAGTCAGCAATTACACAGTTTATTGACCTCCGCGGGCCATGTATGTGGCTGCTGCACAGGGGCGGCTGGGGAGGGCCTAGACACGGTGTGGGAGGAGGGGGCTGGAGACGCGAGACACGGCCAGACCAACGCGAGAGCAGGGAAAGACACTGTATAGGGAGAGAAGCGAGGCAAGATTATAGAAAAGACGGGAGATAGGAGAAGAAAGCTAGCCGTAGACAGAAGAGGCGGGAATGCGATAGGAGAAGAAAACAGGAACGGTGGAGGTAGATACGAGTGGGAGGCGAAAACAGGGCTTTGGAAAAGGAAAAGTGCAGCTTATGACAGAGAGAAAGAAAGAGGATAAAAGGACAGCGCGAATCAAGAGGAAGAGAGATAGGAAGAGACAGGGTGAGAGGATGAGGAATGTTAGAAACAGGAGAAGAAATGGGTACATAAAATGAAGAAAATGTAAGGTGATAATTGAAAAAAGAGGAAGCTACGTGCAATGAAGCAGGAAAAGACGTAATGAAAAGGAAGAACAAGCTCTTGGCATTGCTGTGGCGGGAGCGCATTCCTTTGAAGTCTGATGCGGGGGAGCGGCAGCCTTTGAAGTCTGGTGCGAGGCACAGACAAATGGTGGTGTGACGTGGCTGGCGATGGCGTGCACGCGCATTGCTCACATGAACTGTACGCGATCCGCAAGTTTGGTAGAGTTTTTGAACTGCCTACTATATTCTCGCCTATCTATCCCTGCGGGATGGAAATAGTCGAGACCTAAAAATAGTGCTCACACACTGTAAATGAAACACACTGAGTAATAACACAAGTAAAAGAGGTCCTTATGGGAGGTTCCAAAAGGAGACAAGGAGTCACTAAGGATGGACTACTAAGCCTATTCACGAATGAAAAGCAACCATTTAGAAAGGACATTAAACAACAGCCAATAAAAAAGAATGGCGGAGCTTCAAATCCATAACTGAATACAGCATGTTTCGAATAGACCGCGCGCGCTGCATAGGCGAGACCTAAAAACAGTTACTCTACGTCTACTTCCACCTCTGTATGACACCACTTCACTTGGATAGAGTTCCAAGCTTACCACAACACAATGAGAGCAGACCTCTGATCCTCCAAGACACCAAACTCTCTTTGCATTTCAAGTAGTTGGACTAATGCACCTCTCTATAGAAGTATGCAAGCCTGGCTCAAGGTGTCATTGAACAAAGTAACAACGCTACACAGTCATGCTAGTGGTAGCCACTCGCTATACAAGTGAAATACATCTCATTATGGCCTTAATCTACCAGGATTACAAGGTTTTCGCCATTCAATTTTTGCAAGGTAAAGCTAGAGGAAAGTGTGTGTGGGAAAAATAGAGCGATCTTAAGCTCAGAATGGATGAAAACAGGGGGCATTACTGAGTGTGAGGTGTCCTACTCTGAAAAGGACACTAATACAAGTCTAGAAAGTACTGCACACATAAGTTTACAGGAAGCAGTATTAAAATAACTGTTAGTGAAACCCTGTGTCCTAACATACCTAAAAATGTGTGCTTTGCAGTTTGCACAACTATGCGAGTGCCACACATCAAAGACGCAGGGAGAGCCTTTAATGTGCCTGTATTCAGAAGCATTTAGTAACAAAACTTTTATTCACCCTTCCGTCCACCCCCAAAGTAATGGAGCACCTCTACTGCCAGGCAGAGTACGGTACCAGTGTGTGTTTTTTGTGAGTTGGATGTCTGCATGTGTGTGCATGAAAGAGAGTGTGTGTGAAAAAGAAGAATGAGTGAAGGCGAGAGAAAGAGGTACCTGAGAGAAGCTTTTTTAAAAGCACTATCTGAAATGCTGTGTCTGCGCGTGGAAGTGTGTAAGAAAGTACCCCTTTTTGTTAGGTCACTCCCACTTTTTGCCAGGTAATTGATGTGATTTCAACTGGAAGAGCACTGGGTTACTGCTAAGCAGGTCCTCAGTGCTAGATCTCTTTCCCAAAACTGTACATTTTTTAACCCAATGGGCAATACCTTTAGCACCCTCTATAAGTACCAAGTGCATGGTGCCCTTGGACCTAGGACATGAGGTACTAAAGAGGCACACCAAGGGCTGCAGCATGAATTTTGCCATCCTAACGGGCTTCTAACCAAAATCATGCAGGGCTACCATCGCAGGCTGTGAGTTTTGGTGCAGACAAAAGTGGAAACGCGACTGGACACGACCGGACGACTGTGCCATGTCCCCCTACACTGTATGTAGTATTTCTAAGTCATCCTTACAGCCCTAAGGCAGGGTGCTTGATATTACATGTGAGAGCATACTTGAATGAGCAGATATACAATGTGTTGGTCAGTTCCATTATTGCCAGTCCAAGTGAACAGGGAAGCCATTTTAGAACATGCGCTGGACACTGGTTAAAACAATCTCCCAAATTACTTAATGGCTTCACTGAAAATATGGCTGTTTGCTATCAAACATCTCGCATTCACGAATCCATCCCTGATTCCGGTGGTGGATTTGTGAATACATGCACACAGAGGGCACCTTAGAGGTGCCCCCTGAAAAGTATACCAGCCTCTGGTGTGCTGGCTGACTGGTCTCTGCCAGCCTGCCACCGAGACAGATTTCTGACCTCCAAGTGCGAGGGCCTTTACTCTCAAGAGGTCGGAAACAAAGCCTGCTCAGGAAGATGAAGCACCCTGCCTCCCCCTCAGGATAACCTACTGATTAGCACTCTTAGGCCGACAAGCTTCAAGGAAGCTCTCGCCTTTGAAATGTAAATCTGGCTCCCCTCACAGGAGAGGTGGCCTGTCCCCCATTTGTCCAGAGCCCTTTGGCACCAGGACAGGCAGGAAAATAGCTGGTCAGCTAGAAGTGCACACTCTCCCCTGGCTAGTATCACCCCTATGGTGGCCAAACCTGATATGGGTACGACTTTTCAGAAGTGGCCATCTTTGTGGTGGCACACTTAGGAACTCTGGGACAGGGTTAGGCCCACAGAAAGTGGTCATATGGGGGGCCCCCCTATACCGCGACTGCTCCTGGTAAGAAAGACCAGACTTAAAGACCCCTCTGCACCAGTCGCCCCTGGGCTGTGGAGAAGAGGATCAAAGGTGTCCGTACGTCCCAAAGAATTGTAAGGCCCAAGCCCCCCTGTTGGTTCAGCCCAACTTGCCTCCCAGTCCGAGCCTGCACCCACTTTACGAGAAGGCCAATCCCCATAGAGTAACATTGGGCACCCAAAGCTGTTTAGCACCCCTGCATCCAACCGCACTTGTACCACTGGTGTTCTGCCCCCACCACTCACCTTAACTCCTGTAGATTGGTCGTGTAAGTCACTGTACTGTACTGTACCTGAATGAAGCATTGACTTTTCCTACCATAGGACAACATTAAGCTTCTAAAAGAAATGTGTTACTTACCTGTAACTGCAGTTATCCAATATTAGTATCTTTCATAGATTCACATGCCTGAATCATTCCCCGTAGTCGGGATTGGAGTCCCCGTAATGTCCCATTAGATATATAGAGTAATAGGCCTAAAGCCTCACATTAGTAACATATCCAGGTCCTTTTGTACTAAAGCCCAAACTCTAGAGAACAACCAATCAGCTGTCACCACCCTCTGGAACCTTCCTGGAAGGAGCTCTAGTCCCTCAGATTTTCCTAGGCACACTGTTATATAGAGAAACAACTGAGAGTACTAGGTGAGCCCTTCCGAGGGAGGCGGGTGGGTTGCATGTGAATCTATGAAAGATACCTATACTGGATAACTGCAGTAACAGGTAAGTAACGCATTTCTTATCCAGTATTAGGGTATCTTTCATAGATTCACATGCCTGAAACAGAATAGAAAGCAATGATGAGCACATTTCCTTTTGTACAGAACAAAAAAAAATCATAAAAGCACCAGTTAATAAATATATCAACATTAAAATGCAAAGCAATAAGTTGCAAGTATGGCAAAAGGTAGGGGGGGCGCTAGGAGGCGCTTGACCGACATGGCCGCGTTGCAGTGATGCTCCCGCCGAACCGGGCGGCTTTTCCTACATAAACCCCATCCTTCGCAATGTAACTTGGTGGATTTACCAGCATCGGACAGCGGAACACTAGAAGATGCCGGGCACCGACTTTGAGGCCTCCACGACGCTAGGGTGAGAAGCGGCAAGCAGCAGAAGCTTGGAGGCGGGGCAAAGAGGCGAGCGAGCTGGAGCGCCCACCTGAAGCCCAAAGCTACGAGAAGCCGGGGATTTGCAGGCCTGGCCGCGGTGCTGCTGGAGGAGTGGTGTGGCGTCTGGGCGCTGGACTGCGCGACGAGGACCCACATTTGGGGAACGGACCCTAGCGGCACGCCGGTCCCGGCGAGGTAAAGCGCCGACGCGGAAACCCAGAGCTGGGCGACGCGAGGTGCCCGAGCTCCTGGGGAGACGCGTGGGGAACTGCGGGCGGCCTGCGAACTGACTTTAGAGGCCTAGCACTGGACATATAAGCGCCTGGAGGTACCGGTGGGGCTCCCTTCTGAGACACAGGCCCCGGTGGACAGTCCTGGCGGTGGTAAGCGTTCGCGGGCAGGAAGCACTGACTGTGACGACTGCTTGTGGGACTCGAACGCGGCCGAGTAGGCCACAGGGCGCCATTTTAACTGAGGATTGCCGCTGTGCTCCCGCGCATGGTGGTAATTGGCAGCAGTGCCCCCCTAACTAGGAGAAGACGCGCCCTGTCACTGTGCTTGGGGGATCGCGCTAAGCTATAGCGGATCAGGCGCTGCCCTAGTGACGAGGAAAAGGAGGTGAGCACTGAGGACCTAGGGTGTTGATGCTGCTTGTGGAGGGGGGGAACTGGGCCGGAGGAGCTACTCTATCGGGCCTACCGCGGTTTTCCCGCGCGAGGGGCGTGACCGCCCTCCCTGAAGCAGGACATGAGGCGTACTGAGCCCAAGCAGGCAAAGCTGTCCTTTGAGACCAGGAAGACAGCTGGCTCTAGCCCCAAAGACCGGACTGACCCGGACCCCCCAGGACCACGGAATGATGATTGGAAGGCCCTCCTGATAGGAATGCAACAGAGCCTTACCTCCATTGACTCCAAAATGGACGCCATGAATAGCCGACTGGACAAGGTGGTGGAGAAATTGGATCAGCACGAGGAGCGCCTACAGGAAGCAGAACAAAGAGTATCAACACTGGAGGATGGGACAGGCGCTACTAAGCAGCATATGCTGCAGATGGACAAACTATTACGGATCATTGCGGATAAAAATGAGGAGTTGGAGGCCCATTTCCGGAGGAACAACGCGAGGGTACTGGGCCTTGCCGAATCGACAAACACTGGAAGGCTGGAGGACTTCTATGGAACGTCTACTGGGGAGCTCTTCGGTAAGGACTCTTTCTCCGCCCATATGTCTATCGAAAGGGCACACAGATCTTTGGCGGCGCGTCCTCCACCAGGAGCCCCACCTCGGCCGGTGATAGTAAGATTCCTAAACTATCGAGACCGTGATACAGTTCTACGCCTAGCCCGAGAGAAAGGGGAAGTGCGCTACGACAACACCACCTTGGCCTTCTACCCCGATTTTACCCAGGCAGTACAGGAAGCCCACCGAAAGTTCACGGCTGTAAAGAAAAAGCTGCAGGCCAAAGAGATCAAGTACGCCATGCTCTACCCCGCGAGACTGAAGATCAGCCACAGGGGACAACAGCATCTCTTCAGTTCTCCCCAGCAAGTTGAAGAGTATTTGAAGCGTGATCGCAGCGCGGAGCTGAGGGACGAAGCCACCAGGAGAAGATCCAGATCCCACTCGCCCTTGTCGGACCCTGGCTGATGGAATATTTCTGCAGCAGCGAGCAATAATAGCTCTGAACTGTAAAGACTCTTGGCAGCTGTTCCGAGTTGGTGATGTAAAATTACTGTTTATTGAATGTTGAGATAGATACTGCCGCCTGGGCACTCGCCGACGTCCCGTCACAGAATACCCCATGATCACCGGGGGTATTGATGGGTGAAATAGGGCGGTGGAGTGATAGTGCGGGAGCCCCTAGCGGTCCCCTTTAGAGGGCACTCCCCGGATTAAGAGTTTAGTTTCGGACTATTTGGGGCAAATGACAACTGATGTGTTGGACGACTGGGGGGGGGGGGGCGGGGGGGGAGGGAGAGTTATTCCTGGCAAGTTGGGGGTGCTGGTGTGGGTGGGGGTTGGGGGAGAAAAGGGAGGGTTCAGGCACGCTTTGAGATAGGGCAAGACGGGTATGATTCTTACAATAGGCTGATTGCGTTGCGTACGACTCATGGCCAACAGCAGCGGAACTTGTAGTGATTTGAATGTAGTGTCCTGGAATGTCAGGGGCCTGAATGACCCGAGAAAGCGGAGGCAGATATTGGGATATTTAGACTGCTACCAAACTCATATAGCCCTGTTACAGGAGACACACTTCCCACAAGGCGGGTCAACTCCGTTCGCCTCACGATGGGCCTCTCACGCTGCTTTGCCTCCTACTCCAGCTACTCCAGAGGGGTTGCCATCCTTATTAAGAGGGGGTGAGATTTGTGCAGGGAGGGCTGGATCTTGACCCAGAAGGGAGATATTGCTTACTGTGGGGGGAGTCTGAATTCTCACGAAATTGTGATTGTAAACTATTACGGCCCTGACGCTCACCCCCTTTTTCTTCTCAGAGGCAAGCTTAACATGCTGGGAATCTCCTATGTCATATATGGGGGGGGACTTTAATACGGTGTTGGATCCCAAATGTGACTGCTCCCATGCTGTAGCTGCGCACTACACCACAACGCAACGTACCTTACAAAACATTTTTAAATCAGATCACTTATTGGATACATGGCGACATCTGCACCCAAGCAAGAAAGAAGGGATGCACCACTCAGCAGTACATATCACGTGGGCCAGACTAGATTATGTATTGGTAGCACTGGGCATGGCGCACTGGATAGGCGAGGCAATGCACCTAGCCCGCACGTACTCAGACCACTCCCCTGTATTGGTGACGATTACTCCTCCGGTGGATCTTTCCCCCTTCCTGGGATGGCGACTAAATCCACGACACTTGCAGGACATAGTGTTCAAAATAGAGATGGAACTAGACATACAGGACTTTTTTGTTAGGAACACCGACTCTGTTGCAAGCCTAAAAACGATATGGGAGGCATTCAAAGTGACAGTAAGTGGGTGGTGCATGGCAAAGGGGGGCGGTATACTTCAAGACCTTAGGAGGGAGCTACAAAAACTAGAAAAGGAACTGAAAACACTGGAGAGGGAAATAAGTGCTGGCACAGACATCGGGGAAACGCGCGCCAAATTGAGAGAGAAAATATCAGAATATGAGTAAGCAGCGGGCAGGGAGTGCAAATTCTGTGGGAAATACCACGTGGCCCGTGTGTATGGTGAGGGGGATAGGCCGAGTAGGGCACTTGCTGGCGCGATACGAGCCCCTAGGTTTAACAACTATGTCACGGAATTGCAAGATGACCAGGGCCGGGTGCATCGTAATCTCCCAGATCAAATGGAAATCATGGTGGGGTTCTATACAAAGCTCTATTCGTCACAGAGAGGCACTCCGCTAGAAATTGGGAGCTATTTGGAAGACATGGCGCTGGCGTGGCTTGGGGACGCACAGCGCAAGTTCTTAGCGCACGACCTGGAGGTCGATGAGATCACAGAGGCCCTTATGTCCATGCCGTCAGGGAAGGCGCCGGGATCCAATAGTCTTCCTATAGACTTTTACAAAGCTTACGTGACTACCCTGGCGCCCATACTTAAAGCAGTGTTTTACGCAGCCCTGGAGGATGGTCGCCTACCTGCCACAATGCGGGAGGCACAAATAATGTCACTGTTGAAGCCAGGTCAGACACCGCTGCTCTGTGACTCATATCGGCCAGAATCGCTCCTCAACAGCGATACAAATATTCTTGCCAAAGTGTTGGCAACGCGGCTTAACCTACTTTTAGAAAGGCTAGTCTTGCCTGCCCAAGCGGGCTTCGTGCCCCACCGGGCTACAGCACATAATTTACGTACGCTCCTGGCGGTCCTACAAGACATTGACCTAAAGAGCGCGGCGGTGGCTGTCTTCTTGGACGCCACCAAAGCGTTCGACTCTGTCGAATGGGACTACCTGATAGGGGTGCCTCATCGCATGGGGATGCCCCTCTCCTTTGTTAACTGGATTCAGTTTTTGTATAACCAGCCGTGCGCCAGAGTCCTCCTTAATGGCTCCAGATCAGCGAGCTTTCCGGTTAACAGGGGCACGAGACAAGGTTGCCCACTCCCCCCGGTCTTATTCGCCCTAGCGATAGAGCCCCTCGCCGCGAAGCTACGCCAGCACCATAACCATAGGAGCCTTATATACCCATCCAGGCAGCTGCTCGTGTCGCTCTATGCAGACGATATTACGCTGTATGTGCACAAGCCACAGGACAATCTAAACCCAGTATTGAGGGAAATCCCCAAGTTTGGCGCGGTGGCCGGAGTACAAATGAATTGGAATAAATCTGCGGTTTTCCCCTTGACTGACCACACTCCACCACACACGTTGGACTACCCCCTGACGTGGGAGACGGATGACTTTAAATATTTGGGTATCCATGTCTCCAGGGATCGGGACGCTCTTTTGAGACTTAATTCTGGGCAGGACATGGATAAAGTTACAGATAATGTCTCCAAATGGATTAAACTACCCCTATCAGTGGAAGGGAGGATATCGCTAATTAAAATGAACATACTCTCGAAACGTATATACTTATTTATAAACATTCCCTACTACCCCAGGGCCTTTTTTTCGTACGCTCAATGCACAGCTAGTGCGCCTCATTTGGGCTGGCAAGCAAGCACGGCTAAAATTAACTACACTTATGCTGCCGCACTGCGCGGGTGGGTTTGACGTCCCTAATTTCGAGCAATATTATAGCGCTTAGGCACACTTTGTGGTATACTGGTTTCACCCGCCCCCGTATATGCCTCACCTTGCAGTAGAGGACGGCTACATGGCCCCTGTCCCGACGTCCGAGTATGTGTATATGCCCGCTAAGGAGCGATACAAAGATCCCTCCACAGTGGAGTGCACAGTTTGAGCTTGGAACTTGTTGGCGAAGTCAGAGGGTATACGCCTGATGTACTCCCCTAGAGTGCCTTTGAGCCACTGCCTGAGTGAAAAGATCTGCCAACGTATGCTGGAAAGACTAAAATTGGGAACATGGGGTGACCTATATGTTGAAGGGAAATTCCGCTCCAAAGAGCAGTTTTTTGGTGACTATCCGCTTTCCTCCATGGACGTGTTCCTCTACACACGCCTGCCGCAGAGTGTTCGGGCTCAAACCCCGGAGTTCCCGCAGGAACCGGAGACAATTAAGTCAGTGCACTGCATGTTGCAACCTGAGGCCCCTAAACATGTCATTTCCATGTTGTAAAAAAACGGGTGCGCAGCGCACCCCCCATTCATCCCGTTCGGGCCCGCCGGGAATGGGATGCGGATTTAGACAGTCCCCTGCCGGATGATCAGTGGAAAGCGGCCTGCCTTCAAATGGAAGCCATTTCCAGTAGCTGTAGACTTCGACTGGTGCACTCCATGTTTCTGCACCGACTTTATCATACCCCGGCGCGATTACATAAGATTCACCTTAGGGAAGATGATAGATGCCTGCGCTGTAGTCAAGGGGAGGCGGATTTCATGCATTTGGCATGGAGATGCCCCCAAGTAGCTTCATTCAGGGACTAGGTATTTTCGGGGTTAACCAACATGGTGATCAAACCGCTGACACTGACTCTCCTAATTGCCCTGCTGGGTCTGACGAGAGATATACAAACACCTCACAAACAGTTCCTAGCCATAGGTATCATCCTGGCACGAAGACAGGTGACCTGCAGATGGGGTAGGGGAAGAGCCATTAAGTTTAAGGACTGGCTCCATGACATGTCCACTTGGCAGGAATATTTACATGAGTATGCAGAGCAACTACCGATAAGGTTGCGGCCGCAGGACATATGGGGCCCCCTGACAACTTACTTACTGAAACAGGGAAGCAGTGAGGAAGAGACAGAGGCAGGCGCGCAGGGAGTACGATTGTGATGTGCTGTGAGATTGGGAGGCTGTGGTGTAGCGGGAGATAGTGGTGAGGCAACTTGGGCGGGTGGGAAGATGGAAATGCCGCAGATCATTGTATAGTTCTACTGGCCGAGGAGCCAGAGACACGTTCTCGCTCTACGAGTGGACTCTTGTACTTTGAACTTTTGCACGGCCGAACTGAAGGACTTTGCCCTCCTAAGCGTGCTGGGTGGGTATTTGTTTTGGGGAAAGGGGGGTTGAATTTGAGAATGGGAAGGAAGACTGCATTCGATACTCTTTTGTTGGTTTCAACACTTCTGATGGGCAGATTGCTATGTATGAGACTGTATTGCATTATCCTTTACGAAATAAAGGTTTTGGAAACTTTTAAAAAAAATAAAAAATTTAAGTATGGCAAAAGGTATAGAAGTAACAGAGAAATGTGCGTGGAAAAAGAAAGAGAAAGGCTGTGTGAGAAGTTAGCCTGGCATATGATTTCCACTAGTTCTAGTGGGCACCTTGTACCAGTCTAATCGACCCTTATTGATGGTGGTTGTAAAGTCAACCTTATAGAAAGCTATCCTAGTTGTAGCATGAACCAGCAGTCTTTAGGCTAAGACTTCAGTAGGCGAGTTGAGCAAGTTGTTTTACCATATATAATCCCTTGAATACCAAATGAAAGGAAACCACACAAGGTATATATCAAATACATATGTATTTAATCTAAACACAACCCCTCTGCACTTTTTATGAGGTCAGAGGTAAAAATGCAATACAAGTCACACAGTTAATACACAATAAGTTGCACAATATATGTTATGCCCTAAGGGCCTCACTAACCATATACTAAGAAAGTGGTATAAGTACCACGTGAGAGTTAGAAAGCAGGCCTGGGGCCTCTAGAATCGCTGGGGCTACACTAAACAACCAACGGTTAGGAAGTAGGAGACCCAAGGGAGCCGCATGCAGTGTCTAAACACAGGCGCGGGTTCCCATTGACTTTCTATGGAGTTCGTAAAAGTTACAAGTTAAGGACACTTCCGGATGGACTACGACGGAACCCTTTAAGACTTAGACACTAGGAGGGCCAATACCCTCGAGACTACCAGAGTACTCGTGTTACCTCACCCACGAAGCCAGGTGCATGGGTGTCTTTTGATGTCGGGTTTCGTCGTCGTTTTCTATGGAAAGCTGCTAAGAAGTGCTGCAGGCGACCAGAGGAAAAGTGTCCGGGTGGATCAGAGATGTGAAGAACCTGAAAGCAGAGGGGACAGAGTCTGAGTCACTAGCCAGTGACCAGAAAGGAACCAAGAAGGTGAGTTTGTCTCTTCAGACACGAGGTCCAGGAGGCATCGACAATGACCAGGAGCTGGATTCGAGCTGTCCCACGATGGATCTAGATGACTGCAGCGTCGGTATCCGGATTGGACCCAACAAGCCTTGGCAACTGCAACCCACGAAGGATGTCGAGATTGGCTCGGTTGCAGACCAGCAAGGTCTGTGGCGCTTCTCCTTTGCAGGGAGCAAGCCTGGAGCAACCAGGATCGCAAGTCAGATTCAAGATGGCGTCTTCAGGGGGCTCACTAGCCAACGGGCGAGGAGCCGGCAAGACACGTCAAGCACACATGTAAAGGCGGGGCCCACGGGACACTCATGGAGCGTGGGGACCTGGGCTTTGGTTCAAATGATGCTTGGATATGGGGCTTCTCGTACCCCAATGCACAACTTACTGAGCCTTCAAGAAAGGAGTGCAGGTAGCAAAATGCAGGATGTCCAAGATGTCCGGTCCCACGTCTCTCGTGTCCGCCACGGGTCTCAGCTTTGCTGTGGATGCCATAGAAGTAGAAACTGCCCTAGTGGAATGGGCACCAATTCTTCATTGTAAAGGTTGACCAGCTTGTTGGTGACAGAAGACAATAGCACCAGAGATCCATCTAAAAATACTTTGTTTTGTAAGGGGAAAACCTTTCCTAGGTAAACTGTAAGCCACGAAAAGTTGGTTGGACTTGCGGAATGCTTTCGTTCTGTCAAGGTAGAATTTAAGGCAGAGTTTCAAATCCAATTAATATGGAACTCTTTCAGCTGCTGTTTGAGGATTTGGAAAGAAAGTCTTTAAGACAATGGGCTCGTTCAGGTGAAAGTCCGACAGGACTTTTGGAATACATTTTGGATTAGTTCGAAGAATTACCCTATTGTTCTTGAATTGAAGAAAGGGATCTTGTATTGTGAAAGCGTGAAGGTCACTAACTCGTCTTGCAGATGCAAGGGCTAGAAGAAGCGCAATCTTCCAGGAAAGGAACTTGAGATCAGCTCTGTATATCGGCTCAAAAGGATGTCTCAAGCTGAGCAAGGTCTGTGTTGAGCTGCCATGTTGGAGGTGAAGACTTTACGGGAGGGGAAAATCCGAAACAGACCTTTGAGAAATTGTTTTATCAATCTATTAGACCAAAGAGAAGATCCTGTAGAAGATCTCCTGAAACAGGATATTGCTGCCAGGTGAACTTTGATGGAAGCATGAGCGAGGCCCGAAGTTGCTAGATAGAGAAGGTATGGCAACATCTCTTCCGGAGAGGATGTGAAAGGATGCACCTTAGCAGATCTACACCAGATACAGAACCTTTTCCATTTGAAGGAATAAGTCCTGTTTGTACTATCCGCTCGAGTGCGAGATAGAACAGCTCTGCAGTCTGGTGGAATGTTTAAGCCCTGAAATTCGTGGAACTCAGGTGCCAGGCAGATAGTTTGAGATATGCTGGATCCGGGTGTTGGACTTGTTCCTGGTCCATTGTGAGGAGAGATGGAAACTGTGTCAACTGAATTGGAGGTTTCAGGGAGAGGAGATGGAGTTCCGTGAACCAATGTTGGCGAGGCCATGCTGGGGCTATTAGAATCAGCGTGCAGGGCTCTGCTTTCATCTTCCTGAGGAGCCTGGGAATCAGGGGAATCGGTGGAACGGCGTAGGCGAATATGCCGAACGATGCTATTGAAAATGCATTCCCCAGAGAACCCTGTTGGAAATGCCTGCTTGTGAAGTGTTGGCATTTGGCGTTCTGCTGTGTGGCAAACGGATCCAACAGTTCGCCCCACTGAGAGAAGATGCTGTTGAGAGTATCTTGGGTCAACTCCCACTCGCGGCAGGTCGTCTGCAGTCTGCTTAGCGAGGCTGCCAATGTATTGTCTCTTCCTGGAACGTACTCCGCTCGCAGGGAAATTTTGTGCTGAAGTGACTAGTTCCAAATTTTTTGAGATTCTTGAGAGAGTGAGAGTGAACGAGTTCCTCCCTGTTTGTTCAGGTAGTGCATCGTCGTAGTATTGTCTGTTCTGACGAGCACTAGAGAACCTTTTATCCTGGGAAGGAAAGCCAGAATGGCTAGATAGACTGCTCTGAGCTCTAGGAGGTTTATGTGCAGTTTCCGCTCGGAAGATGACCACTTCCCGCTGATGAGAAGCTCCTGAAGGAAGGCTCCATAATCTTCGAGAGACGCATCCCTGGTTATCACTTGAGAAGAGGCTTGAGTTAGAAAGGGTAGGGGCCTCGAGACAGATTTTGTGGCTGAGTCCACCAGTTTAGAGAGGCGACCATCTGAGGAGTCACCTGTATGTTGTCGTCGAAGGATCCGTTGATTTGAATCCAGAGCCGAGAGAGCCTCTTGAAGAGGACGCATGCGGAGGCAACAGTAGGGAACAAGAAGACATCATTCAGAGGAGGGATTTGAAAAGGCTCACTGAAAGAGACTTTCTTCTCCGTATGCATTCTGCCAAATGGAGGAGTTTTTTGTTGTCGCTCCTGTGACAGGTAAGCTTTTTCCAGGACAGCTCCCAGAAATGTTATCCGCTGAGAAGGCTGTAGGACTTGTCTGGGTTGAGGGTAAGACCCAATCTTTTGAAAAGCCGTAGACAGGCTCTGGAAGACTTTCTCGTGCTGTCAAGAGGGTGCCTTGACGAGCCAGTCGTCGAGATAAGGAAAGACTTGGTGATGTTGTTGCCTGAGGTATGCAGCCACTGGGGAAAGGAATTTTGTGAAGATGTGTGGGGCTGATTTGAGCCCGAAAGGCAGGACCCGGAATTGGTAGTGTTTGCCGGTCGCAGCGAACCTCAGAAACTTTTTGTGTCTTCTGTGGATAGGAATATGAAAATAGGCATCTTGGAGGTCCAAGGATACCATGTAGTCGTTCGCCTTGAGAAGCTGCAGGACTTCCTGAATGGTGACCATGCGAAATGATTTCTTTTTCAAGAATTTGTTTAGGTTTCTTAAATCTAGGATTGGCCTCCATTTCTTTTCCTTTTTGCGCATCAAGAAGAATCAGGAGTAAAAACCTTGTCCACTTTGACGAACAGGAACCCGTTCTATAGCTCCCTTCTGGATCATTGATGATATTTCCAGGAGTAAGAGATGTAATTGTTTGTGAGCCATATGTTGAGGAGGTGTCTTTGGTGGAGTTTGCACAAATTCTAGAGAATGTCCAAACTGCACCAGCTGGAGAACCCCAACGAGCGGTCATGATCTGATTCCAATTCTGAAGATAGTGGGATATTTTTCCTCCCACTTTGGAAGGTGGAGAAGAAGGTGGAGAAGAAGTGGAGACTGGCGGCAGAGAGAAGTCATTGGCGTCGGGCGGAATCCTTCTGTCGTCTGGCCCTTCCACGAAAGGAAGACTTGTTGTATGAAGTCTGAGTCTGTTGTCTCTGCTGAAATTGTGGCCTGTATTGTTGGTTGGAGGAGGAGTAGGAAGACCTATACTGCTGCTAGCCTCCTCTGTTAGAATAATGCCAGTTACCCCTTGAGCCTCAAAAAGGGGTGCTTTTATATTGAAGGGTACTCAAAAATCTTGCCGAATCTATCTTTTTTGATCCTTTGGAGGGCCCCATCAATGTGGGTACCAGCGTTCCAATAACACTAATGAGTTAGACGCCAAAATGGAGGAAAAACGCTTTCCAATATTGTCCAAGCGTCTGCCCTCTTTATCCGGAGGCGCTGAAAGTGGGGCAGAAGGGTTTTTTGATCTGTGTTGAGCTGCCTGAGCAATCACTGAATCAGGCTTGGGATGGCCTATGAGGCAGGCTGGAGGGTTGTCTGGAGCCCTTTTTTTTATCCAATCTTGGCAAGACTGGAAGAACTGTAGAAGGGTTTTGCATTATCTTGATCCCAAATATAATCTATGACAGGCATAGACCAAACAGATTTTTTGAAAGGTTCCTTGAAATCGTAGAGGAAACCGTCTTGTTGGTGAGAAGGCATTGGCAGTTATAAACGATGTGCTACTCTTTCCAGGAGATTATGGAAACCTCCAATATATTCGGGAGGCGAGTCCGCCCGAGGAGGCAATGGTGAGGCTGGTAGAGGATAACATAGTTGTCCCATTCGTCGTGATGTGACTGAGTATCCTGAATTCCCCCTTCTTGTGGTTCATCATCCTCATCGTCCGTAGAGGGAAGAGGCGGCACAGGCACTTCAATGATAGGAGGCGGAGGAGGTGGGAATTGTGCTCTCTGAGGTGGAGAGAGAACTGTAGCAGGAGACGGGAACCTCTTTTTGTAGTCTGAGATCATAAATTGCAGGTCAGAGACCAAGGCTGAAGGAAGACAAACCATCTGTGGCTGTTGATGACGGCTTTAGTCATGAGGGTATGCCTGCTCATCCATGTTTTGATCATCATAATCAGAGTCCTCCTGATAATTAACATTGAGCTCAGAGGGACTTCTTGCAGCCCTAAACATACTGTCCGAATCCGAATCATCATCTTCATCCAAAAGATGAGAGGGAAGTAATGGTTGAACTCTACTGGGTGATGTCAAAGAGGGCGTCAGCCTCTGTTTCGTGATTTTTTGCAGAAAATATGTTATTTCCGTCTTTGATTTAGGCGTCGTTGACGAGGCCATCGTGGGTATAGTCATTGTCGACGAATAATCATCGATGGTCACAATGGGCACTACCGTTGATGAGGGACCTCTTGTAGTCGAAGTCGTCGTCGACAGGATGGTCTTAGACGGTACACTCTTCAGCGACGTGCGCATCATCGACGACGAGGCTCTTGTCGCCGTCGAGCTAGCCGTCGACGCGGTCGTCAACGAAGATTTCTTGATTTTGATAGTCGACGACAAAGGGATATGTGTCGTGGACGAAGACGGCATCGACGAAAGGGACGCTGACGAGACCGAAAGTGTAGAAATGGTAGACAAAGCCACTCCAATAGCTGTATGAGGAGAGGCCAGTAGTCGACGGGGCTGAGGAAGGCTTTTTAAAAGTGTGTTTCACCCTCGGTGGAGGAGTTAGAGGGTCTGAAGTTGGTTTCTGCGACCCTTGAAGGGGAGGAGACTCCCTGGCAGGTAAATCTTTAAGTTTTGAAGCCTCCGAAGACTTGTTCTGCGTCTTCTTTTGAGGTTGCTGCGTAGAAGGACCTGGAGAGACATGAGCTCTCACTCTCCTCAGAGGACAAGAGGTCTTCTTTGTCCTTAAGCCTCTGTAGCCAAGTCAAAAGCCTTCCCTCACGGTCTTTAAGAGTTTTTGTAGAAAAGGTATGACATACCTGGCAGTCTTTAAGTGAATGGTCCGGATAAAGACAGAGGCAGGCCTTATGTTGGTCGTCGACATGTAACCTCTTCTTTTTGCAGATACCACAGGGCCTAAAGAGGCCTTTTTTAGGAGTGTCCAACATGAAGACAGTCAATACTTCACTAAGACAGAGAAAAACCCGAAGAAATACCTAAATCCAAGAAATAAGGAAAACCTGAGCAGAGCTCAGTGGAGACTCCCTTGGCACGACGTGCGGTAGAAAATCTGAGGGACTAGAGCTCCTTCCAGGAAGGTTCCAGAGGGTGGTGACAGCAGGTTGGTTGTGCTCTAGAGTTTGGTCCGTATTACAAAAGGACCTGGATATGTTACTGATGTGAGGCCTTAGGCCTATTACTCTATATGTCTAATGGGACATTACTTTACTTATGTATCAGGGACTCCCATCCCGACGACTGGGAATGATTCAGGCATGTGAATCTATGAAAGATACCCTAATACAGGATACATTGCAGTAAGTTTAAACTTTTTGAACTATAGGAAGCTGGCTCTTTATGTGATATACCAGAAATCTGATCTACTGTGTTAAGAGTTCAGGAATTCCCTTATGAGTGGACAGGTGCTTGCTACGGCTATCTCTAAGTGTTGTGTTAGATGGAGGATGGTTGAGCAGTCTTAGGCATAACACAGCGGAGTGCAAGATATCTGAAAATACACACAATGGTTAATAGAAGAGACAAGACTCAAAAAGGAAATCCACAGCAATTTATAAAAACAGCAAGTATTTTTATATATGTTTAGGCGCTGGACAAAAATCGTTCATGTACGTACTTTTTTAAATAGTTTTCAGTTCAAAAAGCGGACAGTGCAATTTAGGAGTTATGCAATGTTAACCTATGAAAGGAAAACCAAATGAAGTTTATCAGTTCTTGTCAACGACTTATGGGACACTTCTCCAGGAGTTAAAGTGAGTGGTGGTCAAGGTCCAAGGCAGTGCCAGCAGAACACCATCAGCGGCACCAGGATGGCTGGGTGCAGAGGTGCCAAACAGCGTCAGGGTCCAATGTTATCCAATAGAGAATGATTGTGGTAAAACGAGGCTGCAGGAGAGAACTAGGGGACCAGTTCTGTGAAACCAACCAACTAGTAGCTTCCGTTCTTGGGATGCTGGGGGCCGTGGGAATACCTTTGGCCCTCTTCTCCTCAGGATGGGGCGTCTGGGTGCAGAGGGTCTTAGGGGTGTTGGGTTTCTCCGTCCAGCTACACTCGCAGTTGAGGGTGGTCTGCCAACAGAGGCTCCAGGCGACGTCAGGGGGTCACTCCACAATAGACTCAGTACCTTGAGAACTTGGGGACAACGCTGACCCCATTGGCCCATTCTAGACTGGCTGGGGGACTCTGGTTCGGTGGTTCTTGGCAATGTCAGGTTTTTGCAGGGCCTGAGTCCTCTTGGCCTTTCCTTTAGCAGCTGCAGGGCAAGTCCACTTGTGGTGTAATATGCAAAGGCAGAAGGAAGGGTGGGATGGGCGCCAAATCAATTGCTGGGTGTTCTGTTCTTGAGGTGCAACTCTTCTCGTCCGTCTTCTTTTTTCAGGTCATCAGGATCTGCTCTTCTGAGGCCACGCGCTCTCCTAAATACTAAATTTAGGGGTGTTAGGGGAGTGCAGGGTAATAGCTAATGGGCTAGTGACCCGAGGGGTCACCACGCTCCCTATATAACCACTTCCTATTGGAAGTGGGTAAGTATGCCATCACAAAGATGGGAACTTCTGAAAAATCATGTCCATCTCAGTTTAGCCCACTGTAGGGGTGTTGCTAACCTGGGGGTGGCACGCCTTTCTGATTAGCTAAGTCCCCTCCCAACCTGCCCATGTGCTAAAGAGGTACTGGACAAAGGGGGGGCGGCTTCCTCTCCTGTGGGGGGGAGCAGATTTGCATTCCAAAGGCATCAGCTTATTGAAGCTTGCTGACCTAGGGAGGCTAATCAGGAGGTCATGGAGGGGTGGGGGGGGGGACAGGCTTTTGTTCTTGGTCTCCTCAGAGCAAAAGGCTCTCCTCTCACCCTAGGCCAGAACAGTGTCTTGGATGGCAGGCTGGAGAAACCATCAGAGGCTGGTAGGTTTTCAGGGGGCATCTCTAAGGTGCACTCTGGGTGCATGCATTGGTAAATCCATCACTGGAATCAGTGTGGGTTTATGTGGGAAGCTGGCTCTGTATATACTATACCAAAGTGAGGTATAGTGTGCACAGAGTCCAGTGGAACCTCAAAGGTAGGCAGAGGTAAAAGTAGATAGCACCACACTCTCTATTTGTGGTAGTGTGGTCGAGCAGTAAGGCTTTATCAGAGGACAGTGTTAAGCATTTGTTGTACACAGTCAGCAAATGAATTCACATACTCAAAGACTGAATTTCAGACCAATTGTTTTTGTATAAAAACATTTTATTTCCTGGAACCAAGCTAGCCTGGCACAGGTAAGTGATAAGTACTTTGCAGTAAATATACAGATTGTAACACAGTTTGGATTGCAATTGTAAATGTACTTTGATTTGATTACAGTAGTGTTACAGATAATGCAATGTTTTTCAGAACACAGTACAAATACTTTGTATATGATTTGGAGTAAAATTACAGGTAAGTTACTTTTGAGTTTACTGTTTTTTACACAGTGTAGTATACCTGGATTCTACGCAGTTAGTACTATTTCAAATAATTTCTTTAAGTTTTAAAACTTTTCCCCCAAAAAACTGTCAATGTTATCCTATGGCGGAAAATAGTGTTATCAGTTTTAGGGTAAGTATTCAGTAGTGGGAGTTGAGGTTCCGGGGGTAGACTCAGGGGTTCCCAGGGTCAGGGATGCACTCTCGTTACACCCTCAGCGGCACTGGGTGGCCAGGTGCAGAGTGCTGAGGCCAAATGTTATTCAACGGCAGATCGGGGGCCTCCGGTTGGTGGCTGCTGACGAGCAGGCCACATGGTTGTGGGAGCAAAGCTCCCGGACTTTAGCTCAGGGCAAGTGGGGAAATAAAGTAGCGCCAAATGTGCACCCTCAGCGGCGCTAGGGCAGTTTGCAGAAGGCACTGCAGGCTTGGGAATAAAGGTCTTTTGGGTGCGACCACCACTGTGAGAGGTAAATTGGGATCTTGGGGTTTAGTTAGTAACCGTCTGTTGGGACCATCCAAGGCCGTGGGGCATCGGGTGCAGGGGTGTATTTTAGGGTCAGATCATCTTAGCAGTTTCTGGTCACGGTTGGGGGGGAACTTCTGCATTTAGGCTGCGGGCGTCGGCTGGAGGTTTGAGGCAGGTCAGGTGTCGCCGGAACTCGGGTCAGGATCGCCAGGGGGACCTCCTTGTGGTGTTTGCCCACTCAAACTCAGGCCGTGTACGGTGGGTGCAGAGTTGTGCGGACTTGCGGTGTCCGGCTGGAGCCAGAGGTTGGCGATGAACAAATCCAGTGTTCAGGGAGACACAGTCTTTGCGGTTGAAGGCAGGGAGGTCTTCAGGGGCTTTCGAGGTTGCTGGCTGCAGGTCACCAGAATTTCGCAGGAGCAGGATTGAGGTGGAGACAGGCCAGTAGGGCTGGGGCCAGGTCAGTGTGTGTCTTCCTCTTGTTAGTTTTGGCACAGCTGTTAGGTCCTTCTTTCTTGTAGTTCCTTCTGGTCTGAGGAAGCAAGGTTCAGGGGTGCCCCTAAATACTATATTTAGGGGTGTTACGGGTAGGTAAAAAGGTTGGGACAAAATGCTCTCTTCCCTGGGGTGGGTATACCCCCTATTATGGCTCCCTCCAGTGGGAGGGGGGCATAAGCCTTTCCCTGGTTGGATGAGGCTCCCCATCTGCGGGGACTGAGAGTTGTGCTTCACCTCGCCTCCCTGAGGGGTGGAGTTGGCAGAGGTGGGCACATCTCTCTTCCTCACTTGTGGTTCCCGCAGGTTCTCCACACAAAGTGGGCGTCAGAACCAGTGGGGACCAGTTGCTGAAAGCAGCAAGTGGCCTGAGGAAGCTCATTAAGGCGGCAAGCCTTTAAAGCTTCCCCTTCGTGGACCCTGCCCATCCTGGGGGAGGAAGCTTGCCACCTCGTTCCAGGATGTGCATCGTTTCAGGCCCCCGAGAGCAGCAGGCTCTCGACCCAGGTGTCGAGAAACATGACTGGTGGTGGCAGCTGAAAGCAGCCACTCAGCCTGGACACTAGTGGTAAGTTAGTTTTCAGGGGGTATCTCCAAGATGCCCTCTGTGTGCATTTTTCATTAAACCCCACACTGGCATCAGTGTGGGTTTAATGTGCTGAGAAGTTTGATACCAAACTTCTCAGTTTTCAGTGTAGCCATTATGGTGCTGTGGAGTTCGTAATGACAAACTCCGAGCACCATATACTAGGGCAGTTTGCAGAAGGCACTGCAGGTGGCTCTACCGAAGTCAACCGGAGGCTGAGGCTTCCGACATAGAGGGTTATCTGACGGAGATTCAGCTCCCTCAGTTGGATGAGGATAGCGTTGAGGATCTGGGCTGCGCAATAACACTTCCCGAGATAAGAGGGGCGATCAAGCAGATGGCTCGGAACAAAACACCGGGAGTAGATGGCCTACCGATAGAATTTTACGCTAAATATATTGATGTTTTGGCGCCCCGTCTGCTAGTGGTCTATGTCGAGGCGGTGGAGCTGGGACATCGGCCTCAGTCGATGAGGGAGGCGCTGATCGTTCCACTGTTGAAGCCAGGAAAGGAGAGTAGCGATGTGACCTCATATAGGCTGTTGTCCATGCTGACGGTGGACTATAAAATTCTGAGTCGTATTCTGGTTACCAGACTATTGCCACACATAACCACACTGGTCCATGACGATCAGGCCGGGTTTATCCCAACCAGGAACACCTCGACTAATATCCGCCGCCTTGTACGGGTGTTGGAGAGTTCCTTGGACCCAGATCAGATGCCGGCAGTGCTGTCCATAGATATTGAAAAAGCTTTTGATAGCTTAGAATGGGGGTACCTTGATAGGGTGCTGGAGAAGTTCGGCTTGGGCGACCAATTTGGACGATGGACGAAAGTCCTCTACTCCTCGGCGACAGCCAGGGTGAGACTAGGATCGGTCATATCCTGCGACTATCCGGTGCGAAGAGGGACGAGGCAGGGGTGTTCCCTTTCCCCGTTGCTGTTCGCGCTGGCGATGGAACCGCTGGCGGCCCAGGCTAGAGCAGGGAGGGCTTATGCTGGTATTGTGTGCGGCGGGATCCCACAATACGTCTCACTTTACACGGATGATTTGCTGGTGTTCTTGGAGGACACGGCTGAGGCCCTGGATGGAGCGACTGCAATGTTATCACACTTTGGGAGGCTCTCAGGCCTTAGGGTCAATTGGAGTAAAACTTGCCTTTTCCCGTTACGGGCGACCATGCCCCGGCCACGGCTGACCGAGGACATGATTTGGGAGCACTCATGCTTCACCTATCTAGGGGTCCGCATCTACCACGGGGCTGATAGTACGTTAGAAGGGAACATAGGGCGTTGCATACGAGCTCCGAGGGGCTGCATGGCGTTCTGGGTGACCCTTCCCCTCTCGGTACAGGGCAGGGTGGCGCTGCTTAAAATGGTGGCTTTGCCTCGGCTGCTCTACTATTTTCGCACGCTGCCACTGTGGATTCCACAATGGATCTTTAAAGAGTTATGCACCCTAACAACGGATTTTTTGTGGGGCCACGGGAGGCGCCGAGTAGCACTGGATACGCTGCTGAGGCCAAAAGCAGAAGGGGGACTAGCGGTTCCTAATTTTGAATTATATTATTTGGCGGCGCAGCTACAGATCCTCACACAGAACGTAGCGAAGGAGTTTAGAGGCCCGGTCCAGGCCAGAGGGGGGGAATACAGAGGCACATCCTGCCCTATATTATCATGCAGCAGAAACTTGAGTTACGAGGTTTAACGTTAGAGGAAAAGACCCTGCGTTTGTGTTGGAACAGAAGCCAGAAGAGGGCGGGGGTGGATCACCCATATGCTCCCGAAATCCCGCTAGGTATGTTGACGGCGCTGCCGCATGGTGGGGGACTGGTCCCCGCTCATGGATTGGGAGGATTTGGGACTCCACATGGTAGGCGACCTATATGCTCATGGCGAATTACTGCCATTCCGGACGGTGCAGGAACATTTTGGCCTCCCGGATGGTAGTTTCCTCCTGTATGCGGCCGTGACAACGGCAATACGCAAACACTGGATAACTGGACAGACGGAGCCCAGCACGACCATGGCCTGCCAATACGTGGTAATGGCGGTGGGCACATTCAAGGCGGTCACCTGCCTCTATTCCCAAATGTTGAATGAGGGCCTAGAACCACTTACAGTGTTGAAACAGAAGTGGGAGGAGAGCATTGGGAAACCCATACCGGATGCGACATGGGGCCACATTCTGAGGAGAACTTGGAAAGGGAGTAGAAATGCTCGGTTTCAGCTGGTACACTTTTTTGTAGTACATAGAGCTTACCTTACCCCGAGGAAGATCAGGAGGCATTTCCAGGTCCATGGGGCGGCATGCCCTAGATGCCTAGCACCTGATGTGGAACTAGACCACATGTTATGGAACTGTCCGAAACTGGGGCTATATTGGTCAGAGGTGGGGGAGCTTCCTTAGGGTAGTTACTGATCGACAAGTGGAATATGACATGGCAACCTGTTTGCTGCTTTGGTTCCCCCACACGGCAAAAACAAAAATCACTAATAAATTCATTGACCTGGGCCTCATATTAGCACAGAGGGAAATCACCTGGCACTGGAAGTCGAGGGAGGGCCCATCCAGCAGTAGGTGGACGAATGAACTACAGAAATGGGCCCGTAGTGAAAGTATGATTAGGCTCCAGCAGGCCACTCGGGCGGCTAATGAAAAGAGTATGGAGATGGCAAGGGCGTGGGAGGGACTAGTGCAAGCGCTAAAAGACTATTTGGTTGAAGATGAGGAGTAGGGTGAGGGACCATTGTAAGAAGTTCCGTGAGACACAATTGGGAATGAATATTGACCCCCGGATCTTTTCTGAATATGGTTATCTATGCTTGAATGAGGCCCACACCAACAGCAGTACGGGGGGAGGGAGGTGGGAGGGGGAGTTGTGGATTCCTTTTAGAGTATAAATGTTGAGAAGGGTGACTGAGGGGATACAGAAAAGCGGACGACAGACCATTATACCGACTGGAAACGATTGCTTTTTCATGTGTTTTCTTTTCTTCCTTTATTCCTTATGTCCCTGGCATTTTATGGCGGACGCCGCCCGGCCTCTGGGTTGTGGGCTAAATGGCTGTGTGATGTTTCAATTATGATCTGTGGACGGCAGCTGCCAGAGGCTAACATGTCGGAATGATTGCTTGTATACCCCATGACTCTGCAATAAAAACATAGTTTACAAAAAAAATAATAATAATTTACGTCTTTCAGTCTGTCCCTCTCACAGCCCGTGTCTGTCTCTCAGCGCATCCTGGCCTCTATCCGCCTCTCTGTCTCTCCACCCGCACCCCTCTCGCCCTCAGTGTGGCTGACGTTGTCACGCTGTACCCTGGCCTCTCTCGCCACCTCTCTCTCGCATCTTCCCTGTCGGTCAGGCTCCGTTTTTGTCTCTCTCCACAGCCCATTTACCAGTCTCCCTTCCTGCAGCCCTGACCCCCTTGACAGCGTTCTCTATGGTCCTTTGCATTCTCTTTAACACACTGTCCCTCACCAGTGCTCTCCATCACTGACATATATCTCTTCACAACTCAAACTTTATTCTTTTCTCCCTCTCACATCTCATGTTCTCCCCCTTCAGCTCTCTCTCAGCTCGGTCGGCTTTCTCTTCAGTTGGATGCTCTCCAAGCCTTCACTCCTTCCCCCGCCCTAGAATCTCCCTCTTTTTACTTCTGTCATCATCATCAAAGTAGCTTCATTCCGTTTTAAGACTACAAACCATAACAAGCATTTACAATGCAATAGGTCTTGCGTATGCGAGAGTTTAAGCTGTTGGCATTGTAAATCACAATGCCTTTTATATACGTGTTGGCTTTTAAAACAAATAAAAGGAATTGACATTAACAATGCCAATAGCTTAAACTCTCACAAATGCGAGACCTATTGCATTGCAAATGCTTGTTTTTTGTTTTGGACGCTGTCGACCACCATTTGGTGGGAGGTACGTCCCGTATGACGTCAGACGGCATCTTGAAGGTAGACGTGCGCGGTGGCCATCTTCAGATTCTTTTTTGTGTTCTATGCTGTTTAATCCTTGTGATGGTCCTTATTTATAGTTCTTAACGTTATACTTTGCTTCCCCACCTGTTTGTGTTCCTTCTAGGGGAAGGCTGGGTGGGCCACATGTAAATAAAGAAAACTTTTCAAGCTGCAAAACTACTCCTACTGGTAAGTAACCATTTCGTTTTGCAACGTGAATCCTTTTCTGGATTCACATAATGTGCACCAGATTATGTAGCGGTTTCTCCCGTGTTTGGGAGGCTGTGGTGAGAGGAAGATTTAGCAAACAGGTGTTGAAGCACCCTTTGTCCAATTTGAGCTTCCTTATTAATTTGTATATCCAGACAATAATGCTTTGCAAACGTGTGTGGTGATGCTCATGTTGCTGCTGCACAGATGGCATTGATGGGTACATTTGCCATGAAAGCTAGCTTTGCTCCTTTCTTCCTAGTGGAGTGAGCTGTTGGTTGTATTGTTAGTTCTTTTTGGCATTGGTGTAGCTTAGTTGTATAGCTTGTACTATCCATCTTGCAATGATTGCTTTAGTGACAGCTGATAATGTGTAGGTATGTGAATAGGCAACAAACAACTGTTTACTTTTCCTTACTTGTTCTGTTCTTTGCAGATAGTACATTAGAGCGCTCCTTACATCCACGGTGTGGAGGCTTTTTTCTGCCTTCGTTTTTGGTTCCTTGAAGAAAACTAGCAAGATGATGTTTTAATTCAAGTGACACTTAGTTACCACCTTCGGTAAAAACTGTGGGTTTGTTTTTAAGATTACTTTATCCTTGTGGGCTTATAAATTGGGCTCCTGTATAGTTAATGCCTGTAGTTCACTTACTCTCCGTAGTGATTTTATTGCAATGAGAAATGCTGTTTTGAGAGTAATATGTTTGATATCCGCTGTATGCAGTGGTTCAAACGGTTTCCCATTAGCTGAGACAGCACTGTACAGGAGCAGTTCTCGATGCAGCCATTTTTTTTTGCTCCTTCCAAAAATCTTTTGATGAGTGGCCTGGTAAAGAAGCTTTTGCACGTTTTTCCTCCTGTGTACGCCACTAGGGCCGCGAGGTGTACCTTTAGGCTTGAAAAATTGATGTTGCCGTCTAAAAGGTAGGTAAGATATAGGACTACTGTTTCCTGTGTGTTTATTGTATTGGTATGGTTGTTAGCGGTTGTTGACTGGTTTCTTGCCTCCTTTAGAATCTCCATGGTACTGTACGGCACTTTGAGGTGTCCAAATTGTATGTATTCAGGCGCTAGGCCGCTAGTTGTAGCGTCGCTGGTTCTGGGTGAAAGATTTGGCCCTGTTGCATCGTTAGCAGGTCCTTGTCTGCTTTGATCCTGATCATCTCTCCTTTGGTGAGTTCTAGGAGAGTGGAGTACCATGTCTGTCTTGGCGAACGGGGGCAATGAGAATCATATTTGTTCCTGGTTCACTTGCCTTTTGTAGTACTCTTTGTATCAGGGGTAGTGGTGGAAAGATGTAGACAAATGTCTGCGACCAATTGAGTGAAAGCGCATTTCCCTTTGACGGGTGGTGTGGAAACCTGGATGCAAAGTTCCGGCATTTCTTGTTCTGCATTGTTACAAAGAGATCAAACACTGGCGTTCCCCAGATGTTGAACAGTTATTGTACTGTATGCCTAAGCTCCCATTCGTGTGAGCTACTGTTTTGTATGCTTAGCCGGTCTGCTGTGACATTGTCTACTCCTGGTAGATGTACGGTTTGCAGATTGATTTGCTGTGGTATTGCCCATTGCCCGATTTCTTGCATACGTTTGCTCAGGGGAAAGGATTTCGTTCCACCCTGTTTGTTCAGGTAAAACATTGTAGTTGTGTTGTCTGTATCAGAATGGTCTTTCCCTAAATCTGTTTCTGGAATGCCTTGAGTGCCAGAAGAACCGTTTTCA
Organism: Lissotriton helveticus; assembly: GCF_964261635.1. Taxonomy (NCBI): domain Eukaryota; kingdom Metazoa; phylum Chordata; class Amphibia; order Caudata; family Salamandridae; genus Lissotriton; species Lissotriton helveticus. Next base: position 435,526,456 of record NC_136068.1, read on the forward strand.
TTTCTAAGAAACTGATGTGTTTTATGGAGTCTTCTTCGCTCCATCGTCCATGAATCTGTAGTTGGTTCAGATGTGCTCCCAAACCGTTGAGGGATGCATCCGTGGTGATTGTCATAGATGGAATTGTGTTCCTGAAAGGTCTCCCCTGTGCTATGTTTTTGTAGGCCCACCATTGTGTCTCTGCTTGTATCCTTTATGTAACAATCACCAGATCTTCCCAACTCCCTGTGGCTTGTGACCAGCTGTTGGTGATCCATTCTTGGAATGGTCGCATATGTAGGCAAGCGTGATTGATGAGTGGGATGCATGATGCCATCATACCCATAAGTTTCATTACCTTCCTCACTGTCAGAGACTGTCCCTTCTGGTAGAGGACTGTTTCCTTGTAGATAACTTGTATCCTGTTCTGTGTAGGATAAGCCTTTTCGTTCTTTGTATTCAGTATTCACCCTAGAATTTTTTTTTCCATTTCTGGGTTTGTTGATGATTTTTTGTGGTTTATTGAGAAACTTAGACTTTGAAGTGTTTGGATTGTCTTCTGAACGTGATAGTGGCATATTTCTTTTGTGCGTCGCCTTATTAGCCAATCGCCAGATAGGGATATACATGGATTTTTTTCTCTTCTTAGGTAGGCGGCCACTGTGGCCAGGGACTTTGTGAACAACCGTGGAGCAATTTTATTCCGAACATAGTACCTTGAATTGGTAGTGTGTTCCGTTGTGTAGGAATCTTAGGTATTTTTTGTTCATCGGAATATGCAAATAGGCATCCTTGAGGTCTATTGTTGCTAGGAAATTCCCTGTTTGGATTTGCGGGATTGTTTCTTGAAGGGTACACATCTTGAAGTGTTATGTCCGTATGAATTTGTTTATGAATCTAAAGTCCAAATTTGGCCTCAGGGTTAGGTCTTGTTTTGGTACAAGGAAGTGTGGTGAGTAGTTTCCTTTGTGCCGTTCCTGTTTTGGTACTGTTTCAAATGCCTGTTTTAGATACAGTTCTTTGATCTCTGCGTTTACCAGTGTTTGTTCTGATTCTGTTCTGATTTTGATCTACCCTACTGCACTCTACTCCAATTTACACTACTACATAGCAAGCCACTCTAATTCACCACAATCGACCCCACTCTAATCTACTCCAGTCCACCCCAACCTAAACCACCCACTCCAACCCAAACCACCCAACCGTACCCCAATCCAAACCTACCGCAATCTAACCCACTTCACACTTCAATCTACACAAATCTACCCACTCATCCACTCAATCTACTGTACTCTAACCCAATCTATACCAATCCATCCCACCCCAGTATATCACACCCCACTCCTGAATCACCCCAATCTACTTTACTACAGTCCAACCTACCCAACTCCAATCTTACCCAATCAAACCCATCCAACTCTACCCTATCAACCACACTCCACTCAAATCTACCCCTGTCTGCATCACTCAGCTCCAATCTGACCTACTCTGCTCCAATCAATAAGGATTTATAAAGTGCAGCTAATTACCCGCAAGAGTTTCCAGGCGCAGAGGGCCTTGCTGCTTTGAGTAGTTTCAGTTTAACAGCCAGGTCCTTTCTACCCCACTCTGCTCCAATCTACCCACTCTGCTCCAATCTACCCGCCCTGCTCCAATCTACCCCACTCTGCCCCAGTCTGCTCCATTCTACCCTACTCTGCTCCAATCTACTCCATACTAATCCACCCCAATCTTCCCCACTTGAATCCTACCCTGCTCCACTCCACATGTACCCCTATCTACCCCACTTCAATCCTACCCTGTTCCACTCCACATGTATCTTAACAACAGAGGAGTGACTCAAGTGGAAAAAACTAACATAAAAGTGATGATGTAATGTTAACCCACACTGTCCCGCAAATGTGATCAATGCTCACACACTTGCAGGCACAGAGCGGAAAAACAATCTCCGTCTCCCTAATTAAAGCCCAACGATTCCTAGAACGGGTAACCAGATGGGCTCTATAATACAAATCACCCAGTGCTCGACAAGAGGGAAAGAACCTTTCTTCTTAAAAGGACCCTCACTCACCACTAGTTGGTGACATGCTTCATCATTGGGTCCCCGCTGGGGTGACCGAATGTCCCCCCAGCGTGCTACAACGCCTGATTACAGCGGAGCTGGATGTGGTGAGTGCAACAGTGCCCAAATTAGGAGGTGACTAAACGTGAATGTGTGGTGTGTTAAAAAATGCAGAGGATGTGCCTTTACAAAATTTTAATAATGGCCAACCTGCATTAGTTAAAAACAAGGTGAGCGGATTCTGCAAGTTCTAAGTTAGGGAACTAGAATCCTAGTACTAATCAAAAAGTGGTCAACATGTTTCTGCTGGAATTTCGCATTTTGCTCAGCATTCGTCAGGACCTAAAAAAAAGTCCTCCGGTGGTGTACGCACGCTAAGGCGTACCCTCCCGTGAGGCTCGGAATGTGAAAAATATTTACAGTGATGAATGGTTTCCGTGATTACCCCAGTACAAATTCAGTCGGGGTTCATCAAAAAACCTAGAGGGAGAAAAAGAGACAAACAAACATATATACAATTGATATCTTGAATCAAATGTGCCGGTCTGAGTATGTGTAAATTGCTTATTAAACATACTTCGTACCCCACCAACTGTAGGGTGTTGTCCCTGACTATAGGGTTAAAGTGCACCTAAAACCGTTCAGGTGCCCGTTCACAATTGTAGAACAGGCAGTGGTATCTAGCTTGGCTGCATAGTTGGTGCTAGCAACGTTCTGCTTGTAAATACCAGCAGTAAACGTTATGAAATGAAAAAGCAGTGTTTACACAGGATATTTGTTCATATTATTTACAATCGATAGGATTCACAAAATGGCTAGCAGTACGGACACAGGGCTTGCAGGGAGACCCCTATCTTATGATAAAAGGGGCAAGGAGGTAAATATGCACGTAAGCGGACCCACCTCTATCGAGGCGGAATCATGCCCCTTCGGTAAAGACAGCGTGGGACATCTTCACGCGTCGTAAATCTGGCAAGAAACAAACAGACAGACTCTCAAAGTTGAGTCCAAAGCGAGTGATCCAATGGACAACACTCGCGGGAGGAAAAGAGGACACTAAGTGTGAATCCTATCGATTGTAAATAATATGAACAAATATCCTGTGTAAACAGTGCTTTTTCATTTCATAACGTTTACTGCTGGTATTTACAAGCAGAACGTTGCTAGCACCAACTATGCAGCCAAGCTAGATACCACTGCCTGTTCTACAATTTTGAACGGGCACCTGAACGGTTTTAGGTGCACTTTAACCCTATAGTCAGGGACAACACCCTACAGTTGGTGGGGTACGAAGTATGTTTAATAAGCAATTTACACATACTCAGACTGGCGCATTTGATTCAAGATATCAATTGTATATATGTTTGTTTGTCTCTTTTTCTCCCTCTAGGTTTTTTGATGAACCCCGACTGAATTTGTACTGGGGTAATCACGGAAACCATTCATCACTGTAAATATTTTTCACATTCCGAGCCTCACGGGAGGGTACGCCTTAGCGTGCGTACACCACCGTAGGACTTTTATTTAGGTCCTGACGAATGCTGAGCAAAATGCGAAATTCCAGCAGAAACATGTTGACCAATTTTTGATTAGTACTAGGATTCTAGTTCCCTAACTTAGAACTTGCAGAATCCGCTCACCTTGTTTTTAACTAATGCAGGTTGGCCATTATTAAAATTTTGTAAAGGCACATCCTCTGCATTTTTTAACACACCACACATTCACGTTTAGTCACCTCCTAATTTGGGCACTGTTGCACTCACCACATCCAGCTCTGCTGTAATCAGGCGTTGTAGCACGCTGGGGGGACATTCGGTCACCCCAGCGGGGACCAAATGATGAAGCATGTCACCAACTAGTGGTGAGTGAGGGTCCTTCTAAGAAGAAAGGTTCTTTCCCTCTTGTCGAGCACTGGGTGATTTGTATTATAGAGCCCATCTGGTTACCCGTTCTAGGAATCGTTGGGCTTTAATTAGGGAGACGGAGATTGTTTTTCCGCTCTGTGCCTGCAAGTGTGTGAGCATTGATCACATTTGCGGGACAGTGTGGGTTAACATTACATCATCACTTTTATGTTAGTTTTTTCCACTTGAGTCACTCCTCTGTTGTTAAGATATATTGATTGGGGTACAGGAGTGTCTATTCCAACCCTGTCTCTCTTGTTGTTATTGAGTAGGAGAGGACCCCTCCACATGTACCCCGCTCCAACCAATTTACCCCACTCCGCTCAAAACCCACCCGTTCCTCTCCACTCCAAAGCTACCTCACTCCACTCCAAAAATCGACCTCACTCCAAAACAATACACATCGACCTCACTCCAAAACAATACACATCGACCTCACTCCAAAACAATACACATCGACCTCACTCCAAAACAATACACATCGACCTCACTCCAAAACAATACACATCGACCTCACTCCAAAACAATACACATCGACCTCACTCCACGACAAAAATCTACCTCACTCCACGACAAAAATCTACCTCACTCCACGACAAAAATCTACCTCACTCCACGACAAAAATCTACCTCACTCCACTACAAAAATCTACCTCACTCCACTACAAAAATCTACCTCACTCAACTCCAAAAATCTACCTCACTCAACTCCAAAAATCTACCTCACTCAACTCCAATACAATACAAATATACCTCACTCCAATACAATACAAATCTACCCCATCCCACTCCAATACAAATCTACTAAATAGGCTGCTTGCACCATCTTATAGAGGTTAGGAAAAGGTGTTTTGATCATAATCTTGGGGCACTATTCAGGTTTGCAAGGAAACTGGGTTCCAAGCCAATTGATGCATTAATCCACATCTACGCCACACACTGTTCTGTTATCATGTAGGGGGCAGGAGTTTAGGGGTTTTGCAAGGCTTCACTTCTAAAACAGCAGAAAACTCCTTCCTTAGAAGACTCCTGGTAGTACCCACCAGTCTCAATATTTACTATGCCTTACGGAATTAGGTTTGGTCCCCTTAATACACCACATCCAAACTGCACCAATCATGTTATGGCGATCCATTTGGTCAAAGGACAAACCTTTACTTAACCGAGCAATAATACAGGACTGTTTGAGTCTTGATTACATACACAAAATTCCATGTCTCAGTTATGTCAAAAAGCAGCTTGAACTAATGCAATGCAAAATTTACACCACACCACTACAATCCACCACAATCCAAAGTACCACAATCTACCCCTCTTAACCCAACTCCACTCCAATCTCCCCCACATTATTCCACTCCACACCAACCTACTACACCCCAATGTACTCCACTCTAATCTACTCCACTGCAATGCATGCAACACCTATCTACACCCCCCAATACCAGTCTGCCACACCCCACCCCAATCTAACCCAGTGCACTTCACGCCAATCGTCTCCATACCACTCTATGCCAATCTACCCAACTCCAATCCATCCCAGTCCAACCTAACCTACTCCAATCCACCCCACTCTATTACAATTTGCCCTACTCCAATGCACCCAATCCACCCCACTCCAATCTACTCCACTCCAATCTACCTCAATGTACTTCAATCATATCTACCCTACTGAACTCCACTCCAAATTACCTCACCGTCAAACAACATGGCTAAAACACATTGTCAAAGCCAAGAGCTTTTGCTTAGGCAACACCTATTAGCTAAGCCAATGCTTGTAATTGCTTACTTACTCTTATGACTAGTAATACCAGAAACACCTTATAACTTTTTCTACATCTGTGAGTCCACATAGGTGAAAGCATAGGTGCAGGACATCAACTGCCAAGCATGAGAGACAATGGTAGCACATATGTGAGAGTAACATCAGTTCTATGAGGGACACACCCACTCTGGTAAGACAGTATTGGGGTTGCACTGCTTGCACCGGACATATATAGTGATTTGTCTGAAAGGGAGATGTTCAGAGACCGGATATAAGGTTTAGTAATCAAACTAAAGGAATCCAGCATGTTCGACATCGGATGGGTGTATATGGGGAATACAAGCACTGCAGTGGGCACTAGTATTTATAGTGTGAAACTCACTGTTCCTACAAAAGACAAGGAGAACAAAAGGGCTATAATGAAGTGGAGAGAGGCTAAATGTTTTCAGTAGATTATCAGATTCTGCACTGGGGTGGGAGGATGCAGTTATTTGGGTGGCATATACATTCTTCAATAAAAAGATAATGTTCAATAAGGAGAAAACTCACAGATTACATAGCAGAGTGAAGACACATTTTTTACATGGGCACTAATGATAAGCATCACCTATTGAATGATCATTGTGTGTGAGCGTGTGTACAGCACTTACGACGTTTAGTTTTTGGGGGTGAATACTCACTGGTTCGACAGTATGGGTAGGCATTCCAGGCTTTCTCGTGAAAGATAAGTGACCCCTCTGGTGCAAACATCTTCACAAAGCTTGGGACTTTACTGTAAAACAAGAAGTCAGGTGTCAGAGAATGCCACGAAGTACATACACCTCTCTTTCTTCTAGTTCTGAAATATTGACCTCTAGATGCACAGCTGGAAGCCCAACATTAGAAAGCTCAAATAAAAGCCAACATAGGAAATGAGTCAAAATAAAAACTGTTCTGAGACCAAATTTAAGAACCATACACAAAATGCTCTCTGAAAGCGAGTGACTGTCAGCAAATAACCTTTTGTATATTATCACATGTTCACATTAACTTAAAAAATTGTGTATTTTCTTGCAGAGACTCATTTGCTAAGTGATGCACAATGTGGGCTTCTTCTTGCATGTCAAAATAAAAGATATCAACGAGGCCAACGTTTCTATTCAAATTCTCTTAACTGATGCATTTAAGTTGATCACAAGCTACTCTGCAAGGACAGGACATCTACTGAATGCTTATTCCCTGTACACTTGAGCTCACACTCTGTATGTTTATTGGGAGCCCATACATCCAAATACTTAAGGATTTGTTTAGAGCGTGGGCACTCACAAACATTTCCCCAGGGGCCACAAACTATGGTCTGTTGTGTGCCAGAGGGCATTAATGGTAGCACGGTGGGAGTGGGGCTTTGTGAGGGGGTTAAAGTGGGCATAGGGCAAGTGAATCACATACATGGTGTGGTCAGTGAGTCATATGAAATTTTAAGGGTTTCTTGCCTTACTGCCCTCTAAATGAAGTCCCCAGTCTCTAGTAGAGTCATAGATTTAACAATTCTGTGTCATTCTGTATCTGAATTGCTATCCCTCTACTGTACCTTGGGGTAAGCCTTTCTGCTTTCTGTTGAGAGCTTGGGAGAGAAGTGAATAAAGGAAGTAACCAGAAGAAGGAGTAGTTTCTGTCCTGTAACTCCAGTTCTGTAGTAGGGGTATCTCTGTTATAGTCCTAATCTAGTGAATAGTCCCGCCCATGTGCGTGGACCCGGGAGCAATCAAAAATTATCTCTTAAGGTGTCGAAAAATACAGAACTGCACAGACACTTAAGAGAGAATTAAAGACAGATAATGCAGCCTATAGCCACAGGCTACACTGTCCAGTACTTCAACTAGAAATTCCACCAAAAATCCACAAACAGCACAGCCTGTCCAGATTTCTCTTGCCTTAACAGCAAAAACCCTCTGGAATGATAGAGAGGAAGACATGGACAGACAAGCCCCTTAGGCTGCCATTATGTGGCTCAGAACAGGATACTGTGCCTTTAAGAGAACTTTCCAGAACTTCACAGTATCCCAGAATGCACTGCAGGTCCCTTTTACTTTCAGTTCTTTTTGAAGGCGTAACACGCCAGACCTGTAGCATTCCTTACATGAATATCTCTCTCCACAGGGGAGGAGGGCGGGCGCTTAGGACTATAACAGAGATACCCCTACTACAGAACTAGAGTTACAGGACAGAAACTACTCCTTCTGTAGTAGGGCATCTCTGTGTATAGTCATAATCTAGTGAATAGAATGGCAAGCCCATCCCCACACCAAAGCGGCGGTGGAGAAAAAATGAAATAACCACTATTGTGCAAACAGATTTCGCAGCGAAGCCTGCCCAACCTGAGCGTCTGCCCTGGCATCAGTGTCCAGACAGTAATGCTTAGCAAAGGTATGGACCGACTTCCAAGTGGCCGCCTTGCAGATTTCTGCAACTGGAACATTACGTAGCAAAGCAGTCGTGGCAGCTTTGCCCCTGGTGGAATGAGCCTTGGGTTTACCCCTTAAGGTCTTATTAGCTTTTAGGTAACACAATTGTATACAGGACACAATCCACCTCGAGATGGACTGTTTAGAGGTAGCAAGACCCGTCCTGACTGATCCATAATTGATAAACAATTGGTCTGACCTACGAATATCCTTGGTTTTATCCAGATAAAATTTCAACACCCTCCTAACATCCAGGGAATGCAGAGACCTTTCCGCTGGAGAGGAAGGATTCTGAAAAAAACGTAGGCAAAGTTATGGTCAGGTTAACATGAAAATCAGATATAACCTTTGGAAGAAATTTAGGGTGAGTACGCATAACAACCTTAGCAGCATGAAATACAGTATAAGGTTCTTGGCAACACAACGCCTGAATTTCACTCACCCTGCGGGCCGATGTAATGGCCACAAGGAACGCCGCCTTCCAGGACAGGTGCTGCAACGAAGCCTTATGAATAGGTTCAAAAGGCTCCTTCATCAATCTGGACAGCACCACATTCAATTCCCACGAAGGCGAAGGAAGCCGGACAGGAGGGAACACTTTCTTCAAGCCTTCCAAAAAATCTTTGATCACAGGGATCTGAAAGAAGGAAGTCTGTGAAGGGCATTTCCTGTAGGCAGTCAGCGCAGCAAGATGAACCTTAATGGAATGGACATTAAGGCCAGACTGCGCCAGATGTAGAAGATACGGAAGGATGAACTCTTCCTTACACGTCGTTGGGTCATAGTTCTTGGACTTGCACCAGATGCAAAACCTCTTCCACTTGTAAGCATAAGAAGTCCTAGTGGAAGGTCGCTTAGCCTCCTTCAGTATGTCCATGCAATCTTCAGGCAGATTCAAATGGCAATACTGCACTATCTCAGGAGCCATGCCGCCAAACTCAAAGACGAGAGGTTGGGGTGCACCATCAGCCCCCCGAACTTCGTGAGAAGGTCCGGCCTGCACGGCAACCGTATGTGAGGAAGGAGAGACCGGTGAAGCACGTCCGTGACCCACCACTGCCTGGGCCATTCGGGGCAATCAGGATCATCCGCGTCCTGGACTGGGACAGCTTGATGAGCACCGCCGGTATCAGGGGAATGGGTGGAAAAGCGTACAGAAAGCTGTTCGACCAGTTGATCCATAACGCATTCCCCAGCGTCCCTTGCTGGTAGTACCTGGAGGCGAAGTCTCGGCATTTGCTGTTTTCAGCGGTGGCGAACAGATCTACGTCTGGAGTCCCCCACCTTGCGAAGACTTCTCCTAGTACTTCGTCGTTTATGACCCATTCGTGGTTTTCCTGAATCAGTCTGCTCAGTGCGTCGGCCTGAACATTCTGCACACCTGGCAGATGGGTAGCCGTTATCGTCAGTCCCATGGCTAGGAGCCAGTGCCAGATTGCCTGCGCCTCCTGTGACAGAGTGCGCGATCTCGAGCCCTCCTGCTTGTTGAGGTAATACATCGTGGTCGTATTGTCCGTCTGCACAAGCAGAGAGTTGGTCTGGAAGGACGGATGAAAGGCCTTCAGTGGCAAGTGAACAGCTCTGAGTTCCAGGAAGTTGATGTGGTACGTGGACTCAGTCAGGGACAGAGTCCCTTGAATCTGTAAGTCTCCGGAATGCGCCCCCCAGACGTGGAGAGATGCATCCGTCACGATAGTCTGCGTGGGAATGTCCTTGTGGAAGGGAACCCCTCTGAGGAGATTCTCCGCTGAACACCACCACTTCAGAGACTAAAGAGCATGCAGAGACAGTCGTATCTTGTCGTCCCAAGATCCTTTCCTCTGATCCCACTGATCCTCCAAGCACTCCTGCAATGGTCTCATGTGCAGCCGTGCGTGTGGCGTGAGGAAGATACAAGAGGCCATCAACACCAGTAGAGAAGACACCGTCCTCACTGTTGTAGATGGAGTGGTCATAAGAGCCTGAGCCTTCCGAAGGAGTGATAATCGTCTCTCCTCCGAAGGAGACACGCTTGCTGACAGCGTATTGATGGAGGCTCCCAAGTACTGTATGCACTGGACCGGAGTCTGGACCGACTTGGACATATGATTGTGCAACCCCAGCTTGTTCAAGAGAACGCACGTCTTCTGGAAGTGCGCTTGAGCTTCCGAGATGGAGGAGGCCTTGATCAACCAATCGTCCAGGTACGGGGAGACAAACACCTTGTTCTTCCTTAGGTATGCGGCTACCACTGCCATACACTTCGAGAATGTTCTGGGCGCAGACTTCAGTCCGAATGGCAGTACTGTGTACTGATAATGATTGGCACCGACTTGGAATCGCAGGAACTTCCTGTGTTTGTGAGCAATGGGCACATGGAAGTACGCATCCTGTAGGTCTATAGCACATAGCCAGTCTCCCTGTTGCAGCCGAGGATAAATCTGATGCAACGACAGCATGCGAAACTTCTCTCTGCGAATCCACTTGTTTGCTTGTCGCAAACCCAGAATGGGCCTGAACTCGTTCTTGTCCTTCTTGCGAACCAGGAAGAACCGGGAGTACAGACCTCTTCCTCTTTGAGACAGAGGTACGTCTTCTATCGCCCTTTTCCTTAACAGGATATCTACCTCCGCCTGGAGCTCGCGCAGTTGAAACTGCGAGCTGACCGGTGGAATTGCTGGAGGCGGGCTGGTGAACCGAAGACTGTATCCATTGCAAACAATATTCAGCACCCACTTGTCCCGAGTAATTTTTCTCCACTCTGCCAGAAAAAATTTAACGCTTCCCCCCACCAGAGCGGGTAACGGATGTAGGGGAAGTAACCGCTCAGGGTCGAGACCCAGCTGGGCCTTTGTTCGCTGTAGAGGACTGCTGGCCTCCTCTACCCTTCTGGCGCTTCTGGAAGGGCCTCCGGAACTGCTGCTGTTGTTGCTGCTGCTGTCCCGAATTGTGCCCTCGTCCTCTGCCCTGTGCCCCGAACCGTCTCTGGAACGGGCGGTAGGCCTTCTTTTCTTTGGGCTTCTCCAACCCAACAGCCGTCAGGGTCTCGGCCTCCGCCTTCATACGGGCCATCTCATCGTCCGCATGTTTGCCGAACAGGGTTTCCCCCGAGAAGGGCAGATTGGCCCCTCGCTGCTCAGCCTCCGGCTTGAGTGATGTGAGCCGAAGCCAAGCATGGCGCCGTTGGTTGATCCCATGACAATACCCATGGGCCGCCAAAAGAGATACATCAGCAGCCGCGCTGATGACCTGGTTCGATACCAGCATCCCCTCCTTCAGGATCTCCTGAAAATCCTCCTTCTCTCGTGGCAGTAGTTCCGTGAACTGCTGGAGGGAGTCCCACAGGGCACTATCATACCGCCCTAGCAGGGCCGCATCGCTAGACGCCTTCATGGCCGTAGATGCCGTCCCACAGGCCTTCCTGCCCGCTGAGTCGATCCATCGGCTCTCCTTATCAGGAGGTACGGTAGAAGACCGGGAGGAAGAATGTTGTTTCCTGGCCGCCGTCACTATAACAGAATCCGGAATCGGATCCATCCACAGAAAAGCGGGTCAGAATCCGGAGCCCTGTATTTCTTAAGGAGCCGGGAGGCAGCGGCTTTCACTACTGCTGGCGTGAGGAACAGCTCCTCCGTGGGCTCTACTAGTCCTGGCACTAGCGGTAGTAAAGGGCGAGACAAATGCTTCTTATGAAGCGTCTCAAAAATCACGGACGTCGTGGGTGTTGGAGCCGTCGCCGTAATTCCCAATTTTGCTGCACCCCTCAGGAGAACATCCTGGAACGTGCTGATGTCGTCCACAGGAGACACTCTCGTCAACGGGGATTCCGACAAAGTCGGTGAATAGGTCCTGGTCCAGGAAGAGTCCGTGCGGGACCGTGATCCGCGCCCCCTATGGCACCATCTTGACCTGGTGGAGGATTTGTGACGACTCCTCGATCTCCCCCTCCGTCCTGAGCGTGATCGCGACCTCCTTGGCTTCGGTCGATCCGCCGGTTCTACAGGGACGGGCGACTTCGGCCTGGCTGGGGGCCTTGGACGAGGGGTCCCCTTGGGAGGGGTAGGATATCGGGGCAGTGAAACCGACCTCGGAGGAATCGGAGGTGGCTTGTCTGCCGGCAGCTGAGGTAGAGGTTGAGGACGCGGTGGAAGTGGTGGAAGTGGAGGCGGGGTGGGAGCCCGCGGAGGAAGCCCCCTCGGCAAGGGAGGGGGGGGCGTAACCGACTTCTGCCTGGAAGGGGTAGACACCACTGAGTACACCGAACCCGGTGATCCGCCTTCCTTTCCAGGCTGGGACTTTGGAGAGTCACCCATAGGCACCTGTCGCCTGCTAGACTGACTCCTGGCGCCAGAACTCCTTCCGCGCCTTCTTGGCGTCGAAGAACGGTGACCGGACGGCGAGCGTCGGCCCCTCAACGACGAGCGTCCTTCCCTCAACGACGAGCGTCCTTTCCTCGACGGCGACCGTCTCTCCCTCGAAAGCGAATGCCTTCGCCTCGACGGCGATCTCCTCCGCCTCGACGGTGACCTTCTCCTCGACGGCGACCTTCTCCTCGACGTCGAGGATCCCCTCGACGACGACCTTCTCCTCTTCACCGACGGCGAACGGCGTTGTCACCTCGACGGCGAGCGCCGACGCCGGGCCTCTCGACGTCGATTACTCGACGACGACTCCGACGACGAAATCGTCACCGGAGATCTCGACGGCGGTCTGTTCAGTTCCCTCGATGGCGAACGTCGACGTCGCTTCGACCCAGAGCCCTGGGGAGACGGGGAACAGACTGTAGTCATCCCTCTCGACGCCGTAGTCGGTGCAATCGACACAGACGGAGAATGGGGACGCTTGCTGGTCTTTCTGCCCCTGGGGAGCCCCCCAGAGGCCTCAGCATGGGCAGAGGAAGCCCCTCCAGACCCACCTTGTGCCTTCAGTCTTCTGGCCTCCAGGCCCTGAAGCCTAATCTTCATTCTATCCCTCAGGGTCCTGCTAGAAAAGCCCTGACAAATGTCGCACTCCTCTGGGACATGAGATGAGGGAAGGCAGATGATACACACCTCGTGTGGGTCCGATTTGGCCTTCTTCCTGGAGCACTCTGGACATTTGTCAAATAATGCAGGCATATTGACAATCAGAGAGTGCACCAAAAGACAAACAGGAAGAAAAAACACCAAGTACTTCAGAAAAGTACTCAAAGAACTTGAAAAAAGTGAAAACATCACTAATAAACCCTTGAAAAGGGAGAGCTCAATGCTCCAGGGTCCTGCTTGCAGAAGCCGGAAAAAAGAACTGAAAGTAAAAGGGACCTGCAGTGCATTCTGGGATACTGTGAAGTTCTGGAAAGTTCTCTTAAAGGCACAGTATCCTGTTCTGAGCCACATAATGGCAGCCTATGGGGCTTGTCTGTCCATGTCTTCCTCTCTATCATTCCAGAGGGTTTTTGCTGTTAAGGCAAGAGAAATCTGGACAGGCTGTGCTGTTTGTGGATTTTTGGTGGAATTTCTAGTTGAAGTACTGGACAGTGTAGCCTGTGGATATAGGCTGCATTATCTGTCTTTAATTCTCTCTTAAGTGTCTGTGCAGTTCTGCATTTTTCGACACCTTAAGAGATTATTTTTGATTGCTCCGGGGTCCACGCACATGGGCGGGACTATTCACTAGATTATGACTATACACAGAGATCCCCTACTACAGAACAATATGATTCTAGACAACTGCCTAATTTCACTTTACCTCCCTTTTCTTCATTATGGCAAACAAGAGTACCATGAAATGCACGAGATCAGGATATATGCTGTACAGACCTATGGTTTTTTATTTCATAAACTATAATGTTGTCCATGTATAATACCAACCCTGATCACTCAGAGGGTTCCATGAGGCAACTGACTTGTCTCTTAGTTTACTATTGGCATTGTTGTTAGGGTGTGAAGAGGCATGAATATTTCTACACTAATTTTTTAAAACGATCCTTTTTAAATAAAATACTTCTACACACAATTATCTGTTCTGATGTACTAAGGTGTAATGCTTTTGCATGTTAATGAAATACACTTTTCGAATTTTGAAGAGACAGAAAAATGAATGTGTTCCTAAAGTTACGTTTTGCAGGCACCTTATTTGCTTCTTTTCATTTACTTCAGTTAGCCTTTAAATAAATTATTTCCCGTTTATTTAACTTATTTTTGAATGTTCGGGCTTTTGAAGTAAAGAGCAGCCCAGTTTACTCACTCAGCTGGGGGCCGCAAGAGAAGGTCGGGAGAGCCGCTAGCGGCGCCCGGGCCGTGCTTCGACTACCACAGATTTAGAGGTTCCTAGTATTTGTGGTGGAAATACCGCACACATCAAATACTTTAAAACGTGGGGTGCACTATTTACTGGGTGGCACATTTCCTCCTCATCCCTAGTTCCAGACTTCAGAACGGGCATTATGCTGCAAAACTCATGTTTATAACCAATATGGGGATTATCAGATGGACTCGAATTAAGACCTTAGTAAGTAGAGTGGCAAGCAAATACTTATTAAGCAATACCCAACTGCTTTTCTGTTGGCATTCTCTGACAGAACGAACACCTCGCTGCTATCGCTTCATGAGGCAGGTGTCTTCCTGGGTCACTTTACAGTGTAACATCAGACATTTTCAGGCACCATCTGTGGTGACCGCGGTGACCGCCCTGATTCCCATCAGAAGCGGCCGCTCCCTCACGCTGCTCCCAGCTCCACTCAACCCTCCATCTGGTATCGTAGCGCTACACCGCTTGACTCGCTCTTGCCCGCCTGAACACTAGAAGATATCTCAGCGCTAGTCTAACTGTTTAGATTAAATATCTGCTAAAGTGCATTATACCACTAAAATACCCGTTTGACTCAGTGCCAATTGAATTTCAATCGTAGCGCTAGACTGCCATAGAGCGCGATTTTAGAATATTTTAATTGCATAGTCCTGTTTATATCGTCTGTGCCTGTGCCACTTGCATTGCGCCCACTGGGTCTTTACCCCAATCCTGCTTCGGTGTTTGGCTTGCAGCCATTTTTGTTGTTGTTGTGGTGCCCCCCTGGCCGGATATCCTCCACGCACCTGCCTCCCGGCTGCTCCTCCCTCGCCCCTCCCCCTCCACTATCCGCATATGACAGTTGCCTTTCCGCGCAGCGTTCACGCGCAGCGGTCGCGCCCCATTCGCGCCGAAGGTGCGCCAAAGGTAAGCCTGTCTACGCCCGTCTGCGCCTGGACCGCGCCCAGCGCCAGACCCCCTGGTCCACGCAAACCCCACTCCACCCGCATAACGTATGACGCGGCCACCCTCCTAGCCCTTAACCCCGGACGCACACCGCAATGCTACAAAGCTGCCCCAGGACGTACCCACGGTCCCTTCACCTGCCACTCCTGCAAATTTACCAGCATCAAGACCCATACCAAATCCACTAACCCCAAAAACAGATCCGACTCCAACCACCTGAAGTGCATCCTGCTAAACACCCGCTCGGTCCACAGACACGCCTCTGAACTCTGGGATCTACTGGACACTATATCACCGGACGTCGCCTTCCTTACTGAAACATGGATGAACGCATCATCAACACCAGACATCGACATCGCCATCCCGGACAACTATAAGATCATCCGAAAAGACCGCACCGCCCAAACAGGAGGAGGCATCGCCATCGTCCATAAGAACACCATCAAAATCACGACCAGCTCCGACGATATCCTTACAACCGCCGAACACCTCCACCTCCAGATCCACACCGACCCTAGGACCACACTCAGAGGCACCCTCATCTACAGGCCTCCAGGAACCCGTAAACAATTCAGCGAAGACATCACTGACTTCATCAGTCCACATGCCCTCGCCTCCGAGAGCTACATCCTACTAGGAGACCTCAACTTCCACCTGGAAAAGAAAAACGACAGCAACACCACCACCCTTCTGGACAACCTGGCCAATCTCGGCCTCAAACAACTTGTTGACACCCCCACCCATGTAGCCGGACATACGCTCGACCCAATCTTCACCTCCAGCAAACACATCTCCTTTGATCACACCACAGCTCTTTATTGGACGGACCACAGTTGTGTTCACTTCAGCTACAAAACCACCTCGACCCACAACCCCCCACAACAGATTCCCCGAAGAAAATGGAACAAAATCACCACCGACCAACTCCTCACATCGCTCAACCAAAACCCACCCGCCCTCTCTTCGGACCCAAACCAAGCGGCCATCAAATTCAAACAATGGATCACTCACAGCGCTGACGAATTAGCACCCTTGAAAAACCATCACACCAAACAAGACAGCCAAAAGGCCCCCTGGTTCAACGATGACCTTAAGAAATCCAAGAAGCTATGCCGTACTCTCGAGAAAACATGGAGAAAAAACCCAACCACCGACAACATGACCACCTTCAAAGCAGCCACCCGCAAACACCACCAGCTGATTCGATCCACCAAGAAATCAGCATTCAAGAATCGACTCGACAACAACGCCCATAACAGCAAGGAACTATTCAACATCGTCAAAGAATTCACCAACCCCACCGCAGCCTCAAACGACATCACTCCCTCCCAAGACCTCTGCGATTCGTTATCTTCCTTCTTCCACAACAAAATTGCAGACATACATAACAGTTTCGAAAACAGCTCCAACGAACAATCCTCTCCACCCCCCTCAGAACCTAAACCGCCCTCTAACAACCTCAGCGCCTGGAACCCAATCACCACTGAAGACACCATCCACCTAATGAACTCCATCCATTCTGGCTCGCCAACCGACCCATGCCCCCACCACATCTTCAACAAAGCTGACTCCATCATCGCACCCCATCTCTGTGATGTCATCAACTGCTCTTTCAACTCTACTGCCTTCCCAGAAAGCTGGAAACATGCCGAAGTCAGCGCCCTCCTGAAGAAACCCACTACAGACCCCTCTGAACTTAAAAACTACCGCCCCATATCCCTCCTCCCATTCCCGGCCAAAATCATTGAGAAAGCCGTCAATAGCCAACTCGCCGCCTTCCTCGAATCCAACAACTCCCTCGATCCCTCACAGTCCGGCTTTCGAGCCAAACACAGCACCGAAACCGCCCTGATCGCAGCAACAGACGACATCCGAACACTACTGGACAACGGAGAAACAGTGGCCCTCATTCTACTCGACCTCTCCGCCGCCTTCGACACTGTCTGTCACAGCACCCTCATACAACGCCTCAGCAACATCGGCATAAAAGGAAAAGCCTTGGACTGGATCATCTCGTTCCTAGCTGGGAGAACTCAGAGAGTCCGACTCCCCCCGTTCAAATCAGAGGCCACCGAAGTCATCTGCGGTGTACCACAAGGATCATCACTCAGTCCCACCCTCTTCAACGTTTACATGAGTCCACTCGCTTCCATCGCGCGTCAACACAACCTTAACATCATCTCCTACGCTGACGACACCCAGCTGATCCTTTCCCTCACCAAAGACCCCAACACCGCCAAAACCAATCTTCACGATGGCATGAAAGAAGTAGCCGTATGGATGAAAAACAGCCGCCTAAAACTTAACTCAGACAAAACGGAAGTGCTCATCCTAGGATCATCCCCCTCTGCCTGGGACGACTCATGGTGGCCTTCGGATCTGGGCTCAGCACCCATACCCACCGACCACGCACGTAACCTTGGCTTCATCCTAGACTCCTCACTCTCGATGACCAAACAAGTCAACGCCGTCTCATCCTCCTGCTTCAACGTACTTCGTATGCTCAAAAAAATCTTCCATTGGATCCCCGCCGAAACAAGAAAGACTGTCACCCACGCACTGGTTACGAGTCGACTAGACTACGGAAACACCCTCTACGCCGGAATTACAGCCAAATTACAGAAAAAACTTCAACGCATCCAAAACGCATCAGCGAGACTCATTTTGGACATCCCTCGCCAAGATCACATTACCGGCCACCTGAAAGACCTCCACTGGCTTCCCGTCAACAAGAGAATAACATTCCGTCTCCTCACCCACGCACGCACACAAGGCCCTCTACAAACTAGGGCCCGAATGCCTCAACACTCGACTATCCTTCTACACACCCACCCGCCAACTAAGATCCTCCAATCAAGGCCTCGCCGCAGTTCCGCGCATCCAAAGATCCACGATGGGAGGTAGATCCTTCTCCTACTTGGCGGCCAAGACCTGGAACTCACTCCCCACCCACCTCCGCCTTACACAGAACCACATCTCCTTCAGAAAAGAACTTAAAACCTGGCTATTCGATAAATAATAATTACCCCTCCCCAAGCGCCTTGAGACCCTCTGGGTGAGTAGTGCGCTATATAAATTCTTGAACTTGAACTATCTTCTTTATAATAAAAAATACAATACGTGCGCTTGCTAAAGCCCTGATAGCAATGAAGCCAACCTTACATTCATTTTCTTGATGCACCTTGAATATATTGCCAATGTGTCAAGTTACACATGGGCACCAAGACCACCTTCAGCACCCTACTGACAGGGAATTTACTGTGTGCAGTCATCATCAATACACTTTTAGTTTAATAAGTACTAAATCTCTATGCCATTTCTGATAATGGCCAAGTCTTTCTAAATGTGTTGGCAGGTTGCCTTGCTCTTTGCAGTCAGAAAATCTGTGGCTAATTCTAGGATCTGTAGGCATAGCCTGATAACCCTTTGTTGGGCAGAATGATCCTTTACTGTTACTCCCGTGGTCATCTGTTATAGTCTTCCCCAGTTCTGACTGGCTCCTTCCTCTTTCATTTTGCATGGACCCACTTTCTGCAGTAAGAGCATGAGCCACTCTTCACATACTACAACTGCTTCAGGTTATCTCCCCTCCCTTGCGTTAATAAAAATCTGCAGCATATGGGTTTCCACAAGTGATTTCAATGTAATAGTTCAACATGGGCCCTTGAGACATGCACGGCCCTATGTCTTTCCCCAAGGTTCTAAGGACATCCTTCAGTCTTGGTGGAGAGGATCAGATAAAACGTGTCCTGGTTTGCCAGTGGAATATTAATAGGAGTTACATTTATGCCTAAAGCCATTGCACCCCAGTTCAGGTCTTTACAGTATTATGGAGACCTTCTCAGTCTTAGGGACTAATCCTTGCTGAGCCTCTGGACATTTAGGTCTGACTTTGAAGCCTAAACAAACTTGGGTAGATTTCTGACTTCCAGGAGGGTTGGATCCTCTCAGAACTAATCTGAAACCTTAGTACAGTCACTCAGCAGGTCAGAGCAGGTACATCTCTTTCACAAGATTTCTTGGAAACAGGCCATTAGCACCAACTGGTTTGCTTTCCTCAGCCTTCCAATTTTACTGCAAGCTTTGTGTATCAAGTGTTCTCATGTGCCCTATTACTACATATTACTTTTCCGGTTTCTTGATGCCCTGTTCCTTTTTTTAAGCCACGCTTAATAAAAGTTTTATACTTCTTTGTTTTCTTCTTGAAGTGAACTGAATATTGCCGAGAAGAGGCACAGTCCCATCTCTATCCTAACTGCTATTTGTGTTTGGAGTCTTCTTGTTGGAAATATTTCAATTGCCCGTACGTGTCCTTGTCTACAACTGCTCTTGTGGGGAAATGTTTTCTGTCCTTGGTAGTTTTCAGGACTACTTGCCATTTTGTGACAGATCTTTCTTGTGTGCTCATAAATGATTCTCCTTCCTTGACAATGTACACACACAACCTTTTTTTCTATTGAGCTCACTTTTTCTTTTTAAATATACAGAGCCACAGCTTGCTATGCACTTACACACTCATAACTCATGTATTGGGAACTTAGAAGATTTTCAATGGTGTGAATTTACAGAGATTAGCTTCTTTCTAGAGTTAGTGCGTTTTCTACTGCAAAATACCACAATTCCCCTGTTGCTATCCTACCTCAATTCTCCAAGGTACACCGAAACTTCAGAGTGTCCCAGGTTTGCTGTACCCTCCCATTTTCCCAAGCAAAGCTAACGTACTAAACGAATATATTATCCATTACAAACTGATGATATGCTTGTGCTCACACTTCAGGCTGTAAATCAGTGGTGTCCAAAGAAGGTCCAAGAGAGAAATTCCTTCAGATTTAGAAGATAAATACTACGTACATTAGTTAAATTAAGATTCATTGCTTGTACGTCTTAAGAAAAACATCTTGAAAATATGGGATGAACCTCGATCTACATTGGACAACCCTGCTGTAACCAGTCACTTTAGTGTACCATTTTTCTCCCACACCTGTTTGTCACACATCTGTCAAAGGAGGATTTCCTTCATATATATTTTAATGCATAAATAAAGCTCTAAATTGCCGATTTTTATTTTTAGCAAATGCGCCCGGCTCTTCTGTTTACACTCACCTCTGCAAGTGGTATATTTTGTGTGTGTATTGCCCTTTTTCGCCATCCCTCTCGTACGGCTCATTCTTTAGCACCTCAATCCCTTCACCACCTCCGGTGTTATTCTTGCTGGCCTCCGCCACAGAGTACAGTTGACCAACCTGATACTGCAAAATCAGAGAACAAGGGATAGTGTGAGCCAGGATATCCTCAAACCCATGATCACCCATGGAAACTGACCACGCCCCTACAAGTCAACCTAGCACATCTAAGAGAACAGAAGCTCACTCAGCCAATTTGCCAATCTGTTAAACTGATCTTAAAGTTGATGATATCTGAACTACTCCTCAGCTTAAGACTGTCAACTTCGCTTCCAGAAGATAATTCTATTCTTTCTCAAGAAGACAACCAAGAATGTCATTATTTGATAAACAAGTCAAGATCAATTGCAATGTGAACAGAAGCAAGACATTTTATTGTCAATGGTTCTACATCTTCATTGTCTGCTTGTTATGTGTCACATGTCTGAAGAGCCACAGCTTCCACAGCCTCTTACCTAGCAACCAAAAAGGCTTAAGGGGGAGGGGGGGGGGCATGGGGGGATACTTGCCTTTTAAAATACCTGAGAATAATATTAAAATATTGTATATTGCTTTGACTCATTAATAACAGTTGAAAGTCCCAAGACGGCTAGCAATGAACCAAGTAGAGACAAATGCCTGAACAAAGGGTTTTAGCAAGCCTACATCGTCGCCACCTTCCTGTGGGTCACTCATGTGAGTTCCCAGAGCTCATATTGAGGTGGTTTATTTACAGACACCTTGAAATTGCATCCGATAAAATGTATTTGCTGCTGCCCAATAACTGACCTAGCATTAAACCCCTCTAAATCGAGACAAGCATGGTGAAAACAGCTAGTTGAAACTAATGAGTTGATTGCGGATGCATGATATGCCAGTAGTAACTTACATAACAAACTTGCTACATCTAAATATTGCAGCACAATTGTAGAGGAAAATGTGCTCTGCAGCCTTATTCAGTTTACATCTAGTAGAGATCACATTCCAAATCACAAAATAATAGTTAAACAGAGCAAAACCCACGGAGAGATTTCCAGAACACTAATATCTTGATATTTCTGGCAACTGACTGGATAAGTACTTTGAAGCACATGACCCTGAGGAGGGCGCTATGCAAGCTTCAAATCATAAGGCAGAAACACCAGCACAAACTGAGCACAAAGCATGATCATAATTTACTTATGGAACAATGGATTGCTTCTCTTTGACATTCTTTACATTTTCATTGTTAAATACCTTAAAAACCATATCATACTTCAGAGTTCATTTAAAAACTTGTACGATTTGGACACAGCCAAAAAAATTAGCAATTTCAAAAATCCAGCGGTGAGGAGGAAGGCTGAGACCAGTGACGGGGCAGGGATTTTCTAAAATGGATGCAAGCAATGTATATTTTAGGACTTCGTCACTCTTCTTCTTCACTGACCTCTCCACAAGCAAGGAAAAAGAACAAAAATTACTTACCTGTAAACTGTGGTTCTCCAGTATTGGTGTCTTTCATAGATTCACATGCTTGAAATTCCCCGTCGTCGAAGTGGGAGTCCCACGGTACATAAAATAGTAGTAATATATATATAAATATATAGAAAACATAATAAATATACATATAAATATATAATATATTACCTACTGGCGGTCGCCAGTAGGTAGTTATAGTTAGGATTGATTTCCATAGGGAAATCGCAACATTCTATTGGGAATAACTTTGGCGCCGGTTGAGGAATTTGCCTGAATTTTTCAGCAACTTTGCCTCGCGGCGCTCCGGGCCTTCTCTGAAAGTTTGGGGGGGATTCGTCAAGCGGGGGCCGAGATAACAGGGGGGTCCCAAAACATGTTTTCCCCATGTTAATTTCCATAGGGCGGTCGGTCGCACTTTTAGCTCGAACGGCTGAATGGATTTTCACCAAACTTGGCAAAATTGTAGGGACTGGTAGCCCGATGTGCCTTTGCTATGTCTCAAGATATGTGCTCCAGAGGATTTTGAGTAATTTAGGTTAAAAAAATATTATATATCTATGGCAGCGCCCCGGTACACGCACTGGGGAGCGCTCCGGGCGCCCCACGCAACTTGCGCACGGAAAGCTGATTGGCTCTCGGGTGTCTGTAAACATTCGAAACAGTCCGGAGCGGCCGCCATCTTGTGTCTCGGTAGGATCGAGACACAAGAGGTGGTAAAAACAAAGGGGGAAATAACCAAAAGGGGGCAGGGTAGACCCTCCCTGACCACCTAGGTTTGATGTGGGGGCCATAAAAGGGTCCCTCGGGTAAAAAAAAAAAAAATTCATTTTTTTCGGTTTTCGCGGGGGGGAGGGAGCGTACCGGGGAGCGTACCACAGGGAAAACCCAGTGAAAGAGTAAAATAATAATTTAAAGTGCTTAGAGGTAGGGTAGCTCTGAATAGAGTTGTTGTGTTGTGTGGGTGATTTAAGTACCAACATGTAGGTACCAATGCAGAGTCTTAAATTCAATGTACACCTTTTTTTATGTAGATATCTAGCATGTTGTTATAGAAGTTATTGTGGTATATGGAATCCATACCATAGTCTGTCAGGAAAGCAGAAACATATATTGGAAAATACCAAGGCAGTTTGAGGAAAAAGTGCCATCAATTGTTCAAAGGTGTCCTTTAAAAGCATTTCCAGACCTACCCCAGTCAAAGTGCCTAAGTCATTTCCACCACAGTGCAGAATTATGAGGTTAGGGTGTGGCAAATGCAAAAAGGTTTTCACCAATGGTATCAATTGGTGACATCTCAATCCTCTCTGGCCAATCCATTTAATGTTCACATTTGGTAAATCAAGGTTGTGAAAATTTCTGGTAGCTCCATACCTTTGAGCCCAGTGGATATAGCTATGTCCAATAATCCAGACAGAATACATGGTAGAGGAGGTTCTGGTGCAGTCAGATGAAGTGTAGGAATAAAATGGCAGTTGGAACAGTAGGAGTTTGCAAAAAAAAACCTGTGGAGTTTCAGTGCTCTTGAATCACAAGCAATGATTGGTAGATTGAGATAGTTGAAAACTGTAAGTTAGGGTGCATGGTTGTGTTCTGTGTAAGAAGTAATTTGAATGGTTAAAAAAAAGTCATTTTAAGAAACATTGCACCAGATAAGCTGGTGTATTCGCAGGTCAAACATCCTTGCTGAGGTGATTTGCAACATTGTAGAATAAACTTTTAAACCTGAGAGCTCAGTGAGGAGGGAGTTGCTATGGTAACAGGTAGAAAGGGCTAAGGGGGGGAAGGGTGTTGGTTTGAAAATACAGAGGGAAGAGTTTTGATTGGTTACCATGAGCAATATGTGGGTAGAATTAGAGGTTTTCTGTGCCATTAATGGTTGCAGTGCCTGGAGAATATACCTTTTTCTCTGCTAAAGAAATATTGGTGTGTGTATCTGACACTGTTGTGAATCTCCTAAAGCATTTGTAAAGGTGAATTATGATTCATTTAGATAGAGAGTTCAGATTAAGAAGCACATAGGACCTGTGTTGTGTTCCTAAAATGGAAATTGAAAAACGATTTTAGTGCAAATCAATGGGTTTTAGTAGTGAAAATGAATGCTTATACATGAAGCACATAGGACCTGTGTTGTGTTCCTAAAATGGTAATTGAAATACAATTTTAGTGCAAATCAATGGGTTTTAGTAGTGAAAATGAATGCTTGTATATAGGATCTGTGCAGTGTTTCTAAAATGTTAATTGAAAAACGATTTTAGTGCAAAACAATGGGTTTTAGTAGTGAAAATGAATGCTTGTAAATAGGATCTGTGCTCTGTTCATAAAATATTAAATAAAAACGATTTTAGGGTAAAGTAATGGCTTTCAGTAGTGAAAATGAATGCTTGTACATAGGACCTGTGTTCTGTACATGCGTCACTTTTTAAATATGGCGCAAAAAGGTACATGTTTTATGCCGCCGATGCGTCACAAAAAGTGACGCATTAGCAGTGCAAAACTGACGCAGGGCCTCATACATGAGGGTCATCTTTTTTTGCACACTACTCCAGTTTAGTCCTGTCCATTGCACTCTTGGACACAAGCCTCACCTTATGTGCTCCCCTGGACAGGCTTCATCTCATCTGTACTCCTGCTTAGGTGTCAGAATCCTATCACATGGGGAAAGCCCTATGTGAAAGCGTTTGCCTCAGTCTTATCCCTGCTGTCATGCAGGTGCAAGATTTTGACGTAACAGTGTCCTAAAAGTGACGCAGTGAAATCTCAGATTTCACTGCGTCATTATTACAAGGCTTTTTGTGGAGAAATGACCCCTCTGTGTACATTACACTTGAAAGAGGTATAATGTGGTGCAGAGGTTTAAAAAATGACGCATCTACCTACAGGGAGCGTACCGGGGAGCGTAGCATAGGGAAAATCCCGTTCATTCACTGCGTCACCTCTACGACCCTTTCTTGCGTCAATATACCCATTTTGCATACATTACACCTGACGAAGGTATAATGTGGCGCAGGGGGTTACAAAGTGACGCATCTACCTAGATGCGTCACTTTGTAAATATGACCGAATAAGGTGCATTTTTAACAGCACTGGTGCGTCACAAAAAGTGACGCACCGGTGGCGTAAAAGTGACGCATGGCCTCATAAATGAGGCCTTCAGTCTTTTACTCATGCGTCATATTAAATATATGACGTACTATGTCGCAAGTACTTTTAGATACGTCAGTATTTCAGACGTATCTGTAAGCGCAAAAGTGATGCATTGCTGGAGTCTGTTACAAAAATGATGCAACTCCAGGAATGCATCCTTTCACATGGGGCCAGGCCCCATGTGAAAGGGCCTGCATCAGTCTTACGCCTGCTGTGAAACAGGCGCAAGATTTGGACGCAACAGCGTCATAAAAGTGACGTAGTGATATCTCATAGATTTTACTGCGTCACCTCTACGACCCTTTCTTGCGTCAATACGTCCCTTTTGCATACATTACACCTGACGTAGGTATAATGTGGCGCAGGGGTTTACAAAGTGATTCATCTACCTAGATGTGTCACTTTGTAAATATGACTGAATAAGGTGCATTTTTAACAGCACTGGTGCGTCACAAAAAGTGACGCACCGGTGGCGTAAAAGTGACGCATGGCCTCATAAATGAGGCCTTCAGTCTTCTACTCATGCGTCATATTAAATATATGACGTACTATGTCGCAAGTACTTTTAGATACGTCAGTATTTCAGACGTATCTGTAAGCGCAAAAGTGATGCATTAATGGAGAGTGTCACAAAAATGATGCAACTCCAGCAATGCATCTTTTTTTATCCTTCCACACCCCCGTTCCTTTTCTACATTTTGTTTGAATAACCACATTCCCCATGTTCACTCTCCTTCTCCTTACTTTCGTTCCCAACACTCACCTTCTTTCAGTCCCCCTACTTCACTTCCTTTCTCCTCTCATACTTTTCTGTTCTTTCTTACTCATTTTCCTTTCATTTATCAATGCACTCCACTTCACTTACTCTTTTTCATTTTTTTAAGAATATAGCTCTTTGATGAGAATTGGAGGTAGTTCTGAAAATAACTTTTTTTCTTCTTCTTTTTTCTTTTTTTAGAACTACAACAAAAACAGGGAATGGAAACTGCTCAACAGGAGCAAAAAACAAAACAAAAAAAAATTAGGGCTGGTAACGGCAGTGATGGTTCTCCAATGCTCGAACCATGAGCAGAACACTTTGCTCCCCACAGGAAAGTAGCTGATCACAGTATCTGCATTTAAGGGCACCTTTGTTAAATGCAGGCTGAATGTTCAGAACCTGCTCTTGTGATCTGCCCCTCACCGATGGTGTTCGTCCTCCGGTTGATGTAGAGGCCCCATCACTGGGAACCTTTTGTGCCAGAGCCCTGACACTTTCCCGGGCAAAATTCTGGGGGTGCCTTCTCTCCACATGGCGAATCATTGTGGAGTTTCCAAAAGAATATTTTTTATTGGGGTTACCCCGTGACAGGACTGTGTGACAGATCCTGCACTCCACTTTTGGAGCATTTACCTTCTTCTGGTCATGAGGTATGGAAAAAAAATTCCAGATGAAATGTTCTTTGTATTTTGCCTGAGGAGGCTCTTCATCGGTGAATTCATTGGAGTCATCTTCACTGCTGGATGGTCTGGCAGCCATGATAATCCAAGATATCCAACAAAGAACCGACAGCAAAACAGGCAGGTCTTTCAGTCACAAAAGTGAAAGAAGAAGTGAAGGAAATGGGTGGGGATTTCATTCTTTATAAAAAAAATGTTAGCAACCAATGAAAAGTGTTATTTTCAGGTCACATGACCCGACGCGCTT
The DNA here is from genome assembly GCF_964261635.1 of Lissotriton helveticus. Taxonomy (NCBI): domain Eukaryota; kingdom Metazoa; phylum Chordata; class Amphibia; order Caudata; family Salamandridae; genus Lissotriton; species Lissotriton helveticus. The sequence goes on from NC_136068.1 coordinate 435,553,270, forward strand.
ACGCTACGCGCCCCGGGGCGCGCCCGTAGTCGCACTCCGGGGCGCGCCCGCGGGCGCTTAGCGTAGGCACGTCAAAACGTTGCGCGATCGTATGCGCTCGTGTTATTCCGGGTGCGCTTACGCTGTGCGTCATATGACGCATCACGCCTATACGCGATACGTCACGATGTTGTTTTCGTTCGCTAACGCTCCCCGGTACGCGCCCCGGGGCAACATTTTTTTTTTTTTAAATAAATAAATTACATAATTATACAATATAAAATTCGTTATAAAAAATATTACTTTTCATACCTATAGAGATTTTCTTTTTAAAAACCTATGAAATTCACTGAAAAAACCATAGGTTTCACACCAGTTATAGTTAGGAATTAGCATTTAATAAACCTATTAAATTCACTGAAAAAACCATAGGTTTTGCACCAGTTATAGTTAGCTGAAAGTTTTACTCGCATAAAACCATTGAAATTCACACGTTATAGTTAGTTGGACTCACTATAACTTGCGCGTGCAATGCACTGCTGATGACGTCACATATTACATCACTAATGACATGGTCAGTGACATCACTCATGACATCACTGATGACACCATCCTTGTGACAGAGTGACAGACCTCCTTTCACTGTAATGTAACCCTTCAAATACATATTCAAAAAAAGAAAGAAAAATGTTTAAAAAAATCGAAATACCCATACCAGTTACAACAACCAATTCAGTAATTCCACCATCTATATACACATCCACTCATTCACCAACAGTTCTATATAGTCACTCATAGATATACTCACTCATCATATGTAGTGATACACTTATACATCCTGTTACACACCGACAGTCATACAAAAGTTACTCTCACACATACAAGTAAACTATTGAACATCCATTTATTTGCATATATAGCTATACACACACTACCACCTTACTTCTATGGAAACTTACACATACTTACTCTCTTAAACAATCACTTATAGAAAAACATACTTATTTAAACAGGAACTCTTACAATCTCTAACTCTCACATATACTCACTTATGTACATAAATATTCACATATACTACATTAAAACATATGTAGTTACTGATAAAGACACTAGTGAGACAGTCATTCACTCACTAACACACACATATACACACTCATTCACCCATATAGTCCTGCACATATGCTGTCTTCGAAACAGATACAGAGAGTCAGTGATTCATGCATCTACCACCAAACCATACAGACACTCATACTGATACTAAAAAAACATCTAATAACCCATATACATACACATGTAGCTACTCACCAACCCATGCACCCACTTATACACAAAGTGAAACACTAATACATATATTTAAATATTTAAACATTACTCTCTAATATATGTATTCACTAAGATACACTTAATAAACCAGTTAACCAATCAATTTTTTTTTCAAAAAACATCCATGTAAACACTTATTTAAACATTTATTCTTCCATCAACTTTTACATATACATATATAACACATTTATTTTTTAAAAAGACACACATTCACAGGATGGTGTCATCAGTGATGTCATGAGTGATGTCACTGACCATGTCATGAGTGATGTAATATGTGACGTCATCAGCAGTGCATTGCACGCGCAAGTTATAGTGAGTCCAACTAACTATAACGTGTGAATTTCAATGGTTTTATGCGAGTAAAACTTCCAGATAACTATAACTGGTGTAAAACCTATGGTTTTTTCAGTGAATATATATATAAATATGAAATTTAAAAAGTACCATAGAACAGCATAGGCCCATGGAAGCCTAAAGGGAGAATTCACTTTAGTAACGTATCCATGTCATTATAATGGTCCACATTCCAGCCAATCAGGCTCTAGCACCCTCTAGAACCTTCTCAGAAGCTCAAGCCCTCAGATTTTTGTAGCACCAAAGTGACCAAGAGTGCATGTGGAGAAGAGAGCCTCTGAGGGGAGGAAGGGTGGGTCGCATGTGAATCTATGAAAGACACCAATACTGGAGAACCACAGTTTACAGGTAAGTAACTTTTGTTCTTCTCCAGTATTAGGGTGTCTTTCATAGATTCAAATGCTTGAATAAGAATAGAAAGCAGTACGCCAACACATGAGTCATAAAAGGCAATAAGAACAAATGCAAGCAAAAAAATGCACATATGAATATTGCATATATATATATATATAAGAGAACCTTTTAGGACAGGAGGCGGGAAGCAACAGAGGCTCACCGTCATCTGAAGAGATTGCGTAGCACCGCTTGACCCACAGCAGTGTCTGCAGCGTCAGCCGTCTCCAGACGGTAGTGCCTCGTGAACGTGTGCCTGCTGGACCACGTGGCTGCCCTGCAGATCTGATATAGAGGCACTCCAGCAAACAGGGCGGTAGAGGAGGCAACTGCTCTTGTTCAGTGTGCTCGCACCGGAGCAGAAAGAGGCTTGCCAGCCCGTTGATGGCAGAAGGAGATGGCAGAAGAAATCCATCAAGTAATGGATTGTTTAGTAACCGGATGTCCCTTGCGCATCCGTCCATAGGCCACAAAGAGCTGGTCTGATTTAGGAAAGGCAGCAGTGCGTTGGATGTAGAATTTGAGGCAGCGTTTCAAGTCCAGAGAATGAAGAGAGCGCTCAGCGGGAGACTGAGGGTCTGGGAAAAAAGTCTTAAGAATGACAGGTTCGTTAAGGTGGAAGTCAGAAGGAACCTTTGGAATGAATTTAGGTTTCGTACGAAGTGTAACAGGGTCCCTTGAGAATTGAAGAAAAGGAGGTTGAATGGTGAAAGCTTGGATGTCGCTCACCAGCCTGAAGGATGTAAGTGCGAGGCGGAGGGAAACTTTCCAAGTAAGGAATTTTAATTCCGCTGAATGAATAGGTTCGAATGGAGGTTTGAGAAGCTGTGAGAAGACCAGATTCAAACGCCAAGCAGGTGGTGGACGCCGGATAGGTGGAAACATCTGGAACAGGCCCTTATAGAACTGACAAATGATCCGAGAGGAGTACAGGGATGTGGAACCATTGTGGCGAAAGCGGGAAATCGCGGCCAGGAAGACTTTAAGAGTGGAATGAGACAGTCCCGACTTTGCCAAATGGAGGAAAAAAGGCAGGAGCTGCTCAGGTGTGGCGAGCAGAGGATCGACCTTCTCCTTGTGGCACCAAACACAAAACCGTTTCCATTTCAGTTTATAGGTTTTGACTGTGGAAGGAGCACGTGCATGAGCAAGAACCTCTCTGCACTCGGAAGCAATATTCAGATGTGCAAACTCATGGTGCTCAGGTTCCAAGCGTGAAGCTGGAGAGACGCTGGATCCGGATGGCAAACCCGGCCCTGGTTCATGGTGAGAAGATGAGGCAGGGGACGAAGAAGAATCGGATCGCACTGGGAAAACAGAAGAAGATCCGTGAACCACGGGCGACGCGGCCACCTGGGCGCAATCAATAGGATGTGACACGGTTGAAGTCTCATCTTGTGCAGGAGGCGTGGTATCAGAGCGATCGGCGGAAAAGCGTAAACGAATTTGTTCGACCAGTTGATCAAAAACGCATTCCCGCTCGATCCGCTGTGGGGATGCCAACTTGCGAAGCGTAGGCATTTGCGGTTGAGTGAAGTCGCAAACCGATCCAGCTCCGGCTGGCCCCACAAGCGAAACACATAATCCAGAGTTGGCTGATTGAGTTCCACTCGTGATTGTCCGCAGCCGATCTGCTGAGAGAGTCTGCAAGGGCGTTGGAGGCACCGGTACCTGAACTGCTGTTAACTGGACTCGATGGTGTATCGCCCATTCCCAGATCTGTTGTGCCTGTCTGGAGAGCAGAAGAGATCTCGTACCCCCTTGCTTGTTGAGGTAGTGCATACTGGTGGTGTTATCCGTACGCACCAGCAGTGACTCCCCTTCCACCAGCAGCCGGAAATATTTCAGGGCGAGAAAGATTGCCAAAAGTTCCAGGCGATTGATGTGCCATTTGCGCTGAGCTGCTGTCCATTTGCCTTTGACCGACAACCCTCGAGGTGCGCACCCCAACCCTCTAATGAAGCGTCCGTCGTAAGGGTAAGCGTGGGGTCCGTGTCCTGGAACGGCCGCCCAGTTGCGATGTTTGGAAGGTGAGCCCACCATTCCAATGCGCCCCGAATGTGAGGGGTCAGGCAGATTTTGTCGTTGAACGACCCTGAGACTTGCCGCCATTGTTTGTCCAACTCTTCTTGGAGGACTCGCATGTGTAGCCTGCAATTGGGGATCAGCTGAATGCAGGTCGATGCCATGCCCAGAAAGGATTTTAACATTCGGACAGAAGCGGACTTTCTTGAGCGTAAAAGAGCTACCATCTTGGTAATGCGATCTTGGCGCTCCTGTGAAAGAAACACCTTTGCCAGATGAGAGTCTAGTAATGCTCCTAGAAAGACCCTTTGTTGTGCTGGACGGACATGTGATTTCTCGTGGTTGATGGAAAGACCCAAGGCTTGAAAGACGGACAGACAAGTCTGAGTGTGTTGTTTTGCTGCAAGAAAGGTTTGGGCCTTTATCAAGCAGTCATCCAAATAAGGGTAGAACTGTATGCCCTGTAGGCGTAGATAAGCCGCCACCGGAGCCATGATCTTTGTGAAGACTCTCGGCGCGGAACGAAGGCCGAAAGGTAAAACTTTGAATTGTAAGTGTTTCAATCCCACTGTGAAACTGAGGTACTTCCTGTGTCTGTGATGGATTGGCACATGGAAGTATGCATCTTGGAGGTCGATTGTGGAGAGGAACTCCCCGGGATTTAGGAACTGTAATATTTCCAGCAAGGTCAGCATCCGAAATGTTTGGGACGTGATGAATTTGTTGAGGGCTCGTAGGTCCAAGATAGGGTGTCACTCTCCCGATTTTTTCTTAAGGAAAAAACAGGAATAAAAGCCCCTGCCTTGATGTAAGCGAGGAACCACTTCGACTGCCCCTTTTTTTATCATAACTGCGACTTGTGCAAACAGTTCCTTCAAGTGGGCTGGAGGGGAGCCAGATGGTGGGCGGTTGGGAGGAAATTTGAGAAATTCGAGAGCGTGGCCCTTTAAGATGACATCCAAGACCCAACAATCTGAAGTTATTTTCGACCAATTGCAAAAGTTTTGGGAGATTCGACCTCCAATTTTCAGAGCAGAACACATGATTCGTGGAAAGTCACTGTTTGTTAGAGGTAGCACCTCCTCTGTAGGTGGTCTTCCGTCTATAAGGCCTGGAATCGGATTGTCTATTCTGAGGTTGATAGGAGTAGCGCTGCTTATTTTCACCATAGGAGCGGTACTGGGAGGAGCCACGAAAATTGGAGGAAGTACCTCTGCCACGTGCTCCACGAAAGGGCCGCTTCCGGTACTGGAGAGATACCAGGGCAGGGCCGCTTCCGGTACTGGAGAGATACCAGGGCACGAGCAGTGTCCGTGTCTTTCTTAATGGACTCCAAGGCGTCGTCCACATGTTTGCCGAAGAGGGACTCACCATCAAAAGGCAAATCGAGCACTCTTGCCTGCACTTCAGGCCGAAAAGCTGTAGCCTTAAGCCAGCCTTGCCTCCATAAGACTGCAGACCCTGCGAGTTGTATGAAGCCCGTAGAGGAAATATCTACGGCACTGTCAATTTCAGAGGATATTTTCTCGCCCTCTTGCACGATCTTCTGTGCCTCTGCCTTGGATGATTCCGGAAGTAGATCAACCAAAGCCGCGATCTCTGACCACATCTGACGGTCGTATTGCCCGAGGATGGCTAAGGAGTTTTCCGCCCAGACCGTCGTGGCCACCATAGTGGTGAATTTCTTCCCAATGGTATCCAGGCGGTGACCTTCCTGATCCGGTGGAGACGTTAATGGAGTGGCTGGGTTACGCGACCTTTTTTGTGCAGCTTGCGAAATGACCGAGTGAGCCTTTGGTTGTGACACAAGGCATGCAGGTGAATCCTCAGGCACCTTATACTTCTCGTCAAGGCGTGGAAGCACGGCCGGGATGGAGTTAGGCCGTTCCATTAGTTTGAGTCCCTCTTTCCATATAAAATCAATTATAGGAATGGTATGCACTTGCTTTAAAAGGTTGATCCTTGAAGTCATAAAGGAAGCAATCCTGTTTGAATACCATGGGCAAGTGAAAACGCTTCGCGGCTCTCATCATTGTGGTGGAAACCCCCAATGTCCACTGGGGGAGAAGCCAGTGGAGAAGTAGGAGGAGGAGACAGGGTCTGGGCCCGATAATTGTCCCAATCTGCTAGGACAGCGTCGTCGGCCTGGTCCGGATCATTCCGGACATCATCATCAAACGTATCAGGATGTGGAAGAACTGGTGATCTTGCCTGAGCAACAGGAAGTGACTCTTGCGCTGTAGGAGGCGGAGTAGGAGAGGCCTCCGAAGAAGGTAGGAATGGACGATTGTAATCGTCTAGCATGTGCTGAAGGTTTGAAATCAAAGACACTGGTATCTGTGCCATAGGAACTTCGTGGTCAACATCCAACTGGTCATCACGAACTGGGAAGAGTGACCCCCTGTCATCATTATCCTCGTCCTCATAGTCCTGATATTTTATATGGAGCTCCGAAGGGCTGCTCGCAGGACAAAAGGTGTCATCAACGTAAGAACCATCTGAAGATTCTTCCTCCGCAGACGCTAACAGTTGAGCAGGGGGGCCAGAACCACCTTGATTGGACTCAAAACCAGCGGAGCGGGGCGTTTTACAGTAGTGGCTGTCACCACAGTAAAGTTTGTTGCAGTTGCCAAAGAATACTGCTCCCTCGACGAGCTTGTGGCCGAAACAGTCGTCGAGGGTCCAGACGTCGACGACGAAGCGGAAGCCGTTGACGGAGCCAAGGTTTTCCTCGACGACGGTACTGCAGTCATCGACGAGGTCTTGGTCGTCGAGGGGGCCGTCGACGAGGAACTCTACGTCGATGAGGCTACCGTCGACGAAGGTGGTACCGTCGACGAGTGACGCATCGAAGTCTTCGTCGACGAATGTTTCCTTGCCATGGTCGACAAGACTGATTTCTTCGCCGTCGACGAGATCTTTACAATGGAGGTTATAGGCCTAACCTCTTGGTCCATCGTAGACGATGCGGAAGTCGTCGACATAGAGCAGGTCGTAGTCATCGTAAGTACCACGTCGACGGATCGTGTCGTCGTCGACGGGCGCATCGACGAGCTCGTCGACAAGCTGGCGCTCGTTTTGGACGAGAGCACAGATTGTGACTGCGACGCGCGAGAACCAGGTCCCGTAGGCGTAGAGGCCGGCAGATCCCGTGGGGAGACGGACTTTTGAGCGTCCACGAGCGTCTTCTTTTTAAGAAATGGAGAAGGCACCGCTGTCTCCGACCCACGCTTCAGAAAGGTCTTGGACTGGCAGGAAGACACACTCTCTACATCAGACACAGGGTTGTCTGAAGTCTTCAACTTCTCTAGCCACAGAAGGAGACGGGCCTCTCTATCCTTCAAGGTCTTTGAAGAAAAAGTTCTGCAAAACTTGCAATTCCTCACCTCATGGTCCGGGTACAGGCAGTAGATGCACTTTTTATGAGGGTCCTTATTGAAAAGGCGAAGTTTACCACAAGCAGAACAAGGCCGGAACAAAGATTTCTTAATAGAAGACATGTTGAAGAAGATAAAATGATTGTAGACTGAAGAAGCTGAGCAGAGCTCGGGGAGACTCCCTTCACACGACGTGCGGTAGAAAATCTGAGGGCTTGAGCTTCTGAGGAGAAGGTTCTAGAAGGTGCTACAGCCTGATTGGCTGGAATGTGGACCATTATAATGACATGGATATGTTACTAAAGTGAATTCTCCCTTTAGGCTTCTATGGGCCTATGCTGTTCTATGGTACTTTTACATTTCTTATTTATGTCTATTTATATATATTATATATTTATATGTATATGTATATTTATGATGTTTTCTATATATTTATATATATTACTACTATTTTATGTACTGTGGGACTCCCACTTCGACGACGGGGAATTATTCAAGCATGTGAATCTATGAAAGACACCCTAATACTGGAGAAGCTAAGACTACAAAATGTGAGTGATTACAGGAGGATGAATGAAGTACTTCAAACGTTCATGGAGGGAGGGTGAGAAACGAGGAAAGAAAACATGCTAACATGGATGTTGTATCATGACCTTGGAATGATTCACAACAGCCTCCAGTGATTCAGATCCAGAATGGAGACACCAACATCAAAATAGCTACAGAATTCCAGACATGGGTTAAGGTAGAGATAGACCAAGAGGTGTAGCTACAGAAAAATATTACTGAAGGATGGCTGCGTATTCCATGTTTATTGCTGCGAAGATTTCAGCCAAGCAAAAACGGGGTTAGTGCCCTGGACAAAAAGTAACTAGGTACTCCTATCCCCCAAAACAAGACAAAGCAAGCACAAACAAAGACAATACAGCAAGGGTCAAGTGAATGTTACAAGAGTCCCCGAGCGACAATGTCCTCCTCTGGCTTGAAAAAATAAAGGCTGAGACTCAGAAGGTAAATAAGTATGGGTTTTTCTACTATTATTAAAATGTATTATACTCAAATACACTTGAGTCATTAAAATATGCCCAACGTATTTATCAGCATGCCTTCTGATGACAGTTTTTATTTTTTACTTTAGGCATCTACAACCTTGAAACTGGCTGAAGGAGTCACTGGTTATAGATATATAATCAGTATGATTTCCCAGTTACCTCGCTGGTCCCACTGGAGAGACGCAGAGAGAGACAATCAATGGCTCATCTGCTACCTTGATGTCTTCTCCTCTCCCATAGTTTCACAAGAGTGATAAAAACCAAGATGTAGCCCAACCTAACCTTCTTGGAGAGAAGAATGGAGAGCCAATCAATCATCCAGCTTCTGCCTCGGCATCTTCTCACTATGTCTGTAGCGGGATGAGATTATAGGATTATAAAACCAAGTACCCACTAACTAGAGAATACTGCTTTGCTACGATTGGCTTTCCAGGAAGGCAGAGCACATAGAGGATGTGTTCTTGCATTGTCACTGCTTATGATGTCTCAACTTCCCAAGGTGTCCAGCTCCCTTACCTTTGAATAAGGACCCCTTTCCTTTCTGCACAGTGCCTGGGCCTTGGGTTTGTGAGAATGGTGCCAAAGCTCCCTGGTTAATTCTTTATAGCATGGATGAACCTACAACAAGCCTGGTGGGTTAACTGTCATCTCTTTGTTCCACACTATTCCTACTGTCCCTTTCTGTCTGCACCAACAAAAACCCTACCATCAAAGCAAGTAACAATGATTTGGAGGAACAGCTCTCAAGGATACTGTCCTCGGGATAGCTCCATGGTGGCTGAAATAATTCAATTATGAAATGAGTTGACCTCTGAATCAGTTAGTTGGGCAGAGGATCTGCTTCAGTGAGTGTAGAGCAAGAAACTTTAGTATGTGCAGCTACACTGGCAATAAAGAGACTGTGCCAGATTCTTGACGGAGCTGAGTAGTGCACTTCCGTAGCGCTGTCCAAAACAAGTTATGTGAACCCAAAAGAACTGAATGAGGTTGTATGTTAACTCTGCAACTATAGACTGTGTGCACAGTCCCTGTAAAAGAGAAGTTACAGAGTACTTGGATAAGCATTCAGATGTATTGTACATGTCATAAAACTTGTTAAAGTTACTAAACAATCGTATATTTTCCCTAAAGGAACAACACTACTTGGACATTACATTATTGAGATTGATAAATGTGCTATTTGAACTAGAAGCTCTCCCCCACACCACCCTGCATGATTGCTTGACCTTGCTTCTCCAATGATGAGATCTTAAAAGTTGAAACCTAAAGCATATCTAAACCTAAAGCATTGTGGAAATTGATTAGTGTAGGAAGCTGGTTCTGTATAGGGTCTGTCACTGGGTGGTTAAACTGCACACAGTGTCCAGGGGTTTCCCAAAAGTTTACATGGCTCAATGTAAAACCCAAAGTGCTTTATTAGTGGCAGTGTGGTCGAGCAGCCTTAGGCCTAACACAGGAGAGTATGACATTCATTACACAACACTGACCAATAACAGACACAGCTCAATAAGTATTTTCAATGCAATAGATCTCAAATTTGGGAGAGTTTAGGCTATTGGCATTATAAATGACAATGCCTTTTATTTATCTATTTTGATAATTAACACATAAATAAAAGGCATTGTCATTTACAATTCCAATAGCTCATACTCTTGTAAATGCAAAACCTATTTTATTTCAAATAAGCAGCGGCCACTGTCCTGGGCTGCTTAAAAATCGAAAGCGTGCTTGGCGTGCTGAATATTGCAGGAAAGCATGTCGTGCCTGCAGTAGGAGACACTCATTAAAGAAAATAGTGCTTATAGACTACATAAGACATTCTGTGTACCAACAGAAGTAAAAGGCCCAGTTCTCATGGGAGGTTACAAATGAAGACGTGGTGGTACAAAGGAGGGACTAACAAGCCTATTAACAAATCAGAAGTCAGCATATACAAAGGACAATCCCACAAGTCAATGACAAATATAGGTGGTCCATACTCCAAAACAACATGCCTCGCTAAGCAGTGCATGCGCTGCCCAGGCTCGACCTAAAAAGGAGATCCACCCCAATTTTAGAAATGTATACTTTATTTGTATTTTAAGACCAAGATCTTCGCAATGAGGCAAGTACGTTTTTAAATAAAAATACTTTTTATTTTCAAAAGTAGACACTTAAAAGAATTTCTAAACAGTTTAATGTTAACCTATGGGAGGAAATATTGTGGTTATACAGGTAAACACACACTTACAATTCCAGCCTTTGGGACAAAAGGTAGGCATGGGTCAGGTGAGTACCAAACCCTACACCACTATCAGCACCAGGGCGGCTGGGTACAGAGGTAAAAATCAGAGTGTGGCCCCATGCGTTTCAATTGAGACTGGGGAGGCACGAAGGCACACTGCTTGCAGATAAGCACATCGTTTGCAGGGTCCACGCTTTGGGGGTTAATTAAGCACAAAGGAGCGCAACAAAGCGGCACAGACATACACCAACAGTGGCACAGGGGTGCCCGGTTACAGGGTGGAATTTCAGTGTCAGGCGCCCAATGCAATGCAATGGAGATTCTGGTGTTGACAAACAGCGTGCAGGTGTTGCACCAGGGGTTGCAGAAGGAAGAACGACAGCAGAGGAAGTAAAGGTGTAGGGGGTCATAAGGGCACAGTCGGTTCAGCTCAAGAAGGCCCGGGTGCGAGGATGCCTTTTGACGTCGGAGCTTTCTTACCGGAGCATGTCACAGTCTATTTACACTGCAGGCGCCATCGTGGAGGTCAGCCAACACTGGATTCGGGGTCCGGATCACGGAGGAGACTTCGCTGAACTGGTGAGCTACTCAGACTCGAGCCATCGGGTGCAGAGTGGGTAGAACTTGCAGTTCCTGCTGGATCCGGAGTCCTCTGAGTAATTTCTTCAGGATAGGTCCACTGTCCACAGGTGATTGGAGTCTTTTTCGAAGGCAGCCATCCTCCAAGGGTCGCTGGCTGCAAGACAGGTCGCAGGTTCGTTGAAGCTGGAGACAGGCCGGTAGGGCATAGAACCTATATGTATTCCTATAGGTTCTGAATCGATCCCCCTATTCCTGACCCTATTCTGGTTAAACAAACCAACAAGTTAACTAACAGTCAGCCCATGAGGCAGAAAACCCCCATGATGCAGATCCCGTTATCTGACGCAGTCACACTACGGCACAGGAACGTGTTATCTGATTAGGTCATAACGCTTGCGATCTAATTAGACAAGCGATATTCCTCCAGCCCCTGATAAGGCATACGGAGTTCTCATAACAAATCAAACCTATGACAACCTGGGCAAAACCCTGCGGCCATTGTTTTGATTTCACCGAGAACTTCAGCAAAAGAATGTGCTAACGAGCAAGTCGTATGACATCCTTATTGACGTATCTATGTCCATCCTTACGTCAATCTCGGCACCTTAAAGGTATAAATATTACCGATATTGCCCTATGCAAACACACGCGTGGTGACGAGACGGAGCAGCCATACTTGCCGAAGCCGAGAGCAGAGCAGACCCCGCTGGCGCAGCCCCGCCTTCCTGACGCGCTGAGAGAAGCTGCTTTCTCCTGCCGAGAAATCCAGCACCGGCGTTTCCGGGTAGCCCTCGCAGGCAGCCTGGAATATCGAGACCAGAGACGAGAGATACCATCCCTCATTCAACCTAGATTCCAGGTACAGAACTGAATAACCCCTCACAGAGAATTCTTTAGCTATTCACTTGGCAAAAACAAACTTAACTTAAACTGTAACTTTCTATTCCCGCCCACGTATTAGGCTTAGGTCAGGTACACGGGGTAGGCGTATTTAGAAACACCAGTTGAGTACGTTTAGTCAAATGTATATGTGTATGTAATATATTTTATTCATTTTAAAACATCTTATGGCTTAGAAACCATATCAATGTTTTTACAGTATTATTTTATACTATTGCTTTTAATGTATGCACTTTACTTAACTATAAGTATTGCAATAATATCGATCCATTTCTCTTGTATGAGAAAAGAGACTGATCAATAAATAACACCTTTTTATTGAACACGCCCGTCTCTTCCTTTTCTCTACAATCTGATGAGACTAAGAATGCACGTACTGACTGAGTAAAATAAATTTCCTTTTGTTCACACGACTCTCGAGATATACTCTTGATTAGGGGAGAGCAAAGTTGTCATGTTCTATGGTTGTCAGAAACGAAATCCCTTCTTGTCTAATCAGGGAAGTTAAGTCCTTCCTGAACATTCGAGAAAGTTTCTAGTGAACTCTGAGCTAGCTGGCAAACCCAAAACTTTAAGTCTAGTATCGACAGTAGTAGACCTAGTTAACGTCTGGTCTAGGCCTTTACTGCTGTAGGTATTATTCCAATGCGCAGAGCCTATTGGGATGATAGGAACTACACTACATGGCGCCCAACGCGTTTGGAAAGGGCGATAAAACTAACGTAAGACATTTAGAGTAACTCAGTCGTGCTTTCTCACTCAGACCCCTTTTCCCATAATACTCCAAAGACGTCTGGAGTGGGTGAAAGGTTATATCCGCCAGACCTCGCAGGAGGGAACTCCTATGTATGGTTCTTGGTATAGTCAACGTTGAAGGATACACTGTTCCAAAATATTGTGCATCTAATCTTTGTTTCCATAAGAAACCTGATCTGCAAACAAACAGAATAACCATCCTGTCGGTAAAATGGGAGACAGTGATGAAGAAAGAGAGGCAGTTAGATTAGCAACTGAACTCGCAGCAGCTGATGCTACCATGCAGGAAGCAGACCCGGATATAATACTCATCCCGGTCATTAAAAGAAAATCTATAACCATAAAACTTATAGAAAATGGACTGACACCTAGAGGTGGTACAGTCATATTCGTAATTGAGGCACACGAATATCGGCAGACAGAGGTATACTATTCATGGATAAATTTTCCAGCAGCAAATCCTGTAACAAAGTACTTCCACTATTACAAAATAGAGGAACCTCCTGAAACGTACACTCCTTTCGAGGAGGTGGAAGTACCACTCAAATTTCAAGAGCATTTGCTCTTATTTGATGGCGCCCTAAAACATAATAATCACATCACCAGGCTCGGTCCTTTAGGTAGACCAGGAGCAACGTGGCCGGTCCTAGCCGGATACACACCACATCCAGACATCGACGGGATGTCTGCAGCTAACCTGTTAACACAGCTAAAACAATTAATAAAAATACATAGACAATTAGTCCAGTATGTGATGCGGACTTCAACAATTCAGCCAGCGATTAAACTCCCACAGCTGACCCCTCACCAGGGGAACACAAATAAAATTACACCACAGAACATCCAGTCCTGCCTAGGTAAAGTACCGGCTAAACGGGAACAAATACCATTCTGGCTAGCGCAGAAAATCACCCAAATAGAGGCGGTGTTTCCAGACACCACCCCGCTAGAAAAGCACAGGATTCTGACTATCTGTCTTCCAAATTGTTTCCGGTCTCCAAACCAAACAATTCATACCGTCTAGTTTTGGATTACCGACACCTTAACACATGTTGCAAAACTTTTGCAGTGCAAAACTCACATAGTGCTGCACTAATGAATAACATAGTGCGCAAAAAATACAAAACAACATTAGACATTTCTAATGGATTCTTTTGTCAAAACATAGCACCAGAGAGCAGATATTTAACTGCATTTTCAATAAATGGCACTCAAAAACAATTCTGTCGGTTAGCCCAGGGGTACAAGAACAGCCCGGGGGTATTCTCAGCGAGAGTAACAGAATTACTACAACTATATGATGATGAAGCATTATCTTATGTCGATGACATATACTTAACAGATGATGACTTGGAGACTCACTTGAAGAGAGTGAACACCATAATACTTGGGTTCGCAGCAGAGGGTTACAAATTCAACTTTAAAAAATCCAGAATTGCCCATCTGACAGTCCTGTTCTTAGGATATGAATTATCAAGTATAGCCTGGCTGACAATTTTCTAGAATATTGTGCCATACTCCAAGCACCTAGAGGAATTAAAAAATCTAGAATATGAAAGAACATTCCCTCTGCCAATCGACATTCTGCCTTTACGACATTACGCCTGTGTAATTTATACAGACGGACATGCTCAACCCCCCGTTTGGGGAGAACAGGCATACAACCCCACATGTGGGATTACAAAAGAAGTGTGGCGCGGAGGTAAACTAAAACCTCTATTAACAAAAACACACTCAGTAGAAACTAATTCAGAACAACAGACTGAAATAATGGCATTGAAAATGGCGCTAGATAATGCGGATCGCGAATTCCCGACACTTATAGTGTCAGATTCCTATTACTGCGTCAAATCATATAACAAGGATTTGCAGACATGGATTCAAAACGGTTACAAAGATGACACAGATGCAACAATAAAGCAGAAAATGCTCTGGGAACAAATAGCTCTTTTACAAAAAGAGCTACCAAAGACTCACGTGACACACTCACTGAGTCATCAGCGTGATGGCGTTCACCTTGCAGGGAATTCATTGGCTGAGACAGCCACAGCGGCAGCCACTAAATCGGCTCCCGTAGTTCGAAAAAAGCGTACATTAAAATACATTGACGGTGAAACAGTACTGGCGGTGAAAACGTCATCAAAAGGCGACTGCTCAGCGTTACCGATCAACTATCCACTCAATTATACATACATAATCGATGCAAACTCCGTCCCTTTTGCTCGAATCCCTGGAGTGGGGGATAGAGTGATTCCAAACATGGACAGGAGAAACTTGTTAATCGCAGACGCACATATGGGCGAGGGTCTCAGACACCTAAAACTAAAAGATTCTCTGGAAGAATTACAATCACGGTACTGGTGGCCAGGCATGAGCCTGCGTCACACCATGTTTGTAAAAAACTGCCCAAACTGCAACAGAGATCGCAGTGGGGAGAGAAACAGTTTAATACCTCGTCATTTTACTCCAGAAAAAATCAAGAGTAAAAAGGAAGGCTTGCGATTAACATATACAGGCTAGTTTACACTTATAATGTAGATCACCAGCACTCGGCTGACGTCTGGACTGTTATACAAAGATTTGCGAGTCTAAATGGCATATACGCTAAGAGCATGCTACGTTTGACCATTGTTTTCACTCTAGCCCTCCAGCCTGAGGGGAAACATGACCAAATGAGCATAGCCCAGCGGGAATCTTCTCACTTCCTTCCTGAGGGATACGGGATGGTGTAAAGGAAAAAACCAAGGCATAAAGCAATCTATAACGGAAAAGATATTAGGTTCGGTAGCTGGGTGGGTCAAACATCTAATAAGTGTCCAACGTAGTCTAAATAACTTGCCAAGAAATTCTCTGAAGGGATTCAGTGCGTACGAATTATTATTTGGAACTAGGATGTTGATCTCTGACATTGATAGTCAGACTTCAGTGGTGAAAGAAAAAAGCTTTGATATCAAAGACCGTTTGGCTATTTTGCAGGACTTAAACAAAACAAGAAAAGACCTGAGCAACATAAAATTGAAACAACAGCCAACAACCACTGAAGAACCACCACCTGTCCCAGCAAGACCTGTCTGGATTCCAAAAGTCGGGGATCTAGTCAGGGAAAAGATCGCGGTAAAGAAGGAATTTGGGCCTTCTTACAGAACAGCAGTTCCTGTCTTGTCTGTCAACGGGACAAGATCAGTTGTACTACCGCCACTTGCTGGAAAAAAGGAGAACCGAGTTGTATCCATCGACCTGGTAAAACCACAACATGTGGCCGATAACAAACAGTAGGCCAAGTGGACTCCCAATAAGTAGCAGAACACCAAGGTTTGCTACCAGTACAGAGGTCCTAACGAAGAGGCTCATCACATTCGAAACGCCTACAGAAGAACAACAAGGACTATGCAACAATGCAATAGAACTCAGACCTCTGAAAACCCAAATAAAAACATTTAGCAGAGACACACCAATCTATAATGAAGTACCAAGTGAAAATGCAAGAAACAGAAATCCTGAACCAATTGGAACAATTGACAGAACTACATCCGGCTACTTCATAAACTTCGATGATTCCTCTGAAGGCTTCAGTGAATCAAAGACACAGACATCATCAAAAACCTTTAAAGATAAAGCTAAAGAACTTTTGAAACAACTGAAAGAAACATATCTGATTTCTCCATGGATTGAATTTTGGGTGGGTTTTGGTGCATTTATCCTCATACTTCGGTGGAAGTCTCTGAGGCCATTAGGGAGTGTCTTGACGGAGGCGGCAGAGCGGTCCTGGTTTTGCTGGACTTATCTGCCGCCTTCGACACGGTGCCCCATGCCCAGCTGCTGACTAGGCTGGCGGAGGTGGGGCTGTCGGGTGCGGTTCTGGCCTGGCTGTCCTCTTTTCTGTCTGGGCGGTCGCAGCAGGTATGGTTGCCTCCTTTCTCTTCATCACCCAAGAGGCTCACCACCGGGGTACCACAGGGCTCGACGTTGAGCCCACTGTTGTTCAACGTCTACATGACTCCGCTGATTTATCTGGCTGAGCAGTGGGGAGCCAAAATAATGTCATACGCTGACGACACGCAGCTGTTGTTCACCTGGCCTAAGGACTGCTTAGACGCCCAGACAGTCCGCTCCTGTCTGACCAATGTCTTCCGTTGGCTTGTCTCAGCCCAGCTTAAATGCAACGAGGACAAGTCTGAGCTACTATTCTATGGCAATTTTCCGGCCAATTTCAGAGAGCTTATCTGGCCGACAGATTTGGCATGCCCTAGCTACCATGGAGGCCCGGCTAAAAACCTGGGGGTCTGGTTTGGGCAGGATCTTAAGTTTGAAGCCCATATAAAAAAACTTACTGCAACCTGTTTTGCCACCTTAAAGTCACTCAAGCGATTCCTTCCACTTCTCCATAGGGAGGCGAAGGAGACTGTCCTGCGTGCTCTTATTCTGTCTAGGCTTGACTATGCCAATGCTCTCTATAGTGGTCTCCCCAAATACCTTGTCAAGCGAATGCAGGTTATACAGAGTGCGGCCGTACGACTTCTGTTCCATCTTTCTCGAAGAACCAGTGCGCGTGCCCATCTTCGTGAGCTCCACTGGCTCCCTGTGGCGCATCGCATTATGTTTAAATCATTGGTTCTGGCCTTTCGGGCCCTGCATTTGCAAGGCCCACAATATTTGCACAAGAGGTTTTCCTTTTACACGCCTCATCGTGCTCTTCGATCGGCCAATCTTCGTCTGATGTCCATACCTAAAATCAGATATGCGAGACTGGGCGGTCAGTCAATTTCAGTCCAAACAGCACGGGCCTGGAATGCCTTGCCGTTCTCTCTGCGATCAGCAACCACATTGGCAGGATTTAAGAAAGGGCTAAAAACCCATCTTTTTAATCTTAGTATCTAGTTCTCTGCTTCTTTCTTTTAGGACTGGGTCAGTTTAGTGCCTACATATCGCGCCAGGATACTCTGTAGTAGCAGAGCGCGTAATAAAATACTTTATAACATAACATAACATACTTTGGCTCATCATGATACTAACTTTGGGACGCTTCATTGAGGGAAAATATGCAAAAATGGACACAGCAAGTCAGAAAATCAACTTGATCCTCAAACCACACACATCTTCACACATCGAGAAAAGAGAACTTTCTTCAGTCAACTTCACAGCCAATCCGATACCTGGTGGGGTAGCCTGGGACAACACTGACTATGAAATTTATGGTCCGGTCGAAATCCTGAAATATCCACACCAAATTAAGATCTCATTGAGTGACTTTGCAAAACCAAGCTCATTTGCTGATGATTGGGACTTCGAAAGCATTAATAATATGATGTCTGACTTAGTAATGTCTGCTAAATTTACCAAACATGATTATTTGCAGGGTTCTACAAATTATGATAGTATGTACTGTTATAACCACTATGGTAACCATTTTTTACATAGATCTGCACAACCTAGAAATGTTTTAAATTATAATCAATGGGAACATTGTGCAACCCCTCCAAAAGGAAGCTCAAGGACCTTCTATGACAAATATTCATACTTTTCAGGTTTTAACACAAGTAATGCTGAAGCATTCTATTTTAAATTGTCAAACAAGACAGGGACAAAGACCATGATAACCAACACAAAATTGATATATTCAGACTCATTCTTTGAAAAAATGAATACTTTTGGTTTTGATTATTGGGACAAGAATGTTGAAATGAAAAGTGTTTGGGGTACAAAAGAATGGCAAGTGCAGGGCATAGAATCTATGTTTAGAGCCTGCATGATCCCAGAACAAATGATATTTTTAAATGACACTGTTCAACAAACCACCTGTCTTGGCCTAGCAAAAATCAAAGACTTAAATAAACCGTCTATTCCAAAGCCAACAATGTTCAGCAATAGCTCTACAGATGAAGAGATAGACGTAAATTATGTATTAAACCAAAACAGAACACATCCTGATTGGAAACAGTGGTTGATCTGGCCCACAGATACAAATAACTGTCAAGATAGATTCCTGAACAAAACACAGGGGTTCAAAATGACCAGGCCAGACCCTAGATATCCCCAAAGACATCACCCAGGGATAATAACCACCTACAGTGTGGGCAAATTATGCCTTCAATGGCTACAAACTTCCACACTGGCAGAAATTAAACAACACCTAACTTTACTTACTGATAGTGCTGACTTGCGTGATTTCATTATGGGACCGCGCAAACAGCGTCAAAAACGTTTCATAGCAGCCTCTGTATATGCAGCATACAATGAGGCCTGGAAGGTTACTCAAATTGAAACAGCAGAGAGAATACGGGAAATTGACCGTATTAATTTGGAAAAATCCCTTTCTGTAGTGGACAATGGGTTAATGACTCTGTCCTCCAGAATTTTTTCTTTGGACAGCATTGTGTCTTCAGCAATCGACATATTATCGCAAGACTTACTGTTATTACAACACGGTCAGTCCCAATTGCGTTCTATTGTACAGCTTGGCTGGACGTTACAAAATCTGCGTTCAGGCTATGTGCCTTGGCGTTTAATCAACACAACGTCACTATTCCAAATCTTTAACCTTACTGATAGACAAATCAGTATGGCACAAAAGGGTGCTGATTATACAATCTTGAGCATTGAAAAACTCGAAAGATTACCAGTGACAATGTCAGAACGACCTGTCAGTGAATGGATAATACATGGGATAATAAATATTCCAATCTCAACCTTCAGGTTTCAATACTGCCAAAAATATATACAGGCTGGCATGTACGAGAAATTGGGAAAGGGGTACATTAAAACATCATGGAACCTGCCCTATTCACATGCATGTGTCAGTAATAAAGGACAGAAAGTGTTTCTTAGTGGCAATAATTGTGCGATGTCACTAAGCGGCACGCTTCTGTGTAACGGAATTAATTTGCATGGAGCCTGTGAAGGGAATTCATACAACCTTTCATGTCACCAGCAAGGCGCACCTGCAACAGAAATATAACCATTCTTTCAAAGACTCTATAATGGGAGTTACATTCTAATTGTAGACCGCAGATGCTGTAGTCTTATGCCCGGGACTCCTTATCTCGTAACTACGACTGCGAAGGTCAAGTGCTGTGGACGCTCATTGTTCCCCAGCTCCTTTCCAGACAGGGAGGCAAGGGCATGGCCCAAGTTGAAAATTACTTCTATTCGAATAGATACTTTAAGCAGAATGAAAACAGTGCTTCTTCAGACGCCTACAAGGCTCACGTCATCAAAAGAAACGTATGATCTACAAGTCGCAAGGACGACTGCAGAGATACATTCATTGTTATCAACTAATTCCCCCATACATTTCGCAGAAATACTAAACGAAATCTTAAATATTTCTGATACCAATGGGGTCTCAAAGGTATTTAAGACAGTATTTTCGATGGCATTAACACCATTCAAAGCCATACTGGGTATTTTTCCAGATTTCGTCCATTCGATTTTTGGCGGACTTCCCCTGATCTTGGGACTAATTGCAGGAATCCTATTCTTGGTCCTTATTTTTCGGTATGGCAACCCATGTCACAGACAAAACTCTTGCGACAAGGGAAGAAACAATCCTAGCCATTGGATACCGGGACCGGATATCAAAAATCCTGGGACTCTCCCGGCTTAGAGACCTGAACATGACTTGGTTTCTATCATTTCGACCAATGTGGCAAAGATGTGTTTTACCTGTATTAAGGTGTCTGCTATGCGGAGAAGAATGCGTGTTAGACACCTGTCTGACGCTACAATCGGATGCGCCAATGGATGCAGAAACATTGTTGAGCCCGATCAAGGTTCATGCTTTGTGCTGCCCTCAAAGGCTACCAATCCTGATGACGGCATTCGTGGAAGCTTCACCACTACGATTGATGGGTAGTGAAGTTCAAGATGAAAGCAGCATCGATCAGGTACGACCTTCTGTCAGCAATGCAAATCAGAATGTCAATGGAAACAATCATGCGCACGAATGCATGATTACACCTATTTCCGAGTTAGTGGAACTTTCCCAGGAAGCTGTTGACAGTTTTTTCGAAAGCCTAAATGATATGATGTTCTCACCAGAGCAGAAATAGAGACTTTTGAACAAGCTCGCACACGGCGTTCCCTGAATTCGGCCTTCAACTTTAAAAATAAAGTCACATGAACAATTTTTCCTCCAGTTCACGGACAGCAATTTTTCAGCAGCCCCAAAATATTTTTTCATATTTTTCGGGACACTATCTTCTGCTTAAAGTAAGAACTATTCTTAAAGAACTAAGGTTTCTAAAATTTTAGATAGCTTATAGACATAGCTTATAGACATTAGCTGCCCGCTGGTATGTTCATAAATATTTTATTCTGTAGTGGAATGGTCTCGAACTTTTTTTCTGTATTAAGAGCCATTTCATGTGTAAATTCTCATATACCAAATAAGCAATAATGTATACAAAGGCGTGATTACCTTAGCATTATTATACAGCTTGAGTGCATACAATACATATGATTGCAACTTTTCCGTATATTTGAAAATTTCAAAATGCATTTATGTATTTTGGGGTGGTAAGGTATACACAATACTCTATAGTATGTTGTACTATGTTTTACTATGCATAGATTAGTAAATATGACCATAGTTAGCGTGGAGTGGGTGTGATGTATTCCTATAGGTTCTGAATCGATCCCCCTATTCCTGACCCTATTCTGGTTAAACAAACCAACAAGTTAACTAACAGTTAGCCCATGAGGCAGAAAACCCCCATGATGCAGATACCGTTATCTGACGCAGTCACACTACGGCACAGGAACGTGTTATCTGATTAGGTCATAACGCTTGCGATCTAATTAGACAAGCGATATTCCTCCAGCCCCTGATAAGGCATACGGAGTTCTCATAACAAATCAAACCTATGACAACCTGGGCAAAACCCTGCGGCCATTGTTTTGATTTCACCGAGAACTTCAGCAAAAGAATGTGCTAACGAGCAAGTCGTATGACATCCTTATTGACGTATCTATGTCCATCCTTACGTCAATCTCGGCACCTTAAAGGTATAAATATTACCGATATTGCCCTATGCAAACACACGCGTGGTGACGAGACGGAGCAGCCATACTTGCCGAAGCCGAGAGCAGAGCAGACCCCGCTGGCGCAGCCCCGCCTTCCTGACGCGCTGAGAGAAGCTGCTTTCTCCTGCCGAGAAATCCAGCACCGGCGTTTCCGGGTAGCCCTCGCAGGCAGCCTGGAATATCGAGACCAGAGACGAGAGATACCATCCCTCATTCAACCTAGATTCCAGGTACAGAACTGAATAACCCCTCACAGAGAATTCTTTAGTTATTCACTTGGCAAAAACAAACTTAACTTAAACTGTAACTTTCTATTCCCGCCCACGTATTAGGCTTAGGTCAGGTACACGGGGTAGGCGTATTTAGAAACACCAGTTGAGTACGTTTAGTCAAATGTATATGTGTATGTAATATATTTTATTCATTTTAAAACATCTTATGGCTTAGAAACCATATCAATGTTTTTACAGTATTATTTTATACTATTGCTTTTAATGTATGCACTTTACTTAACTATAAGTATTGCAATAATATCGATCCATTTCTCTTGTATGAGAAAAGAGACTGATCAATAAATAACACCTTTTTATTGAACACGCCCGTCTCTTCCTTTTCTCTACAATCTGATGAGACTAAGAATGCACGTACTGACTGAGTAAAATAAATTGCCTTTTGTTCACACGACTCTCGAGATATACTCTTGATTAGGGGAGAGCAAAGTTGTCATGTTCTATGGTTGTCAGAAACTAAATCCCTTCTTGTCTAATCAGGGAAGTTAAGTCCTTCCTGAACATTCGAGAAAGTTTCTAGTGAACTCTGAGCTAGCTGGCAAACCCAAAACTTTAAGTCTAGTATCGACAGTAGTAGACCTAGTTAACGTCTGGTCTAGGCCTTTACTGCTGTAGGTATTATTCCAATGCGCAGAGCCTATTGGGATGATAGGAACTACACTACAGCACCCTTCAGTCTTCTCTGCAGGGATATCTTCTTTCTTCTCAGGTTGTTGCAGAACTAGTTCCTGGGTCTCGGGGAGCCATCTAATTCCGAATTTAGGGGCATAGCAGTTAGGGCCAATGGGCACCTTACCTGGGGTAATTATACCCCCAATTATGCCACCCTCCTGAAAGGGGTGACACAGACCTAACCCTGATTGGAGGTGTCCCCTTATCTTCAAGATGGCGGGGACGTAAAGATGGGCTTCACCTCACCTCCCCCACCTTAGGGGTGGAGTTGGCAGAGGTGGGCACAGCTCCTATTCTTCTAGGTTTTTCCCACCGGTATTCCTGCCCAAAGAGGGTATGTAAACCGGGGGCTGCCCGGGGGTCACATTACAACTTTGAAGCTTCCCCTTCAAGTACTGGCTCATCCTGGGGGAGGAGGTGTGACATCTCTAACCAGGATGTGCATTGTTTTGGGTCCCAGAGAGCAGAAGGCTCTCTCTCAGAAACATAACGGTGTGTGGCAGGCTGCCTAAAGCCAGTCAGTGCCGACACCAAAGATGGTAGGCTTTCAGGGGGGCATCTCTGAGGTGCCCCCCCCGCCTCATCCTGGGGGAGGAGGTGGGACATCTCTAACCAGGATGAACTATTGTTACTTACCTGTAAACAGGTGGTTCTCCAGTATTGGTGTCTTTCATAGATTCACATGCTTGAATATTCCCCGTCGTCGAAGTGGGAGTCCCACGGTACATAAAAATAGCAATATTGCTAATATAACATAAATGATAATATCATAGAATAATAATAATAGAGATAATACACTGTAAAACCTCTAAATGGTAACTTCCATAGGAAGACATTACAAGAGAAAAAACTCATTTGTAACATATCAGTGTCCTTATGTTGGTCCAAACTGCAGCTAATCAGGCTCAAGCACCCTCTAGAACCTTCTCCTCAGAAGCTCAAGCCCTCAGATTTTCGTAGCACTAGTAATAATAGCGTATGAGGAGAAGAGAGCCTCTGAGGGGAGGAAGGGTGGGTCGCATGTGAATCTATGAAAGACACCAATACTGGAGAACCACCTGTTTACAGGTAAGTAACAATAGTTCTTCTCCAGTATTAGGGGTGTCTTTCATAGATTCACATGCTTGAATAGAATAGATAGCAGTAACTCCTTAGCACTGGGATTGCAAGCATCTTCACAAGAAGTAAACACATAGCTTAAAAGCATATAGCAATCACAGAAGAAAAAGGAGGAGGGAACAGAGGCTCACCTTATTTAAAGAGATGGCGAAGCACTGCTTGCCCCACTGCGGTATCCGCCTCGCTGATAGAATCCAAACAGTAATGTCTGGTAAAGGTGTGCCTATTCGACCACGTTGCCGCCCGGCAAATCTGGTGTAGAGGCACTCCGGCAAACAAGGCGGTGGAAGACGCCATCGCTCTCGTCGAATGCGCCTTCACAGTACACTGTAAAGGCTTGCCAGCTTGTTGATGACAGTAGGATATGGCTGCTGAGAGCCATCTTGCAAGTGTTTGTTTTGTCACTGAATGTCCCCTTCGCATTCTTCCATATGCTACAAAAAGTTGATCTGATTTGCGGAAAGGGGCAGTTCTTGAAGTGTAAAACTTTAGACAACGGCTGATGTCTAAGGAATGAAGGCGTTGTTCTGCCGGTGACTGTGGATTCGGGAAGAAAGTCTTCAAGAAGACAGGTTCGTTCAGATGGAAATCTGTAGGCACTTTTGGCAAAAAAGAGGGATTGGTACGAAGAGATACTCCATCTGCTTTGAATTGCAAATAAGGAGGCTTGATTGTGAAAGCATGAAGATCGCTCACACGGCGAGAAGATGTTAGGGCCAAAAGCAAAATGACCTTCCAGGTAAGAAACTTGTTGTCTGCTCTGTGGATTGGCTCAAAAGGAGGCTTCATGAGCTGTGACAATACCACGTTGAGCTGCCATGCCGGAGGCGGGCGTCTGATAGGAGGAAACTTCCTGAAGAGACCTTTAAAGAATTGTCGGATAATTCTGGATGAGCAGAGAGAGGTTGAGCCATCATGTCTGAAACGTGAAATAGCTGCCAGAAAGACCCTCAAGGTGGCATGAGAGAGGCCAGACTGAGCAAGGCTTAGAAAGAAAGGCAACAGCTGTTCCGGGGCAGAAGTGAGTGGATGGACATTTGCTTCTGCGCACCAATGGCAAAACCGTTTCCACTTTAGTTTGTACGTTTGAACAGTTGAGGAAGCTCTAGCAGAAGCCAGAATCTCTCTGCATTCCTGGGGCATCTCTAAATTCGCGAATTCGAGGTATTCAGGTTCCATGCCCATAACTGAAGAGTGGTCGGGTCTGGATGGCAGACTTGGCCCTCGTCCATGGACAGAAGATCTGGACGTGGATGTAGACGAATGGGCGTGCATTGGGATAACAGAAGAAGTTCTGAGAACCAAGCCTGTCTGGGCCAACGAGGTGCGATCAGTATCAAGAGGCAGGGTTGCCTGCGCATCTTCCACAATGTCCTCGGCACCAATGGTATGGGAGGAAATGCATAGGCGAACAGGCCGCTCCAGTCCATGAGAAGGGCGTTGCCGCTGGACCCCGGATGAGGATGCCAGCTCGCAAAGGCGGGGCACTTCCGATTCAGTGGAGTGGCAAAAAGGTCCATCAGGGGACGACCCCAACGGCGGAACACCATGTCCAGAGTTTGTTGATGAAGCTCCCACTCGTGGGTCGATGATGTGGACCTGCTCAACGAATCCGCTAGGATGTTTGAAACCCCCGGCAGATGGACCGCCGTCAGGGAGATTCGATGACGAAGAGCCCAGTTCCAGATCTTCTGAGCTAGCCGAGACAAGGGCTGAGATCTTGTGCCGCCCTGTTTGTTCATGTAGTGCATGCTGGTTGTGTTGTCAGTTTGAACCAGCACGGACTCTCCTTGCACTACAGGCAGAAAAGATCTGAGAGCAAGGAAGATCGCCAGCAGCTCTAATCTGTTGATATGCCATGTTCGTTGTGACGGTGTCCACTTTCCTTTGATTGAAAGGTCTAGGAGATGAGCTCCCCAACCCTCCATGGATGCATCTGTGGTCAGTGTTAGATCCGGAGGAAGGGCCAGAAAGGAAACTCCTTCGTTTAGGTTGGATGGTTCTCTCCACCAAAGGAGACTGTCTTTCATGCGAGACGAGACTCTCACTAGATCGTTGAAGGATCCTGACACTTGGCGCCATTGAAGGTCTAGTTCCTCCTGAATAGGGCGAGTGCGGAGCCTGCAGTTCGGGAGTAGAGCGATGCAGGACGACGCCATCCCCAGAAAGGACTTCAACATGCGGACAGAAACTGACTGTTTTGAACGGATGAGGGTGACGAGACGTACTATCTTCACCTGTCGTTCTTGGGAAACGAAGGCTTTTGATAATTCCGTGTCGAGAATGGCACCCAGGAAGTTTCTCCTTTGTGATGGTGTTAAATGTGACTTGTCCACGTTGATGGTCAACCCCAGTGACTCGAAAGTCTGTAGGCAGAGACTTGTGTCGTGAGCCAGCTGTAGAGGAGACGGAGATTTCAGGAGGCAATCGTCCAGATAAGGAAAAATCTGCACTCCTTGAAGACGTAGATAAGCCATGACTGGGGCCAGGACCTTTGTGAAAACACGAGGCGCCGAGCGCAGGCCAAAAGGCAGCACCTTGAATTGGTAATGGACAGTGCCTACCTTGAACCTTAGAAATTGGCGATGCTGTTGAAGAATCGGCACATGAAAATAGGCGTCTTGCAGATCTATCGTGGACAGGAAATCTCCGCTGCAGAGAAGCCGCAAGACTTCTGACAATGTGAGCATGCGGAAAGACTGCTGTTTCAGAAAGAAATTGAGCGCCCTCAAATCCAGTATAGGCCGCCACTCTCCCGTCTTCTTGGCAATGAGGAAAAAACGTGAGTAGAAACCTGTCCCTTGTTGTGATATAGGAACCACTTCGACTGCACCTTTTAGTATGAGAAGACGAACTTGATGTTGCAATTCTAGAAAATGGGGAGGTGGCGGGCCTGATGGCGGAGAATGAGGAGGAATCTCTGTGAACTCCAAGGCATGACCCTTGCGAACAATGTCCAATACCCATTGGTCCGATGTTATCAGAGACCATTGGGAATAAAACTGCGAGATTCTCCCTCCAACTCCTTGTGTGACATGAGAGTCACTGGCGTTTGTTGTTGGCACCCCTATAAGTAGGTTTTCCTTTATAGGGTCTTGACTGATTTTGGCGAGTAGATTGTTGGGAGGAGTAACGTTGATTGCCTTGGTTGAACGGTACTGAGTGTGTCCTCCTCGAAAAGTTGTGGAAGACGAACCTCTTCCACGGGCGCCACGAAAGGGCTGCTTCTTAAATTGTAAGGAGACTAGCGATTTTGCTGTATCGGTGTCCTTTTTAATTGACTCAAGCGCCTCGTCAATGTGAGCGCCAAAAAGAGATTCACCGTCATAGGGCATGTCGAGTATCTTCGACTGGACCTCTTGCCGGAAAGAAGTGGATTTAAGCCAGCCCTGGCGGCGGAGGGCCGCAGCACTGGCGAGGATGCGAAATCCCGTACTCGCCACATCAATCGCACAGTCAATCATTTCCTCTGACGCCCTCATGCCATCCTGGAGAACTTGTTGGGCTTCCGCTCTGGACGCTTCCGGTATTAGTGAAACGAATGCGGAAATATCAGACCACATTTGCCTGTCGAAACGACCTAGAATGGCCAATGCATTTGCAGCGCGTACAGACGTAGAGGACATGGTGGAAAATTTCTTTCCAATGGCGTCCAAACGTCGACCCTCTCTATCAGGTGGAGTAGTGAGAGGAGTTGCCGGATTTCGGGATCGTCGCTGTGCCGCCTGTGTGACCACCGAGTCTGGTTTGGGATGTGACAGCAAACAAGCAGGTGAACCAGCCGGAGCCTTGTACTTCTTTTCCAGGCGAGGGACTTGTGCTGGCAAGGAGTTAGGAGAGTGCATAATCCTCATCCCTTCTTTCCATACAAATTCTATGATTGGTATGGTGTGAATTTGTTTGTACGGTTTGTTCTTGAAATCGTAGAGAAAGCAATCTTCTTGCCGCTGTTCTCTCGGCAATTTAAAGCGGTCCGCCGCTTTATTCATCAGCACATGGAAGCTTGCTGTATCAATGGAAGGCGAATCACCTGCCTCTGGCTGTTGCGGAGAAGGTGTCTGTATCCTATAGTCGTCGTATTCCGCCATATCTGGATCCTGCTCATCGTCAGTATCCTGGTGTAATTCCCCCTCTTCACTGTCCGACTCATCCACCCCGTGCGCACCAGGTTGCGGAATAAGAGGGGGGTTAGGGCGGGGAAGCTCTGGCAAAACAGGCTGCTCCAAAGACTGCGGATGGGTGGCAGGGCCGGAGTCCTCCGCAGGAGCGTGGCTTGGAGTACCTTGAGGGGTAGGCGGAAACCTTCGATTGTAGTCATCCAGCATATGCTGGAGGTTTGAAAACAAAGAAACTGGGAAAGATGCCATAGGAAACTGGACAAATTGGTCATCCGGTTGGACCACTTCCTCCACCTCCTCTTGGTCAGAACTGGAGTCTTGACATTTTATGATTAACTCCGATGGACTGTGAGCTTCATCGTTAGCATCGTCCCCCATAGATCCAGTCTCGTGATCAGTAGCCATCAAAGGTGAGGGTAATTGGAGGAGATCAGGAGGTGGCAACTGCAGAGAAGAATCCCTGCCAGAGGTCAAGGAAGGCAGTGGTACCAGAGGCATGGTGGCAAAAGAACCCAATCCTGAGAAGGAATCTGAACATGCCGTTGAGGAAATCGCCATCGTCGACGAGGTAGGGCCCACTGAGGGATTCACCGTCGACGGTATCGTCGTCAACGAAACGTGCGTCGACGGAGACTTCTTTGCTGGGATCTGCGGAGACGTCAGCCTCGTCGACGGTGTCTTCGTCGACGGTATCTTCGTCGACGATACTTTAGTCGACGGCATCGTCGTCGACGGTACCTTCGTCGACGGTACCTTCGTCGACGGTACCTTCGTCGATGGAACCGGCGTCGCCTTCTTCGACGACGACGCCGTCGTCGAGGAGCTGGTCGACGGAGCACTCGACGTCGACGGGGATCTCGCTTCTCAAACAACCGTAGTTTCCCACATGAAGAGCAAGCTCTAAACAAAGACTTCTTACTTGACATTCTGGAAGAAATAAGTTGAAAAGACAAAGTTTGAAGAAAAAACTGAGCAGAGCTCAGGGAGACTCCCTTCACACGACGTGCGGTAAAAAATCTGAGGGCTTGAGCTTCTGAGGAGAAGGTTCTAGAGGGTGCTTGAGCCTGATTGGCTGCAGTTTGGACCAACATAAGGACACTGATATGTTACAAATGAGTTTTTTCTCTTGTAATGTCTTCCTATGGAAGTTACCATTTAGAGGTTTTACAGTGTATTATCTCTATTATTATTATTCTATGATATTATCATTTATGTTATATTAGCAATATTGCTATTTTTATGTACCGTGGGACTCCCACTTCGACGACGGGGAATATTCAAGCATGTGAATCTATGAAAGACACCCCTAATACTGGAGAAGTACATTGTTTCGGGTCCCAGAGAGCAGAAGGCTCACCACCCTGGGGTTCAGAAACATAACGGTGTGTGGCAGGCTGCCTAAAGCCAGTCAGTGCCGACACCAAAGATGGTAGGCTTTCAGGGGGCATCTCTGAGGTGCCCCCCCCTCCGAGTACATGGTGTAAAAAATCTAACACTGGCATCAATGTGGATTTATTACAAGGATGTGTTTGGTACCAAACACTCATGGTGCCGTGGAACTTGTAGAGTTTCCAGATCATGTACTACTCATGGCTTCCCTGGCACTTTCAATATTTAAGAATTGACTTAAGTAGTGTAGGGACATTTCTACTCATGCAGCTATGCCCTCACCCGGGATATAGTGCACCCTGCCTTAGAGCTGTAAGGCCTGCTAGAGGGATGACTTACATATACATACAGGCAGTGCTGGCTCGCATGGCACCCAGGAAGGGTGCCATGGTGACTGTCGTTTTTCACCTCATAAGGGCATGCAAACGGCAGAGGCAGTGGCATGGTCCTAGTGAGGGGGGTCCTAAGGGACCCACTTCAGCTCCCAGGCCCTAGGTACCCAGGATACCATTTACCAGGTACTTACATGGGGCAGAAGTACCAATTGTGGGAATGTTTTTACGGAAGAAGCACTGGCAGAGGGGATCTGGTTAGCAGGGACCTGCGCACTACATTTAAAACCACATCAAAACCAGTCAAAAAGTGGGGGCTAACAATGTTAAAAGAGGCACTTTCTCAAACATAGAAACATAAAAAGGGGACTTTAGTAAAAACAATACTATGATTTTTAATGAAAAATCTTATTATTTCTACAAAGGTCCATAACATTTTATAAAAAACATCTAGTTTAATACTCCTTTTATTGACCCTGCACAGCCACAGGGTCAATAAAAGGAGACTGGGCAGGAGTGAGGTTTTTCCTCCCTTTCTTGCCACCTGTGATACTATGTAAAGAATCCTGTGGCGATAGAGCATGCTTCCAGTAAGTTGAAAGCATGCCTACTACCAGGAGCAAAATACGGCGGGGGACCGGGACTCAGAAGATATGCCAATGTCCCTGCCTCCTTTGGTAGCCATTCTCCTACAGGCAACTCCTTTCCAGCCACTGTCCCCCTCGTCATCATGCTCCATGTTACACCAGTTTTTCAGCTCACTCGCAAAGGTATTCTTTATGTGCTTACCCTCCTGCCTCACCATGCAGCTCATCATCCTACTACCGTCCTCCAGAACCTCCTACTCCCGTCCTCCAGAACGATCAGCATTTCTGACATCTCCCTTGAGACCACTCTTTGCCTCCTCCTTCAGCCACCACCAGACGCTACTCATCATCCAGTACCTATCCAGGGCACGTTTTTCTATCCCTCACCCAAAGCAACAAAAAAAAAAAAAAAGTTTTGTCTTCCACACATGGACATTCGGCTTCTTGCCCCGCTCTCTCCACAGCACCTGCTTATCTGCCCACTCCCTAATTCAACCCTTTTTTTGCTTAACCCAACCAACACTGTTATTTGTTGTCGTCCTTCCATACTCCATCAACATCTGTTTTTTTTCTGTCATAGCACCGGTTTTATTGTATTCCAACCAAAGCAACTTCATACTACTTCTCCACCCACATGCCATTTGTCTTCCTCTAGCACTCCCTCCACAACACTTATTTTTTTGTGTGCTTCGGTGTGGCCACAAGTTGTGGTAGTCACAAAAATACCACAAAAATATTAGTATTTTTAAAGCTGTGCTTATTAGGTCGAGTCTAGCGCAGCGAGCAAGCGCTGCCCTGGGAGAGGGCCTCTTGGAATCACCCCAGACTTCCAAGAGACTTCTCCGTTTGGGTCGGATTCCTCCCACACATTACAATGGCCATTGCGTGTGGCTTTCAAAAATGAAAGCACGCAAATGGCTAAATGCGGAGGTATGTCCTGCCTTTTCTGTAAACGTTCAGTCCCATGGCCCATGGGTCTCCGGAGCGAGCAGCGGCGCGCAGGGTCCCAGCTGCATTCCGGGATCAGGTTACTAATTAACAGAGCGCTGTTGCTTTCACTTTAATTGCGGGTTTCTAACGCGCTAGAATCGACTCCTGAAGGAGTATCTCTGCACTATAGACCGCTGGGGAACCCGTCCTGGCTTTCCCTGTGAGATGGTCCCTACTGGGGACGGAATCACATGTTGGACGAGTGAACTAATAAATGAAGACTTGACTAACACATCAGCACCACATGCCGAGGCGTCTCTGGGCGCTACTTTGCATTTTAGGACCACTTGGGTGTCACAGGATCATGCCTTGTTAGCTCTGGGGTGGAGGCGGGCTTTCCAACGTAATGTGCAGATTAATGAGCATATTTGTATGTCAAAGTGCCACGAATTAAGTGGAACTGTATTCATTTTCTAGTGCTTGCATGCTGCTAATTCCATGCGAAAGCAATTTGTTTAATTTCTTTTCTCATGATGGAGCAAACTTAGATAAATCACTATATCCAGAAAGTCATCTCTAGGCGCTAATACGGATGCACCATAAGAGTCGACGTCACTCTCTACAGCTCGGAAGGGAACTAATCCAACCTAAAACAGAGCGCGCTCTTCATATGACACACGTGTGAATTGCGTGCAGGGGCTAGGTCTGGCCACCAGTAATGTGAGTTTCAAGCATTATGTAGCTTTATAATATAATGCACATACCACACATTTAGTAGATCGCGCCAGGCGAGGACGTACAGCATAAAAGGCACAGAAAAACAAGTAGTAAATAACACTAAAAGGTTGCGCTGACTGTGATTAGAAACGCATTCAATTTCATCTTGGTTCGTGCTTTGCTGGGTAAGCTTCTAAAGGCCCCAACTCAACGAATCTCTTAATTTCAGTGTTTTTCAACTGTTGTTTGTAGAAAGTGCACCCTTTCTTGCTCTCCTCCCCATGAATGGTGCAGCCTAGAAAGAGAAAACATGCATGCCATTTAACACGCCTGGTTGCATTCAGCCCCGATTTATATATACCATATACTTTGAAAAATAGGTCATCGTTAAGTGCTCATTAATATATCTCCGGCTCTCCCTATAAATCGTTCATGATGTTTTTAACCGTAAATGTGCAGATTTTCACGGCTTGTATAGCACCCGGGTTTGGGTTGTTTCTTAAGTGCTCCCAGCTTTAGTGAAACGATAAAATAGAGTTACAGAGATGACCTTACTCGCCTGCAGAGGATCACACGTTGGGGTAACCCCTGGCTAAAGTGCTTCATTAACAAAAATGAGTTATACATGTATGCTGATGACGTGTTCATCCCATCACTGGTCTCACATTCATATCATAGGGACCCACAATACCCATCTTGACTGATTGTTTCCCTTTCATTTGCTGGGGGATATCCACTATCTTTTTGAAACTCATTCTTTCCAAAACTGAGCTCCTTATCACCGAGAGACTCTTTTTCAACTTGAACCCACTAAGGTGTCAGCATTAATGGGTCCCTTGCTTTTCCTCTACCAGAACGAGTGCAATATTGGCATCCTCATCTAAGCAGACCTGTCGCTGGAAGCCTATGTTTTTACAAATAAAATCTCCCAGAAGAGTGCTGTCCTTTATTAAGACACGCAATCATACACCTGCTGTGACCACCCTAGTCCAGTGTCAAGTCTTTCTATTTTGTGGCTCCTGGTCATCTACAGCCGGTGCATTCACATGGCTACTCACACCAAGTGAGTCCATCCTCCCAATAAAACAGAGTGCTTCTTAAAGCTCTGATGAATACACAAATTACAAAATCTGTCTGCCGTGGATTTAAAGGCAAAAGAAACAAATGATGGACAGAATGCTGAACAATGCAAACATTCACCCGAGAAGATCTGGGTTTAATCCATTGTTCTTTTGCTCACCACGCCACCCCAGTTTGGACCCAGCTATATGCAAATCAGTGGTGACCCTGTTCCTCATGGGAACAGTTCAACCCGAGCTGCCAAGCCAGGTCCTCCCTGGACCAGAAACAAGCATCCTGGGACCAGTTTCAGGGCACCATCCCATATCAGCCAGGCTAGTTTGAATCCAGTGGCACAGTGAGTACGGGACCCAACTCTGGGCATACCCTTCCCACTTAGGTGACAAAAGCAAACAAGCATTAAAAATGCAATATGTCTTGTCTTTTATTAAGTTAAAGCCATTTGCTTTGCTATACAATACCATTACCAAAGCAAATGGCTTTAACTTAATGAAAGGAGAGACCTATTGCATTGTCAATGCTTGTTTTTTTGTTGCTATTTAGGATAGTCTGCGCTTAGGCCTCCATAATTAGTTTTCCACATAAGACATTCACGGCAAATGTTTGTCCTCATTTCCCTTTGGGGATTCTAAAGTTACCCAGGGTTACCCAGGGTATGTGGATTACCCTGGAAGGGACTATGAAAATAGCCACAATGTAGCAAAATGTTGGTCTTTTTCGGAAACATAGGAAAAAAGTGCTTCACTTTAAACCTTCTGCTTTTCTTCCTAAAATGCCTTCAACAAAAGGTTTGCTGTGCTAAAAATCACCATTTTCCCAGCTATCAGGAAAAAAAGAGCTGAATACCCCCAAAAACTTTTTACCACAGTTTTGCCATTTTTCAAAGAGGTAGCCTGTTTTTCCGTATTTTTGTGCTTTCAACCTACTTTCAGTTTGTGGGGGAAACCAGTGTGAAACCCCTAGGTGTTCAAGGAAAGCTATACATTTCTGAAAAAGTAGACAAAAATTCAAAATTCAGCAAGGGGTCATTTGTGTAGATCCCTCAAGGTTTTTTAAAAACAAACTGGAAATAAAAAAATATTGACAAGGAGTATGAAAAAATGGCCATTTGTGACATTATCATTTGTAACTTTTTGTCACGATGGTCGATTAACAAAAGCAATATACTATTGCGTCCACTAGACTTTTCCAGTTGTGGGGATATATAGGGGTACCCAGAGACAACAATTGAAATGCACCATCAAATGTTTTTTGTACAATGGGTATCACATAAACGTACGAGTTACTTACTTTCGGTAACCATGTATCTGAGAGAGATGATTCTAGCCGCAGATTCCTTCACGTCGAATTATACCCAGGCTTGAGATTGGATCCGGAACCTTTTTGCCACAGCATCCCTGCACGCCGGGGGCAGGGTGGCATCATGCGACTCCGCCCAGGCGTCGTCCACGTACGTGACATCAGCGAGATCACATAAGTCCCACCCGGCGCGCCTACGTCAATTTTCTTTGGAGAACTTTTCCGCACCACAACAAGGAGCCACCAGACAAAACACTGTGGGAGCAAGGGAGCAGTGCGCGAAAGAGCAGAAAGAGAAATGGAGACAAACGACACCATAGGGAACAGTGCAACACTGCAGTGTCCAAAGGCAGGGGCAGAAGAAAGAACAGAGCAGAGCCCTGAGCAGCCACCCTGCCAGTCGGTAGACAGCCTCCTCCCGTTCCCCGGAGACAAGAAACATGCGTAAAAAGTCATGACACAGGCAGCAGGCCTACCACCCCATGCAGAAACAAGGAAGGGGAGCCAGTCCCAAGATAGACAGAAACAACAAACCTCCAAGCCACCCCAGCATAGAGGGCAACCACCCTCCAAGGAACAAGGGCAAGGCATGGCCAGATGACCCCTATTCAGAGGTTAGCAGAGGGGCCAGGACCCCTAGCAGCAAGAGGAAGGGAAGGGAGGACAGAGATTGAAGGCAACCCCCCCCAACCTGGAGCAGCCAGAGCAGCGTAACCCCATCCTCCAAAGAAACAAGAGGAGGAATGAACCGCAACCAAATGGAGCCACCCGTCAAGAGCAAAAGAAGGCACTCGCAGGAGACACAGCCCCCCCACCGGGAGGCGAGTACCGAAGGCCAACCCATGGGCCTTCGCAGAACGGGGATGAAGGGCGGGCCGTGAAGGAATCTGTGGCTACAATCGACTCTACCAGATACATCGTTACCAAAGGTAAGTAACTCGTACATCTGATAGAGACTACTAGTCGCAGATTCCTTCACGTAGAATAGATACCGTAGCAATACCCACGGGGAAGGAGGGTCTGCGAAAGGACCCCACCAGCCTGGACAGAACAGAGGGTCCCACAGGGGACCAGAGCTGCGGACCAGGTAAGTAACTTCATTCCTGCCAGGCAAGAGGAACCCCCACAAGCAGAACACCACCGACCCCAAGAGGATGTAGGAGGAAGAAAGTAGACTGAAGAGACCCGTACACCCACAGCAGAGAAACCAAGGGCAAGGCCAGAGCGGCCGTAGCACCCCACTTCCCTACAAGGCAACAAAGCCTCCATCCAATGCCAAGACAGGAAGAGGAAGAAGAAGAAGCCTAGAGGGCCCAAGGAAACAAGGGAAAAGAAGGCGAGCCCACTCCAGATGGAAGGCAACAGGCCAACCAGAACTGCACCGACAGTCATATGCCGCCAGAAGAACAGCCCGGGGCCCCAGGAAGACCAGGCAGGCGACGCCTGACAAGGAAGAACACAGAATCATCCCAGCCCTCAGGACAGGAGCAGGAAGGTGAGGAAATGCCCGGACACACCACTACGAGGGGCCGCGCACACGACCTCAAGAAGTAAAAGCAACATACATAAACCCCATGGAGAACAGGCACCCGAAGGCGACCAGAACTCCCTAGCAGAGCGCAAGCTATATAACAGCTACCACTACCCCAGATAGGGTACATTAAGTCCCAAGATATGGGAACCCTCTTTGGAAGAACTTCCGCAGCAGAGGAAAAACAAAAAAACCACGGGGAAAGAAGCCCCGGCGGAAGGCTTGTTAAGCGGCCCAAGAGAAAACAAAAGGACTAATCTCAGGGCCTGTGCAAACAACTCCGGCAAAAACACACACACAACAAGGGGCTGTCCAGCAGCCAACAACGCCATAGTCCCAGCAAGGAGGACTCGAATGGCCATAAAAGATGCTCCACATCAAGGGCAACCGACCCAAAGAAAAGTCCAGAACCAGCTCAACTCAGCATTCACTGAGGAGGCGAAGGAAGAGGATAGGGCGGAGGAGGAGGACAGAGCCCTGCCAGGAATCTTTGGATGGCGCAGTCAGCCAGGGCATGGAATAACAGGCTGCCATCGAACGGAAGATCAATCAGACATTCTCGAATATTTTCAGGGAAAACGCAGTCCCGAATCCAAGCATGGCGACGGAGGGCGACTGAGGAAGCCATGGCCCAGCCCAGCACCTCCGATATGTCCGGAGCAGAGAATAAACACTGCTAGCTCCCGGCCATCCAACGCATGATGCCGTAAGTCCACCTGAACAGTCTCTTGGGAAGCTGCGGATCCCAAAGACTCAGCCGAGTCCCACAAGCAAGAGGAAGCCCTAGCCAACACACACAAGGTGTTAAGAGCTCGCAGGGCAGCGCTGGTCGAGCAAACATGTTGCGCCCCCTAGAGTCCAGCCAGCGGGCCTCCCAGGACGGCGGAGTCAACAGTGGCGGGAGGGAGGGAAAAGCAGTCCGTAGAAGTGGACTGGAGGCAGAGGAGTGGAGGGAAAGACATGCCGGGGTCCGCGGCGCCGGGAGGTGCAGGTGCAGAAGGTGCTGAGGCCCCGGAGCCCTTGAGGCGGGGCGCCTCCAAGCCCCTGTCAGGGAAGAAAGGAGCAAACACTCAAAGGGAATTAAGATCTCCCTCCCACCAGAGCCCTGGTGGAGAACCTCCAAGAGATGGTCAGCTGGGCAATGAGAAATCGGGTCGCCCATGCGCAGAATGCCCACAGCCATTGACACCGCGTGAGTGATGGCCGCACCCGCCTCCGTAGGACCCAGCGGTGGAGAAAGCAGCTCCTCCGTGGGCGACGGCAGCAAATTAAGGCAGCCACCCCCGAAGCCAAACGGGGCGGGCAAAGGCCAGACCTGGAAGTCAGAAGGAACCGAAGAATGGGGGACCTGCTGCTCCTCCAACGAACACCTCGGCCTCGGAAATGGCGGGGAGCTGCCTTTCGATGATGCCGGCGAAAAAGACACCACGCGGCGGCCTGTCTCCGGGGAGGATGACACCAGTATGCAGCCAACCTCTGGAGAAGAGGGAGCGTCCTAAGACGAATCCGCGGCACGACCCCTGTGCGGAGCCGTGGAGTCCACCACCCCGAGGCAGGACATCGACACCATCCGGCGCAGACAGAGACACCGGACAGGGCTCCTCCAAGTCACACCGCGCTGGGGACCGGAGCGGAGCGGGAGCCGAAGTGGTCAAGGAACGGCACCGACTCGACCTCCGCCGAGGCAGCCGCCTGCGTGGAGGAAAGAGAGGGACCGGGGGAGTGACACAAAGCCCTCCTCCAGCCTCAGCCCAGGATGTGGCCGAGGAGGCCCGGCTGACCCATGCAGCTCCACCAGGGACGATTCAACCTCCGACGAGGCAGTCGCCTGCGGGGAGGGATGAGAGGAACCCGGAAGGGGACCCAACCCAGCCTCGACCCAGAGCGAAACAAGGAGGGTCCACCAACCCCTGTGGTGCCGCCTGGACCAGCACGTGCCGGTGCCGTGGCGGTGTCAGCTCAGCAATGGACAAGGCCTTCGCCTGTCCAGAGGGCCGAGCCGGGCTCGGGGATGCAACCAGAGCCTCTGCGACCTCCCGCAACACCACAGGGACTACCGCTGGAGTTTGAGGCAGGGGCGCCGTGGTCTGAAAGAGGGATCCCCGAAGGGCCGCACCCCAACAGCCCCACATCCTCCAAGCCTGGATCCGAACCAGTCGCGTCGGGGCCGGAGCCGCCGCAGAGGGGTCCGCGCAAGGCAAGGGATCCGCTGACGCCCCAGGAGGGCACGGAGGAGGAGACACCAGCGAGGCCTGCAAAGCCGCTGCATATGTCTCCATCTGGACTCTTGACGCTCCGTCACCAGGAAACGGTGGATAGGAGGACGACACGCGGGGCCGCTTCACCCGCGGAGAGCCCACGCCCCCGGCAGGCCAAACACGTGCCCCCGGGGGCAAACTGCGACACTTACCCACCGGGGAGCGATGCTCTCACGACATTGGAGAAGGGCAAGGACGACGACAACGGCCGTATCTGAAGCCGTCTACCGAGGCTGATCGAGGAGAGGATGCCGACCTTGAGAGACTCGCCGAGAGTAGTTTCATCCAGCGCTCCCGCCGCGACTTCGGCTTCAACTGTTGGCACACCTCACAATCAGTGGTGCCTTGATCCTCCCCTAAACACCACAAACAAATGAGGTGAGGGTCCGTCGCCAACATAAGACGCCCACACAACGTGAAAGTCTTGAAGCCCAAAGGCATTCGCACACTGATCCACTCAAAAAATAGACAATGAGGAAGAAAAAAGGGCCTAAAACAGGCCCGAGCAGAGACCGAATCCGCATTGCACACAGAATAGGAAAAAACTGACTTAGGCGAGCCGGGGTGGGACTTATGTGACCTAGCTGACCTCACGTACGCGGACGCCTGGGCGGAGTCGCGCGATGCCGCCCCGCGCGCAGGGATGCTGTGGGAAAAAGTTTCCGGATCCAGTCTCATGCCTGGGGATAATTCTACAGGAAGGAATCTGCGGCTAGTAGTCTCTATCAGATCTATATGTTTCTGAAATAAACACCCGATGCTGAGTTTATGAGCAGAGATTATTTGTACATCTCTGTATTTGTGGGTACCTATACTACCATGTGATTCATTTATCAAAATGTTTTCCTTCTTACATAATGTCTTACATTTGGATGGCACAGATGCAGACAAATACATTTGGTAATAACAAATGGTCTACTATTATGTATTCCCACGTCTCTGGATAAAAATGGTATATTGCTTTATGTGGGTAGCCTAGAGCCCGCGACAGGAAAAGGCCCTTAACACTGGCCACCACTTTTATTTTTCCACTGAAAACTGGCCCTTTTTAGGGCTCGGCCTACGTCAACCCTGCGTCAGCAGGGGAGGCGGAGCTCCGAGCTCTTATGTTATAAAAAAAAAAAAAAGTTTCTTTAGGGGTCCGGGCTGCAACATTCCTTAGTGCGCGCGCGTTTTTTATGGCATCTGCCTAGTGATTCGTCTTCGCTGTGGTGTCTATTTAGTAGCCTTGACGTGATAGGCTATATTTACTTTTCGTCCGCCATTTTTTTCATTTTCATGGCATTTTGTGTGCGGTTATGCGCACGGCAGAATATTAATCTTAATTAGAAGCTGTCAGAGTGCCTGTGTAATGCAATCCAGATGGTGGGAGCGCGTTCACCATTCAACCTTGCATTGCATGTATTAGGCGCGCGTGTAACATGTACCTTTCGCGCACGGAAGTCCATTAATTTTAATTAGGAGCTGTCAGGGTGCTCCTCCAAATGCAATCCAGATGGTGTGTTTGCAGTGTTAATAATTCTATGGTAAGAGGCAGTTGCTTCCTCAGCAGAGTTTGCCTAAAGCACAGCATGACGAACCGCTTTGCTCTGCTGATGTGAAATGCTCGCTTATTTGCTCGTAACTTTAGTTTACAAGGAACACCCGTGAAGGCAACATGCTGTCCATTAATAATTTAATAACAGTAAATAACTGTCTCCGTATTGTCACTACTTCCTGCGTCTACAGAGAGCCACTTAAACGTCTAAACATTTTCCAGGACTGTGTGGGGGACTCGTTATGTGTAGAGTGATTTAGGATTTGAGTATGCCTTTTATCTCAGCCAACAGAAATGCGTATTGCCTGCAGAGTCCACTCTTAACAGCGATTCCGGGGAAATGGTGCGGCATTGTTGTTAAAATGCGGGCCTCATTTCACTACTTTACTTTACTGTGTCTCTCCAATGCGTGATTATTTATTGATGCCTCCTTGAGTCTTACACACAGTTGTATCACAGTTCAGCAAAGGCGTTTTGCCCTCTCCCTGTAACCCCTTCTTCCATCTAATCTGCAGACCATTGTAGGGTCTAGCAATGAGAATGCGCCCTTCTGCTTCCATCTTATACAAAGAAGTACAGTTGTGCGCCTGCAGCTGAGAAACTAAACACAGGGACCTAATCCATAAATTGTGCTCATTGCCAAAAAAGATTTTTTTCGCATTGTCAGGGGTAGTAAGCGCTAGTGCATAGGGAGTGCAGAGTGCATAGGGAGTGCAGAGTGCATAGGGAGTGCAGAGTGCATAGGGAGTGCAGAGTGCATAGGGAGTGCAGAGTGCATAGGGAGTGCAGAGTGCATAGGGAGTGCAGAGTGCATAGGGAGTGCAGAGTGCATAGGGAGTGCAGAGTGCATAGGGAGTGCAGAGTGCATAGGGAGTGCAGAGTGCATAGGGAGTGCAGAGTGCATAGGGAGTGCAGAGTGCATAGGGAGTGCAGAGTGCATAGGGAGTGCAGAGTGCATAGGGAGTGCAGAGTGCATAGGGAGCGCATAGGGAGCGCATAGGGAGCGCATAGGGAGCGCATAGGGAGCGCATAGGGAGCGCATAGGGAGCGCATAGGGAGCGCATAGGGAGCGCATAGGGAGCGCATAGGGAGCGCATAGGGAGCGCAGAGTGCATAGGGAGCGCAGAGTGCATAGGCAGCGCAGAGTGCATAGGCAGCGCAGAGTGCATAGGCAGCGCAGAGTGCATAGGCAGCGCAGAGTGCATAGGCAGCGCAGAGTGCATAGGCAGCGCAGAGTGCATAGGCAGCGCAGAGTGCATAGGCAGCGCAGAGTGCATAGGCAGCGCAGAGTGCATAGGCAGCGCAGAGTGCATAGGCAGCGCAGAGTGCATAGGCAGCGCAGAGTGCATAGGCAGCGCAGAGTGCATAGGCAGCGCAGAGTGCATAGGCAGCGCAGAGTGCATAGGCAGCGCAGAGTGCATAGGCAGCGCAGAGTGCATAGGCAGCGCAGAGTGCATAGGCAGCGCAGAGTGCATAGGCAGCGCAGAGTGCATAGGCAGCGCAGAGTGCATAGGCAGCGCAGAGTGCATAGGCAGCGCAGAGTGCATAGGGAGCGCAGAGTGCATAGGGAGCGCAGAGTGCATAGGGAGCGCAGAGTGCATAGGGAGCGCAGAGTGCATAGGGAGCGCAGAGTGCATAGGGAGCGCAGAGTGCATAGGGAGCGCAGAGTGCATAGGGAGCGCAGAGTGCATAGGGAGCGCAGAGTGCATAGGGAGCGCAGAGTGCATAGGGAGCGCAGAGTGCATAGGGAGCGCAGAGTGCATAGGGAGCGCAGAGTGCATAGGGAGCGCAGAGTGCATAGGGAGCGCAGAGTGCATAGGGAGCGCAGAGTGCATAGGGAGCGCAGAGTGCATAGGGAGCGCAGAGTGCATAGGGAGCGCAGAGTAGTGAGTAGAGTAGTGAGTAGAGTAGTGAGTAGAGTAGTGAGTAGAGTAGTGAGTAGAGTAGTGAGTAGAGTAGTGAGTGCAGAGTAGTGAGTGCAGAGTAGTGAGTAGTGAGTGCTGAGTGCAGAGTAGTGAGTAGTGAGTAGAGTAGTGAGTAGAGTAGTGAGTAGAGTAGTGAGTAGAGTAGTGAGTAGAGTAGTGAGTAGAGTAGTGAGTAGAGTAGTGAGTAGAGTAGTGAGTAGAGTAGTGAGTAGAGTAGTGAGTAGAGTAGTGAGTAGAGTAGTGAGGTGAGTAGTGAGGTGAGTAGAGTAGTGAGGTGAGTAGAGTAGTGAGGTGAGTAGAGTAGTGAGGTGAGTAGAGTAGTGAGTAAAGTAGTGAGATCAGAGTAGTGAGTAGAGTAGTGAGTAGAGTAGTGAGTAGAGTAGTGAGTAGAGTAGTGAGTAGAGTAGTGAGTAGAGTAGTGAGTAGAGTAGTGAGTAGAGTAGTGAGTAGTGTGTAGAGTAGTGAGTAGTGAGTAGAAAGTAGTGAGTAGAGTAGTGAGAAGAGTAGTGAGAAGAGTAGTGAGTAGAGTAGTGAGTAGAGTAGTGAGTAGAGTAGTGAGTAGAGTAGTGAGTAGAGTAGTGAGTAGAGTAGTGAGTAGAGTAGGTAGTAGTGAGTAGAGTAGTGAGTAGAGAGTGCATAGTAGTGAGTAGAGTAGTGAGTAGTGAGTAGAGTAGTGAGTAGAGTAGTGAGTAGAGTAGTGAGTAGAGTAGTGAGTAGAGTAGTGAGTAGAGTAGTGAGTAGAGTAGAGTAGTGAGTAGAGTAGTGAGTAGTGAGTGCAGAGTAGTGAGTAGAGTAGTGAGTACTGAGTAGAGTAGTGAGGTGAGTATTGAGTAGTGAGTGCAGAGTAGTGAGTAGTGAGTAGAGTACTGAGTAGTGAGTAGAGTAGTGAGGTGAGTAGAGTAAAGTAGTGAGTGCAGAGTAGTGAGGTGAGTAGTAAGTAGAGTAGTGAGTAGTGAGTAGAGTAGTGAGTAGAGTAGTGAGTAGAAAGTAGTGAGTAGAGTAGTGAGTAGAGTAGTGAGTAGTGAGTAGAGTAGTGAGTGGAGAGTAGTGAGTAGAGTAGTGAGTAGTGAGTAGAGTAGTGAGTAGTGAGCAGAGTAGTGAGTAGAGTAGTGAGTAGTGAGTAGAGTAGTGAGTGCAGAGTAGTGAGTAGAGTAGTGAGTAGAGTAGAGTAGTGAGTAGAGTAGTGAGTAGAGTAGTGAGTAGAGTAGAGTAGTGAGTAGAGTACTGAGTAGAGTACTGAGTAGAGTAGTGAGGTGAGTAGTGAGTGCAGAGTAGTGAGTAGAGTAGTGAGTAGAGTAGAGTAGTGAGTAGTGAGTAGTGAGCAGAGTAGTGAGTAGTGAGCAGAGTAGTGAGTAGAGTAGTGAGTAGAGTAGTGAGTAGTGAGCAGAGTAGTGAGTAGTAAGTGCAGAGTAGTGAGTATAGTAGTGAGTAGTGAGTATAGTAGTGAGTAGAGAGTAAAGTAGTGAGTAGTGAGCAGAGTAGTGAGTAGTGAGTAGAGTAGTGAGTAGTGAGTGCAGAGTAGTGAGTAGTGAGTGCAGAGTAGTGAGTAGTGTAGTGAGTAGTGAGTAGATTAGTGAGGTGAGTAGAGTAGTGAGTAAAGTAGTGAGATCAGAGTAGTGAGTAGAGTAGTGAGTAGTGAGTAGAGTAGTGAGCAGTGAGTAGAGTGTAGAGTAGTGAGTAGTGAGTAGAGTAGTGAGTAGAAAGTAGTGAGTAGAAAGTAGTGAGTAGAGTAGTGAGTAGAGTAGGTAGTAGAGTAGTGAGTAGAGTAGTGAGTAGAGTAGTGAGTAGAGTAGTGAGTAGAGTAGTGAGTAGAGTAGTGAGTAGAGTAGTGAGTAGAGTAGTGAGAAGAGTAGTGAGTAGAGTAGTGAGTAAAGTAGTGAGTGCAGAGTAGTGAGTAGAGTAGTGAGTAGTAAGTAGAGTAGTGAGTAGAGTAGTGAGTAGAAAGTAGTGAGTAGAGTAGTGAGTAGTGAGCAGAGTAGTGAGTAGTGAGCAGAGTAGTGAGTAGTAAGTGCAGAGTAGTGAGTA
Source organism: Lissotriton helveticus (assembly GCF_964261635.1). NCBI lineage: Eukaryota > Metazoa > Chordata > Amphibia > Caudata > Salamandridae > Lissotriton > Lissotriton helveticus. The sequence continues at coordinate 435,597,068 of NC_136068.1, forward strand.
GAGTAGTGAGTATAGTAGTGAGTAGAGTAGTGAGTAGTGAGTAGTGAGTAGAGTAGTGAGTAGTGAGTGCAGAGTAGTGAGTAGTGAGTAGAGTAGTGAGTAGTGAGTAGAGTAGTGAGTAGTGCGTAGAGTAGTGAGGTGAGTAGAGTAGTGAGTAAAGTAGTGAGATCAGAGTAGTGAGTAGAGTAGTGAGTAGTAAGTAGAGTAGTGAGTAGAGTAGTGAGTAGTGAGTAGAAAGTAGTGAGTAGAGTAGTGAGTAGAGTAGTGAGTAGAGTAGTGAGTAGAGTAGTGAGTAGAGTAGTGAGTAGAGTAGTGAGTAGAGTAGTGAGTAGAGTAGTGAGTAGAGTAGTGAGAAGAGTAGTGAGAAGAGTAGTGAGTAGTGAGTAGAGTAGAGTAGTGAGTGCAGAGTACTGAGTAGTGAGTAGAGTAGTGAGTAGTGAGTAGAGTAGTGAGGTGAGTAGAGTAGTGAGTAAAGTAGTGAGTGCAGAGTAGTGAGTAGAGTAGTGAGTAGTAAGTAGAGTAGTGAGTAGAGTAGTGAGTAGAAAGTAGTGAGTAGAGTAGTGATTAGAGTAGTGAGTGGAGAGTAGTGAGTAGAGTAGTGAGTAGTGAGCAGAGTAGTGAGTAGTAAGTGCAGAGTAGTGAGTAGTGAGTATAGTAGTGAGTAGAGTAGTGAGTATAGTAGTGAGTAGTGAGTAGAGTAGTGAGTAGTGAGTAGAGTAGGGAGTAGTGAGTAGAGTAGTGAGTAGTGAGTAGAGTAGGGAGTAGTGAGTAGAGTAGTGAGTAGAGTAGTGAGTGCAGAGTAGTGAGTAGTGAGTAGAGTAGTGAGTAGAGTAGTGAGTAGTGAGTGCAGAGTAGTGAGTAGAGTAGTGAGTAGTGAGTAGAGTAGTGAGCAGAGTAGTGAGTAGTGAGTGCAGAGTAGTGAGTAGTGAGTGCAGAGTAGTGCGTAGTGAGTAGAGTAGTGAGTAGTGAGTAGAGCAGTGAGGTGAGTAGTGAGTGCTGAGTAGTGAGTAGAGTAGTGAGGTGAGTAGAGTAGTGAGTAAAGTAGTGAGTGCAGAGTAGTGAGTAGAGTAGTGAGTAGTAAGTAGAGTAGTGAGTAAAGTAGTGAGTGCAGAGTAGTGAGTAGAGTAGTGAGTAGTAAGTAGAGTAGTGAGTAGAAAGTAGTGAGTAGAGTAGTGAGTAGAGTAGTGAGTGGAGAGTAGTGAGTAGAGTAGTGAGTAGTGAGCAGATTAGTGAGTAGTAAGTGCAGAGTAGAGAGTAGAGTAGTGAGTAGAGTAGTGAGTATAGTAGTGAGTAGTGAGTATAGTAGTGAGTAGAGTGGGGAGTAGTGAGTAGAGTAGTGAGTAGAGTAGTGAGTAGAGTAGTGAGTAGAGTAGTGAGTAGAGTAGTGAGTAGAGTAGTGAGTAGAGTAGTGAGTAGAGTAGTGAGTAGAGTAGTGAGTAGAGTAGTGAGTAGAGTAGTGAGTAGAGTAGTGAGTAGAGTAGTGAGTAAAGTAGTGAGTGCAGAGTAGTGAGTAGAGTAGTGAGTAGTAAGTAGAGTAGTGAGTAGTGAGTAGAAAGTAGTGAGTAGAGTAGTGAGTAGAGTAGTGAGTGGAGAGTAGTGATTAGTGAGTAGAGTAGTGAGTAGTAAGTAGAGTAGTGAGTAGTGAGTAGAGTAGTGAGTAGAAAGTAGTGAGTAGAGTAGTGAGTAGAGTAGTGAGTAGAGTAGTTAGTAGAGTAGTGAGTGGAGAGTAGTGAGTAGTGAGTAGAGTAGTGAGTAGTGAGCAGAGTAGTGAGTAGTAAGTGCAGAGTAGAGAGTGGAGTAGTGAGTATAGTAGTGAGTAGTGAGTAGAGTAGGGAGTAGTGAGTAGAGTATGGAGTAGAGCAGTGAGTAGAGTAGTGAGTAGAGTAGTGAGTGCAGAGTAGTGAGTGGTGAGTAGTGTAGTGAGTAGAGTAGTGAGTAGTAAGTGCAGAGTAGTGAGTAGAGTAGTGAGTACAGTAGTGAGTGCAGAGTAGTGAGTACAGTAGTGAGTGCAGAGTAGTGAGTAGAGTAGTGAGTAGAGTAGTGAGTAGAGTAGTGAGTAGAGTAGTGAGTAGAGTAGTGAGTAGAGTAGTGAGTAGAGTAGTGAGTAGAGTAGTGAGTAGAGTAGTGAGTAGAGTAGTGAGTAGAGTAGTGAGTAGAGTAGTGAGTAGAGTAGTGAGTAGAGTAGTGAGTAGTGAGTAGTGAGCAGATTAGTGAGTAGTAAGTGCAGAGTAGAGAGTAGAGTAGTGAGTAGTGAGTAGAGTAGTGAGTAGTGAGTAGAGTAGGGAGTAGTGAGTAGAGTAGGGAGTAGTGAGTAGAGTAGGGAGTAGTGAGTAGAGTAGGGAGTAGTGAGTAGAGTAGGGAGTGCAGAGTAGTGAGTGCAGAGTAGTGAGTGCAGAGTAGTGAGTAGTGAGTAGAGTAGTGAGTAGAGTAGTGAGTAGAGTAGTGAGTAGAGTAGTGAGTAGAGTAGTGAGTAGTGAGTTCAGAGTAGTGAGTAGAGTAGTGAGTACAGTAGTGAGTAGAGTAGAGTAGTGAGTAGGACACCACAGGCAGCAGCTGTGCAAGCTTCTTACACTCACAAGGAGACCACAGGCAGCTGAGGTGCAAGCTTCTCCCACTCACAAGAAGGACATCACAAACAGCAGCGGTGCAAGCTTCTCACACTCACAATAACGACATCACAGGCAGCAGCAGTGCAAGCTTTTTACACTCACAAGGAGACCACAGGCAGCAGAGGTGCAAGCTTCTCACACTGGCAAGAACGACATCACAAGCAGCAGTGGTGCAAGCTTCCCTCACACACTCACAGCAGGTACTGTGCCAAGGAAGCAGCAGCAACAGAGCAAGAGTCCCTTACAAAGAACAGGCACAGCACAGAGATGCACAATGCAATCTTCTCATACTCACAGGCAGCAGCGGTGCAAACTTCTCACACTCACAAGAAGGACATCACAGGCAGCTGCTGTGCAAGCTTCTTACACTCACAAGGAGACCACAGGCAGCTGAGGTGCAGGCTTCTCCCACTCACAAGAAGGACATCACAAGCAGCAGCGGTGCAAGCTTCTCACACTCACAAGAACGACATCACAGGCAGCAGCAGTGCAAGCTTCTTACATTCACAAGGAGACCACAGGCAGCAGAGGTGCAAACTTCTCACACTCGCAAGAAGGACATCACAAGCAGCAGTGGTGCAAGCTTCCCTTACACACTCACAGCAGGTACTGTGCCAAGGCAGCAGCAGCAACAGAGCAAGAGTCCCTTACAAAGAACAGGAACAGCACAGAGATGCACAATACAATCTTCTCATACTCACAGGCAGCAGCGGTGCAAGCTTCTCACACTCACAAGAAGGACATTACAGGCAGCAGCTGTGCAAGCATCTTACACTCACAAGGAGACCACAGGCAGCTGTGGTGCAAGCTTCTCCCACTCACAAGAAGGACATCACAAGCAGCAGCGGTGCAAGCTTCTCACACTCGCAAGAACGACATCACAGGCAGCAGCAGTGCAAGCTTCTTACACTCACAAGGAGACGTCAGGCAGCAGAGGTGCAAGCTTCTCACACTCGCAACAACAACATCACAAACAGCAGTGGTGCAAGCTTCCCTTACACACTCACAGCAGGTACTGTGCCAAGGCAGCAGCAGCAACAGAGCAAGAGTCCCTTACAAAGAACAGGCACAGCACAGAGATGCACAATGCAATCTTCTCATACTCACAGGCAGCAGCGGTGCAAGCTTCTCACACTCACACGAAGGACATCACAGGCAGCAGCTGTGCAAGCTTCTTACACTCACAAGGAGACCACAGGCAGCTGAGGTGCAATCTTCTCCCACTCACAAGAAGGACATCACAAGAAGCAGCGGTGCAAGCTTCTCACACTCACAAGAACGACATCACAGGCAGCAGCAGTGCAAGCTTCTTACACTCACAAGGAGACGTCAGGCAGCAGAGGTGCAAGCTTCTCCCACTCACAAGAAGGACATCACAAGCAGCAGCGGTGCAAGCTTCTCACACTCACAAGAACGACATCACAGGCAGCAGCAGTGCAAGCTTCTTACATTCACAAGGAGACCACAGGCAGCAGAGGTGCAAACTTCTCACACTCGCAAGAAGGACATCACAAGCAGCAGTGGTGCAAGCTTCCCTTACACACTCACAGCAGGTACTGTGCCAAGGCAGCAGCAGCAACAGAGCAAGAGTCCCTTACAAAGAACAGGAACAGCACAGAGATGCACAATACAATCTTCTCATACTCACAGGCAGCAGCGGTGCAAGCTTCTCACACTCACAAGAAGGACATTACAGGCAGCAGCTGTGCAAGCTTCTTACACTCACAAGGAGACCACAGGCAGCTGAGGAGCAAGCTTCTCCCACTCACAAGAAGGACATCACAAGCAGCAGCGGTGCAAGCTTCTCACACTCACAAGAACGACATCACAGGCAGCAGCAGTGCAAGCTTCTTACACTCAAAAGGAGACGTCAGGCAGCAGAGGTGCAAGCTTCTCACACTCGCAAGAACGACATCACAAACAGCAGTGGTGCAAGCTTCCCTTACACACTCACAGCAGGTACTTTGCCAAGGCAGCAGCAGCAACAGAGCAAGAGTCCCTTACAAAGAACAGGCACAGCACAGAGATGCACAATGCAATCTTCTCATACTCACAGGCAGCAGCGGTGCAAGCTTCTCACACTCACACGAAGGACATCACAGGCAGCAGCTGTGCAAGCTTCTTACACTCACAAGGAGACCACAGGCAGCTGAGGTGCAATCTTCTCCCACTCACAAGAAGGACATCACAAGAAGCAGCGGTGCAAGCTTCTCACACTCACAAGAAGGACATTACAGGCAGCAGCTGTGCAAGCTTCTTACACTCACAAGGAGACCACAGGCAGCTGAGGTGCAAGCTTCTCCCACTCACAAGAAGGACATCACAAGCAGCAGCGGTGCAAGCTTCTCACACTCACAAGAACGACATCACAGGCAGCAGCAGTGCAAGCTTCTTACACTCACAAGGAGACCACAGGCAGCAGAGGTGCAAGCTTCTCACACTCACAAGAAGGACATCACAGGCAGTAACGGTGCAATATTCTCACACTCACAAGGAGATCACTGGCAGTACACACCACATGAACACACTCCATAACACATAGCAACAATACATTGGCATTTACAATGCCAATAGCTCAAACTCAAATAAATCCGAGCCCGATTGCATTTCTAATGCTTGTTTGAGCAGGCAATTAAGGAAACCCAACAAACCTGTAAATTTTGTAAAACTAGACACATAGGGGAATCCAGGGTGGGGTGACTTATCTCTTCCACCAGGTTTTCTTACCCAGAAAACCTTTGCTAACCCCAAACCTCGACTAAAAAATTCGCATTTTTTCATATATCTGCGAAAAAAACTTCTGAAAACGATATGAAGCCACACATTTCGTACGATCAAGCACTACCCCAAGTCTCCCTGTAAGAGTGGTACCACACTTGCGTGGGTAGGTTAGTGCCCGCAATAGGGAAGGCCCCAAAATACAATGTGGAGACATCAACATTTCCGGTTACAAAAAAGATCTGATTTGGCGATTGGGGCAGGGGTATTTGGACCTGGGGAAGGAGCACATGCCCACTGCTGCCAAACATAATCCCTGGGGTTCTATTGTGCAGATCTATGTTTTCAAATCATGCTCATGCAGTGGCCCCAGGCAGAAAATCTCTAGGGAAGGTTCCATTTAAAAGGGATGATTTTCCTCTTTCCAATGATACCGCTTCCACCTGCACCAGTGGGCCGAGATATGCCCCCGAGCATCGACGCAGTGAAAATAGCCTCATTTCACTTTCTCTGAGATTATGTCAGCGTGACAATTGCATTTCAGGGGGGTGTATTGCTTCAAGTGCTAGGGTACCTCTCTCTCAACTCTTGTGGATAAAATACATTTAAGGAAATCTCATTGGTGCTGGCATCAGAGGGATATGCTGTCTCGGGTGCTAGGACGGCTCTAGGCCGTCCTAGCACCCGAGGCAGCAAATCCCGTCTGCAGCAGTCCTCCGAACGTTGGCACTGGTGCTGAGGAAGGCTCCAGGACGTCCTCAGCACCGAATAGGTTAATTTCCAGGAAAAACATGTTCTATTACAACATTTGTTTGCTTGTGTTCTGCGCTGCAAGCACTATTTAAGCCTTCTTAAACGTAACTCCTATGGAGGGAATCTTGATTTTTGAAGGCAACCTTGCTACTAGAGACAGCAATTAGATAAACACAAAGTTCCCTGTTTCTTTGTATACAGGTACTGCTAAAATTGCTTGTCAGGAAACCAGGTGACTGAGGGATGGCAGACAGATACCTTTAGGTACCAACAGGAACCATGACTAAGAACAAAGAGTGAAAGCAAGCAGAAGCATAGCGAGGGAAATGGCTGAAGCAAAGAGAAGGACGTTTCTTTAGATAGAAAGATGTATTGCTTCTAGCAGAATCATTTTGCTTTGGTATACAGATTCACTGGGCAAAACATCCAATTCACAAAAATCTGAACTGTAATCATGAAACAGATGATCATACTCACCTCCTCAACTGAAATGGGCAGCAGCACCCGACTGAAAAACAAAACATAGGATAGTTAGTAAGCAAAATAAAAAGTATGTCAAAATAAGTATGAGGCCCGGCATGGTCAAACAAACACAGACACTTTAGCAGTGCCGGACTGGAACAGGAGGTACAGTGCAGCTAGGCTGTTAACAAAAGTTTAGCCTGGCTAAGCTAACCCAGCATTGTCAAGCTACAATGACAAACCTAGCACGAATAAGATAACACACACCAAACAAGCTTGCAATGAGAACAGCGGCCGGCAGATTAAAAAACAAGCTGCTACTGGTGTAATAAGTCACATGTTTGAGACCTGTAGGCATGCAATCCACAGAGGGTAGCCAGAAGGGAACACTGAAGCAAAAGAGTGGGGAGTATAACGGCTGGATAAATAGTGACCAAACAGGAGCATGGAGCCTTGAACTGGACCAGAAACTCTTGTGCACACATCAGTGACTCTAGGGTCTTCTGTTAGAGTGAGGAGGGTAAGTGCTACAAATTTTTGTGCTGAACCACTTTTGGAGCTACTGACCATCAATATGAGATCTAGAAATCAACAGGACAAACATTTGGTCCTTGCTGGTACTTTTCAGTGCCCGTGCTACTTTCTTATGCGTCCTTCTATGTCTGAGAATGTGACTGATCTTGCCAAAAGCACTATGGATTCAAAGGGGCTACTTGCAAGCTTGCTCGGACCTCCCTCTCTTTCTCTTAACAATCAGCAGTTGGCTGTCAGTGTGAGGAAAGAGTCAGGCATTAAGACTCCTCAGGTTGTGATGGAGACAAAGGGCACCAGAGGAAAAGCAAGGCTCTACACTCTGAAGATGCTTGTGACACAGTCCATCAACTTATGCCCTGGGAGGGTGACTGCTCAAGCTCGGAGTGCAATGATCAGCGACACCGGTCACAGAGAAATTTTGCATAAGGAGCGACTGTCTTAATCACACACTGGACATCTCAAGGAAGGCAATCTGTCAGACTCGATTAGATGGCGGCCTGGAACAAGGCAACTAATTTAGCTGACAACATGTCAGGGATTCGGCAAGAAGATGTGTAAGCCAGGCACCTTTAGCCTCTTGGAAGATACCTGTCAAGGCCAGTGATGTTAACCTACATGTGTAGTGAGGTTGCCAGCATGTGGATTGGACGCTTAGCTGCTCACTCACAGAAATGGTACTCAGTACGGTATATTCTTAACTTCTCTCTCAAACAATGAAACCCAAAGACATCTGACGGAGAGGGTCTAATAACAGTCGTATTATGAACACTTTACTCTCATTCCAAGTGCCCCCATTTTTGAAAAGTACATTTAATAGCGCACTCTGGCTGGTAGTAACACACTAGGTTTATTTATGCTTTGTAAGAGACAACTTGGGGTTTAGTCTCGGGCTAGGGTTGAACTATGTAATTCCAAGGAGACTGGCAAGCTTCACTGGTTTCTTTACAGCGGGAAAGGCGACATGTGGACACATTTGGATATTGGTCTGAAAATTATTATTTTTCTTAGTGGCAGATAAACCACTCCGGCTTTTAAGCCTCAGTGAATACTAGGACTGCTATGGTCATGAAACCCACTTCTCAGTGTCTCTATATCTACTAACATACCTTTCACATTACATCAGAAATGGCGCCCTCTACCGACAGTTGCTATAATAAATACTCCAGGCACACCGGCGGATATGCTCACTTAAAGGACGGGGGAACTCTTTCAGCATCTTCCTTTCAGTCAGCCAGCCAGCAATAATATGGAAACGTGGCCTATAACTCTCCAATTGGGGTAGTGTTCTTCTGAACTGGCAGAGTCATTTCAAGGGAATGTATGATATTAAAACGTTTCAAATGCGCAATTAAAATTAATTCTTTAAAGAACGATTGGGATGTTAGCGCTCGTAAAATAAAATTTAAAAAAAGTCTTACGAAATGGCAAACACCAACATCTTCTGATAAATATTTAGCTCACACAGGTGCAATAAAAAACAAGACTCTCCAATCCGGCACACTGCTTTGCCCTTATGGGGCAACAGGCTTTCGTTAGGAGCTTCAAGTCTATGGAAGACCTTTTCTGTCAAGTAGCAGTGTACCAACAATCACTGCACCCAATATACCACGTGGTACAGCTGGTTTATGGATCCTGCAGTGTTCGTTCTGGGACCCACTGAAAAGCAGCGGGAAACGACAGCAGGAAAATCAATTGAAGTCCCAAGACACAGTTCCCAAAATGTTAAAGTGAATGAAATAAAACTGTAATAATGGCTCTTCTGTGGGTCGAAGACTGTACAAAGAATAGCACTCAACTGTTTGCAAAAACACAAAAAAAACAAAATCAATTGAGGCATGCAAGCATTGCAGCCGTAAGGAAGCTGCTGCTGTCTTAGCTTTTAGTTTACTTCATTGGGTATTCAATTTCGTAATATGGGAAATAATAAATAGAAAAATCAATGGATCCAACTTCCAGTGTAATTTACTGAACGACTGCTTGCCCAAGTGTGTTCTCAGTTTAAGGAAAACAGGAAGTGATCGCTGGGAGGGGGAGGGAATTGAAATTGATTGCGGGAGGGGCAAAAAGTGACGCGGCCCATGGCCATTAAAGTGAAAGTGGCCAGATGGCGCCCGGAGTAGCAGCCAGCGGGAGGAGCTGGACGTGCTCTGTGGTGGGGGAGGAGCATTCGAAAGGAAAGCCTTTGGAATGCAGAAAGCCAGATGGCGGCTGCGCACGTGCACGCGCGTGTGACCGCAAGCTGGTGACCAAGCAAAGCTGGTGGTAGCACTTTGAAATGCCACTAACTAAATGTCTCGCAGAGCAGTGCACGCGCTGGCTCAGCGAGACCTAAAAATGTCACATAAAAGCTAAAAGAACAGTCGGTATAGACATATTCATGCAAGTTACAACACAGCAAAGCTCATTAAAGGTCTAGTGTTGTAAAGCTTACACTAAGATCAACAGAGGAAGGACTCAAGTGGCCCAGTAACATCAGAGACTAAAAATGCTAGTGAGGCCACGCTCAAAGTGAGCCTAGGGTAGACAGGCTCAGAGTCACATAAGGTCAGCTTGCTCCAACTCATACTGGGCAAGTAGGTTTACTTTCACAGACACAGAAGGCCTGTGCATTCCAAGCCTGCCAACGCAGAAGCCAAGACAGGGCCAACTGTGTAGATAAAGAAGACCCTGAGGATCAAGCTTAATCAAGATATGATGGAACTGAAGCCTGAACAAAACTAAGAAAACAAACACAACCTTTACAACGGAGCTGCAACACAATTAAAAAAAACACACTCCAGGCGCAAGATGGCCGATCGGGAACACAGCCGCGATCGCTGGACAGCCCGGAGCACGGAGGCGAGGGATGAAGTCCAAAATGGAGGCACGTAGCTGCTCGATCTAATTAGGACTTCTTTGCCGGGACAGGGGACCACCGCGAGGAGACCGCGTAGTCACGCGACCCGCAGCACAACCGACTCCGCCCAGCTGCCAAGAAGGTACCTGTGGAGCTGCCTAACGACGGCAGGCTTCGCAGTGGGAGACGAACCTGCGGTGAACTCCGGGAGAGACTGACGAGCTTGGGGAACTTCCGAGGGCGCTGGAGGTACGCGGGGGCTCCCGCTTCATTTTACAAGACTCAGGCAGGCTGAAGAAGGCTCTGGGGGTCCCTTGTGACAACGGAGACACGGAAGGAGCCACTAAACTTGCAGTGCCCGACTTCAACATGGCGGAGGTGAGCCCGCTGAGCCAAATCTACCTAAAAATCTACCATGCACACTTGAACGATACATGGCAAACAGCGAGGGCACAAGCACATAAAGATACTGGGGGCTAGCTAACTGTGCTCCCTAATTGGACACCATGAGCTAGTGAAGAGTGCCTGACCCTCAAGGGCCACCAGAGTGGTCCTTCACATAAGCACTCTTCCTTACCTCTAAGCTGCAGGAGTCACAGGGCACCTTTAGAAAGTAAAACACAGTAACAAGAGAAAAGCGCACAGCAGAGGATAGGGAGTCTGTGGCAGCCCTGGACCACAACAGAGACCGCATCTATGCCACCAAAATACAAGCATTGGAAATGCAATAGGTCTCGGATTTATTTGAGTTAGAGCTAATGGCATTGTAAATGGCAATGTCTTTTAGCCATGTGTTATGGAGTGTATGCATGTGGTGTGTAGTGGAATTATGTGGGTTGGATTGGAATTGTATCAATGGTGGCATGCTGCGCTTTAGATGAATATGTGTAAAAGTAAAGTGCACCATATTGCGATTGCTAAAATAGGTAATTGTGGATGCGTTAACAATTGATATGTGCACTTATGGCTGGTGGTGTGTGTGCCTGTAGAAATTGTGCACTGATGGCTGGTGGTGTGTGTGCCTGGTGGGAGGGTGCACTGAATGAATGAATGAATAAGAATTTTATTTGTGGTTACTCAAAACCATTAAATATAGAATCACACAACGATTACAATTTTAAGTAAAAGTCATTAAAAACAAAACAGAAAAATTAAAAACTTGATTCGTTAGTCTACTTCTGCCAATCACGAAGATTTAAGAGTCATTGTTCCAGGCTAATGAGCTAACTGTGTGGGATTATCAGTTTCTGGCGTGCCTGTTGGATAAATTTACTAAACACAGCCATGTCCTTCACTGTTTCCATTGTGAATAAATGGTAGATGGCTTCCTTTATAGATCCAATTCTGTGTCTAAGTAAAATTGGCTTTAAATAGCGGGTGCGCTCAGAAGACAGCCCTGGGCAGCAAAATAGGATATGTGCGAAACTCTCTTGTTTATATTTGCATAGGCGGCACTCGAACTGCCTTGTCGCATTAGGCCTTGCGGGATAAAGATCTTGAAGGGGGAGAGGATGTAATCTGAACGATAGGATCCTATTGACTGCTTGTTTGCCCACTGCTTGGGTAAGATGGAGTTTCGAAGTCTGTGTTGTCTGCGGGAGGATTAGGGACTCATGGAAGCCTTTTGCTTCCAATGCTTCCAAGTCAGTTGAACGTGAGCAAAGCCGAACCTGTCTTTTTGTCGCGCTTTTAATGGCAGAGTATTTGATTAGTTCGGGGTCCCAATTATCCACTGCAAGATTCAAGGCTTCTTTGGCGGCGGCGAGGCTGTTTGACCACGGATTTCCTGCTTCCAGAAAAATTTTCTTTATTCTAAATTTCAAGGAATTCTCTGGTGCCGCTGTAGTAAGGTAAAAATATTTGCTCATTAGGGCCAATTCTTCTAATTTTTGTTGCCTCAGGTCAAATTCAAGCCGCACTAAGGTGTTTCTGGTGCAAGAGGGTAGATGGAATAGTTTTTTATAAGCCGAGCAATGTATTTTTTCCAGGGTATTGGATAATTTTCCCGGGAAGGCCTGCTGTGCATAATTCAAAGACGGTATTAACTTAGCCCTTACTACTCTTTGAATAGCTGTTGTTGTAGGGCTGTGTAGAGTTGCATGCAGCTTCCCAAGGGCGTATGAGATGCATTTCCCTTTTGCCCGTATTTTGTCCAGGTGAACTCCCGGTCCGCCTGTCTCGCTTAGCCAAACTCCCAAATAATTATATTGTTGTGTGCAGTCTAACATCAGCCTTCCTATTCTCCATTTTATACGTTTTTTTTTCGGAAAAGACCCAAAGATAATTATTTTTGATTTGGCTGCATTCACAGTCAGTTTGTTTTTTGCATTGTAATTGTCCAACGACGTTAGCGCTTTTTGAAGCCCGATTTTAGTATGATCTAGTAATACCAAATCATCAGCATACTGTAAAAGTTGGATCTTAGTGTGGGCAAGCCGAGGAGTTGCAAGTGATGCTACTGTCAAAGCTTTTCCCATGTCTGCAGTATATAAGTTGAATAGCATCGGGGCTAAGACGCATCCTTGCTTCAGTCCGCGATTGGTATCGATTTTCTCTGTGGCTGCTGTATTTGAGAGTTTGATTCTGACCCACGTTCCCGAATATAGAGATATGATGGCTTTTAATAGATGAGGGTCAATGTTCCAGTTTTCCAATTTCTGCCACAGAATAGAGCGGTCAACGCCGTCAAAGGCCGCCGTGTAATCGATGAAACAGGCAAAGATGGGAAGAGATTTTCGTGCTACAGCCTTGTATGTTAGATATGAGAGCGCTATGATGTTATCCACTGTTGAGGCTCCTGGTCTGAACCCAGTTTGGTAAAAGGGCAGAAGGCCCTCCTTGTTGACCCAGTTTGAGAGGTCCGCTAATAGGGTGCTTGCATAGGCCTTTCCCTCGATATCAAGAAGGGCAATCATGCGGTAATTTTGTGGGTTCGATTTCGGCCCTTTCTTGTAAATGGGGTGCAGGAGCGACCCGCGCCAAGAATCCGGGACATTCCCCGTCATTCGACATTCGGTATATAGCACCGTCATGTTTTCAGTCCAGAAGTCTATGTCTTGCCTGAATAGGGAACCTGGCAGGCCATTGAGCCCTGGCGCCCCATTGGGTCTAATTTTTTTTAGAATTGTGTTAACTAGCTTTTTTTTCGAGAGGGTCGCCTGGCTCATGTTTTTTAATAAATTGATGGAATTAGTATTTTTTGTTGCTTTGGCCAGGACTGTACTTGGTACACTTGAGTTGCCTTCCTCCGAGTACAAGGATTTCACGTGGGCTATCCAAGTATCTGAGTCAATTGAGTTCTCCCTCTGTGAACTCCCTTGATTCATGGTGTTAAGATATTGCCAAAACTCTTGTGATTTGCTGGGGCTTAATAGTCCAAAGATCTTTAGCCATTTTGCTTCGATTTGCTCCCGTTTTTCGGCCCAAACTAGCTTTGAATGTAGTTTTGTTTTTTCTTGGAGGAGTTGTTTGTCCTCAATTGTCCCCGTTTTCAAGTAAACCCTTCATTTACTGCGTACTTGCTTCACACTTTCTCTAATAGCGGGGATATAGCCAAGATTATACTTAGAGTCCAGTTTGACTTCATTTGTTTTGATTATATTTGTTTTTCCTCCTTGTAGCTGTGATACTAAATTATGGGCCAGCTGGTCCCATCCTTCAATTGTGCCCCTATAAGTTTCCTTCAATGTACCCTCCGCCCATGCTTTTTTCCATTCGTCAAATTTTTTCGTTGGCGCCGTGCCCCATTTGATCCTTCTCACCAAGGTATACTGTTCGACTCCGTTTGTTGAGCCAAGTTGTTTTAAGGTATAGTGATTGTCTACTGTGGAGTTTAAAGTCATTATTAAAGCTGCATGGTCGCTTTCCTTGCGCTGCACAACTTTGTAACCTATCATTAACTTCTGTAACTGACTACTTAGTAGGATGTAGTCTATTGTGGTATGATTGTTGAAAGTCGGCAGGCAAAGAATTCCTGGAGAGCTCTTTAATAGTAAGGAATGGGCTGATGACAATTGATAGGCAAGCAAAAGGGCGTTAAATGCTGCTGTTGCGGGAGTGTCATTACATTTGGCTGTCTTTACCCCGATGTTGTGGGTATTGAGGTCCCCAAGAATTATCAGTTCCATGTGGGCAAATTGTAGGAGGAGATTTTCAATATCAACTTGTAACTGGGAGAGTTTATCCTTTGCTCCCGATCCATGTGGGTTGTAGTAGACATTAATAAGCAGTATGGTCAATGGGCCCTTGCTTGATGATAGGCCTTTCAGGATACCGGCCATATAAGAGTTTGATGATGTTTTTATTTCCCTGAATTGTAGCTTCCCGGTGAGCCTGATGTATACTGATATGCCTCCTGACGGTCTGCCAAAAATGTTCTCTTTAACGGCTGGTTTATGGTATTCCGCAAATCCCGTTATTGAAACTGGTTTGATGGCCCACGTTTCTTGAATACAAATTATGTCTATTCCTTCGTGGAACGGGGGTATCGCCGGGTGTTGTAATAGACTTGCGACTCCGGCTACGTTCCAGGACATAATAGTCGTGCTCTGTCTACCAGGTTTCTCTATTTTCTTTATGCCTAGTAAGTCTGCCTGCCGGTGTAGTGAGCTGTTCTTAGTTTCGACGGTGCCATAGTTAGGAGTTGTGTGTTAAGGCCCTAGGGACCCAGGACCAGTCTTCAATAGAGTTATTTTGTATCGAGCAGCTCCGACTGCCGTTGCCCAGATTTGTGGTGACTTTAATTAGCGCATCACTTGTTAATTTAGTGTTTATTCCACTGTTGCTCCCATGTAATGTGGAGATTGTTTTTAAGGATGGATGTGGTGATTCCACTAAAGACGTCTTCCTTTGTATGACGGGGGCCCTAGGGGCGTATGGTTGCTTCGGGAGGACATGTTTCAGTGGCATAGGATATTTTGTTACCGGCCGACTCGTGATCTTTATACCCCAGTCTTCCAATAGTTCCTTGTTTCTTTTTAATATTAAAACCGTATCTGGGTTAGAGAAGAGCAATTCTGTTGGTTTCGCCTGGGCCTTGCGTAAGAAAGGAGACGCTTTCAATATCTGCTGATTTTATGTTTTCCAGGCCTGGGATGTTTGCAAAAAGTTTTAATATATTACTGCGATTAAGTATGTCCCATTTGCCCTGCGAGACGTATTCCGGGTGAAGGCATACATTCAGATCATCCTGTGTATAGGGGATCAAGGTCTTATGTGTCCCATTAGTGGAAGAGGCTTGATGAATTAGATCTTGGGGGATTTTCTGCGCCAAATTGTTGGCGTCGTCCTTTACGAGGCATGTAGAAGCTGTAGAGCAGTGGTTTATATTGTCCGATTTTAATGATGATGGGGAAATTTCCCTTACTCCATGTGCTACTATCGTGGTGGAGTCCTCAGGGGCCCTTCGGCCAGCGCCCTGGTTGGCGTCCTTTGTGATTCTGATTTTATTAAGCCGGGCTTCATCCACCGCAGTCAGTGGGAGGCTCTCTGGATGTAGGGTCTGAGGCCCAGGCACGGTGTGGCTGTCGGACCTAGTTATCTGTTCCTCTTGTTGGTAAGAGTTCCCGCTGATCCTTGCAGCGCTTCTATCCCAAATTGTAGGCCGATGGCCTATGTCTTCGTTTATATAGTCGTCCTGGGGTGATTCAGGATTGGTTTTGTCTGATTAATTAGCCAAATGACTTTTCCGTCTGTGAATGATGGATTTTGAGGGATGTTGGACTCCGTATTATGCTTATTGTCGGTGGAAGCCTCTTTGGTTTCCGGCAGTAACCATGTCCTAATTGAGCCATTTTGTTTGGCATTAAATTTTCTTTGTTTATTTAACTTTTTTAGTTTTTTCTTAGTTTTCCGAGATAGGTGGCCAGTGTCTTGGGTTGTGGCCTGCGAAGTATTTATAATTTCTTGTTTTTTGACAATGGTACTGCATGCATCTGTAGTTGTTTCTGGCGCCCTGGTTCGTTGCTCTAGCGTCACCCTTGTGGTGTCCTGCTGGTGTTCTTTGCCGGTAAGATGGAGAGTCGACTGTGTTCCAGATAGGGTGGGTTCCTTGTTTAATAACTTCGGAATTTTGTTGCTCCTGACCCTACTAGCTTCTGCCCTTAGGTCTTCGATTAGTGTATTCATTATCCCTGGCAATTTTTCCAAGCTGAGCAGCACAGGGCTGCACCCGCAATCAGGCGGTTTGGGTAGAGCAGTGGTATTTGCCTGCGCACGCTGAATTAGGGAATTCAGGTCTTCCAGTTTGGAGTCTATGCCTGATATCAGGCCGGCAACTGTATGAAGGAGGCTTATCTGGACATCCAGCTTGTCGGCATGCATTATGGCGGCGTTAACCATTGAAGTCAAGACATCGTTGATTAACGCAAGGTGATGGTCGAGTTTGGCCGGCTGCCGCTCCGTTATGAGATCCTCCCCTGATCTTGTAGGCTGTATCTAATAGACTTGTTATCAAGGCCAGGGCTACCTAAATGTAGGTGATGTGTTGCTGGTAATTGGACTGGTTCTGCGTTTCCACTGAGGGCGAAAGTGCTGCTTGCATTAACCCCTTTGATGGGGGTCAGCCCAATTGCGAGGTGGTCTTCGAACTCGCCGTCAGCCCGGGTAACCGTGTGAATGCCCCGAGTGTGATGGGTTGTTGATACTAGTGGACTAGCTTGATCGACGTTGAGGCTAAGCAAGGTCGTTGTTTTTGTTTGAGTTATTGAGCCACCCGGACCTATAATTATTTTTGGAGATAGCGGAACTGCCAGGCATGAAGAAGGGCCATTTTCCAAAGATTTAGGGGAGGCAAGTGTATCCAAAGTGGTTGCGACTTCCTCATGTTCTGCATGCTGATGCACGTGTTTAGGCGATATTTGGAGGAAAAAATCGCTTCCATCTCTGTTGCTGGCCATGTTGGTGGATGTTTTTCTGTAGCTACTTGAGGGTGAGCCCTTGTCTAGCGTTGGCACGCGTGAAGGTGTCGTCTGACCATGTTGGGGTTTGTTTGTCCGAGATGGTGCTAATGGCGAATCTCCAACATGAATCACCTCCACCTCCACTAGTTCATCTCTACAGTTCGTCCCCATGTTTGAACCAGGTGGGTAAAGCATTTTTTCCTTAAGGCGTTTTGCTGTCTTATGTGGGCGAGGTTTTTCTTGGCGTTGTAAAAGATTTGAGTTTCTTGTCCTCATCTTTGTCTTTTCGGGGGGAGAGTCTTGGGTTAGGGCCTAAACAGATTGCGCTTGTTGTGCTTGGTCACTCCTATTCCCGGCTAGGTTACTCTACATCAAGATCCCAGGACCAGGACCAAGGACCCAGGACCCAAGTCCAGAGCCCTACTTGCCCCTGCACCAGTTCTGCCTCACAATTCGCAGTTCACAGGTCACCGCTCGCAATTTCTGTTGTACAGCCGGGTTTTGCGTGTATGCCGTTCACTACTCCCCCAACGGCCCGCTGTGTTTGCTGTGTTCGCTTTTTTTTTGCTGTGCAATTAGCAGCTCGCAATCCCTGTTGCGCTGCTGGGGCGACCCATATGTGCTGTTCCCTCTACTCCAATGGCGCTCTGTGTTCGCTTTGTTTACTATATCTGCAGTGCTCCCCTGGCTGCGCCTTCGTGGCGACTTTGTGGTGAGTTGCAGTCAGAGCTTGAAGATTGATTGATAAACAGGAGTCAGGGGAACACACTGTCGCAGCAGTATCTGGAAAGTAGTACTCAAGTTAATCAAGCAGGTCAATGTAATCCAATGCGCCCTGCCTCGCGGCGTCCTCCCCTTACTACCTAAGTCGCCTTGCCTCACCGCTAGAAATCCCGATGTGATCTGGTTTCCCAGCTCCGTACTCCAGCACTCCAGCCTCTCAATGTCACAGGACCGGGTGCTCCTACCCCCGCTCCTGCCTCTGCCCCTCCGGCTTCCAAGGGGCTGGATTCGACGGTGGTGGGCGGCGGGAGCAGGGTCCAGTAGGTCAGCGGTAGGTAGGTCAGTGGGTCAGCAGTTTCTCAGTTCTCGGCGCTCGGCGTTCGTGCTCCCTTTCCCCTCGCTTCAGCTGTGGCTGCTGAGATTCTCTGAGGCTCAGCACGTTCTGCACAGCCGGCTGGTGGTGTGTGTGCCTGGTGAAAGCGTGCACTGACGGCTGGTGTGTGTGCATGGTGAAAGCGTGCACTGATGGCTGGTGGTGTGTGTGTGTGTTTGGTGAAAGCGTGCACTGACGTCTGGTGGTGTGTGCCTGGTGGAAGCCTGCACTGACGGCTGGTGGTGTTTGTGCCCGGTGAAAGCGTGCACTGGTGGTTGAGTGTGTGGTGGTTGAGTGTGTGGTGGTTGAGTGTGTGGTGGTTGAGTGTGAGTGTGTGGTGGTGGTGTGAGTGTGTGGTGGTGGTGGTGTGAGTGTGTGGTGGTGGTGGTGTGAGTGTGTGGTGGTGGTGGTGTGAGTGTGTGGTGGTGGTGGTGTGAGTGTGTGGTGGTGGTGGTGTGAGTGTGTGGTGGTGGTGGTGTGAGTGTGTGGTGGTGGTGGTGTGAGTGTGTGGTGGTGGTGGTGGTGGTGTGAGTGTGTGGTGGTGGTGGTGTGAGTGTGTGGTGGTGGTGGTGTGAGTGTGTGGTGGTGGTGGTGTGAGTGTGTGGTGGTGGTGGTGTGAGTGTGTGGTGGTGTGAGTGTGTGGTGGTGGTGGTGTGAGTGTGTGGTGGTGGTGGTGTGAGTGTGTGGTGGTGGTGGTGTGAGTGTGTGGTGGTGGTGGTGTGAGTGTGTGGTGGTGGTGTGAGTGTGTGGTGGTGGTGTGAGTGTGTGGTGGTGGTGGTGCGAGAGTGTGGTGCGAGAGTGTGGTGCGAGAGTGTGGTGCGAGAGTGTGGTGCGAGAGTGTGGTGCGAGAGTGTGGTGCGAGAGTGTGGTGCGAGAGTGTGGTGCGAGAGTGTGGTGCGAGAGTGTGGTGCAAGAGTGTGGTGCAAGAGTGTGGTGCAAGTGTGTGGTGCAAGAGTGTGGTGCAAGAGTGTGGTGCAAGAGTGTGGTGCAAGAGTGTGGTGCAAGAGTGTGGTGCAAGAGTGTGGTGCAAGAGTGTGGTGCGAGAGTGTGGTGCAAGAGTGTGGTGCGAGAGTGTGGTGCGAGAGTGTGGTGCGAGAGTGTGGTGCGAGAGTGTGGTGCGAGAGTGTGGTGCGAGAGTGTGGTGCGAGAGTGTGGTGCGAGAGTGTGGTGCGAGAGTGTGGTGCGAGAGTGTGGTGCGAGAGTGTGGTGCGAGAGTGTGGTCTTAGGTGTGGGTGGTCTTGGGTGTGGGTGGTCTTGGGTGCGGGTGGTCTTGGGTGCGGGTGGTCTTGGGTGCGGGTGGTCTTGGGTGCGGGTGGTCTTGGGTGCGGGTGGTCTTGGGTGCGGGTGGTCTTGGGTGCGGGTGGTCTTGGGTGCGGGTGGTCTTGGGTGCGGGTGGTCTTGGGTGCGGGTGGTCTTGGGTGCGGGTGGTCTTGGGTGCGGGTGGTCTTGGGTGCGGGTGGTCTTGGGTGCGGGTGGTCTTGGGTGCGGGTGGTCTTGGGTGCGGGTGGTCTTGGGTGCGGGTGGTCTTGGGTGCGGGTGGTCTTGGGTGCGGGTGGTCTTGGGTGCGGGTGGTCTTGGGTGCGGGTGGTCTTGGGTGCGGGTGGTCTTGGGTGCGGGTGGTCTTGGGTGCGGGTGGTCTTGGGTGCGGGTGGTCTTGGGTGCGGGTGGTCTTGGGTGCGGGTGGTCTTGGGTGCGGGTGGTCTTGGGTGCGGGTGGTCTTGGGTGCGGGTGGTCTTGGGTGCGGGTGGTCTTGGGTGCGGGTGGTCTTGGGTGCGGGTGGTCTTGGGTGCGGGTGGTCTTGGGTGCGGGTGGTCTTGGGTGCGGGTGGTCTTGGGTGCGGGTGGTCTTGGGTGCGGGTGGTCTTGGGTGCGGGTGGTCTTGGGTGCGGGTGGTCTTGGGTGCGGGTGGTCTTGGGTGCGGGTGGTCTTGGGTGCGGGTGGTCTTGGGTGCGGGTGGTCTTGGGTGCGGGTGGTCTTGGGTGCGGGTGGTCTTGGGTGCGGGTGGTCTTGGGTGCGGGTGGTCTTGGGTGCGGGTGGTCTTGGGTGCGGGTGGTCTTGGGTGCGGGTGGTCTTGGGTGCGGGTGGTCTTGGGTGCGGGTGGTCTTGGGTGCGGGTGGTCTTGGGTGCGGGTGGTCTTGGGTGCGGGTGGTCTTGGGTGCGGGTGGTCTTGGGTGCGGGTGGTCTTGGGTGCGGGTGGTCTTGGGTGCGGGTGGTCTTGGGTGCGGGTGGTCTTGGGTGCGGGTGGTCTTGGGTGCGGGTGGTCTTGGGTGCGGGTGGTCTTGGGTGCGGGTGGTCTTGGGTGCGGGTGGTCTTGGGTGCGGGTGGTCTTGGGTGCGGGTGGTCTTGGGTGCGGGTGGTCTTGGGTGCGGGTGGTCTTGGGTGCGGGTGGTCTTGGGTGCGGGTGGTCTTGGGTGCGGGTGGTCTTGGGTGCGGGTGGTCTTGGGTGCGGGTGGTCTTGGGTGCGGGTGGTCTTAGGTGCGGGTGGTCTTGGGTGCGGGTGGTCTTAGGTGGGTGGTCTTAGGTGGGTGGTCTTAGGTGGGTGGTCTTAGGTGGGTGGTCTTAGGTGGGTGGTCTTAGGTGGGTGGTCTTAGGTGGGTGGTCTTAGGTGGGTGGTCTTAGGTGGGTGGTCTTAGGTGGGTGGTCTTAGGTGGGTGGTCTTAGGTGGGTGGTCTTAGGTGGGTGGTCTTAGGTGGGTGGTCTTAGGTGGGTGGTCTTAGGTGGGTGGTCTTAGGTGGGTGGTCTTAGGTGGGTGGTCTTAGGTGTGTGGTCTTAGGTGTGTGGTCTTAGGTGTGTGGTCTTAGTTCGAGTTTTCGTACCCTGCACACTCACACACTGCTCACCCTACACACTCACACAATTTTCACCCTGCACACTCACACACTGTTCACCCTGCACACTCACACACTGTTCACCCTGCACACTCACACACTGTTCACCCTGCACACTCACACACTGTTCACCCTGCACACTCACACACTGTTCACCCTGCACACTCACACACTGTTCACCCTGCACACACACACTGTTCACCCTGCACACTCACACTGTTCACCCTGCACACTCACACACTGTTCACCCTGCACACTCACACAATGTTCACCCTGCACACTCACACAATGTTCACCCTGCACACTCACACACTGCTCACCCTACACACTCACACACTGCTCACCCTACACACTCTCACACTGCTCACCCTACACACACACACTGCTCACCCTACATAATACAAAAAGACTTAGCTCTGCCCTTTGGCCTGTGTTGTAATCGTACAGTAGGTTGTGAGTAGTTGGGCTTGATTGGTTGGGGCGTCCCCTCCTTGCTGCTCCCCTCACAGAAGGCCGGCTGCCTCCATGAAGCTCCCAAGACACGTGTTTATCTGTTCTTTGTGTTAGCTCCCGTGTGTCAGTGCACCGTGTAAGCGCACACGCATACCCTGCTCTCTCAATCAATCAATCAATCATGGACATTTGTATAGCGCGCTACTCACCCGGAAAGGTCTCAAGGCGCTTGGGGGGAGGGGTCCGCTACTGCTCGAAGAGCCAGGTTTTGAGGAGCTTCCTGAAGGAGAGATGATCCTGGGTCAGCCGGAGGTGGATCGGGAGGGAGTTCCATGTCTTGGCTGCCAGGTAGGAGAAGGATCTTCCTCCGGCGGTGGCTCTGCGGATGCGTGGTACGGCGGCGAGGCAGGTTGATCGTAGCTGGCGGGTGGGCGCGTAGAAGGTCAGGCGGTTGTTGAGGTACTTGGGGCCCCGGTCGTGGAGGACCTTGTGTGCGTGGGTGAGGAGCCTGAACGTGATCCTGTTGCTGACGGGGAGCCAGTGCAGGTCTCTCAGGTGGCCGGAGATGTGGCTGTGTCGTGGGATGTCCAGGACGAGTCGTGCGGAGGCGTTCTGGATGCGCTGGAGTCTTTTCTAAAGTTTGGCTGTGGTTCCGGCGTAGAGGGTGTTTTCGTAGTCCAGTCGGCTGGTGACGAGTGCCTGGGTGATCGTCTTCCTGGTTTCGGTGGAGATCCATCTGAAGATCTTACGGAGCGTGCGCAGGGTGTTGAAGCATGATGATGAGACGGCGTTGACTTGTCTGGTCATCGAGAGGGAGGAGTCCAAGATGAAACCCAGGTTGCGTGCCTGGTCCGTTGGTTTGGGAGTGGTGCCCAGGGCAAGGGGCCACCAGGAGTTGTCCCAGGCGGAGGTTGATGATCCCAGGATGAGGATTTCCGTCTTGTCCGAGTTCAGTTTCAGGCGGCTGTTCTTCATTCATTCGGCGACGTCTTTAATCCCTTCGTGTAGGCGGGTTCTGGCGGCGGCGGGGTCGTTGGTGAGGGAGAGGATTAGCTGGGTGTCGTCGGCGTAGGAGATGATGTTGAGGTTGTGTTTGCGTGCGATGGCTGCGAGAGGGCTCATGTAGACGTTGAAAAGGGTTGGGCTGAGTGATGATCCTTGTGGTACGCCGCAGATGACTTTGGTGGCCTCGAATCTGAACGGGGGGAGGCGGACTCTCTGGGTTCTTCCGGCGAGGAACGAGATGATCCACTCCAGTGCCTTCTCTTGGATTCCAATGTTGCTGAGGCGCTGTACTATGGTGCGGTGGCAGACATTGTCGAATGCTGCGGAGAGGTCCAGGAGGATGAGGGCCGCTGTTTCCCCGTTGTTGAGCAGGGATCTGATGTCGTCAGTGGCTGCGATGAGGGCGGTCTCGGTGCTGTGGTTGGCTCGGAAACCGGACTGCGAGGGGTCGAGGGATCCGTTCGTCTCGAGGAAGGCGGCGAGCTGTCTGTTGACTGTCTTCTCGATGACTTTGGCAGGAAAAGGGAGGAGCCAGATGGGGCGGTAGTTCTTGAGGTCGGTGGGGTCCGCTGTTGGTTTCTTCAGGAGGGCGCTGAGTTCGGCGTGCTTCCAGCTCTCCGGGAAGGTGGTGGTGTTGAAGGAGGTGTTGATCATGTCCCGGAGATGGGGTGCGATGATGGAGTCGGCCTTGTTGAAGACGTGGTGGGGGCAGGGGTCGGTTGGCGATCCGGAGTGGATGGTGTTCATCATGCGGGTGGTGTCTTCGGTGCTGACCGGGGTCCAGGCGCAGAGGGTGGTGGTGGGGGGCGTTGGTTCGGTGGTTGGGTGTGTGGTTGGTGCGCCGAAGCTGTTGTGTATATCGGCGATCTTGCGGTGGAAGAACGAGGCGAGTGAGTCGCAGAGGTCTTGCGAGGGAGTGATGTCGTTGTTTCCGGCGCTGGGGTTGGAGAACTCTTTGACGATGCTGAAGAGTTCCTTGCTGTTGTGGGCGTTGTTGTCCAGTCGTTCTTTGAATGCTGTCTTCTTGGTGGTGCGGATCAGCTGGTGGTGTGTGCGGGTGGCGTGCTTGAGGGCCGACATGTTGTCCGTGGTCTGGTCGTGGCGCCAGGCTTTCTCGAGGGTGCAGCAGTTCTTCTTGGAGATCTTGAGTTCGTCGGTGAACCAGGGGGCTTTCTTGCTGCCGGGTCTGCTGGGAGGGTTCTTCACTGGTGCGAGGTCATCTGCGCAGTTGGTGAGCCACTGTGTGAGGTTGCTGGCTGCTTCGTTGGGGTCAGTTGTGCTGGCGGGAGGGTTCTGGCGGAGGGAGGTGGTGAGCTGCTCGGCGGTGATCTTGCTCCAGCTCCTGCGAGGAATCTGTTGCGGGTGGTGGTGGGTCGTGGTTCTTCTGAAGCTGAATTGGATGCAGCTGTGGTCAGTCCAATGGAGTCCGGTGGAGTGGCTGAAGGAGATGTGCTTGCTGGAGGAGAAGACGGGGTCAAGCGTGTGGCCGGCGTAGTGGGTGGGGGTGTTCACCAGTTGCTTGAGTCCAAGGTTAGCGCGGTTGTCCAGCAGGGTGGGGGTGTTGCTGTCCTTGTTGTTCTCCAGGTGGAAGTTGAGGTCCCCTAGGAGGATGTAGTCGGCGGAGGGGAGGGCGTGCGGGCTGATGAAGTCGGCGATGTCTTCGCTAAATTGGGTGCGTGGTCCCGGGGGTCTGTAGATGAGGGTGCCTCTGAGGGTGGTCTTGGGGTCGGTGTGTATCTGGAAGTGGAGGTGTTCGGCGGCGGTGAGGGTGTCGTTGGAGTTGGTCGTGATGCGGATGGTGTTCCATCCTCTAGTCTGCTTGACGCGGTCCTTCCGGGTGATCTTGTATCCGTCCGGGATGGCTATGGCGATGTCAGGCGCTGAGGAGGCGTTCATCCAGGTTTCTGTGAGGAAGGCGACGTCTGGTGATGTTGTGTCGAGCAGGTTCCATAGTTCGACGGCGTGTCTGTGGACTGAGCGGGTGTTGAGCAGGATGCACTTGAGGTGGTTGCTGCTGGTGCTCGGCTTGTTGGGTGCGGCGCAGGTCCGGAGAGGTGTATTTGCAGGCTTGGCAGGCGAAGGGTCTGTGGGTGCGTTTCGGGGTGGCTCGGTAGCAGGCGGGGGATCGGCCGGCGTTGAGTGCGTAGAGGGTGGCGGCGTCATAGGTCCGTCATGTGGTGTGGCGTCGTCGGGGACCAGGGGTCCTGGCGCTGGGCGCGGTCCAGGCGCGGATGGGCGTAGACGGCCTTGCCTTTGGCGCGCAATCGGCGCGTATGCATGGACTCCGCCATACGTAGTGCGGCAGGAGGGAGGGGCAGCTGGGAGGCGGGAGCGGGGTGGCGCAGGGTAGGACACAGAGCAGAGAAGGGGCGGGGCTGCAGGGGAGCAGCGGCGGGGAGCGGGGAGGGGACAGAGGCGATCCCAAGGGGCAGGGGCGAACGGATACACAGAGGGCACCAACAGCGGAAGTACACAGGGGACACACAGGCACAAAGGGCACCAACAGCATAAGGACACAGGGGTCAAAAGGCTGAAAAGACCTTGCCACAGGGCAGCGGCGAGGCGGAGTGAAGGAGACCGGGCGCACTCCGGGGGAGCCACGCGGCGTGTGGGGCGACCGGCACCGACCAAGGTCAGGTCTCTGGAGCAGTCACTCTCCCTCTGCAGTCACTCTCCCTCTGCAGTCACTCTCCCTCTGCAGTCACTCTCCCTCTGCAGTCACTCTCACTCTGCAGTCACTCTCACTCTGCAGTCACTCTCACTCTGCAGTCACTCTCACTCTGCAGTCACTCTCACTCTGCAGTCACTCTCACTCTGCAGTCACTCTCACTCTGCAGTCACTCTCACTCTGCAGTCACTCTCACTCTGCAGTCACTCTCACTCTGCAGTCACTCTCACTCTGCAGTCACTCTCACTCTGCAGTCACTCTCACTCTGCAGTCACTCTCACTCTGCAGTCACTCTCACTCTGCAGTCACTCTCACTCTGCAGTCACTCTCACTCTGCAGTCACTCTCACTCTGCAGTCACTCTCACTCTGCAGTCACTCTCACTCTGCAGTCACTCTCACTCTGCAGTCACTCTCACTCTGCAGTCACTCTCACTCTGCAGTCACTCTCACTCTGCAGTCACTCTCACTCTGCAGTCACTCTCACTCTGCAGTCACTCTCACTCTGCAGTCACTCTCACTCTGCAGTCACTCTCACTCACAGACGGCTGGTGGTGTGTGTGCCTGGTGAAACTGTGCAATGACGGCTGGTGTTGTATGTGCTTGGTGAAAGCGTGCACTGACGGCTGGTGGTGTGTGTGTTCCTGGTGAAAGCGTGCAGCGACGGCTGGTGTTGTGTTTGCCTGTTGAAAGTGTGTACCGATGGCTGGTGGTGTGTGTGTGTGCCTGGTGAGTGTGTGGTGGCGAGTGTGTGTGTGTGTGGTGTGTGTGTGTGTGTGGTGTGTGGTGTGTGGTGTGTGTGTGTGTGTGTGTGTGTGGTGTGTGTGTGTGTGTGGTGTGTGTGGTGTGTGTGGTGTGTGTGGTGTGTGTGGTGTGTGTGGTGTGTGTGGTGTGTGTGGTGTGTGTGGTGTGTGTGGTGTGTGTGGTGTGTGTGGTGTGTGTGGTGTGTGTGTGGTGTGTGTGGTGTGTGTGGTGTGTGTGGTGTGTGTGGTGTGTGTGGTGTGTGTGGTGTGTGTGGTGTTGTGTGGTGTTGTGTGGTGTTGTGTGGTGTTGTGTGGTGTTGTGTGCGGTCTTATGTATGTAGTGTTATATGTGTGGTGTGTGTGTGTGTGTGTGTGTGTGGTGTGTGTGGGGGGTGTGTGTGGTTTGTGTCTGTGTGGTGTGTGTCTGTGTGGTGTTGTGTGATCCTCTGTGAGACACTGGGGTCTGTTGTCTGGAATGGAAGCTTTGGTCAGATGGGGGAGCATGGAAATGTTGCGCTCCTGTGAAAGAGCTGGCAGGTGATTGGGGTCCCCCTTAGGAGCCAAAGACTCTGAAAGCAGTGCCCCTGTCTTTAACACCACCACACCAGTGTGCCTCAAGTAACATTTGCCCGGTCTTCTACAACGCAGGGGCAGAGAGGAGAGGAGAGGCAGGACAACGCAGGGGCAGAGAGAAGAGGCAGGACAACGCAGGGGCAGAGAGGAGAGGCAGGACACAACGCAGGGGCAGAGAGGAGAGGCAGGTGACAACGCAGGGGCAGAGAGGAGAGGTAGGACACAATACAGCGGCGGAGAGGAGAGGCAGGACCCAACGCAGGGGCACAGAGGAGAGGCAGGTGACAACGCAGGGGCAGAGAGGCAGGACACAACGCAGGGGCGGAGAGGCAGGATACAACGCAGGGGCGGAGAGGCAGGATACAACGCAGGGGCGGAGAGGCAGGATACAACGCAGGGGCGGAGAAGCAGGATACAACGCAGGGGCGGAGAGGCAGGATACAACGCAGGGGCGGAGAGGCAGGATACAACGTAGGGGTGGAGAGGCAGGATACAACGCAGGGGCGGAGAGTTGAGGCAGGTGACAACGCAGGGGCTGAGAGTTGAGGCAGGTGACAACGCAGGGGCAGAGAGGAGAGGCAGGACACAATACAGCGGCGGAGAGGAGAGGCAGGACACAATACAGCGGCGGAGAGGAGAGGCAGGACCCAACGCAGGGGCAGAGAGGAGAGCCTGGACAATGCAGGGCCAGATAGGAGAGGCAGTACAACGCAGGGCCAGAGAGGAGATGCAGGACACAAGGCAGGGGCAGAGAGGAGAGGCAGGACAACGCAGGGGCAGAGAGGAGAAGCAGGACAACGCAGGGGCAGAGAGGAGAGGCAGGACAATGCAGTGGCAGAGAGGAGAGGCAGGACACAACGCAGGGGCCGAGAGGAGAGGCAAGACACAACGCAGGGGCCGAGAGGAGAGGCAAGACACAACGCAGGGGCCGAGAGGAGAGGCAGGACACAACGCAGGGGCAGAGAGGCAGGACAACGCAGAGGCATAGAGGAGAGGCAAGACAATGCAGGGGCAGAAAGGAGAGGCAAGACAACGCAGGGGTGGAGAGGAGAGGCAGGACACAACGCAAGGGGGGAGAGGTGAGGCAGGACAACGCAGGGACTGAGAGGAGAGGCACGTGACAACGCAGAGAGGAGAGGCATCTGGAGGGGAGAGTTAACTAGGGGAAAGGGCAGTGACACGAGTGGTTTTGAAATGGGGCGGGGGCTAATGGGGACATTAGCAACCTAAAATGGAATTAAGAAGGTAGAATACAAAAAATGAAGTGAAATTAGAGAAAAGGTGGAGAGAGGAAACATACGAGAAAGATAGGAGGTGTGCTATCGGAATGAGAGGGGGTGCTTGAGGCGTGGAAAGGGAAGGAAGAACACTGAAACTGGAAAAGGAGAAGAAAAACATTGGCAGGTGGAGAGGCAGTGACTCAGAAAGGTGGGTGGCTTTTGCAGAGCGGTAGAGGGCAAGGAAACTAGAAGGGAGAGCGGCACGCGGGGAAAGAACCCAATAGAGCTGAAATTGTGCATTCAGGAAAGCAGAGAAGGCCAAATAGGGAAGTGAGGGGAGGGGGCAGGGAGGAACAGGACGGGAATGGGCAGCGCAGGCCTATAATAGGGAGAAAAACCTGCGCAGAAATATAAACGGGCGGGGGAGGGGCAGACAGGCAGAATACGAAAGAAAAGGTGGTGCGAGGCGGAAAATGTGCAATAGGGTAGATGGTCTCTTGTATCCTGGAGAAGATAGGGGTAGAAAAAGAGGAATAAGATACAGCTTGTGGTGAAGAGCAGGGCAGGCTGGAGACAGGGACGTAGAACTGGAGCGAGGAAAGGGGCAGTGTAGATAGCACAGAAGGCGGGGGGAGGGAGGATAAGCAAAATCAGTGGCGAGGGAACGGGTTGCAGAGAAGGTGCTGTAGAGAGATAGAGGGAGAAGGGTGGTGGTGACCGGTGCGGGGGCTGGGGTGGGACAGGCGGTTAGGGAGGGGTAGGATTGAGGCAAGAGAAGCAGAGGGATAGAAGGGGGCGAAAGGGAAGGAGGGCTGCAGCCCTGGAAGATACAGCGCGGATGAGATAAGAGCGAGAGACTGGGAAAGCGATACGGGAGGGAAGGGTGGATTGAGGCACAGCGAGCGGCGAGGCACGGGATACAAGGAGCCCGAATGGACACGAGGGGGCAGGATGGGGATGGGTGGAGACAGGTGAGGTATCAGGTTTGAGGCAAGTAGTTTAGAGAGGTGGAGGGCAGTGAGAAAGGCACCTGCGCCTAGGCTGCATATGAAACCTGTAAACGTTGATTTGCTCTGATATTGTAACAGCTTACAAGCACTTCGTTTATTTTCATCAGCTGTGTTAGGTTTTCGTGAAATCCTTTGTAGTGGCTCACACAAAAAAACACCTTCCTTTGTTTCTATTTCTCAAAACAGCTACATAATTAGATTGATTATTTCATGTGTCTCTGCTTGTGTTCGCCGGAGAGAGCACGCCAGATAAATTAGCACATAGCAGGGCCTACAAAGACAGATAATATGCCCTTGTGTTTCCTACAAAGCCGTGTTTGACATTTGGCGCTGGCTAGCAAACCTGACTTTGCTTTCAGAAATAACAGGTGGCGCGCTGGAGTGTTCGGTCTCAAAAGAAGACGCATCGTGCAGGGCGTTTGTATCGGTTGTATCTCAGCTTAAGTTCTGATGCTTCCTGTTATCTTTCGCCGCTAACAAAATAGAGCGTTCTCTGAGTCATGAGTTCCAATCCTGCCAAAGCAGAAAAGCTGCGTAATATAAATTGATAAATATTCGCAGGTGTGACATAGAGCCCTTAACAGCAGATATGCGTTATGTAATTATTATTTTGGAAGTTGTGTTTTAATTCGTGTATTAGAGCCTGGCGCAACGATTCTTACTTCATAGATGATGATTCATCCTAACAGCATGCACGCGCCTCCTTAAGTGAATCTCAATTTATTTCAATATGCTCCGGCAATCCGTATAAAGATCAATAGCTCCCCTCCAGTGCAGCGGGAGCGCGCACGCCCCTGAGCGCGGGAACCATCGCAGCTTCATGATTAATTCAAGACTTGGAGTTAATAAAACCGTGACGTCAGACTGCCCCAAAGAGGTTCCATGTTTGTTCACCTGACAGGTTTCTTGGCTGCTGTCCACAGAACCGCCTCGTGTCCCGCAGCTCCCCCACCCTCCAGTGCTGCCCCCCCAAAACCCACACACACGGGCTGGGACGAGATAATACAAGCACGGGCGGCGCCTCAGACCGAGCTCACGAGGATGTGCACGAATGCTCCCTCGCAGCCGCCGCCGTCGTGCGCACAAGAGTCACACACGTGAGATGCGCCCTCACTGCCCGGACCCCACAACCCCAAGGGTCACGCACGACACATGCGCCCCCACTGCTGTGAGCCTACGACCCCAAGGGTCAAACACGTGGTGTGCCTGGTGCACTCAGAGGTAGTATGAGATGCATTTTCCTACTCATGCACGCAGAGAACACACGCGAGCTAAGCCCTCACAGCTGAGTCCACAAAGATGATAGTGCTCCCCCACCCTTCAGTGTTGCCCTCCCAAAACACACACACACGGGCTGGGACGAGATAATACAAGCACAGGCGGCGCCTCAGACCGAGCTCACGAGGATGTGCACTAACGCCTCCGCAGCCGCTGCCGTGCGCACAAGAGTCACACACGTGAGATGCGCCCTCACTGCCCGACTCCACAACCCCAAGGGTCACACACGTCACATGCGCCCTCACTGCTGTGACCCCAAGGGTCAAACATGTGGTGTGCCTTCACAGTGGTGCACTCAGAGGTAGTATGAGATGCATCTTCCTACTCATGCACGCAGAGAACACACGCGAGTTAAACCCTCACAGCTGAGTCCACAAAGATGATAGTGAGAAATGGACTTTCACAGTCATGCACTCAGTGAAAGCGCAGGGTCTAGAGTCTGTCACACGGCTTCGCCACACCTTCACAACAATGCTTGTGAAGCCCGGTCATCTGCTAACCAGAAGTTAAAAGCAAGCGGCACTTCAACCGATCACGAAAGCGATCGTATTGTAAAAAAAATAATGAAAAAATGCAAGTAACTGGAGAGTGCTGAATGCGCGCCCAGCATCTGCCTTCAATTACCGCGGCCCCTGACAGCTGGTAATTGATGAATTATAGCCTTCTGCTGCGCGTGTCCACACGGAATATGCAGGAAGTGGAGCAACTCTACAGACTATGGCCTATTGCGTGCTGCCTTGTAAAAACACAGCCATGCGAGGGCCAATTGCCATGCAGCTGCCATAAATAACGAACAAAATTCACGCGCTTCTCTGGAATTCGTAGGTTAGATTTTTGAAGTCCTCTCAAAAGGACTCTGAAGCCACACCCACTTCGTGGGATGTAGGCCGAGCCCTACAAATGGCCTCTAAGGTATCTAACTACTTTGCGCCTCCAGAGAAGCAACAAGTACAGGAGCAGGAGATCCCCGATCTAGCCATGGCCTCGACTTAGAAAGACCTTCTCAGTTCCCTGAAGGACTTTAAACCGGAATTGCGCTCTGAATTAAAAGGGGACCTTCAGGCCTCTATGGCCCAACTGAAAGCAGATATTTATGAAAAAATGACCTCTACAGCAGGATATGGACTCCATCGGAACGAGACTGTTGAACACGGAGACTCAAACCCAGGATCTCGACAAACGAGTGCAAGATACGAGCGACAAGGTATGGGTCCCGGAGTAGCGTGCTACTCGCCTAAAAAGCGCTTCGACACCTCGTCAGGGGTAGTAAGCGCTATATAAATGCAATTACAATACAATACAATACAACTCTTAGAAACACAACACCAATTGGCCCTATTGAAGAGAGAAGACCTAGAAAACAGGTCTAGACGGGAAAATATACACATCAGAGACCTGGAGGAAGGGGCAGAGGGGCCAGACCTGGAAGCTTTCGTGGAAGGTCTATTCGCGGAGATACTTGGGCCTAAACGACTTAAATTTAAAATCGAAAGAGTACAAAGGGTTGGTCCAGCACTTCCAGGCAAGAGGCGTTGCACCAGAGACATCCTTGTAAAACTCCACTCATATTAAGTTAAAGAAGCTATTCTACAAGAATCCAGAAAGAAAGACTCCATCACTTTCCAAGGATTTCGATGTGTCCTATTTCAAGTCCTGACGCAGGCGACCTTATAGCGAAGACAATCCTTTCGCCCCTTACAGAAAAACTTCAAGAGGAACTAATAAGATAAAGATGGACTTATTCTTTTGGGCTAGCGTTCGAATATAAAAACAGACCGCGCAATGTCACAGAGCTCAAGGACAGCATGGAGTTCCTCGAGATGCCAATACCAGAGGATGAGGCTTTCAGTGCACAGTCCAGAAGAAGTGAGCCCCCTTGGTCCAACTCCGCACAGTGGAACACAATCACTAAAGGTTGTTCAGCCAAGCCCTGACTCAAAATCACAGAGGGAAAGGAGGGTTACATTGAAAGAAGATACGCACAGGGAGTATGGATACTAGTAAACGTGCAAGAATGGATTTTAATAGAGTACGATGGACTAGGTACAGGAGGACAGAAGTATGATCTTAAGTTAACATTACATCAGCCCAAGGGCTGCTACGATAAGTGGGGACTTAACTCCTGTCGCGGCCGAACAGTGGCTACTGAGGTCCACAAGACAAGGATAGGAACTCTTGGAGTAGGAGTCTATAGAACTGCCTGGATCTCTGTGACCGCTCCACATGAGGCCTTGAACCAAATTAGGCTGACTAGAGAACAAAAGATGCAAGGTAAGGCCTTGTATGTCCCACATTATCTCGAGTAGTTATGAAGCGTTGGGATGGGTATGTAGTATAAACAGAAACAATTCCCAACAGGTATCAATAGAGGGCAGTTAAACAATGTATGCAATCAGCATTACATCAACAAGAAACAAGGAGTCTCGAAAAAGTTTTAGAAGCTTATTATTCACCAATTAGAAGAAGGGTCTTCCACATGGCAATACAGTTAAACAGCACCGTACAGAGCAAATCATGTGACAACCCGAAGGCACTTGGTGAGTAGTGATATATACAGTTGGTGAAGGTGAAGGTGCAAGTGCTAAGGTGAACAGCGTGAACGACGCATAGTGACAAAGAATGATACAGTGATGGCTCCACAAGTTCAAGTTGCAGTCACTTAAAGCATGGTTAAATAAATTTACAGGAGCACAAAACGTAAAATGCGCCATATAATTATGCTGTGATGTCGACGGCGTTTCGATCCCCGTGAGTCGGGATCGTCATCAGGACAGGGTTGTCGATGAGGACAGTGCTGTGGGGAGAAAGGGCGAGTAAGCAAAGGACATGGATGAGAACCGCGGGGTAGGAGGCAGCTCGGTAGGAAACCAATGGTGCATGGTGGGACGGGTGTGGTGTAGACAGAGCGGGTGAGGGAGGTGAGGAGATGACTGGAGGGGGTGGGGAGTGATGCAGTAACTGTGGAGGATTAACCTAGCGTTTGCGCGAGTGGAGGGACAAGAACTAATTAACACTGGATACTATCACAATAGTGAACTGCTATACCCCCAACACCCTATTTCTTTGCTCAGCTGTGGGGAAAAGTGATTGATATAGGTTCCATGCATGTTATATGGCAGGGGGGGATGGGGGGGGGGATTTTAATGTGGCTCTAGTCCCAGGAATGGATAGATCAGACGGATGTCCCCAATATAATAGATGAGCCAGTGAGATGTTGAGAGGCATAATGGCGGGAGGGGGGTTAATAGACAGCTGGAGGTTCACCCATGCCACACATAGAGAAGGCACACACTTCACTGCACACTCTAACACTTGGGCTCGGTTGGATTATTGTCTGATGTCTCGGGGGCTGAGCGTGGACTTAGGAAAGGTATGCCACCTGCCGAGGACATTGTCGGATCATTGCCCACTAATGGTCGAAATCAGCGTACCTGGGTATGAAAGGCCGAAACCCCCTTGGCGTCTTCAACCTACAGCACTACTAGACGAGGTCTTTAAATCGGAATTAGGCGAGGAGATAACAGAATTTTTTCCTAGAAATAAGGGATCTGTGGAGGAAGTAGAAACGATATGGGAGGCGTTCAAGGTAACGGTCAGGGGTTACTGCATCTCCAAAAGCTGTGGTGTTCCGAGGGACATTCGAGGCACTATCACGAGACTCTAACAGGAATTGAAAGAGTTGGAGACGAAGATGACGCGGGAAATGGGGGGGGGGGGAGATCCCATAAGGTATTCCGGGATACACTCACGCAGTATGAAACAGAGGCAGCTAGAGAAGTTAAATACAGGGGTAAACACTGTGCTGCTAGGAGATATTGCGGTGGAGACGGGGAGAGCACTTGCAGGCCTCACACGACTTCCCCGATATAACACACACATACTTGAGATGCTCACGCCGGAAGGTAGGACATGTCAGGACACTAAGAGCATCTTTACAACACATTACAGAGAATTGTACCATACAAAACGATCTGGAGACGCGTTGTTTGATGCCTTCCTAAGCGAGGTGGCGCTGTGCTGGCTTAGCGACGCACACAGACAGTTTCTTAGTGCCCCATTAGAGCTAGACGAAGTGCGGGATGCCATAATGTCCTTAAAGAATGGTAAGGCCCCCGGGTTGGATGGCCTCCCGGCTGAATTTTATAAATGTTATGTGGATATAATGGCCCCAGTTCTGAAGGAGGTTTTTGAAAGTGCGCTGGAGGTTGGGACACTGCCACGCTCAATGCGTGAGGTAGTAATTATCTCCCTTCTAAAACCCGGGAAGGATCCCTCAGATTGTGATTCCTACCGGCCGCTCTCCCTTATAAACTGCGATGCTAAGATTTTGGCCAAAATATTGGCGACTCGATTATCCCTTCTGATGACCAAGATAGTGCTCCTGGACCAGGCTGGGTTTGTACCTGGAAGGTTCACCAATCATAATTTACGTACACTCTTTTCATTGATACGCACCATTGCACCATAAGTCCCGGTGGCTGCCGTTTTTTTGGATGCTACAAAAGCATTTGATTCAGTAGAATGGGACTATATGATAACGGTATTGAACAGGATGGGCTTTCCTAAATTGTTTGTAGACTGGATCAGATTACTTTACACCAATGGCGAGAGTGCTTATTAATGGCGCGCTCTCTGACCCAATCTCTATCACCAGAGGTACTAGGTAGGGATGCCCGCTCTCCCCTCTGCTTTTCGCCATTGTGATTGAGCCCTTGGCATGCCGTATTAGGCAACTCCATCAGCAAAGCGCATTTCGAGGTTTCCAGCGGCAGATCGATATATCCCTCTATGCGGATGACTTGACTCTTTATGTCACTGATCCCCAAACTAACCTCAATCCATTGCTACGGGAGTTTATAGTATTCGGACGCGTGTCAGGCGTACAAATTAATTGGAAGAAATCGCAGTCTTTCCACTCACTCCGGCAGTGACCCGATTTCAATTGGACTATCCACTAGATTGGTGCAGTTCGGATCTTCGTTACCTGGGCATACAGCTAACCATAGAAAAGGAAGAAACCATAAGGCTGAACTATGGTACTGCTATCACGAAACTGACTGACGATGTCACTCGCTGGCTGTCGTTACCGCTATCTATGGCGGGGAGGGCGTCACTCATAAAAATGGTTATTCTCCCAAGGTTTTTATACCTCTTTCAAAATATCCCTTACTACCCGGGTGCATACTTCTTCAAAACACTTAGATCTGAACTGCTCAGACTGTTCTGGGGTGGCAAACAGCCGAGGCTGGCTTGGTCTGTAGTCACCAAACCATATGCTAATGGAAGGTTTGACGTGCCTGACTTTCTAGTGTATTACTTGAGCGCGCAGGCGCAATATGCATACCACTGGTTTGCACCGACCCCTTTTATGCCTCAGCTGGCAGCTGAGGATTGGATAGCACAGCCCTTACCCCTGAAAGGAGTAATACATGCCCCTGTAGGAGACATAGAAACACCCTTCACGACGGTGACATGCACAGTGGATGCTTGGCGGAGGATTCGTAGAATACTGCAACTCCCGATACTTTACTCTCCGAAATTACCTCTAGTATATCATCCCCAGCTGACACTATTGCAGGAAGGTGGGTTTCAAAATATGTGCCGCCGCCTTGACATACAGACATGGGGTGACCTCTTCCTGAACGGTCAATTTAAGAATAGGGATCAGGTATTTTGTGATCCCCAGCCGACGCCTCTTGACCTATTCTACTATATCAGACTGCGACAGGGATTGAGGGATATACTGCCACAGTTCCCTGCAGAGCCCGAAACAGCGCTATCTCTGCACAATGTATTGACGTCGGCAGATGGAAGCCACATGGTCTCCCACATATATAGGGACATAAGGAAACAAAATGCGAACACACAGTGTAAAGCTCGCACACAGTGGAGCGAAGACGTAGGGGTAGACATTGAGGATCAACAATGGGCCTACTGTTGTGATATCACCGCTAACATCTCCTCTAGCTGTAGACTTAAGATTATACACTACACATTTTTACAGAGACTATATTATACACCAGCCAAAAAATTGAGATCGCCTGGCTGATAATGACAGGTGTGACAGATGTGGAATGGGCGGAGCGGGTTTCTTACACTTAGCATGGGAGTGCCCGAGAATATCTGACTACTGGACGGAGGTTCATACCGCGCTCCAAGAGATGATAGAAGGTACGATAGAGATCCACTCATTATGTTACTAGGATATACGATGGAAGTACCAAAATCTGTTAGGAAATTTGTCAACATTGCCTTAATGCTAGCGAATCGCAGAGTAACTTGTAGGTGGGGAAGAGATAGAGCCCCCAAATTTAAGGAATGGTTGAACGACCTTATATACAGTCAAGATCAAAATCTAATTTATGCGGAAACATTACCAATGCGTTGCAAACCTAAGGATGTATGGGAACCCTTGCAAAGTTACCTTGCGCAACACGACAGTGACTCAAATGACGGGGACCAGGCAATTGCTGTCAATGCTGCGGAGTTGTAAAACACACGATGCGTGAGGCCGATATGTTATAAAATATGTCATTTGTTAATATCTGCCTGGCACTGCAATTGATATTGTGATGAAGCACTGTGCATAATTGTATTGTGACTGGCGGATCGTCAGTTATGTTCAGCAGTAGATATGACGCTGATAAATGCTTGGACTTATGATACTCAAACGGTCTACCTGATGGTAAAGGTTGTATATCCTGCTATGATTGTGTGCCCAGGGGAACATTGCCTACACAATGACTTGCCCGTATGTTACCATTAATTTTTCTTGTTACTGTAACAGTGGTTTGTGATGTACTGATTGCCTGAACTTTAGCCTGTGAGAACGCACCTGTACTGTAACTGGAGAAAAACTTAATAAATAAAGTTTAAAAAAATAAAAAAAGGGCCTCCTGTAGCAATGGCATGTTCAGGTGGTAAGTGAGAGGTAACAATGGCGAGTATAAGATGGGAACATCCAGCATGCGCCCTATGTGCTGCCATGCTGCTATTGTGCACGTGAGGGCGGTGGGTGTTCTATCTTTTTTACCGATCGGCATATATAAGGCACCATCTATTGGAGTGGGGTGTGCAAATCAGTGTTCCGCTGCAACCTGAGGCATATATCGCGGTTGCTTCACCCAAAACTAAGAGTAGTGGGTTTGTGCGCTCTCGAAGTACAGCTCAAAATTCGGTATACCAAACCCTCCCAGCGAGCAAGGACGAGTCATTACATTCCATTGCAATCTAGGCTGTTTACCACCCCAAACAAGGCGTATTAGCATCCGACTTCAGTGTCTTAAAAAAATGAGCTCTCGGGTAAAACGGGATGTTTGAAAAAAGATATAGCATCTGGGGGAGCACCACCATCAAGGACGTTCGGCCTGCCATGGAGAGGGGTAGCGCTATCCATTGTGTGACGCAGTCCTATATCCGAGTTATAGCCATCCCATAGTTCAACCTCATAAGTTCCTCTCCATCTCTGGTGATTTTTATTCCTAGGTACTTCAGTTCCTCCTCACACCATTCTAAGGGGTAGTCCAGTGGAAAGCGCGCAGCTGCAGCAGTCAGTGGGAAATACTTTACTCTGCCCAGTTAATTTGGATCCCTGAAAGCTGTCCAAACACTATGAATTCTTTAAGTATCGGGTTCAAGTTTTGTTGTGGGTCTCGGATGTAAAGGGTAATATCGTCTGCATAGAGAGATATAAGTATTCGGCGCAGGTTGCACCGTAAAGCCTTGTCATTGTGGTGTTGTCGTAATTTCGCTGCCAGCGGCTCCACTACAATAGCAAAAAGTAACAGGGAGAGGGGCACCCCTGTCGGGTACCCCTTGTAATGCCAAACGACTGCGATGTATGTCCGTTTACTAGTACCTTGGCAACTGGTAAGCAATATAGTAGTTTGATCCACAAGAGGAATAGGGGTGGGAAGCCCATGCGTAGCATTACACCAAAACTGTAATCCCACTCTATGGAATCGAACGCCTTGGTGGCGTCTAAAAAAAACGCAGTGAAAGGGAGATCTGGTGAAACATTTTTCAAAACAGCAAAGAGCGTTCTCAGGTTATGGGAGGTGGCCCTCCCGGGAACGAAGCCCAATTGGTCAGGGAGAATCAAATTCTCCATCAGCAAGCTCAGCCGAGTCGCAACCAATTTGGCCAGTATTTTGGCATCACAGTTAAGGAGTGAGAGCGGTCTATAGGAATCGCACTGCTCAGACGCTTTCCCCGGCTTCAACAGCGATATTATGAGAGCTTCCCTCATAGTAGCTGGCAGGTGACCAACTTCCAGCGATTCCTCATACACTTGCCTAAGGATAGGGGCCATCAAGTAGAAGTACGTTTTGTAGAATAGGAATTCCATCTGTACCAGTGGCCTTCCCGGATTGCATACTCATTATTGCTTACCTTACCTCATCCAGCTCGAATGGCGCACATAAAAAGGCTCTCTGTACGTCACTCAACCATCCGAATGCCACATCACCAAGAAAACCTTCTAGGTCCAGTTCAGGCATCACATTTGTAGTATAAAGCTTTTTATAATGGCTCAGGAAGGCATTAAGTATGTTGGCTGTGTCTCGGCAAGCTACCCCCTCCAAAATCTCAATTTCCACTACATAATTAGAGCAGCGGGGTTTCTTCATCTTATGCGCCAGTATCTTACCCGGCCTATCCCCTTCTCCCTAATTTCTGGCATTCCAGTATTTACCTCTAAATCGCGCTTCCCTCTGCACCTCATCCGTATACTCCGTGAGCTTGTCCCTAAATTGAGCTTGTGTCGGGCCAGCCAGGTTCGTGGCAAGATCAGTTTCTAGCACCTTAAGTTCCGTTTCTAGCTTCCGCAATGTATGTAGTATGTCCTTAAGGACTCCGGCCCCAGTCGATATACAGTATCCCCGGATCGTGACCTTAAATGTCTCCCATATAATTTCAACACTATTGACAGAATCCTTATTTCGCGCAAAAACTCTTAAATCTCCTCACGTAATTCCTCCTGAAATACTGTGTCAAGTAGGATAGGGCTGTGAAGTCGCCACTGACTGCGCGGAATGTTAAAGTCGGAGGAAGAGAGTACAAGCAGCACTGGGGCGTGATCCGAGTAGGTTCTAGCTAGATGCTGTACTCTATTTATCGTAGGGGCCAACCCTCGGGACACCAAATAGTAATCTAACCTTGCCCATGATCGTGCTTGTGCTGTGCAGTGCGTACCCTCTTGCCCATTTGGAGGGGTATATCTCCAAGCATCTATCAACTGATAGGCAGCAATGATGTCTTGTACCACTGCTTGCGCCTTGGTGGAGTGGTGTGGTGCGGGATGCGATCTGTCCAGTCAAGGATTGTATGTAACATTGAAGTCCCCCCCCCCCCCCAAATGATATGAGTAGAATCCACCTCAAATATCTTGGCTCACAGTGCATTAAAAAAACACGGGTCATCAGTATTCGGCCCATAGCAGCAAGCCAGTGTAATCGACACTGGTCCTAGCTTTCCCCATGCCAGACAGTATCGACCCTGCGAGTCCCATGTAGCTCCCACCAAGTGAAAGGGCACCCGTTTTCTTATTAGAATCGCAGTACCCGTTGCATATGTGGAATAAGAGGAAAACATTCTATGGTCCGCCCACTTACTGGCGAAACTGTTTGGTTTGTGTTGAGCGAATTGAGTCTCCTGTATCATGGCTATGTACACATTATGCCTGTCCAAGTATGACAATATATGCCGTCTCTTCGTGGGGTCCCCCAGGCCTCTGACATTCCAGGTGATGACATTCAGTGCCCCTGAATCTACCTTAGCCATGCTCCACGAGTTCCATCTTTGTCCTGAATGTTGCCCATGCAATGTGACCCAAATCCGAAATAATAACAAACATCTGATGCAGTACATTTTTGATGCTGTCCAAGGCCATGTCCCCCCTGAGCCCCCTCCCACTGAAGCAGCCCCAACTTGCCAGCATCAGTCTCCCGCCCCCCCACCCCTACCACCAGCCCAAACAAAAACAACTCTACAATCCCTGCTAACATCTTGCAGTGGACAGTTCAGGGGGAATACCCATTGGGGGTCATTTCTAGGTGGCAACACAGAAACCCTTCTCTCACTAAGCCCTTCAGAGATGGATCAACCGGGCTCAGCGGGGGACGGGGGTGCCCTATGTATAATAGGTATAGTTCACTGAGCCCATCCGTCCTTACACCAGTCTGTCCTTGACGTCTAGCCTACCACCGCACCCAACTCCACCTTCAAAGTCATTTTGTAATCACGGAATTACGACAAGGACATTTTCACGGTGAGTCGTCTTCGGCTCCTGTTGATGCAGATTGTTGTGATGCCGCCTTGGTTTCCTCAGATCGATTTGTACGTTTCACATGTTTGAGGAATGCCTCCACTTGTCGCGGCTTGGTAAAGAATCTTTGTTTGCCCTGATGCATAACCCTGAGTACCGCCGGGTACAGTAGTGCATAATCAATTTGTGCCTTCCTCAATTTATTTTTAACATCCAAGAACTTACGCCTCTCTTCCTGCACTATAGACGTAAAATCCAGGTAAATGGAGAATATGTGCCCTTCATATGGCAGGGTTTGCTTGCTCCATGCTGCAAGTAGGGCCACATCCCGGTCTCTATAATTCAAAAGTCTCGCTATTATGGGCCACGGGTTGGTACCTGGAGGCGGCCGTGGTCCAAGTGATCTGTGGACCCGTTCTACGATAAACTGATTTGAAAAAGATTCAGCCCCTATCGCCGCCAGCAGCATTTTCTCCACATAGTCTTCCATTCGTCCCGTGTTCGTGGATTTTGGGATTCCAATCACGCCTAAGTTATTGCGCCTACTGTGCGCTTCCAAGTCTTAGTTTTTTGCTGCTATGACTTTTAGTAGTGTATCCATGTGGGCAAGTTGCGTAGTGTGTCGAGACGTTGCGTCCTCAGAGTCTGATATGCGCCTTTCTGTTTCGTTTATTCGATCTTCGTGCCCCTCCAGTTTGTGCGCTATAGCATCCATACGCGATGACATGCAATCAACCTTATCCATTATGGTGGCAAATTCTTGTCTGACCTCCTGCAATATAGTCTGCACGTCAGTAGTTTGTGGCGCAGTGTCGCCCTGGGCCTCCCCCCCTCCGTCCAGGCCACGATCATCCTGCATGTTGCGCGCACTACATTTCGCTTCGAAATTCAATTTCGGCTGTCTTGTGTCCGGTTTCCCCATAATGACACACTGGTGGGGGAACACAGCTTAGCAGAGTCCTGCACACACGCACACCTCAATACTGAGTATTCTTGGTTAGTCTGTCTCACGGCAAGCGACTATAACTGCAATATCTTTGCAGGGGCAATCAGTTATACAAGGCCCCGCCTCCATTAGCGCCTGGTCACAGTTTAGGATTTGTGGCGCTAGGATAAGATCAATACTAAAGCAAGAAAAAGGGGCGGGGGGGGGCACCACTGGCGTTTTCAAGGCAGACCTCTCGGGTTTATTGAAAGGCAGCTCCACCAACCACAGGCTGTCGCTCCCAGTCACTCCAAGCAACAAAAGCCCAAATAAAGCCAGCACTGTAATGGTGTTGCAAGCATGCAGAGTGCTCGCCATCTAGTAGTTCCCTTGCATTTCGCACATTGTCTATTGGAGGCACCAGTCCCTGGTGATCGCCTCTTAAGTGTAATTTTCGACAATTGTAGGGGAATATCTCTCTGGCTTCCAAAGTAGCTTATGTCACCAGGGCTGCCGAATGTTCTTCCCGCCCCTCTCTTACTTAAAATGGCTCCCTTCGTTAGAAAATGATGCCAAGGGTAGAGTCCTGTCCGTCCTCAGTTGTACAGTGAGGGGGGGGCCACTTCCCGATATCCCTGCCTCCTCCTCACCTCAGTCGGTATCTCGGATGGCCTTCACTCCCCCGCACCCTCGCCTCCAGAATGCGATCAGGCCGCGGGGCGGGGGGGGGTGTTAGCGGCAACGGGTGCAGTCCCACAGGCCCCTGCAGCTCCCTTGTACTCAAGCGTGCCGCGGTGTAATGCCTTCCCCTCAGCGGGCCGTCAATGCAGGTCTGTTCGCGTGCCTCGCAGGGTCAGCTCCTCTGGCACACGGCAGTGAGGAATGCTCTCCCCTTCCACCGCTCATCTCCAGCGCCGCCACTGCCCACTGTATTTCGCACCTCTCACTGTCCGTGCCCCCAAGCTGCTTCGTCAGTGCTGTCAGCCTTCTGGATACCGGACTTCGACGCCTGCCCCCACAGAACGCTCCGCAGTCTCAGCTCTCGCGCAGTGTGCAGGGTCTCCGCTTCCACCCTCACTGCGCGCATCCCCAGCCTGGGCCTGGATGTCCCCAATGCTGCCGCGATCTCCGTTAGTTTCTGCTCCCACACTCGTTGCGCACCCAATCTCGCACCGGACCTCGGTCAGATCTTCTGTGTGCCAGGATAAGGGCAGGGTACGTCCAATCCTCCCCAAACTTGCAGCGAAACAGTCGGGGTTGTCGTTCTTTCAGCTAGCAGTTTTTCAGACGCCTGATGGGTCAGCAATCAGGATAAATGGCAGGATAAAAGCACCGGGCTGCAGGAGCCTCACACTAGTGCGGCCATCTTGCTAGTGCACGACCTAGCGCCTCCCCCCCCCCCCCCCGGATATCTGGCTCTTCGCTAATTTTTGTCTGGTCTTTTCCCAACAGTTTCCCCATACTCTTAGCTCTCCACCCTATGAGTCTGGTAGCTTGCCGCAGCCTTTTGAGAATAATAAGACCCTATCTCAGCTTTAACCACAATGATATCGAAATGAGTTGTGGCTACATCCATCCCCTGCACTATCTTCCCCAGATGTTCTCTCTCCAAATCCCGAAGCTTAGCCTGAAATTGCCTAATCTTCTTTGCTTGCGGTTGTCTTTGGTTAGATATAAAACTTATTGTCTCCCTCCTTACTCCAGCCTTAAACGCTTCCCAGACCATGTTACGTGAGGCACTAAATCTATTCATATTAAAGAATTCTTTGATCCAAGTTCTAAAGTGGGAGACGTATTCCTGGTCAACCAACAATTTCCGATCAAATGTCCATTGTGTTTGGCGCATATGGATTTGCGCCAATCTTTGCCCAAGAGTCAGGGGGTTATGATCAGACATCAATTTCGGCAAGATTTCTATTTATGCCCCGCCTAAAATCTGCTTAGATATAAAAAAATAATCCAGCCAGACATATTTCTGGTGGGGATAAGAAGTATGTATATCCTGGATCGGAGGGGAACAACTGGGTCTACGGACAGTGGGAGGCATCCAGCCAAATGGCCAATTATATGCGTTTGCTGTGTGGAAAAGTAAATTTTGCCATGTTGTATGTGCCTACGTGTTCCCCATATTATGCTATATGTGCATGATCGATATGCATGTATTCCCCTCTGATCGATTAAAGACGCAATTACAGTTGTGTCCATCTCTAGTATGCCAGTTTCCAGTTCTCGTGAAAGCAACGAATATTAGGCTTATGTAAACCTACGTTGCTACATTTTACAGTGTGCACGTTAACTCATTGAATTGTCCCCGTTTCTAGGCCTCAAAAGGGCCCGGACACCAGATTCAGTTCCTGTCTCCTGAACCCTCTCCGAGGAGCGATACAGCCCCCACCTGCATCCCTGACCCTTAGCTTACTTTCTGCCTCACAGTGCCCGGCTCGGCCTGGCTCTGCCTGCCAGTCTGCCAAGAGTATGTTATGATTCTAGTTATCAGTCCAGCCCTCCTTCTCTGCATTCCTAAGCTACTGCATCGCATCAATAGTTTCCGTCATGGTCTAGCCTTTATGTCTCCATGTAAGAGAAATACTGTACTAATATTCATAGAATATTCCTAGCACACGCAATACATGTAGAATTATGCATGCACCAGTCTTAGAGTCTATTAGCTTTGCCCTGATAACTTTTGGATTCTATCAACATGTACTCTAAACACCAGATACCAGATATGCCTTGGGTACATGTCGCTCTGACACTCCAGACTTTAGTCTCCTCTTCTAGCGCAGAAGTCATAGCCCCCAGTTCTCCCTGGTAACACGTCATTGCCCGTTTGCGCGCACCACTAGGTTAGAGGTCCCAGCTGCTCAGGTAGCCCCCTCCATGTTTCCGCCCCATTTATGACACTTCTGTTACGTTTACATCACATGTCTATGTATACGCCCTGTACACGCCTTCTTGTTACATCATTTTGCCCTTATCTTTCGCGACTGCTACAAGAAACGCCTACTGCTACGCCTACTGTATTGAATGTAATGCAATTGTTTTGATATATATACTGTGAACTGTTACTGAAAGTTGTCCAAGCCCAGTTTCCCTTGTCCCTTCCCTGGCAGCTGCCATCCCGTACTATTGCAGGCTGTCCTGTTCCTGTCCTTATGCCTGATTAAAGCCTGTCGACTCAAGATACCTCGAATCCTGACTCTTATTTATTGAGCTACCTGTTTTATTGATTATATGAAAAATAGTACCGGTAATTAATTATTTATTTACCACAGCTGAGCTACAAAGAGTTTGGGATACCGGATGGGCATTATCTAAAGTATTTAAAAATGAAGGGTCTCGGCAAAAGGAGACAGGCAATCTCTAATGCTAAAATTGCACTGTTTGAAACCATGGGGAGAACTACCTGTAAAATTAAACCTCTATATAGTATGATGATGATGGAACTCGTTCCGGATGATGTTGAAAAAATTGAGACTAAATGAGCCAATAGATAGGGGGCACACGACCAAGATGGCCGCACACCAGTGAGGCTCCAGCCCAGCCGAGCAGAAAAACATCCTTCAACCCCATCCTTAATTGAGTGTGTGAATATCTGACCTCACCGCGAGATGCCTGAGCCTCTGCTGAGGATGTATGACATTACAACGCATGCTTTTACATCGCATGCCTTTACAACGCGGTTTTTACATCGCAAACCTTTACAACGCATAGCGCTT
The DNA here is from genome assembly GCF_964261635.1 of Lissotriton helveticus. NCBI lineage: Eukaryota > Metazoa > Chordata > Amphibia > Caudata > Salamandridae > Lissotriton > Lissotriton helveticus. Next base: position 435,641,658 of record NC_136068.1, read on the forward strand.
TGGGGTGCTCTATAGTGAATAGTTTAATTTACTATTCCAACTCCAGTCCCCGTGGACACTAGGGAAGGTGTTGGATAGTAAATTAAACGTATTCCCTATCCTAGAGCGCCCCCCAGCGCAATGCGTTGTAATGGTTTGCGTTGTAAAAGTTGCGTCGTAAAGGCACTGCGTGGTAAAAGTTGCGTTGTAATGTTTCCCTCTGCTGATTCCGGGGATACCATTTACATGCGCCTAGTCTGAAGAGCTGTTGCCAATTAGGCGTCGAAATCCTGAGCGGACTGCTAAGACCCAACGTGGAAGCACGGTCGCGGCTGCACTGGCTGGGAAAGACAGAGGCCACAGGAGAGCCGGGTGGACGGAGCTCTGTGCGGCGGACAGCTGCAGAGGAGCTCCTTCGTTCCCATAATCACAGATCGGGCAGCACAAGGTGAGGTTCTATACTTGGAAGCAGGAGGACCCCCAGCGTGTGGACCGATTGCTTGGAGCTGCAAGCGGCGCTGCTGGGGGCTCAGCTGTGGCTCGGAGACGCACGGAGGCCCGGAGCGGGCCGCCGGCGAGACAACGCAGTGGTGAGCAGCGACGAGGCGCTGGTCAGCGACAAGGCCCTGACTCGGGATAAATTGCGCACATTCCGTCCTATTAGTGCTGCATGGATAGCACAGTCTTGACTACTGCACCAATCTCCCTGCCAAGCCCTACCATTGATACAGAGTGAAGCGGCCGCCATCTTAACTTGCTGCTGTGTTCATACCCGACGTGCAGCATCTTCGTTCGCCCGTGAACCCTAGCGTATGCCACGTAGACCTTCTGTCACCACCAGGACACGCAGGTAACACAACCCACCCCCCCCCCTTATTCTCCAGCACACCTGCCCTGTCGGTGCCCTCCATTGACCACAATTAGTCCAACTGCTATCATCTTAATTGACCTTTTAGAAGAAGTTACCAGCACCCGACTCCGAGGCCTTGGACAGGCGGTACTCCCCTCTGAGCTACGTTAAGGTTAGCGTGAAGGATACACCTACCGTCCTGGCATGCAAAACCCCTCCCAAAATAACCATGCTATCTTCCATGCGTCACTTAACCAATACCGCCGGACTGTCACCATCACAATTTTTGTCGGTGAAACTGCCTGCTGTAGTCATCCTTGCCATTGCACCCTTGTATCACCTCTCTGTCACATTAAGGACTAGTGTAATTACATCCGCACCATGCCAATGTCGGACCGTCCAGAATCAACCACCCGCATCACTCTGAAGCTTGACCGCTTAGAACCCACCACTGCCGGGTCCGCGATTACTTGTCTTAAACAACCTCTCTGAAGTCACTACACCTTTGATTTCGAATCGCGTCAGTCACAAGCGGGACACAGGTACCACCTCCTTGGCTGACCGCCCAGACTTCCCTCATCTCTCTTTGTGTTACAAAACCTAGTAGAGATGGAAGCGCCGGTCAACCGCCGCCGTAAGCACACTTTTGTCACAGCTTTACCAATGAGTCCGTAATAAGGTGTATTTTCTCATCGAATGTTGTTGACATGCTGGTACTTGTACTATATGTGATTCATATGAGTCACTACCCTTTCTCTCTCCCCTTATCTCAACAGGCGACATTTTTAAACAACCAGGCATTCATTAAATAGTCCCGATGATGATCCCGCTAATATAGGAGCATGGGATCGAAACGTCGACTTTCACAAACAGTGCTGCAAATTTACCATTGTGTTTATGTATTGTAGTTACTGTCGCTTTGAGCTTGCTGTACTATGTATTGAGATGCAAGCTACGTTTTGCTCCAAAGTTATTGCCTGAAAAACCACTTTGTTTTCCACCTTTTTCTCCATTTTCTTTCCCTCACACTGGGTACAGGACTGTGCCCTCTTGTAATTTTTTGTGTTTCTATTTTTCGTATTCTATACATTGACCAAATAAACATTCCATGTCCGGCTGGACATAGGAAGTAAACTTATAGCACTCATCGTAGTCTATAAATAACTTGTTTGAATATCCTCTCTAAGCTTAGGACCATTGTTCTGTGTAATAAGCATCTTCGTAGCTGGTCACGGCTGCTTACTGCACACTACCATTGCCACACGAGGGCTGAAGAACCTAATCCACTATGAACCTCCTAAGGTTGTCCCGGACGCTCTGCTATTGATAGACTGACCCACAATGGTGATGTATACCTATGTTCATTGTATTGCCAAATAACCTGCTCGGCAACTTACCTCCGTCCCGCCGTAGCTGTCCGCTGTAAGGTGGTACAGAGGGTGGGTGAAAGTATGGAGGACAGTGGGCGGGTCGTGTACCCCTGGTGTATTCCCTGCGAGGGCGCACCCCCTATAGACTTGTTAAAGCTGGAAAGTAATAGTTGAATTATGAAGGTTTTTTAGGTGGGAGGGAACCATGTACCCGGCAAGTTGGGGGTGCCGGTGTGGGAGATAGGGAGGGGGGGTTGTACTTCGAGTGCAAAGTTGCAATTTATTCAATCGCTAATGGTTACAGATGTATGGTGGAGTATAGAATATCTGTATTACAGCAATGGCAGACGACACACGTGCTATGAATAGCGTCAAAGTAATGTCGTGGAATGTGTAGGGACTGAACAACCCGAGGAAAAAAGGCAGGTACTGGGTTATTTAGATAGGCACCACATTGCAATTGCAATGCAACAGGAAACACACCTGGGCCCTGAAGCTGCACCCTTGTTTGCCTCGAGACCGGCTTCACACCGCTGATTTGCATCTTATTCTACCTATTCCTGTGGTGTTACTATTTTGGTTAAAAGAGGGATGGCGTTTGTGCCCAGCGGGGCATCGACGGATGCGGGTGCCTGCTCTGGGTGAGGCTTCACTCTTACGATGTGACGTTTGCCAATTACTACGGCCTCAACACTGATGAGCCTCAAACTCTCCCCTGATTATGGAGTAGAATTCAGGAGCTAAGCACTACCTATGTAATATGGGGGGGGAGATTTCATTACGACATTACAGCCCTGAATGGAGAGGTCCCGAGCTTCCCCAGCACACTACACTAACTCGTGCAGGGCGCTGCAAGAGCTCATAGCTGACAATTATCTACTCGACTTTAGGAGGCACATGCACCCCTCCTTACTGGAGGGCACACACTACTCGGCAGTCCACACATCTTGGGCTAGGCTTGATTATGTATTCATATCCGTGGGAATGGCGCACTGGCTGAAGCATGTGGTGCATCTCACCCGCACATACTCAGACCATTCCCCTGTAGTGGTGGAGCAACATGCCCCACTACAGCACTCCCCCTATAGAAGCTGGCGTCTCAATCCTCTACGTCTGCAGGATACAGTATTTAAGGCCGAAATAGAGCAAGATATACAAGATTTTTTCAAACGTAATATGAAATATGTCTCTAGTGTCACAATAGTGGTGGAAGCGTTTAAAGTCACGGCCCGAGGGTGGTGCATTTCCAAAGGGGGAAGCATCATCAAAACGTTGCGTAATGACCTTGCCAAATTCGAAAAGAAATTTAAACAGCTGGAAAATGACATCGGCACCAACCCTGACGGACACGCACTAAGAGCCACCATGCGTGATACGCTGAGAGTATACGAAGAGCTGGCTGACAGGGAAGGTAGATTTCGGGGGAAACCACATTTGGCAAGGGTATATGGTAAAGGTGACCGACCAGGGAAGGCTCTGGCAACTGCGACCAGGCCCTCCAAGTTCTCCAATTATGTAACAGAAATACAAGATGTGCAAGGCATCATACATAGGAACCTCCCTGAACAACTGAACACTTTAGAGACTTTTATAGTAACCTGTACTCTTCCCAGAGAGGCACCCCGCTTGACTTGGCTGACTATCTAGAGGACACTGCCCTGGCCTGGTTGGGGGATACCCAGCGGAAATTCCTGAACCTTGACTTAGAATTGGACGAAATCACAGATGCTATCATACAGATGAGGTCCGGACGAGTCCCAGGGTCTGACGGGCTGCCGATAGAATTTTACAAAATATATGCCCCTATTTTAGCCCACATTCTCAAGGAAGTATTCTATGCGGCGTTGGAGGAGGGATGCCTGCCAGGGACCTTGCGTGAGGCCCTACTCACCTCCTTACTAAAACCAGGGAAATCCCCAGTGTGTTGCGATTCGTATCGGCCCCTATCATTATTAAACTGTGATACGAAAATACTTGCTAAAGTCCTGGCGACCAGACTTAACTTGTTGATGCAACGGCTTGTGCTGCCTGACCAGGCGTGGTTTATCCCGGGTCGGGCCACGTCGCAGAATCTCAGAACCCTTGCTGCGGTCTTGCAGGATATTGACCCCAATTGTTCTGCGGTGGCAGGGTTCCTAGACGCTACCAAAGCGTTCGATTCCCTAGAATGGGACTACCTGCTGGGTATATTGGGTCGTATGGGGATGCCCGTTACCTTCCTCCAATGGATACAATTACTATATTGTCGGCCGGTGGAACGGTGCTTCTGAATGGTGCCAAGTCCTCCCCCTTTCCTATTTCCAGAGGAACGCGTCAGGGCTGCCCCTATCCCCAATTTTATTTGCCCTAGCCATAGAACCCATAGCTGCTAAATTGCGTCAACATCACAATGACAAAGCGCTGATCTACCCTTCCAAACCAACAAACTGTGCCCCCTCACTCAATCACTTAAGTTTTTGGGGACCAAATAAACATGGACGTTAAATTTGGTCCGGTATCTTTATTTATACCTTTTTCTTTAAATGATTATTTCGAAAACAATTTTGTTTGGCAGATAGAGAATACAACATACACAATTATTGACAATTAACACTAGTCTACATTAACACAATACCACTAACAAACTCTGTGAAAAAAAGATTTCAAGTGTAACATCCCACAAATAATACAGTGCTGAACCATAAACATGACAATTAGACAATTTGATACAGACAAATCAAAAATACGTGGAAAGAGCCAATTCAATACAAGAGCAAAAAAGCGTAAGGCAGATATGTTTTTTGATACACATTCAATGTATATAATTAGCTCTTGCTGGGTTGCCGACGCGTTTCAAGTTTGGGCATGGAGTTTCCAAACTATCATCAGGGCTCTTGTAATTCTTCTGAGTATTGGTATTAGGTTGGCCTGTATGGGTTTCTATAAATGGACCAAATCCTCTATTCAGGACACAACCAGGGTAACTTCAGTGAAGGCGCCTTCCAGCAGAAGAGCGTGAAAGGATTCTAAGAAAAGATAACCCTCTGTCCCCCAGACCCTTTTTGGCTACAAAATCGATCCACTAAAGGTTGGTGCTGTCACTGAAGTTACCCTGGTTGTGTCCTGAATAGAGGATTTGGTCCATTTATAGAAACCCATACAGGCCAACCTAATACCAATACTCAGAAGAATTACAAGAGCCCTGATGATAGTTTGGAAACTCCATGCCCAAACTTGAAACGCGTCGGCAACCCAGCAAGAGCTAATTATATACATTGAATGTGTATCAAAAAACATATCTGCCTTACGCTTTTTTGCTCTTGTATTGAATTGGCTCTTTCCACGTATTTTTGATTTGTCTGTATCAAATTGTCTAATTGTCATGTTTATGGTTCAGCACTGTATTATTTGTGGGATGTTACACTTGAAATCTTTTTTTCACAGAGTTTGTTAGTGGTATTGTGTTAATGTAGACTAGTGTTAATTGTCAATAATTGTGTATGTTGTATTCTCTATCTGCCAAACAAAATTGTTTTCGAAATAATCATTTAAAGAAAAAGGTATAAATAAAGATACCGGACCAAATTTAACGTCCATGTTTATTTGGTCCCCAAAAACTTAAGTGATTGAGTGAGGGGGCACAGTTTGTTGGTTTGCAGTATATAGGGTCCAGCACTCCCTCAGCCCCGCCAAGGACCTTTCTCCTTTTTGTGTGCTGATCTACCCTTCCAGGCAACTGCTTATTTCCTTATACGCAGATGACATGACACTATATGTTCACAAACCCCAAAATAATCTTAACCCCATACTGCGAGAGATTACTAAATTCGGTGTTATGTCGGGTATACAAATAAATTGGTCGAAATCTGCGATTTTCCCTCTTATGGAAAATACCCCGCCACATCAGCTAGACAATCCGCTAGTCTGGGAATCGGAGGAACTTGGGCATACACGTCACAACGGACAGGGATGCGCTAATGAGAATGAATTATGGCACCGCCATGGACAAGATAATTGACACCAGCGCTAAGTGGCTGCGGTTACCCCTTACCATGGCGGGAAGGATCTCGCTGATCAAGATGGTGTTGCCGAAGCTGCTGTACCTCTTCATTAATATACCATATCCCCCAGGTAGCTTCTTTTTTAGTACACTCAGGTCCCAATTTACGAGGCTTATATGGGGCGGGAAACAGGCGCGCCTCAATCTACATACGATGATGTTGCCTTATCACCAGGGAGGGTATGATGTGCCTAACTTTGAATTTTATTACTATTGTGCGCAAGCCCACTTCGCAGCGTATTGGTTCCACCCGCCGCCCTTCATGCCCCACCTGGCAGTCGAGGACGGCTACATGGCTCAGACGCCCCCGGCAGCCTACCATTTTACGGCGGTGAGGGAGCGTGGGCGGGACCTACTGTGGATTGTACCGTTGTGGCATGGCAACGAATAGCCCATAAGCTGGAATCCCCGATATTATACTCTCCCAAAATGACTCTGCTACGAAATCCTTTGCTACAGCTTACGCGCGAAGGGATTTGTCAAAAGATGCTTGAAGGCCTTGAATACTCTCCTTGGGGGGGACCTTTACATAGGGGGGCAATTCAGCACCAAGGAACAGTTTTTCGCCACACGCTCACCAACAATAATGGACACATTCCTATACACTCGACTCCGTCAGAGTGTAAGGGCAGCCACCCCTGCATTTCCCTAAGAGCCAACCACGCTGGATCCCTTGCACGCTTTCCTACAGGCAGAGCCCCCTAAGCATGCTGTATCCCTCCTATACAAACATACGGAGGCTGCAGCGCCGTCTCACCCTGTTAGAGCCAGGCAAGAATGGGGAAAAGATTTAGAAGTTCCATTATCAGATGAACAATGGGAACGTAGCTGTACACAAACGGTAGCCATTACTGGTAACAGTAGATTACGTCTCATTTATTTTAAATTCTTGCACTGGTTATACCACCCCCCACCAAGCTCTATAGATTCCGTCTCAGAGACAATGATAGGTGCACCAGGTGTGGTGGGGAGGGGGCCGACCTCTTGCATCTGGCGTGGAGTTGCCCCCAGGTGGCAGCTTTTGGGGCACAGACTTTTGATGGGCTCTCTGTCATGTTAGGGATCCAACTGGCGCCATGTCCACTTGTGGCTCTCTTAGGGTTGCCCCAGGACATTAACACACTACATAAAAAATTCCTAGCTATGGGGTTGCTTCTGGCGAAGCGTCAGATGGCTTGCCCGTGGGGGAGAGGACGCGCTCCCAAGTTCAAATGCTGGGTCTGGGTGCACACAATGACCACCTGGCAAGACCATATGAGCTACTACACAGAAATGCTACCCGTTCAGTCACGCCCGAAGGATATTTGGGGCCTGCTTACCTCCTACCTGCTCATGCAGGAGGCGAGTCATGAGGTAGAGGTGGTAAGAACTGATTTGGGGGCGGGAGACGATACCGAGCCTGGGATTACGTCCCCAACCTCTTAGGTGGGATTGGCTAAGAAATGGTTCTGTACAATGCTAGTACCAGGGGAATGTAGCTACTATTTTGAGGCGATACAGCCGTCTCGGTCATGCTTGCGGGGGTGGGAGTCGGGGTTGGACGTTCTGTTACAACTGTGCTTCTGTACATTGAATTGCCTAAATGCTTGTATATTGCACTGTTGATAGTTGCATGCACTACACGATGACATGCTCTACTAGTAAGAGCTGGACTGTACTACAAGACTTTTCCACTACCATCAATGGCACTTGAGGGGGGAGGGGGGGGGAGAGTGGAGTTAATGTTATAGACACAATGTCACGGGAAGGTGTCATATACTTGTGATACAATGTAACTTATGATCCGCTGCTTGAATATTGCACGGGTGTACTGTACAATGATTTAATAAAGATTTGTGAAACTTTAAAAAATAAATAAATGGGCCAATAGATTAGAGAAGAAGATGTTGATGTAGATATGTCATTACGGTTAGTAAAAAAAAATGCTCCTATCTGCTAATCTAAAGTTGTAACACTATAAAACGATGTATAATTTGTATTTTACTCCGGTAAAATTATTCAAATGGGGGAAAAGGGGGGATGACAAATGCCCCAGATGTGGGATAGGACCAGCTGAAGAGATTCATATGTTTTTGGGTGTTTACAACTAGATTTGATAAAAACAGAACTGGTAAATTTTTTGGAGGAGAGCCTTGGAAAAACTGTGGCATTAACCCCTTCACTCATGATGATTGGATACGACAGCAGTGTCGAGCTAGATAAACCCCAGATTAGTATTATATTTATCTCAGTTTTGATACTAAGATTACTCATTGCAACCAGATGGAAGGATCCAATTCCCCCAAATGTTTATGAATTTTTAGCCCGTTTTATAGCTGTATATAAACTTGAACAGGCTCTATATACTTGTAAGGGGTACCAGGCTAAAAGATGGGGTACGAAGTTATGGGCCCCAGTTAAGTGGGTAAAAGGGTAGGATAATGTGGAAATGTTTTCTGATGTATTGTATTTCCTCAGCCCTTTCTGTATTAGTATCAATTTAGATCTGGATTAGTAGATATGTATTGACAATGTATTATAAATGAATTAATTTTATTTTTTAGATTAATGTATGTATAAAGTCTCTCTGAATATAAAAAAAATAATTGAAAAAAGAAAAGCAAGACCTCCGAGGTGAATATGGAACCACTAGAATTAGCTTTCCTCCCTCCACCTAGAGCTTGACAGTAACTATCTGAATCAAAGGAAAAGGAGGAAAGGTGTAGAGCAGGTGTCTTGCCACCTCATCACCAACACATCCACTGCCCAAAGTCCCTCTTACGGGAGCCTGAAGCACAATCTGCACAGAAGGGAATTGCTCTTTGTTGCAAACGGATCTTAGTAGGGCCTCCAAAGCGTTTGAAGTCACTCCGAACAGAGTCAGATCTTGAGATGTTAGAAACTTCTTTCTGAGAGAGTCCACTGCAAAATTGTCGACTCCCCTAATGGGGACTGCTGAAAACGTTCAACAAGTTCTTCTCTGCCCAAAAGCCTATCATGAGTAGATTCTTGGGCTGAGTACTTCCCTCCGGATCAAATATTAAAGACTGAGCCATATAGGTCAAATATATCTTATCTCTTAAGGCAGCATGAGTTCTAGAGATAACCTTTTCCACAGCAGAGTCCACTTTCTTATCTGATGGATCTCTTAGTAGATTTTCCTCAGCCACTGATGAATGGCTGACAAGAATCCCCATATTTTCCAGATTATAAAGTACGGTCATAAATCTTGGTAAGATGATTTTTTCAGGATTCTTCTGTTCTTATTTAACAACATCAAATACAAACACAAGACAAAGGGACTTGAACTGAATTCTCTGTCCCACCGGGAGCCAGTGTAATTCTGACAAGGCCCGGGAGGACGAAGACCTTCTAGGCCAGCCCAAAGCGAGTTTAGTTGCAGTCGACTGAATTCTAAGAAGTCTGACAACAAGAGACTTAGGAGATTCAAGCAGAAGGGCATTACAATAGTCCAGTCTGCTTAAAACTGTACTCTGTACAACTAGTGCCCGTGCTTGAGAAGGTAGCAGAGGGAACATTTTACGTAATGATCTAATGATCCCAAGGCAGCTTCCCACCGTTCTGGTAAATTGGGCCTCCATGGTCAACTTGTTATTAAACATGATGCCTAGATTGCGAACCTTATCCACTGGTCTCACTGCTGTCAACATATCACTAGGCCAAAAGTTAATTGACAGCACTGAGGGAACCCTATCCGCAGAACAGAAGAGTACCTCTGTCTTACCGGCATTAAATTGTAGAAAGTTGGCCTTCAGCCACTGAGCCGTGGCACGCAAACAACAGTGAAACTCCTCGATAGAGGTAGCCTGTTCTCCCTCCAATGAGAGGATAAGCTGCATGTCATCGGCGTAGTTTGTGATGTTAATCCTGTGTTCTTTGACAACTGCAATCAGAGGTTTCATATATATGTTGAAAAGAATCGGGCTGATAGATGAGCCCTGTGGTACCCCATGTGTGATATTGATCAGTTCAGACCGATAGGGAGGGAGGGAGAACGCCTGCGTTCGACCCGTGAGGAAAGATTGGAACTATTGCAGGGCACAGCCCTTCACCCTCACCTTCTCCAGCCCGCTCAACAGAGTCCCATGGTTGACTGTGTCGAACGCGGCAGACAGGTCAAGCAGGATAAGAACTGCTGCCTGAACCCTGTCTGCCCACCACCGAAGTTCATCCACCACGGTCACCAGGGCAGACTCCGTACCGTGAGCAGGCCAGAAGCCGAACTGAGCATCTTCCAACAGTTTGTGCTGCTCCAGGTAATTGGAGAGGGTCCTACTGACCACTTTCTCCATAACTTTGGCCGGAAAGGGCAAGAGAGTAATCGGCCTATAGTTCTTGGGACATTCTGGATCCAAAGAGGTCTTTTTAAGCAGAGGGGTTACCAAAGCTTGTTTCCACTGCAACAGCACTACACCACTATTAAGAGATTGATTACAAACTAATCTCAGCGTAGGAAACAATTCTGTCTCAAAGGTCTTCCAAATTTTATGAGGAACGGGGTCTAAGGGGGAGCCAGATGAAATGCCTTGTGCTACTTTACAAAATTCTTTCACGGTCAAAGGCGCAAACCCGGTTAAATCGTTATCACTTTTAATATCTGGGTAGTCAATAGGAACAACCATAACCTCTTTCTCCTTAGCGCCGATACCCACAGAGTCAGTGGTTCCAAGCGCCGCATGTTCGTTCTCCTCCCCTAGCTCATCAATAATGGTTTTGATCTTAAGATGAAAGAAGTTAGCTAAATTGTTACACAATTCCTGGGAGGGTGGTATCTGCTTTTTTGTACATTCAGGGTTAGTGAGACTATTTAGAATATTAAAAATACTTTTAGAAGCGTTGGGGGCATTAAGAATCACATTAGAAAAATATTCTGCCTTAACCCTGTTTATCTCTTTTATAGCCCACGATCTTGGATTTCCATATTTGTTTATCCGGATCTGAGTAGCCCTTTCTCCACCTCTTCTCTGCCCGTTTACAATCCAGTTTCATGGTTTTTAAGTTGTCATTGAACCATGGAGCCGAGGGATTACCTCTGGTTCTGTGATTTTTTTAACGGTACCAGTACATCCAGGTCTGCCGTAATCTTTGCACAGAGAGAGGTATAATTTTCATCTACTGGCTTAGTTACAGAAAAGCAATCATCTACCGCAAACAGAGGAACTAGACCTCGCTTGCGTAAGAGCCCCTTCCAGTCTCGACCAACATAATTTTTCCTGACCCCTGTTACTCGGTGATTCTTTTTAGCCAAGTCCACTACAAATTTGATTAAAAAATGGTCTGACCAGACCAACGGCAAAACTTCCGAAATAGTAAGATGATACTCTTCAGAAAAAATCAAATCGAGTGCATGGCCTCCCTTGTGGGTTGCTTCTTCCACCCGCTGAAAAAGGCAAAGACCCTCACAAGAATGAAGAACATTAAGATACCCCGAGTTAAGGGGACCATTTAACCAAAGGTTAAAATCTCCCAATATAACCAGTCTCTGATGTACGGCGGCCAGGTTAGTAAAGGTCTCCAGTAGTAGCTGCTGTTGAAGCCCCGTACAGACGCCGGGGGTCCTATAATAAATTATCCCTGTTAAGACACAAGCATAGGCATGTTTAATGGCGAAGCCTAAAAGTTCAATTCCTTCAATCTCATCAATATCAATAGTGACCAGGTCCCAGGAGTCTTTATAGATTACCCCAATCCCCCCGCCTCTCCCACTCAATCTAGGTTTTTGACAAAATTTATAACTGGGTGGACAAGCCACACCAGATTCAACATCGCAATCTGGACGAGTCCAAGTTTCCGTCATGAACAGAACCTCCAGACCATGATGCTCCAGCGACAGATGGATTTCTACACAGTGTTTGGGCAAAGATCTTATATTCATAAGCCCACAAAACAGTAGGTTTTTACTCACAAAGTCTATAAACGGTGGAGCGGTTTCCGCAAATCTAATACTCCCGGTACCTTTACCCTGATCCCCTATAATGCGTAACTCAGCCCCTGTATATCTTGTGATATACCCGCCTACCCCATCCCCAAGATTTCTAATGGTAGGGGCAGCGTGGCTGGCGCTGGGTGCGTCCTTGGCGCGGACAGGCGCAGACGGGCTTGCCTTTGGCGCGCCTTCGGCACGCCATCAGCACGTTCGCTGTGCGCTCACCCCGTCATCAGTTTTTATGCTCCGCCAGCGTCGAAAAGCTGAACCACTAACTCCAAAGATGGCGGGTCCGCTCGCACGGACGGCCCGCACTCAGGAGAGCTTTGATGGAGCTGGTCGTGTAAGAGGATCGTATGGGAGGAAGGAGATCATCCCAAGTCTGCCTGATGTAGGTAAGTTTCAAAAGTAGAATTCTAGCCCTTACAATACAAATTTTTTAAAAAATTGATACTTGTATAGCGCACTACTCACCCGCAAGGGACTCAAGGCGATTGTACGAATACCGCTGTGGAACCCATCCTGGCTTTCCCTGTGAGGTGCCCACTCCTGGGCACCCCAAAGGTGGAGGCCAGGCATCCTTAGCGTTGTGGGGGCCGTTGTGGAGATTAAGCAAGCTATTGCCCTGAATTGCAGAGTGGGACTCCATGATTGGAATAGGCACCGAGGCGAGAATTATCAGGTCCGTGGAATTTTTGAGCTCAAGACCCGCCGAGGCGGGGAATTGAAACCTGGTCCCGGGCTAGACCTCTGCATCAGGGTCTGCCGCTCTAACCATTGAGCCACACTTCTCCACTTAAAACAGTTTCAGTAAATAGTTAAAAAAACGGACATAGTAGCCTCTTAATTATCTGCCGCACCACACCACGTATTCACAAGCTTCAATTAATGGTGATCATCAGTTGACTCCAAATCATCCGTATCAGATACTGTTTCGGACGACTACTTATTTAACACCGATGAGGAAAAATCTTTTTTAAATGCTGCCAAGGTCTCCACAACCTTTCTCCGAATCCTTTCCTTCTCTCCAGTATGCCGCCTACACTTTGGAGGAGAATTTCAGGGGACCCAGATGTGGAAGAAGCCGATATTGAGATATTCCTTCTTCTGTAAGTATACTTGCCCATTGCTAATAAAAAAAGCAAGCCAACTAGTGCCATGAAAAACACAAAACTGATATAGTGTTAAAGTATAAAGTGAGTGCTTACCTGCGTCTGTTTATATATTCCCAAAAAGGGCTCACTAATACCGGCCTGCGCAGTCAGCATCAGCTCTAGCGCACATACGCAAACACAAAACAGTGCATAGAGGAAGTCAGCAAGAATATACCTTCACCCATAACAAGACGCAGAAGGATGCAATGTGTGGCCAAGATACCCAGTCCTCCACCGAAGGAGGTGACCCGGAACCAACATCTGAGAGGAGAACTAAAACCAATGCCCTCTTTGGGAACAATGCTCCAACACTGGAATCATGCACCACCCAGACTTGGCAAGAGAGGTAGGCACATCCTCACAATGGTCCGAACCAGGCAGTGACCTCCTACGCCCTCATCCCATCATGCAGGAAAACAAAGGGAGAACACAGGAGATTTCCTGAACTTGTCATTTGCCCTGAAGACTAGTCCACATTTGAGCCTCTAAGTTAGTTTGTCAGAGCTGTCTAAAGTTGCCCTGAGTTGGAGTTAATAGTGGATAGACCACTTACGAAGGGGGAAAGGGTTTTCTTTGCCTTAACTAATTTGAAGATTTGTCCTTGCCTGTAGAGACAGAGCTGGCCCTAGACTTTTTAACCTTGTTCTCAAACTTGCTGCGCCCTTAGGAACCTGAAATCCCCAGTTCTTAGCAATCCATGCCCGTTGTCAATTTTAAATTGGAATATTGCTGGTATTCATTCAAGTATCTTACTCCCAGAGTGGCAGTCATTTATAAATACCTATGATATCTTATTATTTCAAGAAACATGGAAAACAACCCCTATTGTTTGTGATGGTTTGCTTGCTTTTTTCCCCCAGCAGTATGATCTAACTCAGGGAGACCATCCGGGGGATTATCGATCTGGGTAAATCTATCACTCAAAGGAAGTGAGGAAAAGTGTTCTTCTGATCGGCATCATTTGTACAGAGACTCCATTGCTTTTTCATTGCCATCTTGTGTCAAAGACTTCCACATGACCCACCTGGTCGTTTCTGCTGATGCCTGAGGAAAATCTAACTAACACGACAACAGCCATCTTGCAGCCTGCATTTCTGCCCAGGAACTGTCGCACACCCAACCCCCCCTGTTCTTGCAGTTCAGCAGAAAGCCATGAGACACTCACAACCTGTGTAAATGATTTGTTTTCCATCTCCTGCTCCCAGCCTGGTAAACATCCTTGACACCGTGATCAGTTTATCTGGACAATTATCTGACTGCTGGGCCTTGATAAGGGTGATTAAACAATGACCTGAAAGACTGAGCCTTGATCAAGCCGAGTGAACAATGATTTGTGTACCAAGCCTTGACCAGATCACCATCTACAAACGTCATCTGGATATCAACTGCAAACACTGCCCTGATTGAACAATGAACTAACAGCCAAAAGACTGAGATGAAAAAGTATAAAAGGCTTGTAAGCTGCGGAGTAAAGCAGCAGCCTCCCCGGTCTTGTTTCTGGCTAGCTTGGGACTAGCCCAGGCTATTTGAATAAATCTGGGTTCCTCCTGCAGACAAAGGCTCCTGTGTCTCCTTTCACTACGTATGAAGGGTATGGAAGGCTTGGGCGGTTCCCCTGCCGCCGAGACCCGGTAAGTGGGTTAATCCGGTTCTCCAGAAGAACAGAAGCTCTTTAGGTAAAGGAGGGAAACTTTCAAGCAGTAGTACACGGGGGGGTCGCTGGTTTTACATATAGTGAACTTCTATAACAATGATTTTCATAGTATCTCTAACAAAAACTTCCAAACTGTATTCGATTACATCTCCAATCTAGTGGAGAAAAAGGTAAATGCAGGGTGCCAGTTTTCCATCTGTTTGGCAGGGAACTTCAACGCCAAACTACCAATTAAAAGCAACAGTTCCAACACATTGATTGATGTGGGAGGGGATACACGGGGTAAAGAGCTAGAGGCATCATTAGATCTTTCAGATATGCACAATGCTTTAGAGATAGGCGGTAGGGATAGTAGAAGTATCCCAACGCTCAGAGGCAGAAATTATGCAAAGATAATAGATTATATATTCAACTCCTGAATCCTTTGAAATAGTTTAAATTACACCTCTATTAAGGGGACCCAATTCAGCGATCACAATCCTATTGTAGTATAATTCAATATTTTACCCAGAGAATGCACTGTATTTGCATCAGGCTGTAGTCAAATATACCCATCCTCTAATAATATGAGAGTATGCTAGAAATTGGCTGATCCTAAACAATTCCTGGAAAAGGTAATCGTAGAGAACACTGCCCTCACAATGACCTCTTTAGAAGTGCACAAGGAACAGGGCAAGGTAGTTAGTGCCTTCGTAACCTGTGCGAGAAGATTAAAAAACTCTTAGCAAGCCTCTTAGGCCAATGGCACAAAGGCCCGGTGCTTTGATCACACATGCTCACTTAACTACAGATCACTAGGAGGCGCTAGGGGGCGCACAGCGGGATGGCTGGGTAAGACCGCAGCTCCGCCGGACGACCGACATCATACTGTATGGAACCCGGCTAAATGCGAACAAAACAGTCACCAAATGGCAAAATCCAGCATCGGAATGCAGCGGGCATCTTCTGGGCTATGAGACGGCAGGCTGAGTAAACACGGGCGTGAGAAATCGGAGTTACTCGTCGCCGATGCGGAGCAACGGACAAAATGGCGGCTACAGCACTACTCTGCGACCTTCCTCACAGAGCCTACCAGTAATGGAGAGAGGTGATCATATATCGAGCATACTGTGGTGATCGTGAGATCTGTGAGTGAATGCACTGCCCAGACAACTACAAGCAGGGACTCTAAAATAGTAACGAGCGTCACTGTCTCACTTCGCCACTCGGGGTCCGGTCGAGACAAGATGGCGGCGCCCAGCGTGAAAAGGCTCCACAGACATTCACGGAGTTAATATGAGCGGAGAGGATGCAGCGATACAGTATATAGCAACGGCGATGTCTATGAGGGTGAGGCTGGAGGCACCGAACAACGCTGCGTGAGCCGCTAGGAGAAATGGCGGGTTCGGCGCGTTTGTATGTGGCGCCAATCTCGCATGATTGCATGAACACGGCTGGGTCCATCACACTTTAGATCACCAATCGACTTTATAGCGCTACTACCACTACAGGAACGGCATCGCGCGGACCCCCGGCCGTGCATGTTTATGTTGGACATGGCTCATGTGTGACGCTTCTTGCCCGGCGCTCGCAACGGATGCGACGCATTAACTACACTTTGGGCGCGAGCTGAGTTCTCCTAGGTCCGACCTGTGTGTGACGATGTGCGTCTGACACTACCTTGCTATTACCGCAGCGGACCCATAGCACAAAAGTCCATTTCTGGGACGCATGATGCCCGTTGAATATACACCACGACGTGATACCTACGGTGTGGCGCCTCACTGATGCTGAACGCGTAGTCACAACTCTGTCCACACGAAGCCGCCACACTAGCGTTTTTTCCGGAGCCACACGGTTGCAGGCAAATACCCCAAACATCGCATGAAGGCGGCTTGAGGTCCGTGTAAGTGAGGGCCCACTGGAAGACAGAGTAACCACAGACCAGCGCCAACCGACCTTCTCTCTATGTGCTACAACGGCGACATCTACAAGACTAACAAGGTCCTCCCTGCAGACAGCCAAAACGCAATCCCACCCGCTAAGGAGGATGGTGAAGCCAGACAGGCAACAACAAAAGATCAGCTTCGAAGCTAAGAAGACCCCTAAAAAAAACTCTGAACAAATAGCGGAGGGTGGTGGATCGCCCGAGATGGCACCCAACAACAACACGGAGAAAATTCTCCAGGCCATCCAATCCAACCTGCAGGATATTAATGGTAAGCTGGATCACTTAACGTGTAGAATGGATGGAATGTCGGACAAAATCGAGAAACATGGTGAAAGACTGGAAACGGCTGAGACCAGAATTTCAGAAGTGGAGGACGAGGCAAGGGCCACCGCAACGAAATGCAATGGGATGGAGAGAGTCCTGGAGGTTATCCGTGCGAAGGAGGAGGAATTGGAAGCGCGTTCAAGACGCAATAATGTGCGCATTACGGGAATTCCCGAAACGACAAACACGGGGCGCATGGAACTGTATGTAGAACAACTGTGCACTGAACTGTTTGGGGCGGAGGCCCTGTCCTCCATCTTCATAGTTTTTTTTTTTTTTTATAGGTTAGGTGGTCATCATTGCGGTGTTGAATACAATTAAAAAGGGTCTTACATTGCCATTGAGCCCACATCCCGAAGGCCGGGCGGCGAATGACTTCAATATTATTGAATGCCTGTAATCACTTCGAAGAATATCTGCTTTTGCATTTCCCCCCCCCCTCATAAGAAACCCTCCCCCCCCCCCAACAATCCCTCGTAAAACAAACACTGCAGTCAATTTCACCAGCATATACATTCCCCTTCCCCTCCCAGGACTTTGCATCTTCTAAGAGTAGGCTATGATATTAGCACTCATCACTGCATGTGACTCTCACTCACAACCCCCCGTCCAACCCATGATACTGTCGCCATTTGGTCCATACTTTCCTAAACTTTTTCGGGCACCCCCTTGCTTTATACGTCACTCTTTCTGCTGCCATGTACAGGTCTAACCCTCTCCTCCATTCCTCCAATTCCGGCGATTCTGGCGCCCCCCAATACTTTGCAATGTCTCTTTTAGCCACTACTAGTGCCAGTACCAAGAAGATAATAAGCGGGCGCGGTAGATCAATGTCATTAGTCATGCCCAGTAGTGCTAGTTTAGGTTCACATTGAAGCGTAATCCCCAAGACCTCCCCCAGTTCGGAGAAGAGGTGTTTCCAATATGTCTGAATCTTGTCGCAGGACCATATAGTGTGAAAAAAATCCCCATCCTGTTGGCATCCTCGGAGGCATTGTGGGTTCTCTACCTTCCCCATTCTGTGTAATCGGAGTCTGTCATAGTACGCCCTGTGAAGCATTTTGAACTGAATGAGTCGCAGCCTGGATTTGATCGCTACCTCTCTTGGGTGCATGAGTACAATCTCCCAGTCCAGATCCTCCATGACCCCCAAGTCCCCTTCCCAGGTGTGCCTCAATTTCAACAGGTCTCCTAACATATTAGTCAGGGTCTTGTAGGTTAGGGAGACCGCTTTTCCCGGGATTTTCTCCTGAAGGAGTCGTCCCTCCAAAGGAGCATATTCCGGGATGTCAGTAAGTGTGACATTCTGTGCACACCACGCATGGCGAAGTTGGGTATATTTGAAGAGCTGGGAGTGATGTAGCCCAAATTCAGTTCTGAGTGTTTGGAACGATTTCAATTCCCCCTTGGCAATTACATCCCCTATTGTGGAGATGCCAATGTCATCCCACCCCCGGAAACCACAGAGTTTGCGGAGTTCCGTCAGCCATTGACAATGCCACAGAGGCGTCTGCCGAGTCGGCTTTTTGACCCAGCCCATTCGTCTCGAGGCCTTGTTCCAGGCACTAAGTGTGAGTGTAGTGGCAGGCAACAACTGTGTCCGCCCGGACCCTCCATAAATGTAGTATAACTGATTGTGGGGCGACAACTTCCATCTTTCCAGGGCATAAGTGGGGTGGTCCACCGGGGCATGTATCCAGTCATTTATCGGCGTCATATGTTTATTTATTTATTTATTTAGTTTCTTATATCGCGCCAGAATCGACCCCTATGGGGTATCTCCGCGCTTTGCATGCCAGGATGGAAAAGTTCGTACCTATGTTCTGCCCAATAGTATGCTTCTAAATTGGGCAGTGAAATCCCCCCCATTGTACTGATGTCGTTGGAGCGTAGCCAGCGCCACTCTAGGTTGTTTACCCAACCACAGGAAGGACCGTAGGTCAGAGTGGATCCTGGGAAGTACCGAGGCCAGAAGTAGATAGTACTCATTCTGGAGTGCATAAAGGAGTTTAGGTAGTAATATCATCTTGTACATCGCGGCGCGACACAGAAGAGTGAGCGGAAGCTGCCTCCATCTGTCCAGGTCTACCACCGCGTCCAACATTATCCGTTCCAAATTCATTCGGAACGACTGAGACTTGTCCAATGTAACGTAGATTCCAAGATATTGAAAGCCTTCAGTAGTCGTTAGTAACCTGTCGGGCAGCCTTGTCCATCTCTCCACCCCCCCCCCCCCGGGTCATAGATGATCGACTTGTGCCAATTAATGGTGTGTCCCACCCATCCGCCATAGGTCTCAAGCTCTCGGAATAATGCCGGGACTGTCGTCTCCGGGTTTGTAATATACATAAGGACATCGTCGGCATAGAGCGATATTTTCTCTTGCCCGAGGTCAGATGTCGTCTTGCGAAAGCCTGAGATGCTCTCATTTTGGCGTATCCTGGCTGCCAGTACCTCAATAGTGAGAGTGAAGAGGAGGGGGGACAGGGGGCATCCTTGGCGTGTCCCCCTTTATTCGGGAATTCCCCCGACATCTTTCCATTCACCCGCACTCTAGCCCGCGGGCCGTGTATAGGAGCTGTATCCATTTCTGAAATTTAGGTCCAAACCCAAACCTGCAGAGCACTGCACTGAGGAATGGCCAATGTACAGCGTTGAAGGCCTTTTCGGCATCCAGGGAGAGAAACCAATGTGGCTCATCTCGGCCCTTCACCTCCTGGAGCCAATTATGGGTGCGCCTCAAATTCAGCTTGGTTGCCCTGTCTGGCAAAAAAACAGATTGGTCCAGGTGGATAAGATTCACAATAACGGACCTCAGGCGTCGCGCTAGGATAGTTGCCAGTATTTTAACCTCCGTGTTAAGGAGGGATATGGGACGATAGGATGCATAGTCCTCCTTTGGTTTACCTTCCTTGTAGATCGGGACGATCGTGGCCAAGGATAGGTCTGGGGGTAGCTGGCCATCCCGGTACGCTCTAGTATATAGTCCCTTCAAATGCCTACTCAGTAAGTCCGCCGTACATTTAAAAAACTCGGCCGGAAACCCGTTCGGGCCCGGAGTTTTCCCGGGCTTCAGTTGAGCTATAGCGTCCGATATATCGTCCGCCGTGAGATCAGCTTCCAGGACCGTGAGGTCCTCTGACGACACCGTGGGCAAGTCCACCTGTTCCAAGTAAGGACCTGATTCCTCGCATGTTCCTAGATCTCTTGCCGTATAAAAAAGTTCATAGTGTGCGGCGAACGCGTCAGCAATTGTCGCATCCGAGTCCACTAGCACTCCCTCTGCAGTTCTGATGGTCTCAACCCACCTCGCCGCCTGTTCCCTGCGGCCAAGCCATGCTAGGAGCTTGCCTGATTTATCGCCCACGTCGTAGAGACGGTGAAGGGTGGACAGGGCCGGAGTCTTCGCCTCATTAGTGACGAGCTCTCTATAGTGTCTTTGGGCATCGAACAGTTTCATATGAATACCATCGTCCCCTCTGCTCTGGCTCTCCTCTTCCCACCTTAAAATGGCCTGTTCGATCTCATTGACTTCAGCCTGGAGCTTACGGCATTCCTCTCCCTTCCTGCTGCGCAGTCTGTCTCGCAGGACTGCCTTCATGGCTTCCCAGAAGGTAACTTCCGAGTCCACTGTTCCTTCATTTTCGGATATATAAATCTTAATGTCAGTCCTCAGGCCGCGCCGAATAGCTGCGTTTTGAAGGTCCCAGGTCGCAAGGCGCCAGGATGTTTCCAGGTAACTTCCGAGTCCACTGTTCCTTCATTTTCGGATATATAAATCTTAATGTCAGTCCTCAGGCCGCGCCGAATAGCTGCGCTTTGAAGGTCCCAGGTCGCAAGGCGCCAGGATGTTTCCGGAGAGCCCCGGACGCAGCCCACCTGTACCCATAGTGGCGAGTGATCCGATATCCCTCTAGCCTTATATTCCGCCACGTCTCTCACCTCTAGATATTGCCTGGACATGAAGACGTAGTCCAGTCTCGAGAAAACCTTGTGCGCCCCGGAGTAGTAGGAGTAGGCACTCCGCATGGGGTGTAGCCATCTCCAGATGTCAGTAAGACCCAGGGTGTCAAACTGGCTGGCCAAGGCTGTCCGCGTTCCTCCTCTATCTGCCCCCCCGAACGGTCTCGTCCCCGATCCATCACATCATTGAAATCACCCCCCACGATCTGGATAGTGTCTGCCGTGTCCATGAGAATGCTAGCCAGAGCCGTAAGTGTACGTGTCTGTAGTTTAGGTGGTGCGTATACTGAAAGTATTGTGTATGCAGACCTATTCCATATCCCTTGGACACCTACGTATGTCCCCTGTGGGTCCACCCAGGTGCGTGAAATTGGAGGACTTTTTGACAATGATCGCCACTCCCCTGGAGCCAGACGTATAGCCCGCGTGCGCCAACACCCTGAATCGACCCCTAGCTATGAAAGCGCACTTCGTGCCCTTAAGATGTGTTTCTTGGAGTAGGGTAACATCCGGATCTAGTCTCTTAATGTAGGAGTTCACCAACCCCCTCTTGACTTTGGAGCCCAGCCGGTTCACGTTCCATGTCAAAATACTAACTTCCCTCTTATGTATTGGCTGCATCGTTAGTGTACTCGCCATTCATGAGTATGCAACGTCAATGCAGTTAAAGGTCGTGTTGGCAGTGCAGTGTGGAACTTCAAGGGGTGTAGCTGGTTCTTTTTGACTGCATCCCGTACCCCCAAACTCCCCCTCCCCTCCCCCAGCCCAAATCAACATGGAAACCCCCTCTCCCCACCCCCTCCCCACCTCCCTCCCCATCCAGTCCTATCCCAACAGAAGGCAGAACTGTCCGTAGGAGAAGGTCTGTCGCCCTCCCACACATCCCTCCCTTAGACCTCTCCTATTACCCTCCCTCCACTACAGGAACAAAAGCGTGGTTAGGAACACAAACTAATAGAAAACAGTGAACTTAAATAATATAAGGGGCGTGTAAACTTGCGTGCTTCCCTTCACCGAGCTGCATACTCAATAGCCCGATCTGCTCCCGTTCAAGATCTGGAGTCCTGAGTCTCTGATTCGGGCGCACTGTGCTGTTCCGACATGTCCTGTTCCAACACCCGGATCTCATCCACCAGCGGGTGGACTGATTGACTCTCGTCTTCCCTTTCCTCACCTCCAGAGGCACGGCTGTCACGGTCATCGTCCTCATCCCCCTCCGATCGAGCATTCGTTCTTAAGCAGGTGAATCTCGAGCACGCGTCAGGCCCCGCTCTCGGGGAGGCCGATCGTCCTTTTCGTGGGCCTCTCGATCCACGTCCTCGATAAGGTGTTGCAGGGTTCTGTCTCTTTGCCCGTCTGGAATGCATCCTCCGTGTCTTTGGCAGTTCCCACATGGGCCCATTTTGTAGAGATCTGACCAGCTCCTCCCGTCCGGCGGCCTCCCTGCTGTTGAGGATTGGGCGTTCCTCTAGCCACTGCCAGGCATCCTCCGGATGAGTGAAGAAGAGCGATTGTTCCTTGTATAACACCTTGAGCTTGGCTGGGAAAAGCAGCATATAGGAAATCTTCAAGTCCCTGAGTTTCGCTTTCACAGCGTCAAAGGAGCGGCGTTGCTTCTGCACCTCCTGACTGTAATCCGGAAAAATCATGATTTGTGCGTTTTCTAGCCGGATCTCCCCCAGTTTCCTTGCCTCCCGGAGGATCAAATCTCTGTCTGCGAAATTAAGAAAGCGTGCAATGACCGGTCGCGGTCTCGCACCCTCCGGTGGTTTCGCCAGGAGGGCGCTGTGTGCTCTCTCGATAATGAAGCAGGGTGAAAATTGCACCGCCGGGAAGGTCTCTTTCAGCCAGGAGTAAAAGAAGGACACCATATCCGTCTTCTCAATTCCTTCCCTAAAACCGACGAAGCGAAGGTTGTTGCGTCTCGCTCGGTTCTCCGCGTCGTCAACCTTCCACAGGAGTTGGTGGTGTGACGCCTTGAGTTCCGCCATGTCTTTTCTTAGGGTCGTAATCGAGTCCTCCGCTTCACCCATCCGCGCCTCCACTGAAGTCACCCTGTCGGATAAGTTTCTGAAGTCCTGCCTCAGCAATGTGACTTCGGATCCCACTTCGCCGATCTTCACCTCCAGGGCGGCCCTTGATTCCTGGATATCGGCTCGGAGGCCTGAATGGCTCCCATGAGAAGATCGGTGTCCGAGCGCACGCCAGACATGTTCGAGGGAATGTCCACCATCTGTCGTGGCGCGGCAAAGTTGTCCATGGGTCCCTGTTTAGTCGGTTTGGGTGCAGTGTCCTTCTTCCCCATAACTGCACAACAGGTGGTACAGCCACTCGGGTTCAATCGATATTCACCTTGTGTCTCGCTCAGTAGGCGCGCTCCAACGGATCAGTATTCTCCTCAGTCGTATCTTCGGGGTCTCGGGGACCCGCCAACCGCCCACCGAAGCTTGCGCAAGTCGCCACCCGCTCCTCCTCTCTACGCTCCGGGCTGTTGCGGAGAACACCCGATCGGTTTGTTCGCCCCGGTGTCTCCTGTGGGGGACTCTCACAGCCGCTCCCCTTCCTATGCGTCCCGGCGCAGCTCGGACAGACCCCCGTCTTCTTGGCGACTCAGGGGTGGTGAGGGACGGGCCCCTGGGCGCACCCCTGGATTGGACCAGTCGTAGCTCAATGGACAGGTAGGCGCACCCGCACCCCACCTGGCGCACTGGGGGTCCGAGAGCCCCACTCCGGAGTTCCTGCTCCGCTTCGCCCTCCACTGGGTGGTGCCAGGCAGGTCCTCCCGTTCCCCTTACCTCTGTCAAGCGCCTCTCAGATGTTGCTCGCCCAAGACCTGCGCTTTGTCACCTTCCGTGGGGGAGAGGACGCTGCACTAAGATGCCCTCGCTGTCCGGGGTGCAAGCAGTGACCAGGGTCTCACACAGACGGGCCGGGGCCGCGCAGCCGGCACCCGGAGTGCACTTCACAGCGCCTGTGTATTGTACCGGTGTCTCGGTGTGTGTACTGCTCCGGCCAGAGGGCGGAGGGGGCACCCCCGGGCCAGGGTCTTTTGATCTTCAATTCGCGGCTCCGGCCGCCATATTGGTGTAACCCGCAACCCTTAGCCGGCATCCAGTGGCTCCCTCGGGGTCTCCTCTCAGGTCTCCCTCCCAGTACGGCCTCCGCCTCTCTCCTCTCGGCCTTCCCTCGTATGGCACCCCCAGGATGACACCTCGACCGTCTCCAGGGACCTCTCAGTGCCCCGCGGGCGCTCCCGCTGCCATCTTGGTTAAGGGGTCGAACAGTACCGGAGCTGCCGACTCCGCTGATCGGGGATGTACCGGCCCGACAAGTCACCAGATCGATGGCCCCGTACACCTACCCCCTGCAGGCGCTCACCGCCGGGCCTGGGAGTCGGGTTGCAGTTCTATTGGCGAAGTCCGTACGCCGCGGCCGCCATCTTGCCTCCGGCCGGGCATGCAGAGAGGGAACAAAAGTCAGTAAAGCGGACGTTTCACGGCAGCACACCGCTTGTCGCTCGCCTCCGCTATGCCCAGCCGTGTCTCCGGTTCGCCCCTGCGATTTTGGTGAGTTTTTGGATCGTATAGTGACGGATTACGAGGCAGCTCGTCGGGAGCTCCGGAGCCACACGTCTCAGCTCGCCATGGTGCTGGCCACGCCCCCTCCTCCATATTCATAGTTGAGAGAGCTCATAGGTCCCTAGCGCCACGTCCTCCACCGGGAGCCGCGCCAAGACCCATCGTGGTGCGGATATTAAATTATCGTGACAGGGACGCCATCCTCAGACTAGCACGGGAAAAGGGGCCCATCACCCATCAGGGTAACAAGCAAGAATTTTATCCGGATCACACAGTCGCAGTTCAGCAGGCGAGGAAGGAGTTTGCGTCTGTGAAAGCCAAGCTCAGGGAGCTCCATCTTGAATACTCTATGCTGTATCCGGCTCGGCTCCGTGTGAAATGGGAAGACAAAGCAATCATTTTAGCAAATCCTAAGGCAGCACAGGAGTTTATCAAAAAGGCAATAAAGCAGGCCAAGACCAAGGCTCGGGAAGAACAGCACGTGGAGTCAGACTGAGAGCCAACGATGGCGGACAAACGGATTCTGATGACCAGCGGTAAGATCTTCCCAGTCACTCTGAAAGGAGACTTCTTATTCTCTACTCCTGGTCTGGGGATGAGGGGGGACTTAGCTCCTGCTTGCCACGAGACATATTTTGCTGAACGGCAGTGGTGGAACTATTGACATTCAAAGGCAGTGAGCCATTACTTATGCAGTAGATACACTACCACAGACAATGAGGGACACGAATGCTTTATTGAACGTTGTTGCGCGCTTACGAACGTGTCTCAACACGCTCAGTTTTCACTGCAGGGGTCCCCCGGTGCCGTCATGAAAACTGCAGGTGAGCTGTAACGTGCGGTGACAGCAGAGGTCCCCTCACATATTAAATTAGACGCACGGATTTGTGAACTGTAGAGCTGTGCGACACACAATGGCACCAGTTGCCAATTTTTTAAAATTTTTTCTTTTATTCTCACTGTGTTGAGTTCTCAGCGGCCCTGACGGGCACTAACTATGTGCACTACACGGCCATATGAAGCCTCTGTGGTTGTTCGACAGGCAGGGTTATGGCCTTGGCAATGGCGGGGTACACATTGTGATGCCAATTGCACTGGTTGGAGTACGGGGTCAATACATCACATATGGGTGTCTGGCACACTATCTCACTTTCCCTCACTGCCGGTACTCCCACCTGATGAGTAGGTGCGATATTATATGGAAGGGGCCAGGTGCATGTTGCCAACAGCCATGAGACTTACACGGTTGACAATGGGACATACAGACACATCGCACATGTACACACCAAACGACATTAGGGTCGTCCACATCCATTTGGTTGGATGTTGAGTTGTGCCCCAAGCGGACCTCCACAAGGGTGTTCCACAAAGAGTTTTGTTTCAATGGGAAGAGCTACGGTTCTTTCTGGGTTAAAAGGGAGATGTTACAAGGGTAAATGGCTTCGGCAGGGTTGGGTTGCTGGAGTGGGTGGGGGTGGGAAGGACGGGAGTTTTGTTACTGTTATGAGACCAATTCATCTGAAATGTGCTGAATGTATGAATGTGGGGCAACTATGGGTTACTGAGTTACGTACTAACACACTACTTGCATGAAACACTGTTCGCACTTACGCTTGTGAAGACCTGCCACTTTTATTGTCTTTACCTTACCAAGATCTCAAATGACTGAGAAATCAGGTGAACCTCCTCACGTGGAAGATACGACAGATATTCGCTTACCTGAATAGGTGGGATATAGACGTGGCCTTGTTGCAGGAAACGCACATTGCACCTAACTCTCATCACTCCCTGGGTAGGCGCTGGGCTGAATCAACCTACACGTCCCATTATTCATCCTATTCTAGAGGGGTGATAACACTGATCCGAAAAGGAACAAACTTCATAAAACAGCAGGTGATACAGGACCCTAATGGCAGATACGTTATTGTAACTGGCATGTTGAGGGGACAAAGACTAACACTTCTTAATGTTTATGGTCCGAATGTGGATGCGCATGACTTTATCCAAGAGCTCTGGGCGAATTCAAGACACAAGCATCAGACATTCTAGACTGTTTTGTTGACACATACGGAGAACTGTATAAATCACGCCCCATTGCATCCGCCGAGGAGATTTTAAGCTATTTAGAGGACGTAGCAATAGCTTGGTTGTCGGACGGGCAGAGGGAATACCTGGCATCACCCATATCGGTGGAAGAGGTCACGGACGTGATTAAGTCATTACCAAATAACAAATCGCCTGGCCCTGACGGATTCACGAACGAATTCTATAAACAATATGTAGATATTTTGGCCCCCGGCTGGTGGCAATGTACGGCTCAGCCTTTGACCAGGAAGAACTACCTCCCACGCTAAGGGAAGCGGTAATAATCACGTTACTGAAACCGCACAAAGACCCAGACCTTTGCGACTCCTACAGACCTCTGTCGCTTATTAACGTTGATTCCAAGATACTAGCAAAAATTCTGGCGGTAAGGTTGACACCTCTGATGACCAACTTGGTACTCCCCGATCAGGCGGGTTTTATCCCCACACGCTCCACGGCGCACAACACCAGAACGCTCTTTGCCCAGTGGCGGTGATGCTAGATGCCGCCAATGCGTTTGACTCCATTGAGTGGAGGTATCCGATAACTATCCTTCATAGAATGGGTTTCCCCAAAAGATGCGTGCAATGGGTGTCGCCGATTTACACTAAACCACGCACCAGGGTCCGGGTGAACGGATACATATCAAACAGCTTTGCCATTGAACGGGGTACTAGGTAGGGATGCCCATTATCGCCCCTCCTATTTGCCCTAGCTCTGGAACCCCTGGCTTGCAGGATTAGACAAAAGTATAAATCATCTGCCCTGCAATTTCCTTCCAGACCGCTTCATATATCTTTGTATGCGGATGATATGCTGGTGTATGTACGTGAACCTGCTATCCACCTGAATCCACTTATGAGAGAATATGTAAAATTCGAGGGGCACTCTGGATTGGCCATAAACTGGTCCAAATCCTACATCATTCCTCTAACTGACATGGCCACTCCTCTGACTACGGATTACCCGTTAGAATGGCAGACAGATCCCATACGGTATTTGGGTGTGATGTTCCATAGGGATCCTGAAATAGTGATCAGAGCGAACTATGGGGTGACAATTTCCAAATTAGAGGACAAAGTGCGATGATGGCTTCACCTACCTCTGTCTCTGGCGGATCGCATCGCGATCGTCAAAATGAATATACTGCCCAAACTATTATACCTCTTTAATAATATTCCAATCACCCCCCCAGGAGAAGTATTCCGGCGCATTAAGTCGCTAGTGCTGCAACTCATTTGGGCAGGGAAACAGGAGCGTATAGAGCTTCAGACTTTAACTCTACCATATTGCAGGGGTGGATTCAGCGTACCTGATTTTCTCTTATATTATCTCTGCGCACAAGCTCAGTATGCTGTTTATTGGTATCACGAAGTGCCTTACATTACCCACACGGCAATAGAAGAAGGCGACGCAGATCCAATTCCTCTCACAGCCATTCTGACGCATAGGCGACAACCTCTTCAAGCCCAAGACATTAACCCGGTAGACACCACAATAAGGGCCTGGCATAAATTGGGGCAACTGACACATAAAACACCTATATATGCTTCAGCAATGCCTTTAGCACACCACCAAGCGTTGTCGGTCACGGGAGAAAAAGTAGGTATGTCATTACTGCAGCAGGTAGGCATAGAGCGATTGGGAGACCTATTTAACGAGAGTCACTTTATAGACATAGAAGAGTTAACTTACATACAAAACAAATCTCCAATGTTTTACTTCACGTATTACAGGCTGAAACGTGCTTTGAAGGAACATTACCCCACCTTTCCTGCGGAACCGAACAGTCTGGACACGCTACAGCTGATCATTACTTCGCAAAACACTACACATCTAGTTTCTAGGCTGTACACAACGGCACAGGCAGAACTGCCGTACACAACAGAGAAAGCCATGGCGAGATGGAACTCGGTGCTAGAGATTCCATTAACGGAGCAAGAATGGCAGCAGACTTGCGCTTTAATTCAAATCCTAACGCCAAATGGTAATCTTAGATTAATACATTACAAATTCCTTCATCATGCATATTATACGCCTGCACGTATGTGTAAATTTGGGTTACAAGTAGAAGACAGATGCAAACGATGTGGCAGTGAAGGGGTGGATTTTATGCATTTAGCCTGGTTCTGTTCTGGTATTCATGACTATTGGATAAAAGTACTCACCAAACTGTCTACCATGCTGCAGTCAGACATTGCATGCACAATACGGGTGGGATTGTTGGGCATAACACCGCAATTTGAAGCCACCAAACGCAAATTTTGTGTAGTGGCATTACTACTGGCCAAGAGACAAATTGCACAATGTTGGAATAGTACTAAAAAACCGACCACGACCAGATGGTTACGAGACATGGCTAGCTGTAGAGATAGACTCCTAACATACGAAGAGGAACTTCCTGCGAAATCCAGACCCAAGGATTTCTGGTGTTACTTAACAGACTATTTAAACACCTTAGTGGTTGGGTCAAACGAATGTCCTGTAGAGGAGGCCCAACACCAGTAAGACAAAATTACTAGGTATTGTACGACTCATGACTCCAGCGCCACAGTTCTTATCTGTATGATTCAAAATGCACTGATTTAGTTGACAGAGTATAATGGTCTCAGTTAAATAGTTACATATGTTTGTTTTATGTTCACTTCTGTGCACTGTCGAAACCTAAAAACAAGACACAATTGAATGTTTCACGCTGCCGGACCACATGTTGTCGGCTAATGGGCTGTGTAATAACGCCACGATACTATGATATAATTGTTGTTGCAGCCGGCCCCAGGGTTGTAGGCTCCTGGCAGTGTAATTGTCATTTGCGATAATAAAGGTCTTGGGGAAAGAAAAAAAAAAAAAAAAAAAAAAAAACACTACCGATCACTATGTAGAGCTCTGTGTAGGAACCCTAGAGATCACGAAGAGGTAACCCGTATGAGGAGAAACTATAACTAGCCAGGGCTGTATAAAACTTTGCAAATAAAATAAGTTTGAGGGATGGGATATATTAGACTTTACCACACCAGGGAACATATCTACATATACACAAAAGTCCGATACTTTACAGGAGGAACTAGCCCTACTTAGAACACAATTCGCTTACCATCTACTTCTCCATCATGCACTGTAACTATTACCCACCCCACCAAGATAACATTCAGAGTTTGATCCACTAGAAGCAACGCTTACCTGATTCGAAATACCCACAAAAAAAATAGGACGTTAATCTACAAAAGTTTGGAGAAAAATACATCTGACATTTCAGGCCCAGAGGGCTTCATAGGAGGTAGAGCTTGAGAGTGGCAATCTACCTCAATGGCACCTAGACAAACAGAAGTATTGTTTACTTCAAACTTATTTACTTTCTATTGCTTTAGGATTCCTTTTCTATAAAACTGTGAAATCTCTAAATGCTGGATAAAACCACACTATACAAACTAATCGAAAAATATGGCTCATTACTGACCTTTGTCTTTCCCAATAATCTGGTCCTGAACTGCCACATAATACGTACTTTCTGAAGTAAAAAGATGATGAGCTCTTACAAATACTGTGCCAAGCCACTGTCACACCCAAGCTGTTGGCCCAACAATTTACAATGAATCGGTCCAGTGGCTGGCTCTTCCATTTAATCACTGTTACCGATCAGCAGTCTCCAATAAAAAGAGTAGTAAGAATGATTCCAATAAGTGAAGAAATCATCAACCTAAGGTCTATAAAGGTAAATTGCTCCTTTGCTGGTTGTATGTTCATGGAAACAGACCCCCGTGTGCAGGGGCCGAAACTTTACTTTTCACTGTAACATGAGTATGCAGCAAACAACCAATGCAGCGAACACAAACTACATCTGCGGCAGAAACGGCCCTCTGCGCAGTCATAAAAAGTTTGCTCGTTATCACCACTTGCTCCCCACAACTCTCCAGAAACTATCGCGTCAGAGGCAGGCCCACAGATGCCAGTGGTAGGGTCCCGGGATGAACAACAATCGGTACCTGGAAGTTTCCCCGCCAAGCGATTGCCGCGCCCCGACCCCGGAGCAGCTGCAGCAGGAGGTGGGTGCGGAGGATCCTGCAGCTGCCGGACATGCCCAGGAGCAGGGGACTACTCCTCTGCGTCGGCAGGAAGTGGAGGGAAGGGAGCTCAGGCGGTTCCGCCTCCTCTCGCTGCCCACTGTAGGCAGAAGGACTCGCACAGCAGAACCCGCCGGGGTCAGGACCAGGCTTGTTTCTCTCAAGGTTGCTGCACTTGCTTTCCCCACACGAAGGGCATCGGAGGAGAGGTGGTGCCAGGCCCTGCAGTCGTCCAAGGGGTGGGGGGGGGGGGTAGCTGAGGGGTGTGCTACGGCCTCTCCCAGCGTGGCCATCTTGGGCTGGGACGCCCAGACGTTTCTCTTAGTGTACCGGTCAGTTAACAGAGAATGTTTCCACACGAGAGTACTGTTTGACAAGTTTCTTGCCATGCGCTTCATTTTGTGAGCAAAGGAGATCTGGATGTTAGTTTATCCTTTACAAATAAGTTGGTTAAGTTGTCATTTTTAATTAAGGAAAATGGAAATAGCCTGGCTGTGTAACCGCACTTGTTAACCCGAAACAAGGTAATTCCTTGAAACTGTTGGGCAATGTTTTTTTTTAAAGTTGCCCAACAGTTTCAAGGAATTGCCTTGTATCGGGTTACCAAGACATATCTTTTCTCTTTTTCTGCCGTCCCACTTTGGCGGCCTCGCCTGCTTTCCTTCTGCAGTAAAAGGTTTCTTATCTTTATGGGGCCATGTGTTTGGCCCCACAAAGATGAGAAACCTTTTACGCCAAAAGGAAGGCAGACGAGCCCGTCCAAGTGGGCCGTCTCAAAAAGAGAAAAGTCTACGTCACAGAATGCTCTTTCCCAATGGCTGCCCGCCGTTTAGCATAAGCGGTGACACCGGCCAATGGGAAAGAGGTGCGGGGCTTAAAGCCCGTAACTGAAAGCTACCTAAAAACATAAAATCTCGCCAGCGAGACTACGCATGTGGGCAGCCCACGCAGGTGAGACCTAAAAACGTGGTCTCTCATAGAAGAAACAAGGTGATCTCATAGCAGTGGAGGGTTCTATCTGACATGGCCCACACTAATGATAGTATTTCATTTTGGAAAGCGGTGGCAAGTATTCATGCTTTTGATCAGCCGACGACCACCATCAGCTGTCACAGAGAGTGACGTGTGGGTGGATGACTTCACGAAAATATATTCAGATAACTATATGAAATCCTTTTTTCCATCAGACCAACCCCCCATTTAATTAAAAAAATGTAATTTTACTATTGATGGAATAACCACAGTAATCGCACCGAGCGCCGACTGCAAATCACCGGTGCATGACGGAGTCCCAATCGATTTAATAAAATGGAACTCGTCACTATGAGCGCCTCTGATGACAAACATTTTAAGTGACATGACATCTTCCACCATATCAAGCTCTTGGGTGGACTCCACCATAGTTCCTATTTTTAAATGAGCATTTCAATTCAAAAAGTCTTGAGTTTACGCTAGTTTAATCTATTGGCATTGTAAATGACAATGCCTTTTATTCATGTTTAAGTTTTTAAAACAAATAAAAGTTGTACATGTAAGAATATGGGGAACATATGAGGGTAATATGTATACACATATCAATAGATATGCATATGCAAATATGCTATTGATTACCATTTGGAGTGTGGGGAGGAGCCTTGAATCCCTCAAGGAAAGATCTTGAATGGGTTTGGATGCCCTTCACTTTCCTCAATAATGGGCACCTAGCCGCCCTAGGGTAGTAGTGCGCTATATAAATAAAGCAATTAATAGTATATTGCCATCTATACATAAACAGCCAAGCATTTAGCGGGGGTGATGTGGGAAGAATTAACAAAAGGAGGTGATTAAAAAAAGCATAAGTGAAGCAAACATCATGGCGAGGAAAGGAAAGCAAATACCTGGGGTCGTGCAAGCACAAAAATATTGGAGAAAAAAAGAGCAAATCTGCAGTTTGGCAGAGAAAGGAAACACAGACATCAAACTTTAACTTGGGGACTCAACGCAAAGACAACATATCAGAAGGTCCTGGATACGTGACAGCAAGTACAAGGACTGCCCAACTCGTTTTGAAAGCCCTGGCTTAAATGTGTATGTATTCTTAGAAGCACAAGACACAGAGTTTAGAAGGTAGCTTTTGACAGTGGTGCCTAACTACTCTTGCTTTTAGCCTCTCCTCACACAAGTATATGGACGTAAAGAAGCTGAGGCCTGATATGCAGACATGGTGGCCAAACGGTCCAACCTTTGCTTGGGATTCATGGATTTGTCCATGGCCTTCGATGGTGTAAATCGAAACAAGCTTTGGCAGCATCTCCTTGGTATCGGAATAGAACGGGCCCCTGTCCACATACTTGCCGCGCTTCATGCTAATACCTCCACCAGGGTACGTTATGGACAAAAAGGAGAATTGTCAGACACTATCAAGACACATGGTGGAGTGCAGCAAGGCTGTGTACTATTTATTCTTTATATAAACGATCTGAGCACTAAGTTGGTAGCTAGTACCCTAGACGGCCCAAAGGTAAATGGTATACCACTCCCTGCACTTCAGTATGCAGATGATGTGGTTTTAATGGCCCGTACCCCAATAACAGTAAGAACTTTAGTCAACACTTTAGTTGAGTTCAAATTTGGACCTCCTAACGAACTTTGGTAAATCTTATATAATGGCTTGTGGGACTAAAAGATGCACCGTCTGTCAAAATGTTCTGGTGAGCACAAAAACTCTCGTACCTGGTGGTAACTTTTAGTAAAATGGGATCCTGGGCAGGACACATCAAGCAAAGTAGGGCGAAATAAGCTAGATCTTCGGGTTCACTCCTTAGCCTACCACGGCCACCCAGGGGTTGGCCTCTGGCCGTGGTACTATAAATTTACACTGCACAATGCTCCCCCACAGCTTCCAGTGGGGCTGGTGTCAAGCTGATTGTTCACTAATACAGAGGAACTGCAACCAGGACGAGCCAGGCAGGAGTCCAGCTCCCAGGCTCCACAGAGGGAGGCCGCGTTAGGCCATGTCCCTTCCTGCTGTGCCTGGAGGAGCATATCTGCAGCCCACCAACCCTGCTGAGAGGGACCCCAGCCAGGACGAGCCGGGCGGGAATCCAGCCCCCAGGCTACACGAGAGAGGTCGTGTTAGGCTACGTCACTTCCCGCAAAAGCTGGGGCTAAGGGCAGGCCCTCTCCCTTGCGTCTGGATTCCTGGAGTTCCTTGCAGGCTCACCGTTGCCACATGAGGTACTGTGTCATTTTATTTTTTCCCCTCATCTGCCGATCCAGGCCCAGGTTCGGGTCTGCATCAAAATTCAACTTGTGCATAACTAGCTTGGGACTGCCTCTTGGTTCGTCATCTTGCCCACTGACACGGACCAACTGTTATCGCTCGAGTTATTAGGTCCCTCTCTGGCTAATCTAGCCATCTCCCCATAGCAGCTCCCCCAGTATCCTCTACCTGCTGTTGGGGTAGACTAAACTTGGCATTTTTCGTCGACGTATTCTTCCTTGTTTTTCTTTTATCACCAATACACTTTGTGGGCTGAGTCAAAGTCTCCTGGCTGTACAGATTTTTAGGTCTCGCCTGGCGTTAGCATCGCGCATGTGCTACTCTCGCCATGCAAGGGCTTTTGGAATAGACACGGATTCCAAAGCGCGCACACGAGCGGACAGAAGATGTGCACGCGGGGATTGGATGTTTTACTGTGGGCGTGACACACTGGAGACTTTTTTTTCTTCATTCGGCAAACTGTATTTTTCAATATTTAATGCTTTTAGTAAGCTGCGTAGCATGCTTTAATAAGCAGGGCGGCATGCTGCGCTGCTTACTAAAAGCATCAAATATTGAAAAAAGAGAGTCAGCAATCTTTGATTGTCCTCATTGACATTACTGTACATAACTATTGCTGTGCGAACGTAGGAGTCTACATTTCTTGTCTGTTCTCGGTTTCCATGACCTTCCGCACACCCGACTTGTGCATGCCACGATTCTGACTATAGTCAACTGTGTTCTTTCAAGCGCTGACAGAAGTCACCATGGGTGCCATTCTGCACGCCGAAGCCCGTTTACTCTTCCCTGTTGCAAAAGGACTTGCTTAGAATTCACTAGATTATTAGGGGGTCAGCATGGTGCCAGAGGACACCCTGAGACGCAACCACCTCGGGACTAAGTCCTATTCCAGCATCACCGGCCAGGTTTCTTCCACCTTGTGGGGCTGTTTTGTCTCGGCCAGGGTGGCTTATGGGCTTACCTCGGCCACTAAGGGTTTAGTGCACTCAGGGACACCGAGGGGGGGTCGTGCCAAAGTGCCAGGCATTTATGACAGCAGCGTGGGGCGTCCTGTGCGAAGGAAAGCAACCCACCAGAGGCGAGCAGCGCCAAGGGGACCAGCAACACTAGCACTGGGGGAAAAGCAGCTGAACTTGGGTTCAAGGTTATGGCCCTACGGGTTCACCCTCACCTGTTTCACAATCGGTAAAATGTTTTTTTTTGTCTGGACTGCGCCCTCAGTGAAGCAGTCCATGGTATTGCTCTAACACCCTAAATTACAATGTTTCCCCCGTGTTTTACCGGTTGGTAAATTTAAAACTGTCCCATAACTATCCTGGGATGGGAATGAGAATATTAAATAATCTTTGCCCCATTTGCAACAACTATGCTGCCCTGTGAGCGCAGCTGAAGGCAGTAAACTCAATACATTGTCTGGAGACTACAGAGTATGGTTACAGGGTTACAAGAAAAAACAAACTGTGATGTGATGCTAACTTACAAGGTGCAATACGGTTCTGGAGTGATTTTGTGTGCACAGAATGACTTAATTGACAGTACCTTGCAACATAGAAGAGGTATGATGGTGTGAACTGATGTTCTGAGTTTGGTATTTTGGGGCGTTATAACACCTGGTGCTGCACTCTCTCTGCTCTGGGACATACGCAGAAGGACCTGGACTGTCCAGATGAATACGGGACATCTTGTCACCCTATCACACAACGATGTGATCATGCCTCTCACCCAATGTTCGCCTACATCAATTTTGTACCAAGGCTGTCGTGGGCTCTAATTAGGAGCACTCGAGTGCGCAAGTCTTTGTTTTGTATTCTGGGACTTCACTTGTGGCCCTGTTCATGTTGTAAAATCAAGACTGCAAGTCTTAGAATGCAAGCGAAACAAGCATTGGCATAGCCAATAGGTCTCGCCTTTGGGACCTTATAAGTATTTAGTTATGCAGCACAATATTCTTGGTGCAACAACATTAACTGTTGCATGGTTAAACACATAAGGTCCCAAAGGCGTGACCTATTGGCTATTGCAATGCTTGTTTATTGGGTTAGACACTATTGCTACCTTGTTTTGGATTTCTGTTGTTTTTAATCCACCACCTTGGGCTCTGCCCTCTGAGGGATGGGGAAGAGAATAGCTGCGGAGGGTACTAGAGAAGGGCAAGCTGGGAGGGGAAAAAGGTCAGGAAATCATTCAGGCAGCATTAGCGTCCTAGATCACATTGACAGTCCATTAAGTGAATGCAAAGGCATCCTAGACGTTGAGCCAGCCACCTGTCTATGCACTTCTGCTGGCCAATCCTCCACCTGTGCCACCAGCGCCAGCAGCTTACCAGCCTTGGTTAAGAGATCACTCTCCAGGGGGCCCATCTTAAGTAACCAGGGGGCCATTTCTCACAATATGAGGGTCCACTTTTCTCCCCCAATCCCCCCTGCAGTCCAACAACTCAGCCAAAACCCGCCATTCTATGTGGCAACAGGTTACCCCCTTCTGGACCTGTCCGATGATCCCTGGGATGATACTATCCCTCAGTCTCCTGAGTTTCTTGGAGAAATTACACCCGTACCAAATATAGATCCTCAGAATCTGAGTACTCACCAGCTCATTATTGATCTCAGGGCTGAGGTAGGGATCAATGATTGATGGTCTCACTACACTAGTCAAACAACTACTGCTGAATGGCTCACGACTTCCAATGCCTACCAAACCCACCCTGGGAGCAGACACCCAACACACTCGTGATCACCCCATGCCACATCGACCAACTACACACCAATGGGACCCCCCCTCACTATGGGTATCCCCCAGTTACACCCGATCACCATCCCACTCACCCAAGCACAACCCGAACCCATTGTCAATCGAGGCAATTATCCTCCTAAATCAATGGATGGGTATGGCCCCCTCAATCACCTTGGGTCCAGTAATCCTAGCCCGCACCAGGGGCCAACACTGTTAAATTATGGCAGGACTCAGTCAACACTACAAGTCCCCCCCAATCCTGCCACCTGCCCAGAAAATCTTTATGGTTAACGTCCCCAAACTCAGTAGAAGAATGGGGTTTGAGGGGGGAAGACTCGTGATCAACAAAGTGATTTATTGGATACTTCACGTCAGGGGATGCCGTTCTGTGATGACATCATGAGGGCCTAAAAGATGTACCCTCTGCCCAACATCTCGAATGTATAGAACTTACATTCAAAGGGATATATCTGGGCGAAAATCTTCTTGCCCTTGAATACTGATCTTTCTTCCCCCGACGCCTCCTTAATCCAGTTTAAATGTTTTATATCCCACTAACAGAGCAAGCCCATCCCACCTCTACCCCTGGGCAGAACACTTAGAGGTTCCCAGTTAATAGAGTCTAATGTTGGACTCTCGAGGGAAACACCCCAGGATTCCAGGCACCGCCCCACACCCTCCAATCTCGCAGACAACTGCCGAGGACTCACAGGAGTCGCTATACACAAGGGAGGATGGACTTCTACTAGAAGCAGATGTGAGTTGCGCTTCGATGAATCTCAGAGGGTCGATGTTTCCAGCATGAACCGCAACTCCCAAGCACCAACCCAGGCTCCCGGTAACCATTGCCCTTTCAACCCAAATGTTGCATTGTCCCTTAGGCTTGAATCCCACCGACAACTTAGGGCAATATCCTGTAATGTGGCTGGGCTAAACAGCAAAATGTCACTCCCTCACTGGAATACCCTAATCAAGGGATTTGACAGTTGCATTTTTCAGGAGACCTGGAGTCTGGTTCCCCTATTCAAATCTGGATATGTATGCTATTGTTCACCTGCAACCACAATAGGGAGAGGGCGCACGGCAGGGGGGCTGTTAACCTTGGTGGGAATTGCTTTGGGATGCCAGATTATCCTATCATCCATGCCCTAGCCCAGATATTCTGGGGATCTGCATTAAGGGACCCACGGGGGGAGATCTTACTGATTTGTTCACTGTCTATGTGAGGGTGACCAAAGGGAGTTGACCATCGCCCATCCTCACCCAACTGGAAGAGTGCTTAGCTAGATGTCCAACCCACTCGAGCATAATAGTGGTAGGAGACCTCAACAGCACCTCTGACCCTCTCGACAAAGAAGACCTAACCACTTCCAAGGATGTTGACCATAAATGGGCTGTACACTCCTTAGACCTCCTTCCAGTCAAAAAATGGACAGATGGCGCTCCAAGCCAATGCCCTTAATTTCGAGTATGGTCTGAGGGCTGTAAATGGAAGAACTCCTTCGGACAGGCAGGGTGCGAATACGTACAATAGAGTTAGTTGCCCATCCCGCATCAACTTTATCCTCCTCCTTGATGTAAGGCTTTGGAGAGATCTGGTCAATATGAATGTGGGTGCTACAACAGACCGCGGCCACAATCCCCTCTGCTTCAGTATGAAGCCCCTATGGGAAGCCCCTCCTACTCTAAGAGCAGCATACCCTCAAATTACACCAAGAAGATCTATCCCTCCAACGAAGGAGATCTCTCAATTGGCGAAAGGTGGTTCTGCAAGACCATAAGATCAAAGGCACACAGCATGATCTGATAGTAGGCACCTTAGCTTCAGTCCATGGCCAAAAGTAACACAGGCGAGGCTGATGTAGTAACGGTCAATTCTCGAACTTTTAACCTATTTTGTAGCTCAGAGGTCAGATCGGAAGCCTAATATCTAATCAGGAGGAGCGTACTTGTGGTATACAAAAGGACTGCAGACGCAAGCGTTCGATCTTAGCCTCAGCCATCAAACCTAAAAATTGCTCCCTAATTTAAGCTTCTGGGAAGAGCTACAAGGCATCTCTGGGTTCTGCAAAAACGGCGTGGGAGGAATCTTGTTGGCAGCAACCCTGGGTCCTGGAAGGGCGCAGAGGTTGTCCCTATCTATAAAAAAAAAAGCTGGAGATGAACCATCATATTATAGGCCCATTAGCCTGATCGACGCCCTCCAAAAGATCTTCTGTACAGCCCTCTTGCAGGATACCCAGCTGTGGGCAGATGATAATGCAATCTTATCCCAATATCAGGCTGGCTTTAGAGGGAAGACAGGGACCATCAACCAGGCATTCCACCTTCTACTCCCCCATTGGATGGTGGTAGTGATTGGCAAGGGCAGTCTTTTCCTAGCTTTTATCGAGTCAAAGACTGCCTTTGATTTGGTCCCCAGGCACAAACTTTGGCTCACACTTAAAGATATGGGCATACTGTTACCCATTCTTTACCTGGTAGTTCAGTTCAGCTGTACAAAGGGAATTATGCACAGATCAGATGGGGGGGCACAGGGCCAACTGACCGAGTGCATCCCAGTCAGCCGGGGTGTTCGACAAGGCTGTGTACTGGCTCCCACCCTATTCTCCCTGTACATAAACTGAGTGGTCAGCTTTCTGCAACAAGAACCAGCCGATGCACCAACCTTTGGATAAGGTACCAGCTTCTCCTGTTTGCAAATGACACCCTGCTGGTTTCGAAGACCCCAGCAGGGTTGCAGCTCCTACTCAAAAGATTCCACTTCTTCTGCGACACTAAGGGTCTGGTTATTAACACCTCAAAACCCAAATGTATGTCCTTTAACCCCCACAAGTCTTATAAAGGCAGCCCATCACTAAGAGGACCCCCTTGACAAGAGTTGGCACATTTGACTATCTTGGTGTCCAACTTTCAGGCAAAATGTTGTGGAAGCCTCACCTAACTAAGATGCTATTGGGTCACAAGCCAGTAACAGGGACCCTAGCAAAGGAACATCGCTCTTCACACAGCAGACCCGTAGCTCCAGCTCTATGATTTAAAAGCAGTCAGCACAGCTGTGTATGGATCTGAGCTGTGTAGATTCCAAAAGATTCCCAAACTCTGCAGATCAGAGCACAAATTCCTAATGGGCCTTGTGATGCTGCCCCAAAGCACCCCACTTACCCCCTTAATGCTGGATATGGGCAGGCGCTCCATCGGTGATATAGTGAGGTTCCACCCGTTGCTTTTCTGGGCTTGCATCAGGCGGACTCCGGAGCTCTTACCCTATGCGGAAGCCTTACCTGAGGTTATCCGGTTAGACACTAGCAATAAGGTTTCAAAAGGCAAAAAAACTGACAGTGGAGCCTCCTAGCTAACAGCACCTTACCCGATTTTCAAACTCTTTTATTGATGTCCCCGCTAAATTGGGTGGGAGCTGTGTGCACACTTAGGTACCCACAGTCATGGTACTAGTTCCCAGCCGGGACTTGACAATTTCCAGAAAAAGCAAAGGTGTACCACCCGAGAAAACTTTATCAACACAGACAAATTAATTGTCCATATCCAAACAACAGAGAAGTCTTCAGTCTTTTCTTTATTTTTTTATCATTTCCATTCTGGATAGAACACAGCGTCCAACACAACAAACAGCCGACGCGTTTCGTCCCTATACAGGACTTCTTCAGGGCTGTCAAGAATAAACACATAAATATACAAATATAAGAACAAACTTTACAACAAATATATGCCTATACATCACAACAGAGACAGACTCACAACATATTAAAAACATTGTAACATTTCTTTATTATGCAAGGGTCAATGATATGTCAGTCCTCAATGTTCTTGGCCACAATGAGGGATTAAAAAACACTTCTTTATTGCACAGGATCAAAGATACGTCAGTCCTCAGTACTCAAGGACAAAAAGCAGGATTGAAATAGTCCCAGCCGGGACTAAGCTTACCCTAGGAGACCCTCATATTGACATGTCTCCTTTAATTAACACTTCATTTAAGATACAATTCAAAGTCCACTGCCGAAGGGTCCAACGGAAAAGAGAATAACTAAATGAAAACCCCCTTGGAATCCCCGAGGAAAAAGAGGGGGGGGGGGGCCCTAAGATAATGATCCAAAGAGTGATTGACGAGAATTCAGAGTACAGTAATTCTGGTGGCTTGCTCTTGCAGTAATTATAGCTCCTATGGTGAGGCTTAATTTATATGATTGAGCTGTGGGCTTTGTCTATCTCTTTCTCTTCAATCACTCCTTCGATCATTATCTTAGGTCTTCTACTTTCTGATATCATACAATGTGACTAGGAGAATACTTCTGATACTTAAATTATTGCTGTTCTGCCGCCCTTCTAACCTTCACTGGTGTCAGCTTACTTCCTTTCACCCACTTCCCCTTTCCCCCCCACCCTCTTTTTCCTCGGGGATCCCTGGGGGGTTTTCATTTAGTTATTCTCTTTTTCTTTGGACCCTTTGGCATTGGACTTTGAATTGTCTCTTAAATGAAGTGTTAATTAAAGGAGACAAGTCAATATTAGGGTCTCCTAGGGTAAACTTAGTCCCGGCTGGGACTATTTCAATCCTGCTTTGTGTCCACGAGTATTGAGGACTGATGTACCTTTGATCCTGTGCTATAAAGAAGTGTTTTTTAATTCCTTATTGTGGCCAAGAACATCGAGGGCTGACGTATCATTGACCCTTGCACAATAAGGAAGTGTTACAATGTTTTTAATATGTTGTGAGTCTGTGTCTGGTGTGATGTATAGGCATATATTTGTTGTAAAGTTTGTTCTTATATTTGTATATTTATGTGTTTGTACTTGACAGCCCTGAAGAAGTCCTGTATAGGGACGAAACGCGTCAGCTGTTCGTTGTGTTGAACGCTATGTTCTATCCAGAATGGAAATGATAAAAAAAAAAAAAAGACTGAAGACTTCTCTGTTGTTTGGATATGGACAACTAATTTGTCTGTGTTGATAACGTTTTCTCGGGTGGTGCACCTTTGCTTTTTCTGATAAACTAGCAATAAGGTTGATGGATCAGAAACGCCAGGAAACTGATGTCTGAACCCGGGCCTCAAGACCTAAGGGACAAACAAGATCCTCCACGAAAAGAAGTGCTTAAATGAGACTATTGGGAATGGGTGGGGCAGCAAGAATCCAGCAAGGCCAACTGGGGAAAACTTGCAATAGAATTTTACCTACACAAACAGACTAGGATTTCTGGAGCCCTACCTAGACATAATTCAGGTCCCTCGGGATAGGGTGTTATACATCCATTTTAGGTTTGCCAAACTCACTGCTTGCGAGGTAACAACAAACTGGCACCCATGCGACCCAACCGCAAAGCAATTGCCCAAGCTGCAAGGCCCTAGTGGAGTCTGTTGCTCATGATATGTTTGTTTGCCAGGCTTGTGCTGAACCCAGGTCCAAATGGCTAAAACCGATATACCGGCAACTGGGCACATGAAACCATCGGTATGATTTGCACATTTTTAAATCGGACCCTAGACCAGTCTTTGCCTAGGGAGTGGCCAAGTTCTCAAGCCATGCATTGATTATCAGGAGGAAGGCTCAGATAGGAGTGACAAAGTAACTAGCAGGATAACTTCTAAACCCAGTTGCCCAAGGGTTTGTAGGGTGGCAATCCATGCTTCCTGCAGTTGTTACG
Source organism: Lissotriton helveticus (assembly GCF_964261635.1). Lineage (NCBI taxonomy): Eukaryota > Metazoa > Chordata > Amphibia > Caudata > Salamandridae > Lissotriton > Lissotriton helveticus. Next base: position 435,684,231 of record NC_136068.1, read on the forward strand.
CACATGCACTTTATTGTGCATAATCACTCTGCAACCCTGCTCTGAGAGGGCTGAAAAGGCAACCAAAACGACTGCTGGGTATTGGGTATTAGGTTGAACCAAGAAGGTTACTAGTGTGACAATACTGTGACGTCCTTCCTTCCCCTCTTACACAGTTTTAAGCAAGTTTTAATGTTGTACCAATTGTCTCTTAACACTGATCTGTTGAATTGTATATTGCTCCCTCTCTGTAGCCGTGAATCATAATATTTTGTATGTATGTTACTGTAACAGCTGCTGTATGAATTGTCTGCTTTTATACCTTCTCTTGTATTATAATTGGAGCATTTATTGCTTTTATGACACGAGTTGTCGAAATAAAGCTTGTACAACAATACAGAAGGAGGAAAATACCTTTTGTAAGAGACTGCCGGCCATACCATGATCCTCTTCAAATCTCATCTGCCACAGTGAACTTGGGCTTTCCTACTTGAGCGACCTCATACGAGCCAAACCACCTTTGTTGTGGCTTTCTATCTGGCAGAATGAGGACGCTCCATTAACTAGGGCCATGATCAGCGATTGCCTGAAATGCGACAAAGGCATGTCAATCCTATGTGAAAGGTTCCCTCAATGAGATTGGTTTTTCCACACGCTTTTTCCGACCCCACTTCATGCGCATCCATTAGTAAAGGGAATGTTAATAATGCTATTAGCACAATTACATAACAAGAGGGTTGAGGAGGACTCGCGGAAAGTAATGAATGAGAAATATTTCTCCTGGAACTCAGAGGTTATTCCAGTTAGTTACATACACAACCCCATGAAGATCTGGGAGCGTTCCCTATTTTAGGTTTAGGGCAGACACAGTAAATTTACTACTTACTCTCTTTCCAAAACAGGATATCCGCCCAATCTAGATGCAATAGCATGCCTGTGTAGGGACTGTGCCACCCAGTCCATGATACATTTCCTTTTCTTTTGTAAATTTGCATGTTATATACTAAAAGATATTTGGCCCCACTAATGAGAGCAAGAAATATAAGACGTAGTGCCCAAGCCATTCTCGTATTACAAGGTCTCTCAGATAATGAAATATGCGCTGCTTTAATTTGCTTTCTTTGCACTGCTGCCCGATCCCACAGAACCATAAATTATATTCAAAAGATAGGAGTTTGTGACTACTGGTAGGGACTACCATTAAAAAAGGTAATTTTATAATACTTATAAAAGGATGAATAGCTCTTAATTATTATCGTTTACATCGATGGTTGCACCATCAGATTACTAGGTATGAAAAGTCAAGAATAACCAAGAATAGCAACAGATCACCCATCCATTGACAGGGTGGGCCAGAAAGTAGGCCTGACTAATGGAACCATACTGCTTGTGTTACAATACTCTAACTAACTCCGATTAGCCACAGGTGAGGGCATTGAGACACATCATTTTGTCTTTTAAGTAACAAATTTTTACTGCAAGATAACTATGTTTTAATGTTACTTTTATGGTTTCTATGTAATACCGAATAAAGATATTTTGATTTGTCCTACTTGCTTGCTTCCATGTCAGATTTCTATGCAGTTCTTTTGAAAGCCATGTGATGAATTTGTCAAGGGCCTACTCTGAAGAGGTCGTTGTAGGATGAAGGTTAGAAAGATTATTGGCTGTAAATAAAGTAACGTGTAGACCACAAGGCACCATGTGAATGTTACTACCTCCCAATCAGACATAATCATCTGAAACAAGCATTTCCAATGCAATAGGTCTCGCATTAGGAAAGTTTGAGCTATTGGCATTGTAAATGACAAATGTTTTATTTATGTGTTGATTTTGAAAATAGATACATTAATAGCATTGTCATTTACAATGCCAATAGCTTAAACTTTCGCAAATGTGACATCTAATGCATTTGTAATGCAATATGTGTTGAGAGTGAGTGAGTGTGTTTTGTTATGCTATGCTTTGTTGTGTTTTGCTATGATATGCTTTGTTATGCTATGCTATATTTTGTTATGCTATGTTTTGCTATGCTATGTTTTGTTATGCTATATTTCATTATGTTTTGTTATGCTATGCAATGCTATGTTTTGTTATGCTATGCTATGCTTTGTTGTGTTATGCTTTGCTTTATTTTGTTATGCTATGTTTTGTTGTGCTATGTTTTGGTGTGTTTTGTTATGATATGCCATGCTATGCTTTGTTTTGTTATGCTATGTTTTGTTTTGTTATGCTATGTTTTGTTGTGTTTTGTTATGCTATGATATGTTTTGTTATGCTTTGTTTTACTATGTTATGCTACGCTCGGTTTTGTTTATTTATAACCCAAAGGAGTTAGGTCCATATTTGGACGTGGAGTAGGCTAGACCCTTTATAAATACAAAATACACAATATGCATAGGCCACTCTTCTTTATAACACAAACACAATTATTGAAGGTCAAGAATACTTGTTATTGAATTCTGACCGGGTATTTATATTTTATACCTTTAACTTTCTTTTTTACTTTAAAGATTTTTTATACAATAATTAGCAAAAGCAGGACAAACTGTACATATATTTACAATACTATACATACTAATTTATAAACAAAACATGACACACTGTATCTAAACTAAATCAAATCAACAACATCACCACAACAAAAAACATAATAAATTGATGTATACTTGATATCAATGAAAGAGACAAAATCAAAACAAGCATTTGCAATGCAATAGGTCTCGCATTTGTGAGATTTAGAGCTATTGGCGTTGTAAATGACAATATCTTACTTTTGTATTCTGGTTTGTTGTCGATGTATATGGTGTGGTGTCAAATTACGTCGGTTGCATTGGAATGGTTAGTTGTGGAATTGTGTGGTGTGTAGTGTATTTGTATATTTGAAATATGTGGTGTAGTGGATAGATGGATCGAGAGCTGCACAGAATAGATAGAAAGGAAGATAGAGAGGCATAGGTAGTTTGTGCAGGAAGTGGTGAATGAGCTTGAAACAGATAGAGGAGCAGAAAGAGTGTGCGAGAAAGAGCAAAGTGTAGAGCAGGTCACAGACGTATAAAGAGGAAGCGCAAAATAAATTACACGCCAAAATCAAACCAATATGCTGATTTACCAGCTGAGTGAGGTTTTGCAACGCTGCGTGCCTTCAGATGCGTTATATGAGTTGTAATAAAGATTACACCCTCTGCAATCCTTGTCAAATTAAAGTTCATGGAAAACAATAGATTCCGTATCCTCCAGTAGAATTGCGCCCATCCCATGCGTTTAACTAAGAACATAAATGAATTGCCGGTTACATGGTGTGGGACACTTGCTTCCCGATGTTAGCTTTTCACACTGTAATGAACATTACACTATTACTTCTACTATTATTACTACTATTGTCACAACAGACACCCATGTTGTTTTCTGCAGGGAGCTCCCTCCACCATCAACAAATAATGAGGAAAAACAGCGCGGAGCAGCCGGCACAGCAGTGCCCCATATGTTTCAGATGAGGGGGTCACTGCACTATGCAAAAGTCTGCCCCCTTGCGAGGTCTGCCAGCCTGACACGCAGGTCTCCCATCTGGCTACTTACATGCCTTACAGCTGCTGACCAACTTCTAAAGAGAAAAAAGTCCAAGTTTTGTGATTTCTGCCGGGTGCCCTGTGTCTAGTGTTTTATGAAATACAAGCCTCGATTTTGGAAAGTTTATGAATATTTTTATATTTTCAGTGACGTATGACGTTTTATTTATATGCCAAGTATTTTATTTCTGTGTATAATAGTGAGATCTGATTAATACTCTCGGGCTCTAGAAGTGACAGGTGCTATAATCTTCTCCCTGGTAGAGTCAGCCCGCTGCACAGAGTAACTCTTTTTGCTTGAAAGGGCTAATCCTCTCCTAATGAACAATAAATTACGATTGATCATGAAGTGTCAGGCCAATCACTTCTCCGTTCTGCCCATCGGAGACCAGCTCTCTGCTCACTCGGTGGGTGCTGCTGAGCGCGCTCTCCCTTACTCAAAAGTACCATGAAACAAATAAAAGCCCTTAAAAGTCTTGCTTTTACAGAGAAGACAAACTACTGTTCTAACCCATGTGGCTTCAGTATGCTAGGTTTCCCAGTTTAAAAATAAAACACAAGAGCGTGAACTAATGCTGGGAGACTCTTGCTCTGTCTGCAAAACATTGGTTAGAGTTTATTTATTTTGCACTTTAATACAGCAAAAGCGCTTTAAAAGAACACATGCTACATTGCACAAGGACAAATTCATTTAACGGAACAGGGCGCTAAGGTGATTTGCCCAGATTCACAGGATGTTTGAGCAAAAAAAAAAAAACAGTTTGAAGCGTTAACATTCGGCTCTAAATGCAAGTGCAAGAACAAAGTGTCTTGGTGTTTAGAAACGAGAGCCGGTTCGGCACACCGTCACAAATAAAGCACTGCTTGCTCCCCCGAAAGAGGCCCTCGGGTGCTTGGATCAGTGAGGCTTGTGCTATGAACTCTTTCTGTAGCAAGTGTGCTGCTTTCCGTCTGCCTTATGCGTGCACGGAGGAACAAGACTATCCGCACTGTGATCACCGCTTGACATCTGAGATGTCTCCTCAGTGCCATGAACCGTCTGTGGGATGCAAGGACTACTTCCGCACAGTGAGACCGACAACTACTGGCTGGGACGCCCAGGGGGTGTAAGGACATTGTCAAACTGGCCAGGGCTGTCTGTGAGGTACGCAGGCCTCGACGGAGTGAAGGCAATGACGAGTCCCCGGCACTCAGTAGAGAGTGCTGATCAGACTAACAAAAACTGGCCGTGGTTTGCACGCGGAAGCAGATATTGTCAACCACGGCGAAAACTGCCTGCAGATGGCAGAGTAGTAAAGGGATGGGGGAAGCATAAACAGGAGGGAGGGGGAAAAGCTAGACACGGCCTGGCGGCCGTGAGAAGTGTGAAGTAGGGGGCGGGTGAGTGGATGCCTGAAGTGAAGCTGCTGGCGGCACCACGCTGGGGAAGCAACAGATGGCTGGCTTTGATGTGGTGATGCAATGGGGAAGCCTGTGGGGAAATGCCAGTGCTTGTGTGCTTGTCTTCACGTGAACTGTTGGATATCCGCCTGAAATTCTCCGATGATTTGAGAACTTTTTTGGCCACTAGAATTCTCCCCTATTTACATTCCTGCGGAATGTCATAGGCTCGACCTAAAAAGGGGGGAAGGAAAAAGGAGGGCGTGAGGAATAAAATCAAATTAATGAAACTATTTAATGATGTCTAAGCTAACTAGTACTGATGGATAGCTCTTATAAGCCAGTTATTCCTCCAAGTATGCCTCCAAGTATGCCGACGCGTTTCGAAACCAGGAAACCAGTTCCCGGAATCTCATCAGGGCCTTTTTTTCTTTTGTCTGCATGATGTAAAAAACAAAACAATAAAGTTTTGTTTACGAAATTCAGTATTTGTCTCCATTAAAGTTACAAAAAGAATCATTGAAATGTCTCTGACTTAGACTACATACCAAATTTAGGCGAAGGACTGTGAAAAGACTGTCTTATTATGATCGAGGAGTGTTCTTTCTTTAGCGGTCACAAGCGCTCTGGAAGTGTGGGGCAGGCAGGGCTGTTCAAAAAATGCCGAGTATAAGTTATTCTTTCTACCATCTCTAGCATAATTACACCAGAGGAAAGCCGCTTTGTCGCCGACCTTTTCATTCGTGATTACCAGATTCCTTTCTGGTTCTTCGCGTTACCTAATGTGTTTACTCAACACACTAGAATGCACTGTCACAGGCTGCATATTGTGAAAATCTAAAAGAGGCTGAAAAATATATGAAGGCGTTTCATTACTGCTATCCTGTCTCTTAGGCAGTTATCACTCTCTTCAGCTCTATTAGTGCATTGAGACGCCTACCTGATTGTCTGCAGTAATTGCTATGTTTTGTTGTGTTATGTTAGGATATGCCATGCTGTGTTGTGTTTTGTTATGCTATGCGGTTTTCTTTTGTTATGCTATGTTTTATTGTGTTTTGTTATGCTATGCTATGTTTTGTTATGCTATGCTTTGTTTTGTTATGCTATGCTTTGTTTTGCTAGGCTATGTTATGCTATGCTATGTTGTGTTTTTTATGCTATGTTCAGTTTTTTTGTGTTTGGCTATGTGTGGGGTTGTGGTTGTGTGTGGGGGGTGGTTGTGTGTGTGTGGGGTGGTTGTGTGTGTGGGGTGGTTGTGTGTGTGGGGTGGTTGTGTGCGGGGGGTTGTGTCGGTGGGGGTTGTGGTTGTGTGTGGGGGGTTGTGCAGTTTGGGGTTGTGTGTGGGGGGTTGTGTGTATGCGGGGGTTAGGTGTATGGGGTTGTGTGTGTGGGGGGGTCGTGCGTGGGTGGGGTTGTGCGTGGGTGGGGTTGTGCGTGGGTGGGGTTGTGCGTGGGTGGGGTTGTGCGTGGGTGGGGTTGTGCGTGGGTGGGGTTGTATGTGTGGGGTTGTGTGTGTGGGGTTGTGTGTATGGGGTTGTATGTGTGGGGTTATGTGGTTGTGTGTGTGGGGGGTTGCGTGTGTGTGGGGTTGTGTATGTGTGTGGGGTTATGTGTGTGTGTGGGGTTGTGTGGGGTTGTGTGTGTGTGTGTGGGGTTGTGTGTGTGTGTGTGGGGTTGTGTGTGTGGGGGTTGTGGAATTGCTCACCGTTTTAAATTGAACTATTAATAAATGCAGAGTACTATATATACATATTTCTAGGTGGAGGGGACATTAGGTCTGTTGCGACAATTTTCTAAATTACGCTCAAGAGGAACACTTAAAAAGCAATATTTGTGCTGTTGTATGCAGTACTGTTATTATGTCTCTTTGTTGACTGTTGATCTCGTGATGTACTTGTTAATACAATAAACAATGGATGCCATGGTAGGAACAGCACTTCAACCACCACATGATCAGAATTTAAGACAATATTGGCCATGTTAGAGCCAGTCAGATGTTCCCCAGTATACCAGCTGAAGCACGTCTTGAGAATACTTTTGTGCTTTAAATAAAACAGTAGGTGTTATTTACAACAGTGCAGTGCTGCCTGAGTTAGGCTTAATGTGCACCAGTATGCGTAAAAGTGGCATGGGGCAAGACTGATATAAGGCAAGGTGAAGTGAAGGACATCGGGAACAAGCCCAAAGATGTACAGCATTGACAAAAGTAATTCACAAAGCCAACAGGTTTTAAAAGCGCAAGACCTATTGGCTTTGCAACGTTTTTTATTTAGGTAAACAAGCATACAATGCCAGTGCCATAGTGACCAGGATCCCCCTCCAGATCACCAGAAACTCTCAGGTGGTGTGGCGTAATGTTACTACTCCGGCACTCTAAGACTTATCAGGTAAGGAGTTTCAACGCTTATTTACATTGAACCTACCATCATAGTTTCCGCTAGTGTGCATGTTAGAAATCAAGAACTTCTCCTCAACCAACTCGTGGTTTAAATTGGGCATGATTGAGAGTCAGCCTATGATCGGTCCACGAGTCCAGTCGAACCATCTGGAGATACATCCTCCGGGATGCGATAGTGGTCTTTTGGAGGTACAGTTCTACCTTAGGAACCAAGTTTCTCCCAGGGGTGGGGAACGATCTTTATTGCTTTCTTGAATTCTAGTTGACTGCTGATGATTCTTATTCTCTTTAGGGCGTTTTCCAGCCTTTGCGCGTTTGCTCAGAAAAAGCTCCAAGGAATGCAGGTTTTCTTATGAAAAAGAGGAATTTTCTGGAGTAGAGCTATTCCCAATGTTAGTTGTAGAATATAAGTTTAGATTTTAGGAAAGTTGGACCTGTGCCACAGATCATGCAAAGATCTGTAGGCTTTGAAGAAGGATCCTCTTCTGATTGGAGGCCATTGTAGGACCTCCGGCACCGGGGTAATGTAGTCATTACTAATCAGGTTTATGACTTTTCTGGCAGCAGAATTTTATATCTGCTATAACCTGCTGATTAGTTGTCAAGAGAACCCAATGTTAAGGCCATCAGAACAGTCATTATATGAAACTACTGAAGGCTACATCTTCCAAGTAAAGGAAGATACACTATAAATGGTTCATTGTGTAGAAAGTGCATCAGATCACACTAGTCACCAGCACCTTTCTACTTTGAATGATGAGATTAGGAATGAGGCTATTGAAGGAACACGTGTAAAATGAAATTATTTTGGCACCTGGAAAGTATTATACAAATGTAAATGATAACAAAATGGCGATGTAAGAGGTTTATTTTCAAACCTTCGCATACGATTGTCAAATAGAGATTACCAATGAAATAGGGATACTTAAGTGTAGAAGGCCTGAGAGTGGCCTTTGGCTTTTAGTATGCACTCAAACTTCAGGCAAGGTGTTTTAGTTTTGTAATGTCTATATATTATGCACGAAGGAGGCCTTGGTAAAATGGGGCAAGTGGGTACGAAATCATGATGGGGGTTCTTCACCAAAAGAGAAAGCAACGCATATGTTAGTAGCAAAAGAAATTCCGAAACATTCTCAACAACAGGGGCATGGCCTGGAGAGGTACCATGTAGTGAGTGGGTGCACGCAAAAGGTCAAAGGGAGGAAAATCGAAGTGCCAGTCTCTCTGTGGGCGAAGAGTGACACAGGGAGGTAGATAATATATGGGTGGCAGGCAGTGTGTGCATAGCTGGAGACCGCCGTCCGAGAGAATGATGGGCAGTGAATGGTCACATGGAGGAACGGGGGTGCAGCCCATAAACGCTTCAATCTGCTTTTGGAGCATTGTCAGGCACCGAGGGTGCGCCCACAGGAACGCAGGGTCTGCCTTGCCATGAGCATACGAATTGAGGGAATGTGGTACTTAAAGAGGTGCCGGACACGGAGTAGTGGCGCGTAAGTGGACACAGAGAGAGTAGTCCAGAGAAGAGGCAGGCACTGAGTGAGGAATGCGTCTGTTATGTGTTCTTGGGCACTCACTATGCACTGGTCTGGTGCAGTGGAACCGGGATGGAGGGAGGGCTAGAGAGTTGCTAGGTCCTGAGCCTGGGCATCGGAGCAGGGGGAAGGGGTCCATGAGAGGTGCAATGTGAGGCACTTTGTGTTCACATCGTCAACAGAAAGTTAGAGTAGAGTACATAGTGTGCATATGGGGGATGGGGAGTTGCCCATCACCTGAACGAGGTGCCAGGCAGATGTGTGGAGACCTGGGACGGGTTCAGTTCTAAGCATGATTCAAAGTTATTACACGCCATCCATCCAGGCTGCTTGCATTCTTGTGAGAGCTCAGCAATTCGTGCCTGCCAAGACGCTCTCTGAGCAGCACAAATGCTTCCAGGAAGGGTGAGCCGGAGGAGGAATAGTGCACACCGTAGGAATAGTGCAACCGGAGGAATAGTGAGCACCAGAGTAATAGTGCACCGGAGGAGAGCGTGCTGGAGGAAGAGGAGAGAGAGCCGGAGGAGGAAAGTGAGCGGAAGGAGGAGGGCGATCCAGAAAAGGGGGAGGGGAAGGCGAGCCAGAGAAGGAGGAGAGCGCGCTGGAGGAAGAGGTGGGCGGGCCAGAGGGGGGAGAGCGAGTCGGCGATCTCTTGTGTTTCAGGCTAGTATCCCTTGGGAGCCAAGTGCAGTTTCAACTAAACACTGGCGGCTTCTGTGGGAGGCAGCAGGAAACCTGAATATGCTATTTAAAGGTTAGCCGCTGAACCGGTGGCTGTGCTGACATAACAATGGTTTGTGGTGTCTGGGAGGACATGAAAGTATGGTGGGAAAGAGGCCGGCGACGGGGCGAAACAAATGGAGGAGGAGGTGCGGTAAGGTAGGGCTTGGCCTAGGAACACGAGCCGCGGGTGTAGGATGGACATTTTGAAAAGAAAAGCGCAGGCACTGTGCTGAAACATTGAGCGTGGCGCCCGGGGGCTGGGACGGGGATAACTGGATGCAAGCCTTGTGCTCCATTGTTAAATGTATGCGCTAGTGTTGTGAAAGTAAAAGGAGGTGCCGTGCTCAACCATTAAGTTCGGCGGTCGTAGGTGGGACTGGTATAACGGGTTGCGATGTGTGCGCCCGTGTTGTGAAAATAAATGCGGGCGCCTTGCTGAAACATTAAGCGCGGCGACAGATGGCGGGACGGCGATGAGGGGCTGCGAGATATGCGTTCTAGGACAGGAAAGTGATGTCTCCTTTAACAAAACAAGCGCGGCTGCGAAAGCGAAGTGGAAGAGGCGTACAAGGACAATCATGGGTGCATGGTAAGGAGAAATGAAATGAAAAGACGATTTGTAAAGCGCGGTGGCTACCCTAAGGCCTCCCAGCGCTGCAAGAGGTCAAGCCAGAGACAGAGCCGCAGAAAGTTACTCTGGTTTGTTAAAGAGCCATGTTTTCAGGAGTTTTCGGAAAGTCAGTAGTTTGGGCTCTGATCTGAGTGTGAGAGGCAGGGCGTTACAGATTTTGGCGAGATTGTAAGAGAGTGAGCGGCCTCCGCATCTGGCTCTCTTAAATCTGGGTATTTTGGTGAGGTAGGAGGATCCTAATCTAAGATGTCTGTTGGGATGGTAAGCGGTTAGAAGGGGCGGTTGATGATGGGACCTGTTCCCCAGTAAGACCGATGAGCGATGCACATAGCCTTGAATTCAATCCTCGCCTTTACTGGGAGCCAGTGGAGGTCTTTTAGTCGGGATTTAACTGAGACTCGCCGGGGGATTTGGAGGGGGTCCTGGCTGCGCAGTTCTGGATTATTTGTAGTTTATTCAGGGTGGACTGGAGAGCCCCGAGGTATAGGGCGCGTTCCCACAGTCCAAACGGGACAGAATTAGGCCTTGTACCATAATCCGTCTAGCATAAAAAGGAAGGAAAGGGAGGATTTTGCGCAGCAGTCTTAGGAGACAAAAGCAGGTGGCGGATAGTTTGGCCGCCTGGTGATTAAAATTGAGTGACTTGTCTAGCCATATGCCGAGGATTTTGATTGATTCTTTGGGTGGAGGGGGAGGACCCAGACAGGGGGGCCAGATTGGATCTATGGTCTTTTCTATGGTGTTTCCAAGGAGCATAAGCTCCGTTTTTTCCCCGTTTAATTTTAGGCAGGAGGATGTCATCCATGTGGTGACTGCTTCCAGACATTTATACAGGCCATGGTGTAAGTTAAGGGGGGAATCTAGAGCCACCACTAGCTGGGTGTTGTCCGCGTAGGTGACAATTTTAACTCCAAAGGGGCGGACGACCTCAGCCAGTGGGCTCATGTAAACATTAAAAAGGGTGGGGCTTAGAGAGGAGCCCTGTGGTACCCCACAGTTCAGAGGTTTGCTTGGGGAGGTGTGTGTGAGGTGTGTGTGTGGGGAGGAGAGAACAGGCTCTCGGCATTGCTGTTTGAAGTCTGATGCGGGGGAGCGCATTGCTTTGAAGTCTGATGCTGAGGCCGATGGTGTTTGATGTGCACGCGCCTGAATCACATGAACTGTACGCGATCGCAGCTAGATAGAGTTTTCGGACCGCTTACTATAATCTCGACAAGCAAGCATTGCTAAAGCAATGCTGTAGGTCGAGACCTAAAAAACGTATAGTTTGTGGACTTTTTACGGCAAGCTGTGTGGTTACGAAAAACATATTGTGAGCTAATATCCCACCCTTTGCTTGGCTTTTTTTGTCACGCTCATCTGAGCCTCCGCCTCACTTTTGCAAGTTGAAGACCTGGATCTTTGAATCGCCTTTTCGGGGACCACATGACTACAGACCTGCCCAAGCACATGAATGCCCTCATGGGTGATAAGTGCACCATACAAATCGACATAGCATAACAGGAGTGTCAACCCACTTGATGGCGCCCAGGTTGGGTGGGTGGTGCTAGCATTTAAGGATCCTTCTGCTGTGTTCCAGTTGAGAGATAACATCGCCAAATTTTGTAATGACAGGATAGAAGGACATATTCTGAAAAGAGTAAACAAAGATTAATCCGACACCTCTACAGGAGCGAAGATGGCGGCACCCCGAGCGTAACCTGTCGGGACGGCCGAGACAGAGTTTAACTGCACCCATGCTCAGCGCCTGGAGCGAGTCACAACTTTACCCCGTCTCTGCTGCTGCTGCGTGACGAGTGCTAACGCTGAAGTGGCGCCAAACGGAGGACTGCGATGGCGACACCCATAACTCTGATTGAGCAAATGCGGAGTGCCTGGAAGCTAGAGTGCCCGGTGCTGACTCCTACTGTCCTGGTACTCGCTGTGTGCTGGTGGTAGTGGGAGGCACCTTTCATTGCGGTGCAGCAACCCTTCGGATGCACTCTAAGACCCTCTGAGACATTTGCACTGCACCATCGGCCTGGACCCTCGGCCAGCACCATGGCACTCCTCAACATGGAGCGACATTTCTAAGCGAAAAGGAAGCAGACGACAGGGAGCACCGTCCGCGGGTACACGGTGAGAAGCTCCAATGCGCCTTTGATCGCCATCTGTGTTCCAAACGTGTGAATGTAACTGGCAGTGCCTTTTACCAGCGCATGGACACCATTCAGAGGGCAATGGCGGCACGGGATCAGACGGTACCCTCAGAGCTGGTGAGTTATCCCCCAAGTCCTTAAGGAGGCGCTGACATCGCACCGAGAGCTCCGCGGGGGGGGCAAGTGATTTGCGTTCTGTCCATGTGTGGTGCCCCTCGGCGGTTCGAGGGATGCGTGGTCGTTGCGCTGTGATCCCCGCGAGGATCGAGGGACTGGGAGCCTGGCTGTGAGTGTAGGCTGTGAGCTAAGGCTCCGAGGAACAAGACGCTGCCCTGCCCCGCGACATTGTTTTCATTTGACTTTACCGATTGCACAGTGATCTGACCGCCTCTGGGGATCCCTTTGGAAGTGGTTGTTTAGGCTTTCCTCCACAGCTCCAATGGAGCCATCGATCATTTCAGGGAAGTCCTGATGTTCTCCAGGAAGTCCTGATGTTCTCTGCATCTCTACTTAGACATTGTACAACGCCCATGTCGGCGACTTCGAGAAAACCCTATTGCCTCTATTTGTAATTTTTATTTTTATTTTCTGATCCTTATTATTAGCCTTTATTTGTATTTATTTCACTGGGCTTGCCTGCTGGGTTCTTCGAATTTATATTTAGTATATCAAGAGTTTCTAGTTCTGTGTTGTCAAATGTGGAAGGTTTCCCGTTGCACAGATTGAAGGGGACGGCCATCTTAACCTTTCTGGCCCATCCATCTAGAAGGCACTGCAGGGCAGAGTGGAGGCTGTCCTCACATGCCCTAATCGCACAAAGGGAAAGAGGTCTGAACTTTTGCCTTCACTAAAACAGAAAGAGGACTGAGCCAGAAGCTCACCACATGCAAAGAAAGAAGTTTTCTATAGTGGCCATCTTGGGTTGGGAATAGAGTATATAGCCATCTCAATCTATCCCACTACAGATTCCTAGTAAAACTCCCACCCTGGATATGGGCATTTGTTAAACAACCCTTGCTTGTGTTCCCGCTGTCTTAAGACTTGCCGCACAGCGCAGACCGTCAGGCTGGCCGGGTAGGAGGACTAGAAGGCCATCAGGAGGATGCTGATGCGTCATCTACAGCTGTGCAGCAAGTAGTGCCAGCTACACCGTTTAGGCCTTTCTACAACTGCACAGCAAGTAGTGCCAGCTACACCGTTCAGGTCATCAACAGCTGTGCAGCAAGTAGTGCCAGCTGCATTGTTTAAGCCTTTTACAGCTGCGCAGCAAGTAGTGCCAGCTGCACCGTTTAGGCCTTTTACAGCTGCGCAGTAAGTAGTGCCAGCTGCACCGTTTAGGCCTTTTACAGCTGCGCAGCAAGTAGTGCCAGCTGCACCGTTTAGGCCTTTTACAGCTGTGCAGCAAGTAGTGCCAGCTGCACCGTTCAGACTTTTAACAGCTGTGCAGCAAGTAGTGATAGCTGCATCGTTTAGACCACTTTATCAGTGGAGTCAATTCTGATTGAGTTAGGACTCCCGCTGCCTTTGCAGCAACATTGACATTATGGATTCAGGGCATCTGTGCCTCCTGCTGAGATGGCCAGAGAGACTGCGAGGTATGTAGGGCGCCAGGCCCTTATATGGACATGTGGTGCTTGGAAATGTTCTCCTTGAAGTATGAGTTACGCACCCTGTTCTGAGTTCCGCTAAAGGTGGTCTTATAATGACGAGGTTGACGTGCATATTTAGACCTTGTTAGTCAGATTTTACATACTTCGACCTTTTTAGTCAGATTTTGTTCCACCCCATCCTCTTTGCCCCTAATGTTAGTTAATCTCTGGAGATTAGGGTGCAATAGTAGTCTGTTGAGATTGTGGGCGTACAACACGTTTGGTGCCAAATGGGATTCTGTCACAGGCTGATGCTAAGTTCAGTGATCACCAGTGGTCACTGGGTGTTCGTTTATAATCTGTTCTAATTTGACCAAATTTGCTTTGTGATGGTTCTGAAAGTGGTCCTGTTGGTCCTATCCTATGTAAATAATTCCTTCGTTTATCTAGTGCCAGGTGACATCATGCATCCCTAGATGAAGGGCCCATCAAATACCCACCCCACTTCCCAGACGGCACATTAGTTCTGATTTCTTCACCCAACATTTGGAATATGTGCCCGCTTCTTGTCCTTTTACTTCTCATCACCACCGCTCTCCAAGTAACACCCTTCTCATATCCCCCCCACCCTCCCCAGTCTCATTTTCCCAACATGGCCACTACTTGTGTTAAGGCTGGAATTAATTGCTACAAAATCATGTATCCTCCCAACCAGATGAAAGCTTCAGTAAAACGATTGAAGCATAACACTATTGAACGTTTCCCTGATTCCCTTTTTGTTGATCAATTTTACAATGGTTGTTTTGGGAGGCTCAAAAACGATTTCATCTTCTTCACTCACGACACCCCCTCTTGGTCCACCAGCTTATATAATTCCCTTAACGTCACCTCCTCCTCCTCTATTCCTCATGGCAAACAACTAAAAATGTCCCCCTCTACGCATTTCAATGGCTACCTCACTATCTCACTCTATAACAACGGTACTGTCATGATCCAAGGCAAAGACACCTGTCTCTCACTCTTTGACCACCTCTTCCCCTCCCTACTCCCCTCCTCTGCGACTGGGTTATCCCCTGACTCTTCATCTAGCTCCACCCACTACTCACTTTCTCCTCCCCTGACCCCCCTACACACCATCAGGGTGCACCCTCGAGTAGCACAGGTAGCCCCTCTTCCCTCCCCCTCCCCTGTGCACTCCTCACCTATGCCTCCCCCCTCACAGTTTGCCCCCCCCATTCATCACTTCAACCTTACCTCTAACTAATACGCTCCTCGTCCAATCTGCACCATCCCGGTTCCCCAATCTCTTCCCCTCACCCATACTTCTACCTGCCACACCCCTTTTCAGTCCACCTCTCCTCCAACCCTCTCCCCCGGTAAACCTTCCCTACGCTCCCCTTATTCCTCCTTCCTCCCCCTCTCCTCTACCCCCTCCTCCCCTCGTTATTCACCCCGATTTCTCCACAAACCCATTGCATATCTCTCCTTCCCCCCCACTCCTCCAGCTGTGCTGTGCTACCCCCTTTCCCCCCTTGGTAACCCTTTCCATTTCCCTCCCTCGGGCACAGCAGAACCACTTCCTTTCTTCAGCTTCCCATTCTCCCAACCCCCCTCACTCTACCAGATGCCCGTTTCCTCAAAGCCACCCCTTCTCGATGACAGGACCTCTTCAACCACCTCCCCTCTTTTCCTCCCTAACCCCCTACATTCCCATGACGCCACACAGGCCTCCCCTCTCCTTCTACCATACCGCCCTGTTCCGCACCCATCTCCCCCTAAATTTGTCCTTAATTCCTTTCCTTCTTGCAACTCCAACAAAGACAACTCTCCCTTCGCCTCTGACTCACCAACTCCAACTCTCAACCTCCACCTTTCCCCACTTTTGAATCCTATACCCCAACTCCCCTCCAGTACCCCCACCTCTCCCTGCCTTCCACCACCGTTTCCACCCCCTCCTGTTTCCAGCCAGCCACCCAACCATCCGTGCTCTGCCTTACTCTGTCTGGAAAATAAGCTAGACTCTCTGATCACCTCCATCTCCCAGCTTGTAACTGCCATTTCACTCTTAAGCTCCAAGATTTCCACCTTTCCATACACCTCTACTCCTTTGGAAAACCCTCACCATCCCACGAGATGCACCTCGCCCCCTCACCCCACTATAGCCAAGCTGAACCTGTCATCTACAAACTTCGTCAACTCACACAAGCCTTTGAATGCCTCCCTTCTGCAACCTGTACCTCCCAGTAACCCTACTATCTACTCTATTCCGACCATCTCCTCTGTCAGGACCAAGCATCCCCCGAAACCCTCCCGAGTACCCTTGTATAAACACAATATCCCGATCACCCTTCAGAGCCCAAGTGCCCCCGTCACCAAAACAGTCTTGACAGAGCTACGCTGTCTGCTCCACAACTGCAGATCTGCAGTAAAACACAAACTTGAAATCTCCGATACCATCACCTTCCACAATATAGACATGCTCTTTCTCACAGAGACCTGGTGCAACGATACCTCTCACTCTATCTTTGATATACTACCCACAGGCTATTCTTTACTTAGGAATGACAGAACTGAAAGCGTTGGGGGAGGTGTTGCAGTCATCTTTAGGAACTCCCTTCAACTGAAGGCTTCTCCTTTCAGCTCCTTCCGCACTTTTGAATGACTTTCTCTTGAGCTACAATTGCACCACCGCTCACCCACCAGATTCCATGTCATTTACCGCCCGCCGGGTAGCGGCCCTTCGTTTATGGAGGATCTCACTGACTTCATCAGCGACCAATACTCGCAAAGTGACAATCAGACCTTTGTGGGTGACTTCAATCTCCCCTGGGGCTCACCGCAAGACTCTTCTGCGAACTCGCTGACCACCTTCCTCTTTGCTAACGATCTTATCCAACACTGCACAGAGTCAACACACTCTAAGGGCTCAATCCTGGACCTTGTCATTTCTAAAGCAGACATGCTTTCTATCACTACCCCGATTCATGTAGACTGGTCTGACCACCTCCTCATCCCATTCTCTCTTCACCTATCACACTCCATAACTCTTGGCCAACCAAAGAGGGCTACCTCCTGGTTCCGTGATGCTAAAAATATTGACGTTGTTTCCCTATGTGAATCAGCTTTGTTATCACTTCCAAGGCTTGACCCGAACCTTGATGTTGACGAACTCACCTCCCAATGCCTCACAGTCCTTGCAGTCGAAATCAATAACGTCGCTCCTCTCCAAAGTGAAAAGATAAGGCCCACTCCCTCAGCAAACTGGTTCAACAAATCCCTCTATGAAGAAAGGAAGCAACTAAGATTCCTGGAGAAACAATGGAGGCAAGCGCCCTCCACTGATAATCTGGCCACGCTTCGTTCAGCAAGATCCAAGTACCACAAGAACATCTTCTGTGAGAAAGCGTTGCACTTCAGAACCCTCCTTGACTCTGCCAAAAATAGACCCAAAAAACTATTCGATCTCATCAAGGCTCCTAACCGCTCTCCCCCAACCTCCAAGCTGGAGGATTCTACAAAGAAAGCAGCGGATTTTGGTATATTCTTTGACGAAAAAGTGAAATCCCTTGTGGCTCAGGTCGCTCATCCTACCCCTCCAGAGGAGCGCAAATCCTCAGCTATTTGGCAGAACTTTGACCCCATCTCTGAAGATGCCCTCCTCAAGTGCATCCTCGAAACAAAGCCCTCCAACCATTCTCTTGACCCCATCCCCAGTGCCATTGCCATTGACTTCTATTCCCATTCCCTTTCCTATTGGACCACTCTGATCAACCTCTCCCTCTGTCAAGGCTCCCTTCCTGTCTCCTTCAAAACTGGACAGGTCACCCCTCTGCTTAAAAAACCCACTGCTGATGCGAATGACCTCAACAACTTCCGCCCCATCACTAACCTACCCTTTCTTGCGAAGATCACAGAAAGATGTGTAGCGAAACAACTCTCTCGTCATATCAAGGACAATGATCTTCTTGACAATTGTCAGTCTGGCTTCATCCAAAACTGCAGCACTGAAACAGCCCTATTGCAAGTGGTTGATGACGCGCTGAGGATACTCAACAAGGGGGGGGTCCTGTCTTCTAATTCCTCCTCCTCTCTTCCTCACTTTCTCCTCCCCCGGTTCAATCATGGATGGATCAGATGAATCTGCTTAACAATAAACCCATCATTGTCGACAGCGCAAAATCCCTTGTTGTCATACTCGACAACAAACTCAATCTAATCCCCCACATCTACTCCATTGCAAAATCTGCACGATACCAACTGCGCCTTCTTTGGGGAATTTGTCGCTTTTTCCCTGAACAAGACCTTAAAACACTGGTGCAATCGCTGGTCCTCTCCAGACTGGACTACTGCAATTCTCTTCTTACTGGCCTCCCCAAATCCCACCTGTCCCCCCTTAAATCTGTCCTCCACTCAGCAGCCCGTTTCATCTGTGGGGCAAAAAGAAGCGACCACATCACACCGTTGTTATCCACCCTTCGCTGGCTTCCAATCGAGGCTAGAGCTATCTACAAGACTGCCTGTATCACCCACAAAGCCTTGCACTCCTCCTCTCCTCTCTGTCGAATAAATTGAAACTGTCTGGAGGCTCTAGACCATCTCGTAATGCGGAAAATCTACTGCTTGAACCCCCCACTTTCAAGAAGGAAAGATCGATGGCCCAATCCTTTTCAGGCAGCGCAGTGAGAATCTGGAACTCACTTCCACCTCAGCTCCGGACCACCGCCTCCTCCCAGGCCTTCAAAATGAACCTCAAAGTTCTCCTCCTCCAAAGACACCTCCAAATCTAATTCACGCCGTCTCTATCATCTGAAGGAAGACCTCCCATTATTGTAAATTCTATTGTCCTTGACTATTGAAGTGCTCTGCCAGTGTGTTCTGGCAGTTCGAGTGTTAACCATTTACTGTAGTATTACCCTTGTACCTGTGTATGGTACCCTTTTGCAACTTGCACACGTCACTTTTCTCTGGTATCACACTGTATGCTACCTCTCACTTTTTGTTTGCTTTAGATACTTGCACAAGTGCCACCATTGCCTTCGTAGCATTTGTTCTTGTGCTGGAGTGTCTGCCACTTATTGCAGTATTATACCTCTACTTGTACTTTTACGCTTTTGTAACCTGCACACGTCACTTTTTCCTCCTGTAATGTACCGATTGCTACCTCATGTATTTTGGTTGCTCACTATTGCCACTTTTGATTCATATAACGTAACGTTTGCTTTTGTAATTTCTTCACTTGTAATTCTTCTCCTCATGTATCAGTGCTGTTCCTATTGTGAAGCGCTCTGACACCTTCGGGTAAAGTCCGCGCTATATAAAATCGCATAAATAAAATAAAATAAATAACAGATATTGGACATATTAAACTGTCATTTTAAACAGTAGACTCCTGATACCACAGAAAGACACAGCTAAGCCATAACGCTCAACATTATTGTCAGAACCATACCAAATTCATAAAACACTTGCACAGACAATGAAAAAGAGCCAGGATAGTTCTAGTCGTATATAAATTACACTACCAAAACCTTAAGACATTAAAAGCACTGAACCGGAAGAGCCACTGGCATTAGAATTGAAAACGTAACAGATGCATAGACATAGAAGACATACTATGTTGGCAACATCATATACATAACTACCAGACTGTCAAAAACGTACACTTTAGAAATATTACATTGGCACCACATTTGCCCCAGCATAATGACTGGCTGACAGCTTTGCCGCTTTAGGCCACCATACCATAGACCCCGTCAGGTTTAACCGAAAGTCCCACTAACGGGACACCCATACACCACGGCAGCCCTGCTCGCTGCGAACTCACAATTCTTTAATCAGCACCATTCTCCACACTGCTTCTTCTGCGCCTCGCCGCCGCTCGCGCGCCGCTCACCGGAAACAGGAAGCGCCCTTGCTGTTGGTGCTCCATCATTCTGGTTCACTTCCGCCAGGCTACATGGGAGGATTAGGCCAATGCATTGGAACGAGAATGTCGCAATTACCGGCGAACTTCTTGGCAGTCATCTTGGAGGTGAATAATTACATTGTGCTCAAAGGAATAGGCAACGAATGTCTATGAGTTTTCCCAAAGTTTCAGTGACATTAAACACGTCTCATTATGTGTTAGTACTTCCTATTAAATGTTCTCTACATGTGTTTACAGTTGTAATTAAATTACTTCGGTGATGCCTGTTGTGTATTGGTAAATAAAATACATTTGACAATGCGCATATGAAACATTCTAGAAATTTCAGAAAAGCAGTACGAGCTACCAATGTGACCTTGTTTTTGTTTTATTTCGTAGCGAGCATAGTAGCCATTTAAAGGGGGTTTTCCGCATTCTTGGTATTGGAGTGTTTTAAAATGTAAACGTGGGTACTACTCTAATGTGCTCACACATTTCCAATGTATACCTTAAGAGCTAATTATGTTTCAGAGGTGTCAAGGCTTTTGTTTGGTCATAAGTAGCGGCCACTTTCACATTGATTATGTGTGACTTCTATATTGTTTCAGTGTGTAAATGAAGTGACATTTTACTGTCAAATGTGTGACATTAGGGCGAGTGACACTCTCTCACGAGTAGATCAAAGCAAAGGCCAGTATACTGGTGCCTCTGTGTGTGTCTTTTGCTATTGCATCCTTATAATACACTATGAACATACACCGAACAAATGAGGAAAAACAGTACTTTTGTTGTGAATGATTATAATTGAACTTTCATTTCAGTAAATATTCGACAGTGAGGTGTGTGAAAGGGATATGCACCGTCAGATTTGTCAGCGTGGAAATCTATATCAAATTCTATGTGAGCACCGGAGGCTCCAATTATGCTTCTCATTTCTTTACTGACTTTTAACAGCAGCCATTAAAAGACAAGCATTTACAATGCAATGGTCTCGGCATTATTAAAGGTAGAGCTATTGGCATTGCTCATGACATTTTTTTTTTTTAAATCATAAATAAATGGCATTGTCATTTACATTGCCAATAGCTTAATCGTTTGCATATACGAGACCTATTGCATTAGCACCCACACACGGGGCAGGGGCAGGAGAGCAAGCACAACGAACGAGGGGGCAGGGGGGAGGAGAGCAGGCACAGCCAGGGGGCAGGAGAGCAAGCACAGCCAGGGGGTAGGAGAGCAAGCACAACCAGGGGGCAGGGGAGCAAGCACAGCGAGGGGGCAGGGGAGCAAGCACAGCATGGGGCAGGAGAGCAAGCACAGCCAGGGGGCAGGAGAGCAAGCACAGCCAGTCAAGAGATCTGGGTTTAACCCACTGTTCTTTTGCTCACTATGCCACACCAGTTTGGACCTAGTCATATGCAAATCAGTCTTGACTCTGCTCCTTATGGGAACAGTCCACCCCTAACTGCCAGGCAAGGTCCTCCCTCGATCAGAAACTAGCATCTTGGGACCAGTTTCGGGGTATCACCCCGTCCTCACCGAGGCTAGTTTAAATCCAGTGGCAAAGTGCGCATGGGACCCACATCTAGGCATATCTTTAGCCACTTAGGGCAAACATCATTATTCTTAAAATGTGTGTGACTGTCTTGCACATTGTAATAACCTCCCTGTTTTCTGATGCTGTTTGGCATTGTTTGCACGGAAGGAGTAATGGTGATTTGATGTTATACCTGCACTGAATTAGCATTTTTAATTCTGTCAATTCTCAAGGTGATGCAGATATGTACACAACGTAATGTTTACAGCTCAGAACTGTTGGGGGAACGGGCAAGTCGGACTCCATTGCACGAATACACAATCTTCTCTCTCTCCCCCTTGCGCATGTGCAGAGGGCGGACACTAACACAGAGCCTCACAGTCCGTGTCTGCCGTCCACCTGAGCCGCCCGCCGACCGCCGCTTCACAGAGACCCCTGACCCCCTGACAGCAACGGTGAGCACCGGCGGCTTCCAGGCACAGGCGCAGGCAGCGCTGCTCGCAGGAAACGCCGGGCGAAAACGGCAGAAAACGGCGGGAACGGTCCGAGAGAGGCGGGAGCCTTGGCGAGTACCGAGTCGCCCAGGAGCAGCTGCGGGAGCTTCTTGAGGGCTTCTAGAGGGCTATAGAACAGCGGAATCGTCCGAAAACGGCGGGAACGGCACGACGGAGACGGGAGTCACAGCGAGCCATCCCGTGGGTCGTCCTGTGAGTCGGGCCCCCCGGCAAAACACCTGACAAAACTTTCCAGCAGAACTGGTTGCCCACATCCGGCCAGACAGTCAGCGGAGGAGGAGCTGCAGTCTGCACCCTGGGGAATAGGTGAACAGGTGCCAGCAAGGTAAGAGGCGGTAGCGGGAGGGAAAGAAGAAGCGGTGGACCCAGGGAGTCTGGTTGGCTAGGTCCCCCCAGCCTGCGGTTTCCCCATGTGCCCCGCTTGCTTTCTCGCTGTTTGCCACTCGCAGTTTGCTACCGCCTTCTGTCATTTGCCATTCCCTGACACCCTTATCACAAGCAACAAAAAAAACCAAAACAGAAGCAATTCAGTCAACACATCAGATAAACCAACAACAACGCTACTCACCACAACTCACTACGAAGTAGCATGAGGTCGGGGAAACTACGAGGCGAAGACGCCACAGCAGCTATGTCACAGGGGAAGACAAAGAAGGTCAAGGGGGTCCTCCCATGTATGACCACCGAGGTGGTGAAAGAGGCGGAGGAGGAAGTCGAAGGGACAGTCGTGGGCAGGGGAAAGAGCCCCATTAAATCAACTCAGGAAGATCATGGCTGTAGCACAACAGCCCCCGTTACCGACTCTGCAGGCCTCACAAAAACCCCCCAAGGCACGTTACATCAATCTGTCAATCCTAGTTCACTAAGCTTGGACGAGGGAGCCAATAGGACCAACAAGGATAGCACAACCAGCAGCCCTGTAGAGAAGAATGAGGGAAATAATTTGAGAGACATAACACCACTCCCTGCACATAGCGAACAGGCCCCGCATTTAAAAGCAAGCAAAAGGGCATTGATCACAGACTTCCTTAAAGTTTGTCAAAGACTTTCCACGGGGAGTGGGAGTGGGAAGGTACGCCTACCACATGACTCCGGCTCCAAATGCAAAAGCATACAATACAAAGGTCACATGGAGGGCACAAATAAGGAAGCCCCACGGTCTGCATCACCACCATACCGGCCAAGGTGTTACAGTGAATCCTGTAAAGCCCATACCACAAAGTCAAGAAGGAATTCCGGGTGTAAGGGGTCCGGCCCTCTCTGGTCAAACGTTTCAAAAACGCAACAAACAGCTGTGAGAAGTTGGCCTGGTAGGGGATGTTTCCAATTCTGGAACCACCTACTACCTGACCAAACAATCCCCTTATGGTGTCTGGTTGTAAGTCAACCTTATTAGACAAGCTATCCTAGTGGTAGCATGGACTAAGCAGCCTAAAGGCTTAACTTAAGAGGTCGTGTTAAGCGAGCTGTTTTACCACATACAATCCTGTAATACCAAATGAAAGGACACCACACAAGTATATATTATAAAAATATATGTGTTTATTACTAAAAACAATCCCCAGTATTCTTTATGAATAAAGGGGCACAAGCGTTAAATCAAAAGCACTGTTTAAACATACAAAGTTGCACAATTATGGATGAGGGCAGGGGGCCACTCAAACCATATACTAAACAAGTGGTATAAGAGAGGCCACTCGAACAGTGGTTAGGCCTAGGGCCTAGGGAATCGCTGGGAGCAGTCAGGACAAGCAATGCTGAAGTCGGGAATGGCCCTCGGGATTCGGGAGATGTGCGGAAAGCGCACGCATGCACCAATGTTAACCAATGGTGCGTAAAAGTCAAATAGTTAAAGTTTAAGGACACTTCCGCTGAACCTAGAGGAACAAAACTTAACACACAGACCCTAGAGGTGTGCACCAGTGTGGGAACACCGGCGGAGCAAAGTTACCTCACCCACAGGAAGTGGGTGCACAGGGTCGAAGTGGCGTCGGGTTTTGACACGCAGGCTCTTGGTGCTTGAAGCTGAAAGGGCTGCAGGCAGGGTGAAGACGAAGTGTCCGGTGGAGTCCAAGGGTGGACTCAAGTTGTAGAGTACCTGAAAGCAGAGGGGACAGAGTCTGGGTCACTCAGCAGTGACCAGGGTGGAACCAGGACGGAACCAGGCAATGTCGGGCGCAATCAGGTGGTCGTCGAGGCGCTTCTCTTCGCTGTCACGTGGGCTCTGGGGCATCTGCGACGTCCAGGAGCAGGTCACGATCTGTCCCACGCAGGCTCTCACCGTCGGTGCAGTCGGCTTCCGGTTTGGAGCAAACAAGCCTTGGTAAGAGCAATCCACGCGGAATTGGAAGATGGCGTCTCACTCGGACCAGGAAGGTCAGAGTCGGGGCTCCCTTTCAGGGGAGCTGGTGTGGATCTGGAGCAACCAGAATCACGAGTCTTCTTTTGTAGTTCGTCGGCACAGGGACCACAAGCCAGCTGGCAAGTGACCGGGCCAACGCGTTGAGCCAAATCGTGCCAAAGGGCCCCACGCAGCACTCGTCGAGTGTGGAGGGCTGAACTTCGGCTCAGGAGTAGCTCAGGGTGGGGGCTTCTCAAACCCCGGTGTACAGCTTCGAGGGTCACTCGTGGGCTGCACGGTCAGCGTCTCGTGGTCACTTCAAGATGGCGTGCCCCACGCTTCCGGTCGCCTCCACGGGTCTCAGCTTTGCAGGGACTGTGGATCGGGCTGTTAGAAGCTGGGCAGGCTTGATCTCGTCGATCTCAGTCGCTCGAGTTCCGGCGGGAACTGCAACCAAGTAGACGTCGAGGGCTGGATGGTGCCTGCTGCTGCAGGGTGGTCACTCCTTGACCACAAGGGAGATTCTTCGGGCTTCCACGTTGAGATGGAGGGCGAAGGGTCCAGAATATCGTTTCAAATGTTTCTTCCAGGAAATCTGATGTGCATTGGCACTGCTCCCACCCTTATTCGAATCTGGTGGGCGTGATTACCTGCTAGGTCCCCTCCTATGGGTGGGACCCAGGAAGTGGGTGGATACACCCCCTTCCTTTGATCCAGGCCGCCCTGGCACGAGGGCTGGAGTGCCCCAGAACCGGTTTGGCCGGATTATGCAAGGGGCAGCCTTGTGCGCCCCAGGCAGTGTCTGGTTTCTTTCAAACCTCCCTGCTACAATACACTATCTCCTGTCTGGAGGGCGGTGACACCCTCCTGTGACAGGAAACCCTTTGTCCAGGACCCCCTTGACTGGGTTTCGGTCAGCTCCAGGGGTCCAGACATTTGTCTGTGGCAGAGGCATCCATTTTGTGGATCTTAAGGCCTTTGGAGAAATCAACCGCATTAAAGTGAAGTAACATGTCTTACCCCTCTAGAGGGGTGGAATGCCATCCCCGTCGCCAGAACTGGCGAGGGGATGGTATTCCAAAGCGTATGACACCTTACACGACATGTTTTGATAAAGCCAAACCAGAGTTGCTAAATAACCGCGAGGATTATAAGGCACTTAATAGTATATGGTATGGCATTATCCTGAAACAGCTTAGGGATTTGTTCCCGACGGCTGCAGACAGGCTCAGCTCATGCTAGAGCTCCATCTCACATAAAAACCATGCACCCAGCCTCCAGGATTGGTGAGGCCTGTCTATAGGAGTGGCTCACAGGTTTACATGTGTCCAGTTATAGGTTTAGACATAGGTATACTATATCTAAGCAAGGGGTGTGTACACCACCTTACCCCAGCTGAGTGATCAGCCAGTTGTGTCAATTTAAGAACCAGCCAGGGGTGGCAAAAGATATGCTGCAGCCCCTGGTAGGCCTTAGTGGCTCCTGTGCCCTGTGCACCTATAGTGCATTCTACAGGGGCTGACAAGGAGTCCATTTCCAATTGGTATGTACCTAGGGTACATGGAATCCATTTTACAGAGAGAGCAGATGGCCTGGGGCCCTGATTAGCAGGGAACCAGGTCAACTAAGTCAAAAAAACAGCTAAACACAGGCAAAAAATCTGGGGTAACCATAGTCAGGTAGCCACCTTCCTACATAACCCCCCCCCAAACGAAAGGAGATAAGGCTATCCTTGGCCAGGTAAGCCTATATTGCCTGAGTGGCCATATAAGGAAGTACCTGCACTAGCATGGGTACCCCCTGTCTCATGGTCCACTAAGCAGTCCCTCACCCTTTGGGTATTAGAGGGTCTCCACCATAGGGAATCACTACCTTGGGTGTGTTTATGCAAAGTTAAAGGCTGGTTTGGATATGGAGTATTGAAGTGAGGCTCTACTAATTTAGGGCTTAGCTTCCTCCAATTATCTTCCACCATGTGTGCCTTTCTTTCTTTAACTGAGTTGCACTGTGCTCTCAGGGTCAACCTCTGGCTACCTAAAGCTGGAGGCTGGGTCCCTCTGTTTGGCTTGCTGGAGGGACAGTTCAGGTTTGGGCCCTTTGGGTCCCAGGTTTGGCTGTGCCCAACAGAATCCATCTGGGGGAGGTCCCTAACTGTTTTTAAGGGGGCTCCCTCAGGAGTTTTTAAAGTTTTCACCTTACTAGGGCTACTAGTTTTGGTGCACCTAATCTTTTGATGGGGGTGCTTTATTTGACAGGGGGCCCTCTGGGTCTCACTGTCCTTCTTGTCCTCTGCAGCCCTGGGCTGGCTAAGGCAAGGGAGAGAGGGGCAGGTTACCTGCTCCAGACTGGGTCCCACCTGAGAAGGGTCCACTGACATCAGAGGTTCTGTCAGGCTAGGCCCAACCACCTCTGGGGCAGTTCCTTCATCAGGGGTAAGATCAGTTCCCTGAGGAGGCTGATCCTGTCCTAAAGTCTGGTGAGGGGGAGATTTCTCTTCCTCCTCCATGCTCTCAGTTTGTGTGGAGTTATCCATCATTTCAGGTTTCACAACACACGTGTCAGTTTGAGTTTGGGCTGTGGCCATCACAGCCCCACCAACCTTTTCAGGAGGAGACTCAGTTCGGGTTTCTGCTGTTATCATAACAGCTTTGCTATTCTGTTCAGGAAGAGCTTTTGCTAAAGATGGGGCAGGGAGTATCTCCGCCCTACCAACCTTTTCAGGAAGGACATCTTGAATTGGGGCTGTAGCCATTACAGCCCCACTAACCTTTCCATTGGAATTTACCATTCTAGAATGGATTTCCTGTTCAACCCCAGCCCAGGCTGAGATTTCTAAATCATTACCCAGTAGACAGTCTACAGGCAAGTTTGGGGACACTGCCACTCTCTTTGGGCCAGTGACACCTCCCCAGCTGAGACTTACTACTGCCATGGGATGATTTGTTTGGATGCCATCAATGTTTATTACCTGGTATGTGGCACCAGGTAAAAGTTGCTTAGAGGGGACTATGCCATCAGCCACCATGGTGATGCTAGCCCCTGTGTCTCTAAAAGCTTCAACTCTTAAACCATTGATGATGGGTTCTTGTCTATACTTGCTCAAAGTATTTGGGCAAGCAGAGAAGTTGGCAAACCCCATGCCAGCCTCATAAACAAGATCATTGGGTGATGGGGACCTGGATAGGCCAGGGTCCACCTGATTTCCAAAAGTAAACCCACCCAGATTCCTGGGTGTGCTTCCACTTCCTGGGGGATTACTGCTGACAGTAACAGGAGGTGTTGAAGCTGGCTTTGGAGGTATATTTTCTTTATTGTTATTCTTGGGACAACAGCTGTCTGTTTTGTAATGCCCCACCTGTTTACAGGGATAACAATAGGGTTTTTTCTCAGTTGAAGAAGTGTCTTGGGACCCACCCCCATCCTTGGAGTTTTGGGGCCCTGGGGAAGTCTTTTCTTTACTTTTATCCCCACCCTTATCTTGAGGCTTGGTAGACTCCTTCTTCTGGTTACTGTCCTGATTCTTAGGCCTAATCCTGGTTCTGACCCATTTGTCTGCCTTCTTTCCCAATTCTTGGGGAGAGGTCAGATCAGAGTCTACCAGGTGCTGGTGTAAGAGCTGGTTCTGACAATTACTTAGGATCTGCTCCCTCATAATCAAATTATACAATCCTGTAAAGTCATGTACTTTGCTGCCATGTAGCCAACCCTCCAGAGCCTTAGTAGCACAATCTACAAAATCAGTCCAGTCCTGAGTCTGTGTCTTCTGGGTGTCTCTGAACTTGAACCTGTACTGTTCAGTGGTTAAGCCAAACCCATCTATCAGAACACTCTTCAGGACTTTGTAATTGTTTGCATCCTCATGTCTGACAGTGAGGAGCTTGTCCCTCCCTTTCTCTGAAAAGGAGTACCATAAGATTGCTGCCCACTGTTCCTCAGGAACCTGCTGTACCATGCAGGCTCTCTCAAGAGCAGTCATCCATTTGTGGATGTCATCCCCTTCTTTGAAGGGGGGCACAATCTTTGTCAGGTTTCTACTATCATAGGACCTGGGTTTCTCTTTAGGAATATTGCTGCCACCAGTGGCATCTAAGCCACACAATTTCTGCTCTCTTGCCAAGGCAAGTTTAGCTTGAGCTAAGGTAAGCTTAGCTTGACTCAGGGCTACCTCCTCTCTCTCTATCTGGAGTCTGACAGCCCTCATTCTAGCCCTATGCTCAGCTTTCTGAGAAGCACTCATGCCTCTCTCTGATTCTCTGGAGGCACTAGAAAGATGAGAGTCCCCTGAGGGAGATCTCACTCTTCTGTTGCCTGGGAGAATCACATGTTGGGTTCTGGGGAGGTGCTGGCCCTCTCCATTCCCCAGTAGGTCCAAGTTGGCCTGGCTAAGCCTACCAACTGGAACCTGGCTACCCTGATCCTGTACTTCTAAGTCCTCAACTTCTGAGTCCTCATCCAAGTCATCATCATCCTCCTCTTCAGGGGGATCAACTGCAGGGGGGTTCCCTTCAGTTCCTGTATCTAGGGAAGCTGCTTTTGCCCTCTCTAAGTCATCCTGTTCTAGGAGTCCTATCAGGGTTAGGCAGGTGGGGCTTCTGCCCCTTTTTAACCCTCTTGCTTTGCACAAGACAATCAAGTCTCTGCGGGTTAGTTTGTCATATCCAGAAGTTGCCTGGGTAGGGTCAACTGTCACAGGACTAGACCCTGAGGCCTTTCCTGTGTCGGACATGGTTACTAGTGAGGTGTAAGTGGTGCACTTACCTACACTAAGTGTTTTCCTACTGGACCTTGCTAGTGAGTTGTAGTCAGGGGTGTGCTACTCCCTTCAACCTACAACTACTAAGTTCAGTAGAACTTAATATGCTAAGCTTTTGATTTTATATGTACCTAGAGGTACTTGATGTGATCTTTCAATTTGATATAAAGATTGCAATGGTAAAACAACAGCAAGCTCAAATCCGCACCGCTGCTCACCAATGTGAGAAGTTGGCCTGGTAGGGGATGTTTCCAATTCTGGAACCACCTACTACCTGACCAAACAATCCCCTTATGGTGTCTGGTTGTAAGTCAACCTTATTAGACAAGCTATCCTAGTGGTAGCATGGACTAAGCAGCCTAAAGGCTTAACTTAAGAGGTCGTGTTAAGCGAGCTGTTTTACCACATACAATCCTGTAATACCAAATGAAAGGACACCACACAAGTATATATTATAAAAATATATGTGTTTATTACTAAAAACAATCCCCAGTATTCTTTATGAATAAAGGGGCACAAGCGTTAAATCAAAAGCACTGTTTAAACATACAAAGTTGCACAATTATGGATGAGGGCAGGGGGCCACTCAAACCATATACTAAACAAGTGGTATAAGAGAGGCCACTCGAACAGTGGTTAGGCCTAGGGCCTAGGGAATCGCTGGGAGCAGTCAGGACAAGCAATGCTGAAGTCGGGAATGGCCCTCGGGATTCGGGAGATGTGCGGAAAGCGCACGCATGCACCAATGTTAACCAATGGTGCGTAAAAGTCAAATAGTTAAAGTTTAAGGACACTTCCGCTGAACCTAGAGGAACAAAACTTAACACACAGACCCTAGAGGTGTGCACCAGTGTGGGAACACCGGCGGAGCAAAGTTACCTCACCCACAGGAAGTGGGTGCACAGGGTCGAAGTGGCGTCGGGTTTTGACACGCAGGCTCTTGGTGCTTGAAGCTGAAAGGGCTGCAGGCAGGGTGAAGACGAAGTGTCCGGTGGAGTCCAAGGGTGGACTCAAGTTGTAGAGTACCTGAAAGCAGAGGGGACAGAGTCTGGGTCACTCAGCAGTGACCAGGGTGGAACCAGGACGGAACCAGGCAATGTCGGGCGCAATCAGGTGGTCGTCGAGGCGCTTCTCTTCGCTGTCACGTGGGCTCTGGGGCATCTGCGACGTCCAGGAGCAGGTCACGATCTGTCCCACGCAGGCTCTCACCGTCGGTGCAGTCGGCTTCCGGTTTGGAGCAAACAAGCCTTGGTAAGAGCAATCCACGCGGGATTGGAAGATGGCGTCTCACTCGGACCAGGAAGGTCAGAGTCGGGGCTCCCTTTCAGGGGAGCTGGTGTGGATCTGGAGCAACCAGAATCACGAGTCTTCTTTTGTAGTTCGTCGGCACAGGGACCACAAGCCAGCTGGCAAGTGACCGGGCCAACGCGTTGAGCCAAATCGTGCCAAAGGGCCCCACGCAGCACTCGTCGAGTGTGGAGGGCTGAACTTCGGCTCAGGAGTAGCTCAGGGTGGGGGCTTCTCAAACCCCGGTGTACAGCTTCGAGGGTCACTCGTGGGCTGCACGGTCAGCGTCTCGTGGTCACTTCAAGATGGCGTGCCCCACGCTTCCGGTCGCCTCCACGGGTCTCAGCTTTGCAGGGACTGTGGATCGGGCTGTTAGAAGCTGGGCAGGCTTGATCTCGTCGATCTCAGTCGCTCGAGTTCCGGCGGGAACTGCAACCAAGTAGACGTCGAGGGCTGGATGGTGCCTGCTGCTGCAGGGTGGTCACTCCTTGACCACAAGGGAGATTCTTCGGGCTTCCACGTTGAGATGGAGGGCGAAGGGTCCAGAATATCGTTTCAAATGTTTCTTCCAGGAAATCTGATGTGCATTGGCACTGCTCCCACTCTTATTCGAATCTGGTGGGCGTGATTACCTGCTAGGTCCCCTCCTATGGGTGGGACCCAGGAAGTGGGTGGATACACCCCCTTCCTTTGATCCAGGCCGCCCTGGCACGAGGGCTGGAGTGCCCCAGAACCGGTTTGGCCGGATTATGCAAGGGGCAGCCTTGTGCGCCCCAGGCAGTGTCTGGTTTCTTTCAAACCTCCCTGCTACAATACACTATCTCCTGTCTGGAGGGCGGTGACACCCTCCTGTGACAGGAAACCCTTTGTCCAGGACCCCCTTGACTGGGTTTCGGTCAGCTCCAGGGGTCCAGACATTTGTCTGTGGCAGAGGCATCCATTTTGTGGATCTTAAGGCCTTTGGAGAAATCAACCGCATTAAAGTGAAGTAACATGTCTTACCCCTCTAGAGGGGTGGAATGCCATCCCCGTCGCCAGAACTGGCGAGGGGATGGTATTCCAAAGCGTATGACACCTTACACGACATGTTTTGATAAAGCCAAACCAGAGTTGCTAAATAACCGCGAGGATTATAAGGCACTTAATAGTATATGGTATGGCATTATCCTGAAACAGCTTAGGGATTTGTTCCCGACGGCTGCAGACAGGCTCAGCTCATGCTAGAGCTCCATCTCACATAAAAACCATGCACCCAGCCTCCAGGATTGGTGAGGCCTGTCTATAGGAGTGGCTCACAGGTTTACATGTGTCCAGTTATAGGTTTAGACATAGGTATACTATATCTAAGCAAGGGGTGTGTACACCACCTTACCCCAGCTGAGTGATCAGCCAGTTGTGTCAATTTAAGAACCAGCCAGGGGTGGCAAAAGATATGCTGCAGCCCCTGGTAGGCCTTAGTGGCTCCTGTGCCCTGTGCACCTATAGTGCATTCTACAGGGGCTGACAAGGAGTCCATTTCCAATTGGTATGTACCTAGGGTACATGGAATCCATTTTACAGAGAGAGCAGATGGCCTGGGGCCCTGATTAGCAGGGAACCAGGTCAACTAAGTCAAAAAAACAGCTAAACACAGGCAAAAAATCTGGGGTAACCATAGTCAGGTAGCCACCTTCCTACAACAGCTAAAGACTCAAAGCAAGCTAAGGGGGATCCACCCTTTCAATTACCACAAATGACCCACACACTACCGGCGCGTGCCCTAGTACACTGGGCCCCGGACGCAACTGATGACTCGGTTTTTCTAGAGCAGAGTGTACATATAATTCAGAACACGTCCCCGACTACAATTGAGGGATTAACCCCGCAGTCTCGGGTGCAACCCCGCATTGAAAAACCGTGCCAAACACCACAGGCAAACTCTCACAGTCCAACGTCCAGACAGCTCACGCCGGGTTTGGGAAAAAAGCACTGCTCTCTTTCCACTGGACAAGTTAATGAAGACACGGATGCTATCAAAGACAGTCTGCCATCGAAGCCACAGGAACTAAATTTAACAGCATTTGAGACAGCAAAACACGAATGAAGTACACGCGAGCTATCAGCTCAATACAATCAAGGTCCAGGGAAGGAAGAGAGTACCGACAAAAGGCCAGGGAATGACCGACTGCGTGAGCATTTTATCCAATCAGACCCCTTTGTCTACTCTGCTATATCACCCATCCCCATCCCCAGACACTCTCAGGGGGAATCGCCAGAGATCAGCCAAACGGTTTCCATTTGGCCGCAATTATTAAAGACAATGGAAACCATAGGAGCCGCCATGTCCTATCACGCGGACAAACTGGATACTCAAGTTGACCTGCTCAACCTCCTGGCGTTCCACGTCCAGGGGATTGAAGCAAACTTACAAGACTTAAACACCATGATCACTAAGGTTCAACTAAATAAGGATCAGACTTTCTACACTTGCCACTGCTCCAACATAATAGACAAACTGGCCACAGTACCCAGTCTGATGACCCAGATACGGGGGGCTGTTAAGGATTCATCAAAAGACTCCCCAACGGAAACAACCACAACAACAAGTGAATCAACTGGCAATCGGCACTCTAAAGAGGGCCCCAGCAGGCTGACAAGGCTGCCCAATGCTAGCAGGGCCGAAGAGAGCCCGGAATCTCAAGACCATCTACACTCCCCCCCAGCAAATGAAAACAGGTCGCCAGCAAGCCTAGACGAATATAACTCAGTTAACCGCATAGAGGCAGCCGAGTTAATTCAGGAGCCAATTCCCAACGTCGCTCCAATCGCAAATCACATCAAACAGGCTCAAACGCTCACAAAGAGAGAACGGAAGCGACTAAGAAAAGCTAGAAACGCGAAAGCACATAACCGATGGGTTCCACAAACCTCTTCGGAAAAACCCATCAACAACTCTGAGATCAAGGTAGCCAAACAGCACCCGAGAGCGTTTTACCACAAACTAGAACAACGCCAGAGCAAGGGTCCACGCCGACGGTTCACCCACCCACCAAGGCACCCTCAAAGTTTAATTCCAAATGGAGCAATAGGTGATACAACTACAAACCAGAACACATTAAAAGTGTTCAGCATTTTTAAATCCGCGGGACAAAAACCAGATTGTAAGGTACCACTTCAAGAGCCGGGAAAAAACATAAACATTAATCAAAGGAAGGATTCAAGCGATAATAACTCACCTAGCAAAGCCCCAGGCATCAAAAGTCAAGCCAACTTAGATAATGCCGCAAAGATCAAGGGAATCAATTCACGAGACACACAGGGCGGAGAACCTCATGTACCATCAGCTCCAGTCTCCAACGGACAAGATTTTGCCAATAGCGTACAGATGGTAAACTCACACACATTAGAGCTAGAGGGGGACCAGGTAGGATCGGCCCCTCCACCTAATGAAGAGAGCAGACGACCAAAAATCCCAAACAGGTCCACGTCAAGCAACAAAATCGAGTTTACTCCACAATATTGTTCAAGAGGGTCCTACGACATCCTGAACAGAGGGGCCATTTTAAGACTTCTAGAAGAACTACCAGGTCTGCGACACCTAAAATCGAGCGACCTCGAATTAATAGAGTTCAAACCAAACCCTCTTCAATCAGGCTCTGACTCGACGATTACAACCTGGACCAATCATACCATCACAGACCTAGTCCTGTCTCATATGGAGGCTTTCGCCGCATGGGGCATTGAATTAAAAAAAGTTGAGCCCGCACGATATCCCAGCCCGCTGCGGAAACAAAACCCTAAAATAAGCCTCTTAAAAAAACGCCAAAGGGCCAGATTTAAGAAGCAGTATCGAAGCGGAAGCGCAGCGACTAAGGCAAATCACAATCACTTTCGCTCACCAAGAGGCAGATATGCCCGAAAGGCCCCAACACGCTACTCGGGCACAATCCCAGAGGAATGCAGCTTGAACTGACAGTAGACTAACAAAGGGGGATAAGCAGGGCTGCACGATCTGCTCATGGAACATCAATGGTTTAAATGCAAAGCTGGAGGAAGACGACTTTATTGAGTTTATAACCCAATTCAAAATACTTTTGTTTCAAGAAACATGGCAGATCAAAAACTCGCCTCTAGTGGGATACAAAGAATTCTTTGTTCCAGCCCAGAAGGATGGACGCTCCGGCAGGGCCAAAGGGGGCCTATCCATTTTCACATCGACAGAGTTTACCTGGACACCAACTAGCATCGACTTAGACTCTACATGGATGCAATGTATCAAAGTGGAAATTTCCCCAAACCTGGGTCTCTTGATCGTGAATCTCTACATGCACCCCGGCGGAAAACATAAAGGGAAAAGGATAAAACAACTAGTCACCACAATCAAGTCACTGAAATCAATCTATCCAAGTGAAAACATGATTATAACGGGAGATTTTAATCTGAACCTAATTTGTGGTCAGGAGGGAATCCTCCCCATTCACATCGAGCCACGGCAGGGCAACCAATGCAGACAAAATGCATTGGGAAGGAAATGCGCCTCAGAACTGGAAGCTCTTCATCTGTACACCCTAAATGGGAGAGGCCATCTGGACAGACCAGCCGCCCTAACGAGGGTCTCCAAGAACTCAGGGTCTACCTTAGATTATACCCTGGCTGACCCTGACCTATTTCATCATATTAGTGACTTCCAGATTCAGGAGCGCAGAGAAAGCGATAATTTTCCACAGACCCTTATCCTGAACATCCAACCTACAAAGTCGGTGAAGGCCACGCCTCTGTCCTTGAGCACAAAAATCTTTAACCTAAAACGGCTACACTGTAACGAAGGAAATCTCTCTATCCTAATGGCGTCATGCCACGCATTGCTCCAACTATCTGAAACATCGAGAGACACAGTTAAAACTTGGGAAAACTTCGTAATGGAGATCAACAAGAAACACCAATCCAACAATAGAGGACGCAAACCCACAAGAAAAAGAGGTGGGGAATGGTACACACCGAAACTGCGCCAGCTAAAAAGGCAATTAAATGCATTCCTAAGGGCCGAACGCAAAAAAGACCCTCAGCTATCACAATCTACGCTGAACACAATCGAATCTCTAAAAAAAGAACTAAAAAGAGAGATCAATCTGGCCAAGCGAATGCATAAGGAAAAATTAGCGTGCTCCATACTCCACACAAGCAAATCGCAGAATTCAAAAGATTTTTGGGCAAAAATAAACTTTATGCTAAATGGCAAACATCACCAGTTTAACTCAGACATGACGGACCAGCTCTGGAGTAGTCACATAGACTTATTATATAATTCCCCACACAATTCACTCATGGATAATAACGCCGAGCGTCCTGAGGAGCTTCCTCGCTCCAGCCTGAGCACAAAGCTAGCTCCAAAAATCATTAGGAATTCACGGCCATCAAAGAATACGGGAGACATGGAATCATTCTCATTAAAGCAGGTCTCAAACACCATAAAAACATTGAGAGCAGATGGAGCACCCGGACCAAACGGGCTTCCCAATGCCTTATTTAGGAAAGACCCAACGTTTTGGGCCAGCCAACTAACACCTTTATTTGGTCACAGCCTAAAGACCGGGAACATTCCCGAATCATGGAGAGTCAGCATTCTTCACCCAATCTACAAATCCGGGTCCCGCGCAGACCCTAACAACTATAGGCTGATTGCCTTAATAGATGTGGAGGCCAAGATCTATGCTTCCAACTTGTTGGTTGAACTGGAATCCTGGGTGAGCAGCACAGGGATAATTCCTCGGACACAAACAGGCTTTCGGCCAGGACTGGGTACCTTGACCAACCTATCCGCGTTAACCCTCCTTGTTAACAAAGCAAGCCACAACTCAAGTTCAAGTTCAAGTTCGGGCATTTATATATCGCACTACTCACCCAGAGGGTCTCAAGGCGCTAGAGGGAAGGGTTCATTGTTTATCGAAAAGCCAAGTTTTCAATTCTTTTCTGAAGGAGATGTGATTCTGAGTAAGGCGGATGTGGGTGGGGAGTGAGTTCCAGGCCTTGGCAGCCAGGAAGGAGAAGGATCTGCCGCCCATGGTGGTTTTTCGGATGCGCGGGACTGCGGCGAGGGCTTGACTGGATGATCTAAGTTGGCGGGTGGGATAGTAGAAGGACAGTCGGGAGTTGAGGCATTCTGGTCCTAGATTATAGAGGGCCTTGTGAGCGTGGGTGAGAAGGCGGAAAGTGATTCTTTTGTTGACGGGAAGCCAGTGGAGGTTTTTTAAGTGTCCGGTGATGTGCTCTTGGCGCGGGATGTCTAATATGAGTCTCGCTGATGCGTTTTGGATGCGCTGGAGCTTTTTCTGCAATTTTGTTGTAATTCCGGCATAGAGAGTGTTGCCATAGTCCAGTCGACTTGTGACCAGTGCATGGGTGACAGTCTTTCTTGTTTCGAGGGGGATCCAGCGGAAGATCTTTTTGAGGATGCGAAGGACGTTGAAGCAGGAGGACGATACGGCGTTGACTTGTCTGGACATTGAGAGAGAGGAGTCTAGAATGAAGCCAAGGTTACGTGCATGGTCAGTGGGAGTGGGCGCTGATCCCAGAGTGGAAGGCCACCAAGAGTCGTCCCACGCTGAGGGGGAGGATCCAAGGATGAGCACTTCAGTTTTGTCTGAGTTGAGTTTTAAGCGGCTCTGTTGCATCCATTCGGCTACTTCTTTCATGCCTTCGTGAAGATTGTCCTTGGCGGTGTTGGGGTCTTTGGTGAGGGAAAGTATCAGCTGGGTGTCGTCGGCGTAGGAGATGATGTTGAGGTTGTGTCGACGTGCGATGGGGGCGAGGGGACTCATGTAGACGTTGAAGAGGGTGGGACTGAGTGAGGAGCCTTGAGGTACGCCGCAGATGACTTCGGTGGGCTCTGAGTAGAAGGGGGGGAGTCGGACTCTCTGGGTTCTCCCGGCTAGGAATGAGCTGATCCAGTCCAAGGCTTTTCCTTGTATGCCGATTTTGTTGAGGCGTTCTATGAGGGTGCTGTGACAGACAGTGTCGAAGGCGGCGGAGAGGTCGAGGAGAATGAGGGCCACTGTTTCACCGTTGTCCAAGAGTGCACGGATGTCGTCGGTCGCTGCAATGAGGGCGGTCTCAGTGCTGTGTTTGGCTCGAAAGCCGTTCTGTGAGGGATCCAGGGAGTTGTTGGATTCAAGGAAGGCTGCGAGTTGGCTGTTGACGGCTTTCTCGATGACTTTGGCCGGGAAAGGGAGGAGGGAGATGGGTCGGTAGTTTTTCAGTTCTGAGGGGTCTGCTGTTGGTTTTTTCAGAAGGGCGCTGAGATCTGCGTGTTTCCATATTTCTGGAAAGGAGGCTGAGTTGAAGGAGCAGTTGATGACATCACGGAGTTGGGGAGCGATGATGGAGTCAGCTTTGTTGAAGATGTAGTGGGGGCAGGGGTCAGAAGGTGAGCCAGAGTGGATTGAGTTCATGAGGCGAATGGTGTCTTCAATGGTGATTGGGTTCCAGGAGTTGAGGTAGTTAGTTGGAGGGGTGCGATCGGAAGGTGGTGGGGTGAGTTGGTCATTGGGAGTGTTCTTGAAGCTGTTGTGGATGTCGGCAATTTTGTTGTAGAAGAAGGAGGATAGCGCATTACAGAGGTCTTGGGAGTTGGAGATGTCGTTGGATGCTGCGGGAGGGTTGGTGAATTCTTTGACGATATTGAAGAGTTCCTTGCTGTTGTGAGAGTTGTTGTCGAGGCGGTCCTTAAATGCTGATTTCTTGGCGGATCGAATCAGTTGGTGGTGTTTGCGGGTGGCTGTCTTGAGGGAGGTCATGTTGTCTGAGGTTGGTTCTTTCCTCCAAATCTTCTCGAGGGTGCGGCAAGTCTTCTTGGATTTTTTAAGGTCATCATTGAACCAGGGAGCTTTTTTGCTGAATGATTTCAACTGGTGTTTTTTCAGGGGTGCTAGTTCGTCTGCGCTGTGTGTAATCCATTGCCTGAGGTTTGTGGCCGCTTGGTCTGGGTCCGTTGTTAGGGTGGGAGTGTTTTGGCTGAGGGATGTGAGAAGTTGGTCGGTGGTGATTTTGTTCCAATTGCTTCGTGGAATGGGTTGTGGACGGTTGTGGGTCAGGGTTGTTTTGTAGCTGAAGTGGACACAGCTGTGATCCGTCCAGTGGAGAGCTGAAGTGTGATCGAAGGAAATGTGCTTGCTGGAGGTGAAGATAGGGTCGAGCGTGTGTCCGGCGGTGTGAGTGGGGGTGTCAACGAGTTGTTTGAGTCCAAGATTGGACATGTTGTCCAGGAGGGTGGTGGTGTTGTTGTCGAGAATGTTGTCAAGGTGGTAGTTGAGGTCTCCTAGAAGAATGTAGTTCTCGGAGGCGAGGGCGTGCGGGCTGATGAAGTCAGTGATGTCGTCGCTGAATTGAGAACGGGTGCCTGGGGGCCTGTAGATGAGGGTTCATCTGAGGGTGGTTCTGGGTCGGTGTGGATCTGAAAGTGGAGGTGTTCGGCGGTTGCGAGATTGTCGTCAGAACTGGTAGTAATTTTGATGGTGTTTCTATGAACGATGGCGATGCCCCCTCCAGTTTTTTTAATGGTGCGGTCCTTTCGAATAATCTTGTAAGTGTCCGGTATGGCTATGGCGATGTCGGGGGCAGAGGATGCGTTCATCCAAGTTTCAGTGAGGAAGGCGATGTCAGGTGACACAGTGTCGATTAGGTCCCAGAGTTCGGTTGCGTGTCTGTGGACCGAGCGGGTGTTCAGTAGGATGCATTTCAGGTCGTTGGGTTCGGAGCTGAGTGTGGAGGAAGTGAGTTTGGTGAGTGTTCTGCAGCAGTTGAACTTACAGGTGAGGCAGGAGAATGGGCCGTGGGTACGTCCTGGGGTAGCTTCGCAGCATAGTGGGGTGCGTCCTGCGCACCCACCCCGCTGTACACTTGTTTTCTGGACCTAAAAGCGGCCTTTGACAAAGTGCCTAGATCCAATCTTTGGCCCAAAATGAAAGCCTGGGGCGTGCCGCCAAAGTTGTTGGGAGCAATAATTGAGCTTTATTCAGACACTTGGGTCCAAGTGAAAAAAGGAGATGGTCGACGCCTGACAAAGAAATTCCACACAACCAACGGTTTAAAGCAAGGCTGTGTACTAGCCCCCAGCCTCTTCAACATCTACACCGCGGACCTAGAAAGTGACCTGCGTACCATTCAGGGTGATCCACCAAAATTGGACAACTCACCTATAATAAGTCTTCAATATGCAGACGACATTGTGCTCCTCTCAAAAACCCCCATCGGTCTACAACGCTTGATCTCCAAACTGTCGCAGTACCTCTCCAACGCACAACTGATTATAAACCTAAAAAAAAAAAAAACATCCTATGCTTCTGCGACTCAAGAAAGAAAAAACAAAACTTCGTCTGGAAGATACATTCTACCTCTCTAACCCAGGTAGTTCAATATCAATACCTGGGAATCCTATTGGACCACCGATTAAAGTTTAAACAGCACTTGGAACAGGGGAAATCCAAAGTCAAGCAGCTTCAATTTGCTTTTAAAACTGTCCAAAAGCAATTAAACGGACATTCCACTGGCCACATTCTTAAGATTGCAGCAGCTAAATTTCTGCCATCACTAACATATGGTTCTGAATTACTGGCAACCCGGGACTTCGCAGTGTAAATCAGGCTGTTCAAAAACCTTTTCTCAATCCCGCGTCATATCTCTCAAGCCCAAATTCGTTTGGAGTTTGGTCTTACTAACCAGCTCCCGGCAAGACAAGGAGCACTCGTCAACTATTATTGGCGCATGAGGGATGCAGCAGACGAATCCCTGGCGCACCTTTGCTGGTCAGAAGTTGAAAAACAGGCCGGGCTTCCGGGCTCAATATATAAGACCTTGAGGCAAGCTCTCAAAGCATTAAAACTGGAAGAATCCTGGCTTTTGCCCATGACTTATTCTGCTTTCAAGCTGATAACCAAGAAAGCAGTCTAACAAGCATCATTACTCATGGATAAAGCGGCAATGGCTGGCAAAAACCATGCCTGGATCGTTTTGCCGTCATATACCCACTTAAAACCTCAGGAATATTTGAAAGAATGCTTTAGGGACCACTACAAAAGGAAACTAAGCCTGTTAAGGCTGGGCTGCTTTTCGACCAAAGATCTCACTCCAAGATGGCTACGGCTGTGGGAAACTCCCGGCTGCCGCCTCTGTGGCAACGGCGCAGAGTCTTTACTGCACCTTATATGCATATGCCCGGCACTTCAGAATCTTAGAAAAATGCTTCTTCAATCACTTCTAAGAGAAGCCCAGGTGAGAACTTGTAGGGCGGCAGTGATAAGATGCCTAAGTGGAACTTGGATAGAACTCTCATGTAAAACCATAACATTTTTGAATCTCGCTGCCATAGAGCTGGAAAACAGGGCAGCAATCAAAGAGGTCTCCGGACAATAGGCCAGGCTTTGGCCGGCCACGGACTCTTCCACTCTTTTCCCCTCCTCTCCAAACGGTCGCCTTTTTGTATTACGAGTTAACGTGCCCCCTGTGTGAACTCCTATTATTCTCCCATACCTTTTCACCTCTCCCCTTCTTATTACGAGTTAAAAATAATGTGTATCCAGAACGAACACACAAGATTCCTTTTATTCTTTTTCCTTTTAGACCTTTCCCCGCTAATTTTGCATATTTTATGATATTAGTTTTTAAGTTGATTCAAAGTTGATTTTGTGTTGTTTTTATGATGAAAATGTTGCTTGCATGGTGGTAAGTCCACCCTTTTATGATTTTTTTTAAAATCAAATAAACTATTATCTATCTCTATCTCGGGCAAGTTGGACTGGGACAGAAAATAAGCTAGGCATCAGAAAAAAAGTGCCCCCCTTCCCCACACACCACCATTAGCGAATCAGACTGCTTAAAAAAGTGGCCCACATTTGCAAATCGCGGCAATATTGAACGTGGGTAGTTTTTAACTAGCGAAGACATGTATAGGTGTTTTACAAGGCAAGGGGGTTTTATATATCGGTGCTTGCTACAAGCAAGGACTGTGGTAATATCATGGAAATCAAGAGTGAAAACGGACCTACCAGACCGTAAAACACGCTCCCAAACAGCCACACACTGACCTCTCAGTCCAGCCCTCCCAGAGTGCCCTATAGGCCAGACCTGCCCTGGGAACGGGAAGGAAACCGCAGGTTCGACAGTAGAGTATGCCCAGCATTTGCATAGAGATGGCTTCCTTTCCTCGGCTACACAAGGCCGCGCTCCATTCACCGAATAAATGCCCTGCCCTTATCTCGCATCCCAAGCTGAGTTCGGCATCTGGAGAAGCTTAGGAAACTCGATGCATCAAACTACCCGGCTCAAACCGTTGTTTATAGC
Organism: Lissotriton helveticus; assembly: GCF_964261635.1. Classification (NCBI taxonomy): domain Eukaryota; kingdom Metazoa; phylum Chordata; class Amphibia; order Caudata; family Salamandridae; genus Lissotriton; species Lissotriton helveticus. Next base: position 435,725,824 of record NC_136068.1, read on the forward strand.
GGACCATTTTGTCCTGTCATCCCCCTGACCGAATGTCAAAGCTTTTCTTGCCTTGGCCTTCAGCTTCCAGCATCTGCAGGGATCTGATACGCGGCCGCTGCATTACACTGGGGAGAGCCGTCAAATGAGTGCGATTAAGGCAGCAGACGCAGCGGCAGGCTCTAGGAACGTCTGCTGCTTAACTGCTGATGTCTCATGCTAGGATAGCTCCTCGGCCCTCGCTCCCGCACAAAGCTCCCATTCAGCGCGGGCTTCGAACTCCCCTCCGAACCCTCGCGAGAATATCTGCATATAGCGGCCCAAAGTAATCAAGGCAGGAAACACTGGAGTTCTGATCAGGACGCCTCCCCGCGCAGCATATCGGCGTGCCGATGTGCTTTGATTCCTAAACTATGCGCAGCTTTCTGACGTGACAGATTGTTATGTTACGTAGCTTGACGGCCTCACCACTGGGGCGCAGCTAGGTGCAGTGGCACCAGGGACCGGAGTTTTAAGGGTCCATGTGGACCATGATTGTTGTGTTTTAATGCCCATGCAGCTTTCTGGAGAGGATGTGGCGGTACGACCAAAGCTGCCGATTTTGGAACTGGGAAAGCAGACTTGCTTCTTGGCGTCGGCACAGCGTCTTGTGACTGTAGGCAAATCACGTAATCTCATAGTTGCCATGTTTCAGATTGCTTATGTGCGACTTTGCCATTGTTTGTGTGACATTCCATGTTTCATTTGTGACACTGTGCGAAACCTAATTGTGATTTAACCAGTGGAAAAAATGCCTGTAGGTCGCATAAGTTTAAAAACGACTATTCAAATTTAACTTAAAATGAAGTTATCTTGGAGCTTAAAGTTCTTCTGGGGAGAATGGCCAACGAAGTAAGCGGATGAATGCAAGGGCCGGACGCGGTCGGGCAGAAATGGCCGCCGCAAAGCTCCGACATTTTCGGAATCGGGGGCGTGTTTTTTGTTGAGTGACGGATGACGTCACGTTGAGAAAGAACGCAAAAAACACGCCCCCGAATCCGAAATAGACGGGGCTTAAAGGGAGTGACGCCCCTCTCCTCCAATGGCTGGCCAGCATTTACGGGGCCAGCCAATGGAGAAGAGGGGCGGGTTCAAGCCCCCTAACTAAAAAACATTAAATCTTCGGACCGAACTGCGCAAGCGCAGCCTACGGTCCTCGACCTAAAAAATAACCAAAACATCACAATACCCATGAACACTTTACAGGTCACACGACTAACCATAGAGTATCCCCTATTTAAGCTCTCATCAGGGTAACAGTGTCCTCTTTCTTTGCTGCTCCGCAGCCAGTAAAGTGCTTATCCATTACTTCTTCTATGTGCTTGTCACTGTTTTCAAGTGTGGCTTGTTATGTCATGGTTGCATTGCGATTGCGAGATCGTTTCATTTGGTCAGTACAACTGTGTAATTTTATTTAGCATCTGTGCTTGAGAGCTCGTTCAGGTTACTGTTCTCCCATTCATTGCCCTAACTCCTGGCTATTATATCCTTACTGTTTGTTGTGCCAGCCACCAATCGCGAGTCTTCCCGAGTGCGCGTTGGGAGCGCTTTGCCTCCTCCGACCGATTCCCCGGGCCCAGGTTGTTTTCTTTGTGGAGAGGGAGAAGTAGGGAACGAGGACGCACGTTAGGTCAGCGTGCAGTCCTCTTTCAGTGCTAGCGAGCAGACTTCATCGCGCATGCGTGGCAACCATTTTGCCAGTTTTCAGAATCTCTGTTGGGCTTCAATGTACGCACGTAGTATGGGAGAACAAGGGTACCCCGATATGTGAACCTGGTGTTGACATATGTTTAAGAAATGGCAATGGGTCCAGGGCAAAAGGTTGATCCCCAGGGGGGATACTGGGATTCAAGTTAAAACTGGACAATTAATCATACTGGGAACACAAAAGTAGGGGAACTTGGTAGCGTAAAATAGAAAAAAAATTTTACACAAGTTTTAATTTAGTTCTTTAAGTAGTAGTTAAGTGCTCACACAAAGTGAAAAGTGGGCGTGATGTGACAAGGTGATAATGCATTAAAAACATCGCATTGACAACACACATTGGAACTCCACGTGAATATATACAATGTGGGGGGTTCCTGTTGTAGTGGTCAACGACGTTTTGATCTTAGGGACTTAAGATCATCTTCAGGACATATAGTGGGCAGTCTGAAATCTCTAATTGTTGTAAGGCAGTACTGATCAGGGAGAGGACGTAAATGTATTCTCAACAGGGATTCAGGAGGAGCAGCTTGCGTGAGTAGGCTGTTCCGAGTGATGAAGTATGAGCGAAGGCGCAGATATAGGGCTACTTCGTCTGGTTGTAGTGCCGCGGCCGGTAGGTCTGAACTACTTTTGGGACTTGGTAAAGGCTGAGCGCAGTTCAGCGTGCCTTAATTACGGCGTGGAAGGCGGACTGTGTGGATGCAGTTCCAGCGGGAGGGGGCTCAGAGTTCCGCTTGTAACTGTGACTGAACCGTTGCTCCAGCCCAGTCATTAGCTGCACGCCCACCAGGAAGGTGCTTCACTCCTCCACAGGATCCTGAATTAAATGTAGACTCGACGGAAGTCTCATCATTATGCTGCGTAGAACTATCACTCTGGCTTAAAACTTTCTAAAGCTCAAGTTAGCAAATACTAACCTTACAGACACAGTTACAAGCGGAACTCTGAGCCCCCTCCCGCTGGAACTGCATTCACACAGTCCGCCTTCCACGCTGTAATTAAGGCACGCTGAACTGCGACCCCGCACTCTGCTTTTACCAAGTCCCAGAAGTAGTTCGGACTTACCTGCTGCAGCACTACAACCAGAAGGAAGTAGCCCCATATCTGCGCCTTCACTCATACTTCATTGCTCAGAAAGGCTGTACTCACGCAAGCTGCTCCTCCCGAATTCCTGTTGAGAATACATTCACGTCCTCTCCCTAAACAGTACCGCCTTACAACAATTAGAGATTTCAGACTTCTCACTATATGTCCTGAAGATGATCTTAAGTCACTAAAATCGAAACACCGTCGAACCCTACAACAGGAACCCCCCCACATTGTATATATTCACATGGAGTTCCAATGTGTGTTGTCAATGCAATGTTATGTTTTTAATGCATTATCACCGTGTCACATCATGCCCACTTTTCACTTTGTGTGAGCACTTGAATACTACTTAAAGTACTAAGTTAAAACTTGTGTAAAATAAATTGTCTATTTTACACTACCAGGTTCCCCTACTTTTGTGTTCCCAGTATGGTAAATTGTCCAGTTTTAACTTGATTCCCAGTATCCCCCTTTGGGATCAACCTTTTGCCCTGGACACACTGTGTCCAACATCAAATCAATGTACGCACGTGCAGTGTTTTAATGCTCTCAGACTTTGTGGCACGCTACTGGCTCCCGGTGACTCCCCCTGTTAACCGTGTGTGGGGGCGACCGGCCAGGAAGAGGCGCCTAGACCCTTCAAGAAATCAAGAAAGGAGCGTCATGTAGAGACACCTTCCCAACCTCAGCCCCTTACTTTTCAGCCGGCGGAAATAGTACACCCCAATTTCCACGGCTTGGCTTCCGCCTCCAGAAGTAGCCAACTACGTTCAATCCCACCTTCGGCAGACCTTTGACAAAGATGTGAGGGCACGGCTAAGATCAGAGTGCCCCAAGACTGACCTGGCAGGCAAGGTGGCGGAGACTCCGGAAGTAGATCCTTCGATGCTCACTTACCTTAAGAAATACTCCAAAGACCCAAAAAAAGGGCATAGACCGGGCATGGAGGTCATGCCAACACAAGCTCTTGAACAGGACAGGTCCCCTGACCAAGATACTAGAGTTAGGTTTTCGAGCCAAGGAGCCCGCAATGGCTATTGATCCAGAGGAATTGATTAGTTGGGCGCAGAGGGCTGTCTGCCAACTAGGTAATGCGTACTGCACAATGTCTAGCGAGTGGCGTCGCTCCATATTACTCAAACTGGACCTCAAACTGGCAGAACTCTCTTCCTATGAATCCAGCCCTCTAGCCCAGGGCCTACTCTTTGGCCAGCCTCTCCTTAAAGAACTAACTAAGTTTGTTGCCACCTTTAGTGGGTTGGATAAGGTTCAAGGTTCTCTCGAACGAGCCTTCCGGATGGTTTTCGGCAGGGCCCGGCGATACTGAGGGTGGTTGTTCAGCCAGGGATATAATCAAGGCACCCCGCGTGATCAGTGCCACCAGCAACAAGGGTTTACCAAGACCCCGATTACTATAACTCCTCCTTCCACCTGACCTGGTGTGCCAAAAACAGATTCCAGAAGGGCTGATACGGAGGAAATCAGGGCAGACAACAGGAGTCTGGAAATTCAGGTGAGACTACTTCCTTGTACAGAGGTAATGTTAGGAGGCAGGATACCATTTTTTCTACACAATTGGCATACGATCTCGCAGGATGCATGGGTCTTACAGATGGGGCAGGGGTACAGGCTAGAGTTTTACAACTCCCCCAGTTAGGAATTTCTTCCCCCCAGATGTATTTTTCCCAATAAGATCAAGACTTTTTCTCCGAAGAGAGAGATTCATTTCTCAGGAAAGAGGCCATAGTGGTCACAGATCCTCACCCCAAAGGCTTTATCAACAGCATCTTCCTAGTCGAGAAGAAGGCGGGTGGATCCAGGCTAGTCTTAAATCTAAAGGATTTCAATGGTTGGAGAGTATATCGGCATTTCGAGATGGAGGGTATCCGTCTTCTGCGCAACCTCCTTTAGGAGAGAGACTGCATGGTCCGTCTGGACCTGAAAGACGCTGTGAGAATGTGCCCTATTTCTGTATGGTTGCCCCCAATTTTTGCTGAATTGCTGACGTGCTTTGTCTGTCTGTTCTCATCTACGCACCACATCGGCGTTTTCTTCAATTCCACTGACAGGGAGTCTGTTACAAATAGAGTCCTCCCCTTCGGCCTCTCGTCAGCACCTTGGTGCTTCACTAAACTCCTTCATCCAGTAGTGGAATCTTTGAGAGCATGGGGAGTTTGTCTGATCTTATACCTGGATGACATCATTATCATGGCTCGTTGTCCTCAATTGCTGATAACCCACCTCGAATGGGCAATCAACCTATTACAGAGTCCCGTATTTATTGTAAATCCTCAGAAATTAATTTTAATCCCAGCTCAATCAATCCAGTTTTGGGGTTTTCTGATCCACTCTCGGAGTTGTCAATTCCTTCTGCCAGCTCAGAAAATCAGATCCATCAAGAGAGATTTGAAGTTGATTTTGCTCAAGCAGACTGTGTCATTGAGATCTGTAGCCCGGGTCGTCAGACTGCTAGCCTCCTCAATTCAGGTGATCTTCCTGGGTCCCTTTCACTACCATGCGCTCCAGCGGCTCAATATTCGACATCCCCAGAAAGGCCTTGGATACGCAGAACAGAGCCCTCTCTACGAAAAGGCGAGGTTGGAGATGTTGCAGTGGTTGGACCACGTGGAGGCCTGGAATGGCAAAGCCCTCTTCGGAACTACCCCGGATGTAGTGATGGAATCCGATTCCAGCCGGTGGGGTTGGGGAGCCCGTTGCGGCCAGATTTCCACGGGAGGCCATTGGTCGCAGGAGGAACTTTCATTGCATATCAATAGACTGGAACTTCTGGCAGGCTCTTTTGCGATCCGCTGTCTTTCACCTCGAAAGACGGACTGTTGTCCTGCTTCGCATGGACAACGTGTCAGAGGTAAGTTACGTGAACAAGCTAGAGGGAACATGGTCCCGAATTCTAGTGGAGATTGCCAAAGACTTCAGGCATTTTTGCCTCCCGAACAAAATTTCAGTGGTGGCAGAATATCTCCCAGGCTGCAACAACGAGATAGCTGATGGGCACTCCTGACACCTACGGGAGTTCAGCGACTGGAGACTCCATCCCCGGGTTTTCCAGTTGCTGAACCTTCTGTGGGGACCTTGCCAGATAGACCTGTTTGTATCGCACCTCAACAGACAGCTTCCAGCCTTTTACAGCTGGCGTCCAAATCCGGAAGCTCTTGCCACAGATGCTTTTCTGTAGGATTGCCTGACATCTCTGTGCTACGCATTCCCTCCGTTCATGATAATTCCCAGAGTTCTGGTGCAAACGTGTCGTCATCAGTGAGAGTTGATACTGATCACACCACCCTGGAGAGCACAGCCATGGTTCCCACTACTTCTGGAGATGCTTTGTGCGGTGCCCATCCTTCTTCCACAGCGTTAGAATCTTATGCTGGACCCTCTGAAAGCCCCTCATCCATTGATCGAATCAGGGCAACTTCCTCTGGTAGCCTGGCGGGTTTCAGGGACAGGTGGAAGATCCCAGGCCTTTCAAGTGATGCTGACAGATCTATTAGTGAAGCATGGTCAGCTAACACCCACAAGCGATACGCAATAGCTTGGAAACAATGGTGTAGTTGGTGCTCTCAACGGGAGGTGGATCCCACTAAAGCACATGTCTCTTTGATTGTAAATGTTCTTGCTTCCGTCGCAGCTTCGGGCTTAACCTATAGAGCAGTAAACAATTTCTGCTCGGCCATCTCAGCAGGTCATGTCAGTGGATAGCAAACTCGTTGGTGAGCATCCCTTGGTATGTAAACTGCTCATCCAGATGGTCAAACCCCCTTGTCCTAAATACTCGGAGTTATAGGATGTGTCTTCGGTTCTGAAATTTTCGGAAGCCTGGCTTGCCAATAAGTATCTGTCAAGAAAACAGTTATCTGCTAAGTTGACCATGTTACTTTGTCTGGTGTCTTGCAAGTGGGTCTCAGATGTCCGCGCTTTAGATCTAGCGGGACGTAGATTTTCCCCAGAGGGTGTGACATTGCCGTCACTAAACGGACTAAGTGTAATACGTCTTCGGTATTTTACCCAGCTTTCCCTAACAATCCTAAGCTGTGTGTTGTGCAATGTTTAACACCTTCGCTGCGGCGGCAATTCCGCCGCAGTGCTAGGGGGGAGGGGGGGCCACGCGGCGCTCCCATGCTCGTGACGGAACCGCTCCGTCACGAGCCTCGGGCGCGCTGTGCATATGACGGAGCGGTTCCGTCATGGCCCCGCCCGCTCAATAGAACGCGTCGCGCAGGCGCGAAATCAGCGCCGCGCAGGCGCTCCGAGCGGGCCGTGACGGAACCGCCCCGTCACCAGCACAGCGCGACCGAGGCTGGTGACGGAGCGGTTCCGTCACCAGCATGGAAGGTGTTAAAAGATTACGAGGTGAGTACTGCTGAGTTTCGAGCAGACATGAAAGGTCAATTGCTAATTGCACTGCAAAACCCATTTCGCCCAGTGACCCCAGCCACCCTGTCAAGATGGGTGTGCTGGCTCATGAGTGAAGCACGTACTGATGTATCAAATTTGGAGTCCTTTAAGCTCGAGGAGCTATGGCATCTAAGGCTTTTTCTGTTGGGGTCAGCCTCTCACACATTATGAATGCAGCTTTATTTAATGACATATCAGATATCAGGGGCTGATGGCAAGTAGAGCATGATGGTCTACATTGTTGAAAGTCTTTGCGTTTCCTTTAGGAGGATACTGCGGCTCATTGGTTCAGGAACCAGTTCTGGAATATGGAGCCCCGTTGGGCTGCAGGTTGTCTCTTCAAGAGGACGTTCTTCTACTTTAAGATGGTTCTTCAAGATCAAGTTGTTGTTTATGGACTCAACTGTTTGATGATTCGTCAAAGAAGAAGGACACTGTCACCCTGACTAGAGCTTATATAGGGGACACTCTATGGTTGGTCATGTGACCTGTAAGGTGTTCATGGGTATTGTAGTATTTTGGTTATTTTTCTTTTATTGCCCGCTGTGAGAAGTCAGTAAAGAAATGAAAAGCATAATCCTCCCCCCGTGTGCTTAATAGAATTGAAAATTCTTGTCACGAATGTTTGCAAATATTTAATTCCGACTCATGATGCACGCCAACCTCTAGGACTGGGAGCTTTGTAGTCCCGATACGGACTTTGGTGCTGCCCGACTGGAACCATCTCTTTTCATTAGGAGGGCTCATACAATGATGCTGAAACATTCTCATAAGGATGACAGACACTTAACATGCATTGGCAAAGCCAATAGGTCTCGCCTTTGGGACCTTATAAGTGTTTAGCCATGCAACAGTTCTTGTTGTTGCACCAAGGATATTTTGCTGCATAACTAAATACTTATAAAGTCCCAAAAGCGAGACCTATTGGCTATGCCAATGCTTGTTTCTATTTTAGGATTTGAGCAGATCTTTTAAGGCTTGCAAAGATAAATGAGGGAGGAGCGTGCAATAAACATTACATTCATAATTTTTTTCATGCTGCTGAAGAATCTGAATGAACTATACCAGACAGCAAATAAACGCCAGTTCAAGAATATCAGGCTTCCTGCAGATCAAACAGGGGCGGGGATCAAAGAGGCCAGGACCTAGGACCTATTCCCCACTGTGAATGGCCAAAGGCCTTTCGTAGTGGTGGTTTTCTGCCCACGGAGCTTTAGTACAAGGCCCTGTGCCAATCCTTCAATACACACATCCAAACATGTGCATATTCGGGGCTGTTTAGCAGCCACAAAGGGTGAGTGCAAAGTCTTGCTAAAAGCCAGGCCCTGCAGGCAATCACCGCAGCACATGGTCATGGACATATGGCAGGAAAAAAAACGTATGTAAAAAAACTAAAATTCACTAAAAAAACACTGTCAAATGTTAGGTATGTGTTAGAAATGGGGGCTCTAGTTGGCAGTGGCTGGCCACTGTCCAAGTAGGGACCCTTCTTCCTAAGTCAGAGTAAGGGGGCCACACCATTTGATAACCCCTGCTCAACCCTGTGGTAACGTAGCACGAGCAGCTAGTCTTATCTCAGAGGCAGTGTGTGAAGCACTTATGATCATACACAGTAACACAGTGAAGAACATTACAAAAGGACACCACAAGAGTAGTTATAAAAAATAAGCATCTTTATATATAGACTTAACACAACACCAATAACGATAAAAAGCCACAATACTGTAAAATAGGGTTACTCTTGAAATGCTGTAAAATAGTTCAAAGTGTGCAAATAGGAGTTCAGTTCAAAGCAGTGGTCTCTGCGACCCTTTTACTTACAAAGTACCTGGATTTCGTAGCAAAACAGGCAAAATATTGCAAATGAGCTGTAGCGATGATTTTCCTCACGTGAGGCCGGCAATGCGTTGAATCCTTGCCGCAAGGGAGGATGAGGCGCCGATCTGCAGATGCGTGTGGGACACAGCGACAAACTTCTTCACGCATGGCCAGCGATGTGTTGAATCCTTGCCACAAGGGAGGATGATGCGCCAAGCCTGATGCATGTGCGACCCTGTTGCGATGAGAAGAAATGACGCTCCGCGAGGGAACGACTCTCTGGGTGTGATAGGATGAAAATGGCGGACGCACAGCGCCCGCACTGCGATGTCGTGATGCGATGATCTCGATGCGAGGATCCGGGGTTAGCGAGAACTCGACAGCCCGCAAACGTGTGATGCGATTATCTTTGGGTGTTAGCAAGCACTATGTGGCCCGCAAGCGTGCAATGCGATGATCTTTGGTTTGCGAGCGCTCCGCGGCAGCAGCACGATGATTTTCCTTACGCTCTTCAGCTGCGGCAGCTCACTAAAGGGAGTTAATGACGATTTCAGCACTCTCTTCTCTGTAGTAGAACTAGAGGCCCTGGAACTCACAGGATCCTCATCTGCAGATAGAAATCCTCGCTGAGAGGAATCAGGAGGCTGATGGTGGAGTCAGATGTGCCTGAGACTCCAGCAGGAGGCTAGCTCTCTTCTAGCCCTTGGGTGATTGCTTTAGCAAGTTGAAATAAAAGTTCTCTCAAAGTCCTTTTCCCTCTCTTCCAAGTCCAGGGAAAACTACTGCAGGCCAATCCAAGAAACAGCACTCAAGCACAAGGACAGTCCTCTCCTGCAGATTCCTTCAGTTACACGGACAGAGGTTGTTCTTGACATCCAGGAGCAATACAAAATGTAGGGGTTTGGGCACAGATATTTATACCCCAAAAGTCTTTGTTCTAAAAAGTCACAAGTCACTGAACACAGCCAAAACCAGTTCTGCTCAGTCCTGGAGCACTTTGTTTACCAGGCTGCATCCTTCCTTTCAGAAAGAGGCGGTCTGCCATCAGACGCACAGTAGGAGGTGGAGCCATCATTCCCCTGCCAGGCACAGCCCTATTCAGGTCAAGGAGCTACCCCTCCCCAATACTCAATGCAGATCTCTCTATTCAACCCAGGTCTGACTCAGCCTGCCTTGCCCCTCTAAACCCAGACAGCCAATACACAAACTGGACAAAGGACATGGGTGTAGCCACCCCTCTGCCCTGCCCCTCCCCTGGAAGGGTCTCCTGAATCTGTCCAACCCTTTCCCCTGGGTATAAAGTGGGTTGCCTGGCTACAGGACTTTACATTTTACCTGGACAAGATTCTACGAAGGAGAAACCAAGTACTTCGACTGTCTGCACGACGCTGAACGACTGAAGAATCACCCTTGGAATAAAGGAGTTACTCTCCTGCACTAGCAGGCACCTAAGCGCATCTGACCGACTTCCGTATCCCAAGCTCCTGAGGACTCTGAAGATTTCTGCAACACAGGAGGTGGGTTTCTGAAGGTCCCTGAGGTCGATCTGCCCTCTTAGCGATTCTGAGACCAGTATCCATCGTGGGGACCGCGTGACCCAAACACTGTGCACCACGTACATTTGCAAGTGCATATGCTTGTTGGCGACCCCTGAGCTTGTGCATTGGACTCCGAGTAGTCCTAAACTCGAGCAGTATTTGCACCGAAGAAATCCAGCCTCTGTGAGTGCTCCAGGGGCTGGTGCTTTGCAGACTTGCTTGACGTCTCCTCGCGATTGTAGGAGAGTAGGGTCTGCTTTCCTATGGTCACCCCATTTTTTTTCTTTTTGCTTCACTGGTTTTCGACTTAATGTGGCTGTGGGCTTGCTAATCAGGCCCACAGCCCTGCTGTTCTCTCTCTAAATTTCACACCATGTACTTTAGGTACATCACCAATTGGGATTTGGGTCACTTGAGAGTCCCTGTACAGTGTACTATAGGTACCCAGGGCATAGGTGCACCCAAGGCCTACCAGGGGCTGCAGCATATCTTTTGCCACCCCTGGCTGGCCATCCAAACTGACACAACTGGCTGATCACTCAGCTGGGGCAAGGTCGTGTAATCACCCCTTGCTTAGATATAGTATACCTATGTCTAACCTTATATCTAGACACATATACACCTATAAGGCACTCCTATGGCAGGCCTTAACAATCCTGGAGGCAGAGTGCTTGGTTTTATGTGAGATGGTGCTCTAGCATGAGCTGAGCCTGTCTGCAGCTTTCGGAACCATGTCCTTATAGCTGTTCTAGGATATTGCCATACCGCATACTCTTAAGTGCATTATGAACCTCGCGGTTAAATGCTAACTCTGGTTTGACGTTATCAAAACATGTCGTGTAAGGTGTCATACGCTTTGGAATACTACCCTCTCGCCAGTTCTGGCGATGGGGGTAGCATTCCACCCTTCTAGAGGGAGAAGACATGTTACTTCCATTAAGCCCGGTTAAAGTTAACCAGAGCCTCAGCATCACAAAATGGATGCTGCTGCCACAGACACAAGTCAGACCTCCTGCTGCTGGGAGTCCTTCCAGTGAGAGAGGCTTGGACAATAGCATTCCTGTCACAGGGAGGTGCTAGCACCACCCCAGACAGGCCATAGTGTATTGGGGCAGGGAGGGCTGAATGAAATGAGACACTACCTGGGGCACACAAGGTGTCCCATGCATAGTCCAGTTCAAACCTGTGCTGGGGAACTCCAGCCCCAGCTCTGGCGCGAAACTGGACAAAGGGAAAGGGGTGTAACCACCCCCTTCCTGGGTCCCACCCATAGGGGGGACCTAGCAGGTAATCCAGCCCCTAAATTTGGTATATAGGTAGGAGCTGAGTCCCAAGACTTTAGATTTATCCTGACTGAAACTCTGATATGAAACTCTGGACTTTCGACATCCTACTCGCCGTAGAAGACTGAAGAATCTCCCTTGTGGTCAAGGAGCGACCACCCTGCACAAGCAGGCACCATCAAGCGATCAACGGTTTGCTTTGTCGATGCTCCTGCCGGAGCCTGAGCACAGAGCCTGACAAGAGCGGGACTTCCAGACTTCCTTCAGCCCGATCCACAGCCACAGCAAAGCTGAGACCCGTGGAGGCGAAGCGAGACGTGGGACCGGCCATCTTTGAAAGCCAGCAAATTGCTTTCCGTGCAACTTCTGAGGCACCCTCAAAGTTGTGCATTGGGGATTGAGAAGCCCCAGCCCCGAGCACCAACTGCACCGAAGATCAGCCCTCCACACTCCACGAGTTCTGCGTGGGGCCCTTCTGCATTTTCCTGCTCGATGCGTCTGTCCGGTCACTTGCCTGTTCGCTAGTGGCCTCTGTGACGACGAAACCTTTGAATTACAATGCTGGTCTGGTTGCTCCAGACTGGCCCTTGCTCCCCTGAAAAGGAGAAGCCCATCAGACCTTGCTGGTCTGATTAAGAAGCCATCTTCCTTTTCTGCGTGGGTTGCCTTTGCCAAGGCTTGTTGACTCCAATCCGGAAGCCGACACCGCCAACAGCGAGAGCCTACGTGGGACAGTCCGTATCCAGCGCCTGGTCGTCGTCGACACCTCCTGGTCCACGTGGCTGCAGAGACAAGCTTCACGACATCACCTGATTGCTTCGCGACATCGCCTGGTTGCTTCCTGGTTCCATCCTGGTCACTGGCTAGTGACCCAGACTCTGTCCCCTCAGCTTTCAGGTACTCTTCATCCTCGATCCGCCCTTGGATCCACCCGGACACTTCTCTCCTGGTCGCCTGCAGCATCTTTCTCCAAGGCTCCATAGGAATCAGTGACGAAACCCGACACACTTTGACACCTATGCACCCGCTTCCTGTGGGTAAGGTAACACGTGTTTTTCGGTACTCCTGTGAGTATTGACTATCCTAGTGTCCTAGTTTCAAGTAGCTTTTCCCTAGTCCATCCGGAAGTGTCCTAAAAGAACTAGTTTCCATTTCCTTCGTTCCCATTCTAACTCTATGGTAACTTGCGTGCGTGTAAAGACACTGCACGCGCATCCCATGGGCCTCCTGCTCTCTATCCATTGGTAGTACAGTGTAGCCCCAGCGATTCTCCAGGCCCTAGGCCTTTCCTTTGTTCGTGACGTGGTTCTTATACCACTATTTTAGTATATGGTTCGAAGTGCCCCTTGGCATTACTGTATTTTGTGCAACGTATTGTATTTTAATTAAGTATCTTGTATTTTGCTGGTGCCTCTGACCTCATAAAGAGTTCAGAGGATTGTGTTAGAAATAAATACATATATATTTTGATATACAACCTGTGTGGTGTCCATTCACTTGGTATTAAGGGGATTGCATATGGTAAAATAGCTGGCTTCACATGCCCTCTTGAGTTTAGCCTAAGACTGCTTTGTCCATGCTACCACTAGGATATCTGGTCCATAAGGTTGACTTTACAACCATCACCATAAGGGTTGTTTGGACTGGTGCAAGGTGCTCACTAGAATAGTGAACATCATATACCAGGCCAACTTCTCACATTGGTGTGCAGCGGTTGGGATTTGAGCTTGCTGTTGTTTTACCAATTGTAATCTTTGCAATATCATTTGAAAGATCCTACAGGTACCTATAGGTACATATAAAACAAGACTTAGAATACTTAAGTTCTACTGAACTTAGTTGTTGTAGACCAAAGGGCCTAGCACACCCTGGCTACAACTCCTAGGGCGGTTTCGTAGGAAAACACTTAGTGTAGGTAGGTGCACACACCACACCTCACTAGATCATGTCTGGCACAGGTGAACCATCAGGATCTCTACCTGTGGGGAGTGACCATCCCAGGGCACCCTCCAGATATGACATGCTCAACTTCCTAGAGATGAGAAACTTGTGAACCTCAAGGAGATTGAAACAGGGTTCCAACCCTACCATCCCACACCTGATAGAACTCCTAGAGAGAGCTGATCTTGAGAAGGCCTCTAAACCAGGCCCCCCAGATAATACAGGTGAGGGTGTACCCTCCACGGATGACTCCCCAACCCCAGAAGAGGAGGAAGAGGAGGCTGAAGAAGATTCTGAGGGAGAGGTAGACAGCCAAACTATAGTCAGGAGACTTAGCCAGGCTAACTTAAGCCAACTTGGGGCTGAGTATGGGACAGCCCATTCAGGCCTTCAAGTGGGTTTAACCAGAGGTATAGGCGGGACAGATCTCACTCAGGTGAATCTATCCACTCCAATGGCTCTAGAGGTTCTCAGAAGGGAATGACTTCCTCTCAAAGGAGAGAACATGAGGCTAAGATGAGGAAAGTCCAACTTAGAATAGATAAGGAAGAACCTGCCCTAGCCCAAGCAAAACTTGCTTTGGCAAGGGAGCAAAAGTTAAGTGGATTAGATTCCACTGGTGGCAGCAATATCCATAGGGATAAAGACAGGTCCTATGACAATAAACACCTGAGTAAGATTGTGCCCCCCTACAAAGTTGGGGGTGACATCCACAAATGGATAACTGCTTTGGAGAGGGCCTGCAAAGTACAGCAGGTACCCCAAAGTCAGTGGGCAGCAATCTTGTGGCTCTCCTTTGCAGAAAAAGGAAGAGAAAAGCTCCTCACAGTTAGTGATGATGATGCTAACAATTACACTGTCCTGAAGAGTGCTCTAATTGATGGGTTTGGCCTAACCACTGAACAGTACAGATTGATGTTCAGAGATACCCAGAAGACACAGACTCAGGACTGGACTTATTTTGTTGATTGTGCCACTAAGGCTCTGGAAGGCTGGTTGCTGGGAAGTAAAGTTAAGGACTATACAGGATTATATAATTTGATCATGAGAGAACAAATTCTTAACAATTGTCAGAACCAGTTGTTGCACCAACACCTGATTGACTCAGATCTGACCTCTCCCCGAGAATTGGAAAAGAAGGCAGACAAATGGGTCAGAACCAGGGGTAAGTAGAAACTCCAGAACCAAGGTGGTGATCAGAAAAAGGCAGACCAAAAAGGTGGGGATCAGAAACAAAAAGACCAAAAGTCTTCATCAGGCCCCCAAAACTCTAATGAAGGGGGGTCCCAAACTTCTAAGAAGAAGAAGAAAGAAGGTCCAAAGAAACCTTGGTGTAATTATTGTAAATCTGCCTCTCACTGGTTTAGTGAGTGCACCAAGAAAGGTACCGCCCCTACCACTGTAGCCCCTAAGGCATCTGCACCCCCTAGTACAGTTAACAGTGGTAGTTCCCAACCCAAGGCTATAGTGGGGTTAACCATGGGTACTGAGGTGGATTCTGGCCTAGTCAGGATACCAACCCAGGCTTTTCTTGTCTGCAATGTGGACGTGGCTATGTCCTCCACTGTGAGTCCCAGTACTCTGGGTAAGTACAGGCAAACACCTTTGATAAATGACAAAGTGGCTCAGGCCTACAGGGACACATGTGCCAGTGTCCCTATGGTGACACCTAACTCTGTGGACCCTGGACAGATTGTACTGGGTGATAATTACCTGGTGACCAATGCTGGCAATGTCACTACTACACATAGTGTGGCAGTTGTTAATTTCTCCTGGGGAGGGGTAACTGGCCTCAAAAGAGTGGTGGTAAGTTCAGACCTCCCGGTTGAATGTCTGTTGGGCAATGACCTTGAATCCTCAGTATGTTCAGAAGTGGAGTATAGGACTCATGCAGAGATGTTAGGCATATCAGCACATGTCCTTGCTGTGACCAGGTCACAGGCCAAAAAGTGCCAAACTGAACAGGCCTTGGATCCTGAAACTATGGACCAAGTGCCATCCAAGAGAAAGAGCAGTAGGGTTAAGGCAGTGCCTTCCCCCTACCTACAAGTGAGGATCAGCCGTCCCAGGAAGCTGATTCTGAGACTCCTGAAGGAACTGTCCTAGAAGAACTTGAACCTGACCAGGTTGAGTTTCTTTGGACATGGGGACCTTCAAGGGCAGACTTGAGGCAGGCACAGTTAGACTGCCCCTCTCTTGAACCCCTCAGACAGCAAGCTGCTTCTGAGGCTGCTGGGAATGCTACAGGTATACACAAAGTTTACTGGGATGAAGGACTCCTTTATTCTGAGGATAGAGACCCCAAGCCTGGTGCTTCCAGGAGGTTGGTCATTCCTCAGACCTTTAGGGGGTTCCTTCTTACCTTAGCCCACGATATTCCCTTAGCAGGACATCTAGGCCAGAACAAGACTTGGGACAGGCTTTTCCCTCACTTTCACTGGCCCCATATGTCAGAAGATACTAAGGAGTTTTGTCGTCCTGTGTGACCTGCCAGGCCAGTGGCAAATCAGGTGTCACAACAAAGGCCCCCCTCATACCACTACCTGTGGTGGGGATACCCTTTGAAAGAGTTGGGATTGACATTGTTGGACCAATGGATCCCCAAACAGCCTCTGGGCACAGATGTATACTGGTGGTAGTGGATCATGCCACCAGGTATCCAGAAGCTATTCCCCTAAGGACCACAACAGCACCTGTTGTGGCAAGAGCCCTCCTGGGAGTTTTCTCAATAGTGGGCTTTCCAAAGGAGGTTGTCTCAGACAGAGGTGCAAACTTCATGTCTGGGTACATGACTGCTATGTGGAAGGAGTGTGGTGTTAATTACAAATTCACTACACCCTACCATCCACAGTGCAATGGGCTTGTGGAAAGATTCAACAAGACCCTCACGGGTATGATCAAGGGTTTACCTGAAAAGCTTAGGCGAAGATGGGACATCCTTCTACCCTGCCTTCTGTTTGCTTACAGAGAGGTCCCACAAAAGGGGGTTGGCTACAGCCCTTTTGAGCTTTTGTTTGGGCATCCTCTAAGGGGACCCCTATGTCTGGTGAAGGAAGGATGGGAGTTACCTCTCAAAAAGCCTAAACTAGACATAGTGGACTATGTACTTGGTCTCCGCTCCAGGATGGCTGAGTATATGAAGAAGGCTTCTAAAAACCTTGAGGCTAGCCAAGAACTCCAAAAAGCTTGCCATGACCAAAAGGCTGTGCTGACTGAGTACCAGCCAGGACAGAAGGTGTGGGTGTTGGAGCCAGTGGCCCCAGCAGCACTAAAGGACAAATGGTCTGGGCCCCACACCATTGTTGAGAAAAAAGGGAGAGGTCACCTACTTGGTGGACCTTGGAACTCCCAGGAGCCCCCACAGGGTGCTCCATGTCAACAGACTCAAAGCATATGTTGACAGGGCAGACATGGGCTTGCTCATGGCTACAGATGAGGGACAGGAGGAAGAGAGTGACCCTCTCCCAGACCTGTTGACTCAGAACCCTGATGATGGTTCAGTTGATGGTGTGGCCTTGGCTGGTAGCCTCACTGACCAGCAGCAACATGACTGCAGACATATGTCTAAAGGCCTGTAGAACTTGTTTTCATTAACACCTAGTCAGACTAACTGGTGCAACTATGAGGTGGACACTGGTGACAGTCTGCCTGTGAAGAGTAAGATCTACAGGTAACCTGACCATGTCAGGGACTGTATAAAGACTGAGGTACAGAAAATGCTGGAATTAGGAGTAATTGAGCCACCAGAGAGCCCCTGGGCCAGCCCAGTAGTCCTTGTACCAAAACCTCACACCCAAGATGGTAAGAGAGAGATGAGGTTCTGTGTGGACTATAGCGGTCTCAATGCTGTCACTAGGACAGATGCTCACCCCATTCCAAGAGCAGATGAGCTCATTGATAAGATTGGCTTCTGCCAAGTTTCTGAGCACATTTGATTTGACAGCTGGCTATTGGTAAATCAGGTTAGCTGAGGATGCCAAGGCCAAAACTGCTTTCTCAACCCCAGGAGGTCATTATCAATGTGTGGTAATGCCGTTTGGCTTGAAGGATGCACCTGCCACTTTCCAAAGGTTGATGAACTAAGTCCTCACTGGGTTGGATGACTTTTGTGCAGCTTATCTGGATGATATTGCTGTCTTCAGCTCCACCTGGGAGGATCACCTGATCCACCTGAAGAAGGTTTTAGAGGCCCTGCAGAAGGCAGGCCTAACTATCAAGGCCACAAAGTGCCAAATAGGGCAGAGTAAGGTTGTGTACCTGGACCACCTTGTAGGTGGGGGTCAGGTTCAACCACTGAAGAGTAAGATCCAGACCATCAAGGACTGGGCTCCTCCAACAACCCAGACACAGGTCAGTGCTTTCTTGGGCCTGTCTGGTTACTACAGAAAGTTTGTTAAGAACTATGGGTCCATCGTGACACCACTTAATGACTTGACTTCAAAGAAGATGCCAAAAAAGGTTCAGTGGACAGTTAGCTGTCAAAAGGCATTTGATGACCTGAAGAAGGCCATGTGCTCTGCACCTATCTTGAAGAGTCCTGACTACTCCAAAGAGTTTATTGTCCAAACAGATGCTTCTGAGTTGGGGGTGGGAGCTGTGCTTTCACAACGTAATGTAGATGGTCAAGACCAGCCCATTGCTTTTATTAGCAGAAGGCTGACCCCTAGAGAGAAACGTTGGTCAGCTATTGAGAGGGAGGCCTTTGCTGTGGTTTGGGTCCTGAAAAAGTTGAGACCATACTTGTTTGGCACTCACTTCAAAATTCAGACAGACCATAAGCCCCTCTTGTGGCTAGATCAGATGAAGGGTGAGAATCCTAAACTGCTCAGGTGGTCCATTTCCCTACAGGGGATGGACTTAACAGTGGAGCACAGACCAGGGACTGACCATGGCAATGCAGATGGTCTCTCCAGGTACTTCCACTTAGAACATGAAGACACAACTGGTCAAGGTTAGTCTAATGTCCCTGCGTTTGGGGGGGGGGTTATGTAGGAGAGTAGGGTCTGCTTTCCTATGGTCACCCCATGTTTTGCTTTTTGCTTCACTGGTTTTTGACTTAATGTAGCTGTGGGCCTGCTAATAAGACCCACAGCCCTGCTGTTCTCTCTCTAAATTTCACACCATGTACTTTAGGTACATCACCAATTGGTATTTGGGTCACTCTTGTGAGTCCCTGTACAGTGTACTATGGGTACCCAGGGCATAGGTGCACCCGAGGCCTACCAGGCGCTGCAGCTTATCTTTTGCCACCCCTGGCTGGCCATCCAAACTGACACAACTGGCTGATTACTCAGCTGGGGCAAGGTCGTGTAATCACCCCTTGCTTAGATATAGTATACCTATGTCTAACCTTATATCTAGACACATATACACCTATAAGTCACTCCTATGGCAGGCCTTAACAATCCTGGAGGCAGAGTGCTTGGTTTTATGTGAGATGGTGCTCTAACATGAGCTGAGCCTGTCTGCAGCTTTCGGAACCAGGTCCTTATAGCTGTTCTAGGATATTGCCATACCATATACTCTTAAGTGCATTATGAACCTCGCGCTAAATGCTAACTCTGGTTTGGCTTTATCAAAATATGTCGTGTAAGGTGTCATATGCTTTGGAATACTACCCCCTCGCCAGTTCTGGCGACGGGGGTAGCATTCCACCCTTCTAGAGGAAGAAGACATGTTACTTCCATTAAGCCCGGTTAAAGTTAACCAGAGCCTCAGCATCACAAAATGGATGCTGCTGCCACAGACACAAGTCTGACCTCCTGCTGCTGGGAGTCCTTCCAGCGAGGGAGGCTTGGACAATAGGTTTCCTGTCACAGGGAGGTGCTAGCACCACCCCAGACAGGCCATTGTGTATTGGGGCAGGGAGGGCTGAATGAAATGAGACACTGCCTGGGGCACACAAGGTGTCCCATGCATAGTCCAGTTCAAACTGGTGCTGAGGCACTCCAGCCCCAGCTCTGGCGCGAAACTGGACAAAGGGAAAGGGGTGTAACCACCCCCTTCCTGGGTCCCGCCCATAGGGGGGACCTAGCAGGTAATCCAGCCCCTAAATTTGGTATATAGGTAGAAGCTGAGTCCCAAGACTTTAGATTTATCCTGACTGAAACTCTGATACGAAACTCTGGACCTTCGACATCCTACTCGACGTAGAAGACTGAAGAATTTCCCTTGTGGTCAAGGAGTGACCACCCTGCACAAGCAGGCACCATCAAGCGATCAACGGTTTGCTTTGTCGACGCTCCTGCCAGAGCCCGAGCACAGAGCCTGACAAGACCCAGACTTCCAGACTTCCTTCAGCCCGATCCACAGCCACAGCAAAGCTGAGACCCGTGGAGGCGACGCGAGACGTGGGACCCGCCATCTCGGAAAGCCAGCGAATTGCTTTCCGTGCAACTTCTGAGGCACCCTCGAAGTTGTGCATTGGGGATTGAGAAGCCCCAGCCCCGAGCACCAACTGCACCGAAGATCAGCCTTCCACTCTCCACGAGTTCTGCGTGGGGCCCTTCTGCATTTTCCTGCTCCACGCGTCTGTCTGGTCACTTGCCCGTTGGCTAGTGGCCTCTGTGACGACGAAACCTTTGAATTACTATGCTGGTCTGGTTGCTCCAGACTGGCCCTTGCTCCCCTGAAAAGGAGGAGCCCATCAGACCTTGCTGGTCTGATTAAGAAGCCATCTTCCTTTTCTGCGTGGGTTGCCTTTGCCAAGGCTTGTTCACTCCAATCCGGAAGCCGACACCGCCGACAGCTAGAGCCTACGTGGGACAGTCCGTATCCAGCGCCTGGTCGTCGTCTACACCTCCTGGTCCACGTGGCTGCAGAGACAAGCTTCACGACATCACCTGATTGCTTTGCGACATCGCCTGGTTCCTTCCTGGTTCCATCCTGGTCACTGGCTAGTGACCCAGACTCTGTCCCCTCTGCTTTCAGGTACTCTTCATCCTCGATCCGCCCTTGGATCCACCCGGACACTTCTCTCCTGGTCGCCTGCAGCATCTTGCTCCATAGGAATCAGCGACGAAACCCGACATACTTTGACACCTATGCACCCGCTTCCTGTGGGTGAGGTAACGCGAGCATTTCGGTACTCCTGTGGGTATTGACTATCCTAGTGTCCTAGTTTCAAGTAGCTTTTCCCTAGTCCATCCGGAAGTGTCCTAAAAGAACTAGTTTCCATTTCTTTCGTTCCCATTCTAACTCTATGGTAACTTGCGTGCGTGTAAAGACACATCACGCGCATCCCGTGGGCCTCCTGCTCTCTATCCATTGGTAGTACAGTGTAGCCCCAGCGATTCTCCAGGCCCTAGGCCTTTCCTTTATTCATGACGTGGTTCTTATACCACTATTTTAGTATATGGTTCGAAGTGCCCCTAGGGCATTACTATATTTTGTGCAACGTATTGTATTTTAATTAAGTATCTTGTACTGTGCTGGTGCCTCTGACCTCATAAAGAGTTCAGAGGATTGTGTTAGAAATAAATACATATATATTTTGATATACAACCTGTGTGGTTTTCTTTCACTTGGTATTAAGGGGATTGCATATGGTAAAACAGCTGGCTTCACATGCCCTCTTGAGTTTAGCCTAAGACTGCTTTGTCCATGCTACCACTAGGATAGCTGGTCTATAAGGTTGACTTTACAACCATCACCATAAGGGTTGTTTGGACTGGTGCAAGGTGCTCACTGGAATAGTGAACATCATATACTGGGCCAACTTCTCAGAGCGATCCCTGGTGCGTTGACCTGTGGGTCCTGGCGAGGGTCACCTTGTTTGTTCTTGGGCTTTCCTGGTTGCTCCAGACATGCCCTGACGCCCCATTGCTTGTAGAGTCCCCTGGACCTTGCTGGTCCACACCGTAACCTGTTTGTCATTCCTGCGTGGGTTGCATTTGCCAAGGCTTGTTGGTGTTCCAGCCGGACATCGATATCTCCTGGTCCCCGTGGCTGCAGAGTCAAGCAACCCTTCTTCACACCTGAAGCACCCAACAGCGGGGGGCATTCGACTAACGAGCCCCTTGTCACCTGAAGTGACCCAGACTCAGTTCCCTCTGCTTTCAGGTTCCTCTCACCTAGAACCCAGGCTCGGATTCCAATGGACACTCTTCACCTTCCCGGCAGCAGTATTTCAGTGCAGCTCTCCATTGAAAACGACGAAGGTTTCCGACACCACTTGACCCCTATTCACCCGGATCCTCTGGGATAGGTAACAATGGTACCTCGGTAAAAGGTTCATAGGTCGCACACTACTCCACCATTCCAGCGGGTACACCCCAAAGCATCGTGGTAAATGCAGCCTGCACAGCGACCCCTGAAAATCCTCCTACACTCTGCTGATGAAGGACAATAATCTTGAAACAACGGTGTCCAGAGTTGGCCTGCAATTTTGCATCACACATCAAATCTTTTGTAAAGCGCACCCGCTTTGAGAAAACTGCATTTACCATGATGCTCTTGGGGTATACCCGCTGGAATGGTGGAGTAGCGTGCGACCTATGGACCTTTACTTAAATACGGCTCCCTTGAGCCTTTGAGCTGACGAGCTCAGGTAACGCCCTACGCGCCCCGAGAGGTACCAGACCTGAGAACACTTTGGCAGCCTGCACAGCAACCCCTGAAAATCCTCCTACACTCTGCTGATGAAGGACAATAATCCTGAAACACCGGTGTCCAGAGTTGGCCTGCAATTTTGCATCACACATCAAATCTTTTGTAAAGCGCACCCGCTTTGAGAAAACTGCATTTACCATGATGCTCTTGGGGTATACCCGCTGGAATGGTGGAGTAGCGTGCGACCTATGGACCTTTACTTAAATACGGCTCCCTTGAGCCTTTGAGCTGACGAGCTCAGGTAACGCCCTACGCGCCCGGAGAGGTACCAGACCTGAGAACACTTTGGCAGCCTGCACAGCAACCCCTGAAAATCCTCCTACACTCTGCTGATGAAGGACAATAATCCTGAAACACCGGTGTCCAGAGTTGGCCTGCAATTTTGCATCACACATCAAATCTTTTGTAAAGCGCACCCGCTTTGAGAAAACTGCATTTACCATGATGCTCTTGGGGTATACCCGCTGGAATGGTGGAGTAGCGTGCGACCTATGGACCTTTACTGGTACCTCGGTACTCCCTGGTGGGTTGGCTCTAGAACCTCCTATGTTCCAAAGGGTTTGCTTGAAGTCCATGTAGAAGTGTCCTTAAACTATAACTTTGCAACCACGACTTTCCTTAGAGTTGTATGGAGCACACAGTTGCGTTTCCTCACTGCTACCGCCCTCCATGGGCTCCCTGTGTCACTGCAAATAAGTAGGGTACGGTCACACTCCAAAGTGTAGCCAATGTCAGCTGTGAATGATTCCATATGGTTTATTTAGGTGCTAGTGAGTACCACCTCCTGATCTACTGAGGTGTGAAAAATATAGTCATTCAGTAACACCCTCCTACAGGGAAAGGACAAACTCACACAGGCACACTGTATTAGCGATCAATGCACGTAGAAACTGTGAATCAAGTAATCAAAAAATCCTACTCCTACTCCGGTAGCGGTCCTCACGCGTACTCGTGAGGACCGTTACCGGAGTAGGAAATTCCCCCTGTCGAAGGGCTAGACCTGAAATGCATCGGGGAGTCTATGCTACTCGGCATTCTGTTTACAACATGATCATGACGTTTTTTTAAATATGAGAAGTATCATATGAAGGAGAAATATTGAAAAACAATCCATTAAATCTTCTAACAGAAGTCTACTTCAGTGGGATTTTTGGATTACTTGATTAGCAGTTTCTACGCGCATTGATCGCTAATACAGTGTGCATGTGTGAGTTTGTCCTTTCCCTGTAGGAGGGCGTTACTGAATAACTCCCTGTGTCACTGCCTTTGGTGGTTCCTTGGGGTCCCAGCGATTCTACGTGCTCTGGCACTGGGTCTAGTCAAGTCATGATTTTTTTTTGATAATCAAATTTATTCAGTTTATATGAACATAAAGAACAAACAGTACAGCATGATTCTTGGTTCTGTACAAATGACCA
Source organism: Lissotriton helveticus (assembly GCF_964261635.1). Classification (NCBI taxonomy): domain Eukaryota; kingdom Metazoa; phylum Chordata; class Amphibia; order Caudata; family Salamandridae; genus Lissotriton; species Lissotriton helveticus. The sequence goes on from NC_136068.1 coordinate 435,749,662, forward strand.
CATAGCAGCATAAACCAAGTCGTGATTGTTATACCATTTTGTTTAGTATATGGTTCGGTCTCCCCCTGGAGCCCGCTGTGTATTGTGCTATTCACGAATGTTCTATTGATTCAGTATTGTGTGCTATGTGTTCTAATCTCGTGTAGAGACCAGTAGAGAGTGTTATATTAATAAATACATATTTTTATATAACTACTGTGTGGTTCTCCTTTCATTTAGTCATTCAGGAGGTGATACTCTGGTAGAACAAGCTGCTTTACATTCCTTAAAGCTTAAGTGGAGGCTGCTCTCCACAGCTACCACTAGGATAGTTTTCTAAAGGTTATCTTTGAGCTCATATAGATGAGGAAAGTCCAACTTAGAATAGATAAGGAAGAACCTGCCCTAGCCCAAGCAAAACTTGCTTTGGCAAGGGAGCAAAAGTTAAGTGGATTAGATTCCACTGGTGGCAGCAATATCCATAGGGATAAAGACAGGTCCTATGACAATAAACACCTGAGTAAGATTGTGCCCCCCCTACAAAGTTGGGGGTGACATCCACAAATGGATAACTGCTTTGGAGAGGGCCTGCAAAGTACAGCAGGTACCCCAAAGTCAGTGGGCAGCAATCTTGTGGCTCTCCTTTGCAGAAAAAGGAAGAGAAAAGCTCCTCACAGTTAGTGATGATGATGCTAACAATTACACTGTCCTGAAGAGTGCTCTAATTGATGGGTTTGGCCTAACCACTGAACAGTACAGATTGATGTTCAGAGATACCCAGAAGACACAGACTCAGCACTGGACTTATTTTGTTGATTGTGCCACTAAGGCTCTGGAAGGCTGGTTGCTGGGAAGTAAAGTTAAGGACTATACAGGATTATATAATTTGATCATGAGAGAACAAATTCTTAACAATTGTCAGAACCAGTTGTTGCACCAACACCTGATTGACTCAGATCTGACCTCTCCCCGAGAATTGGAAAAGAAGGCAGACAAATGGGTCAGAACCAGGGGTAAGTAGAAACTCCAGAACCAAGGTGGTGATCAGAAAAAGGCAGACCAAAAAGGTGGGGATCAGAAACAAAAAGACCAAAAGTCTTCATCAGGCCCCCAAAACTCTAATGAAGGTGGGTCCCAAACTTCTAAGAAGAAGAAGAAAGAAGGTCCAAAGAAACCTTGGTGTAATTATTGTAAATCTGCCTCTCACTGGTTTAGTGAGTGCACCAAGAAAGGTACCGCCCCTACCACTGTAGCCCCTAAGGCATCTGCACCCCCTAGTACAGTTAACAGTGGTAGTTCCCAACCCAAGGCTATAGTGGGGTTAACCATGGGTACTGAGGTGGATTCTGGCCTAGTCAGGATACCAACCCAGGCTTTTCTTGTCTGCAATGTGGACATGGCTATGTCCTCCACTGTGAGTCCCAGTACTCTGGGTAAGTACAGGCAAACACCTTTGATAAATGACAAAGTGGCTCAGGCCTACAGGGACACATGTGCCAGTGTCCCTATGGTGACACCTAACTTTGTGGACCCTGGACAGATTGTACTGGGTGATAATTACCTGGTGACCAATGCTGGCAATGTCACTACTACACATAGTGTGGCAGTTGTTAATTTCTCCTGGGGAGGGGTAACTGGCCTCAAAAGAGTGGTGGTAAGTTCAGACCTCCCGGTTGAATGTCTGTTGGGCAATGACCTTGAATCCTCAGTATGTTCAGAAGTGGAGTATAGGACTCATGCAGAGATGTTAGGCATATCAGCACATGTCCTTGCTGTGACCAGGTCACAGGCCAAAAAGTGCCAAACTGAACAGGCCTTGGATCCTGAAACTATGGACCAAGTGCCATCCAAGAGAAAGAGCAGTAGGGTTAAGGCAGTGCCTTCCCCCTACCTACAAGTGAGGATCAGCCGTCCCAGGAAGCTGATTCTGAGACTCCTGAAGGAACTGTCCTAGAAGAACTTGAACCTGACCAGGTTGAGTTTCTTTGGACATGGAGACCTTCAAGGGCAGACTTGAGGCAGGCACAGTTAGACTGCCCCTCTCTTGAACCCCTCAGACAGCAAGCTGCTTCTGAGGCTGCTGGGAATGCTACAGGTATACACAAAGTTTACTGGGATGAAGGACTCCTTTATTCTGAGGATAGAGACCCCAAGCCTGGTGCTTCCAGGAGGTTGGTCATTCCTCAGACCTTTAGGGGGTTCCTTCTTACCTTAGCCCACGATATTCCCTTAGCAGGACATCTAGGCCAGAACAAGACTTGGGACAGGCTTTTCCCTCACTTTCACTGGCCCCATATGTCAGAAGATACTAAGGAGTTTTGTCGCTCCTGTGTGACCTGCCAGGCCAGTGGCAAATCAGGTGTCACAACAAAGGCCCCCCTCATACCACTACCTGTGGTGGGGATACCCTTTGAAAGAGTTGGGATTGACATTGTTGGACCAATGGATCCCCAAACAGCCTCTGGGCACAGATGTATACTGGTGGTAGTGGATCATGCCACCAGGTATCCAGAAGCTATTCCCCTAAGGACCACAACAGCACCTGTTGTGGCAAGAGCCCTTCCTGGGAGTTTTCTCAATAGTGGGCTTTCCAAAGGAGGTTGTCTCAGACAGAGGTGCAAACTTCATGTCTGGGTACATGACTGCTATGTGGAAGGAGTGTGGTGTTAATTACAAATTCACTACACCCTACCATCCACAGTGCAATGGGCTTGTGGAAAGATTCAACAAGACCCTCACGGGTATGATCAAGGGTTTACCTGAAAAGCTTAGGCGAAGATGGGACATCCTTCTACCCTGCCTTCTGTTTGCTTACAGAGAGGTCCCACAAAAGGGGGTTGGCTACAGCCCTTTTGAGCTTTTGTTTGGGCATCCTCTAAGGGGACCCCTATGTCTGGTGAAGGAAGGATGGGAGTTACCTCTCAAAAAGCCTAAACTAGACATAGTGGACTATGTACTTGGTCTCCGCTCCAGGATGGCTGAGTATATGAAGAAGGCTTCTAAAAACCTTGAGGCTAGCCAAGAACTCCAAAAAGCTTGCCATGACCAAAAGGCTGTGCTGACTGAGTACCAGCCAGGACAGAAGGTGTGGGTGTTGGAGCCAGTGGCCCCAGCAGCACTAAAGGACAAATGGTCTGGGCCCCACACCATTGTTGAGAAAAAAGGGAGAGGTCACCTACTTGGTGGACCTTGGAACTCCCAGGAGCCCCCACAGGGTGCTCCATGTCAACAGACTCAAAGCATATGTTGACAGGGCAGACATGGGCTTGCTCATGGCTACAGATGAGGGACAGGAGGAAGAGAGTGACCCTCTCCCAGACCTGTTGACTCAGAACCCTGATGATGGTTCAGTTGATGGTGTGGCCTTGGCTGGTAGCCTCACTGACCAGCAGCAACATGACTGCAGACATATGTCTAAAGGCCTGTAGAACTTGTTTTCATTAACACCTAGTCAGACTAACTGGTGCAACTATGAGGTGGACACTGGTGACAGTCTGCCTGTGAAGAGTAAGATCTACAGGTAACCTGACCATGTCAGGGACTGTATAAAGACTGAGGTACAGAAAATGCTGGAATTAGGAGTAATTGAGCCACCAGAGAGCCCCTGGGCCAGCCCAGTAGTCCTTGTACCAAAACCTCACACCCAAGATGGTAAGAGAGAGATGAGGTTCTGTGTGGACTATAGCGGTCTCAATGCTGTCACTAGGACAGATGCTCACCCCATTCCAAGAGCAGATGAGCTCATTGATAAGATTGGCTTCTGCCAAGTTTCTGAGCACATTTGATTTGACAGCTGGCTATTGGTAAATCAGGTTAGCTGAGGATGCCAAGGCCAAAACTGCTTTCTCAACCCCAGGAGGTCATTATCAATGTGTGGTAATGCCGTTTGGCTTGAAGGATGCACCTGCCACTTTCCAAAGGTTGATGAACTAAGTCCTCACTGGGTTGGATGACTTTTGTGCAGCTTATCTGGATGATATTGCTGTCTTCAGCTCCACCTGGGAGGATCACCTGATCCACCTGAAGAAGGTTTTAGAGGCCCTGCAGAAGGCAGGCCTAACTATCAAGGCCACAAAGTGCCAAATAGGGCAGAGTAAGGTTGTGTACCTGGACCACCTTGTAGGTGGGGGTCAGGTTCAACCACTGAAGAGTAAGATCCAGACCATCAAGGACTGGGCTCCTCCAACAACCCAGACACAGGTCAGTGCTTTCTTGGGCCTGTCTGGTTACTACAGAAAGTTTGTTAAGAACTATGGGTCCATCGTGACACCACTTAATGACTTGACTTCAAAGAAGATGCCAAAAAAGGTTCAGTGGACAGTTAGCTGTCAAAAGGCATTTGATGACCTGAAGAAGGCCATGTGCTCTGCACCTATCTTGAAGAGTCCTGACTACTCCAAAGAGTTTATTGTCCAAACAGATGCTTCTGAGTTGGGGGTGGGAGCTGTGCTTTCACAACGTAATGTAGATGGTCAAGACCAGCCCATTGCTTTTATTAGCAGAAGGCTGACCCCTAGAGAGAAACGTTGGTCAGCTATTGAGAGGGAGGCCTTTGCTGTGGTTTGGGTCCTGAAAAAGTTGAGACCATACTTGTTTGGCACTCACTTCAAAATTCAGACAGACCATAAGCCCCTCTTGTGGCTAGATCAGATGAAGGGTGAGAATCCTAAACTGCTCAGGTGGTCCATTTCCCTACAGGGGATGGACTTAACAGTGGAGCACAGACCAGGGACTGACCATGGCAATGCAGATGGTCTCTCCAGGTACTTCCACTTAGAACATGAAGACACAACTGGTCAAGGTTAGTCTAATGTCCCTGCGTTTGGGGGGGGGGGGTTATGTAGGAGAGTAGGGTCTGCTTTCCTATGGTCACCCCATTTTTTGCTTTTTGCTTCACTGGTTTTTGACTTAATGTGGCTGTGGGCCTGCTAATAAGACCCACAGCCCTGCTGTTCTCTCTCTAAATTTCACACCATGTACTTTAGGTACATCACCAATTGGTATTTGGGTCACTCTTGTGAGTCCCTGTACAGTGTACTATAGGTACCCAGGGCATAGGTGCACCCGAGGCCTACCAGGGGCTGCAGCTTATCTTTTGCCACCCCTGGCTGGCCATCCAAACTGACACAACTGGCTGATTACTCAGCTGGGGCAAGGTCGTGTAATCACCCCTTGCTTAGATATAGTATACCTATGTCTAACCTTATATCTAGACACATATACACCTATAAGTCACTCCTATGGCAGGCCTTAACAATCCTGGAGGCAGAGTGCTTGGTTTTATGTGAGATGGTGCTCTAACATGAGCTGAGCCTGTCTGCAGCTTTCGGAACCCTGTCCTTATAGCTGTTCTAGGATATTGCCATACCATATACTCTTAAGTGCATTATGAACCTCGCGCTAAATGCTAACTCTGGTTTGGCTTTATCAAAATATGTCGTGTAAGGTGTCATATGCTTTGGAATACTACCCCCTCGCCAGTTCTGGCGACGGGGGTAGCATTCCACCCTTCTAGAGGAAGAAGACATGTTACTTCCATTAAGCCCGGTTAAAGTTAACCAGAGCCTCAGCATCACAAAATGGATGCTGCTGCCACAGACACAAGTCTGACCTCCTGCTGCTGGGAGTCCTTCCAGCGAGGGAGGCTTGGACAATAGGTTTCCTGTCATAGGGAGGTGCTAGCACCACCCCAGACAGGCCATTGTGTATTGGGGCAGGGAGGGCTGAATGAAATGAGACACTGCCTGGGGCACACAAGGTGTCCCATGCATAGTCCAGTTCAAACTGGTGCTGAGGCACTCCAGCCCCAGCTCTGGCGCGAAACTGGACAAAGGGAAAGGGGTGTAACCACCCCCTTCCTGGGTCCCGCCCATAGGGGGGACCTAGCAGGTAATCCAGCCCCTAAATTTGGTATATAGGTAGAAGCTGAGTCCCAAGACTTTAGATTTATCCTGACTGAAACTCTGATACGAAACTCTGGACCTTCGACATCCTACTCGACGTAGAAGACTGAAGAATTTCCCTTGTGGTCAAGGAGTGACCACCCTGCACAAGCAGGCACCATCAAGCGATCAACGGTTTGCTTTGTCGACGCTCCTGCCAGAGCCCGAGCACAGAGCCTGACAAGACCCAGACTTCCAGACTTCCTTCAGCCCGATCCACAGCCACAGCAAAGCTGAGACCCGTGGAGGCGACGCGCGACGTGGGACCCGCCATCTCGGAAAGCCAGCGAATTGCTTTCCGTGCAACTTCTGAGGCACCCTCGAAGTTGTGCATTGGGGATTGAGAAGCCCCAGCCCCGAGCACCAACTGCACCGAAGATCAGCCTTCCACTCTCCACGAGTTCTGCGTGGGGCCCTTCTGCATTTTCCTGCTCCACGCGTCTGTCCGGTCACTTGCCCGTTGGCTAGTGGCCTCTGTGACGACGAAACCTTTGAATTACTATGCTGGTCTGGTTGCTCCAGACTGGCCCTTGCTCCCCTGAAAAGGAGGAGCCCATCAGACCTTGCTGGTCTGATTAAGAAGCCATCTTCCTTTTCTGCGTGGGTTGCCTTTGCCAAGGCTTGTTCACTCCAATCCGGAAGCCGACACCGCCGACAGCTAGAGCCTACGTGGGACAGTCCGTATCCAGCGCCTGGTCGTCGTCTACACCTCCTGGTCCACGTGGCTGCAGAGACAAGCTTTACGACATCACCTGATTGCTTTGCGACATCGCCTGGTTCCTTCCTGGTTCCATCCTGGTCACTGGCTAGTGACCCAGACTCTGTCCCCTCTGCTTTCAGGTACTCTTCATCCTCGATCCGCCCTTGGATCCACCCGGACACTTCTCTCCTGGTCGCCTGCAGCATCTTGCTCCATAGGAATCAGCGACGAAACCCGACATACTTTGACACCTATGCACCCGCTTCCTGTGGGTGAGGTAACGCGAGCATTTCGGTACTCCTGTGGGTATTGACTATCCTAGTGTCCTAGTTTCAAGTAGCTTTTCCCTAGTCCATCCGGAAGTGTCCTAAAAGAACTAGTTTCCATTTCTTTCGTTCCCATTCTAACTCTATGGTAACTTGCGTGCGTGTAAAGACACAGCACGCGCATCCCGTGGGCCTCCTGCTCTCTATCCATTGGTAGTACAGTGTAGCCCCAGCGATTCTCCAGGCCCTAGGCCTTTCCTTTATTCATGACGTGGTTCTTATACCACTATTTTAGTATATGGTTCGAAGTGCCCCTAGGGCATTACTATATTTTGTGCAACGTATTGTATTTTAATTAAGTATCTTGTACTGTGCTGGTGCCTCTGACCTCATAAAGAGTTCAGAGGATTGTGTTAGAAATAAATACATATATATTTTGATATACAACCTGTGTGGTTTTCTTTCACTTGGTATTAAGGGGATTGCATATGGTAAAACAGCTGGCTTCACATGCCCTCTTGAGTTTAGCCTAAGACTGCTTTGTCCATGCTACCACTAGGATAGCTGGTCTATAAGGTTGACTTTACAACCATCACCATAAGGGTTGTTTGGACTGGTGCAAGGTGCTCACTAGAATAGTGAACATCATATACTGGGCCAACTTCTCAGAGCGATCCCTGGTGCGTTGACCTGTGGGTCCTGGCGAGGGTCACCTTGTTTGTTCTTGGGCTTTCCTGGTTGCTCCAGACATGCCCTGACACCCCATTGCTTGTAGAGTCCCCTGGACCTTGCTGGTCCACACCGTAACCTGTTTGTCATTCCTGCGTGGGTTGCATTTGCCAAGGCTTGTTGGTGTTCCAGCCGGACATCGATATCTCCTGGTCCCCGTGGCTGCAGAGTCAAGCAACCCTTCTTCACACCTGAAGCACCCAACAGCGGGGGGCATTCGACTAACGAGCCCCTTGTCACCTGAAGTGACCCAGACTCAGTTCCCTCTGCTTTCAGGTTCCTCTCACCTAGAATCCAGGCTCGGATTCCAATGGACACTCTTCACCTTCCCGGCAGCAGTATTTCAGTGCAGCTCTCCATTGAAAACGACGAAGGTTTCCGACACCACTTGACCCCTATTCACCCGGATCCTCTGGGATAGGTAACAATGGTACCTCGGTAAAAGGTTCATAGGTCGCACACTACTCCACCATTCCAGCGGGTACACCCCAAAGCATCGTGGTAAATGCAGCCTGCACAGCAACCCCTGAAAATCCTCCTACACTCTGCTGATGAAGGACAATAATCCTGAAACAACAGTGTCCAGAGTTGGCCTGCAATTTTGCATCACACATCAAATCTTTTGTAAAGCGCACCCGCTTTGAGAAAACTGCATTTACCATGATGCTCTTGGGGTATACCCGCTGGAATGGTGGAGTAGCGTGCGACCTATGGACCTTTACTTAAATACGGCTCCCTTGAGCCTTTGAGCTGACGAGCTCAGGTAACGCCCTACGCGCCCCGAGAGGTACCAGACCTGAGAACACTTTGGCAGCCTGCACAGCAACCCCTGAAAATCCTCCTACACTCTGCTGATGAAGGACAATAATCCTGAAACACCGGTGTCCAGAGTTGGCCTGCAATTTTGCATCACACATCAAATCTTTTGTAAAGCGCACCCGCTTTGAGAAAACTGCATTTACCATGATGCTCTTGGGGTATACCCGCTGGAATGGTGGAGTAGCGTGCGACCTATGGACCTTTACTTAAATACGGCTCCCTTGAGCCTTTGAGCTGACGAGCTCAGGTAACGCCCTACGCGCCCGGAGAGGTACCAGACCTGAGAACACTTTGGCAGCCTGCACAGCAACCCCTGAAAATCCTCCTACACTCTGCTGATGAAGGACAATAATCCTGAAACACCGGTGTCCAGAGTTGGCCTGCAATTTTGCATCACACATCAAATCTTTTGTAAAGCGCACCCGCTTTGAGAAAACTGCATTTACCATGATGCTCTTGGGGTATACCCGCTGGAATGGTGGAGTAGCGTGCGACCTATGGACCTTTACTGGTACCTCGGTACTCCCTGGTGGGTTGGCTCTAGAACCTCCTATGTTCCAAAGGGTTTGCTTGAAGTCCATGTAGAAGTGTCCTTAAACTATAACTTTGCAACCACGACTTTCCTTAGAGTTGTATGGAGCACACAGTTGCGTTTCCTCACTGCTACCGCCCTCCATGGGCTCCCTGTGTCACTGCAAATAAGTAGGGTACGGTCACACTCCAAAGTGTAGCCAATGTCAGCTGTGAATGATTCCATATGGTTTATTTAGGTGCTAGTGAGTACCACCTCCTGATCTACTGAGGTGTGAAAAATATAGTCATTCAGTAACACCCTCCTACAGGGAAAGGACAAACTCACACAGGCACACTGTATTAGCGATCAATGCGCGTAGAAACTGTGAATCAAGTAATCAAAAAATCCTACTCCTACTCCGGTAGCGGTCCTCACGCGTACTCGTGAGGACCGTTACCGGAGTAGGAAATTCCCCCTGTCGAAGGGCTAGACCTGAAATGCATCGGGGAGTCTATGCTACTCGGCATTCTGTTTACAACATGATCATGACGTTTTTTTAAATATGAGAAGTATCATATGAAGGAGAAATATTGAAAAACAATCCATTAAATCTTCTAACAGAAGTCTACTTCAGTGGGATTTTTGGATTACTTGATTAGCAGTTTCTACGCGCATTGATCGCTAATACAGTGTGCATGTGTGAGTTTGTCCTTTCCCTGTAGGAGGGCGTTACTGAATAACTCCCTGTGTCACTGCCTTTGGTGGTTCCTTGGGGTCCCAGCGATTCTACGTGCTCTGGCACTGGGTCTAGTCAAGTCATGATTTTTTTTTGATAATCAAATGTATTCAGTTTATATGAACATAAAGAACAAACAGTACAGCATGATTCTTGGTTCTGTACAAATGACCACATAGCAGCATAAACCAAGTCGTGATTGTTATACCATTTTGTTTAGTATATGGTTCGGTCTCCCCCTGGAGCCCGCTGTATATTGTGCTATTCACGAATGTTCTATTGATTCAGTATTGTGTGCTATGTGTTCTAATCTCGTGTAGAGACCAGTAGAGAGTGTTATATTAATAAATACATATTTTTATATAACTACTGTGTGGTTCTCCTTTCATTTAGTCATTCAGGAGGTGATACTCTGGTAGAACAAGCTGCTTTACATTCCTTAAAGCTTAAGTGGAGGCTGCTCTCCACAGCTACCACTAGGATAGTTTTCTAAAGGTTATCTTTGAGCTCATATATCATAAGGGTCGTGTGGACTGGTACAGGGTGCCCACTTTAATTAGTGGACAGCATACACCAAGCCACCTTCTCACAAGTCCTATACAATATTGACAGTGTTACAAGATATGACCTGTCTAGCAAAGTACATGAAAAATGAGTAATGAGGCCAACAAGTAGTGGAGGCATAATTCAGTAATGAGCTTATCCACCACTAGGCTCAGATGTACATAATACAGGTCGCTTTAGCACAAAAAAGTTGACGTTTCGACCCCATGTGGACGAGGTTGTTCAATCCCTTCTGCAGGGTCTTCCTCAGGACCATTAGAATGGGCAACCTGGAAAGTAGTAAGCCAATGGTCACTACTCCGTCACAGTATTGGGGGTATTACATTCCAGGAAGATAGCAAAGAATGCTCATCTATATTAAGACATTGTAGAATCTACAGTATAAGATAGTGAAAGGCGTGGCCCATCAGCGCTCATTCATTTACATCATCATGTATGAGGTCAAAAGATAAATGGCCCATACTCACATCAAAGCTTCATCGTAATTAAAGGCAATCCCACAATTCAAGGCTTTGTCTTGATGGGATAATCAGTGAGTATCATAAATAGATTTAATCAAGTTGACTCTAGGAGTAAAAATAGGAAATAACGTAGTGAGGGACCTCCATGCAACAACATATGGATTTAATGTGAAACGCTGTGCACAACGTATAGGTGAGCAAGCCCAGAACCTATACATTAATGTCTAGAAAGGGGCTCTTACGTTGATTGATCAGTGTCAACCCAACATATGAGCAATCACCCATCCGGACGAGAGGCAATTCAATAATCATAAAAAGGTGTAGAACAGCACCAGACTGGCGCTAGGTGTGGGATAACGTCTTATCTGAAAACTTCATACGTTCCTCATGGCGGGAGAGAAAATACCGCAATGGCAGCAATCGGGAAGCCTCCGTCCAATCTATTGATGAGCAAAGAAACCCACATGTTAAAGACTATTGAAAGGGCCCCTCCATCATAACTTATTTCCTCCTTGCTCCCCAGCTCAGCTGAAGCCTAATGCGGGCCCGAGCAGACTCCTTTTGCATAGAGGTCAGGGCGACGTGGCAACGTGCACGCCATTACCGGGATGACTGTGTCTTGCAGAGTCTAAATGCTAACATCAAGGATGACACGTATGCAAGCAATAGCCATGCCGATATGTCATTGTGATGACGTGCGTACATTTTCACGGGAAACAGCCACTACAATACGGCCGTTTCCACAAATACACTAACCACACATGGTTTACAACGCATGCGTGATTACCATGTATAACCTTTACCACGCATTCCTTTACTACGGGATATGTAGTAAAAGAAAGTGAGTTAAAGGTCGAATTAAAAAAGGGGTCTTGGGGGGGGTCTCCCCCACTCCCTCAAAAAAGAGTGGGTTTTAACAAAAAAAGAAAACGTACCTAAAAAATGCTCTTCTGTGCCTCTTGTGCTTCATATGATGAGCCTCAATAACGACGTGATTACGTACGTGTGTGTACATACTGCATTTTCGGGAAAAATTGAAAAAGGACCACTGAAAACATTGTTAGAAGAAGGAGAATTTCGTCCATAGAAACTGTGAGTATATATATTTTTTTATAATAATTTATTAGGTTAGGCTTTAGTAAAAATATATTTATAGATTTGAACTAAATAATCATCCCTGCAGTCGATTTACCATGAAAATGACATTATCATGCATAGTTATACAACGAAAAACGTTGTAAAGGTATGCGTGGTAAAGGCATTTTCGTGGTAAAACCATATGCGTGGTAATGGCATTCCCGTTGAAACGCATGCGTGGAAAAGGCATGCGTTGCAACGGAATTCGTTGTAACGTCATACAACCATTTTCACGGACACCGTCTTAATAAAAATGGTGGTATGAAAATGTAACTCTTGAGTTTGTGTTGGCAACTATACAACTAGGTGTGGACAGACTAAAGATGTAAGAAAGAAGGACGGTCAGGCAGGCTTGTATCATCAAACACATTAATTCTGCACTAGTGTTTCGATGTCTGAGCATTCACTTTGTAAATCATAATGTCGCTTTCAAAACCAAAACTTTTTATACAGGTGTCAAACAGCACATTCAGAACATCATGTTTGCTGCCGCAGCGCTGGCATTGGGCCTGAACACACACTGGCTGGGGTCAATCAAATTGGAACAAATTAGAATGGGCCAAACTGGAAAACAAAAGCAGCCCTGGCAAAAAGGTTCAAAACAGCCTGCTCTCTAGGCTTCTCTCTCTGTCCAGCCATCCATCCATTCTCTCTCCTTCTCTGATCACTTTCGCTTAAACGCCCCCTCTCTCCCTCTGTTTAAGTCTCTCAGTACTAATAAAAAGATGAAACTGTATTTCTTTGTGAAGTGTCTTTATTCACACACACCGGAGGGGCTTCTGGCACAGCAGATAACAGCTCTCCCACTGGCCGCCGCATCCAATATTCCCTGATGACACATACATTCTCGAGGAGAATGTTACACTTAAAGGCATAAATACAACACATCTCCCTTTTTATAATAATAAAGAAAATAACGAAAAAGAAAGAACTCAAATCACAGAAAAGAAAATCATAAGGCAAAATACGGAAACAATACTACAAATTCACTAGAACACAACAACTAGATTAAACTACAAAATAAGGTCTCATTTGAGATGATAATCTTGCAAATACAGAGGAAGTCTTATAGCTCTGGAACTGCGAATAGGAAAACGAGAGATATCAAGAGAAGCTTCATCCAAATTTTTAGATCTTAACTTCACATCAACATCCCCCTCCCTACATTTTGCCAAACGAGACATGCTCCAAACATCATACAAAAACAATAAAGGAGTATCCACTCAAAAACAGAGAGAACGTAAAAATGCGTTCCTCTGGATAGGGGCTAGGGTGCTCAGTTCAGCACCATGTGCCTCAGCCTGTTTTCGGATAATGCATATCCTTATAGAAGACCCCTCACTCACCAACCTAGTTGGTGACATGCTTCATCATCGGGGTCCCACCCCATAGGCCGAATGCCTATAGGGTGTGCTGCGACACCTGATTACAGTGGAGCTGGTTCGTTTTTTTCTTTTATATATACAAGGCGATCAAACAAGTGGTTTAAAAAGGGCCAACACTACTCACTGCAAGTAATTTATTCTTGAGTGCTTGAACCCTTAATTAAAAACGTGTTGCACCTATGCCTAATTAGGTAGGCTTCGGTGGTATAATTAGTGTTTGATAAAAATAGCTAAGTGTGCTATGTGAAGTGTGGTAAATACTATAAATTTAAAAGGGTCTACATGTTTCAACCGTCATATTATTCATTGGTTTTCGTCAGGACCATGTGACTGAACTGGGTGGTCCACACACGCTAAGGTGCGTCCTGCCCTAGTCCAGATTGGAGTGCACAAATTGTGGACTCGTGTAAAATAAGTGCTTATTCTTTTGTTCAAAGAAAAAACCTGTAAAAACAGGGAAACAAAAAACAAACAGGACGGGGTCACATACAAGGGTAGACAATACATATATGTCACATTTAACATATATAGCCATACCAAGTCAATAGTCGATGATAATCCTGAGTTGGAACAGAGGGATTCATCTATTTTAGTTACATTGCTACAGTGCTATGACAGGACTGTGGCTGGTCGCTACTCGAATAATGCCAAAGAAGTGGTGTCGACCTAGTTCTGGCATTTTAGTGAATAGCTGGTGAAAAATAATCGGCGTGCTATGAGTGAGTGATCTCTACTTGTGATCACGGAGTGAACGGCTGCTGGAATATGTGGGCAGTCGTGACGTCGCTTTTGGTGAATTGCGACTAGTATTGTTTTTAGCTTACGCTTCTTTGCGGTTTTGCCGCTTCATGGGCACCTGCACTTCCAAGACGGCAAGAGTCCGTCTCCTTAAAATCGTTATGTAGGAAAGAGGAAGAAAAAGAAAGGAAAGATATGCCCGGTTTTAGTTGTTCTGATCAATTGAATTTGTAGCCTTGCCCGCCGGCTTATCAATTCAGAAATACGAGGAACCTCTTGTTCCCGCAGTAAAACGGTTGCGCATCACTTACTTGCTGCTTCTGTTCATCAGGCGGTAAACCTACTTGGTTCCGGCTGGTGGTGCCCCGAGGAGTAACCGGTGCTCGCTGTGGCTACCGGTAAAGTAAGCGTAGGGACACAGAACATGACAAAATTTACTTTTCCACAATGTCACCAACTAGGTTGGTGAGTGAGGGGCCTTCTATAAGGATATGCATTATCCGAAAACAGGCTGAGGCACATGGTGCTGAACTGAGCACCCTAGCCCTTATCCAGAGGAATTGTTTTTGTAAGTAATTCTGGGGACCAGGAGTTCTCAAACTCACATTGATAAAGTGTAAAATCCCTTACTCTCTCGCTTTGTTATTTAAAAAAAAAAATGCTCCAAACATCCCCACCAGCAAGCATGACAACATTCTTCATGACTTTTATAATGCGCCTAGGTCCAAAATATTTTGATTCCCCTTTGGGATACCACACTGCCTTCTTAACATAAACCAAATCACCCACCTTCCACACATCTTTCTTCACACCCATTTTCACATCAAATCTCCTCTTGTAGTTACTTTGGTAGTTCCTAATTCTCAAATTGTTGACAACACAACCCCTATCCTTCACACTTAACCACAAGGGATTAAGTTTAGAACCAGCCATCCTACCCTTCAAACACTTAAAAGGAGAACAACCAGAAATTTTGTTGGGTGTATTCCTATGTGCCCACAACTTTTCTCTAAGAACAGGTTTAAGCGGAACTCTTAACTCCAGAGCAGTTTGAGCAGAAGCTCTAATCAATCTGTTCATACTTTCCACCAGACCATTTGCCTGGGGAGCATAAAGAGAAGTTCTTTGATGAGTGATAGACAAATCATTTAAGAAATCAGAAAATTCCTGAGAAGTGAACTGCACTCCATTATCGGAGACCAAAATGTCAGGAATCCCTTCACAAGTGAAAGCATCCTTCAAGAACTCAATAACATTCTTAGAAGTGACAGAACTCATACAAGAAGCAGACACCCACTTAGAAGTATAGTCTACTAACACAACTACAAATCTTTCAGAAGGAGCCAAATTGTCAAAAGGACCAACTAAATCCACAACAAGTTTGGACCAAGGACGTACAGGTATTGCCACAGGGGAAAGAGGAGCAGTTCTTATTTTCCTCGATTTGTCATTCCCTGCACAGATGACACAATCCTTAACAACTCCCTCAACTTGACGATCTACTTCAGGCCACCAGTACGATTCTCTAACTCTAGCTTTTGTGAGGCTACGCCCCAAATGCCCCTCATGAGCAAGGTTAATCACCTTTTCACGCATCAACAAAGGAGGAATAAGTCTGTCACCACGAAAATGTTCACCCTGCACAATGTTTAACTCATCCCTGACATTCCAATAACCTTTTGTACAATCAGGAACATCTTTCAAAGCAGGTCAACCATTTACCACAAAATTCAAAATATGCACTCTGGCTTCATCATTTGCATAACAACTTTTCCACTCCACCTCATTCAATGCTGATTCTTTCACCCACGAAACTGTGTGACAATCCGATTCAATCATCACATGCTTCTCCAAAGGTAACCTTGAAAGAAAATCAGCCGGGACATTTTTTAAACCAGGTAAATATTCTACACTAAAATTGTACTCAAAAAGTCCTTCAATCCATCTCTTGATTCTAGGAATAGTACATTCAACATTCCTACAAGAGAAAATTTGAACAAGAGGCTTATGGTCAGACCTGATCAAAAATGGTAAACCCCAGAAACCTAAAATGTTTAATAGCCCATGCACAGGCTAGAGCTTCACGCTCGATTACCGAATAACGTTCCTCAGCTCCCTTCAGTGAACGAGAAGCAAAACCAATTACTCTTTCAGAACCATCAACCATTTGGGAAAGAACAGCTCCCAGGCCACGAACACGTGCATCAGTTGTCAAAATCGTCTTTCTCTTTACATCAAAATGACCTAAAGTAGGCATTTTTCCTATCTCAGACTTCACGGTATTGAAAGCTTCAGCACATTCCTGATTCCATTTAAAAACAGTGCCTTTTTTCAAAAGAAGTCTGATTGGTTGCATGACACTAGCAAAATTATATATAAACTTAGAATAGTATTCAGACAACCCAAGGAATGACTTCACTTGGTCTTTGTTCGACGGTGAGGGAGCCTTCAAAATTGCCTCAGCCAGATTATTCTTAGGACTGATTCCTTCCCCCGAAATTGAGTGTCCAAGATAGGTCACAGAATTCACTCTGAATTTGCACTTTTCACTTTTCAAGGTTAATCCAAATGTTTGCAGTCTCGCCAGAACTTCAAATAAAACTTCATCATGCTCACATACATCATGCCCATGGACCAAAATGTCGCCCTGAAAGAACAGTACAGAATTAATGCCAGACAACACATTCTTCATAATTCTCTGGAAACAGGCAGCAGCACTCGCCAACCCAAAAGGCATCCTAATGCATCTGTAGGCTCCAACAGGGGTTACAATTGACGAAAAATGTCTTGATTCTTGATGGAGCATAATCTGGTGATAAGCTACCGATAGGTCCATCACACTGAATACAGAAGCCCCACTCAAACTTGAAAGAATCTCATTAATATTCGGCAGTGGTTGTCTATCTACCCAGATTGAACCATTCAAACTCCTTAAATCGACACACATCCTAATTTTTGTTCCATTGTCCTTTGGTGCTAAAACAATGGGTGCGAGCCATTCAGAAGATTCTATTTCTTCTATCACACCCAACTTAAGTAACCTATCGATTTCTTCTTGTAAAGGCTTCAACATAAGATTTGGTACCTTCCTTACCTTATGCACAACAGGCTTTGCTTTATGTTTTAAAGTTATTTTGTGTTTAAAACCATTCAGCAGTCCCAAACCATCAGTAAAAACATTCGGGTATTTTCCCACAATGTCCTGAACATCGCCCTGCAGAGAGACTAGCATGACCTGTTCAGTAGCATTCGGATTTAAAACAATACCCAAATCTCTTTGGTGACGCCAACCGAGAAGACTGTCCCCACGTTTAGCAACATAAACCTTTCCTACAGTTTCTCTGTCTTTAAATACTATGGTTTGTACAGAATAACCAATTAGATCAATTGTTTGACCCCCATAACCCACAGGATTTATATCAGGTGTTAACAGTTCAATGTTATAAGATCCAAAAGTTGCAAACCAAAATTTGTCACTGATTAAGGTATATAATGAACCTGAATCTGCCAAAACAGGCACAGTTTCATCACCTATGTGAATGTCACATTTAGGCATGGTTATAGCATCTGAGTCTACCCCTTTTACATCATTAACCACAACAGATATTTCATCAGAAACACAATGAATAGCTTGTTGACCAAATTCCTCTTCTTCTTCTACAAAGTTCACTCTGCTGCTTTTACACATCCGTGCATAGTGACCCCTTTTTCCGCAATTCCTGCATGTAGTGTTCTTTGCAAAACAGTTTGGAAAATTAGATCCATGAAATTGACTACCACACCTTAAACATTTAAATTTCCCATCTCTGTTCCAATTAGGATTTGGCTTTGGTCTGTCAGGCTTCTGAGTAGGCTTTCCTAATCCAGTGTTTGCTTTACTGACAAAGGTAGTTTTACTGGCAGAAGTAGCATTCACTTGAGATGACAGATCGTCTTGTCCTTTTTCAATGACATTGGAAACAGGATCAGAGGGACTTGGACCTTTACGTATCTCTTTAACCCAATTGGAAGCATGCTCTACACTTTCCACAATAGTTATAGCCTCTTTCAAATTCGGATTCTTGGATAATAGTTTTTCCTGAATTTTTGGGTCATTTGTACAACGAACAAGCTGATCACGAATGAGAGAGTTAGTCCGCTGCTCGAATTCACAAGTCTGAGTGAGTGATTTAAGTGCTGCAACATAGTTGCCAACTCTCTCACCTTTTGCTTGTACACGCATAAAGAATTTATGCCTCTCCATGACTACGTTTATGCGCGCTCCAAAATGTCTTTCTAAAAGCAAAACACTCGTGTCATAGACATCATTTGGCTCTCCCGCACCTCTGCCTAAAGGTATAGGATCTAAACTGTCATATATATTCCTTCCCTCAATTCCTATATTGTTCAATAAGACAGCTTGCTTCCTAATGGCTGAAAACGTTTCACCACCTATGGCAATTAAATAAGAGTCAAAAATCGGCTTCCATTTTTTCCAAGGTAAGATTGGTTCTCCTTGTTCACTTAAAAATTGGGGTGGTTGGTTCATTCCTCCTGCCGTAGACATCCTGAAAGTAAATAAACACAACAAACCAAAATAATAAGTTGAAATAATTATTTAAAATAACAATCTAAAATAAGTATGGAAACATAACAAACTGAGTGACAATTGAATTCCAAAATTTGTCATCTCATGCATGTCAGTTGTCTCATCCTTGAAGAGTGACTCACTTTTTTTCCTCTTTTACCTTATGGTAAAACAAAAATCTGAAGTGTAACAATAATCTTCTTGTGCATATCGCAAATATGCTTAAACTTTTTAAACATATGTCATGTATACTTGTTTAATCCTTGGATTGAATTGATTAAGGTTACCCTACTAGTCTTTTTTTTTATTTGACACCTGACTTCCTTGTGTTTTCAACCCAATGTACAGTCCTTCTTTATTTTCTATGTTTTCAATGCTTTGCAGTCCTTCTTTAATTTCTACTTCCTGGATGTTACCCAGAAGCTGAAACTGAGGAGTGAATGTTGACTCGTTGCTCAGGGTGAGTTGAAACCAATTATTCTTTTGACTTCTTCTTCCCTGCTCATATGACACGCTTAGTGTTTACTTTTAAAGATGAGGCGATTCACTGTTTACATTAGTCACCGCATGCACTTCGAACACGGCCTTCCACGCGTGACTGATCTCACTTCTCTGCGCACATTAGACGCGAGCCGATCTCGCTCGAGTGCACGCGCAGCTGTTTTTAGGTTTTGCTTGGCAATGCGTACGAAGTACGCATGCGCTAGCAACATCCTTATGTTTCTCTGTTGGGTCGGGTATCCGCCCCCTCCTCGCCCCCTCCTCCCATTGGCTAGCTCCATAAATGGAGGCTAGCCATTGGGAGCCGGATCTGTCCGTCAAGGCCGGACCAGATTCGGGGGCGTTCCCGAGAATTTTTCTCTTTTGGCCACGTCATGCAGCGGTGGGCGGGGCTTTTTTTTGGGCTCGTCGAAGTTTGTTTGGGCCATTTGGCGGCCGACCGCCGGCCGAGGAAGTCCAGGTGAGTGGTTTCTTTCCTTTCCTGTCCCCCCTCCCGCTGTCGGTTCCTTTCCCGCCCCCCCCTCCTGCTGGCCGTTCCTTTCCCGCTCCCCCCCCTCCCACTGGCCGTTCCTTTCCCGCCCCCCCACCCCCCCTCCCGCTGGCCGTTCCTTTCCCGCTCCCCCCACTGGCCGTTCCTTTCCCGCCCCCCCCCACCCCCCCCCCCGGCCGTTCCTTAAAGGAAGATATAATGTATGTTTCGAGTTTGTTTCACTCTATTTGTGTGTGTCTTTCTTTTCTTAACATTGGCTCCGCAGACCTGAAGAGAGCACAGCCTAAAAAAACGCTTTTTTATTCACATCAGGTTGATTTATGGGCAACATAAGTTTTATCGCATTCCTCGAGGCTTCGTGGCACTAAATGCGCCGACCAGCATTGCAACATTAGACCTAATAAAAGCAATTTACAAAGGGTGGGAATGTTTTGCTTCAATGGTAATTATTTAATGAATAACATTTTACGCACGCGTTACTCATAGTTCATGCCTTTCACACGTGAATATGTTTAGAACCTTTTCAGGGGGAGCTATATCAAAGCGCTTTAGATTTTGGGATCAGTGTTAAAGTTGGAAACCTTCTTGTAGTAAAGCAGTTCCGTTGTTGTCTGTCTGTCTGTCCACCTTTGGAAGCTTTCCCTTCTGCAAGAAGTGGCCTGCTGCGTGGCACCGGCTCGTCTTCACGGCCGAAAGCTGTGAGGCGCCCTGAAGTCTCACGCATCCATGCAGCGCCTTCTTCACACCTTCTTGTCTCTGTGGCCTCGATCCGCCTCCTGCTGTAATGGTTCAAGTGAAGCTCCCCCACCCGCCCTTTCACCCTTGACCTGTGGCCTTCGCACCTCCTCGGCAGACGAGGGAACATTAGCAAAGCATCTCGAGCTTCTGGTGAGACCAGAGGCGAGTGCACGAGGCGCTATCTACCCTGATCTTCCTAGAGGAGGCGCTACACACCCTGGTGTGCGCCTAGAAGTCTTGAGGCAGACAAGGCACCGCCAAGCTTACGGTGGGCAATGGTGGGTAATGAGGAGGCGCATCTCCTGAGGACGTCGAGGCGCTATCTGCTCTGTCTGCACCATGTCATGAAGCCTTGAGGATGACAAGGGACTATCTGCCATGTGCTGCAAAGCCTTGAGGGGTTAACAAGGCGCTACCTGTCCTGCTCTTTGTCGTAAACCCTTGAGGAACACGAGGCACCATCTTTCCTGCTCTCTGTGCAAACCTGGCGGAAGTCGAGGCGCTATCTGCCGTGCTGCCTGCCGCCAAGCCCCGGGGTTGTCGAGCCGCTGGCCTTGCTGTCAGGCTGCGAGCGCCTCTCACATGGAGAAGGCGCTATCCGTCCTGGAGGTGTCCAGGGGTCACTGGGTGCACGTGGCACTTACAGCGCTGCCCCTCCCTGAGCACTCTTGAGGCGGACGAGGCGCTATACCTCCAGCTCCCACTGAGAGGCCGCGGTGGACTCCTCGGGGACCAGCAGACTTCTGAGGCGGTGCAGCTCGGGGGAGACCCCCCCCCCCGAAGAAGGCTTGAAGGGAGTCAGCTGGGAAGATGTCAGGTGAGAAACCCCACACTGTCCCCTCATGCCCCCACCGCGTCCCTGCAGTGATACCTGCTGTCCGGCCATGACCCCTGCCCCCTGCAACCAGCCTGCTTTATCACTGCCCCCAGACCGCCATGGAGCCCCCCTGACTGGGTATTATGACCTCTCAGTTGCATTTTCAGTGCCCCCCCCCCCCCGGATTCCTTTAGGAGATCCTATAGCTTTCTGTAGGAGCCCTCTGACCTTCTGTAAGCCCCCATGCCTTCCTACAGGGACTCCTAGGCCTTCATATAACCACCAATACCTCCTGTACGCGTCCTTACCTTCCGGTCATGACCCCTTTCCTTCCGGTCATGACCCCTTTCCTTCCGGTCATGACCCCTTACCTTCCTATAGTGTCTCCCAATACCTCCTGTAGGCGATTTTACCTTCCTATAGTGACTCCCAATACCTCCTGTAAGGCGCCCTTACCTTCCTATAGTGACTCCCAATACCTCCTGTAAGGCACCCTTACCTTCCTATAGTGACTCCCAATACCTCCTGTAAGGTGCCCTTACCTTCCGTTGATGACCCCTTACCTTCCTATAGTGACTCCCAATACCTCCTGTAGGGCACCCTTACCTTCCTATAGTGACTCCCAATACCTCCTGTAAGGCGCCCTTACCTTCCGTTGATGACCCCTTACCTTCCTATAGTGACTCCCAATGCCTTCTGTAGGCTCCCTTACCTTCCATTGATGATCCCTTACCTTCCTATAGTGACTCCCAATACCTCCTGCAAGGCGCCCTTACCTTCCTATAATGACTCCCAATACCTCCTGTAGGCACCCTTACCTTCCGGTGATGATCCCTTACCTTCCCATAGTGACTCCCAATAGCTCCTGCAAGGCTCCCTCACCTTCCTATAATGACTCCCAATACCTCCTGCAAGGCTCCCTTACCTTCCTATAATGACTCCTAATACCTCCTGTAAGGCTCCCTTACCTTCCGGTGATGACCCCTTACCTTCCTATAGTGACTCCCAATACCTCCTGTAGGCTCCCTTACCTTCCGTTGATGACCCCTTACCTTCCTATAGTGACTTCCAATACCTCCTGCAAGGCTCCCTTACCTTCCTATAGTGACTCCCAATACCTCCTGCAAGGCTCCCTTACCTTCCTATAATGACTCCCAATACCTCCTGTAGGCTCCCTTACCTTCCGTTGATGACCCCTTACCTTCCTATAGTGACTTCCAATACCTCCTGCAAGGCTCCCTTACCTTCCTATAGTGACTCCCAATACCTCCTGTAGGCGCCCTTACCTTACGTTGATAACCCCTTACCTTCCTATAGTGACTCCCAATACCTCCTGTAGGTGCCCTTACCTTCCGGTGATGACCCTTTACCTTCCTATAGTGACTCCCAATGCCTCCTGTAAGGCTCCTTACCTTCCAGTGATCACCCCTTCCCTTCCTATAGTGACTCCCAATGCCTCCTGTAAGGCTCCTTACCTTCCAGTGATGACCCCTTCCCTTCCCATAGTGACACCCAATAGCTCCTGCAAGGCTCCCTTACCTTCCTATAGTGACTCCCAATACCTCCTGCAAGGCTCCCTTACCTTCCTATAATGACTCCAAATCCCTCCTGTAGGCTCCCTTACCTTCCGTTGATGACCCCTTACCTTCCTACAGTGCTCCCAATACCTCCTGTAGGCTCCCTTACCTTCCGTTGATGACCCCTTACCTTCCTACAGTGACTCCCAATACCTCCTGTAAGGTGCCCTTACCTTCCGTTGATGACCCCTTACCTTCCTATAGTGACTCCCAATACCTCCTGTAAGGCACCCTTACCTTCCTATAGTGACTCCCAATACCTCCTGTAAGGCGCCCTTACCTTCCGTTGATGACCCCTTACCTTCCTATAGTGACTCCCAATGCCTCCTGTAGGCTCCCTTACCTTCCATTGATGATCCCTTACCTTCCTATAGTGACTCCCAATACCTCCTGCAAGGCGCCCTTACCTTCCTATAATGACTCCCAATACCTCATGTAGGCACCCTTACCTTCCGGTGATGATCCCTTACCTTCCCATAGTGACTCCCAATAGCTCCTGCAAGGCTCCCTTACCTTCCTATAATGACTCCAAATCCCTCCTGTAGGCTCCCTTACCTTCCGTTGATGACCCCTTACCTTCCTACAGTGACTCCCAATACCTCCTGTAAGGTGCCCTTACCTTCCGTTGATGACCCCTTACCTTCCTATAGTGACTCCCAATACCTCCTGTAAGGCACCCTTACCTTCCTATAGTGACTCCCAATACCTCCTGTAAGGCGCCCTTACCTTCCGTTGATGAGCCCTTACCTTCCTATAGTGACTCCCAATGCCTCCTGTAGGCTCCCTTACCTTCCATTGATGATCCCTTACCTTCCTATAGTGACTCCCAATACCTCCTGCAAGGCGCCCTTACCTTCCTATAATGACTCCCAATACCTCCTGTAGGCACCCTTACCTTCCGTTGATGACCCCTTACCTTCCTACAGTGACTCCCAATACCTCCTGTAGGCTCCCTTACCTTCCTATAATGACTCCCAATACCTCCTGTAGGCTCCCTTACCTTCCGTTGATGACCCCTTACTTTCCTATAATGACTCCCAATACCTCCTGCAAGGCTCCCTTACCTTCCTATAGTGACTCCCAATACCTCCTGCAAGGCTCCCTTACCTTCCTATAAGGACTCCCAATACCTCCTGTAGGCTCCCTTACCTTCCTATAATGACTCCCAATACCTCCTGTAGGCTCCCTTACCTTCCGGTGATGACCCCTTACCTTCCTATAATGACTCCCAATACCTCCTCTAGGCTCCCTTACCTTCCGTTGATGACCCCTTACCTTCCTATAATGACTCCCAATACCTCCTGTAGGCGCCCTTACCTTCCGGTGATGACCCCTTACCTTCCTATAATGACTCCCAATGCCTCCTGTAAGGCTCCTTACCTTCCAGTGATGACCCCTTCCCTTCCCATAGTGACTCCCAATAGCTCCTGCAAGGCTCCCTTACCTTCCTATAGTGACTCCCAATACCTCCTGCAAGGCTCCCTTACCTTCCTATAATGACTCCCAATACCTCCTGTAGGCTCCCTTACCTTCCAATGATGACCCCTTACCTTCCTATAGTGACTCCCAATACCTCCTGTAAGTCGCCCTTACTTTCCTATAGTGTCTCCCTCCCAGTTTCTTTGCAAAATTTAACACTGCACCTAGGGCCCTAGAAAAGGCAAATTTTCTTGCGGTCGCAGCAGCCTGCCATGTCCCATTTTTATCAAAGTTGATGCCTAGGTCAGAAAATCTGTTGGAATGCTCAATCTTGTTTTTACCCAAGAAAATAGCATGTATAGTCTTTATCCTGCTTCCACATATCATAGTATATGCTTTAGGCACATTTATTTTTAACCCTCTTACATTCATGTATGTTGCGAATTTTGTTACCGCCCTCTGAAGACCAATCTTAGTCCGTGACATTATTACGGCATCATCCGCATACAAGAGGATAGGGATCGGGGTGTCTCCGACTCTTGGATAGGGGAAACATCCTTTACAACGCAACTTTTACCACGCAGTGCCTTTACGATGCAACTTTTACAACGCAAACCATTACAACGCATTGCGCTGGGGGGCGCTCTAGGATAGGGAATACGTTTAATTTACTATCCAACACCTTCCCTAGTGTCCACGGGGACTGGAGTTGGAATAGTAAATTAAACTATTCACAATCCAGCACCCCAAAGCGCTATGCATTGTAAAGGTTTGCGTTGTAAAAACCGCGTTGTAAAGGCATGCGATGTAAAAGCATGCGTTGTAATGTCATACATCCCTTGGATAGTCGTGTTGGAATTCGCTGAGATACGGTCCTATACTGTTAATATTGAGGGTGAAGAGAAAGGCTGCTAAAATGCACCCTTGTCTCACACCTCTCTATTTCGAATTTAGTTGAACACTTCCACCCCCTGCCAAACCGTACCCTAGCTTCCGGACCCGATACAATTCCTTAATGAATAGGAGGATCTGGGGCTCTACACCCACATCACTGAGTTGCTCCATAATTTTTTCGTGATCCACACAATCGAAAGCTGAGCTTAGATCAACGAACGTCAGGAAAAGATCCCCCTTCTTAGCCTCGGTGTATTTTGCAATTATCAAGGCAAGGTTGAGACCCTGTTCTGTGGTACCTCTCCCTGTCCGAAACCCGTACTCTAAATTGGAAATCACTTCCTTCTCCTCTGCCCATTCTTGTAAACTATTTAAAATTATCCTACCGGCCGCTTTCATGAAGGCATCCAGTAAGGATATGGGACGATAACAAGTTGGATCATTTCTGTCCCCTTTTTAGGTTTTGCCTAGCAAAATGCGTACGAAGTACGCATGCGCTAGCAAAATCCTTATGTTTCTCTGTGGGGTCGGGTATCCGCCCCCTCCTCGCCCCCTCCTCCCATTGGCTAGCTCCATAAATGGAGGCTAGCCATTGGGAGCCGGATCTGTCCGTCAAGGCCGGACCAGATTCGGGGGCGTTCCCGAGAATTTTTCTCTTTTGGCCACGTCATGCAGCGGTGGGCGGGGCTTTTTTTTGGGCTCGTCGAGGTTTGTTTGGGCCATTTGGCGGACGACCGCCGGCCGAGGAAGACCAGGTGAGTGGTTTCTTTCCTTTCCTGTCCCCCCTCCCGCTGTCGGTTCCTTTCCCGCCCCCCCCCCTCCCGCTGGCCGTTCCTTTCCCGCTCCCCCCCCTCCCGCTGGCCGTTCCTTTCCCGCCCCCCCACACCCCCTCCCCCCGGCCGTTCCTTTCCCGCCCCCACCCCCCCGTCCGTGTGCCCATCATCAGCGTCTCTCCTCACAGTACCTGTCACGGCTACAAAGACGCCTCCAAAGCCATGGGCTACTACTCTTTCTACACGGGCTCCTAAGTTATTTGCTGCCTTGACTCTTGCAGGCTTCAGCACCATCCTACACACCTGATGAGTGACTGAATGTTTTAAATGAATGGGTGAAACAAAAAAACATCTTCCTAAAAAGATACTGTGATAATACAACATTTAGAGTAGAAGAAAATTGTACTTAGATTTGTTCAGTCGTACTCCAGTAACTATTACGTATTCTTTCCGCTGTCGGTAAATTATCGCGATTCTATTTTCGCAGCTCTTTAAAAAATAAAATAAAAATATTTCCTTGCTGCCCAAGTGAGTCTTGTCTCTTTTGACAAGGCGGCTAGGTGTCACGAGAGGCAGTTATGCCGTGGATCCTGGCAGTCGAGTGCGGTGCATGGGCAGTCGGTAATGAACTATGCAGCGGACGGACAGAGACGAGTATCTCAGCCACGCAGCTGATGGTCAGGGGCGGGTGTCTGAGACTCTGACCGCTTTATTAGCCTGGTGGGTTTAAACAGACCAGTCTCCAAGCAGGCAGCGCTGAAGACAGCCCTGTCCCACCCGCAGGACCCCGCCTCCCTGCTGCCTGTGCCTGGCTCTGGCTGTCAGTGACAGGCTGCGGCTGCAGGAGAGTGGAGGGCAGGGCGAGCGGGGAGGACCGAGCCAGGCGCCGTGCAGCCTCTCTCCCGGCAGTCAGAAGCCGTCACCCCTCCCGCAGGACCGTCTCCCAGCCCGTGGCGAGGCACCCTCGGATCACCCCACTCCTTGCAGTATGTGCACGGGCCGGTCACTAAATTCCCACCTCCAGTGAAAAGCTCTGTATGTCAGTCACCAGAGGTAGCCTCCCCTTGAAGCCCCCACCCTCCTCCATCCTTGGGGGCCTACAGATTCTACCCCTATCCCTTCTAAAGGCAGAAAACTCTCCATTTGCCAGACAAAGATTCACCGTCTGCTACAGCCATCTCTTCAACAAAAGTAACCCTGAAGCACTATCTCTGCATCTTTAGAAAACACCCTCTCCCAACCTCTGTTAGTATCCTTCCAGGCAGTTGATCATTTTCATCTCTCAGGAGCCCTGCCCATTCATTTTAATGATAGACCCCTTTTTACCTTCGGTGGGTGAGCTTTGACCATTCCTTTCTAGAGTACCCCTCTCCTGGACACTGCTCCTTTTAATCGCCCCTCCAGGGTCTCACTCTCCTCTGGTAAAGCTCCGGCACTCAGAATAAGGAAGCCTCCAAAAGGGGGTGCCCCCTCCCAAAACCAGCCAGGCTGTTGTGCCTGGGCAGACTGCCCCCGTCCCTGCCCCAGGGGTGCGGTGAGGCTTTGGGGGGCCAACATGGAGCGCAGGGAGCAGCGACAAGGCCTGGACTTCACAGTGGAGAATGTAGAACAGGTGAGCAGTTGTGCGCCTTATTTATTTGTGTTTGGTGTACCTTGAGTCAGAAATATGGTATGCTGCTTGGAAAGAATGGAGGAAGTATCAAAGAA
The DNA here is from genome assembly GCF_964261635.1 of Lissotriton helveticus. Taxonomy (NCBI): domain Eukaryota; kingdom Metazoa; phylum Chordata; class Amphibia; order Caudata; family Salamandridae; genus Lissotriton; species Lissotriton helveticus. The sequence goes on from NC_136068.1 coordinate 435,777,115, forward strand.
AGACAGGTGGAGCATAAGAACCGAGCTAGGGGATGCTCATCCATGAAAAAGGAGGCTGCTGTTCTTTCCATGCCCTCAGAAAGTTCTCTTTAGGCCACAAGCCCCTACTTTTGAAATGGCTTGCTACCTACCATTTTCAGAACAAAGAAAGGGGTGTGGCAGTTATTTTGATGAGGAGAAGAGATAATGGGCCAGAAGGTGTGTGGGGGGGCTCTGTGTGGGTGTGTGTGGAGGGCTCTGTGTGGGTGTGTGTGGGGGGCTTTGTGTGGCTGTGTGTGTGGGGGGCTTTGTGTGGCTGTGTGTGTGGGGGGCTCTGTGTGGTTGTGTGTGTGGGGGGCTCTGTGTGGGGGGCTCTGTGTGTTTGGGGGGGCTCTCTGTGGGTGTTTGTGTGTGTCATTTGCGAGAGATAAAGCTAGTGGCATTGTAAATGACAATGCCATTTATTTATGTTAAAAAAAACATAAATAAAAATAATGTCAAGAGCAATGCCAATAGCTCTAACTTTAACAAAGGCAAAACCATTGCATTGTAAATGCTTGTTATTCAATCCGACTCTCGAACTCCAAGCAACATGCACTTCAAGCACGAACCTCTCCACACTCGAGTGCAAAGACGTCAAAATACGATATAGATCCTCCAAAATAACTTCTCTCTTGCTTGATAATGTCAAAGTAAAATATATTCTGTAAAAAAAAAACGTATAACTTCCTCTTCATGCGTTAAGCTCACACGTTCCTTGATGCTTTTAAATCGCTTCCAAACAACTTCTTAATTCAACAAGGTAACCAACTGACCTTATAACCTCAGCAAAGATTCGATCTCCCAGTGTGTGTGTGTTCCCTCTATCGTCGCCAGTAATAAAAAGATGAAACTGTATTTCTTCGTGAAGTGTCTTTATTCACACACACCGGAGGGGCTTTAGGCACAGCAGATAACAGCTCTCCCACTGGCCACCGCCTCCAACATTCCCTGATGACACATACATTCTCAAGGAGAATGTTACACTTAAATGCATGAATACAACAAGTACCTGCTACAAAAAACGCAAGGGAAAGAAGTTCTGTTCAGCCCTGAATGAAATCGGGAGTGACTTGATAAAGGAAGAAGGTAAAACGTTTCCCTGAATGACTTGAGACAATGGTAACAAACAACAAAATGATGGACCGAATGCGTGAATTAATCTCTGCTGCAGGTGATTTTTAAAATGTTGTTTTTGCAGTTTTACATAGCACAAACTCGACCCAAAGGTACTGGAGCGCTTAACATGAGCACAGAGATCTTTCAGTTTCTATATTCTGGTGTTTCTTATAAGTTATATTTCAGTTGAAAATGGCAAGGAAGCTGCCTGAAACGCTTGTCCTCAGCTCTCATGCCTTGAACTCTAACAAGATATTTAAATATGAGGCCTGTTCATGTATGTTTATTCCTTGAAAATTTGTGACTTCAGTAATTATCTAGTCATTAAAATACATGAATCCATCAGAAAAGCACTGGTTCTAGCCAAGTAAAAGTATACCAGTCCTGCTGTTAGGGCCAGTATTGTCCCCATACAATATACGCCTCTGGCAAAGAAATTTTAGACCTGCCCATTAAAAATATATCAGCCCTTATAGAAAATCCTGGCACTGGATTATTATATATTATTATGTTGGTAGTAAATATGGGTAACTGTTTTGCAGTGCTCAAATGTGAATAAACAAACGTGTAGTGTAATAAAATTGGGTAGAGATTGAGTCAAAGGGAATGAATTTTAATGGTTTCTCTCAACTCTCCCAATGTTAAAAAATTATAGAAATGTGAATTAACTGGCAGATTTAACAAAATATCCGCCTGCAAGTAGGGTCTACCCAATTTTATTACACTACACGTTTGTTTATTCACATTTGAGCACTGCAAAACAGTTACCCATATTTACTACCAACATAATAATATATATTTTGGTTCCACTCATCACATATTTGATGTACTATCTACATCTAATCAAAAAAAAAAGTCATTACAACACTAATTGACTTTTACATACATCAAAAAAACTTTCTCCTGGGTAAAGAGAGCCCAGATGATGACTAGGGCGGAACCGTTTGGGAACTGATGGGCACTTTTTCCCAATTGTGGGATTGTGTTGGGTAGCACACATTGCACTTTCATCCAACCTGTTTATTGTACCTTCCATTACACACATTAGTATTTCACGTTGACCCTCAGACATTCTGTTTGTTGTTTTGGCTCTCTATATAGTGCATTAGAATGAAGTACACTGTGCACAGAGTCTAGTGGGTCCCCTGTTGGGATACAGAGGCAAAAATGTATAATACTTTCACTTTGTTTGTGGTAGTGTGGGCGAGCAGTTAGGCTTATCAGAGAGTAGTGCTAAGCATTTGTTGTACTCACATAGACAATAAATGAGACACACACTCAAGAATAAATCCGAGTCCGATTTATAAAAATAACAGATTTTTATATCATTTTTCAGACCGAGAACTTCGTTCTAAAGTAAGTACTTTTAAGTTATGAATTTGCAAACTTCACAAAAGAAATTACTGTTTTGCGCAATTACACACATAAGTCAATGGCTGAAAATAGGAAAAAGCATAGAAAACCACAAGGTGCGCTCTCGAGGTTCACCTTCTGGATTAGGGTAAGTAGCAAGACCAAGTCCAATGTTACAGCAGCAGAAGTTTGGGAGCGTCCCGGATTCCGTCGAGAGCAGGGTGCTGAGGTCCTTGGTAGCAGGTGCTATGAAGAAGGGGCCCACCTGAAAAAAACACAGCCCAGGAGAACTTAAAGGTAAGTCCAAGGGGGGGCCACTCGCGGGAGCAGGTCGCAAGAGCCTCAGGACTATGGGCGCACAGCTGGTTGTTCATTACCCAGGGGCTGGCTGGGTTCAAAGCAGATAGGGCAGCCACGCATTGTGTATCGAGACGATCTTCTCGGTCAGGGGCAGGCAGGTTGCAGAGGCAATTCCAGGACAGCTGGTCCACTCACAGAGCAAGTCTGAGGGGTCTTGAAGTCCCTCAACAGATGTCTGCATCCTGTGTTGTTGGAGTCCGGATTGGACATTTCTTCTCAGTCTTCGGTGTAGGACATCTGGTATCCTAGGTATTGTTACTACACGGCTCTACTAGGTCCTGGTGTCCTCCCACTTGGTGGAGATACAGATCTGACCCTTCAGAGTGGATGTACCTCTTCTTGCTGGGTGCTGCATCGGAGTCACCAGGAGCAGCAGATCGGTAAACCAGACTTTGTGGTTTAGTGCCTGCAGGCTGCATGGGAGTAGCTTCTCTACTCCAAGGGAGGCTCTCTGCAATTTGCAGAAGTCCAGTGTACTCCGGGGTTCTTGGAGGCCTCACAGTTGCAGGACGAGACAGCAGGTCACGATTGTTGAGTCCTGGAAGCAGATGGCAGAGTTTAGTGCCAATTTCCTGAAGTAGGTCTTCGATTCTCGGGTTAGCAGCTCATCTTTGTCTGTTGCTCTTCTTAGGTCCATTGAATCGAGGTTGCCAGGTCCCGGGATGCCACCTAAGTACTAAATGTAGGGGCGTTACAGTGGGAGACTGGTAGTAGCCAATTAGCTACCTACCTTTAGGGTGTCTACTCCCTCTAAGTGACCACTTCATGTGGGAAAGGACACTATCCTAGTTCTGATAGGTTGTTTCCTACCATCTCAAGATGCAGGATTTGCTGCAAAAGTAGTGTCCACATCGCCTGCCACACCTTAATTTGATTTGATTTGATTTTTAAATTTATAAAGCGCAACGAATGCCCAGAGGTGTCTTGGCGCTGAGGACAGACAAGGACGGTCAGTGTAGGTGTGGGTGTGTGCTGAGTTAGAGGTCTGCTTGGAATATCCAGGTTTTTAGTGATTTTCCGATTGAGGTAAGGTTAGAGCTGTCTTTGATTGAGAGGGGCAGGCGATTCCAGAGTTTTGCTGCTCTCACCAGGAAACTCCTTCCACCCCAGCGTACCTGCTTGAACCTGGGTACTGGGAGAAGTTTCAATTGTGCAGTTCGGATGTTCCTGGAAGGAACATAGTACTTTAATCTGGAAGTCAGGTAGGAGGGACCTTTTCCGTGAAGTGCTTTAAATGCAATGCAGAGAGCCTTAAACACTATTCTTTTCCGGACCGGCAGCCAGTGGAGCGCTACTAGGCATTGGGACACTGGTTCGTGCCTGGGAATGTTCAGAATCAGTCTGGCTGCCGCATTTTGCAGGCGTTGAAGCTTGTTCAGATGTTGTTCTTGAATCCCTAGGTAGAGAGCATTGCCATAATCCAACCTGGAGATTGCCAGAGCGGTTACCACTGTTTTCAGGGCGTCTGGGGGGATGAAAGATCGAATCTTTCGGATCAGTTTTAATATAGTCCAGAAACTTGACGTGAGGCAGTTGATCTGGCTATCAAAGGTTAGCCGACAGTCAAACATTACCCCTAGATTTTTTACCTTGGAAACTGGTAAGGGGCATTCGCCCAATGCCGTGGGCCACCATTTTGGAGCCCATCCTAAGGGATTGGAGCCCAGTAATAGGACCTCAGTTTTACTGCCATTTAATTTTAGGCAGTTGGATTGCATCCAGTTGTTGACGTGGGACATACAGATGTTGAAGCGTTCTGCCACCTCGTCTTCGTTGTTGGTTACTGAAATTACAATTTGTGTATCATCAGCGTAGCTGATAACTGAGAACCCAAACTGCCTGATCAGTGTGGCCACAGGGGCCACGTAAACATTAAAGAGCGTAGGGCTCAAGGAAGAGCCCTGAGGAACGCCACAGTGAAGCTTGAAGATTTGTGAATGTAATCCGTTTATTTCTACTCTGAAAGATCTTTCAGCTAGATAGGAGGAAAGTAGTGCGGTGGCCGAAGTGTGGACACCCAGCTCTGTCAGTTTAGCTATTAGTATATTATGGTTAATGGTGTTGAAGGCCGCCGATAGATCTAAAAGGATCAAGGCGGCTCTGCCTCCGTCAAGTAAATTCCTCAGCTCTTCGCTTGCAGTGATTAGGGCCGATTCGGTCCCATGGCCTTCTCTGAATCCATTCTGAGCGTGGTCTAACAGACTGTTAGAGGTAATGAAGGTGGAATGCTGGATATTAAGTATTTTCTCCAAAACTTTGGAGCAGAAAGGAATTCTAGAGATGGGCCGATAAATATTGGGATCATCGGTATTCAGGTGGGGTTTTTTTAGCAAGGGAAGCACGGAAGCTGTTTTCCAAGCCGCTGGAAAATTCCCATGGTGTATGATTCCCGTGAACAGATTTTTTTAGTTGAGCGCTGAGTTCTTCTGGACAGAGATCGAATATTTTGGGGGGACAAGGATCTGAGGGGGCCCCGGATTTTGTTTCTTTAATAGTTTGTTTTATTTGATCCCTGCTGGGTGAGGAAAAGGAAAACCTAGTTGGGTTATGGTCGCTGATGGTTTTTGCAGAAGGGGGCGTGATAGGGGTGTTTAGAAAAGTGTCATAGACTGCTTGTACCTTGCTGGCAAAAGCTTGACCCAGGATATTACTGAGATCTGGATTGTCGCCTGCGGTGGCTTTGTCGGGGAGTTTAGACAATTTTTTTACAGTTTTGAAGAGCTCTTTGCTTGAGTTCTTGGTAGCTGCAATTTTGGCTGCATAGTATCTACCTTTTTCCTCCTTAATTAGTTTTTTAGGTTTCGTAACCTGGCGAGGGGCGAAGCCCCTCCCAGATCGAAATCTGTTGTTTTTAATAGTGAGGTTAGGACAGCCTCTGTTTCCAATTGGCTAGCTCCATAAATGGAGGCTAGCCATTGGGAGGCAGAGGCTGTCAATCGCGTTTTCTCTCGAAAACGCGATTCGGGGGCGTTTCTGGTGCTTTTTTTAAGCCCCGCCCCTTTGTCCCGGGCCGCGCTGCCATTGGCTGCCGGCCCGGGACACCCCCGTGACGTCATTCCCGGGCCGCGCTGTGATTGGCTGCCGGCCCGGGACACCCCCGTGACGTCAGCCAATCACAGCGCGGCCCGGGACCTGACTTGTTTTTTATTTTTTATCAATGAGCTTTGAAACGACTAGTTGTCCTTTATTTTTAAATCCGCCAAAACACCTTGTAAGAGAAAGATTGTTACCCTTTCCTCGCTTACTAATTGACAAGGAGCATGAAGGTGCCCACGATTTGCCTGAAAAAACACACACTTTGTAACTTTTAGTTCAGGTGCGGTGGAACCCATCACGTTTGTGTAGTTAAGTTAGTGGCGAGAGAGCGAGGATCTCAAAGTCAGAAGCAAGGCATGGTTTCTGCCAGCAAACCTGCTACTGTACTAGTAAGGCGAGCGCAGCGAGATCTGAGGTTCCCCGGCCCCCGCACTGACACACGGGCTGCGCGAGGAGCCGGTGTGCGCCGCTCTCGCATCCTCTCCTCCCAGCGCTTATCAGGAAGCCTGTCTATTAAGTGACGTCACTGAATCATGTCGACTCGCAATGTGCGCCATTTTGAAAAAAAATCACGAACAGCCTGAGCGGCTCTGATTGCCCGGGAGTCCCTGCGAGCGAGCGGCCGCGCCCGGGGATCCGGCGGGAGAGGGGCTGCTGCAAGGGCCCAGGAGCCGCCGCGAAGCCTGCCGCAGCACGCCCAGCGCCATGGCAGGTGAGCAGCCGGGAAACACATGGTCGGTGAGCCGCCTGGAGGTCCCCTCTGTCGACCTGGGTAGGGAGGGTGCAGGGAAGCCGGCTAGGGCATGTGTACATTAGGCGCTCACCCTAACCTCTCCTCTGCCCCCGCACAGGCATCGGCGGAGCCAACGACTTCCAGTGGTGCTTCTCGCAGGTGAAAGGGGCGATCGATGAGGACGTGGCGGAAGGTAAGACTGTGGGGGTGACGGGTCCCCTCCTGCATGGGGCGTGCAGGCCCCCGCCTATTTCTGCAATAACATGCCAGCGGGCCCAGCCTCAGAAGCGTGTGCCGGGTGTGTGACGTCTAATGCTCTGCGTCTGCTGCTCTGCACAGGGCATGACTAAGCTGCAGTCAGAGCAGTCGTGTTGAGTGGGGTTGTGGGGAATCGCCCGGGGACTGGAGAGCGGCTGCGGGGGGTGCTGCTTTGTTGCTGCATGCGGGAAGTGGCACCTGTTGAATGGCTGTGGGGTGTTTCTTTAGGCATCTGTATATGTTGTGATGGATTATGGGGAATAACAACCATATTCTGGGATGGTGCTACACCAGTGGTGGCAACAGAGTCGATACACAGTCTGTGCCCATGACCTGTTGTAGTGTTGCGTTAAAGCCGGTTATTAGCACCATAATGGTAGTCGCAATTCTGCCTAAAGAAGGAAACTCTTTATTCATCGTTAGCTGTTCTTCCGGGTCAAATGTGCCCATGCACCGTAACTTTTTATATAGGCATGAGGGTGTTTACATAGCGATTCAAGAAAGATTGGACCTGTCCACAAGCATGATGGTCTTTCACAACACTCGCTCTCCTCTTTCATTTGAACTTAACAAGTCTCCGGAATTCGTTTTTCTCGTGCCAGGTTTTACTTATTCTTTTGATGTGGCTGTTCATAATTGTCTTCTGTTTCCACGACAACTGCATAACATGCAAAGTCCTCTAATATCGATTAAAAACATGAGTGGCTGAATGATTGTATCAAATATCTTTTATCCTGTCAGTGTTGTTTTAAGGGGCTCGTAGGAAGCCGGATGTTTGTCCATCCTGAAGTTTTGTTGAGCCACTGTACTTGACTATTTTGATGGCTAAAACTGTTAAACTATGCGCAACACTGCTCATCTGCATATTTGGTATATGCCATACTTTTCTTTCATGTGCTTTAGTTACTCACTATTGTAGCCCTACTCGGAGCAGAACCTGATTATATAGGCCCATACTGTGAAGCAGTGCTAAACTACTGTATCACGTAAATGTTGGTAAAGGAAATTAATTGACCTTTGCTCTCTAGTAATGTTTGTGGGGGCCTTGAAATTTAATAAAATATCTACTTGGGACAGGTTGTTAAATAAATCTTCTCGTTCTGTATATAAAAAAATACACTTGTTTCCTTGGTGCCATGTAATGCGGTGACAAATTATGGCAACAATCTCATTTTGTAAGATTTTTGACAGTAGCCTCTCTGATTATGCCAGGACTCATACTGTAGTAGGGATTGACTTGTAGCAATTCCCTTAAGTGATTGGAAGAAAAATGGTCTTGTTTCTTGTTTCTTCAGCTGAGGGGGGTGTATTTAGAAGCACAGGAGAGGAAGACTTGAGATGGCGGATTCTTTGTCAGATGGAAAACGCCCGCCCTGCGAGGTGTCTCGGGCGGCATGGGAAGACTCTCCCGTCGCACTCAACTCCCCTGCCTTTGGATTTCGAGCGCTCAAAAGATTAGGGCAAATTTACCCTCCTTCGTCCGATAAACAAATGCTGAGTCGACGAATAAAGCGACGCAAAAACGTTTTTTATTAATTGACCAGTTTGTGTTCCTTGGTTTATAGCTCGTTAATTGTATTGCTTGCGCCTGTTTTTGCCATTGTAAAACTGTCTTAAAAATGTGAACCATCGATTCTTGACTGTATGTTTCTTTGATGTTTAATGCTGAACGTTTGTGCGCAATCTTCGCGAAAGAAACGGAATTCTTGCATTTGTAATCCTGTTTAGCGCACTTAAAAAAATGGCACCGATACGTCTCAATGTGCATGCGCGTTTGTGGATTAAGTTGCGAATACCAGCTTGGTGGGCATCATAAAAGGCAAGCTGTGTATTACCAACCTTTCATCAGACATCCCTTAACGTATTCAACCTGGGGTTTTCGCTATGGCGTTTGACAGTAAAATCACAAACTTCAAAACGGGGTTTTTTGTATGAGAAGATAAGAATCGGAGTTGCTAATTTCCTTTACTCTGGGGCTTATTTTGTTGGGGTCGTCTACGACATTAAAAATGCATATCATTTAACTGTCAATGTTATCCTTGTTCTTAAGCCGACGATCCGCCCTAGAGCGGGTGTGCTCGGTTCCGACCAGGGGCAAGATGGCGCTGGGCTCTTAGGTCGCCGTTGAATGGCGCAGCTCCCTTCTCTTTTGCCTATCGGTCGCCATTTTAACAATTTCGCCTGCTATGTTTGGATGTCTGGCGGTATTATGTGGTTTTAACGCGGTGTTCTTAGCAGGACGTGATTTGCTGATATTTTCTTCATTGGTTACTTAATTAAAAAAAAAAAATTGTATATCTGGTATCTTTTGGATTGTAATGGGTATTACATCATTATAGCAACATATTTTAATGATATAAGAAGTTATAAACATGCACCTCGTCCTGTCCCAGAAAGGTCAAATTGATTATTTTTCAGAGCTGAGATGGCTGAAGAGTAATTTTTCCTTTAAAACGTACTTGGCTGTTTTCGGTTTGTAGCACATAAAGGGACATAAAAACGCAAATAACATCCTGCCTGTGTATAACTGGTTCTTGTATGTATTGGATGTACAAGGGCTGGTAGCGTGATGTCTACACCCTGCATAGAATCCCTTTCCCCTTTGCGCTGGTGAGGGTTTTTTAATTCTTTAAAAGCCACGGAGCGAGGGGCTTGCTTTTTTTTATCATCGGATGAACGCAATTAATTTCGATTTTTGGAAGTGTTTAGGCGAAACCGAAATTTGGCTAAGTTTGTTTCTTATGTCCGGAATGGAACGGTGCTGGTAGCACTAAAACTCCAACGTTGGCAAAAGACCGATTGGTGACTCTGTAATGCTAATACTTTGGCACTGGGGAACCGTGGCTATTAGGTAATCCTTCCAACAGATGTCGCCTGTTCAATTTGGTACCTCAGGCAACACGTACTACAAATTGACTTAATATATAGAGACTGGAGGGCGAGCAGTAGAGATGGACAAGTTAGAGGATTCATGTGAATCAAAGAGCCAAAAGGATAGCCAACTCAAAAAAATCATCATGTGAATTCTCTCCCTTCTGTCATTACTCCTCTGTTGCATTTTTGTTTCATCTGTTTCTTCCTCTCTCGTGCCGAGTCCTTTGTTGCTTTCTGACCTCATTTTTTTTTCTCCACCATCCCTGTCTTTCTCTTTCACTTATTTCTCCTTATCCCCTGCTAGATGTCTCTTAACCTCTGCCAACCCTCCGCCTATTTCTCCAACCTGCCCTTTGGTTTCTGTTTCAATGGGAATGCACCCAACCAACATCCTCCAGCTCTGCAGGTGCCAAAGTAATTCTTTACTGCCTTGCCCACATCCTTCTTACGCACTATGACCTAATTTTCCAAGCACTCCTGGGTGAAGCAGGAGATGCGGGCTGCAGGGTTTGTTAATTTTGATTGTGTAAATGCAAATACAGAGCAGTTCAGACCAGCCCCCTTGCTGCTGCTGCTCAGCGAGCTTGGGGAATGATGTGATTTTAATTGCATTTATATAGCGCTTACTACCCCATACAAGGTGTCTAAGTGCTTTTTCAGAATCTTGATCATAAGTAAAATGGTTTGACAAATTGTTGACACGTAGGTATTAAAGCTGAACAGCCGACACGTGTTTTGTGGCTTCAAGCGACTTTTTCAAGGCTGTTAACAGAAACCATACAAAAATCAAGTTTAGATACAATAGCAGGGGAGAATTGTCTCAATGATAATAATGTGACTCGAAGAGTTAATTAAAAAAAATTGTGAATAGGAAAAAAGTTGTGATTATGAGAGAAAGTCCAAAAGAAAAGTTAGTATTCAGTGAGAGAGAACATCACTTGTGACTGTCTTGTGTAGTAGTAAAATGTAGCAATAATTGGGGTTTAGTGGGGTCCCTAGAGCTTTTGGCCCTAGTGCCACTGCACCTGCTACACCATTCAAATCATACCTGATTGTCTGCAAGGAAACTGCACTTGTGACTGCATGTTTAGTAGTAGAATATAGCAATTTTAGGTGTTTATTGTGGGTGCCTAGAGCTTTTGGTCCTGGTGTCACTGCACCTGCTGCACCATTGAAATCATGACCCTGTTGTCTGCAAGGTAACTGCACTTGTGGCTACCTGTTTAGTAGTAAATTATAGCATAGCTCTTGTATAATAACTTTATTTTTAATATGCAATGTTTATTACAGCATTTAGAATTTGATCATACTGACCAAATCGATACGTTGAAAAAATCAATCCGATAAAGCCTACAAAGTGCAAACAAGCATTTATAATGCAACGGTTTCGCCTTTGGAAAAGTATGAGCTATTGGCATTGTAAATGACAACATTTGTATTTATGTGTTGGTTTTGAAAACAGATAAATAAATGGCATTGTCCTTTACATTGCCAATAGCTCTAACTTTTCCAAAGGCGAAACCGTTGCATTGTAAATGCTTGTTATATATGGCCAGCGACTGAGCATATTTCATTTTCAGTTCCATGGTGTAATTTGATCTCCATTGTTTTTCCGTCCTTCTGCATAGCTGTTTTTGAGACCTTAGCTTATCTGAGAACCAAGGTTCTGATGGTGTTTTCCTTCTTGTGGAGGAGGTTAGGAGAGGAGCCGCTACATTGGCTGCCTGAGTGATCCATTCGGTTAGATTATGTACCGCCATGTTAGTATCTGGTCCTAACTTAGGTTTATTCTCTTGAAGAAGAGTATGGAAACAATCAAGGTCGATTTTCTCCCAGTTACGATAGGAATGAGTTGTGGGTGGTACGGACCCTGCTTTATTTTGGGGGATAGTTTTGATTGTAAATATAAAAGCTCTATGGCCTGACCAGACTACCGGGAGTATTTTGTGAATGTTTATCGAGGGGTTGGACGTGAAAATACCATCCAGGGTGTGTCCGGCATCATGGGTACTTTCTTTGATCAATTCTTCCAAGCTCAGACCCGCCAATCCCTCGAGTAGTTCGGCATTAGGGGGGTCTGAGGTATTCTCTAGGTGGTGATTAAAGTCACCAAGAATAGTGTAATTTGAGTAATTTATACTGGCTTCCAGAAATGGGGTAAGAATGTCAAGCAAGGGTCGTTGTGCTTTTGGGGGCGATAGATAAGCAGGCTGTTCCGGGAATCATTGTGGTTGAGCAGGACTTGGAACGCAAGCAGTTCAGAATCCTGTGAGGGGCCCAGCGGGGAAGCCTTAACTGCGATTTCTTTTTGAGCAATGATCGCAAGTCAACCCCCTCGTCTATTAATTCTGTCTGCTCTGGTGATTTGAAAATCAGCAGGAAATGCTAGTAATAATTCCGGGTCAGAGCTCTCGTTTGCCCAGGTTTCAGTAACAAATACTAGTTCCAGCTTAAGGTTGTCTATCATTTCTGCCATCTCCGTGTTGTGTCTAATTAGAGAGCGAGTATTTAGTAGCATGGCTCTGATCTCTGTGACAGGCTCTAAATGTTCGTGCTTATTTGAAGATAGCAGCTGTTTGATAGGGTCGAAAGAGAAACTTAGGTTGCAGTTTGGGCATTTATTAGGTTCCGTCAGGAGGTTAATCCTGGGACAGCAGATAGATGCTGGGCTAGGTTTCCAACCTAGTAGGTCTTCCCTGGAGTGAGTGATGTGCAATGGACTTTGGGGTCTAGGGGTTCTGGCCCTAGGCCCGGGCCAGGCGTGGACAGGCGCCGACGGGCTTGCCTTTGGCGTGCCGCCGGGGCACCCGCTGCGTGAGCGCATTTGCTCGCCAGAGAGCTAGAGCGCTAACCGTCCGGCACTAAGGATTCCCTCTCCACAAGGCCCTCCGAGCAAACGGCATGAGCCGCGTCGGACCGGGGCCAAGGAGCAGCAGGGGAATGAGGTAGAAAGTCAAATTATCAGGTACAACATAGATAAAAACGAAGCTTTGTGCAAATTGCAATGATTTTAAAATCAGCGTTATTGTCAGAAACCGCACCGCAACTAACAGCATCCTTAGGAGTGGTGCTGACTTAATGTGGGCACACCTCCTTATCTAACTAATTTTCCTGCCTTTCCTTCCACCAAAACTGAAACAGGAAATGGAGGTTGGCATCCACCACTATCTGGAGATGCCTGGGTTACATTTCAAGCGCAGCTTCGCCTTTGACGCGCTCCGCCTCGGAAGGCCATCCTGTTCTGGGGGAGGTGTGAAGCACCTCCGCCCAGAGCAGGCTTTGTTCCTGGCTTCTGAGAGCGCTGACGCTCACCCCATGAGGTCAGTAATATGTCTAGTGGTCGCAGGCTGGCTAAGACTATTCAGAGACCACACCAGTGCTTGGTAGTTTTTTCACGGGAGCCCCTAACGGGTCTCCTTGGTATATTTATTAATAAATCCAACACTGACATCAGTGAAGATTTCTTAAGACAAGATGTTTGGTACCACACATCTTAGGGTACAGTGAAGCATTCATAGAGCTAGGAAACTCGTAATGACAATTATCCAGCCCATGTACTCTCTATGGCTTCCCTGTGTACTTACAATATCCAAGAATGGCTCAGACATTGCAGGGTCATATCTGCTCATGCACATATGTCTTCACATGGGATATAGTGCACCCTGCCATAGGGCAGTAAGGCCTGCAGTAGTGGTGATTTACCTATTCCTCATGCATTGTATGGAGTCATGGCACACAGGGATATGTAATATCATTGTAGATAATCGAGTGCACGCCTTCTTTAAACAGTTCTCCTTTTAGGTGCTCAATGGCAGACATGTTTGAATGTTAGCATGCAAACGTGATTCCTGCTTTAACCCAAATCACCTTTGTTTGTTTTGTTTTTACATTAACAAATTGTGATTTATTTTCTATGACGTTGCATTATTGCAGGAGGTCTTGAATTCACCACGTCCTTCAGGGGGCTCCTTCGTTTCACCATATTTTTTGACTGGAGGAAGTCATTAGTTGCGGGCCAGTTGTTTTTCCGGTGGCATGTAGTCTCATAGTCACAGCTCAAGGCGTTTTGTACGCTATTCATGGTTATATTCAGGTACTTGACAGTTGTACAAGGCCAGTCAGATTCATGAATCTGACGTGACGCGCCAGACGCGAAAGCTGACCCAGGAGAGGAGGAGTCGTGCCGTGGAGGAGCCACGATGAAGCACCGGGGGACTCAGGTGGCCGCAACCATCGAGCCGGCGCATCCCCAGGCAATTCCCAGGGAAGGCAGGTGCTGCCGAAAATGAGTGCCATGCCAGGCTTACGGTGGAAGGGGCAGCAGCTCCGAAGGCTTAAAGGGGCCGCTGCAGAGCCTCATAGCGTGTGCCCTGGGAGATCCTGAGGAGGCGGCCGGGCTGGAGCCAGTGCGCCTCGCTTACACCTACAACAAGCATTTACAATGCAACGGTCTCGCCTTCGAAAAAGTTAGAGCTATTGGCATTGTAAATGACAACATTTTTATGTATGTGTTGGTTTTGAAAACAGATAAATAAATGGCACTGTCATTTACAATGCTAATAGCTCTAACTTTTTCAAAGCCCCCTGCTCCACGCATCTCTCGGGTGTGGCGAAGAATTTCTCTGCGCGAGCAAGGCGGGGTGCAGTTTGAGGAGGCAGCGCCCAGCAGGTGAAAGGTCGCCCGCATTAGGACGCAAGGGCTGATGTGTGTGTGTGTGTGTGGGGGACAGAAAACAAGCAGGAAAACTAATACGGGGAAAAGGGGTATAAAAAGAAAGGCCTGTGCATCTCGGGCAAGGAGCGCGGGCTACCCTCAGATACAGCGCAGATCGCTCCAGAAAAGTAAAAGAAATGGACGTGCAAGGCCAGGCTCGTGACTGCAGGCTGGTGGGAGGGAGTGGGGACGTGTGATGTGCTCGCCATCCATAGCGCTTGGAGTCGGCTCGCTCTGCCTACTGCATTATACTTTCTTGTGTAAGCATTACTCGCTACGTAAAACCATACACAACATACCAGGCACCACAGACCCCTACCAAAATGAGCGCCTAGGTTAAGGAGCGCTAAGGTGTCAAACTGGTTACAGAAGGCGCTATATAAATGCTGATGCCACAACAAAGAACTGCCCTCGCTTTGCACGAGCGCCCACATTCATCACATTGAACACACAGTGCATGGGGGCAAGGCCGGCTTTTGGCATAGGCGAGCTGGGCCCAGACTGCCTCCTTTGTCATTCCCTCTCACCACACACACCACCAACACCACAGACAAAGCCACTGTCATGGACCTGAGAGTGATTCAGGTGAGTTGGGGGAGGCGCGGAGATGTTAGTGTTCCAAAGCCAGTCACTGCTGTGATGTCAGACAGGAGCTGACGTGTGAATACAAAAGGGGTTCCCTACTGCTTCACTTTATACACCGGCAGAAGGCAGGACCCCAACTTTCTTAGGACCCAGGGATCTATCCCAGCACAGGAGGCAACGGTTGCCAGACGAGCCCTCTAAGCCAGGATTTGCGGTTGACTATTGCGTCAAGAAGCCCCCGCCAGCAAGGGCGCCAAATGTCTTTCTGCCCAGGGCACTACCCCAGCAAGGGGTCTCAGTCCAGCAGCACAACGGATGGCATTCAACAAAAAAAGCTCCTGGCAGAGAGGATGCGAGAATGACCAGATAGTCATAGACTGAGTCAAACCCGTTGCCATTGTGCACACCCCGTCTGTATCCAGTTAAAGTCCCTCGCAGCAGATATACTCCGGGGTCGAAGGCAGTGCGTGCCACGTCAGACAATTATACAGGCATGGCAGTGGAGGGGACCTAAGTTTTACCACTGCCGAGTGTAACGACGTGGGCTAAAATCACGGCGTTGGTGTTTCACCGAGGAACCCTGCGACCCTGGGCCAATTTATTTCACTTTACCTCAGACTGTAAATATGTTTAAAATGTTCAAGTATCTTATTTGATAGTTTCCCACGCCAACACTTGACACTCATTTTGACGAAACATCAGGTCAGAAATGCTCTTGCTACAATACATGTCGAAAATGCTCTTGCTACAATAAATATGTTTCTATAATGCGCTGCTGATGGCAGAAACATGGGAGGGGCACGTGGTCGTGGGACACCATCCCCGGATCCCTCGCTTCATCGAGGGCCTCGTTCTCAAAGGTAAACTTACACTTTGGTGTACATTTACGATTGTTTGCTATTCACAAAGGGGGTTATGAGCAGTATCTTTACGAGAGCTGAGGCCCGGCATATAAAAGTATAGTTATTTTTATGTGCGGAGACTCCGCACTCCTAAAGTAAATCTCTTTTGAATAACAAACAATCGTAAACGTATACGAAAGTGTAAGTTTACCTTTGAGAACCAGGCCTTCAGTGTGTGATCCTGGGCAAACCACCTACTGCTCCCCTTTCGTCCTATAGTGGCATTCTGCACCAGAGGGGCTTCTCTGACAACCCCGTCTGCGTCAGATCACACCCAGCCCCCAACCTTAGCCAAGACAAAAATCAAGAGTTTCTCCAGTAGGGGGCGGCATGCAGTGCTGTGAGGCACCCCCGGTCCAACAGAGCGCAGTTAAGAGTAAACAGGAAAGCAGATCCCAATCCTGCATTTGGGTTTCTTTATAGGATCGAACACGGTAGGGCAAAAGAAACCGAGATGACAAACCAACCCCACTCGCATCACTGAGCGCGCCTGCTCTCTTGGTGGCTGCCTGTAATATTCGCTTTATCGCCTGCCTTGTCACGTTTATTGATTCGACCCCTCTCGTCACTTGCCTGTCTCTGTCTTATCTGATTATCCAGACAGAACAGTCCACCCTTAAATCTGCAAAGTCTCGCATTCCGGGCCAGTCTTAACCAGCGGCTCCTGTGCGTGCGTAATTATCCAATTAAGCACCTCCTCTGTCACATGGTCTGGGACTGCCGGCCACCCCCCGCCCTAACACACAAATCACATTACCCATTGAACAAGTCAACACATAGTTCTTTGGAAGTCAGGGGATCTGAGACCCCCTCTCCGTATTTATTAAAATATGAAACAAAATTAAAAATTTTAATAAAATAAGGGGGCGTGGCCAAGACGGCGAACATGGTGGACGCAGCCTAAGTGAGCTCCGTCCCGCCACCTACTTATCCTGCCTGCCTCCTACGTCGCCCCGACCGAACTGCGCCCCAAATCAGGTGTCTGACAGCGGATCCGACGGCGACGCATCGGCAGTGACTCTGGTGTCCCGGCGGTCTGCGGCCGAGGAGATACAGCCGCCGGGAGCCCTGACGGCGATGGGGCCTTCCTCCACGCCACGGCCGGGACCTCGATTAATGGTTGGCCCGCCCGGAAGTGTGGGGCAGCCGGGGCGCGCCGGCGGAAGGTGCCGCTCCAGCGGAGTGAAGCTGCGGAGAGGCGGCCGGGATTGATCTAGCCCCGCTAGCGCCTGGACGCTTGGCGTGGTAGCGACAACGCCGGCTGGGGGAAGACGGAGTCGGCGCTCCTACATCGGCGGAGGTGGGGTAAGGAGAGGCGGCTGGGCGTGAGGCCTAGTGGGGGAGGGGACGCTCTGGGACTGTGCCTGGCCTCACTCGGCGGCGGAATCGAGCCGCGGGGCTCAAGGACACTGACACGCTAGGGGGGCCGCCGTCATACCGACCCCCTACTCGTCCCCCCCTCCCCCCCCCCCTCCACATTCGGACTGTGACCCTACCAGACTCTTCCCCGGGGCCGGACTGCTGGCACATTCCTACTCGGCGGCCGCCTCGGGCCGTGGTGAAGGGGGGTGAATTGGACAGACCCCCACAGTCTGCTGGCACGGTTCTGGGCCTGTAGGCGGCCCCCGAACTGCATTGGCGTTGACATTGGGAGACGTGGCGCAGGCGCTGGATTGATTTCGGCGGCCCCCGCGGCGGAGTGAGTGGCCCCGTTGCCGCGTGGTTCGGCTGTGTAGGCCGGGCACCATCCCCTGCCACTGAACACATAGCGCCTTGCGGGAGCTCCGCAGGGGTGCGCTTCCTATTCGGAGGTCCAAGATGGTCCGGGAGATGCTCATCATCAGAAAACGTGCACACAGTGAGGGGTGCGTTGGACTGCTGGTCCCCCGTGGTCGAGATCATCACTCTGCCCGAGACATGACAAGAGGGGGCAACAGCGGCAATGCTTCTAAGCAGAGCCCGATGGACAAGTTTGCAGGACCCAGTGGGAGTGCGGGGGCATCTGGTGGTCCCCAGGGCACTGGACCTGACAACGCGGCGTTGATGGCGGCGATCACGCAGTCGAGGGACATGCTAGATGCGAAGATCGGAGCGGTCGGAGCCGACGTGACCTTGCTCCGACAGGACCTACGCAATGCGGGGGCACGCATCACCGAAACGGAATCCAGGATCACGGAAGTCGAGGACGACGTGGTAATTCTCAAGAAGAAAGTTGCCGCCATGGAGGGGATTCAGAAGGGTCTTGCGCTGCGGGTGGAAGATGCGGAAGGGAGGGCCAGAAGGAACAACCTGCGCTTCGTGGGCTTCCCGGAGAACTGTGAAAAAGGGAACATGGAGGCCTTCCTGACCCAATGGCTTGAGGGATGGCTCCCCCCGGACACCTGTGGTATCTCCCTCCTCTGCCTCCCCCCGGCGGCTCTGCGTGTGATGGTGCTGCTCGCGGTGACATCATTTAGAATGTCACCGCGACCAGCATTCCAAGGTGAGCGCCGGGGACACTGTGAGGCGACAGCAGTACTGTAGGCTGTGGCTGAGGTCACGGAAGTTCGTACTATCAATAAACGGCTTTTACTATCCACCACCCTGAGTCCTGGTCGTCCTTTGGTGGATTCTACACTGGCGACGAGGGTCAAAGCCGTGACCTCAACACGCCAAGAGGCAGCAGCTGACTCGAGATAACACAGCCAGCTGAAGGAAGAAAATCGGGATTGCAGCAGCTGACTCGAGTGTACACAGACTTAATACTGTGAAAGGAACGAGTCGCTTTGGCTGCAACGTGAGGGGCTGACAGAATGTGTGAAACAGCTCGACGGAGGGACGTGTCATCCATTTGAAGGGAGGCGATATATCAGAAGTGCCTGAGACGAATGAGTTAAGTCTCCTCCTGACCGACACTCTAGAGGTGAGGCCCGGCTGCTTGTACCCCAGCGCGCTGACCCAGACCTTCCGGCCACGTTATGTGTGGCGAGCTTTGACGTCTAAATATAACTATTGGGGTAACCTGTCAGCTCTAATCAGACCCTGCCTGCGGAAATTTATAACGCCACCGGAGCTGTGACTCAAAGCGGGAGCCAGGCGTTTGGTCCCCAGCCTCTCTTTTAAGACTTTCACCGCGCGCTCCGGTTACCTGCAGCTGGGCGACGCTGTGTGTTGCACAGGGGCGTGTGAAGCCTGCACTCCTTGGTTGAATTCCCCCTGCATCACCGCTCAGCCCTGCGATAGTGGTGCGTGACTTTTAACACCCACATGAGGAAAGTACACACGGGGTGGTGCAAGAGGTGAAAATTTGAGGGGCTGAGGCGCTCTCCTACTGCGTTGGGTGACGATGGAAAGCGTTTTGGGCTATTGTCAGTCTTAAACTTGCCAGTGCTGCGTGGAAGAAGTAAGGAGGCTGCGAGGGAGTTCGAAGCGTTTTGGCTGATGTGAGGAACGTGAGTGGATCATCCAGAGGCCCCTGGGGGCGCGACGTGAAGGTGTAAGAAGTCTGCGAGCGCAGCGGTGCAGTGCTGTGTCAGGATTATCTAGCCTCGTGCCTCAGTGACTGCCAGCGCGGCGTGGGAATTGAAAATATCTGGTGGTGGCGCTATTGAGAGCACAGTTGTGAGACCATTCTGTTTGGAGTACTGTCCTGGAAAAACTGCACACAAAAAAAAAAAAAAAAAACATCACTAACTTGGAACATTGGAAGCAAAGTATTGAAATTTCGAGGGGCAGGTCTTATCTTTCTGCCTGTATGTTGTATCTAGTGAGAACAGTGCAGGGGAGGAAAGACTAATTTTTTTTTCTTATCTTTTCCTCATAGCGTCGTCACTGGTAGTTCTACCTTTATTCTCTAAGTAAGGTGTATTTGGTTCAGATTTCAAGTTCTCACTGAACAAAGTTCGTTGAAGGGTGGGTAGGTGCATGTTTGAGGGTTAAAGTTACTCCCTGTCTTTTGTGAATTAAGCATGCAAAGTGTGACCCCTCCACCCTTCTTTTTGACCAACCCAGGTGACCCCACCATCCTGTGGAAGAAATGGAAAAAAGTGTTCCTTAATTACGCTACTGTGTGTGGGCCCAACTTAGGTCTAGAAAGGAAGGTTGCGTTGCTGGCCTATTACTTGGGCGCAGAGGGAGAGGAAGTCCTAGACCATCTCCCGGATTTAGGGGCACAGGAGGCAAGGGGTCTGAATGAATTTGAAATTAGTCTTAAGAAGTTGGATTTACACTACCTCCCCAAGACCAGCACAATTATGGAGAGGTACCATTTTGGAAAGAGGGCACAAAAGGAAGGGGAATCTATAGAAGATTTTGTGTCTGAATTGAGGAAGTTAGCTGCAACGTGCAAGTTTGGGGGAGCGAGCGAAGAGAGAATTAGGGACCAGTTCGTCTTGACCTGCAGGATGGAGCGAGTGCGTGAAGAGCTTTGGCTTAAAGATGACCCACCTTTGAGAGAAGTCCTCATCATAGCCAAGCAGGTAGAGCATATGTTGCAGTGTGTCAAGGAGATTAAACAGGATGCAGGGGAGAAGAAGAACGATGACAAGACCAATGTTAGCGAGGTGGTGACCGAATGTGAGACTGTGTCTGTAGTTAAGGGTCAGAAGGCAGTGGGCAAGGAGCAGAAGGAAAGCAGACCGGGAGGGTCATACAAAGGTACCTGCTACAGGTGTGGGAAACAAGGGCACCTAGCCAACGACAAGGAGTGTCCCGCCCTCAGGTTCACTTGTAACAAGTGTGGTAAGAAGGGCCATTTCAAGCAGTTTTGCAAGAGTGGACAGGGGCCCAGTAGACAGAATAGAGACAGAACTAATGTGGTGAGCGACGAATTTGTTGTGCAAGTGCAAGAGTTGAAGGCGCCAGGTCCCAGAAACCCCTTGTGTAAGGAAGTTACAGCACAGGTTGAAGAGGAACAAGTTGATAGTCCCAAAGACACCATAAAGATTGGGAATGTTGACCTAGAGGTATTGTTTGACTCTTGTTCTCGAATAACTATCATTAATGCCAAGGAGTTCTCACGTGTGTCCAAAGGCAAGATAATTTTGAGGAAGTTAGACCTGAGACCAGGAGGGTATGCGGGGCGCCCCATCTCCATGAAAGGGTACTTCCTGAGTAAAGTTGAGTACAGGAACAGGTCTACTGTCTCCAAAGTGTATGTGTCCACTGTAGGGGACAACATTTTGGGGTGGCGTGCCCAAAAGGGGTTAGGAGTGTACCTCAATCCCAACAGCAATCCCCAGATTTTGATACAGGAGATTCAGG
This sequence comes from Lissotriton helveticus, assembly GCF_964261635.1. Classification (NCBI taxonomy): domain Eukaryota; kingdom Metazoa; phylum Chordata; class Amphibia; order Caudata; family Salamandridae; genus Lissotriton; species Lissotriton helveticus. The sequence goes on from NC_136068.1 coordinate 435,798,308, forward strand.
AAGGGGAGGCTGACATCACAAGAGAATTCGAAGAGGTATTTAGGGAAGAGCTTGGGTGTTTGAAGAACTACTGCCACAAAATCAAATTGAAGAAGGACGCCAAGCCCGTTGTGGCAAAAGTCAGAAGACTCCCCATAGCCATTCAAGAGGAGGTCAGAACTGAACTGGAGAAACTGTGCAAGGCCGGAGTTATCGAACCAGTGGAGGCGACCGAATGGTTGGCGCCCATCGTGGCAGCGAAGAAAAAGGATGGGTCAGTCCGGCTCTGCATTGATTTAAGAGCACTCAACAAAGAGGTCGTTGTTGACCGGTACCCCTTGCCGAACATCACCCAAATGATGAGCTTGCTAGAGGGTGCCAAGGTGTTTTCCACCCTCGATCTCACCTCGGCCTATTTTCAGATAAAACTTCACGAGGAGTCTCAAGAACTCACCGCTTTTGTGACGCCCATGGGTGCTTACAAGTTCAAAAGAATGCCTTTCGGCCTAGTCTCGGCGGCTGCCGTCTTCCAAAGAATCATGGGCAACATCCTGAAAGGCATCCCTGGCGTCATGTGTTACCAGGATGACGTGCTGGTGTTTGCTAAGAACCGAGTTGAGCATGATCAGAGACTGAGATGTGTACTGAGGAGGTTTTTGTCCCAGGGCCTTACCGTGAAGAAGAACAAATGTGTTTTTAGCTGTGCCGAGTTGGATTTCCTGGGTCACAAGATCACAGCAGAAGGCATACGTCCCAAAGTCGAGCTCCAGGACACCATTGTGAATCTGCCACCCCCCAAGAACAAAGACGAGATCAAATCATTCATGGGGATGTTGGAGTTTTATGGAAAGTTCATCAGAAACCTAGCAGGCAGGACTTACGCCATCAGGCTGTTGTTGAAGAAAGAAAGCGAATTCAAATGGAGCCAAGAATGCCAGAGCGAATTCGAGGATGTGAGGAGAGCTCTTGCGGAAGCCCCTAGTTTGAAGTCTTACATGCCCGGCCGGGCAACGATCCTCACCACTGATGCTAGTGCGAAAGGGTTGGGAGCGGTTCTCACCCAGAAAGGTGTGGAAGGAGAAGAAACTGTGGCCTTTGCCTCGAGGTCACTCCAAAAATCTGAGAACAACTACTCCGTCATTGAAAAAGAGGCATTGGCGGTATCCTGGGCAGTAGGCAAATTCAGAGATTTCCTGTGGGGTACACAGTTCACCCTCCGAACCGACCACAAACCACTGGTAGAAGTGTTCAGCAAGAAGGGTTTGGATGCCATCTCCAGTAGGATAAGGCGTTGGGTGGTCAGCCTCCAGGAGTACACATTCAATGTCGAGTATGTCCCAGGAACACAAAACTTTGCAGCTGACTGCCTGTCCAGGCTTGTCAAGGATGTAGAAGCAAGTGAAATGCGTGACAAAACAGATGACGATGAAGAAGGATTCATGGTTGAGAATGTCTGCACCATCCAGAAGGCGTTGGGTGAAGAAACGTGGAGAAAGGCACAAGAAGAGGACAAGACCATGGAAGAAGTTTGCAGAAGAGTGAGAGATGGATGGAAGCACGGGGACAAACGTGATGAAGAGCTGCGGCCTTTCCAGGCTGTCAAGGACGAGTTAACCATTGTCGACGGATGCCTGTTCAGGGGAACAAGACTCATACCTCCAGCTACAGTGAGAGATAACCTGGTCGAGATAGCTCACGAAGGGCACTTAGGTATCACTAAGACCAAGCAAAGACTCAGGGAGAGCTATTGGTGGCCGAACATGGACCTGATCACAGAAAGAAGAATCAGAGAGTGCATCCCGTGCTGCAATAGCGACAAGGTCCTGAAGCAACAGACACCACCCATGGTGTGTAGGCCGCCCCCGTCAGGACCATGGGACGAGTTGGCTTTAGACATCATGGGCCCAATGTCTGGGGAACTGAGGACACCTTACATGCTGGTGCTCGTGGACCTGTACTCCCGGTGGCCGGAGATAAAACTCGTCAGTGAAGTCACGACAAAGACCGTCATCGGATTCTTGCGGGAGGTATTTATCCGAGAGGGGCTCCCCAGCAACATTCTCACTGACAACGGAGTGCAACTATGCTCGAAAGAGATGGAGGACTTCCTAGAAGAAAGAGGCATCAGACACAAGCGATGCGCATTGTATCACCCAGAAACCAATGGCATGGTCGAACGCTTTAACAAAACCATCAAGGAGAGCATCCAGCTGGCCAAAGCCAGTGGCTTAAGTTGGAAAGAAGAAGTGTGGAGGCGCCTGGAAGCATACAGGTTCACGCCACATCAGACGACGGGCGTCACCCCGTTCGAATTGCTCCGCGCAAGGACACCTAACACCAAGCTTACCCCAGGGTGGATGGAATGGAACAAGGGGTGGTCAGACCGTACCAAAGAAAAGGACAGTCTGAGGAAGCATGAACAAGCCATGAGGGTGAGGAAAGAAGGTTACGACCAACGCAAGGCCACAAGGGAGGTTGGTTTCAAAGTGGGAGACAATATCAAAATCAAAGCTCCCACCGGGAAGGCAAACTGGTCAGAGTATAGCAATCCCACTAAAATCACAAAACTTTTCAAGAATGCAGTCAAAACCCAAGAAGGAAAAATATGGAACCTAGGGAGAGTTGTAAGGTACCACCCTCCAGTTGAGGTCCCTGAAAGTGAAAAGGGGGGGAAAAGTGGTCCTAAGCTGGATAGCAGCTTCGCCATCAGGAGGCCGTCGGGTGTCCCCCACCCAGGCCACAGGCCCAACAAGAGAGTGATCAGACCTCCCAGGCATTTCGACCATTATGTAATGATGTAATCCTTATCTCTTGTGGAATGTTATTTTTTTCCCTTTCACTGTTCTCTGCTAATGTTCCATCCAACGTTTCTATTTCTGCAGGGAAGGGGGATGTGTGGTATCTCCCTCCTCTGCCTCCCCCCGGCGGCTCTGCGTGTGATGGTGCTGCTCGCGGTGACATCATTTAGAATGTCACCGCGACCAGCATTCCAAGGTGAGCGCCGGGGACACTGTGAGGCGACAGCAGTACTGTAGGCTGTGGCTGAGGTCACGGAAGTTCGTACTATCAATAAACGGCTTTTACTATCCACCACCCTGAGTCCTGGTCGTCCTTTGGTGGATTCTACAACACCCTGTCGCGCTGCTTTGTGGTGGAGCGGGCGCACCGAGCACTCCTTCCTAAACCATCTACTGGAGCTCGCCCCCGCTCGGTAATTGCCAAATTGCTCAATTATCACGATAGGGACATTATCCTGCGACAAGCCCGCGCCCAGGACCCTCTAATGTTTGAAAGTCACAAAATCCTTGTGTTCCCGGATTACACAAAATTGGTCCAGCAGCAGAGACAGTCGTTCACTGCGGCAAAGGCACGTCTGCGAGAGCTCAAAATTCCATATGCTCTATTCTTCCCGGCTCGCCTGCCTGTGGTCTTCCAGTCCCGCACCCAGTTCTTCAATTCCCCGGAGGAAGTCTTTGAATGGACAGAAGAGACAGTGCGAGTCAAGGTGAATACCCCCCCTAGGCGGAACTCGGATTCGTCGACCACCGGGAGGCCCCCAAAACCGCCTAGAAGGTCACGCAGCAGGAGTAACTGGAGGTCGCGCTCCCAGAAGCGCCCGCCTCCCCGCGACAAGACGGCCGAGGCACCGGCGGAGACCGATTCTTCCCCCTCAAAATCCTGACACCCTTACTTTCACGCTGACTCTGGCAACGGATCTACTGGGATGAAGAGGTGCTTGGCTGGATGGAGTAGGCCTGGCGCTGCTCTTGGACATGCCACTCATAGATGGACTACATAATTCCTTACTCATGGGTGGGCAGTAGGTCGGGAGACTCTTACACGAGAGCAGGCCTACTCCCGGAGTTCGTTCCCACGTGTTGGGTGGGAGGTTGTTTGACACTTTGTGGGTAGTTGGGTGGGATCCATTGGTGTAGTGGGTCTTGGACCTCCCGTTGGAGGTTTGTGATTGCCTGCACCGCGACAGGTACTTCAATGTTTCTGAGGTATGGGGTGGGGGGATGGAGGGGGGGTCGTTGGTACAGTTTGGGGCAGGGGAGGGGGTGCAGGGGGGGAACCGGGGGTTTGGGGGTTCGGGAATCATGGGGGGGAAGTTGGATCTAGCTCTAGTACGGTGTTTACGAGAACTTGGGGGCAACTGTATGTGCGCGTGTGGTCTTGGTGGCCCGATAATCTCAAGGTTTGGGTGATTGATGGCGGCTGAAGAACAGGGGGCAAGCCTTTTGCATGCTACGATGCGCATATTGAGCTGGAATGTGAGAGGGATGCTTGATAAAATTAAACGGAGTGCGGTTCTACGATTGGGGAAGACTGAAAAGGCGGATGTCTTGTTACTCCAAGAGACGCACCTCATGGGCACAAAAGTTCTTAGTCTACGGAGGCATGGATATGACCAAGTGTTTCATGCTGGGTTCACGAGAGGGTCCAGGGGAGTTGCAATCTTGATTCATCGCAGGGTCCCATTCACACACGACACACAATGGCTGGATGTGCATGGACAGTACGCGTTTGTCAAGGGGAAGCTGGGGAGTGAGCCTGTGGTCTTTGGCAGCGTGTATGCTCCACCCCCACTACAAGACGCTCTGATTGAACGACTGTTTGATGTCTGGACTGACGTCCCGCTTGTGCTGACGATTGTGGGTGGCGATTGGAATGACGTGATGGACGGGAGGCTTGACCGCTGTAGACCCGGGGGAGGCCAGCTATTCGATACTACTACACGATTGAGTAGAATGGTGCGAGGGATGGGATGGATTGACACTTGGCGGCATCATCATGCATGCACCCGCGAATATACCTTTGTGTCTGCGGTCCACAAATCCTTCTCTCGTCTGGACTACCTGTTTGTCCCACGGCCCTGGATAGGGAGAGTCGTTTCTACCTCCATACTTCCTAGGGGCCTCTCGGACCACTCCCCGATTGCACTGACATTGAGTCTAGGTGTGCGGCGACAGCCGTTTCGCTGGCGACTTTCCACGTGGCACTTGCAGCGCAACGACTACCAATCGCGCATGAGGGAGGCAATAGCGCATTACTGGATAGAGAATGAAGACCCGAGTGTGGATGCCATGACCTTGTGGGAGGCCCTGAAACCTGTGCTTCGGGGCGTGGACATAGGGTGGTGCGCCGCGAATCGTAAGGCCCGCACGTTGGCCCTGGCAGAAGCGGCTGACCAGGTGCGTACCCAAGAGGCGACCTGCCTGACAGGGGAGAGTGGAGACGCGGTGACTGTGTTGCTGCACCTCCAGCGCTCATACACCTCCTTACTGCTAGATGAAGCCAGACAGAATTGGCTTGCTACGCAGAGCAGAATTTATCAATGGGGGGACAAATCTAGCACGATGCTTTATAGGCTGTGTCAGGATACTTATCAAGCCCAGCCCTTGCCGGGACTCCGAGATGCCGCAGGGAACCCTATCTCAGCTCCCGAGATCCTGGCCCAAACATTTGCCCAATACTACGAGACGCAGTATGCCCCCCAGGAATCCCTCCCGGCGCAGGAGATCGATAGATTCCTTGCGGACCTTCCGCCCCGGGCGCTCTCAGATGAAGCTAGGGATCGACTGGATCTCCCGCTGTCTGCTGAGGAGCTGGGAACAGCTCTAGGCGGACTAAACACGGGCAAGGCCCCTGGGCCCAATGGGTTCCCCTGTGAATTCATGAAGTTGTTCCATCTCCAATTGGGGCTGCGCTATAAGAAAGCCCTGGAAGTGGCTAGAGACCGTGGCAGACTGCCGGCAGACTGGCGACATGCCGAGGTCGTGTTTTTTTGCAAACCGGGGAGGCCCCAAGAAAGCCCGGAATCGTATCGTCCGATATCATTGCTGAACTTTGAGGCGAAAATACTGGCAAAGGCTTTGGTGAATCGCCTCCTCCCATATATCACGGACTTGATCCATGCGGACCAGGCGGGCTTCATGCCCCACAGAGCGACAAGACATAATATACGCCGCGCGCATTTGGTGGTGGAGGCGGTGCAGGCGGCGGGCGTCCCTCCGGCCCTCTTGCTGGCGGACATTGACCGCGCCTTTGACTCCCTGAGCTGGCCATATCTTCGAGCGCTCCTCCTCCGGCTTAATCTGGGCCCGCGTTTTTTGTCGTACATACACTTGCTGTATACGGACCTGACGGCAGCGGTCAGGGTTGCGGGGGCGGTCTCCAGTTCGTTCCCCATTGGTCGGGGCACCCGACAGGGATGCCCTCTCTCACCTTACCTGTTCGCCTTGGCTATGGAGCCGCTTGCGGCTTGGGTGAGGATGGATGCCCAATTGCACGGAGTGGAATGGGTGGGAGGCCCATCTGATAGGATTGCACTCTATGCTGATGATGTGCTCTTTTTCCTCACAGACCTCAATAAATCAGGACCGAGGGTCCTGGACATAATGCGCAATTTCGGAGAGGTGTCCGGTCTTAGAATCAATGTACAAAAGTCGAAATTGTGGGTCCTGGGTGACCGGGGGACCTTGGGTCCTTGGGCATCGGTCCTGCAGGAAGCGGCGGGAGGCCTTAAATACTTAGGTGTCTTTTTGATGGATGTGCCGGGAGTGTCGTGGTCCCGTAACATAGTGCCAGTCTGGTACAGGATCCGTTCGGATATGCAGACGTGGTCCAGGATGCCCCTGAACGTCTATGGCCGTTCGGCCATCTTCAAGATGGTAGCCCTACCCCGTATTCTATACCAACTGCAAAATCACCCGTACCCAGTTCCACCGCATTGGTTTTGGCAGGTGAACTCTGCCCTGGGTCGGTTCCTGTGGACCGGGGGAGCAGTAAGAGTGGCGCTCCGTACCTGCTTCCTGTCGACCTACTGTGGGGGGCTGGCCACATCGGACGTCCAATCCTACTATCAGGCGTCGCACCTGCTTGTCCTTAACGAATGGTGGTATGGGGATCGGGGTGACCCGACCTATGCCCTGGAAAGGTATATGATGGACCCGGACACGCTCCATACTATCCTGTACTCGGCTGCTATCCGGAAACGACTCCCGGTGGTCACTCAGGTGGTCTTCAGAGTGTGGCGCGACGCTCTCCGCCGCATGGGGTGGTGGAATAGGCTAACAAGTGAGACTCCTCTGTGGTGCAATGGGAGACTGCCCGGCTTGGCTTCCCTGCGGGGCTTTGAAGTTTGGGATGCTATTGGCATCTCGGCACTGGGCCACGTATTGAAGGGCACGGTCCTCAAGTCGTTCCAGGCATTGTGGGATGAATATGACATGCCCCAGTCTCAATTCTTTAGATACCTGCAGCTCCGACACGCTCTGACCCCCGCAATAGCGAACTTAACGTCCTTGCCGGAATTCAGCCCCTTGGAAGCTAAGATATTTATGGGGGAATTGGACAAAAAGAAAATTTCAACCATATACCAAACGCTGGTTACCCATTGTTCCCCTTCCCTTGATAAACTGCGGGCGGTCTGGGAGGGTGAGCTGGGGGAGTCGGAGGAGGAGGACTGGAGGGAAGCCCTGGAGGCCCCTAGGGGAGCAGCAATAGCGGTGCGCCTGCGATTCATCCAATTTAAATACCTGCATAGGGCATATTATACGAGGGAACGGCTGTGGAAGGCTGGGCTGATAGCCTCCCCGGAGTGCCTGAGGTGTGGAAGTGCGATGGGCTCCTTCTTACATACGGTATGGGGATGTGCACGGCTGCAGAAATTTTGGACTGGTGTGTGGGACTGTCTGGAGGAAGTACTGGCATGGGAACTCCCTCGCACACCGAAGTTGGGCCTCCTCCATGTTATGGAGCAAGTAGGGGGTAATAGATACAAACGTCACTTGCTTCTCTTGGGTCTCACGGTGGCTAAGAGGGACATAGCCCGGGCCTGGAAAGCACCCAGAGCTCCGCTGGTGGGGGTGTGGAAGCGAGGCATGGACTTCAACATGGGCCTGGAACGTCCTATCTTTGAGGCCAGGGGCTGCCCCAGAAAACACTACCGAATCTGGAAGAAATGGGCGGATTATCGGGGCCTACTACTGGACCCCCCGGCAACAAGAGCCACAAGTCTGGACCTTATTGGTTCTGCCTCTGAGTGAACTGTAACACATACTGCTATTACGATGCCTCAGCTCATGTTCTGGACAATGTAGACACCGTGCAGGGTGGGGGGTGGGTGCTGGGTTGGAATACGGGGAGGGGGGCTTGGGTAAACGTTGATTGAATATTTTGACCCTTATTGCTCTTCTACTTTCACTGCCTTCCTGATATTACGGAAGCGGTGTCTCGTTTATATTCTGTCAACTGCTGAAACCCAATAAAATTTGTTCTGAAATTTTTTTTTTTTTAATAAAATAAAACTTTTACTCGATTATTAAATGCAAATTTCAGAACATTAGATTTACATCAATTTCGGACATGATATGATGGGCTAACCTTAACAAGTAGCTAATACAGCGTGGTTCCTAACCGAATCTAACATCCTGAAAATTTACTTTGCATTCTAATCATTTTGGTCCTACGGCAAGGTCGCTAACCGGTGTCAGATCCTTTTTACCAGCTACGCTCTCACGTCCGAGATGCGCATGCGCAACCCGGGCCCGTTTACCCGCGTGCGCTCCCTGAACTCCATTTAACCATAACAGGAGGGCCCTTACACTCGCGCCCCTTGATGACGTCATAGTGTATGTGAGGGTTGGCTACCAGCCTGAGGAAAGCGTAAACTCCCTCCCCCGCACCCTTCTAAGCGATGGATACTTGCCCCTGAAGTTCTGGGAGAGACCAGTGGCCCCTCCCCCTGGGCGGCCCCTTTCGTGAATGGGACCGCCCCCCCTAAGGACCTTCAATTGCTGCTCACCGATTATGACCTTACCGCCAGATCCACATAATAAATACGACATTACTAATCTAAGATGGAAAAAAAGGGGCCTAAGGAAAAAGAGTTAATGCCACAGCAAACACACCCAACATTTTACATATTTACATTTGCCTGTAAACGGGAAAAGAGCCTAAGGAAAGAAAACATTTACTCCTATGACATTACATAGCGTTTACACCGTATACCTACCAGTGCCCACACCAGGCTTCTGCTACCAGGGGATGGTGGGTGGGGAAAATTAGACGGCCCCACGGTGGGGGCGAGGAGCGAGCCTGGGAAGCGCGGGCACAAAGAGGCCGCTTCCCGCGCTCCCCAGGCTCTTAACCCCTTCCAGGCTGAAGTTCCGCCCCCCCGACCCGGAAGTGTAACAACCACTTCCGGGGCGGGTGCGGGACACGAAACCCAGCAAGGGTCGGGCAGCAAGGGGGGGGGGCCGGGCCCAGCCATGTGTGCGTGGGGGCCGATTGGCCCCCCTTTTCTCATGGTCTGGGACTGCCGGCCACCCCCCGCCCTAACACACAAATCACATTACCCATTGAACAAGTCAACACATAGTTCTTTGGAAGTCAGGGATCTGAGACCCCCTGGCCGTATTTATTAAAATATGAAACAACATTAAATTTTTTTATAAAATAAAACTTTTACTCGATTATTAAATGCAAATTTCAGAACATTAGATTTACATCAATTTCGGACATGATATGATGGGCTAACCTTAACAAGTAGCTAATACAGCGTGGTTCCTAACCGAATCTAACATCCTGAAAATTTACTTTGCATTCTAATCATTTTGGTCCTACGGCAAGGTCGCTAACCGGTGTCAGATCCTTTTTACCAGCTACGCTCTCACGTCCGAGATGCGCATGCGCAACCCGGGCCCGTTTACCCGCGTGCGCTCCCTGAACTCCATTTAACCATAACAGGAGGGCCCTTACACTCGCGCCCCTTGATGACCTCATAGTGTATGTGAGGGGTGGCTACCAGCCTGAGGAAGGTGTTACAGAAAGGGGGGTTAAACCCATAAAGTCACGGGGACCTGGGCGCTATGCGGTACATATGAGGGAGGGTCCCCGTAAGAACGGTGTATTGTCAGAAACATACACAAATTACTAAGAACAAATAACCAAAAATTTTTTCACAAACTTATTAGAGTGGTAATAATGATTTATTACCAAACAAAGCGTAACTTTCACAATTAATAACAATTGCATCAATTAGTATTTTGCGAAAAAGCCCCAAAAGGGGGAAGGGAAGGAGAGAGTGCTCAAAAGAGGTGATAAGAATTAGAAGATTAACACAATATACAAGAATAACAAAATATTACAATTTTCTTGACAATGTAGGGATGATTCAAAATATCATGGCCAAACAATCAGACCAAAATTACACCATTACGAAAATCATATTCGCAAGGCACTTCTGATTGCTAGATTTGATCGGGGATGTGCCGGAATACAAACAAAGAAAAGTCGACGTTTCGACCCCTATCAACAGGCTGATTAAAGTCCTTTCACGGGGTCTTCATCAGGACGTCACACTGGGAAGGTGGGGGAGGGGGGCCAGTTCTGTGAAGAAGAATATTTACTTTAGTATATAGTAAGGACGACAATTCATCCTAATAACTATAACAACGAGTGGGATGATGATTAAAAAATTAAATTACCATGGAGTACGGCCAAGACTGGCTCAGTACATGGATGGGATGCCACGCTAGGGAGTCGTGGTCTGTCGTCAGTGGCGAAGAAATGCACTACAGAGGAGATAAAAACAACGGTGTCACCAGGCTATTATGTCCCAAGGGTTTATGCAAAAGAATATGTAACCATCTCTTGGAAAATAAGGCAGAGCCCTGACAGGATCCTAAGGCCTTATTACCAAAATATCCCCATAAGAGGGTAATTACGGTTAAATAGAGTAGTACCTCTGAGGTCTGAAGGAACGTCACGGGTGGGTGAGTAATCAAAGAAAATGCAGAAATTACTGCTGGAGTTCCCCTGGCGAGGAGCTGAAATAAATGAATAAATTGCATGTTTGATGGTTTTCGCATGCCAATTGGCTTCAGGGATTTGATTGGGCAGTAACAATTACTCACAAGACAATGTAGACAGAAACCTTTTGTATGGAATCTTGATCTTAAAAAAGGGGGGGGTCTGTCACATCAATCGTATACGTCGGTGAATCCAGGAGCTTCTCGCTTGGAAACCCAGAAATTCTTGCATTCGTTAGTAGCAAAGCCTGGGGGTAACAAAGGAAGACAGCTCAATGTGCTGATCCAAGTCATCCGTGTAATGCCAGAAATAGGAGATAAACCCAAGGTACGCTAATAGTTGCAAACCAGATGGCGATTACTCACGGAAAAATTGGAGACTGTTCACGCTATCTATGCGGAAGCTCCGGCAAAATCCATCGCGTCAGTGGCGTGGAGCGCGAGATTCAATGCGAGGTCGATTTTCCAAAGACTCGTCAATCCATACGGTCTAGGGTAAGTAAATCCAAAAGTTACCAGGAGACCTGGACCCCACTGGCGCAGCCCACCCTGTCTAAGTCGTACTTACAAAAGGCGGGGAAAGGAGCTGTCTTAGTCAGGCTGTGCATCAAACTCCGCAGCGGCTGCAGTGCGGAGGGAGGGGGGAGGGGCCAAAGCATATGTCGATTCTCAAGAAAATAGAAAACATACTCTCTAGAGGGCGCGAGGCGCATCCAAATAAGATATAGGAGCCACAATTGGGGGGATTACATTAGACACACAGCAAATTGGAGCAAAGTTAAAAAGTTAAAAAACCATTTGTGGGAAAATTACCCGCAGTATTAAACTTTGCGTATATACAAAAAAAAAACATTACTTATTTGCAACCCAAATCACAGATCGAAAAACAGTCGTTGGTGCATCTCCCACACAGGGGGATGTGACCAAACCGTAGGATTATCAAAAAGCAGAACAATTGGCAATTACTATAAGTTATACTACACAGAGTAACAGACCACAGAAGGATGGTGCATCTCTCTCACAGGAGGATGTAGACCAATTGCATTTGCCCAAATTCAAAGTTAGTTATGGAACATTGACATACATTAAGGAACAATCCTCAAGGGACATTGTTTGCCACAGGGTTGTTGTGTCAAGGCCTCTTATCTCAGACTACAGAATAATATAAGGGGGCTACACTACTAACCCAATGCTGCCAGTTGTGCAAGACTACTGTCCTGTTCATTTAACCCATTTTTTATGGAGTCCAGAAGTGACATCCATTTGGACTCGCGTGTGTTAAGGATTGTTAAGAGGTTACCTCCTCGTCTCCCCAGAGTGATCTTTTCAACAACGAACCAACGCAAATCCGTGACCAGATGACCCGCGGTTTGCCAATGATCTACCAGCGGTGCACCTGCCACTTTGCATCTTAGCCTACTGCAGTGAGAGGAGATCCTTGACTTGATTTTCTGTTGCGTTTGTCCTACATATAGTTGTCTGCATGGGCACTGAATGATGTAAATAACTCCGGTGGAGTTACAATTAGAATGATGTTTCAAATGAAATGTACGTCCATTGTGGACAAATGTTTTTATCTGCATAGTCGTCTCACATGCAGTGCACGTGCCACACCTGTAATGACCAATTATAGGGGGCAAATTCCAGAGTGATGTTAGGGTTGGTTGACACAATGGTTCCAGGTATGAGTGGACCACCATGTCCCTTATACTTTTTGCCCTTTTGAAAGAGTGGAGAGGCAACTCTGTTTGGTTTATGACATCAGCAACAAGAGGCCAATTATGGTTGATAATCCTCTTTATATCATTACTGCGTGTGGAGAAAGTAGTGACGCAGATGACACGGTCAGTGCTGGCCCGTGCTGAATTTTCTGTGTTCAATAGGGATTCTCGGGGGTTGTACCAAGCCCGTTTTCTGGCTCGTTTCACCAACCTGGTCGGGTACCCCCGTGATATAAGGCGTTCACTCAAAATTTCGGACTCTTTGAAATAATCAGCCCGTGTGGAACAATTCCTCCTGATGCGGAAGAATTGACCAACTGGGAGGTTGTCCCTGAGCCCCCGTGGGTGATGGCTCTGGTATTGTAATAAGGAGTTTCGCTCAGTTGGCTTCCTTCAAAAAGTATAAGGGACATGGTGGTCCACTCATACCTGGAACCATTGTGTCAACCAACCCTAACATCACTCTGGAATTTGCCCCCTATAATTGGTCATTACAGGTGTGGCACGTGCACTGCATGTGAGACGACTATGCAGATAAAAACGTTTGTCCACAATGGACGTACATTTCATTTGAAACATCATTCTAATTGTAACTCCACCGGAGTTATTTACATCATTCAGTGCCCATGCAGACAACTATATGTAGGACAAACGCAACAGAAAATCAAGTCAAGGATCTCCTCTCACTGCAGTAGGCTAAGATGCAAAGTGGCAGGTGCACCGCTGGTAGATCATTGGCAAACCGCGGGTCATCTGGTCACGGATTTGCGTTGGTTCGTTATTGAAAAGATCACTCTGGGGAGACGAGGAGGTAACCTCTTAACAATCCTTAACACACGCGAGTCCAAATGGATGTCACTTCTGGACTCCATAAAAAATGGGTTAAATGAACAGGACAGTAGTCTTGCACAACTGGCAGCATTGGGTTAGTAGTGTAGCCCCCTTATATTATTCTGTAGTCTGAGATAAGAGGCCTTGACACAACAACCCTGTGGCAAACAATGTCCCTTGAGGATTGTTCCTTAATGTATGTCAATGTTCCATAACTAACTTTGAATTTGGGCAAATGCAATTGGTCTACATCCTCCTGTGAGAGAGATGCACCATCCTTCTGTGGTCTGTTACTCTGTGTAGTATAACTTATAGTAATTGCCAATTGTTCTGCTTTTTGATAATCCTACGGTTTGGTCACATCCCCCTGTGTGGGAGATGCACCAACGACTGTTTTTCGATCTGTGATTTGGGTTGCAAATAAGTAATGGTTTTTTTTTGTATATACGCAAAGTTTAATACTGCGGGTAATTTTCCCACAAATGGTTTTTTAACTTTTTAACTTTGCTCCAATTTGCTGTGTGTCTAATGTAATCCCCCCAATTGTGGCTCCTATATCTTATTTGGATGCGCCTCGCGCCCTCTAGAGAGTATGTTTTCTATTTTCTTGAGAATCGACATATGCTTTGGCCCCTCCCCCCTCCCTCCGCACTGCAGCCGCTGCGGAGTTTGATGCACAGCCTGACTAAGACAGCTCCTTTCCCCGCCTTTTGTAAGTACGACTTAGACAGGGTGGGCTGCGCCAGTGGGGTCCGGGTCTCCTGGTAACTTTTGGATTTACTTACCCTAGACCGTATGGATTGACGAGTCTTTGGAAAATCGACCTCGCATTGAATCTCGCGCTCCACGCCACTGACGCGATGGATTTTGCCGGAGCCTCCGCATAGATAGCGTGAACAGTCTCCAATTTTTCCGTGAGTAATCGCCATCTGGTTTGCAACTATTAGCGTACCTTGGGTTTATCTCCTATTTCTGGCATTACACGGATGACTTGGATCAGCACATTGAGCTGTCTTCCTTTGTTACCCCCAGGCTTTGCTACTAACGAATGCAAGAATTTCTGGGTTTCCAAGCGAGAAGCTCCTGGATTCACCGACGTATACGATTGATGTGACAGACCCCCCCCCTTTTTTAAGATCAAGATTCCATACAAAAGGTTTCTGTCTACATTGTCTTGTGAGTAATTGTTACTGCCCAATCAAATCCCTGAAGCCAATTGGCATGCGAAAACCATCAAACATGCAATTTATTCATTTATTTCAGCTCCTCGCCAGGGGAACTCCAGCAGTAATTTCTGCATTTTCTTTGATTACTCACCCACCCGTGACGTTCCTTCAGACCTCAGAGGTACTACTCTATTTAACCGTAATTACCCTCTTATGGGGATATTTTGGTAATAAGGCCTTAGGATCCTGTCAGGGCTCTGCCTTATTTTCCAAGAGATGGTTACATATTCTTTTGCATAAACCCTTGGGACATAATAGCCTGGTGACACCGTTGTTTTTATCTCCTCTGTAGTGTATTTCTTCGCCACTGACGACAGACCACGACTCCCTAGCGTGGCATCCCATCCATGTACTGAGCCAGTCTTGGCCGTACTCCATGGTAATTTAATTTTTTAATCATCATCCCCCTCGTTGTTATAGTTATTAGGATGAATTGTCGTCCTTACTATATACTAAAGTAAATATTCTTCTTCACAGAACTGGCCCCCCTCCCCCACCTTCCCAGTGTGACGTCCTGATGAAGACCCCGTGAAAGGACTTTAATCAGCCTGTTGATAGGGGTCGAAACGTCGACTTCTCTTTGTTTGTATTCCGGCACATCCCCGATCAAATCTAGCAATCAGAAGTGCCTTGCGAATATGATTTTTGTAATGGTGTAATTTTGGTCTGATTGTTTGGCCATGATATTTTGAATCATCCCTACATTGTCAAGAAAATTGTAATATTTTGTTATTCTTGTATATTGTGTTAATCTTCTAATTCTTATCACCTCTTTTGAGCACTCTCTCCTTCCCTTCCCCCCTTTGGGGCTTTTTCGCAAAATACTAATTGATGCAATTGTTATTAATTGTGAAAGTTACGCTTTGTTTGGTAATAAATCATTATTACCACTCTAATAAGTTTGTGAAAAATTTTTGGGTTATTTGTTCTTAGTAATTTGTGTATGTTTCTGACAATACACCGTTCTTACGGGGACCCTCCCTCATATGTACCGCATAGCGCCCAGGTCCCCGTGACTTTATGGGTTTAACCCCCCTTTCTGTAACACTTTCTGAGCAGGTGTCGACCTGCGAGGTTTTCTTAAATTTAGTTTACTTATACCATGGTGGAATCAGAATTACTTTCATATACAGAGGAGTATATTAATCAGCTCACAAAGGATTTGTCAACTACTTTTCTGTCTACTTCTGTCCCCGCAATTGACATCACCCTAAATGATAAGATAGCTCGTCTGGAAAGATTAGAGAAGAAACTTATCAGAACACGACTCCATGGGCACCTCTTCACGAGGTATTTGCAAGAGAACATAATCCCGGTGGGATTGCAAATTAAAATCGAGCCTGTGATATTTGTTGACGTGCCAAAATTTAAAGAGGGTTTTAGCTACGTGGCAAACAACTGCTCCCGGCACTGGATGGTGCTGGGAGTGGAGACAGCTGAGGAACAGGTAGTCTCCTTAAGTAAGGAAATTGCGGACTTAAAAGCTGAAATCCTGGGAGATAACACACTCACCAAAGCCAAGGAAGCCCTAGATAGTTTGGAAGTAACCATTAAAGATTTCGACACTACAGCTCAAACAAAAAAATTGGAAAAATTAGCTCGAGATCTCAGACTCTTTGATAAAAAACTGGTCTATCCATACTTACAACCAGATTACTTTAAACAGGACAATCAAGGCCGTTTCACCAACCGCGGCCGCGGGGGGTACAGAGGACGACAGAATTACACTACCTTTTCGGACTCCTCGTATAGTTCTGGAAGTGAGGGGGAGGCAGGACCCAGCACTTCTTATCCTTACCCACCATATCCCCCCCAAGATACAACCTACCAACAATATCCTCCTCAATTTCCACCCCATTTTTTAGATCAAGGTCGGGGGCAGTGGCCCCCCCCACGTGGTCGGGGCAACAACTGGCCCAGGGGCCAATCAAGAGGACAGCAACAGCAACAGAATCAGGCAGGTTGGGAAGGGGGTCGGGGCAAACAGCAGAAGCGGGTAACCTTTCGACCAGAGGTGCACGGGGAGATCTCGACCCGCAGGAACACGTACAGATGGTAGATACATCTGCAATACAAGATCCTATTCTACCAACCTCCAATAATCCGGTGATCAATATTTCCAAACACCAATTCCAGGAGGAAGAACTTAAGGTCCTCGGCCGAGGACTTTCCTATGTTCCTACTGCTCATGTCAACAAATTCCTGTTGAAAACAGAATTGTACAGTTTTTTCAGGAGGATAAGGTTGCGCTATTTCTTTCGAAATCATATTAATAGACCACAGAGTTCGGTCACTGGCCTTAGGGTACCCTCAAGCTTTTTTCCACCCACATATGCCATGAGCAGTCGGATTCTTGCTTTTGAGGAAATCGTTACCTCTGCTGTAGACCAATCTCTTAAACAATCAAAATTCACAAGGCTCAATTTACCAAAAACTGAGAAGAAGGCTTTGGTGGATCTATGTAACAACAAGGAGATCATCATAAAGCCTGCAGATAAAGGCAGAGCTATTGTTGTACAAGACATTTCCGATTACAAGGCAGAAATCCACAGACAATTGTCTGATGGTGTTAGCTACCGCCTTTTACCCAGTGATCCTTCACACGATTTGGCCAGTACTATCCTCAGAATTACCCAGAATGGTTTGGATACCGGTTTTTTGAGCAAACAGGAATTTGATTTCCTGAACCAAAAGTTCCCAAGACTCGCCACAATTTATACCTTACCTAAGGTGCACAAGAACCTTAGTAAGCCTCCCGGACGACCTATCGTGTCCGGTTGTGGATCACTTTTAGAGCCCCTGTGCCAATACGTGGATTTTTTCCTAAAACCCATAGCCCTTAACACCAAGGCCTACTTAAGAGATACTACCCAAGTGATTAATCTGATTGATGGAACCCCTTTTAATCCAGAACGCACACTTCTAGTTACATGCGACATCATATCGCTCTATACTAGTATCCCCCAGCAAGAGGCTTTGGACGTGATGAGATTGGCTTTGGATACTCGACCTGGCCCGGTTCAGGTCCCCACTGAATTCATTATCGAACTCCTGGAAATAGCCATGATGCATAATTTCTTTATTTTTCAAGAATGTTTTTATCTGCAGACCCGGGGCGTAGCGATGGGGGCCACCTTCGCTCCTAATTTGGCTATAATTTACATGGATCATTTTGAACACCAGCATATTTTTCCATCCACTAATCCATTCAAGGCCAATCTGCCCCTTTGGGTCCGATATATCGACGACGTCCTTTGCATCTGGGAAGGTGATGTTGAACAATTAAAAGTGTTCCACTCCTGGCTCAATTCTAGAAACCCCCACATCCAGTTCACGATGGAATCTAGTAACGACACAATACCCTTTTTAGACATCTCGATCTATGTTGAAATAGACCATCTGCAGACAACTCTGTTTAGGAAGCCAACTGAGCGAAACTCCTTATTACAATACCAGAGCCATCACCCACGGGGGCTCAGGGACAACCTCCCAGTTGGTCAATTCTTCCGCATCAGGAGGAATTGTTCCACACGGGCTGATTATTTCAAAGAGTCCGAAATTTTGAGTGAACGCCTTATATCACGGGGATACCCGACCAGGTTGGTGAAACGAGCCAGAAAACGGGCTTGGTACAACCCCCGAGAATCCCTATTGAACACAGAAAATTCAGCACGGGCCAGCACTGACCGTGTCATCTGCGTCACTACTTTCTCCACACGCAGTAATGATATAAAGAGGATTATCAACCATAATTGGCCTCTTGTTGCTGATGTCATAAACCAAACAGAGTTGCCTCTCCACTCTTTCAAAAGGGCAAAAAGTATAAGGGACATGGTGGTCCACTCATACCTGGAACCATTGTGTCAACCAACCCTAACATCACTCTGGAATTTGCCCCCTATAATTGGTCATTACAGGTGTGGCACGTGCACTGCATGTGAGACGATTATGCAGATAAAAACATTTGTCCACAATGGACGTACATTTCATTTGAAACATCATTCTAATTGTAACTCCACCGGAGTTATTTACATCATTCAGTGCCCATGCAGACAACTATATGTAGGACAAACGCAACAGAAAATCAAGTCAAGGATCTCCTCTCACTGCAGTAGGCTAAGATGCAAAGTGGCAGGTGCACCGCTGGTAGATCATTGGCAAACCGCGGGTCATCTGGTCACGGATTTGCGTTGGTTCGTTGTTGAAAAGATCACTCTGGGGAGACGAGGAGGTAACCTCTTAACAATCCTTAACACACGCGAGTCCAAATGGATGTCACTTCTGGACTCCATAAAAAATGGGTTAAATGAACAGGACAGTAGTCTTGCACAACTGGCAGCATTGGGTTAGTAGTGTAGCCCCCTTATATTATTCTGTAGTCTGAGATAAGAGGCCTTGACACAACAACCCTGTGGCAAACAATGTCCCTTGAGGATTGTTCCTTAATGTATGTCAATGTTCCATAACTAACTTTGAATTTGGGCAAATGCAATTGGTCTACATCCTCCTGTGAGAGAGATGCACCATCCTTCTGTGGTCTGTTACTCTGTGTAGTATAACTTATAGTAATTGCCAATTGTTCTGCTTTTTGATAATCCTACGGTTTGGTCACATCCCCCTGTGTGGGAGATGCACCAACGACTGTTTTTCGATCTGTGATTTGGGTTGCAAATAAGTAATGTTTTTTTTTTGTATATACACAAAGTTTAATACTGCGGGTAATTTTCCCACAAATGGTTTTTTAACTTTTTAACTTTGCTCCAATTTGCTGTGTGTCTAATGTAATCCCCCCAATTGTGGCTCCTATATCTTATTTGGATGCGCCTCGCGCCCTCTAGAGAGTATGTTTTCTATTTTCTTGAGAATCGACATATGCTTTGGCCCCTCCCCCCTCCCTCCGCACTGCAGCCGCTGCGGAGTTTGATGCACAGCCTGACTAAGACAGCTCCTTTCCCCGCCTTTTGTAAGTACGACTTAGACAGGGTGGGCTGCGCCAGTGGGGTCCGGGTCTCCTGGTAACTTTTGGATTTACTTACCCTAGACCGTATGGATTGACGAGTCTTTGGAAAATCGACCTCGCATTGAATCTCGCGCTCCACGCCACTGACGCGATGGATTTTGCCGGAGCTTCCGCATAGATAGCGTGAACAGTCTCCAATTTTTCCGTGAGTAATCGCCATCTGGTTTGCAACTATTAGCGTACCTTGGGTTTATCTCCTATTTCTGGCATTACACGGATGACTTGGATCAGCACATTGAGCTGTCTTCCTTTGTTACCCCCAGGCTTTGCTACTAACGAATGCAAGAATTTCTGGGTTTCCAAGCGAGAAGCTCCTGGATTCACCGACGTATACGATTGATGTGACAGACCCCCCCCCTTTTTTAAGATCAAGATTCCATACAAAAGGTTTCTGTCTACATTGTCTTGTGAGTAATTGTTACTGCCCAATCAAATCCCTGAAGCCAATTGGCATGCGAAAACCATCAAACATGCAATTTATTCATTTATTTCAGCTCCTCGCCAGGGGAACTCCAGCAGTAATTTCTGCATTTTCTTTGATTACTCACCCACCCGTGACGTTCCTTCAGACCTCAGAGGTACTACTCTATTTAACCGTAATTACCCTCTTATGGGGATATTTTGGTAATAAGGCCTTAGGATCCTGTCAGGGCTCTGCCTTATTTTCCAAGAGATGGTTACATATTCTTTTGCATAAACCCTTGGGACATAATAGCCTGGTGACACCGTTGTTTTTATCTCCTCTGTAGTGTATTTCTTCGCCACTGACGACAGACCACGACTCCCTAGCGTGGCATCCCATCCATGTACTGAGCCAGTCTTGGCCGTACTCCATGGTAATTTAATTTTTTAATCATCATCCCACTCGTTGTTATAGTTATTAGGATGAATTGTCGTCCTTACTATATACTAAAGTAAATATTCTTCTTCACAGAACTGGCCCCCCTCCCCCACCTTCCCAGTGTGACGTCCTGATGAAGACCCCGTGAAAGGACTTTAATCAGCCTGTTGATAGGGGTCGAAACGTCGACTTTTCTTTGTTTGTATTCCGGCACATCCCCGATCAAATCTAGCAATCAGAAGTGCCTTGCGAATATGATTTTTGTAATGGTGTAATTTTGGTCTGATTGTTTGGCCATGATATTTTGAATCATCCCTACATTGTCAAGAAAATTGTAATATTTTGTTATTCTTGTATATTGTGTTAATCTTCTAATTCTTATCACCTCTTTTGAGCACTCTCTCCTTCCCTTCCCCCCATTGGGGCTTTTTCGCAAAATACTAATTGATGCAATTGTTATTAATTGTGAAAGTTACGCTTTGTTTGGTAATAAATCATTATTACCACTCTAATAAGTTTGTGAAAACATTTTTGGTTATTTGTTCTTAGTAATTTGTGTATGTTTCTGACAATACACCGTTCTTACGGGGACCCTCCCTCACCAGCCTGAGGAAAGCGTAAACTCCCTCCCCCGCACCCTTCTAAGCGATGGATACTTGCCCCTGAAGTTCTGGGAGAGACCAGTGGCCCCTCCCCCTGGGCGGCCCCTTTCGTGAATGGGACCGCCCCCCCCTAAGGACCTTCAATTGCTGCTCACCGATTATGACCTTACCGCCACAGGCCAGCATAGTTGACCGACTATCTGGCCCCCCCCAAAGATTACACACCCTAACAAACAAGGTCATATCCCCCTCGCAAAGCCCTCCACCCATGCTAAGATGTTCCTTATGAATAGGGCATTCCCTGTCTTAGTTAAGTGGACCCCGTCCCGTACGTAGAACTGCTCTCCCCAGATGCACCCATGAGGTATGGTCTGAAGGACCGGCGTTCTGAATAGTTTGTACAGCTTATTGTTGACCCTCTTTACCGAGTGGTTCAACGAGCTGACTGAGTCCCCCCCCCCTCCACTGCAGTCTTGGTATTAACTGGGACCATACAATAGCGCAACCTGGTAACAGTTTTGCTAGCCACCCTGCTGTTGCTATGATTTCTTCCAGGAGGACCCTTCTCCCCAGATCCGCTAAGTCATTCCCCCCCAGATGTAAGATCACCGCTGAGGGAGGTGAGCTGTGTCTCTTGAGTAGTTCAGCCATATAATCCCTAAGCTGACTGAGGCGGAGACCCCCCCTGCCGTGAAAGGAGACCATACAACCCTCGCTCTCCACCCTCCGTCTATCCGCTCCTGCAAGGAAAATGGCGTTAGCACGTTTTACATATGAATGACCAACTACCCACACTACCAAAGTCTTCTTTGTGCCCTCCTGCCGGTTCCTTGATGTTGACGGATGATTGTGATGATCCTTGTGCAGTTTCCGTCCTGCGTCACAGGCCCGAGAAACTGTAAATAAACCGGACAAAACAGCAGGCGTAAGAAAAGGTGGCAGCTGACCCTTACAACATGTGCAGCCTCACATAACGCTTATATGCATTCGAGGACCATCTCCCAATCTTTTGAACACTAGTTGTACTCAAGCCTCGAGCCGTGGCTTCCGTGGCCGCCCCTATCCGGAAGGAGTGTGTCCCAAATTCCCTGTGGTTAAAGCCTGCCTTGTTCACGCTCATAGCTAGGACCCTCTGAAATTGAAATCTGGTCAAGGGGGTACCATCCTTATGCATTAGCAATGCTCCCCCAGACTCCTCCGCTCGCTGCCCCATCAGTGCTTCCACATGTGCCACTGGGCAGCACGGGTTGTTCCGCACCCAGTGTAACACCAGGCTTTCCCCCCTAGCCTCCTGGTCAGTCTTGGATTTTCTAATGTGAACCCGCATCGTGTCGCCCCTCACGTTGACATCATGCAGCTGAAGGCCGCCCCCCCTATCCAGCTTGTTGGCAGCTACCATTTCGCCTACCCTAAACGCCCCATAAAAAGCCAGAGAGAAGGCAGCTCTAAACAAACCCACTTCGTCTGTAGAACTACATATGTCCGGCAGAGCGAGGAGCACCGCTGACAATCGGTCAAAGCCTATCGGTTTCCTAGCATCGGCGGAAGGAGCCTGCAAGCGCTGCCATCCTTTCAATGCTTTCTGCACTTGGAAGCTGTTTGTTGGGTCCCTTTCCCCCTTGGCGCGTGCGAAAAAGGAGACTGCTGCCTTGTGTCTGCTAGCTGTTGCCGCCGTGCGCCCTTCCTTATGTAATGCGCTCATGTACCTGTTGAAACTAACCTCTAAGTTCCACTCACTCTCCCAACCCTGACCCAAAAAATTACAGTAAGACCTGAACGCCCCTTCGTAAGCTGTCCTTGTCTTTGGCGCTAGGCTGGCTGCCACGAGGTCGTGTAGTTGGGGGCACCAATGAGCCAGAGAATCGCTGGGAAATGGGCCGGGGATGCCTCTGCCTCCGGCATGTGATCTCTGAATACCTGCATCTTAAAGCGAGAAAGGGCATCAGCTGCGTTATTTAACACCCCTGGGACATGCTTGGCCCTGAAATGTATGTTCAATGTCATGCAACACAGCACAATCTCTTTCATCAGGCGCAGTATGAATGGACACCTCGCTGCCGGTTGATTGATGCATTCAACAACGGTCATGTTGTCCAACCAGAAAATCACAGAGCGGTTGGCCAATTCCTCCGGCCACACTTTTACTGCCACCCAGATTAGGAAGAGCTCCAGGAAGCCGATGTTCATAGTCAGCCCGGCCTCCTCCCACCAGGCGGGCCACTTTTGCGCCACCCACTTCTTGCCAAGGATTGCACCAAACCCCACACTGCCTGCAGCGTCAGTCCATAAACCTAAGTCCTCTGAGGACAGCATGGGGGCGCCCCATAGCACTCTGCCATTGAAGTCCCCCAGGAATGCAATCCATATCCGCATATCCTGGCGAACCTCAGCAGATAGCCGTGTACGATGGTGTTTCTGCCGCATGTGGAAAAGTAAATTTTGCCATGTTCTGTGTCCCTACGTGTCCGCCATCCTATGTTGTATGTGCAAGATTAATATGCATATGTATTCCCCATGATCGATTAAAGACGCAATTACAGTTGTGTCCATCTCCAGTATGCCAGTTTCCAGTTCTCGTGAAAGCTACGAATATTAAGCCTATGTAAAGTTACGTTGCCACGTTTCTCAGTGTGCACGTTATTTCATTGAAAGTCCCCGTTTCTAGGCCTCAAAAGGGCCCGGACTCAGATTCAGCTCCTGTTTTCTGAACCCTCGCTGAGGAGCGATACAGCCCCACCTATATCCCTGACCCTTCACTTACTTCCTGCCTCACAGTGCCCGGCTCGGCCTGGCTCTGCCTGCCAGTCTGCCAAGAGTATGTTATGATTCTAGTTATCAGTCCAGCTCTCCTTCTCTGCATTCCTAAGCTACTGAATCGCATCAATAGTTTCAGTCATCGTCTAGCCTTTACGTCTCCATGTAAGAGAAATACTGTATTTATGGTCATTTAATATTCCTCAACACACACTACATGTAGAATAATGCATGCACCAGTCTTAGTGTCTGTTAGCCTTTACCCTGATAACTTTTGGATTCTATCAACATGTTCTCTAAAACATCAGATACTAGATAGTGTTTAGGTACATGTCGCTCTGACTCTCCAGACTTTAGTCTCTGCTCCTAGCTCAGAAGTCATAGCCCCCAGCTTCTCCCTAGTAACACGTCATCGTCAGTTTGCGCGCACCACTAGGTTAGAGGTCCCGGCTCCTTAGGTAGCCCCTCCATGTTTCCGCCCCATTTATGACATATTCCGTTACGTTTACATCACATGTCTATGTATACGCCCTGTTCACGCCTCTTGTTACACCTCCTTTCAGCCTTATCTTTCGCGACTGTTACAAGCCCCACCCACTGTTACGCCTACTGTATGTACTGTAATGCAATTGTTTTAACTATATATACTTGTGTACTGTTATTAAAAGCCAGCGCGCTCATTCCAGCTCCTGCCCGACAGCTGTCGGGGCCCCCCTGTTGGCTAGCCATCCCAGATCTTGCCCGTGCAGGTTGTCCTGTTCCTGTCCTTTATGCTGTATTAAACCTGCAAACTCCTACTACCTCGAATCTTGACTCTTATTTATTGAGCTATCTGTTATTGTTATATCCAGTCAAAAATAGAGGTATTATTTATTTATTTACCACATAATGGCGCCCGAATAGGGACTTGCCCTTTCCCCACGCGCCGGTGAAGCCACGCAAGCCCCCTGATCCTCTGCAGCCGTGACGGAACCATACCGTGCACGTGCAGATATTTCTGCTTCAAGTATCCCTCAGGCCCACGGAGGAGACGGAGGTTGCGGTCCAGCATCCAGACGAGGCGGTGGAGGAACGCGGCGAGTCCCGACCAGAGCCCAAGCCGAGAGTCCAAGGTCCGAGGTATCCGGAGGCCCACCCGTAACAGAAGTCCGAAGTTCGTCCGTCCGTCGTCGTAGCAGTCCAGTCCAGTCCGAGGCCTTCCGTTCTTGCTGCCCGGTGAGTACCGTTGCTGGGGTAGTATCTAGACAGGGTCAATTGCATTGTCTCTGGTCCGTGGGTTTGGGTACGCAGATCCAACACGAAGTGTCCATTTAGGTGGATGCGGGTCCTGACGTGTCTCTTTATGAGACCGGTAAGTTTCGTACTGTTTTAGCAGTGCATCTAGTTTCTGTTCTAGTCCGTTCTGTTCTCGAGAAATTCATGTATTCTGTTTTCAGTATTCCAGGTAGTATTTTGTCAAAACTGTTATTTTAAATGTCATTCATGTATTTCAATGTCGTGGTATGAAAGTGGTGTAATTATTGTGTTCATTGTGCATTGTATTGTGTCTAGATTCCAGCCCAGTCATGCCATTGTTTTCCAAGTTACGTCAGTTAAAAACTAGAAAAGGTCTGTTAGAAGAAGCAGTTCCTGTCCCGCCTAGGGACAGTCCAGGTCATTTTATGTATCAAAAGCATGGCATAAGTGCCATATTATATCTAGATTTATGGGTGGAGTACACCAAACAGTTAGAAGAAAAGTACAGATGGCCCGTATCGGGTACATGGGATGCCGAGTGCATCATGCGAGTAGAAGAAGCATTATGGAAAAAGAAAGCCAGACAGTCACAGAAAGATGCCATCGAGTTATGGCGCAAAGAATCTCATAAAAGAACAGAAAAAGAAATCAGAAAGTCAGAATTAAGTAGAGAATCCTTAGAAAGAGCCCAAGAAAGGGAACTAATCGAAATAGGTGAACGAGTTAAAACCGAACAGTCAGACAGACAGAGGAATGCCCTCATTAAGGGTATGTATCCTCTTCTTGCCAAGGGCTTGCCAAAAGCAACCCCGGAAGCATCCAGTAATTTTCCGCCACCCTTAGTTCTGACCAAGCTACGTCACAAACAGACCGCAGCTGATATTTTTCTCTCGTCCTATTTGGACGACGCAGTCCCAGAATATGCAAATCCTGTTCCACCAGCTCCTGTAAATAATGTAATTCATGGTCCTCCAGCCACCGGGGCACCTGTTACAACACCTGTTACGGTACCCCCGGTCCAGCCCGTAGTACAAATTCCCGCCACATCAGTCACTCTGCCAGCACGAAGAGTATCAGTCGACGATTCCAGTATAGGGGCCGCGGGAGGAGGTCCTCCTGGTACCCCGCCGCCAAGTAGACGTTTAGGAGCAGTCGAGTTACATGAACGTGCGTTACAGCGTACGCCCAAATATAAGACTATCGCAGAAATCAGGCGACTTCTTACTGAATGCTGTTATGATCCAGTCCCAGGCGAGGATAGTATGGTTATATATTCCGTACGTATAAGGCAGGTGTCCGAGTATTTGGTCACCCTACCGAATATGAAAGAAGATCTAGACAGAATGTATCGTTTCATTCGTACAGGACAAGATCCAGAAAGTATTGGTGAAGTCATGTCTCACAGAAAATCTGAGATCCAGTTCATGCTGTTAAAGTTCCTGATCAATTGTTTAATTAGGGAACAAGATTCCCCGACTAAAGATCCGACCGAAATGAAAATTCTGACAAAGTGGAGTGATAATATAGCCGAGGGTAAGCACAAGACACTCAATAGTATAGAGAGTATGTACAAGAAAATACGTAAAGAAATAATAAGGTTACACGAACAACGCAAAGAAGCACAAGTAAGCGAGAAAGAAAATGACTCTTCTACTGAAGAGGTAGACGACGAGAATACCGCCAGAATAGCATATGTAGGTAAATCTAAATTTCCAGACCGACATTTACGCCTAGAACACAAGAAAGTCTTTCATCTTCCAGCACCGGAACAAGGCTCTCTAGAACAAGTATTTCAAGCTACCGATCAAATTCTGAAATCACGAATCGGTTATAGTGAATTAAGTACTATGCATGAACAAGAACTAGCCCGATCAGCAGTCCGATGGATTACTGATTCTACCACTTTTCCAGACGAAATAGTGGCACAAATGTTTCTGAAACTGCCCCCAGCCGAGCAGCGACTGGTGGGTATGTATATGATCCAACACCTCATTACACTGTATGAGGGTCAACATTCTGATCCAGGTCCGTTACTTGATGTCCTGAACGAGCTACTCCAGTATAGATGGAAAGGTTTAGGTACCGATTTAATTAGTGTCATTCTAGAACAACGCCACAAATATAGGACGTTTTTGAACCCGCATTTTGTTCATGTCTCACCTCCAGAAAGTAAACCGTTTTACATAGACAGGCAGCATCCGTTACGAGAAGTACACCCAGTTAGGACAACGGGTGGTGAAATGCAACGAGTATTTGTTTACACCCCAGTTACCAAGATGGAACTCTTAGAGATGAAGAAATTAATTCCCTGTCACGACAAAGATCCAGCAGGGTTCCACCGAGAATTAAAAGACATGCTCCGTATGGGAGAATACACGTATCCAGATATCATTAAAATGCTAAAAGTCCTGTTGCCTGCGGGCATATACGAAAAACTCAAGGAAAAGGATTGGGAGGTGGGAGAGAAAAAGATCGATTGGACAGCTCTAGAAGCTGAAGATAAGATACGAGTACCAGGTACCGGTCTTGGAGACAAATGTAAAGAATTACCTGAACTGTTAATACAAGTTTTGCCTAGATTATTAGCCACTAAAAAGGAAGACTGGGATGCAATCTCAGCCTATAAACAGAAACAAGACGAAGACACTAGTGATTTTTATTCCAGATTTGAGAAATGCTTTATCATAAACAGTGGTTTGAAGACGAGTAGCGAGTCATACCCTCATCTTTTTGTTACTAAACTAGTCGAGAATTCAAGTCCACAAGTTAAGAATCGAGTTTTGAAAGTCGAAAGTACATGGCAAGCTAGTACCCCGTCCCAGATGTTACAGATGCTCCAGTACCACCAGAATAGAATCAGAGAAGAGCAAGAACACGAAAGGAGACGTATGAAAGACACGAAAATGAAAGTACTAGTTGCACAATCTGTTCCTCAAGACAGTCAGAAGAGGGGTCCGAATCAAGCCAGTCATCCTGCAGCTCCCGTTAAAGGGACATGCAATTATTGTAAACAGCCAGGTCATTTTATAAACGAGTGTGCAGTTCTGAAACACAACATAGCCACTGGTAAAACTAAAGAAAGACCACGTCCGCCTAGACAAGAACAAGTTTCACAGACTTCTCAGCCACAGAATGCACAACAGACAGTTCCAGCACCGCAGCCTATCGCTGCAACTCAGCATGTTACACAGCAGATGTACCAGTATGCACAGACAGAGTATCCAGAGTATCAAGCGTATTCATGAAACAGCCTAGAGAGGGAGGTAGGCTTGCCTCTCATCGAGATTCCTGTAGATCAAGAAGGTCCCTATGTTCATAGTCAAGTATTAGGGAAAGACAGAAAGTTTCTGATTGATACAGGGGCAAGTAGGACGACTATTAGTCACGACGAGGTTCCAGGGGCTCCGCTCTCAGGCTCTAGAAATGTTTCCCTTGGATTTTCAGGAAAGCCTATTGTAAACGAGATATCAAAGCCAGTTACTCTTGAAGTATGTCCATTGTCCCGAACTACTGATCTACTGCTTACGAAGTCATGTCCAGAAAATTTGTTAGGCATTAAGACACTGAAAGAATTAGGTGCAGTTATTTGCTGCTCTCCAGAAGGGATACGTTTGTTTTTACGTGACTTCAAGGGTCACTATGTTTTGCGTGATTTTGATCCAAGATTGTCTAATGTTCCGCAGCATCTATGGGCGCAAGGTCCAACTGATGTTGGTTTTATGCAAATCACACCCCATCGTGTGACTCTCAAGCAAGGTATAGTCCTGCCAAGAATCAGACAGTACAGATTGCCACCTGAGGCTGTAGCAGCCTTATCCAAAATTATTGACGAGCTCATTGCTCAAGGAGTAGTTGTAGAAACTGACTCCAATGTATGTAATTCTCCTATCATTCCAGTCATGAAACGTACTGATCCAAATGCACCCCCAGTATATCGATTAGTGATTGACCTTCGAGAACTTAATAAATGTATCATTCCCCAGTACCCAGTTGTTCCAGATATCTCATCTCTATTGACAGCCATTGATTCTGAGGCTACATTTTTCACAGTCATAGACCTCAAAAACGCATTTTTCAGTGTCCCCATTCATCCAGACAGCCAGTACCTTTTTGGATTCTGTTTAAATGGAAGGAGCTATAAATTCACACGAGCTCCTCAAGGTTTCACAGAAAGTCCTAGCATCTACAGTCAAGCACTTAAGAGACAACTAGACAACATTCACATGCCAACTGACACTGCCCTGCTCCAGTATGTCGATGATCTACTGATCACAGCCCGTTCTGAACGTGCTTGCGAGCGAGCATCACTTACAGTCCTGTATTTCCTAGCCGAGATGGGGCACAAGGTGTCCCCTTCGAAGCTTCAATTCTGTGTCCAGCAAGTGATCTACTTAGGCCACTTACTGTCCAAGTGGGGTAGGCAGTTGACACCCGACCGTATCCAGTTAATAGCGAGTCTTCCTCAGCCCAAGACGCAGAAGGAGGTACGTGCTTTTATCGGCCTCACTTCTTATTGCAGACAATGGATTCCTCAGTATGCGTTTCTAGCCAAGCCACTGATACAGTTAACGACACAGGAGGCAGCCGTATCGACTGTCCTCCCTTGGACATCTGAACATACACTTAGTTTCAATGAGTTAAAGAAAGCCTTATGCCAAGCTCCTGTCCTAGCTACACCGAACTACAATAAGCCTTTTATACTTTTTGTCACAGAACGTGATGGTACAGCATTATCTGTTCTTACACAAGATCAAGCCGGACAGTACAAGCCCTGTGCTTATTTTTCGAGCACACTAGATCCAGTAGCCCAGGCTCTGCCTGCGTGCCTCAAGTCAGTTGCAGCCACAGCACTAGCTATCAGACAAAGTGATTCCATAGTATTAGGACATTCCTTGACAGTACAAGTTCCACACTCCGTGGAAGTTCTTTTAAACCGAACACAGACTCAGCACTTGACAATTGCACGTTTAACAGGTTATGAATTGACACTGTTCCAGCCACACATAGAAATCAGACGCTGCAACATTTTAAATCCTGCTACACTGTTACCGTCAGTTACTTCAAATCCTGCCACACATGACTGTGTGGAAGTTGTTAACACTTTGACTAAGCCAAGACAAGATCTGACAGATATTCCATTACCAGATCCCGACCTGACACTTTATGTGGATGGTTCATGTATGAGAACGAGTACAGGAGAACTAGTAGCCGCGTATGCAGTGACTACTGACACTGAAGTTATTGAAACACACCGTATTGACACCCTGTCTGCTCAAGCAGCAGAGCTAGTTGCTCTGACTCAAGCCTGCATACACGCCAAGAACCTGAAAGTTAATATTTACACAGATTCACGCTACGCATTCGGAGTTGTACACGACTTTGGAGTGCTCTGGCAAGAGAGAGGTTTCATGACTTCTCATGGAACCAAGATTCAGCATGGTTTCCTTATTCAAGCTCTGTTAGATGCAATACATTTACCGACATCTATCGCTATCATGAAGTGCAAAGCACATACGAAAGTCACTGACATTATTTCCCAAGGAAACGATCTAGCAGATCGAACAGCCAAGCTTACAGCACAGACACTAGACATACCAGTTAACAAGACACCGACATCCACTCTAGAACAGACTACTTGTATGACAGTTAAGGACCCTACTCAGGATGTCATAGATATCCAGTTACATGCTACTCCCGAAGAAATCAAGAAATGGTCCGAACAAGGAGGGGTCCAGACAGATCAGGGATGGGTGACGAAGGGTAGAGCCACATGGTTTCTCCCCGACTCAATGGTTCAAGTCATTATCAATACCGCACATAGTCCTGCACACTTAGGAGAAAAAGCCATGATAGACAGTATCCAGAACATCTGGTTTAACAAGCATTTACGAACTGCAGCCAAGCAGAAAGTCCGTACCTGTATGATATGTTGTCAGTTCAATCCAGGTAAAAGTGTCCCGGTGGAACAAGGTGGATTCCAGCCTCCTGACCACCCTTTTGAAGTCCTCCAGATGGATTATATTCAGATGGAGCGATGTCGAGGTTTCAAGTATGTCCTTGTAGTTGTATGCGCTTTGTCCAGGTGGACAGAAGCATATCCAGTCCCAGATTACACAGCCGCGACCACTGCCAAGCAGTTGGTTCGTGAATATTTCCCCCGTTATGGACTCCCAAGGGTCGTATATTCTGATAACGGCCAGCCATTCTCATCTGAACTCATGAAGCACGTTTCCCTTTTGTTAGTGTACCAGTGGAAGTTCCATTGTGTACGCCATCCAGAAGCAGCCGGTCTCGTAGAGAGACATAATCAAACCTTGAAAATCCGTATTGCCAAAATCTGTAAAGAGAAAGGTGTAGACTGGTTAGTTGCCCTGCCAGTTGCCCTGTTCTATATGCGCATGGTCGCACATTCCAGATCAGGTCTGTCCCCTTATGAGGTCGTATTCGGCCGCCCCCGAACGTGTGGGGTACACCCAGACCCCGAAGTATTACAGATG
The DNA here is from genome assembly GCF_964261635.1 of Lissotriton helveticus. Taxonomy (NCBI): domain Eukaryota; kingdom Metazoa; phylum Chordata; class Amphibia; order Caudata; family Salamandridae; genus Lissotriton; species Lissotriton helveticus. Next base: position 435,829,832 of record NC_136068.1, read on the forward strand.
TTTCCAGTAATATGCTGACAGATTACCTAGCTTCCTTGATGTCTGCCCTACACTCTTGTCGTTCACAGGTTGCCGCCGCATTTCCAGACAATACCGAGGTGAAACCGCATGAAATTGTTCCAGGAAGCTTGGTTCTCGTCCGGAATTTTGATCGTTCGAGTCCGCTGGAGCCTCGCTGGAAGGAGCCGAAGTTAGTCCTCCTGACCACCCGTACTGCCGTCAAGTTGGAAGGCAGGAAGGGGTAGGTGCATCTGTCACACGTCAAGAAATTTCACGGACTAAAAATTGTTTCCAAGAACTTTTCCAAGGATTGTCAAGATTTTAAAGACTGCCAAGATACTATTCTTAAGGACTGTCCCGCAAATGACATTGATATCAAGCCCTCCCTGTTAGAGAAAACTCCACAGCAGGAGTATAAAAGTAAGCTACGGTCTAGTAAAATAAGTCAGCCAGTTTAATTGTCTAAGTCCTCCCCTAGGTGAAACGGTTAGACAGGTATCTGACATGTATGAAATAGACCCCCATAGTGAGAGAGTTAGTCAAAACTCAATCCGATGTATCGTTTTTCTAAGTTTTATATTGTTTCTCAGCTTGATGGTTACCTGCACGAGTTATGCATTTCATTTATGTTTTCCAATTTCTCATGTAAATAAGTCTTCTAATGCTACAGTAGAGCACACGTTTAGTGATCTGCCTCCTCACGAACTATCTTATCGTCTTGCTATGCGCAACAATTCATTCATCCGTATGTTACATTATTCACACCAGCCAGCAATGCCACTAATTGTTGGGTGTGTGGTCGACTCCCCCCTTTCCAGACACCTAAGGGAGTTCTGCCACTGTTTCCTTATCCGTTTTCACATAATGGTTCATGTGGAGCATGGTCCACGTTAACGTCATCCTCAAATGATATGTCCCTTCTGAATAGTACATGTTTTCCAGACAAGCAAGGTCTTCCCCACAGAACAGGGTTAGATCTAGAGAATGAAGTTTATAATTTAGGTAATTATTCTTCGAAATTCATGGTCCTGAATGTTCAGTCTGATCCTACTCCAGACTTACCTGCTATTTCAGTATTACCAGTCAAAGGCGAATTATGTGTCAGAAATAATGGTTCCGTACATGTAGGACATAGTGATTGTACTACTATTGTCAAGTATAGTGACAGTGGGAAATCTATTTTCAAAGCTTCACGTCATTCTTATTTTGTTTGTGGTCAGACCGCATATGTTCGTCTGCCCCTCAATTGGGAGGGAACCTGTTACATTGCCTTCCTACTGCCACCAGTTTTTCTAGCCCCATCTGATTATCATAGAAACACACATCTAGTACACATTAGACATAGAAGGGAGATCGAGTCCCCGATTGTCGACCAAACTGAAACTGCTCTAGAACAGTATACAGATTTCAATAGAGGTTTCTTCTTCTTTATAGGACCTATCCAGAATAGTAAGTTAATACGTAGATTGACCAGAACCCTTGAAGCAGTAGTGAATGAGACTGACTCTGCCCTAGGTAACTTAACCGAAGAGCAATCTGCTATGAGATTTGTCGTGCTCCAAAATCGTCTCGTTCTTGACGTCATACTGGCCGATAGAGGAGGAGCATGTAGAGTCATCGGATCTAGTTGCTGCATTTTCATTCCTAATAACGCGCCGTCTGTTTATTCAGCTATAACCAGACTTCATAAAATTGCCCATCAGTTACACCAGAATCCAGGCACCTGGACATGGTCCGGTTGGTTTTGGAGTATAATTTCTGCCTGGGGATGGAAAGTATTGTCCTTTCTAGGTATTGCAGTAGCGATCATATTCAGTTGCTGCCTCTGTATACAATGTGGCCCTGCGATTTGCGGCATTTGTGCTACCTCTTGTATTCCTAGTCCCAAGTCCCGTCCTAGATCCCGTTCCAAGAAAATTCGAGACGAGCAAATGATACTGTATGAAATGATAGATGGTATCATGAATATTGATGTTTCCTGATGGAAACGTAGTGACAAGGAGGGAATGTGGAAAAGTAAATTTTGCCATGTTCTGTGTCCCTACGTGTCCGCCATCCTATGTTGTATGTGCATGATTAATATGCATATGTATTCCCCATGATCGATTAAAGACGCAATTACAGTTGTGTCCATCTCCAGTATGCCAGTTTCCAGTTCTCGTGAAAGCTACGAATATTAAGCCTATGTAAAGTTACGTTGCCACGTTTCTCAGTGTGCACGTTATTTCATTGAAAGTCCCCGTTTCTAGGCCTCAAAAGGGCCCGGACTCAGATTCAGCTCCTGTTTTCTGAACCCTCGCTGAGGAGCGATACAGCCCCACCTATATCCCTAACCCTTCACTTACTTCCTGCCTCACAGTGCCCGGCTCGGCCTGGCTCTGCCTGCCAGTCTGCCAAGAGTATGTTATGATTCTAGTTATCAGTCCAGCTCTCCTTCTCTGCATTCCTAAGCTACTGAATCGCATCAATAGTTTCAGTCATCGTCTAGCCTTTACGTCTCCATGTAAGAGAAATACTGTATTTATGGTCATTTAATATTCCTCAACACACACTACATGTAGAATAATGCATGCACCAGTCTTAGTGTCTGTTAGCCTTTACCCTGATAACTTTTGGATTCTATCAACATGTTCTCTAAAACATCAGATACTAGATAGTGTTTAGGTACATGTCGCTCTGACTCTCCAGACTTTAGTCTCTGCTCCTAGCTCAGAAGTCATAGCCCCCAGCTTCTCCCTAGTAACACGTCATCGTCAGTTTGCGCGCACCACTAGGTTAGAGGTCCCGGCTCCTTAGGTAGCCCCCTCCATGTTTCCGCCCCATTTATGACATATTCCGTTACGTTTACATCACATGTCTATGTATACGCCCTGTTCACGCCTCTTGTTACACCTCCTTTCAGCCTTATCTTTCGCGACTGTTACAAGCCCCACCCACTGTTACGCCTACTGTATGTACTGTAATGCAATTGTTTTAACTATATATACTTGTGTACTGTTATTAAAAGCCAGCGCGCTCATTCCAGCTCCTGCCCGACAGCTGTCGGGGCCCCCCTGTTGGCTAGCCATCCCAGATCTTGCCCGTGCAGGTTGTCCTGTTCCTGTCCTTTATGCTGTATTAAACCTGCAAACTCCTACTACCTCGAATCTTGACTCTTATTTATTGAGCTATCTGTTATTGTTATATCCAGTCAAAAATAGAGGTATTATTTATTTATTTACCACACGCAGACCCTTCATGGCTTGTGCGATTGAGCGGGAAAACGGGCGTGCCATGGGAATCACCCTCAATGCAAAGTTCAGCTGACCCACTGTCTGTTGTAACAATTGTAAAGTGACTTTCTTTGACTGCAAGCATAGCTCAAGAGTTGCCTTGAATTTTTGAATCTTATCTATGGGTAGTCTAAAGCAGCCTTCCACTGAATCCAATTCAATTCCCAAGAATTCTAAGCACGTCAATGGCCCTACCGTTTTCCCCTGTGCTAGCGGGACCCCAAAAGTATGCATGAGCACGCAAAACTCCTGCAATGCTGAAGCGCACTCCCATGATCCCACCGGACCCAGGAAAAGAAAATCGTCTAGTTAATGCATGACATGCTGGTGCCCTGAAGATTGTCTGAAGACCCACATGAGGAAAGAGCTGAATTGTTCAAAATATGAACATGAGATAGAGCAGCCCATGGGCATGCACTTATCCATGTAGTACTTTCCCTCAAAAGAGAAACCCAACAGGCGCTGGTCCGCTGGGTGCACTGGGAGAAGTCTAAAGGCTGATTCAATATCTGATTTGGCCATCAGTGCCCCAGGGCCCAAGCTCCTCAACATGTCCGCTGCCTGATCAAAAGAAGCATATTTCACACTACAAATTGACTCATCTATTGCATCATTCAAAGATAGGCCCTTAGGTGCTGACAAATTGTGTATGAGCCTGTACTCGCCCTTCTCCTTCTTTGGCACTACCCCTAAAGGTGAACAGACAAAATTCTGTGCAGGAATGCCACTAAAGGGTCCCGCTACCCTCCCTAAGTGCAGCTCCTTCTCAATTTTGTTCGCTACCACCTTGGGATTGGTCAGAACTGATAACTGGTTCCTGCACTGTGGTGTCCCGATATAACTCCCAGCTGGAATTCGAAAACCATGCGTGAAACCCTCTTGTAACAACCTCCCGGAAGTGCGATTAGGGTACCTATTGAGCCAGGGGATCATAGCCGTCAACAAAATAGGAGAATGTGCCATAATGGGATGTATTTTGCTATTCTGGTTTCCTCCTCCCTCTGTTGCCAGACCCATTGCCCTTTGCCCTGCATGTCGTCTCTGGGTGGGAAGGATGGCCGCATAAGTTGCACGCGTGCCTGAATTTGCAAGTGCCAGGTGCTCTGCTGCACGTCCGCCTGTTGAAATCCCAGCACACCCCTTTTCCGCCCGTATTACCTCTGTTTTTTGTACCCATCTCCCCACCCTGCGCTGGTCGAAAGGGCTGCTGAAAGGGCTGTTGGGGCTTGGGCGAATAACCTTTATTCCAGGCCGCACTAGTGCTGGCGGATTGACCCTTCTCAAACTGGGAATGCCAGGAAATAGAATCTACCTTGTCCCATGCTAAAGACCTGTTGAACTCTCTGGATTTCCTGAAAGCAATGTCGTATTCTTTCCATACATCCCCCCCATGATTCTCATGGTACATTGTAATCCTGCTTTGATAGCAGGCCATAACCGATTGCATACCTGGGAATCGTTCTCCAATCACTGCACTATAAACAGAAAACGCCCTGAGCCAGTTTATGAGTGTCTCCTCCACCCTAAATTTGTGCAGTTGTGATCTCCATTCGCTAGGCAACATCATATCTTTCTGTGATTTTGCGTATTCCCATTCCCTGTTATCGAATAGCAGTGAAAAAATATTAACATACTTGTCTGCCCAAATTAACTCCTTCACACTCTGGGATACATGTTGCGCTAGACACTCCCCCCTGGAGGGTATCGAGCCCTCGCCCATCACCGGCAGGGCAACCTCCTTACCATTTTCATTGGGTTGTGTAGAGTCCACTGTCTTGGCTGCTCCCCCTGTATTCGCTGCACCTGTTTGGGGAGAAATTGTTGCACCCTGCGTGCTGCCCTGACCACTGGCCATCAATATTTGAGCCACCAATTTTTTTGCCTCTGCCGTGGGATCTGTTGTGGCCGGCAAAACTCCCCCAATCCCCAACCAAGGCAGTACTGCCGCTATCTGTGCCGCCAATTCTGGTGGCACTGGCCCTGGCCCGGGCAAGACCGGCGAGACAACAGTTGGTACCGGGGTACTCGCAGGCGCAATTGGTAGCGGGATACCCATGGGGACCGGGGCGGTGGATGGCACGACCGGTGCCACTGGAACACCCACTGGGGCAGGAGCCGGAACGCCCGGAGGGGGCTGAGGGGTAGTCGTCGGAGAGCTAGGTGTCACTGGCAGTACCTTAGGAATTGGACTCGGGGACCCCCCACCCTCCCCAGACCTCGGGGGCGACCCACCACTTTCTTGCTTCTGGCACGCTTAGGCGGCGATTCAAACTCACCCCTCGGTTTGGGGGGCACTATCGTCCGCTTAGGCCTTCCCAATGGGCCTGCCTGGGCATCAACCCTTGCTCCCAATTCCGCCACAGTCTTTAGACGGCCCCACAGTGGGGGCGAGGAGCGAGCCTGGGAAGCGCGGGCACAAAGAGGCCGCTTCCCGCGCTCCCCAGGCTCTTAACCCCTTCCAGGCTGAAGTCCCGCCCCCCCGACCCGGAAGTGTAACAACCACTTCCGGGGCGGGTGCGGGACGCGAAACCCAGCAAGGGTCGGGCAGCAAGGGGGGGGGGCCGGGCCCAGCCATGTGTGCGTGGGGGCCGATTGGCCCCCCCTTTTCTTTAGCGGCGCTCGCTCACCCGCTGCAAAAGGCAGAACGCTGCAGCTGAGGGGGCCCGGCTGTGCTGCACCCCCACCTCCCGCCCCAAACACAGTCATCCCCCACCCCCCAAATCCCCGAGAGACGGTGTGAGTCCAGGGGAGATGCTGGCCATAACACCTCCTGGAAAGCCCATCCTCCCCCTTAATCCCGGGAGTATTCCGCCCAAGAGAACAGGGCTCATTGTTTCAAGCACAGATTGTGCAGAAACATCAATTACATATTCAGGAACTGCAGTCGCTCCATGTGCAACTAAAACATACGAAGCCTGACAAAGGCGCCGAATAACGCGTGGAGCGAGGGGGTTCATTTAAAAGAACGGCCAAAGATAGACCAGTGGGTTGGTGCGCCTGCTACACAGATCACAGTACAATCGGAGGCTCTTAGGTTCACAAGAACTTGGATGACTCTTTATGCAAATTAGTCGCAATACAAATGACATGAAAATGATGAAGCCGACCCCGCCTGGCTCAGCCTATCATCCTTCCAAAATGGTCAAGACGAGTCTTTGAATTAAATAACATTACAACTACTGAACATAACCAAGGACTGTAATGCGAACTCCATATAAAGCTCGTTTTATGAAGCAACCAGCGGCAGAAAGAACTTCTGGCGGATGAATGGGTCAGTGAACCGAGGAGACTGCTGGGTGAAGTTCACTGCTGTGGCAGGTCGTGCCAGCCCTGGGAACGGCGTCTATGGAAAGAATGCAGACTCGAGCCGCCAGAAGTGTCATGGGAATCCCCCGGCTGAGAATGTGCCGGCGCCCTGGCACCATGCAGTGCCATCGGAGGGCACCACTACCTCGGTCCCTCCTTGGAAGCATTGATGCTGTCTGAGACGCTCGTTCCCGTGATAAGGGCAACTGACTGAAGCACTATTCTCCTACTTGGTCTCTAGGCGCTGTAAATCCTTGGCAATCAGCGTAGGGTGAGTTTCTTCAGGGTGCTGCTCGTCTCCACGTGCGTTTGTACAGAGTAGTGTTAAGTTAGTGACAAGCAAGCATATGTTCGCCGAGCAGTGTTGTGCTTTAAAAGTTGTCTCGCGCATTCAAAAAGTATTTTATTTCGCACAGTGCATTCATGTAGGGCTCGACTTCATACGTTGTGCACTAGTGTCTCCTTGTCACTAATTTAACAATGTCCTCTACAAACGTGCGAGAACACTGCTAGCACCTGGAAGTTAAGCACATTTACGCGGTTAGCCGGGGATTTACAGCGCCTAGAGGCAGATTAAGATTAAACACTGCCATCCTGAAGAGATTATTTTCAGGTTTCAATAAATAAATCATAATAGGTTCCTACACCACTTAATGGTCGCGACTTTCTAGTGCTACGAAAACACATTTTTCCAGCGCAGTACAAATAACATCATGCATGGGAGTTCATGCGAGCTGCTCAGGCGTTTCACTGTTTTTTGAACCAGTCATCACTACGGAGGTAAAAAAAAAAAAGAATCTCGCTTTGCAATGTCTCAAACCACCTCCTTTACAGATATATTGGTAGGGTTACAATTTACAGCCAAACTGCTATTAAGCGCCAATGCATATTATACTTTCGCACCAACTTGCAGACGCAGTTGCTGCGCCCGGCGCACAGCATGGCCAGGGCCGCCAGCAGGCAGGTCTGCAGGAGGGGCCCCCTCCGAAGGCTTCCCGGCTCCTTTTCCATGTCCAGCCGTAGAAACGCGACCCTCCCTGGCTGAAACCTCCACAGCCTGGAGCTCAACAATAAGAAAAACACACCTCAGCCGAAGGCCGCCCCGGCCCGCGGGCGCACAGTGCGTGCCACAAGTGCACGAGGTGCGAAGTGCGTGCCAGAAGTGCACGAGGTGCGCAGTGGGTGCCACAAGTGCACGGGGTGCGACGGTGCCAGCGTGCGCCCTGCGCCTTCACTTCCCCAGGTTGTGCCTGTGAAGGCCAGCAGGCAGGCACATGCCTCAGGCCCTCGCGCGCCCGCTGCCGGGCTCTGCCTCACTGTCCACAGCACCACGGGCAGAGAGGGCCCCTCCTCGGTGCATCGCGCACAGCCCGTCCATTCAGGGGAGGCGCCGGGGACTAATTGCACCCTCTTTGCGAGGGGCGGGCGCAACCTGCTAGCTGTGCACCCTGTGTCACTGTGCAGCCTGCCAGCCTCTGCCGCCGCTCCCGGGCAGGACAGCGAGGAGCCCGAGCACATCCTCCATGCAATGGAGCGCAGCTCGGCCGCCAGGAAAACTAGGCCTGGATCTCTGGAATGGGCTTTACCAGTGTGAGCTGGGGCAGAGCGCTTCCTGAGGGCAGAGGTGCCAGCAATGCCACGACACCACTACACAGACGTGATTGTGTCTGAGGGCACAGGCAGATGCAGGGGACCCCAGCTCAGCTGTGAGACGTGAGCGCTACCGGCAGGTCACAAGCGCAGATATCCATCACTCGATGTCTCGCTTCTCTTTCTGAACTTTGTTACAATGAGTACTAGACAACGGTACACGGAGACGACAGGAAACAAAGCGCAGCCCACTCCTGCAAAAGGCAGGACGAAAATAACAAAAACATGCCAGAAAAAAAAAAAAGAAAAATACCGCCCATCGCCGCATGACGTTCTAAAAGGGGCGGGATGAGTAAAAATCGCCGGAACGCCCACGAATCTGCTCCGGCAATGACCGACAGATCTCTCTTCCAATGGCTAGCCGCCATTTATGAAGCTAGCCAATGGAAGAGCAGGCGGGACAAAGCCCCCATACTGTTCTAACATAAGATTTCGCCTGCGCGAACGCTGCTGCGCAGCGGACGCCAGGCGAAACCTAAAAAGGCACACGGTCTCCCTCCCTCCAAGCTGTCCCCCGCCCAAGCACTGCCTAATGCCTTTCTGCTGCAATTGCCATAATTGTTCATCGCTCCTTTCTTTGCTGCAGTAGCCTGCATAGATCCAGGCAGTTGGAGGAGACAGGAGAGGAGACCTTGCACCAAAACTGACACAGATATAGAGAGGCTGCCAAGGTGGTGCTGGTTGCTGTCTTTGCCTTTCTTGTTTTTGGATTTTGTTTTTAATGTCCTGTTGCTGGCCTGGCTGCTTCACAATTCTTCCTGTTGTGCTGCCAGGAATTCTTTTGTAAGCCCACTGCTCCAGAATAATTGCCCCTGCCCCTACTTTGAAGCCTTGTCCTTCCCTCCTTGGTGTGGGAAAGGAGTGACGCAGTAGCGTTACTCCATTTGCATAGAGTGGTTGAGCGTGGCGTTCAGGTCGTGCCCTAGGAGCCTGGGAAGCCGGTGCTGAAGCAGCTGGAGATCGTTGCCACTTCTGTGAGCCTAGGGCAGAACCGCAGCAAGTTACCGATTCCATCCTAGGTCAGGGCTGTGAAGGTCTTGGGAAGATCTAGCAGCAGCAGTTGACGGTATTGGGCGTATGCCGGTCACCTGGGAGTTGCCGCAAACAACCAGGAGAGTGCTGTGAGTACCCGGAACTGGAGTACCGGAGTACCGGCTACCGGCTAAACTTTTTTGCAACTCCATCGGGGGCCCTGCCTCGTGTTGTTTCGGCGAATTTGCCTTAGGCGAGTCTAGTCTCAGTTCTACTAAGGATTAGCAGAAGAAGGTGAGGTAAGGAGCAGGGTGCCGAGAGCAGCGGTGGTAGATACTGTGCGCTGAGTGCGAGCCAGGGCTCCCGTGGAGGCGTTCAGCTTGTGTGTAGCCTGGTGCGCTCCCACTCGGTCCACTGTCCCACTGCCTCCCACTGCCTCAGAACCTTAGCGCTCCATTCTATGTCTGGCCTGGACCTAGTAATTTTCATAGCTTTTTATAGTTACAGCTTCAGGTACAGCGTATAGCCACAGCCATAGATTCACAACTTTAGCCTCAGTGGAGTGAGACTAAGATTAAGAATAGTCTGTATAGATGGAAGATGCCCGTTAGATGCTTACGATCTAGTCGGCTAACTACATCTGCAGGGCCAGGATTAGAGCCCACAGCTCCGGTGGGCGCCTGCTCCAGAGGAGGGTGGCCAGCGACGCAAAATGGCCGACGGAGTGGACCATATAGATATTTATGCAGACGTGGGCGAGGAATTTGATCAGATCAAAACCTACTACAGAATAGGAAGACGATTAAGAGAGATCAAACCCTCATTTAGCAGCCAATCCAGTGCTACTGAAAGACCGTACAGTCTCAATTGAACACTGTACCTGGTCAGAACCGGTCGCTCCACCCGCCGCGTGGCCCTCCTTGGTGTGCCCGATCTCCGCCTGGTATTGTATCTGCCCCTGATCTCGTCTTGCATTTTGTGCCAGTAATTGTATTTCTGTGACCTCCTTGGTGTGCCCCTGATCCCGTCTTGCATTTTGTGCCAGTAATTGTATTTCTGTGACCTCCTTGGTGTGCCCCTGATCTCGTCTTGTGCCCGCATTGTTTTTGTGCCAGTATTTTGTTTGTGCCTCTAAGTCCGTCTCTCTCCCGCTGCTCCACCCCGCTCCCCGCTCCCTGCCGCTGCTCCCCCTCGGCCCCACCCCTGTTCCCTCCAGCATCACCGGACCGATCCCCTCCCCACTCGCCACCCCGCTCCCGCCTCCCAGCTGCTCCTCCCTTGCTCCGCCCCCCCCACTCTCCATTTATGGCAGAGTCCGCGCGTACGCGCAGTGGGCGCGCCGATTGTGCGCCAAAGGCAAGCCCGTCTGCGCCCGTCCGCGCCTGGACCGCGCCCAGCGCCAGACCCCCTGGCCCCTGCAGAGGCCATCCCGCCCGCCGGACCTACGACGCCGCCACCCTCAACGCCCTCAACACCGGCCGACTCCCCGGCTGCCACCGAGCCGCCCCAGGACGCACCCACGGACCCTTCACCTGCCAATCCTGCAAGTTCTCCTGCATCCGGACCTACACTGCACCTGCACCCGCCAAGCAGAGCACCAACAACAACCACCTGAAGTGCATCCTGCTCAACACCCGCTCCGTCCACAGACACGCCGTGGAACTATGGAACCTACTCGACACCACATCTCCGGACGTCGCCTTCCTCACGGAAACCTGGATGAACGCCTCCTCAGCGCCCGACATCGCCATCGCCATCCCGGACGGATACAAGATTACCCGAAGGGACCGCGTCAACCAGACAGGAGGAGGCATCGCCATCGTCCACAAGAACACCATCCGCATCACGACCAGCTCCGACGACACCCTCACAGCCGCCGAACACCTTCACTTCCAGATACACACCGACCCCAAGACCACACTCAGAGGCACCCTCATCTACAGACCCCCAGGACCCCGCACACAATTCAGCGAAGCCATCGCAGACTTCATCAGCCCACACGCCCTCCCCTCCGATGACTACATTCTCCTAGGGGACCTCAACTTCCACCTGGAGAACAACAACGACAACAACTCCATCACCCTGCTGGACAACCTCGCCAACCTCGAACTCAAGCAACTGGTGAATACCCCCACCCACTACGCCGGTCACACGCTCGACCCAATCTTCTCCTCCAGCAAGTACACTTCCTTCAGCCACTCCACTGGACTCCACTGGACAGACCACAGCTGCGTCCACTTCAGCTTCAGAAAGACCACGACTCACCACCACCCGCAACAGGTTCCCCGCAGGAGCTGGAACAAGATCACCACCGACCAGCTCACCGCATCACTGAACCAGAACCCTCCCGCCAGATCGACGGACCCCAACCAAGCAGCCAACAACCTCGCACAGTGGATCACCAACTGCGCTGACGACCTCGCACCCCTGAAAAACCATCACAGCAGGCCCGGAAGCAAGAAAGCCTCCTGGTTCAACGACGACCTCAAGAACTCCAAGAAGAACTGCCGTACCCTCGAGAAAGCCTGGCGAAAAAACCCGACCACAGACAACATGACCGCCCTCAAGCACGCCACCCGCAAACACCACCAGCTGATTCACACCACCAAGAAATCAGCATTCAAGGTTCGACTAGACAACAACGCCCACAACAGCAAGGAACTCTTCAGCATCGTCAAAGAGCTCTCCAACCCCAGCGCCGGCAACAACGACATCACTCCCTCACAAGACCTCTGCGACTCACTCGCATCGTTCTTCCACAGCAAGATCGCAGACATACACAACAGCTTCGGCGATCAGACCATGCACCCAACCACAGAACCGACGCCCCCCACCACCACCCTCCGCGCCTGGACCCCGATCAGCACCGAAGACACCATCTGCACGATGAACACCATCCACTCCGGATCGCCAACCGACCCATGCCCCCACCACGTCTTCAACAAGGCCGACTCCGTTATCGCACCCCAACTCAGAGACATCATCAACTGCTCCTTCAACACCACCACCTTCCCGGAGAGCTGGAGGCATGCCGAACTCAGCGCCCTCCTGAACAAACCATCAGCAGACCCCACCGACCTCAAGAACTACCGCCCCATCTCGCTCCTCCCGTTCCCCGCCAAAGTCATCGAGAAGACCGTCAACAGTCAGCTTGCCGCTTTCCTCGAGACTAACGGTTCCCTCGACCACTCACAGTCCGGCTTCCGAGCCAACCACAGAACCGAGACCGCCCTCATCGCAGCCACAGACGACATCCGAATCCTGCTCGACAACGGGGAAACAGCGGCCCTCATCCTCCTGGACCTCTCCGCAGCGTTCGATACTGTCTGCCACCGCACCCTAGTACAACGCCTCAGCAACGTCGGTATCCAAGAGAAGGCACTGGAGTGGATCATCTCGTTCCTCGCCGGAAGAACCCAGAGAGTCCGCCTCCCCTCGTTCCGATCCGAGGCCACCGAAGTCATCTGCGGCGTACCACAAGGATCATCACTCAGCCCCACCCTCTTCAACGTCTACATGAGCCCTCTCGCAGCCATCGCACGCCAACACAACCTCAACATCATCTCCTACGCCGACGACACCCAGCTGATCCTCTCCCTCACTAACGACCCTATCACCGCCAGAACCAACCTACACGAAGGGATGAAAGAAGTAGCCGAGTGGATGCAGAACAGCCGCCTGAAACTGAACTCAGACAAGACGGAAGTCCTCATCCTGGAATCATCACCCTCTGCCTGGGATGACTCCTGGTGACCCCCGGCCCTAGGCAGCGCACCCAAACCATCGGACCATGCACGCAACCTGGGCTTCATCCTAGACTCCTCACTCTCGATGACCAGACAAGTCAACGCCGTCTCATCATCGTGTTTTAACATCCTACGCATGCTCCGAAAGATCTTCCGATGGATCCCCACCGAAACCAGGAAGACGGTCACCCAAGCACTCGTCACCAGCCGACTGGACTACGGAAACACCCTCTACTCCGGAACCACAGCCAAACTGCAGAAAAGACTCCAACGCATACAGAACGCCTCCGCACGACTCATCCTGGACATACCCCAACACAGCCACATTTCTGGACACCTGAAAGACCTGCACTGGCTCCCCATCAGCAAGAGAATCACGTTCCGTCTCCTCACCCACGCACACAAGGCCATCCACGACCTGGGCCCCAGGTACCTCAACAACCGCCTGACCTTCTACACTACCACCCGCCAACTATGATCAACCAACCACACCCTCGCCGCGGTTCCACGCATCCGAAGAGCCACCATGGGAGGAAGATCCTTCTCCTACCTGGCTGCCAAGACCTGGAACTCCCTCCCCATCCACCTCCGTCGTACCCAGGACCACTTCTCCTTCAGGAAGCAACTCAAGACCTGGCTGTTCGATCAGTAGCGGACCCCTCTCCCCCAAGCGCCTTGAGACCCTCTAGGTGAGTAGCGCGCTATACAAATTTCTTGATTGATTGATTGATTGATTTCTAGCTTGATTAGAAATACGTCTGATCACTCTAGTTCACCTAGATTACTTAAAACCATCAAGCGAAAGAAGCCCCAAAACCATCTGTCCCTTGTGAAATCACATCCAATGGTATTTGCTATGTTCACTAAGGGTTTGAGGAGCAAAACATTTTGGTCTAATGAAGGGAAGAACCCCCTGGAGAGGTTAATGCGGATGAGTTGGGCATGGATATGGTCATCTCACAATTGTTAGTTCCGTACCAGAGTAAGCCTGTTGCTCAGAACCTGGCGGACCCCATTGTTTTAACTCAACCTATCGAGCCTAGTGAACAATGCCCGACAAACATATTCGTTGAATACATGGAAACAGACATGGAAGATGCTAAAGTTATTTTTGAAAAAAAGATGCTGGTAAAAAGCAGTTATTTGAATCTGCGCTTTGGCTGAAGTCAATGAGCTCGTTGGTTATAGTTGGTTATACTTGACACTGTAAATGTGGCATGTTCAAAATCCGGATTGAATTGAGAGTTGTCTGAGATGCCTGAGATTCCCCAGAATTAACACTGAGGGGTTGAATGTAGCTTTGACCCAGGGGATTTAGAGGGCATCACACTACCAGATATTGCTATACCAATGGGGAAAAATCAAGTAATGGAGGCCATTTTAAAATCACTGACTGCTAAAGAATCAGCTGTGAAACAGCCAACAGGCTGCCCTGCTATTTGCCCATGAATGCCAGCTTTGTATAGCAGTACTCCTTCAAGTGTTTTTCTCTCTCGCTCATTAGGGCTATCGAGTTCTGAGGTGTCCCTAAGTAAAGGGGCACATGATATATGGCAACTAATGAATAAGGGTGTGAATGAGAATGTGTATGTAAATTTGAACAGGGTAGGGAGGGACAATTCTGATATATTAAGTGCCTTAGAGAGGATTCTCTCATCAATTTTAACTTTCTTAGAAAAATGTACTGTAAATTCTGATCATGTGTTGGATGTATTGTCCCTGATCTTCGTGGGTGTGCAGCTTCTCACTTCTGCCGGTACTCCCTTAGGACAGGCGAAAAAGGGTATTAATTTGTATACCCAGGCTACTCAGACTAATTTAGTGGCATGGGAAATGGGAGCCCAAGTGGGATTTTTGGGTTACTCAGGAGCTTTCTCAACCGGACAGGTTGGGGACATTAAAGCATTAAACAATATGTGTTGTACTGCCCCCCAAATTCAGTTGTCTGTGGATAATTTCCTGCCTGAATTTGTAAGTGAAAATATAAAGGGTTTGGCACCTAAGAATTCCTCTTCTATCTATCAAATTTAAAAAAAGGGAACTCCAGTAGTTAGTGCGATCCAGCCAGTGTTACTGTCCCCTCTTTTATTAAACAGTCTAAGGTTGAAACCACTCTTGATCTCCTAGGGGATGGTGCCTCTCAATCTGATTGTAATAGGGTAAAAGCACTGAAGGGAAAGAAGAAAAAATACTGGTGTATTACAAAATGTAAACCAAAACAATTGGGTTTTCTGAGGCCCCGGTAGAACTTAATAATGCTGTTTGTCCCAAAAAAGAAAAGAGTTCCAGACTTTCGGGTCCAATGGCGGTCAGGTATTGAATTGGCCGGATGAAAATCTTCTTCCATCCTCCTCAATTATGAGAGAAGTGCCCATATTGGGGGGGGGTAGGGCAAGAGGAGGGGTATAAGGACTTGAGGATATCAGGCTACAGTGAAGTGAGAGAATTGGGAGCTGAACAGGAGATTCAAAAGCCAGGGTCTGACCAGGATGTTATGGAGAACATGGGGAAAAAAACAAATAATTCCTAGTTAGAGGCTGGGCGAATGGTGGCTAGTTCTCCCTCAAATCTTTCCATGGACGGATAGTTCACACTCAAGGAAGGTTGCATGAAGGGTGGTGCGGGTTCTTCCTCTTTTTTCTCTTTTTCCTCTTCTTTTCCACCTTTTGCAAAGTTAGTGGAGCTGGGGGTAGAACAAAAGTATAGTGATAATGCAATAGTAAGGTATAAGCCGGGACAAGTAGCTAATGGCCTGAACTTTGCTTCCCTGTTTGACAGAGAACTGGGCCCACTTAACAGAAGTTGCATACTGCAGTTACTATTTGAAATTGAGGACCTGAGAGTAATAACAATTGGAGATATTGTGTGGGTTTTATTGGTGCATCGAAATGGGCTCCCGAATTCCAAAGTTACTATCAGCTCTAGGATCATTTTAATGTTAGTCTTGGCGAAAGTCAATCACTTTAGGAAAAATGGGATTGACGTATTTTTTCATGAGAGGTGGGTAGCTGCTCAGCTGAATCTCCTACAAGAGATCACCAAGCCTTATGCAGAGTGACAACGAACAGCAGAGGATCTGTAAACTTGAAAGAGACTATCACAATCTCAGTTGGTAGTAACACAGGGAAAAGAGCGATTAATATTGCAGGACATATGTATCAAAGGGCTACCAAATCTAGTGGGGACGCTTAATTGGCACAATGGAGTTGGGTAGCTGGATCATTGAATGCTCCTAAAGGAAATAAAAAACTCCCCTTGTGGCAGAGATAGCCCCCAGGTAAAGATTCTGTCCTTGAATGTGGCAGGTGTAGGAAACCCAAGTTTTAAATTGAGTTCGCTAATGACTTATAATTGCGGCTCCCAGTTTTATGGATTTTATATTTTTTAACATGTCTGTTTGTATTTATGCATATTTATTTTTGGGCCAGTTTATCTGTATTTATGCATATATAATTTGTTTTTTGTGTATAAATGAAGTTGTAAAACTCTACATTTCCATATTTATTTAGCCGATAGACGCGTGCTCATACTTTGATCTCTGTCGTGATTCAGCTATTTAAGCTGCCAAATATTACGTAACAATACATCCACTAAATATTAGCATTATACCACAAATGTATGATGACATAAGCCGTTATTTAAAGAAATTTCATCCTGCTTTATAATTTCCCATGCTGTACATCTGCTCAGCTATTGGGCTACAATTAAAAAAAGATAGCACAGAGAGTCACTTAAAAGAAACACAATTTTCTGTATTTATCCACTTTTAAAAATAAATGCAGAGAGAAAACACATTGCTTTCTGTCTGTATTTATCTGTAAAAATCCATAAAAACGGAAACAGGGAGTCTTACTTATTATCCATGGATAATCTGCCTTCAGGAAACATGGAGCTGCGTAGATTTTAGCTTTAGGAATCTATTTGTCTTCCGTTGTACAGCAAAACCCTCAGTAAAAGGTCACGCAAGTGGCGTTTAGCTATCCTGTTTAGTAATAGTATAAATTGAAATCCATTGGTTTTTATTCACCCATCTAAACTCTGTATTTGCTTAAAACTGGGCTTGGGTAATGTGACACAAGGTCAGTACTCAACCCTCTTATTGGTAAATATATACACTCTTCCAGGTAGGGCATCCGATTTACTTGTTGACCCCATCTTTTTGTGTGTGCATAGAATCAGTGTCTCTGAAGATTGCACATTGATAATTCTGATAGATGATTTTAAATGCCAACATCTCTAATTGTTCTTTGCTGGCCTTTAGAAACTGAGAACTGGAAGATGTATGGTTTATTCCTGATATATAATTGCCAACTCATACTCGATCGGTTAGGAGAGGGTCGAGTCTCTTGGATTGTTTGAGAACCAATGACTTAGTTATAGTAAATGGGAGATTTCCAGATGGCTCCCCTACCTCCCTTACTTTTAATGCTGTCCGGTGTCAGTTATTAATTGACTATATGATGGCATCAATTCAATTCTTTGGAGCATGCACTCAGTTTAAGATACTTAGGATGGATCTGAGTGACCACTGTATTTCATCAGTGGATTTTAAGTTGGAATTTAAGATGCTTGATCGTTGGAATCCGTGAAATGAAACTATTGCATATAGTAGATCAAATGGGCGTACCTTTTGCTCGAATAAAAACCTGACATGCTTGGGGAGGTATGTTAAAAATGCAAGCTCTGGTCCTGGTCAGGAAAATCCCATTAGTTGGTATGAGAAGTACTTGGCTCGATTTAGATTATGTGTAAATAAAAAATGACCCAATGGCATTGACCATCCTGTGGTGACATCGTGGAAGGTAAAAAAGCTAAATCGGGAACTGAACGCTTTAGTAAGGGACCAATTTAAGCAGGCATCATTTCCAAGCACAGGGAAATTAATAGGTTAAAGCAGGCAAGAACCAGATTTAAGGCTTCTGACCGTAGGGGGGTGGAGGATTCCGCACAGTCTGGTGACTCACGCAAATATTGGACCCTTATTGCTGAATTCTGTGATAGTAAAACTAAGGCAGAAGCAGTTTTGATATCTGATGTAAAATGGACCCAATATATTTCACAGCTATATGCACTAAATACTAGGAGCAGTTTTGATTTGGAGCCAATTCCTGAGCCCTCCCTGGCCTTCCTTCTTGTAAGGAAATAGAGAGTTTTATTAAAGGGGCAAGGTACTCTGGTGCGATGGGCCCAAACGATCTCCCAATAGCTCTCCTTAAACAAGATAGCCTGGCATGGGCTCATTTCCTTTACCCAGTGTTTTCTTACTGCTATGCTTATGGAATTATTCTGCCCTCTTGCAGAGGAAGCATAGTGGTTCCACCATATAACAAGCATTGGCATAGCCAATAGGTCTAGCCTTTGTGACCGTATAAGTGTTTAGTTATTCAGCACAATATCCTTGGTGCAACAACATCAAGTGTTGCATAGCTAAACACTTATAAGGTCCCAAAGGCGAGACCTATTGGCTATGCCAATGCTTGTTTTGAATGAGTGGCTCGTGCAGGTATGCCACTGTGAGGTAGAGATGCTGCGAGTGCTTTTACAGGAGCCCCTGCGACATTGCTCTTCTTCAAAATGTATCTTGGTTCTGGTGTAATACTTCTAGCCCCTATTCCCGTCTTCTCGCACCCAATGCATCCTTAAATGTCCCATGTACAGCTGAGGTTGACACTCCTATTACCCCTGCCCTCCAGTGACACTTTACCTGTCACAGGTGGTGGTGGATGTGGTGGTGGTGGATGTGGTGGTGGAAGTGGTGGTGGTGGATGTGGTGGTGGTGGACGTGGTGGTGGTGGTGGATGTGGTGGTGGTGGATGTGGTGGTGGTGGATGTGGTGGTAGATGTGGTGGTGGATGTCGTGGTGGTGAATGTGTTGGTGGTGGTGGACGTGGTGGTGAAAGTGGACATGGTGGATGTGGTGGTGGTGGACATGGTGGTGGATGTGGTGGTGGTGGTGGAGGACGTGGGGGTGGATGTGGTGGACATGGTGGTGGACGTGGTGGTGGTGAACATGGTGATGGATGTTGTGGTGGTGGATGTGGTGGTGGTGGACATGGTGGTGAACGTGGTGGTGGTGGACATGGTGGTGCACATGGTGGTGGATGTGGTGGTGGACGTGGTGGTAGTGGACGTGGTAGTGGATGTTGTGGTGGTGGAAGTTGTGGTGGATGTGGTGGTGGTGGACGTGGTGGTGGTGGACGTGGTGGTAGTAGACATGGTGGTAGTGGTGGACATGGTGGTGGTGGACATGGTGGTGGTGGACATGGTGGTGGTGGAGGAGGTGGTGGATGTGGTGGTGGATGTGGTGGTGGGGGACGTGGTAGTGGTGGACATGGTGGTGGATGTGGTGGTGGTGGACGTGGTGGTGGTGGACGTGGTGGTGGTGGATGTGGTGGTGGATGATGTGGTGGACGTGGTGGTGGTGGATGTGGTGGTGGTGGATGTGGTGGTGGACGTGGTGGTGCTGGTGGATGTGGTGGTAGATGTGGTGATGAACGTTGTGGTGGTAGATGTGATGGATGTGGTGGTGGACATGGTGGTGGTGGACGTGGTGGTGGATGTGGTGGTGGTAGACTTGGTGGTGGACTTGGTGATGGATGTGGTGGTGGACATGGTGGTGGGCGTGGTGGTGGGCGTGGTGGTGGTAGAAGTGGTGTTGGTAGACATGGTGGTGGACATGATGGTGGTGGGCGTGGTGGTGGTGAATGTGGTGGTGGTGGTGGATGTGGTGTTGGTGGATGTGGTGGTGGTGGATGTGGTAGTGGTGGATGTGGTGGTGGACATGGAGGTGGATGTGGTGGTGGACGTGGTGGTGGATGTGGTGGTGGACTTGGTGGTGGACATGGTGGTGGTGGACGTGGTGGTGGTGGACGTGGTGGTGGTGGACATGGTGGTGGTGGACGTGGACGTGGTGGTGGACATGGTGGTGGGCGTGGTGGTGGTGGAAGTGGTGGTGGTGGACATGGTGGTGGACATGATGGTGGTGGACGTGGTGGTGAATGTGGTGGTGGTGGTGAACTTGGTGGTGGATGTGGTGTTGGTGGATGTGGTGGTGGCGTGTGGTACTGAAAATTCTGGACCCGTGTCATAAACATCGTCGTATCATGACGATTTTGATATCAGCAGACCGAGAATGACTAGTAGACTATGCAAAAGCATTTTCGTCATGTTCGAGTGATGAAATCACCCTGTAATCATAGTTTTCGTCCTGAACCCTCGGGTTCCATTTTGTGTACTGCAGCCATTTTGTGTGTTGCCCTCACATAGGCCGATGACTAAGGCCAAAAACGAGCCTGAAGGACACGTACACCTTTGATGACTTCTGTGTGACCTGGGCAAGTTGACTCCACTGCCTGAAGCCAAACCTGTTCGGTCAGTTCCTCTCCAAGTGGCCGAGTGAGATTAGTATCAAGGCACAACATATCATAAACCTTTCATCGCACACAAACCATGCCTAATCTTACACACACCTGTCCCTGTTTCTTTCTTTATGACTTGCTTTACGAGGAGGAGGTGCCCGTTTTTATTGGGGGTTCGTCGATATCTGATGAAAACACTGGGCCTTGCCGGGAAATTGATTATGGGCAGGACAAACTGAAATATGGGCTTGTCATCATGACTCTGCTTTTTCTTTGTAGTGAAAATATGTGAATGATCAACTGTAAAATGAGGAATGTTTGCCTGAAGCATAATATTTTGTATAAAAGAGAAGGCTGGCTTTGTAAGTTAGAGCAGTCTCCTGAGAATATACACCGTGTTGTACTTCTAGGATACCTGTTACTGGCTGCAGCCAATAAACTCGATCTTTGACTTCACCTAGAAGACTCTGTGTTTCTGTAGTCTTAAACAGGAAGTACTCGAAGTCTTAGGGTGTGTTCCCTGGCACCGCTGGGTTCTGAAAAACCCAGTACTTCAGGCGGATGTGGTAGTGGTGGATGTGGTGGTGGACATGGTGGTGGATGTGGTGGTGGAGGTGGTGGTGGTGGTGGACGTGGTGGTGGTGGATGTGGTGGTGGACGTGGGGGTGGACTTGGTGGTGGTGGACGTGGTGGTGGTGGACGTGGTGGGGGTAGACGTGGTGGTGGTGGTGGTGGATGTGGTAGTGGTGGATGTGGTGGGTGTGGTGGTGGATGTGGTAGTGGTGTATGTGGTTGTGCGGGATCTGGTGGTGCGGGACGTGGTGGTGGATGTGGTGGATGTGGTGGTGGACTTGGTGGTTGTGGATGTGGTGGAGGACGTGGTGGTGGACGGGGTGGTGGCGGATGTGGTGGTGGTGGACGTGGTGGTGGTGTATGTGGTGGTGGTGAACGTGGTGGTTGATGTGGTGGTGGTGGACGTGGTGGACGTGGTGGTGGATAACTATTGGATAGGAGGGTGCTGACAGAATGCGGAAGGAGAGGAGGATCTCGAAGGGGGCACATGGGAGAGCTGAAAGAGGCCGAATATTAGAAACAAGCCAGAGCATCGCTCTGGTTGATGTTCTTTGCAGAAAGGCATTACGGTGCTCTAGTACATAAATAAACAAAACAAGTGTGGTACGCGAAAGTGAAAGCAACGCCGTTTGGAGCTAAAAGTGCACGCTGTGCTTAATGAGCCATGACGAGGGAGGAAAGCAGCGCTCGCTCCCGCGGACCCTAGGCCAGGGCAGAGAGAAGGCGGGACCTGCACCCACCTTTGGCCAATTGCGTGCTGTCTTTCTTAGAAAGCGGTACAAAAGGGGGTGGTGATGGACGGAGCATCTGGACCAACCAAACACTCACACCCAGTCAAAAGATCTGGGTTCGTCCCATCACCATTCTTTAGCCCACTCTGCCACCCCGGTTCAGACATGGCTATATGCAAATCAGTCTGACCCTGTGCCTCATGGGAACAGTCCAGCCCGAACTGCCAAGCCATGCCTTCCCTGGACCGGAAACAAGCTTCCGAGGACCGGTTTCTGGCATTACAGCCGTCTTCAGCCCGGCTTGCTTGAATCCAGTGGCAAAGTGAGCAAGGGACTCACGTCTGAGCATACCCTGCCACACTTATGGCAGCCAAAAGCGGTACAAAAGGGGGTGGTGACGGACGGAGCATCTGAACCAATCAAACACTCACACCCAGTCAAAAGATCGGGGTTTGACCCATCACCGTTCTTTAGCCCACTCTGCCACTCCAGTTCAGACATGGCTATATGCAAATCAGTCTGACCCTGTGCCTCATGCGAACAGTCCAGCCCGAACTGCCAAGCCATGCCTTCCCTGGACCGGAAACAAGCTTCCGAATACCGGTTTCTGGCATTACAGCCGTCTTCAGCCCGGCTTGCTTGAATCCAGTGGCAAAGTGAGCAAGGGACTCACGTCTGAGCATACCCTGCCACACTTATGGCAGCCAAAAGCGGTACAAAAGGGGGTGGTGATGGACGGAGCATCTGAACCAATCAAACACTCACACCCAGTCAAAAGATCTGGGTTTGACCCATCACCGTTCTTTAGCCCACTCTGCCACCCCAGTTCAGACATGGCTATATGCAAATCAGTCTGACCCTGTGCCTCATGGGAACAGTCCAGCCCGAACTGCCAAGCCATGCCTTCCCTGGACCGGAAACAAGCTTCTGAGGACCGGTTTCTGGCATTACAGCCGTCTTCAGCCCGGCTTGCTTGAATCCAGTGGCAAAGTGTGCAAGGGACTCACGTCTGAGCATACCCTGCCACACTTATGGCAGCCAAAAGCGGTACAAAAGGGGGTGGTGATGGACGGAGCATCTGAACCAATCAAACACTCACACCCAGTCAAAAGATCTGGGTTTGACCCATCACCGTTCTTTAGCCCACTCTGCCACCCCAGTTCAGACATGGCTATATGCAAATCAGTCTGACCCTGTGCCTCATGGGAACAGTCCAGCCCGAACTGCCAAACCATGCCTTCCCTGGACCGGAAACAAGCTTCCGAGGACCGGTTTCTGGCATTACAGCCGTCTTCAGCCCGGCTTGCTTGAATCCAGTGCTAAAGTGAGCAAGGGACTCACGTCTGAGCATACCCTGCCACACTTATGGCAGCCAAAAGCGGTACAAAAGGGGGTGGTGATGGACGGAGCATCTGAACCAATCAAACACTCACACCCAGTCAAAAGATCTGGGTTTGACCCATCACCGTTCTTTGGCCCACTCTGCCACCCCAGTTCAGACATGGCTATATGCAAATCAGTCTGACCCTGTGCCTCATGGGAACAGTCCAGCCCGAACTGCCAAGCCATGCCTTCCCTGGACCGGAAACCAGCTTCCGTGGACCGGTTTCTGACATTACAGCCGTCTTCAGCCCGGTTTGCTTGAATCCATCACCACCCCCTTTTGTACCATCTTTCTTAGAAAGACGCATGCAAAGGCCAATAACGGGGGAAGAAAACAAAAGCACAAGCACGAGCGTGTGTTCCAAAGTTTAAAGCCCTTACTAAATGTCTTGCAGCGCATGCGCGCTGGCTCAGACGAGACCTAAAAAGGGACCCAAGACTTTCTCCTGCCAGCTGTAGGCAGAATTCCTTACTGGAGGCAACTGGAAAACTGTTTTCCAAAAACTCCTTCATCTCCAGTATTGAGCGTTTGGTAATGATCTAGTCCCGATAGAACAAGCGGGATTCCGTGAGCATAGTGGCACTATTGGATAACATCCTTGATTGAAAAATATCCAATAGGTACGGGAATGGCCTTATATGTTGCCTTTATAGATTTCTCCACAGCCTTCGACCGAGTTGTCTGGGGGATGCTGTGGAGGAAACTGGCCGCAATGGGTATCCCGGGGCATTTGTTAAGATTGATCATTGCATTGCATTTTTCTACATGGACACCGGTGTTGATGGGAGGTAACGAGGGTCTGTCAAGTAAAATGGTAACTCACAATGGGTTGAAGCAAGAGTGCGTACTAGCCCCTCTCCTCTTTTCCTTGTACATCAATGATCTGCCGAGCCGGGTTGGGAATTGTATTTGTGACTCACCAAAATTAGGCCCCAAAGAACTGAGTTGTCTGCTTTATGCAGATGACGCAATCCTATAGGATTTAACTCCAATAGGTTTGCAAAGGCGACTTAATGAGCTAGGACATTACTCTGATGATAACTTTTACTAGAGTCAGAAAAAATATGAATTGGTTTTTAGGTAAAAATAAACGAGGTTGTGAAGCAGTTCTCGTATCTGGGAAGAATTTTCTCGAGTAAGTGCTCCAGCAATGATCACATTGACCAGTGCAGAAGTAAAGCTATACCCCAGGCCTCAGCACTTCATAGGCTATATAAATGTTGTGGGCAAATGCATTTTGCAGATATTTTATCTGTCTATAAAATTCCGCCATCATTGAGTTATGCATGTCAATCAGTGGATGCACACCAGTGGGATTTATTGGAAAAGGTGGAAAGCTGCATTTGGTGCTAAATCTGCAATTTGAATTGTGCAGCAAGTATAGCGGTTCTTCGGCTTGAATTTGGGCTTCTCTCGACTTATGTGTTTGCCATGGCAGCATGTTTAAGATGGGAAATGTTTAATTGGAAAATGATGCAAGTTCTATTTGGGCTGCGCTAAGAAACGCAAAACTTTTTGTCAGCTTGAAAGGGAAACGCATTGTTTTTAGACATTATGAAAAAGTTTTTTACTTATTTGAAACTGTGTGTAGTGGTACAAATTCTCAACCAAAATCTGTATTAAACATTTTAATCAAAAAAACTATTTATGAAGAGAGATATATCTTTGTGTTCAGGGCACTCTGGAAATTATAACAATGGGGAGTTGGATGTATAAAAACCCCCAACCGTACGTAGTATGGAACCTCCCCCATGCTGGGCATAGAACCATTTTGCTGTTAAGGATGAATTTGCTCCCTTTGCGAATTATAATAGGGACCTGGGAGGGATTACCTACGGAAAAAAGTATTTGTGATCTATGCAGAAATTGGGTGCCAGATTTAAATCCTATATTATTTTTTGTCCCCCATTACAACCTCTACAATGTCTCTTATTAAGACCTGTATTTTTTTTAAAAAACATCACTACCACAGAGGAGGCTTGGAATTGTCTATTAGCCCCCTCTGAATTAGTATGTATTAAAATATTTAGCTTTTTTAAATATATATATTTATTTTTAGAAAGGTGTATAATGCTGTGCTTAGATATGGTTTACCAAATACAATCCCTGATGGGTAGCTTACTTTGCACATTATAAACTGGAACCTAGTGCAGGATGTAAAATTAAGTTTTTTTTTTGCTGCCCCCGCAATATGTTTAGTTCTGATAGGCAAAAATTATCCTGTTACGTATCATATTTTATTATCATTCTAAATTAATTCTTAGAGTACTGGAATTGTATAAAGGAGGATGTTTGAATATTAAAAGGGACAAAGTATCACATTGTAAATGTCTTTCTTTTTTTGTATATTTTGTGTGGAACTCATTGGAGTTCCAAATCATAAATAAATAAACTGAACACTCAAAAATGCTGGTTTGGAATGAATACATTTTTGAGTATGAGGCGGTTACACCATATCTGGGTGGGGATTCTGTAGGAGTAATTTTATGGTCTGCATATTGTGTTTTGATTAATGGGGAATTAATGTTTATACTCCTTTCAAATTGAGTTGCTGAAGTGCTTCTTTTACATCACTGTTATCCCTGATCAAGGGCTAGGAGACCGGAATGCATTCAGTGAATGAATGACTGTACCAATGACAAGGATGAAAAGTGAAATTCACCGTGTAGTAGGATAAGGCCTGGATGGGCATGTCTTCAACATTAAATGTTTGAAATTATGTTGCCTCTGTGTGAACTTTAGAGTACTTTGGATTAAATGGATTACTTACAATTTCTTGGAGAAAATTGTTACATTGATTAACTACTGCTGGCTTCTGCCTACCAAGCAGTGCAACTTGAATCTGGTACGCAACGGCACACTGGTAAATAATTGACCCAGGGATGTGTGCCATGTTGACTCCAGTTTTCTCTGCACCAAGACATGCAACCTGCAAAGGCATTTTGTATGGTCTTGGTGAGGGGATCCTAGGGTGGCACAACTTCTGCTGTAGCCCTAGTGGTCCCTCTTCTGTCCCAATGCCCTAGGTACTAGGGGTACCATTTACTAAGAACTTATAGGGGTTGCTGAAGTTGTGCCAAATGTGGTTTAGTTTTTGGGAAAGAACACTGGTCCACCTCAGTCAAAGTTTCATCAAAAACCAGGCAAAAAAGGTGGGAGGGGGTACTGCAACAAGATCCCGGTTTCTCACACATTAGCTTACCTGATTTGGCGAATTTAGCTTTGTTTCAAAGTAGACCGCGTCCCCACATACGGGTAGTAAGCTCTATGTAAATGTGTCAATGCATTGCCATGCAAGTCAAACCTGCAATGCATACAATTTAAATAAATAAACCTTGTATTTCTAGGCAATTATGGATAAAAACAAGGAGAACGTAAATAATGCCCAATACAACTATTGAGGTATCGAGTCATGTTTTTATCGGTTTGACAAATGTAATAAATTACAGTTGTGTCACCAGTAAACTTTGTTTGCTTGACTTAGAAATTACTTTATTTGGTCTGTTTTGTGATCTACAGATCATAAACGTACAAAAAGATATAAATACATTTAAAACCATATTAAGTAAAATTGATCAAATTCAGCTACAATCTGACAAATTATGTAGTCAAGGTAAAAAATCACATAACCTAAGTCTTTTAGAAACCACTTGAAGCTATATAAACAAATAACAATTTCAGTAATAAAAACAACATGACAATCAATCATTTACATGTAACCATAAAATAGCCTAACATGCTTCATGTGCAGTGAGAGCCATATTTTTCCTACTTCTTAGGCAAGCTAGCAAAAAGGAGGCTGTTGCAAAACAGATATTAAGATCCTCGAGTTGTTTTATATACAATAATGCCGGATGGCATTGCCTAAACTTTAGCTTCTTTAGGACTGGGAGGATAAATCTGTCTCTTTCCTTCTTGTAAAGCCCACAGAAAAAGAAGGTGTGAAGGTCTGACTGCACCGACTCCCTATCACATGGGCATGCCAAGAGATCAGAGCTCCTATCCCTTCTTGAAGGATGACCGAGCATCAATATAAATAAGTTTAATCAGAATCGCAATAAAAAAAATATGTGTTGTTTATTTCCGGTATTGTATAGATAGGAACCCCCCCCCCCGATTATAGGTGGTAATTGGAAGTATAGCATTACTGATTGCTTCCGCCGATTTCCTTCCTGGCGCTCATATGCCGCATTTGAGAAGAAAATGTCCTTTAGTTTGTGCTTGACTTAATGCAATCTCTTTAATTGAATTGGTAAACATTACATTAGGACGCCCTATATGTGTAATTAAAAGCAAGTTGCTTCTCCCTTGAAACATTATGGTTACAACCTATTTTACTTAGTGGCCAGACTGGCACAGATGTTTAGATGGAAATGTTTCAACTGATAAGGGAATGTAAGATTTAACTTCTAGAAGCTGTTACTGACCATCACCAGTGCTATACTTGGCATCTTTTTGCGTGTTTCCCCTGAGTTTTTGTTTTCTGGCCTCCCGGTTTTGACCCTGTTTGTGCCTGCTTAGTGTTTCTTTGCACTTTTATCACTGCTGATCAGTGGTAAAGTGCAAGTGCTCCTGTGGTACAATGTGTTATGAATTGGTGTTTCTATGATTGGCCTATTTGATTTATGTGTCAGTCCCTAGGAAAGTGCACCGCGTGTGCCAGGGCCTGTAGATCAAATGCTGTTGGTGATCGATCTGCAGCACTGAATTGTGACACCCACCCAAACAGCCCAAAAATCTGACTCTAGCCTGCCATTGCAGAGCTTGTGCTCAGTCTGGTACTGCCATGTCGGCTTGGCAAGTGCACCCACTTTCCAGGCCCTAACCTTCCCTTTTCTTACATGTCAGCCACCCCTAAGGTAGGCCCAAGATACCCTTGTGGGCAGGGTGCAGTGTATGTGAAAGGTAGTACATGCCCTGGTGTGTGTGGCATGTCCTGATAGTGAAATCCTGCCAATTTCGTTTTTCACTATTGCAAGGCTAACTGTTCCCCATAGGAGAGAATGGAAGTGTGTTTATAACATCTTATAAACATAACTGGCCCTGGGAACTAGGTAAGAAAATAAAGTTTATTATGCCTGAACTCAGAATCTAAAGATGCACTTTTAGTGAAGGTGATTCTTACATTCTGTGTGTTGAAAATATCACTTCGAGAAAGTAGGTATTTTCTTGCTCAGTCATCCTGTGTGCCTCTGCTGGAATGTGGATTGCCTGTCTGGGTTTTGGATGACAGAAGGCTGGGGAGCAGGAGTGGCTCCAGATAGTCAAGGTGGGTCAGGAAAGGGCTGAATTGGCCTGGGCTGCAATTGGAGAAGGGGGAGGTGATTTCCTTGCACCTCAAAGGGCCTGGTCTGCCTCTGACAATGTACATGTGGGGTGGTAAGATGCACACCTTTGTACTCCATTTATGCTCCTATTTTAAAAGTCTGTTTAACAACTTCAGACTCGTTCTGGCATGCAATGCTAGATACGCGCTCTGTCCAATTGCGCTTGCAAGTAAACACGAACACACAGGGACCCATTTCGATCCCCTGTCAAGCAGCACAGCCTGGTTCGTAACTAAATAGATCCAATAAATCAAATTGGTATATGTACTCTTTGTTTTCTCTACTCTTTTTCTCCATTCTTGTTCAGCATTTTTCCTTCATTTATCGATTTATTTTATCCATTCTTAACCAAATTCCAAGGAACTTCACAGACAGGAGGTCTTTCCACATATAACGACTTTATTTAAAATGCACCCAAAGCCTTTCGGGAAAGATTTCCTTTCGTCAGGGGTCTCTATAAAAAAAACATTAACGGAGCGCCATTAGTCTAAGGTGTTTACATTACTCGTTACATGTACATGTCTGTGAAGTTCCTTGGAATTTGGTTAAGAATGGATAAAATAAATCGATAAATAAATGAAAAATGCTGAAAAAGAATGGAGAAAAAGAGTAGAGAAAACAAAGAGTACATATACCAATTTGATTTATTGGATCTATTTAGTTACGAACCAGGCTGTGCTGCTTGACAGGGGATCGAAATTGGTCCCCGTGTGTTCGTGTTTACTTGCAAGCGCAATTGGACGGAGCGCGTATCTAGCATTGCACGCCAGAACGAGTCTGAAGCTGTTAAACAGACTTTTAAAATAGGAGCATAAAAGGAGTCGAAAGGTGTGTATCTTACCACCCCACATGTACATTGTATGAATTTGTCTGTCCTCACGTTTAGATTGCACCCATGGTTAAATTGATGGATGAACATTTAAGCATAAACAAGGAATATTTATTCAACAAACATGCGCCATCTATACAGAAGAGTGCATTTCCAGATAGAAGCGACAAAAATATAGAGCAAGTAGAAGCACACATCGAATTGTGTCAGCATGAATATTGGAAGTGAACAACACTGGTTTCAGCAGGAAAATGGCAATACATAAAGAACTTTGTTTATTTTGGTTGTTTACAATGTATATTGTGTCAGTGTGCATGTTTTATATATACAAACGCTGAATTTTTATAAATACCCGGGTGAAAGTAGGAACGTAGCTCTCCCTTTTGCTTAGCACACTGAAACACAGCATTCTAGTAAATGCAGACTTCAGAGTTTCATTAAAGATTTAAAAGCAAGTTGGTAACACCGGTGTTGAGCTTGCTGCTCACACCTAGTTAATTGATTGCATACCAGAAAATAAGTGGGTGGAGCTATACATTTTGGTGGGACGTAGAAACTGTTCATATAGCTACTCTCTACGGGGACATGCTAAGGCACTTGCTGAAACGAGAATGAAATTGTAAACAGACCAAGCTGGGGCTCTTGATCTGTGTTTTTAAATCCACATATATCACGGTAAGCGCAATCGCTTTAGATGCTAGATAACAGCAAAGAAGTTGTGGGTGAGACATTGGGCTTTAGTTTAACATATAGACTGGGAGTTTTGTTAAGAAGTACGTGACGTGTTCTTATAACAACGGGAATGTTTAAGAAGGGTCGACAGTTTGAATTAATATTTATAAGTACAAGGGAGCAATGTCGATAAAGCATTTTGGTGTGCACACAACGTTAGAAAGTTACACACTGGTTGTAAAGCAACAGCGATTTTTATGTTGTGCATGGAACGAGTAATGTAAACACCTTAGACTAATTGTGCTCTGTTAATGTTTTTTTTATAGATACCCCTGGCAAAGGGAAATCTTTCCTGAAATGCATTGGGAGCATTTTAAATAAAGTCTTTGTATGTGGAAAGACCTCCTGTCTGTGAAGTTCCTTGGAATTTCGTTAAGAATAGATAAAATAAATCGATAAATAAATGAAAAATGCTGAAGAATGGAGAAAAAGAGTAGAGAAAACAAAGAGTACATATACCAATTCGATTTATTGGATCTATTTAGTTACGGACCAGGCTGTGCTGCTTGACAGGGGATCGAAATGGGTCCCCGTGTGTTCCTTCCTCTGACAATGCCATCGCCACCTCCTGCCATGAAGTCACACCAGAGAAGGCAGAAGTGGTGCTGGCTGGGCACAGACTCTCTCTGCCTAAGAGATCAAAGGATTTGAGGGTATAAATATTGGGGCCTAGACCCCTGAACATTAGAACTCTTTTGGATCAAGAAGACTGCCAAGAAGAAGAGCTGGAGAAGCTGTGAGGAGGAACTGACACTTTGCTGTGTGCTTTGCTGTGTTGGCCTGCAGTGGCTGCTTTTGTGTTGGGTAGTGAAAGGACTGGACTGAACTTTCTGCAATCTACTTTTGGGAGTTTCTCCAAGGGCTTGAGGTAGAGCTTGCCCCCTGTTCAAGAAGTCTCAGGAGCAGCAAAGACTTAAAGCTCTTCTGCCCTCAGCACAGGGGACCGTATGTTTTGTGCTGTAACAGAGGAAAAATCAACCCGATGCAGTCTACGGCAATGCTGCTGACTCCGAGGCTAAAAGTCTACTTCTCCGATAAACTAGAGACAGCATCCAAAAAGCATTCGGGAATAAAAAATCCTTCAACCTTTTATCCCGCCGTTGATCTGATGCCAATTGCAGTACTGACCTTTGAGAAAAACGTAATGAGAGACCTCAACACACTGAAAAACAAAAAAATTTACACACAATGGAATTTAACAAAAAAAGAAAAATCAGCACTAGACCAACTGATGAAGAATGACGAAATCTTTATGAAGCTCGCAAACAAGGGCGGCGCTATTATAATCCTACAGCGTGAAAAATAGGAGACAGAAGTAGAACGGCAGCTGTCGAACCAGGACCATTACAAAAGATCTGATGTAGATTTCACAAAATTGATCAAAGAAAAACTGATCCAATTAACATCACTTGGAGAAACAGAAGGATGGTTATCAAAAAAAGAGGAACAGTATTTGATTAACGACAATCCGAGGATACCATTGGTGTATGTCCTACCTAAAATCCATAAGGACATACAAAACCCTCCTGGAAAACCAATTATTTCAGGAGTAAACTCAATTTTAGAAAGACCAGCTAAATACTTAGATACCTTTCCAAAACCATTAGTAGGTGAGACCACCAGCTACATAAAGGACACGATGCAGGCTATCACATTACTGGAGGGCCAACTATTTGAAAAAGAGGAGGAATATCTAGTAACATTGGACATTAATAGTCTTTTTACTAATATCCTTCAAGAAGCAGGACTGGAAGCCATTGAATTTTTCCTAGAAAAACGAGTAAGACCTCACAATGTGCCAACTACATTCTTACTACAGTTGGCGGAAATATGTTTAAAATACAGCTTCTTCAGTTTTAATGAGTCCCAGTTTTTACAAATCAAGGGAGTAGCCATGGGTTGTCCGTTTGCTCCTGGAATGCAGTAATGTTTATGGCCCTATTCGAAGACAGCTAGATCTACAATCACAACCCATATGATGGCCACATAAAAATGTGGCATCGTTACATTGACAATGTTTTTATGTTGTGGAGGGGAACAAGAAAACAACTGATGGAGTTGCAGAACTGGCTAAATAATAGGAACAGGGACATTCAGTTCACGATTAATTTCAACAAAATGGAGATTCATTTCTTAGACCTTCTAATAAAACACGAAGAAGGGATGTTGTACACAACATTATACACGAAAAAAACCAGATAAGAACACTTTACTCCATTTTTCAAGTTTTCACCAATGGAACCTTCGTGAAAACCTGCCATTCAGCCAATTCTTGAGAACAAGACAAAATTGTACTATGAAGCACGATTACAATGCCAAAATACTCTTGGAAAAACTTGCTGAACACAATTACCTAAGAAAACTCCTCAAAAGAGCGATGAAGAGAGCCTGGTAGACCCCCAGGGAGTCACTACTTGTACCAAAAGAAAAAAACGTCAGTTCTCCATTAGTATGTGTAACCACTTTCTCTGGAAGCACAAATGATGTGAAGAAAATTGTACGTAAGAACTGGAGTACAGTTGAAAGCATTGAAACCACTGGCAGAGGTCCTGATTTTTGCCCTTAAGAAAAACAGAAGCATAAAAGACAGATCGGTGTGGGCCTACACCGCAAAGAAAAAGAACAGCCAGTCAATTCGGACTCTACTCTCATTACCACCAATCAAAGGACATAAAAGATGTGGGAACTGTTCATCCTGTGCAAGTACTCTACAAGGTTCCATATTTACATATGGAAACAAGTATGTATAGCACGATAAGTTTACAAACTGCAGCACCCACAATGTAATATATTGCGTAATGTGCCCTTGTCCCAAAGCATACATTGGAAAGACGACTCAGGCCATCAAGAAGAGAATAACACAACATCGCTCTAGAATAAGATGCGGCATTACAAGCGCACCAATAGTAGCACACTGTATAGAACACCACCATGGTCCTAACGACATAAAATGGACTATTTTGAAGCATGTGTCTGGCAACAACATTGACACCCTTCTGTCAAGATTTGAGGCTAAAACCTTTATGTACCTAAATACAATTGAAAATGGGCTCAATGGGATGAGCAATATAAATCATTGGGTATGAAAGTTTGACGAAAATGTATCCTCTTTCCACCTTTGCATGCAGCACTATCGAGGTGGCATGGGTGTTATATGTCTAACATCATAAAGTAAAGGGTGGCCCCCGCCGCATAACATCAAAGTTAAGGGCTGCACAGGATGTATGTATTCTTTCAAACTTTAATAACGTCTCTGACTGTCACTCGTGACTAAACCTGATCAAACTACACCCAAAAAGTAACAGATAGATGCACACAGCACTAAGATATGGACTTGCCCCAATGATAACACCAGTCAATTGCTTTTTCCAGCATACATCATTTGGTGTAAACGTAAAAAGACAAAGGATTTCCCCGGCTCCGCCTTACAAGATGCGAACATAAACACGGTATGTGCCAGTTCCCTCTTTAAAAACACTTACTTTTGTAAATAGTGCACAGTAGACCAACAATTACATTCGTTTTTTATTCTATCTGCTAACTCACATAGGTACATAAGTCCTCTTTGAAAATACCTTTCCCTGATGAAGACCTTCCTATCAAGACGTACCATCTAGAGGGTCGAAACGCGTTGGTTTTAACAATAGAGAGGCTCCTTAAAGAACCGAGTACACGCTAGGTCCCAAAATTGGACATAATAGAGCCCACTGAGTAGGGTTCTATCATCGAGTGCTGAACATTATTCTGACCTCTCCCTGGCTTAGATATAAGTGAACGATGAGGACAGAAAAGTAAAATCAGTCCTTGTATCTTTTCATTTGCAAAAATCAGTAGGACTATTCTTCGCCTGATGTATTCTCCAGGATGTTATATGTAAATTGGATTCTATGTACAAAAAGGTTCTTGATTGAAAAAGCACAAATGTTCACGTTTTGTTAACGTACCATGTATGTTTTTGACCACAACCTTTATAATTTTGATGTATATAAAAGAATGCAAGCAGGTTTTGTTCTAGCGTGTCCAGTGATGGGATTTCATGTTATGTAAAACAAGTGTACAAAAAAATATACATATGACTATAACCCAGGGATAATTAAAAAATCTGTATGGGAAAAAAGTGATTTTTGATTTATGGTGTCAGAGGTATTCTGTTTTTTTCACAATCATCCGTGTCCTGAAGGCACCGCAGAGGGCACTGCCACAAGCCAGCAACGTGACCCTGGTATCACCGATGACGCCTGCTGACGCCGCCACCGAACCGCTGCTCGCACCGTGACCTGTGAGCACCGCACTCCACACCGCCTCGCTTCACAACGACTCCTTGGTATCCCCGACGACGATGCTCCACGCCGAAATCTATGCTGCTGCTTGCACCATGGTTTGAGGGCACCGCTCATAAAGTTACACAACGCACCGTCCTCATCCTGCACCGCAGCCTTGGCCTACCGGCGCCATCAACTCCAGCTCATCAGCCAACGACAGCGCTTCAGCAAAGACTGTGCCGCTGCTTGCACCGTGACCTGCCAGCACCGTGGCAAGCACCGCATTTACTTTGCACCAACACCCTGGTCTCACTGACGATGCCCTCGGACGCCGCCACCGTTCCGCTGCTTGCACCGCGACCTGAGGGTACCGCACACCGCACCACTGCACTTCGCACTGCAGCTGGCTCACACCGCTGCGGTCAGCCAGAACTGTTTGGATTTATTTGTTCACGACGCCGCGATAGCCCCGGACGTAGCTATCAACACCAAGGAACTGTTTTTCAAGCATATTTTAATAACTGAAGATTTTTAAGTACTGTACTGTGGATTTTTATCGTGTTTGGTCTTGTCTTAAGTATATACAAATATTGGATATTTTTGTAAACTGGTGTGGTATCCTTTTGTATTGCTTGCACTGTATTACTGTTAGTTATGTGTAAATGCTTTATACACTGCCTCTAAGTTAAGCCTGACTGCTTGTGCCAAGGTACCAAGGGGGTGAGCAGGGGTTATTTAAGGAGTGTATCTCCCTTTTCCTGACTAGAGTGGTGGTTTCTGCCCGACTTTGGCACATTCCCTAGCTGGCCAAAAATCCCATTTCTAACAACCAGTATGACCGGCTTGCTGTGAAGTACTGGAAGTGCCCATCAGTGTTACTAGCGCTGTGTCTATGCTGTAGTACTAGAAGGCCAATGAGGTCATGGTAGAGTTAGTGTGCTTTGGCAGAGCTGCATGATCACAGTATTGGGAACAGGTCAGGATGATGTGCAATGAAGGACATGCAGGCTTTCCCAAAACTAGAACAGTAGGGTGTTCATGTGTGGACTATGGTTCAATTGCAGAGTTGTACCTGTCAAGTACTCTAACTGTAGTGGGTACAGGTGGGGATTACTGTGCATTTGCAAAGGTTTGTGTGCCCCAGTATGGAAGGAGAACTGCATTGTGTCAGGGCTAAGCTGTACAGGCTGAGCTACAGCTGTGTGTCAGTGCTGGAATAGCAATAATGCATTCAGTTGTGTTATGACGAAATAGTTCTGCCTGTACATTTAATTCACATTATGCTGCTGCTGTTCATAAGTTGCTATCACAGATATTTCTGAACTTTGAAGTTAGGCATGTCGATGGAGGACATTTCACGCCACTTCTATCGGTCTCTCTAGATTTTGTCCAAACCCTCATTAAATGTGCTAGACATACTTTTTTCCATCCCTTTAAAATCCATTCACTGCAGAATGAGATACGGTGGAAAGACGGGGCCTGGGACCAGGTATGTTGGGCTCGGAATCTGCTGCTTCATTACGACTTCTAAAATGCCTGCTGCTCCCCAACCCTGCTTACTAGCCTCAGAGACCCTTACTGAGTTGTCACTCTTGTCACGTGTACCTCGTGAGGCACTGAGCAGCGGCATAGCAAGGCTGCCATGCGCCCCATGCAAGCAAGGAAAATGGCCTAATTGACTGCTGTTTTGGTGGTCAGCAGTAATCAGGGTTCAGAGGACCCCTCAGGCTTTGGAGTCACAGTGCCATGCACCTACTGTATGCCTTGACACTGGGAGTGGGGAAGTGGGTTCATTTAGGGTTAATCTGTCAGTGCGTGCCAAGTAGATCTCTGACCAGCTCAGCCTTGGATGATGCCCATATCACCTCCTTTGCACGCGCTATAAGTTTGGAGTAACATTTCCACTCCTGCTTTAAAGTACCTACATGCTTCGGTAGCTGCTTGAAATATATGATTCCTGCCACTGTATTCTGCTCTTTACTCTTGAGATAGGACACTTAGGGCCTGATTAAGAGTTTGGAGGATGTGGACAGGTTGACAAAACCTTCTGTTTAACTGTTGGCTGCCTTGGTTGCCTTGGTGGTGTGTCTGTTAGATTTACAGTACGGCAAAGCGCCTGCTGTCTCTACACCATTTTCCTACCTTTGTCGATAGAGTTAGACCCTAAACACGACAGACGGGGCAACGAAAAGACAAGAATCCGTCCACCATATTTAGAGTATGATTTATGTTAATGGTCATTGCAGGTCATCCTCAACACATACCTATCTTAGAGGAAAAGAGCATAAATAGCCAAATCCTGTCCACACCAACCACAAAATCTACTTAATCAACATGTCCATTCTAATCTATGGCCTAGGGTGCTGTCTGGCAGTGCTGAATAAATAACACCACAATTCACAGCAAAGTAGAAGGCAGGTACAATTTAAAATAAATGTTCTTTGTCAACTCTCAGTGACACTAAACTTAACTTTATGTACACCAAACAATATCTAACAGCAATTTACCAGGTGCCCTGTCTGACAACATTTCTCACAGTGCATATCCATGTTAAAGACTCACCTAATATAATCCTACTGCACCCCCACACTCAAATCAGTCAGTGAATGCACATTCTAAACACAACTACATGGTCACACAAATATATAACATTGTATAGCTAAGCTGTTTTATAGGTATGAAACCTAAAATTATGTTAACATTTTCACATTTGGAATATTTGACATAAATCACACAACTATTTAGCGTCTAACAACACACTCCGTAATCATACGTTACCCAAGGCAGACCCAAGAGACGTCAAGAACTTCCGACCCATCACTCTGCTCCCCTTCCCGGCCAAGGTCATCGAGAAAATTGTTAACAGACAGCCAACCTGATACATCGAAGAGAACAGAATCCTGGACCCTTCCCAGTCAGGGTTCCGCAGCAACCACAGCACCGAGAACGCCCTCATCGCCACCACCGACGACATCAGGACCCTGATAGACAACGGGGAGACTGCAGCACTCATCCTTCTAGACCTCTCCACCGCCTTCGACACCCTCTGCCATGGCACACTACCCGCACGCCTCCTCGCCGCAGGGATCCGAGACAAGGCTCTGAATGGACCACCTCCTTTGTCTCCGGCAGAACCCAGAGCGTCCGCCTCCCCCGTTCCGTTCTGAAGCCTCCGAGATCATCTGCTGCGTACCCCAAGGATCCTCCCTCAGCCCGACACTGTTCAACATTTAAATGGCCCCGCTTGCACACGTCCCCCTACAGCACAACCTCAACATAATCTCCTACGCCGACGACACTCAACTGATCCTCTCCCTCATCAAGGATCCCATCACTGCCAAAGCCAACCTCCGTGAAGGAATGAAGGCCGTCGCCGACTGGATGACGATCAGCCGTCTGAAGCTGAACTCGGACAAGACGGAGGTCCTCATCCTCGTCTCCAACCCGTCAGCCTGGGACGACTCCTGGTGGCCAACAGCACTGGGGGCAGCCCCAACCCCCACCGACCACGCATGCAACCTGGGAATCATCCTCGACTCAACGCTCTCAATGACCAAGCAAGTCAACACCGTCTCCTCCTCCTGCTTCAACACCCTCCGCATGCTCCGCAAGATCTACAGATGGATCCCGACAGATACAAGAAAGACAGTCACCCAGGCCATCGTCAGCAGCAGACTCGACTACGGAAACGCCCTCTACGCCGGAGCCGCGACCAAGCTCATCAATCGACTACAACGCATCCAAAACGCCTCGGCACAACTAATCCTCAATGTACCACGACACGGCCACATCACCCCCCACCTGAGAAACCTGCACTGGCTCACCGTCAACAAGAGTATATCCTTCAAGCTCCTCATCCACGCACACAAGGCACTCCTTCTACACCCCCAACCGCCAGCTATGCTCCACCCACCTCTCATTCGCCACCGTCCCGCGCATCCGAAGAACAACCACCGGCGGGAGATCCTTCTCCCACCTCGCCGCCGCCAAGACATGGAACACCCTCCCACTGAGCCTACGACAGACCCAAGACCTGCTGACCTTAAGGAGGACACTAAAGACCTGACTGTTCGATCAGTAGCGGCCTCCACCCCCCCCCCCCCCCCCCCCCCCCCCAAGGGGGATCTCCATCTTCCTGGAGGAAATGGTAGTCCAGGCACCTGCCTCTTGCGATGGGATGTAGTTTTAATGTTTTTTTTAGGGGGAGCATGTTCACGTGGTCCTGGTGAGTGATGGTGACAGGAAAGGTGAGGTTTTGGGGTCTGGGAGTGGTTGTACAGGAATGTTTTGGAGTTTGGGGTGTTGTTGGGACAGGTGGAATGGTGGAGGGGCAGGGCCCGAAGGAGAAATTGGATTAATCTGTGGTGCAGGTCAGGGTTTTGATTGAGGGCAGGTGGAGGAATGATATGAGGACTTTGGTTGTGCCAGCAGCACTGGTATCAGCTCAAACACTAGGAGAGAGAATCTCTCAGTAAGGCAAACATGTCAGAGGGCACGCCATTGAGGATGTCAATCACATGTGCGAGTTCGTAACAGATACTCTGGATGGCATGCAACAATGCCATCTACCCCACAGAGAGGTTCCTGATAACGTGTAGTAGCTCCTCTAACACCAGTCCTTGTGGGTTGGGGTCTAGGGGGAGTGGTGCCCAGGGCGGAGGTGAACCCAGCCTATTTATGGACTGTGTGAAGGCTTGTTACGGGGGTGGCGGTGGAGGAGTGGAAGTGCCAATGACTGTAGTTGTGTTGATGGACTCAGTAACAGATGATACATTTGCGTTTCTGGCTTGCTGGAGTCAGAGGCCTCAGAATTAAAGTTGTTGTGGGCTCGTGGCCAGCCCCTTCACCCATTGCCAAGGGTCCCTCGGTATTAGTGTCGGACTCCACCTTCTGATTCTCCTAGGTGTTACGTAAAGTTTGCCAACATCTTCCTTGCTTGCTCCAGAGGGCACATCTATCTGCTCAGCTTTTGGCCTGGAATACATTAATGACAGCCTGGAGAGTCTCTCACAAGGAGCCCAATTTGTATTTTTGCACTTTCGAGAAATACAGACAGGAAACATGTTGTTTTCTGTCAGTATTTATCTGTAAAAATCAGTAAAACGGAAATCTAGGAGTTTTAGTAATAGTGTCCCCCTTTCCGTGGATCTGCCAACTGTAGATGTTTCTGGGACCGAGATAACAACAGATGGTGTTAGGCTACGTGGCAGCTAAACTAGACACTGCTGTAGACAATGCTCTGAAGCCATCCTGCACTACCCCATGAATGTAACAAGCATTTGCAATGCAATAAGTCTCGCATTTGCAAGCGGTTGAGCTAGAGGGACTGTAAATGACAATGCCTTTTATTTTTCTATTTTGAAAACCTGCAAGCGGTGCATAAACAGGTACTTTGTACTTCTAGTCCTTACTTACAAGGAGCAAGGCTCAAAGTAAAAGAGGCGCATTAACTGTCAGCCTTGCTTTTCGTAAGCAGTGACTACAAACACATAAATAATAGGCATTGTCATTTACAATGCCAATAGCTCAAACTCTCCCAAATGTGAGAACTAATGCATTGCAAATGCTTGTTTTTTTGCAGTTTTATAGGTGAAATGGACCCGAAGGTACTGAAGGGCGTTTCATGAGCATCAATTGCATTACACAAGATCACATTCATTTTTCATAATAAGTACTTTGCTCAAAATCACAAGATTTTGAGCCGACACCTCTGGTTCCCCAGTATATAAGTCTGCAATTGTAGCGGTAATGCCAAACCCAGCTCAGAGGCCTACCTGCCCTTCTCCCTCTCATTAGTGCAGTGGTGACAGGCCATCTATGATCACACTGTGCTCACAAGCATAGTGTGGTGTGTTATTACTTATCCCTTTTGCAGATACAATGAAATGTTTACTGGACTCCCAGCTTCACCCCAACCATTGTACACTGGCCTGACAGAGTCAATGATGATGTCATTATATGCACTCTTCGATATACTCAGGTTACAGACCTCCTATCATCACCCTGGTCTCATTGTGCACGGGGTGATGTGCTGTTTTCCCAGGTACAGCAGGTAGGCTAGGTGGGTGTGGCTTTTCTAACACTCTTTCCTCGCTTGGTGCATGCATTCATTTTCACATTTCCTGATGTGCCTTGCCTTATGTAAAGTAATCAGATGAATATTGCACATGTATCACTCTGGCAGCCTGTTTGCAGTTCAGCTTGCCTAGCCTCACTAGGGCACCCGTTTGAGAGATGAGAAGAAGGGCACCCTTTCTCCAATACGTGCAGGCTCTCGGCAATTGGTAGACCTGGCATCTTTTTGTGTGTTTCCCCTGTCTTTTTGCTTTCTGACCTCCCGGTTTTGACTCTGTTTTTGCTTGTTTTGTGTCTCTGCACACTTCCTCACTGCTGTTCAGGGTTAAACTGCTAATGCTCCAGTTATAAATTGTTATTATGGATTGGTATTTCCATGATTGACATGTTTTATTTACTGGTAAGCCCCCAGTAAAGTGCACTGAGTGTGCCAGGGCCTGGATATCAAATGCTACTAGTGGGCCTGCAGCACTGTTTGTACCACCCACATGAGTGGCACTGAAAAAGGTATCTCAAACCTGCCACTGCAGGGTCTGTGTGCGGTTTGTAACTGCCATGTCGACCTGGCAAGTGCACTCACTTGCCAAGCCCTAACCTTCCCTTTTCTTATATGTGAGCCACCCCTAATGTAGGCCCAGGGTACCCCTGTGGGCAGGGTGCTGTGTATGTTAAAAGTAGGACATGTACTGGTGTGTGTGACATGTCCTGGTGGTGAATTACAGTGTATTTTGTATTTTCACCACTGTATGGCTATCTGTCCCATAGGAAAGAATGGGAGGTTTACTTATAACATCTTATAAGCATAACTTTCCTTTGGGACAATATGTGGTAATGGAGTTTAGGATGCCTGGACTCAGAATGTAAAAATGCATTTTTTAGTAAAGATGATTTTTATGTTCTGTGTTTGAAAATACCACTTTTAGAAAGTATGTATTTTCTTGCTAAGCCATCCTGTGTGCCTCTGCTGGGTTTGTGGATTGACTGTCTGGCTTTGGAGTGACAGGTGCTGGGGAGGAGCAGTGGCTCCAAAGAGTCTGGATGGGTTAGGGCTGGGCTGAATAGACCTGGGCTGCATTTAGAGTAGGGGGTGGAGATTTCCTTTTGCCTGAATGGGCCTGGTCTGCCTCTGACCATGCTGGCTCCACCTCCTGTCAGGAAGCTGAACCAGAGAGGACAGAGCTGGTTCTGGTTAGACAAAAACACTCTCTGCCTCCAGAGAACAAAGGATCTTGGGTTATAAAAAGTGGTGCCAAGACCCCTAAACTTTAGAACTTTTTTTAAAACCAAGAAGACTGCCAAGAAGAAGAGATGGAGAAGCTGTGAGGAGAGACTACCACTTTGCAGTGTGCTTTGTTGAGTTGGCCTGCAGTGGCTGCTTCTGTCTAAGGCAGTGAAAGGACTGGACTGAACTTTCTGCAACTTCCTGTTTGTGAGTTTCTTCAAGGGCTTGAGGTAGAGCTTGCCCCCTGTTCAAGAAGTCTCAGAACAGCAAGTTCATCTGTTACCAGCACTGGGGAGTGGCAACCCGATGCCGTCAACGACGCCGCTGCCGACTCTGTGTCCTGAAGGCACCACAGAGGGCACTGCCACACTTTGCACCACAAACCTGGTCTCACCGATGATGCCACTGCTTGCACCCTGACCTGTGGGCACCACACTCCGCAACTCCTCACTTTACGCTGTCACCCTGGTATCACCGACGTCGCCGCTCCACACCCACATCGACGCTGCTGCTTGCATCGTGGTTCGAGGGCACTGCTTGTAAGTTACACGACGCACTGTCCTCATCTGGCACCGAAGCCTTGGCCCCCGATTCCCCTGCTGACTTCGTGTCCTGAAGGTACTGCAGAGGGCACCACCGCAACCCTGGTCTCACTGACGACGCCACTGAATGCTGCCCCTGAGACGGTACTTGCACCACAACCTGTGGGCACCGCACTCTTCACCGCC
This sequence comes from Lissotriton helveticus, assembly GCF_964261635.1. Taxonomy (NCBI): domain Eukaryota; kingdom Metazoa; phylum Chordata; class Amphibia; order Caudata; family Salamandridae; genus Lissotriton; species Lissotriton helveticus. The sequence continues at coordinate 435,871,999 of NC_136068.1, forward strand.
TCGCTTCACGCCATCATCCTGGAATCCCTGACCAAGCTGCTCCGGGCCGACATCTCGTTCAAGGGCACCGCTGGTAAGTTACACGATGCATCGTCCTCATCCCGCACCGCAGCCTTGGCCCACCGACGCCGGTGCCATCGACTCCAGTTCGCCAGCCGGCGACAGTGCTTCAGCAACAACGACAACGCTGCTTGCACAGTGACTTACCAGCACCCGATTGAGCACTGCATCACTTCGCACCGCAGCCCTGGTCTCACCGACGCCGCTGGATGATCGTCACTGAGCTGCTACCTGTACAGCAACATGAGGGCACCACATGCAGCACTGCTGCACTTTGCACCGCAGCCCTGATGCCTGCCGACACCGGCATTCCCGACTTCAACTAAGAGGAACTCAATCTGCAATGCATGTGACTTTAAGGGTCTGACAACTCTGGTACTGACCTTCCGAACCGCCGCCTGCTGACGCCGGCTCATCAGAGCCCAACGTTAGGCTGCCAATGCCCTACATTTGTCAAAGGTACTGTTTTGCGGGTCTTCTCGACATCTTAGCTGGCCCACGACGCCGTGGTCAGCCTCTTTAGATTTGTTGTTCACAACGCCGTGACAGCCCCAGAGGAGATCTCAACTTCAAGGAACTGTACATCAAGTCTATTTTTGAGTATTTGATACTTTTAAGAATGTATTATGGACTTTAATCGTTTTGGTCTTGTTTATATAAAGTATTGGCTATTTTTCTAAACTGGTGTGGTGTCCTTTTGTAGTGTTTTCACTATATTACTGTTGGTTATGTGCAAATGCTTCACACACTGCCTCTGAAATTTGTCTGACTCTTATGCCAATCTACCAAGGAGGTGAGCAGTGGTTATTTAGGAGTATACACCCCTTACCCTCAATAAGGGGAAGGGTCCCTACTTGGACAAAGGTACCTACCTCTGCCAACTAGAGACCCCAATTTCTAATAGTAATGCAAATGCTTAATATGGAACAGTCTAACGCAAAGACGCAAGTGCTGAAAACACTGTCCTAAGATCAAAGGGGAACCCCTGGTTTCTTAGCTGCCCACGATTTTTAGTTGTAGAAACTTTTATGGCTGCAATTCATAAACCCAGGATACTTTACCCAAAGCAATTCTTGGGGTCTGAGATTACACAGTGCGATAGTCACAACTGGAACAGCCCGAGAACTCAATACACAGCGGCAAGAAGGCAGCCACGCGTGTTAACGGTTACTGCATGTGCACTCTTTAAAGGCTGCAGAGGGGAGAGGCAATGTCCGCAAATCAAACTAGCAGGGAGAGTTCGAGCAATGAAAAAACGGCTCCTTGATTGAAAGTACACGGAAACAAAAATGAAGAAATACATCAGAGGATGTAGTGTATGGGGACGGGCACCTATAAAAATAGATATAAAAGTAACCATTGAGCAAGAAACATTCAGTGGTAGGACAGGACTATGGTATCATATTCAGTGTAATACTCCACATCGTTTTATTCCTCTTCAGCACAAATACTGTTTTTAAAACCTTGCGCTTCTACTTCCTGTCTGCGGGATATGTACTGCGCCAGAGATGGTCCCGGTTAATAAATAAACACAAACATTTGCAATACAATAGGTCTTGCATTACCGAAAAATTCAGCTATTGGTGTTGCTAATAATAATCCAATGCCAATAGCCAAAACTTTCAGTAATGTGAGAGCTATTTTATTGCAAATGGATAACGCCACTCGCACATAGGGGCCCATCCCGGCGTAAAACGGGACCGCCCGCCCTAAGGGCGGCGGTCCCGTGGGGGCCATTAGGATGCGCCCGCCACACTGGCAGGTGCATCCCACATTTTAAACATTGCGGCGGGTGCCGCAATGCTAAAAATGCATATTGTGCACTTCAATGCACAACGTGGCAGGCACCGTGCGGTGCCTGTCACGTTGTACAGTGAAGTGCAGGGGGGTACCATAGGTACCCCCCATGTGCACCCAGCGGAGTCCCTGGGGGCCCACAACTGTCCCCCAAAAGACATTCCCGCATGCCTTAGCTTGTCCCCGCCTTCACCCTAATATGGATGGCGGTGTCTAAGAGACACCGCCACCATATGAAACCCTTTTCCGCCCGTTTCACGGTCCCCCCGCCATAGTAATATGGCGGGGGGGAAATGGGTGGTGGGCGGGGAAGGATGTCGGGCGAATTGCCACCACCCGCATGGCGGTGGTGATCCGCTCGACATCCTAATGGGGCTCTTAGTTTTAAACATCTTAAGCTAAAGCGAGGGTGTCATGATTGCTTCAAAAGTAAATTGCAAAAAACACAGTTGATTCCGGTCTGGGAAAGACATGGCTTGGTAGTTCAGACTGGACTGTTCCCATGAGGCACAGGGTCAGAGCTGATTTGCATATAGCCAGTGTCTAACCCAGGGTGGTGTGGAGTGCAAAAAAACGATGGATTTAGGCCCAGATCCTTGTACTGGGGGAATGTATGACATTGTTCTACATTCTGTCCATCAACTGTGTTTTTTGCAGTTTTCACCCCGAGTGCGCTGGGTATGCTCAGACGTGAGTCCCAGGCTCTCCACACCACTGGAGTCAATCTATCCAGGCTGAATGAAGGCTGATAGCCAGAAACCGGTCCTTGGATGCTTGATTCCGGTCTGGGAAAGACATGGCTTGGTAGTTCGGACTGGACGGTTCCCATGAGGCACAGGGTCAGAGCTGATTTGCATATAGCCAGTGTCTAACCCAGGGTGGTGTGGAGTGCAAAAAAACGATGGATTTAGGCCCAGGTCCTTGTACTGGGGGAATGTATGACATTGTTCTACATTCTGTCCATCAACTGTGTTTTTTGTATGCTTCAAAAGTAAAGAAATGGAAAAAAACTTCAGCTTAAGATGTTTAAAACTAAGAGCCATGGAAAAGCATGTCCCCGCCTTCACCCTAATATGGATGGCGGTGTATAAGAGACACCGCCACCATATGAAACCCTTTTCGCCCGGTCAACTCCTTGACCGGGCGGAAAATCGTCGGACGGTCTTTCCGTCCGTCACGGTCCCCCCGCCATAGTAATATGGCGGGGGAAATGGGTGGCGGGCGGGGAAGGATTTCGGGCGGATCAGCACCGCCCGCATGGCGGTGGTGATCCGCTCGACATTCTAATGGGGCTCTTAGTTTTAAACATCTTAAGCTAAAGCGAGGGTGTCATGATTGCTTCAAAAGTAAAGCAATGGAAAAAACCCCTTTCCCCCTATTTCTTTTCTTCTGAAGCATTTGCAGCCCCCGCACTTTAGCTTAAGATGTTTAAAAGTACAAAAGTAAACAAACAGAAAAAAAAGTTACGGCTGGACGCTTTTTTAATTCTATTTGTTTACTTTGGTTACAATGGCGGCACCCACACTTTAGCTTTAAGCATCTTTGCGTGTGCCGCGATTGCTTCAAAAGTAACGAAATAGAAAGAAAATGTGCATTTTGTTTTCTATTTCTTTACTTTTGATTGCTTCAAAAGCTGTGCTGGTTAAATTAAAAAAAAGCGTTGCGGGAGAGCATCTCCTACATGCAACAGCAGGCAGGAGAAAGGCATTTAAGAAAATAGTGCTCTGAGGCTATAATCAAAACATACCAAATAGCAACACATGTAACAAGGTATGTCCTCATTGGAGGTTAAAAAAAGAGAAAAGGCGGTACTAAGAAGGGACTACTAAGCCTATTGACCAATGAAAAGCCACCATTTACAAAGGACAGTGACAGGAGCCAATTAAAAAGATGGGTGGAAAGTGGGCGGAGGTTCATGCTCATATCCTGAATACAGCATGCCTCGAAGACAGCTCAAGCGCTACCTAGATGAGACCTACCAGGGGACACTCAGGTGGCCTTACAGGGGATCATTTAAGTCCCTCTGGAAATCATTTGAGATCATTCTGAGATCGTTCTGGACCCTTATAATTTCAATAATCTGGCACTTACTGTCTATAACAGTATTTTTACAAATGAAAGTGAGAATTAAGTGAGACAGCTGAGACACTGTTCAGTTGACACAGTCAACACTTTAGTGCTTTTGAGTGACTAATTCATACATGACTGTAGTTCACCTTCTATTCAAAGGAGGCTTGGGTGTATGTTTGTTGTTTTAATAAAAATGAGGAGTTCTTGGTGTAAAAATAGAGTGCTACTTGTTAGATAAAATGGCTAAACTTCATTGTGACTCCACTGTGCCATTCCTTAATTTTGAGGCAGAAATAAAAATATGTGTGTTTGTATAGTAATTAAATACATTGAATAATAGTAAAATCCTACAAGTCAGTGATATCTGATTTACAAAAGCAGGTCTGGGACATTATAGTCCTAGGAACATAGATTTGTCTGTTCAAACGTCTAGTACCTGAAGTTGTTTATTTTATTTTGTATGAGATCAAGAGAGAAAGTAAGTGTTATATGAATCTGAATGAGCTTTCATTGTTGTGAATAAACTGATAGTTGTTGTCTATACATATAGGTTGTATGATTTGATCCTCAAATGTAAGATGTCACCTGTCTGATAATGTTTTCTATATGAGTTGTGTTAATGAGAAGGTTGTGTCAGAGTGAACATGTGGTAGATTGTGAAAGCATAGAGAATGTAGTGAGTTGTGACTGGCATCATTTAGCATACTTGTGTGAACAGGTTGTCTTTACTGTGAAGGCTTACATTATGGATTAGGAGTTTAAGAGTGTGAAGAGGATGAATTAGCTATTGTGTGAGAGGTAGTGTTGGAACGTACTACTCTCCAATTCACCTAGAATGTTTGCAATACCTTCAGTGTGAAGTATATAGACAACACCTACCGGAGCCAGGGATCGAACCGTGAACCCTGTGGTCCGGAGTCAGGCACCCTGGCCACTGCGCCACACCTCTTCCGCTGTCAAGCGCAAGACGATTTTGTAAAACCATAGACCTTATATCAACCATTTCTGTATTAATCTTTAAGAATCCTCCAGCAGTATCAGTTGAAAGATGATCAACTACTGTTGACAATTTACACATTTTCTGTGAATTTAGAATGACTCCAACTGAGGGTATCAATGCACCAAATATATCTCCCACTATTTCTGAAAAATTAGCTCTTCTTCTTCATGTTAGTCCATTAGATATTTAATTGATTCCATTGATTCTGTTCACATGGTAGATTTTTGGAAATATGATTCCAAAATAACAGCTCCCGTATCACCGTGCAGGCAACCTATAATAGGCATTATTCCAGCATACATAGTATACTCCTGGAAATACCGGATTGTTTCCCCCTTTTAGTCCTCATCCACCTAGAATTAGGAAGTTATGTTCACATTCACAGGAACCAATGAAAATGTTATTAAAATTTATCGTCGAACTATGGAGGCAGAATTTTCCCTTCTTCACAAAGTCTAGGGACATTGCAGCATAAGCCATGCCCTTTTCATAACGTCCCTCTTTCTGGGCCCATGGAGGTACATGGGATTTCTGTTCAGCAGCTTTCTTTGTTAAATCCTGTCTCCTTTCCTCTACTAAATCTAAAAACTCTTTTTCTTCTTCACACAAAATACATGTTAAATTATCTCTGTGGCCTGTACTATAGCTATTGGGCTCATTGTTAAGAAAAATTTGCCCATAAACTGTCCATCTTTACTTCTAAGTACTGGATTCATATTCTTTCAAATAGGTAGTTCTGATAACACTACATCTAAGTTTGACTAAAAATACTGAAGTTTCCCGGTTACATGAAATAAACTTGATAAAACATTACATGATACATCATATGTTAAAGGTATATGGTGATAAGTTACCCCTTCTGACACTGATGAGGGTAATTTCATACAGACATAACAATCACTAATCGTCCTTGTATTAACGTACTGAAATAACAATTTAGTATACACATTTAATGACGTATCACTATCTGATTCACATTATGATTGTAGATCACATCGCTATTTGGCCTAGTGGTATGATCCGCTTCCCACCTGCCCTCTCACCCAAAGCAAAGAAGAATTTTAAACAGAAACTGATCCGACAACATCCCGAATCACTCTTTGCAGACACCTACCACTGTCCCTCCAAAGGAATGGTAAAAACTGACCTTATCTTCCACACAGAGAGACACGAGGCATGGAAACACATCATCAGATCCCACCTAAACATTTCAAAAACCACCAACACCACACACAGTTGCAAACTTACAATATCACTCCCTCACCGCCCTAAGTGTAATGGAAATACCACGGTGACCATTTACTATAACGGCAAAGTCCTGATACAAGCCAACAGCGAAAACTTTGAGTTCTTTGATACCCTCTTCCCCTCTCTACGGGACACTCCCTCTCACGCTCCCCCTCTCCCACCCATACTCCCACACTGGAGGAACCGGACTAGCCATTTAAACCCACCCTCCGCCTCGGAACTCACGATCAACAGCACTCGCCCCTCAGCACGCGCCTCCCTCCCCACTACCCCCAGGGAGTGCACATCCCCACCTCTTCCCGTGTCCGACTCTCATCCACACTTGTTACCCACTTCTCAGAGTCTCCTGCGACACCCCACACGTCCGCCTCCTAGCTACGTCCTCTGCCCCTCCCACAGGGAGAACAAGATCCACCCCCCTACACCAACCCTCACCTCCATCCGCAACCAACGCCCCAATACCACCCAGACACCCCACACCCCACACGCCCTCCCCTACACACCACCAACAAGCAGAACACCCACCTCCCCACACCCACAGGCAGCAAAGCCACTACTCCCCCACGAGGCCTCGCACCACAGGACACCCTCCTCACCACCCCCAGAGAGAACGGGCCCACCCTACTTCACAACGAGAGCACTCATCCCCGTCCGTCAGCTGCTGGCACAACACACAACATCCCCCTCTACACCCCCATCGACAACAGCAACCCCCCAGAACACCATGGGCTCCCAATCCCATCCATCACCTACAGGTGCTCATCCCCGCCCACAACCCGCCTCTCACTCTCTTCTACCCACACCGAACAACCTGAGCACTTGTCCCCCCGAACTCACAGGCTACACAGCACCCACAACCCAACTAGACCCCCACCACCCTACACACATGGCCCCATCCAAACCCCATACAGACAACACAGCTTGCAAACTACCGAACACCCCGAGTCTCCTCCACCCAAGCCCCACACACCTACTCAAGCCCAACCCCGCTACATCGACGAACCTGTGACTGAGCAACGCATTTCCTTGTTGGAAACCCAGATCACTACCATAATCCGGGGCCTCAGTGAAATCCTAGCCAACCTTGCTGCGCCCCAGAAGCAGATTCACACCCACCCTCCCATCACTCAGACACAACACAATCCACCCACTACCCCTCGCAAGAGATGGGCAACGAACGCCCTCGCCAACCTATCACAGCGACCGAAAAGAACCAGAGACGCTATGTCTAAGAACGACGCAGCTGATCTCGCCGCCTCGTATGACAATCATAATGCTGTCACGGTCCAATCCAAAATACAGGTGATCACCGGACTTGGTAGAGCTCAAGCCCTCCCCAACTCACCAAGACCACCGGCCACCCACACAAACATCCCTACGGCCCCCCTTACGAAGAAACCCAAAACAGAGACGACCCCCACAAAATGCATGCTCATAAACTGCAGATCAGCCTCAAAACATGCCACAGAACTAGCAGAATCCATCCTCACTCATGACATCAACATAGCATTCATCACCGAAACCTGGCTCAACGACTCTTCCCTTCCTCTCTTGGACACCCTCGTCCCCCCAGGCTTTAAAATCACCAATAAAAACAGAATAGACAATAGAGGTGGAGGCTTAGCGATCATCCACAGAAACAATTTGTCTGTGTCGGAATCAGAATCAGCCAACTACAACTCCTTTGAGTGCCTAACTGTCAATGTCATCACCTGCAACAAAAAAACAGTAACCTGACATCTTATCTACCACCCCCCGGGCAATTCCACCGCCTTCACCGAACACCTGTCTGACCCAATTGCCCACTGCTCCCTACGCGATGCGAACACTCTTATTCTGGGCGATTTCAACCTACACTGGAACGAAGATAATAATCCACTTATACAAAATCTGAACGAGCTAATGTTCAATAATGACCTCATGCAACACTGCATAGAAGCAACCCACAACAAAGAAGCAACCCTAGATGCATCATAGCCAATCAAGACACAGTGAAGATAAACCAAACCATGCCCTTTGACTAGTCTGACCACCACCTAATCCTTTTCCAAATCTCTCACCCAGTCTCCATTCAACCCCCAGCCCAAGGACAACCGAAATGGACCAGAAATCTCACACGGATCAACACGACTGATCTGGAAGAAAAAATCACCTCCCTACTCACTCCCTCCTCGGCTGAACTTTCCACAACTGAACTCACGGACCACTACAACACTTCCATGTCAACTATTCTCGATCAGATTGCCCCTCTGAAACAAAAAAAAAACAGGAACATTCCATCCAGATCCTGGTTCAACACGGACATCAATAATGAAAGGAGACAACTTAGACTCTGGAGACACAACCCCTCCGCTAGCACTCTCGAACAACTCAAAGCAGCGCGGAGAAGCTACAAAAAACACATCCACAATGAAAAAAGCAACTTTTTCTGCTCCGCCCTGGACAATGCAAAAAAGACGCCTAATGAACTCTTCAAAATCATCAAGCAACAGACCACTAAGCCCACAACAACCTTCACCCAGGCCTCCTCGGAACTATGCAAACATTTCGCCAGCTTCTTCGAAGAAAAAATCACCAAGATCGAACACTCGCTAGACACCAGCAACAATCCCGACAGCGAAAGCCTTCCCCTAGATACTACAGAAAGCACATGTCCTCACAATGCAACTTCATGGAAAGCCTTCCCCCCATCACAGAAACCGAGATTATCAAGCTAATCTCAACCTCCAAACCCGCCTCTCACCTCCTAGACCCTATACCTACTCAACTGACTAAAAACCTCAAACTCGCCATAGCTCCCTTCTGGTGCAGAATCATCAACAGCTCCCTCCAATCCGGCACTATACCTGATTGCCTCAAGGTTGGCCAAGTCACACCACTACTAAAAAAAACATGCCTTGATTGCAAGGACCTGAACAACTTTAGACCTGTCTCCAATCTCCCCCTCCTATCAAAAATCCTGGAGAAATGCGTCCTCTCACAGCTAACTCAACACATGGACAACATTAACCTTCTTGACCCCCACCAATCGGGATTCAGAAAAGGGTTCAGCACCGAGACGGCGATCCTCAACATCACAGACGACATACACCAGTCACTTGACTCTGGCCAATGCTGCCTTCTCATTCTCCTCGACTTATCGGCAGCCTTTGACACAGTAGACCACCAACGTCTCATCAAGGCCATTAAAGAAGGGGCAGGGGCCGATGATAAGGTCCTCCGATGGTTCACCTCTTTCCTCCAGAACCGCTTGCAAAAGATAAAAATCAAGAACTTTACCTCCGACCTCCACCCTGTCAGCAGAGGTGTACCCCAAGGCTCAGTGCTCTCACCTCAACTGTTCAACATATACATGGAACCCCTCACCACCATTCTTAATAAGGCGAAGATCCCCTTCTACCTATACGCCAACGACACCCAGATCTATCTAGAAACCTCCTCCCCAGACGACATCCTCTGACTCAATAACACTCTAAAAGAAATTCAAGGCTGGCTATGTCAAGGGGCTGCTCAACTGCAGCAAGAAACCACACAGGAGCAGAATGCCGCTAAGTCCCAGTACCCCTCTCAGAACCCCTCTGCAGGTAAGTGATATACTCCTTGCAGGTAAGTACTAAGGGGGGGAAAGGGAATTGGGATAGAGAAGAGACAGCTCCAAAACTCTGCCTGTTTTGCGTCTTCGTGCGTCTTCTTCTTCTTCGGATTATTCAGGCTAAAGAACAAATGTTTATATAACCTTTTCTGCTTGCATAAAACTTACTTTCTTTTAACACATGAATAACTTATCTTACCAGAAAGTAGTTTTGGGCTTACCTCTCTTCTTACTTCTCTTATAGATGCGTATTTTCACTAAAAGAAGCCTTCACTAAGTCACTTGTTCTTTTTCTTTACAGGCCCTTCGACTTCCTTCTCTGTTCTATCTTCTATGAGAGAAAAGAAGGTAAGTGTATGTTCTTCTTTAACTTCTTTCTGTAAATGTCTTGGGAATTCTCTCCTTAATGTATTCACTTCAACAAGTAGACTCGTGGACTTTTATTGGGGTTCTGATATGATGAGGTGAGTCTTTAGTTTCTCTCCATAAAACCAACTCTCCTAGCCTAAGTTATTAGGTTCTTGTTAGGTAGGAAAAGAGCGAAGATTTAATACTCTCTTGAGGGGTTTTAATTCGAATGAGAGAGAGAGATAAGCTTCCTCCTATTTATTAAATGAATAAACTATTGGCTACACGCAGCCTAGGCTTTAGTTTATTCATGCAGCTTAACAGGAAATAAATACGAACACTGGAAACCTGTACCAGTCTATTTATTTCATTAATTTGAAGAAACACACAGTTCCAAGAGCTAATGAACTGCCAGTGACAAGGGAATTATTTATGGGTTTCCTTCACGAGCAAGCAGGAAATGCTCATGTTAACATTTAATCCTTTTAAAATGAAAGCCTAAACAGCACGGAGAAATAATGTGCTCAAATAAGACTTTCTTCTATATTAGTTTCTGCAACAAACATAGTTTATTCTTTCTGACACGGCGTGTAGAAAGGTCACGCCTGTGTCAGCTCAATTCGGAAATGTTTTACAAAGATTAATTCTTAGGAGCAAGGCATTCTTTAATTTTTAAGATGAACATTACTCTAAAGTTCGACTTTTATTACCTCCTCGCTAAGGTTTTATCAACAAGGGAAATTATAAAGCAGTCTTTGGACTACAGAAATACTATTAATTCAGCACTAACCTTATTTTTAGAACCAAGACTTTTACCGACGAAGCTAAAACCCGGATATTTCGAGCCTACCCTGACTAACTTCCACGACGCTCCATTTTCAGATGCTCTCCTAGTAGATTCTTTGGTGAAGTGCACAGTAGAATGTTGGAGAACATCTCACCAGGCTGTGATTGTTTAAAAGACTAGACTGCTAAACAGCAGTAAGATGTTGCAGTGACAGAATGTTGGCAGCCATGTTGGAGTTTCTGCGGTGCCAACTAGCACTCCAACTTAAAGAATAAGGTACTCTTTGCGTTTGGAATGGGAGGGTAGAAGCCATAAGGAGGTATGTGGAGGAAACCTCCCGTGATTCCTGACAGTACCCCCTCCCAACGGGGTTTCCTCTAATCGAGGTTTGGTAGGGAATTTAGCATGAACGGCTTTAGTTCATGTTAGTTAGGCGGGGTGCATGGACATCAGTACTCTTTTCCCAAGAGCGCTCATAAGGTCCATAACCCTTCCAGTCAACGAGGTAAAAGAGTTCATTGCGGATGAGTTTTGAATCTAGGATTCGTTTAACTTCATATTCAGTCTCACCCTGAAGGGTTAACGGAGTAGGAGGGGAAGACCTACGCAATCCTGGTTGAATTGGCTTCAGGAGAGAAACATGAAAGACAGGATGGATTTTTGAAGTACTAGGAAGAGATAGTCTATATGTGACTGGGTTTATGATCTTCTCAATTGGATAAGGGCCCGTAAAACGAGGTTGAAATTTACGAGGACCCTTGAGTCTGAGATTTTTGGTGCACAACCAGACTAAATCACCTACATGAAGTTCAGGAGCTTTTTTACGTTTGCGATCAGCAAAGTGTTTGTAACGAGCTTTCGCGACTGACAAATTCTGAGTGACAGTGCGATGAATCTTGGTTAATTGGTTAGCAATATCCTGAACCGCGGGAATGGTAGCATCATCAAAATTAGAAAGGGAATTAGGATGTCTGCCCGCATTTGTAAAGAAGCGAGAGCAGCCAGTGGAGACGTTAAGGGCATTATTATATGTAAACTCCGCCGTCCACAAATGATCAGGCCAATCACCCTCTTCGTCTAACAAGTAAAGTCTGAGGTGTTGTTCTAATTCCTGATTAATGCGTTCGGTCTGACCGTCAGTTTCTGGATGAAAACTAGTGGAGTAACGATGGTCAATGTTAAGGCCCTTGATGTAAGCCCTCCAAAATCGGGAAAGGAACTGGGAACCCCTGTCTGAAATGAGTACTTTAGGAATCCCATTAAGGCGAATTATGTGTTGATTGAAAAGTTGTGACAGTTGCTTAGAAGTGGGAGTGCCTTTGAAGGGAACAAAATGTGCCATTTTGCTAAAGGTGTCGACCACTACAAGAATGGTATCATAACCATGGGAAGAAGGTAAATCCACAATCAAGTCTAACGAGACAGTGTGCCAAGGATACGGAGGAGTGGGCATGGGTTGTAAGAACCCCTTGGGGGGCTGCCTGTCCGATTTTCCCGTGCACAAAGTTCACATCCTAGAACATATTGGCGAACGTCACGACACATATATGGCCACCAGAATTTTCGTTTGAGGAGATCTTCAGTTTTTAAAATGCCCTTGTGACCGGCCAACGGGTTGTCATGACATTCCTGCATTGCTTTTAACTGGAGGTCCTTGGTGGGTAAATATAAGGCAGAGTCTTGATAAGGAAGGCCATTGCGGATGACACGTTGTGGATCTTCGGTGGCCCAAACTTCCATGTCTAGGTCCGACATCGAGTTCCGAACAAGATGCTCAAAAGGTTCCAATGAGATTGCTCCAATGAATTTGGTATCGGGAATGATTGGTTGATTTTCAACGACAGAAGTTCGATTTTCAGTATCAAGTCGTGAAAGTACATCAGCCTTTCCATTCTTAGATCCAGGACGGAAGGTGATGACGAAGTCAAAATCAGCGAAGTACAGAGACCAACGCAACTGACGTGGTGTGAGGGTACGGGCAGATCGCAAAAATTTTTGATTTCGGTGATCTGTAAACACCGTTACAGTATGCTTAGCTCCCATGAGGTAATGCCTCCAATCCTTGAAAGCATCCTTGATCGCCAAAAGTTCTTTTTCAGTAATTGTGTAGTTGCATTCAGCAGGGTTAAGTTTACGGGAACGATACGCTACTGGATGCAGTTGGCCAGTGTCCTTATGCCTTGAGAAAGTATCCCTCCAATGGCGAGGTCAGAAGCATCGGTTTCCAAATAAAATGGTTCAGAAGGGTCTGCATGAAGTAACACTGGTGCAGTGGTGAAACTCTTCTTCATCAACTGAAAGGCCTCTTCTGCCTCTTCAGACCATTGGAACGAAACACCCTTCTTCAAAAGACGTGTCAGAGGAAGTATTTTCGATGAAAAATCATGAATAAACCGTCTGTAAAAATTGGAGAATCCAATAAAGCTTTGAACTTCCTTGATGGATTTGGGGGATTTCCAATCCGTTATCACCTGCACTTTTTGTTCATCCATTTGAACGCCATTAGGCGAAAGCACAAAACCTAGAAATTCCACCGTGTCTGTATTAAATAGACATTTCTCCAATTTTACGTACAAGGAGTTCTCCCTTAGACGTTGGAGAACAGCTCTGACCTGATCACCATGTTCCGTAATGGTGTTAGAATAAATCAGGATGTCGTCGATGTAGACTATAGCACATTGATCAATAAAGTCGCTCAAAACATCGTTGATGAAATACTGAAAGGCCGCCGGAGCATTACAAAGACCATAGGGCATTACCAGGTACTCGTAGAGTCCAAACTTAGGGCCAGATGTAGGTAATTCTAATTTACCGATTCATAAATACTGAATTTTACGGATTCGGTATTTGTGAATCAGTAAATTAGAAGGTGGGAGATGTAGGTAAATTTTAATTTTCAATTACCGAATCGGTAACATTCGGTATTTACCGATTCGGTAAATACCGAATCGGTATTGAGCATTGATTCCTATGGGCCTTGAAGCCCATAGGAATCAATGGGCAATACCGAATTGGTATTTACCGAATCGGTAAATACCGAATCCTGCAAGGGTGCAGGGGGTGTCACTTTGACACCCTCTAGCACCCCAAGTACAGGCTTGTGTGACATGTGGCACACATGCATGCCCTAAGGGCATGTCTGTGTGTCACATGGCACAGGTGTGCATGCACAGATGTGCATGCACACCTGAATTCGGTATTTTACCGCCCAATTGGATTGGGTGGTAAAATACCGACTCTTAAGGGCCTGTGGCACTCTTAGGAGTGTCACCTACATATGGATTTACCGAATCGGTAAAATTACCGATTCGGTATTTTACAGAATCGGTAAATTTTCAGATTCGGTAAATTTACCGATTCTGTAAATGACATGCCCCCTACATGCCGAATCATAAATACCGGTCGGTAACGGCCGAAATCGGCCGTTACCGACCGGTATTTTGGCTCCTACATCTGGCCCCTAGTTCTGAATGCCGTCTTCCACTTGTCTCCTTCACGGAGTCTGCTCAAATGATACGCACCCCTCAGACCCAAGCGAGTGTAAATCTTGGCTTCCTTCACTTGATCAATCAGTACTGAAATGAGGGGTAACGGGTATCGATTCTTGACCGTGATCCTATTGATAGCCCTATAGTCAATGCAAGTCCTGAGATCCCCTCCCTTCTTCGGTACAAAAAAAGAGGGGAAGAGACGGGGGATTGGGAAGGTCTAATGAAACCATTTTCCAAATGTTTTGTTAAATATTCCTTCAGGTGGATATTCTCTTTTTCCGTTAAGGCATAGACTCTGCAGCATGGTAGGTTCGCCCCAGGTTCCAGATCAATCTTGCAGTTGTAGGGTCTATGTGGAGGTAGGGTTTCGGCTTTAACCTCGTCAAAAACATCTGCAAAATCCTGATACTGTTCTGGAATTGCTGCGGTTAGAATAATACATACTGAACCTCCGTTTGTACATAACTGAGTAACCGGACTTGGTATTGTTGGATGAGTTGAACCTTCAAAACAATGTGTGGTACAGTATTCTGAATTTAATTGAATAGTGCGAGCTCCCCAATCAATCAACTGGTTGTGTTCAGTCAACCATGAAAGGCCTAAAATAAGTTGGAATTGGGGGGCGTCTATTAAATTAAACTGTAATATCTCTTGATGGCCTTCAATGGTGGTCATTTGTACCAATTCGGTATGGCAGGTAATTGGTCTAGAAGTTTAGTTCAGTGCCATCCACTGCTCGGACCTTTTCACTCTTCTCCTTTTGTATAGATTGTAAACCAATCTGACCAGCAAATTTAAGATCGCAAAAGTTACCAGTCGCCCCGGAATCCACCATGACATTGACTCCAGCCAGCATTACACCTCTAAACTTTAGGGTTACAGCCATAATCAGATGAGGTGCAGAAACTTGTAGCGTATTTGCCAACTGGTGACCGATGGGAGTTGTAACTTTATTCGTATCCACAGGCCCAACTCCGCCTACCTGTGGTGCCTCTAATTTTCCTTCTCCTTGGCAGGCAATTTTGGTCTTTTTAAACAATTCTTAACAAAATGTCCGCTTCCTCCACAATATAAACACAACTTGTTCAATCTTCTCTTTTCCTTTTCCTCTTTAGAAAGGGGACCTCTAACTGCTCCAATTTGCATGGGTTCAATTCCAGTAGAACTGTCGGCAGGTCTTGAGGAGTCAGTTTTAGCTCGGTTGAAACGCAGAACACTAGACCTAAAATCCCTTTTACGTTCTCCCTTTCGCTCACTTAGTCGATAGTCAATCTCTAAAGTTAAATCCACTAAAGCCGAGATGTCAGTTGGTCTATTCGGAATTTGTGAAAGGGCGTCCTTCAATTCTTCTCGTAGCCCCCTGTAGAATACTGCAGCTCGTTTATCCTCCGGCCAGCTTGTCTCGACCACAAGTTTATTCAATTGAGCTAGATAAGCCACCAATTCTTAATTTCCCTGTTTTAACTCTAGCAATTCATTGTCTGAGGCTTGAGATGCTGTTCTGCGATCAAAAATGCGGAGGAATTCCTTCTTGAAGTCATCTAAGTTGTATAGAATTGGGTCATCTTTGGACACCAGAGGCATGGACCACGAGGCGGCGTCTCCACTCAGATAGGAAAGGATGAACGGCACACGAGATTGTGCATCAGGGAAAATCGTGGGGCGGCACAAAAAATGCAACGAACACTGGGTCAAAAAAATGTGAGCCTTCTGTGGGTCTCCATTGAATCTCTCTGGAGGGGCAAGAGGAATTACTGGGGATAAGGAGTGGATGACTTGAGTAGGGGCATAGGTGGGGGCGCTAGTGTTTGGGTTCTGTGTTGGAAAAGATGTGGAGGCTTGGCTAGCACCTAAAACTGGTGTTCCTGTTTTGAAGGTTATTATCTCTTGTCTCAGAATCTTATTCTCCTCTCTCACTGCCTCCAAGTCCCTTTGTATATTACTCAAAATCTCACCTAAATTTTTAAGATCAAAACCTTCTGCCATTCTGCTCGGGTGTTTGTACCAACGTGGGCACTTCACTCTGTCAAGGGGCTGCTCAACTGCAGCAAGAAACCACACAGGAGCAGAATGCCGCTAAGTCCCAGTACCCCTCTCAGAACCCCTCTGCAGGTAAGTGATATACTCCTTGCAGGTAAGTACTAAGGGGGGGAAAGGGAATTGGGATAGAGAAGAGACTGCTCCAAAACTCTGCCTGTTTTGCGTCTTCGTGCGTCTTCTTCTTCTTCGGATTATTCAGGCTAAAGAACAAATGTTTATATAACCTTTTCTGCTTGCATAAAACTTACTTTCTTTAAACACATGAATAACTTATCTTACCAGAAAGTAGTTTTGGGCTTGCCTCTCTTCTTACTTCTCTTATAGATGCGTATTTTCACTAAAAGAAGCCTTCACTAAGTCTCTTGTTCTTTTTCTTTACAGGCCCTTCGACTTCCTTCTCTGTTCTATCTTCTATGAGAGAAAACAAGGTAAGTGTATGTTCTTCTTTAACTTCTTTCTGTAAATGTCTTGGGAATTCTCTCCTTAGTGTACTCACTTCAACAAGTAGACTTGTGGACTTTTATTGGGGGTCTGATATGATGAGGTGAGTCTTTAGTTTCTCTCCATAAAACCAACTCTCCTAGCCTAAGTTATTAGGTTCTTGTTAGGTAGGAAAAGAGCGCAGATTTAATACTCTCTTGAGGGGTTTTAATTCGAATGAGAGAGAGAGAGAGATAACCTTCCTCATATTTATTAAATGAATAAACTATTGGCTACACGCAGCCTAGGCTTTAGTTTATTCATGCAGCTTAACAGGAAATAAATACGAACACTGGAAACCTGTACCAGTCTATTTATTTCATTAATTTGAAGAAACACACAGTTCCAAGAGCTAATGACCTGCCAGTGACAAGGGAATTATTTATGGGTTTCCTTCATGAGCAAGCAGGAAATGCTCATGTTAACATTTAATCCTTTTAAAATGAAAGCCTAAACAGCACAGAGAAATAATGTGCTCAAATAAGACTTTCTTCTATATTAGTTTCTGCAACAAACACAGTTTATTCTTTCTGACACGGCGGCATGTAGAAAGGTCACGCCTCTGTCAGCTCAACTTGGAAATGTTTTACAAAGATTAATTCTTAGGAGCAAGGCATTCTTTAATTTTTAAGATGAACATTACTCTAAAGTTCGACTTTTATTACCTCCTCGCTAAGGTTTTATCAACAAGGGAAATTATAAACCAGTCTTTGGACTACAGAAATACTTTTAATTCAGCACTAACCTTATTTTTAGACCCATGACTTTTACCGACGAAGCTAAAACCCGTATATTTCGTGCCTACCCTGACTAACTTCCACGACGCTCCATTTTCAGATGCTCTCCTAGTAGATTCTTTGGTGAAGTGAACAGTAGAATGTTGGAGCACACCTCACCAGGCTGTGATTGTTTAAAAGACTAGACTGCTAAACAGCAGTAAGCTGTTCAGTGACAGAATGTTGGCAGCCATGTTGGAGTTTCTGCGGTGCCAACTAGCACTCCAACTTAAAGAATAAGGTACTCTTTGCGGTTGGAATGGGAGGGTAGAAGCCACTGAGGAGGTATGAGGAGGAAACCTCCCGTGATTCCTGACAGGCTATCCCAAAACCACCTTAAACTCAACCAAGTAAAAACGGAGATCCTCCTCATCTCCAACAAAGAAGAGAACCCACAAATTGCGCAGTGGCTTAAAGCTTTGGACGCTCTAAACGGCAACCTCACCTTGGCCAAGTCCGTAAAATCATTAGGAATCACCCTAGACCCCAAACTGGACATGACCAACCACATCAAAAACTCCGCAAAGTCTGCCTTCCTCAACCTAAGGCTTCTTTACAAAATCAAACCATTCATTCCTGCCAAAGACCTCAAACAAGCCACACAATCGCTGGTGCTATCCAGACTCGACTAAGGCAACGCAACCCTCACTGGTGCCTCAAAATCCAACCTGGCTCCCCTCAGAGCAACCCTCAACGCAGTAGCCAGAATGGTCACTGGAATCATGAAATTTGATCACATTTCACCAGCACTAAGAGAACTAAAATGGCTCCCTGTTGAACAGCGAGCCAACTTCAGAACGGCATGCCTCAGGCACAACGCCCTCCACACTGGAAAACCAGAATATTTAGCCGCCAAACTTAAGAGGGCCGGGCAGACGAGAAACCTCAGGAGCTCAAACTCCCTCCTTCTCATACCCTTGAAAACACGCAAACACAAAACAGCTGCAAAATCATTTGCCGGAACCGCACCCAAAATTTGGAACTCCATCCCAGCAGACATCAGAACTATCCCTTCCTTCACAAAATTAAAAAAACACCTTAAAATCCTCCTGCTGAACCGCTCCCTCCCAAATGGATAGCCACGCCACCCCTAAGGATGGTGTTCTCTGACCTGACTCTGCTCACATCCTCCTCAGCCCGCTTCAAGACTTTCCCTGCACATGATTAAGCGGCCTCACGATCCTCGGATCACCTCCAGCACTCAACAAGGCTACCTCAGGACTCTTCCACTCCGCCTTGAAGGCTCGGGACCCCTGGTCTGCCAGTCTTTTTAGATCTACAGAAATCAGCATTCAACAAGGCTACCTCCGAACTCGTCCACCGCTTCCATAAGCCTTAGCACGCTTGGACTACCGAATCGTTCTGTTCTTTTTGCTGACAATCACTCTAATATGCTTAACTACCTTGAAACATTGCTGTAAAGCGCTCCGATACCCTTGGGTCTGGTCAGCGCTATATAAAACTCCTAAAATAAATAAATAATTCAGAGGAGGAGACCATCCAAGTCATTCCTCTGGATGATGAATTTTGCGATGCAGTCGGCACATTCATTCATAAGGCCGTAGAGGCGGTAATGGGGCCCTTTGAAAGATGCATTATGAAGTATGCTTATGCAATCCTCATGGAGGAGTCGCAGCGCGCTGAGAAGCGGAAGCTGGCCAAAGAACGTGAAGAAGGGGCGTTTGAGCATCTGAAGACCGCATTCCTGGCAAAGAATTAACGTTTGGAGCAGGATTTGCCCCCGGAAGCCCCGGAGGAGCCGCATCTTGTCGGTGAAGGGGACGAGGATTCTGAGGGGGATTCCCTGGACAAGGCAGGACTGTCCTCCTGGTATCCCAGTGTTCCCCCATCGGAGCCTTCGGCTCAACCTGAAGGACCTGCAGACATGCTGGTCCCCGAGGACCTAGTGCACCCCAGATCGTCTGCCTGGCTTCCATCACCGAAGGTGTCTGCGTTTGTGGTGAGTAGGCTCCGTAAGCTTCTCGAAAAGGAGGTTAGGACCTGCCTTAGGGCTGAGTGCCCTAGACCGGCTTTGCCAGGGAAGGTGGCCACAACTCCAGAGGTCAACCAGAAAATGGCGACCTTTCTTCAGAAATACATTTGGGATCCCAAAAAGGGTATTGACAGATCCTGGAAAAATTGCCATGACAAGCTCCTCGACTTAACTGGGCCTCTCACGAAAATTCTGGAGTTAGCTGAAGAGGCCAAGACCTCGGGATCGGCCTTGTCCCCTGAGCGCATCTCTAATTGGGCCCAGAGGGCGATCGTTTTCTTAGGAAATGCCAACTGCGCTCTCTCTACGGAGAGGCACCGCTCCTTCTTGCTCAAGGTGGACCCCAAGCTAGGTGACTTAGCCTCTTCAGAGGTGGGCACCATAGCGGATGGTTGCCTGTTTGGGGATCCTTTCATAAAGGAACTGACAACATTTTTTTCAACATTTACGTCGTTGGACAAGGCACAGACTTAAATCTAGAAGGTGTCCGCCTGCGTGTTTTTTGTCAGCGCCGGCCGTGGCAGGGGCCGCTCTGCCGGCAAGTTCTACACACAAGGCCCTCAGAGATGCGGAAAGAAGCCCGCATATCCAGGACCGCAAGAGTTCTTCCAGTCCCTCTATCATATTTTGGAGTGGGGGGCAGGTTGGCTCTTTTCGAGAGCCGTTGGAAGTCCATTACCTCAGACGCCTGGGTGTTGCAGACTGTAAGGGGTTTCCAGATAGAGTTTTATGGATTCCCTGTGCAAAACACCCGACCCCAGCCGCTGCTTTTCACACAAGACACTGCCACTCTCATAGACAAAAAGGTGGCGGACCTCTTGCGGAAAGGGGCGATAGTCCCAGCCCCCTTACACCCGCACGGTTTCCTAAGCAACATCTTTGTGGTGGACAAGACGGATGGCGGTCAGCACCCCGTCATAAATCTCAAGGAGTTCAACCAGTGGTTGGTCTACCGGCAATTCAAGATGGAGGGAATCCATCTTTTGCGCGACCTTCTTCAACTTGGGGATTGGATGGTACGCCTGGATCTGAAGGACGCGTACCTTACGGTGCCCGTGTTTCCCCCTCACAGGCGATTCCTGCAGTTTGTGTGGGGGGATCAGGTGTACGAGTTTGCGACCCTTCCCTTTGGCCTCTCGTCAGCACCGTGGTGCTTCAGGAAGGTCCTCAAGCCGGTAGTGGAAAGGCTACGAGGAAAAGGCCTGCGCCTCATCATCTATTTGGATGATTTTCTGTTGCTGGAACAATGCCCAGAGCGGTTGGCCGATCGTCTCAAAGACACAACAGACTTATTACAGCACTTGGGGTTTGTCATCAACGACAAGAAATCCCTTCTAGTCCCTGCCCGTCAAGTGACCTTCCTGGGGCTCACTATCGACTCGGTGGCTCGGACCCTGAGCCTTCCGCCACGGAAGATAGTCACGATCCAAAGGGAACTTCGACGTACCTTGGCCCGCCCTTCCACGTTGCCAGGTAGCATGGGTGGTGGGTCTCTTGTCCTCGTCCATTCAGGCGATTTTCCGGGGGCCGCTCCATTACAGAGCTCTTCAACGCCTAAAGGCATCACACCTCCGCAGAGGCCTTCAGTACTCGGATCAAGATCCTCTCACAGAGGAAGTACGCAGAGAAATGAGATGGTGGCTCGACCATATGGAAGCCTGGAATGGCAGGGCCATATTTGTCTGCGACCCAGATTTGGTCATAGAGTCCGATGCCAGCAAACAGGGCTGGGGGGCCCGATGTAGGGACTTGTCTACAGGAGGAAAGTGGTCCGCCGTGGAAAGCCGGTTGCATATCAACTGCCTGGAATTGATGGCGGGCTCTTTCGCCATTGGTTGTTGGACCAAGGACAAGGTCTCGTGCAACGTCCAATTAAAAATGGACAATGTATTGGCAGTGCGTTATATCAACCACCTGGGGGGGCGAAGTCCAAAGCACTGGCAGACCTGGCCAAGGATCTGTGGACTTTTGGCCTGTCAAACGATATCTCAGTGTCGGCGGAGTATCTTTTGGGAGTCGCCAATGTGGTGGCAGACTGGTGTTCCAGGAGCTGGATGGATATGAGCCTCTGCCAACTCCAGCCTGTGGGTTTTCAGTGTCTCAACGACGCATGGGGTCTGTTTTTGGTGGACCTCTTTGCGTCCAGGCTAGACCACCAACTGCCGAAGTTCTACAGTTGGAAGCCGGACCCTCTAGCAGCAGCCACGGATGCGTTCCTACAGGATTGGTCAGTGGACACGGGCTATGCCTTTCCCCCATTCGCAATGATCATGAGACTCACGACTCAGGTTCACAGGCAACGGGCGAAGGTGACCTTGATCACTCCGTATTGGAAGTCTCAAGTGTGGTTTCCAGTTCTTCTGGAACTTTCTTGGGATTCTCCAATCCTACTACCCTGAGATCCTCTTCTTCTGATGGATCCCCAAGGCCTCCCTCACCCCCTTCTCCAGCAGGGGAGGATGCCACTTGTGGCGTGGCAGATTTCAGGCATAGATGGAGAGTCGACAGACTATCGCAAGACACTCAGAAGCTACTGGGGTGGCATGGGCGGACAGCACCACAAGAGGTGCAGATCGGCCTGGGCTCGATGGACCAGTTGGTGTGTTCGGAACAACCAAGATCCCATGGAATGCGATGTGGTAGCCATTCTCAATTTCTTGACGTCTCTGGCGTCACAAGGCCTGGCTTATAGGACGATCAGTTCTTATCGTTCTGCTATTTCCGCTGGTCATATACCGGTTCAGGCTAAGCCCGTGGGAGAACACCAAATGGTTTGCAAGTTTCTGAGGGGTGTTCGCTTGACGCTCCCTCCAGAACCCCGGTACTCCTCCTTGTGGGACGTTAATAAAGTCCTTCGTCTGTTTCAGTCCTGGTAGGCCAATAGATATCTATCCAGGAAGGAATTATCAGCGAAATTGGCAATGCTGTTATGCCTGGTTTCCTGTCGCAGGGTCTCGGATGTGCGGGCCTTGGACATTTCGGGTAGAGTGTATACCCCTCAAAGGGTGACTTTCCATATCGTCAAGAGGACGAAGTTGGATTCTAGGATAATTTCTTATCCATCTTTTGATCACTCTCCTAAGCTCTGTGTGGTCAGATGCCTTAAGGAATATGAGAATATGTCGGAAGAAACTCGCCGACCGGGCGAACGTCAATTGCTGATTTCATTGCGTAAGCCCTTCAAGGCTGTTACACCACCAACGATTGCACGATGGATCAGATGGGTGATGCAGGAAGCGGGCATAAATATCTCGCAGTTTGTTGCCCCTTCTGTGCGAGGAGTCATGGCGTCAAAGGCCTTCTCCCTGGGTGCCAGGTTGGAGGATATCTTGAATGCGGCAGACTGGTCGTCGGACTCGATGTTTGAAAGATTCTATTTTAAACTAGTCGTGGATATGGCGTCGCTGGTGGTGGACAAGCTTTGAATGAGCATAATGCTCGCCTCCGTTCCTGCCATAGAATGAAACATTTCCTAGCAACCATGACGGAAAGTTTAAATTCTAATAAGAACGCGGAGGCGAGGATTATTCCCACCCAGGGTTCTACCGAACTCCTGTTCCCGCCTGGGATTGAGTTTTCGTAGCTTTGCCTTCTATGGGCAAGCGAGGCCTCGTATGGTATAAGTATTTCTTTATATATTACTGGTTTAAGTTGCATGCCTTGTGTCATCCTGCTTCTGTTGTTATGGCTTATGGATGATTGTGGGTCTGGAGAACAGAGTCCTAGGCCTCTGGTTCTTTCTTTCAGGATCTGATGGCGACAAGAATGAGTGATGGATTCCTAATTGGTTTTGGACGCAGTCAAGAATGAGGAGGTGACCCAGGAAGCACACGCCTTCCGGGATGATGGGGCATGCTGATTGGTGGACATTATGGACTGCCCAGAGCACCTTGGGAGTGCTAGTTTTTTGTTATATGTTTAAGTTGAACACTGCTGGCTGTAGGAATTACGGACGTTAAAGCATAATCATCGCCTCCGCGTCCTTAATAGAATTGAAACTTTCCGTCATGGTTACTAGGAAATTTGTCATTACCACCAACTTCAAGTTGGTGGTAATTTGCGATTTCTTTGAAAAATGCACTTTTTTGCATTTTTCAAAGTGCAATGTGGAGCACATACATGCCCTTAGGGCATGTATGTGTGCCACATGTGCACCCATGCTTATTTCAGGGGTGCAACAGGGTGTTCTTTTGACACCCTTGCACCCTTGAAATTGCATTCTCAATTTGCGATTCTCTAATTGCTAATCGCAAATTGAGAATGTCTTTCCATTCATTCCTATGGGCCTCTTTGCCCATAGGAATGAATGGGGAGGGTTTCTGCAAATCCTACATGCATCTCGTTTTGTGTTTCTCAAATAGCAATTCTCAAAAATTTGCTATTTGAGAATCGCAAAACCCAACATTGATACATATGGCCCTACGTTCCTTTCACTGCATCTACTTTCTCATTAGTAACTGTATTATTCTTATTACTTGTTACCATTAATAAAGGCACCACCACTGTCAGAAATACCCATACTAATGTTAATATTGAAATGCTACATAAACAAACTCTAAGACATCTTTGTTTCAGATTTTGTTTTGGTTGTTCAGTCACTTTAACTTCTGCCATCTTCAATCTGAGAATTTTTTTTTCTCTTTTCTTTCTTTGTCTAAAATTTCTCAAAATTCAGTCTTTTTGTTTTAAGGAGGTCTTAATTTGTTTTCATCAATCTGTGCAACATGTACCCTCTTGTAAATCTAAACTTTCAAATTCTTCTAGTATAATATAGGTCCACTCAGGGGCCTTGTATTTTCTGTTCAGACTTCTTAATCTCTGACTTCATCATGTGAGTTTTACTAAAGTTTGTTTAGATTGCATCTGACTTGTCACTTCATTTACTTGCTCTGGTTTCTTTTCTGACTTTCTTAGGTAATATCGTAGTCTTTTCACTCAATCTGGCCAATTATCTCCTTTTCTAACTCTTTTGACCTGGACTGCACTTTCACCTTCTCTGTCTTCTTCTAAAGTTCTTTTATTTTCACTTGGTCTGGGCACAATCTGTTCTTGTTCTTTTCCACTCTCTAATTGTATTTGTTCTGTATTTTCTGTATTGTTGTCTTCTTCTACCTGTACCTGTTCGGGTCTTATTATCGTTATATCTTCTCCCACCTGAACCTGTTCCTCTTCTTTCTTGTCCTGTTCAGGTCTTATTTCAATTTGTTCTTCTTCTGCCTGAACCTGTTCTTCTACCTCTATCTGATCTGGTTCAGGTCTTATTATGATTTTCTCTTAGGGGGCCTAATACACTTACCTGCCAGCCTGTTTGAGAAGTGCTAGTCACCCTGCTGCAACCTGCCCTTTATCGCTGCCACTGCACTAAAAACGCCACAGCCGGACTACAATTCCCGGCAGTACTGGCGGCGCGCACGCCCCCACCGCGGGTCTAAGCTCCAGGAGGCGCTTATAAGGAAGAGTGAGCCTCGGGGGCGCGGGGGCCGAAGAACACTTACCTGCCAGCCTGTTTGAGAAGCGCTAGTCACCCTGCTGCAACCTGCCCTTTACCGCTGCCACTGCACTGAAAACGCCACAGCCGGACTACAATTCCCGGCAGTACTCGCGGCACGCATGCCGCCACCGCGGGTCTAAGCGCCAGGAAGCGCTTATAAGGAAGCGTGAGTCTCCGCGTCGCGGCACGCACCGGGCGAAGCCCGGGACAAGGGCTGGGCCGTCTAAGGCCGTCGTAGGCCGGAGGAGGCTGGGCCACCCCCCTTTTATTCATGATTTTCTGAAGTATCAAGGCCATCAAGGACCTGGTTAGTGACATTTAGTTTAATCTATACCTTTCTGTGGTCCTTATGGCAACTAAGCGAAAAATAATTGGGCAGAGGGTGGAGGGTGACGTGGTTGGAACTCTGGATGCTTTTTTAAACAGGGCTGAATCCGTTTTGCAGCATGAAATAATTCTAACGGAAAAAAGACTTTCCTTGGGTATGTCTATGGGGCACAAAAGTCCATGTCTAGGGGTTATTAGCAAAGCAAAATCCCCGGTAGCAGTTTTACAACCCATAGATTATGCCAGTATTCAGCAACAGGATCCAGGGCCGGGCAACACTGATACTATTGATTTAAATTCAGAGGCCGATATAATTGAAGAATCAAATTTGAGTGATTCTAGTGACCAGGTTGCTGGTCAGCTCCTAAAACTAACAGATACTTTGTGTACAGTTCCATTGAGTCCAACAATAATGGCTCCAAATGAACTACGGCTCTCTAACACTCCCACTATCCTTCCATTAGATACGCATGAAGATCCCAATACCGCAACTGGCCCTGCTTTATCGTCGAGGCTGCGCAAACAAAGTCCAGCATTGGGGAATAAGGGTCCAGACAATCGGACTAAAAAGAAAGCTAACCCCCCTCCGAGGAATTCTAAGCCTAGGAAAACTGGGGGGGGGGGGAGGCAGTACAAACGAATAAATCACATTGCTAAATGATGACCAAAACAGTGTCAAGAAAATCAGTGAGTACACAAACCGAGGCAGATTATGTACCACACTCTCCTTTGTTAGAACAAATAATTGGGAAATTAGAGAGTAAGATAAATCTCTCTTTGGAAACTGGGATCAAGGTCAGAATGGACAAAGTAGAAGATCGCATGAGAGCGAGTTTTTGCCAGCTAGATCATAAGATTGAGCAATTGTGTAAATTAATGGGGAACTCTGGAGGGGGTAATGTCCCCATTTGTTTAACTGCCCATGTGGGTGGTGCTTATGCACAACCCCAAATAAAACCGCATGGGGATGCTGCTACTCTCCTTAATAAAAACATAAGGGAAAGGATAGATACCGGGCATAGAGATGATTGTTCGATAAGATTAAATAACACCATACAGCAGATAGAGGGACACACTGAGGGCGGGCATCAGGGTACCCATGCTATTCAGGGGAGCCTTGCAAGAAGATCGCAAACACAAATAGCCCCTGATAGCTTAAGTATGCACCCTGATAGGAAAGCAATGCATAGCCCAAAAGGAACTGACTTAATACCTAATACTGATTTCCTACAGCTACCACCAGCATCCTCCCCATATGTGGTAGTGTTAACTGGAGTCCCGACCCTAAAAAGAGAACAAAAAGAAACTTGGTCTAATTTGCAAAATAAAACAGTGGACTGGCTAACAAAATTTAAGCGATTCCATCCAGTAAATACTGGCGAAATTCTGATGGTTCGTAGAGTTGGGTGGCTGGGTGATTCTCCAAAGAATATTAGAGGAGACTGTGTGGTGATAAATTTTAGACGCCCGCAGCTAGCTAGGAGAATATTAGAGTTCCTGGAAGAGATCCCCCCCCAGAGTACGTGCATTAGTACCCTTCCACTGGGCTATTTCTACAAACCAGTTGCTGAAAGTAATAGCAGTAGTTTGGTCCCTCATGTTTCACTAGCAAATAGATTTGCTGGTCTATCGTCTTTAGATGATTTAGACTGACTACGTAGTATAACTGCTTCTGCAACTCCCCTTGTAAATCATTGTGAGGGACCTTACCTCTCTCAAAATGTACAGATAATATCTACTCCACAGGGGACAAATGAGCTACTTAAAGAGTGGGGACCAGAGGCTGCCCCGCCCTCACAAGTACTTAGCCCAGAAACACACTTAGGGTACCCGGAGGTTACTAATGTATCAATTAATCTGGATGTGCATATGGATTCTGATCCAATGGGAACAAGTAAGAACCTGGAAGTGAAGCTCACCTCCTGGAATATAGCAGGTCTCAACACGAATTTACTGGACATGATGTGGAGTGATTATATAGATAAGAGTGATATAATCCTCCTACAGGAGACCTGGTCACTGGAAATCCCTCACAGACTAGGATTTAAAACATTCAGTGTGAATGCTAGCCCCTCTTTTAGAGGAAGACCATCAGGGGGTTTGGTAATTTGGATAGGTGGAGAAGTGTGGCTCACTGGTTAGAGGAGGCAGACCTGGAAGCAGAGGTCAGCCTGGGACCAGGGTTCAATTCCCGGCTCGGCGGGGTCTTGAGTCCTAAAATGTCCATGGACTCGACAATTCGTGCTCCGGTGCCTACTCGATTCACGGGTTCACACTCTGCGACTCTGGGCAATAGCTTGCTTAATCTCCACAACGGCCCCTCGCGGCGGGATGCCTGGCTTTCACCTTGCGGATACCCTGCCGGGGTTATCTCACAGGGGAATACCAGGACGGGTTCCCTAAGCAAGCGCTTAGAAACCGCTCGGTGATTTGCGCTATATAAATTCCTGTACATTTACATTTACATTTACATTTACATTTACATTTAGGGATTACTCTTGAAATTGACATTATTCCATTGTATATCCAGTCTCAGGACCTGGTGGGTGTAAAAATTGTTACACAAGATAGTAAGGAACTATACTTAATTAATATTTATAATAGGCCAAGTGCACCCAATAAAGAATCGCTGGTAATTGAGCAACTTGATTCTTTTTTAGATACAATAGGGCCCATGTCGCGTATAATTGTTGGTGGCGACCTCAA
Organism: Lissotriton helveticus; assembly: GCF_964261635.1. Taxonomy (NCBI): domain Eukaryota; kingdom Metazoa; phylum Chordata; class Amphibia; order Caudata; family Salamandridae; genus Lissotriton; species Lissotriton helveticus. The sequence continues at coordinate 435,900,205 of NC_136068.1, forward strand.
CTGTAAATTTGAACCAATATTGGGGTTCGATAATCTTTTTGCAGAGCAAGACATGGCGAATAACATTCCGGCCATAGACAGCAGCAGGGAGGTAAAGTGTACTGTTGCAGCAGCGCAAATTCTAAAGCTTACTGCAGGACATGACCTGAGGGCATGTGATGGGCGTCTGCCGTCAGATAGACCCACGGCATTTACATTTTGCAGAGGTTGCTCACGGAGCCAGATAGACTCTATACTGGTCTAAACAAATTTGTGGCAATATGCCAATGATTTTAAAATTGACCCCAGAATGGAGAGCGATCATTATCCCTTACAATTGATATTAGAATCCCAGCTTTTTAAGTCTACCACAGCGGGGATTGAAGGGAATGATTCAGCTGTCTGTGAGCTCATAACAAGTAATAACAGACGAGCCGTAAAAAATGGCCTTATATCCTAGCTAAAGATGCAGTGATGATAAATATTTATAATACCTTTGCTGACACTTTTACACCACTCCAAGATTTCTCAGTAGGGGAATGTCGTGTGCTAGATACGCGTATCAATTTGGTAGATGCGCTGACCCCGTTCTTAAGCAACATATATAAAGAGAAAAATGGAGGAGGGAATAACCAAAGTGAGGCGGGAAACCCTTGGTATAACAAAGATTGTAGATTAGCTAAGACTACCCTAATTCAGGCAATTAAATACAAGAACATACTAGAAATAAGGGAGAGAAGGCATAATTATAATAGAACGCTTGTAGAAACAAAAAAAGCCTGGGATGATGACATTTGGACTGACTTAATTAATGCAGCCTTCTGGAGTCTAATAGCGAGAGGAAACAAGACTGGAAGGACTGCTAAAGACCTTTTTTTATATGAAAATACTTGGGTGGAACACTTCTCTCGTCTGTATTCTGATAACATTGGGGATTCTGCTACAATAGAAAAAGATTTGGAAATTGCAGCAAAGGCCGTTGATATGCATTTTAGTTTAGAAGAGACTATAAAAGCAATACAGGCCATTAAATCGGGGAAAGCTCCTGGGCCTGACACAATCCCAGGAGATTTATTGAAGCATGATATGGAAGTCTGGGCCCGTATATAAATTTTTTATGTAATTCAGTAGTTGCAGCCAAGCCAATTCCTGACACATGGAAAGGGGCAGAGAGTGTGACAATTTTTAAAAAGGGTAATCGCTATGATCCGGCAAATTATCGCCCAATTAGTTTAATCGATATTTTACAGAAAGTTTTCGCTAGGCACATTTTAAATAGATTGTTAGAATGCATGGATGAGGCAGATATATTATCAAAGTATCAAGCGGGGTTTAGAATCAAAACAAGTACAATTGATCAAGTGTTTAGATTCACATGTATTTGTTGGAAAAATATTATTTTAAGGAAGGGCAATTTATATAGTGCCTTTATAGATCTAAGGGCAGCCTTCGATCTGGTCCCCCAGGGTCCTATTGTGGGACTCGTTAAAAGAAACCAGGGTGCCAGAAGAATTACTCGTGCAATTAATTAGGCTCCATGTAGGAAATTATGCAAGGGTAAGAAGGGGGCCGAGGGGGGAACTATCCAAGGCAATACCAGTGAGAAGGGGCGTACGACAGGGGTGCGTGTTGGCACCCACACTCTTCTCACTGTATGTAAACGATATCCCTAAATATCTAGAAAGTTGCAAACATGATTCTCCACAACTAGGGGGCGAAGTTATTTGAGCATTATTATTTGCTGATGACACAATTCTAATTTCGCAAACTCCAAAGGGATTGCAATGACTAGTGGACTCCTTTAATACTTATTCCACTATGAAGGGCCTTGAAATCAATTCAAGTAAAACTAAATACATGTCAATAAACTCACACAAGTCATTCAAGAAGAATCTAGTTTTAAACTACCAAAAATTGGAATATGTGGAAAGTTTTAACTATTTAGGAATTACCCTGGATAGTAAACTGTCTTGGAAGGGGCAATTGGAAAAGAATAGGATCATGTTGCTCCAAAATTCACTGCCGATATTGAGAAAACCATGGGGCCAGTTCTTCTAAGTCTGTTTCTCCTGCTTTGGAGGTCTTTAAGTTCAAAGCGCTCTATGGGGCAGAGATTTGGGGGCCATACTGCAAAAAGAATTTTGAACGGGAAGAAAATAATTTCTCTGCTCTGTCTGTCCTTTAACTTCTAAGACGACAAGTGTAATGTTGCTATCTGGCAAGGAATGGAATCTGAGGCATTTTAGCAACTGTAATACCACAAATGTAATATACAGGCTAGACTGGCAATGTGGTTTACAATATATTGGACTCACTACTCGCAAGACAAAAACGCGGATCCAAGAACATTTGAGTACAATTAGATTAGGGAAACTGACGACGAAGCTGGTTCAACACTGTCACACTAATAAACACACATTCAAATGGTGGTTTTAGAAAAAGTTACAGGGGATTGCAGTAGGGTAGAACAGCTGCTCATTTCCAAAGAGGCCAGATGGATTTTCCAAGAGAAGAGCGAAAGAATAGGGCTCAACGAACTCCTGGAATGGAACAAAGTATATTAAAGTTATTGTTCCTTTCCCCTGAATTAGATACCTGGGAGTTCTTTGTGCGCTTGTGAAGGTGTTCCTAGCGAAAAATACATCTAATTGTGCTGTTGACTATCTCAACTATAAATGCTCTCACATTCAACCGAAAGAAAAGCGCTGCTGTGTATTTTGTGCGGGGTTGGATATGAGTGCAGACTTGTATTGAAATCTTTATTGTGTGCACCAGTACGTGATTTAACAATGGCTTTTGTGGGCTGGTGTAGCCACTATAGAACATCATTTTAGAAAATGGGATCGACTTTAATCCCATCCAGCAAAACGGATTAATAAGCTTTTGATTCCTAGTCTGACTCTGAATGCGGGACCTTTTTCTATAAAATAAAGGTCAGCTGTTAGATGCCTAATATACCATATTAATGAATAGCTGGCTTTACAATTTATTTTAGATCCTGCCTGTAGAGGTAGAGGAGGAGATCATGTAATTTCTGGTTTGGGCTGGATAACTAATAAAGTTGGTCTCTACAACCCCCAAAAAAAGTTCCGCCTGAAACCTCGAATACGATGGCGAAATCCTGCGAGAATGGAAAGTTAGACTTGTGGCCATAGAACAGACTGGAATCGGCCCCACTTTAAGATGGCGCCCGTTACCTCTGCGCTGGTTCACGTGTCACACGCTGACGCGATGACATCAGAATGCAGTGTGTAAATAGAGAATGGTGTCCGTCGGTGACTGAACACGGGCTGAGGAAACGCCGAGTGTCATTTACCCTATCGGTAAGGTGCACGGGTCTCGGGGCTGAGAAGGAGGTTATTTTTATTTTGGCTTGCGTGAGCTTTTGCCCAGCATAGGGGTGTCATTCCTTATATTTCTTTTAAAAAACGCTTGTGGGACATCGTTAACAGCCTTTAGAATAAACTCAAAAAACTCTTGAACAAAATGTTTGGAGTAAGATTAGATTAGAGTAATGTTCTTTCCTTCTTTCATCCAAAAACGCTCGTGGGGCAACAGAAATAGCCATGAGAGAAACGAAAAGGGTTTTTAAAGTAAACACAATTTTTAGAGAAGGATCAGACTGCCTGAGAAACTCGTAGTAAACGAAAGAGAAGGATGCAATCAAATAATATGTGTTTTATCACCCACAGGAAAATATCGAAGGGAAAAGTGACTCACTGTTGGAGTCATTTAGAAACACACGAGGGTTTCATCCTCTCGGCCGGTATGATTGATGTTGGCCGATTGAGGGTAAATACTGGATGATTATGTGCACTTGGGACATCCTATACCTTAATAACCTTTTCTCTAAGGGTTTTTCATAAGGTAGGCTGACAACTATGTGTTTTTTATTGTTTTTTACAGTTGTGAAGACTACGTATGTCCATGGAAGTGGCTTAAAAATGTGTGATGCCCTGAAGAAATTGCCTAAAATTAATTGGCAATGAAACATGTCGGCAAGTAGAGTATGGTTGGATAAGTAGTAGCCATATTCACTTTTTTAGAGCCCACAACCAACACGAAAGAGACAGAATAAAAGTAAAATATCCGTGTTGTTTGTGGTTTATATGTTTGTTTTGACACTACATGTGTTGTTCGTGGTTTATTTTCACTGCACATCTTCACAAACACAATCTTTGTTTGTTATTGGACACATTTTCTTTTGAGCTTGATGATACCAATGATGAGATCAGGGCAATCCTGGTGAGTACCTGCCAGGTTCCCGTTGGTGGTGCGCCCTGGAGGTGTCATCTCGCTCACACACGCGTTTTTTCTGTTTGTCTGAGTTGGCACTTAGAGGTGTGTGTCATTCGTTGTCTCACAACTGCTGTTTTATACAAAGGGGTTGGGCAATTTTTAATATGGCACAATGTGGATATACCCCCTACCTCATTAATTAAAATAGAGGAGGTAGTTGCGAATGTTTTGCAGCATATGGTATAACACTAAAACAAGTAATTTTTTTTAGGTGCCTATGTGGTCTAGGTCTTTTCTTGTGAAAGCATATATTGAGTGGAGGGCGACCTGTTGACCTTATAAATCCCTCTAAGATCCCTATTATTAGCTATAGTGTGTACGGCGGCTTAGCCGTGAGAGCATTTATTGCCCATGATATTTTTCCCTTTTTTTTTACACTACACATTCTTCCCTTGTTTTACAACACGCCACCTACCTCGTCTTTCTAGGTATGTCCCCGTGCACATAACATCAGTATATGAATAGTCTGGACTATGGACAAGAATTGTCTAGCATTCACTAATGAGCAGATAGCCGCAATTCTAGCAGGACCTTCACTCTTTGCTGACTCCCCACTATTAGGGAATACAACAGTCAGAGAGGAATGGGAAAAACTCAGCAATCTTAAGAAAAAGCAAGTGAGGATAGCCTTACATGGGGCATTAATGTCCGAATACTACGCAGCAGGAGCCTCACCAGCTAGCCTTCTTTTGAGAATATAGCCTACAATTTTTTTAGATGATAAAAAGTTCAGGTTGGATTGGAGCTATATAGCCAACAAATGCACCAGGGATTGGCTAATTCCTATTATCAGTACAGCTCAAAGGTTGAGTGAGGAACTTTTGAAGGAAATCCTGGAATTAGAAGAGAGTATTAATCGCGATAACACCTTCACGAATGCTATAGAACATCTTAGCAAAATACAGGACGATCTGAACGAATATAAGAATTATATCATTAATCAAAAGATCAAGGGGCTCCAAAGAAATCTACAAAAGTACTCACATGAATGGGCTTTTCCTTACGTTACTGACTCAACTATCAGCCAGGTCCAGAACAGGCCAATCAGGGGGGTCAACGTAGAGGGTGGGGTGGCAGACAGCAACAACAACAGAAACGCACCCCCGCAAACTGGACATTTGACAATACATCCAGTGAGGACGAGCAGGACAGGCCTCAAACTAACAGAGTAAGGTTCAACCCACAGGAACAAAGCAACGCTGACCTTGGAGGTTTGTTACGTTCTTTTTTAGGACAGGGCCAAGGGACCAAAAGGGGAACAGGACAAACAGGAAGAGGACGTGGCAACCGTCCTCAACCACAATGGCAGACCTTCTCCCCACGACAAACCCGGAGCAGAGGCAGACAACCACTATAAATAACATTGTGGTAAACTTATCAGAGTACACTTTGTCAGAAAGTGAAGAAAGAGTTTTAAATAAGGGACTGGGCTTTGTCCCCACACCATCTCATGACTCTTTTAAGTGCAGAGTAGAGTTTTTCGAAACGGTCCGTAAAATCAAACTTAAAAAGTTTTTTGCTAATCAACCACAAAACGATCGAGAAAGTTTTAACACCAATTTAAGAAAAACATCTACCTTTATACCACCCAGCGGGCTGTTGGGTCCTGAAATTGCTGTATTTGAATCTAAAGTCCTACAGGACATTGAACTGCTAGAAGCAAAGGAGAGGAAAACTAATTACAGAAATATGTCTAAGCTGGATTGGGAAGATGTGAAAAGTTTGCAGAATAATCCCGATTTAACTATAAAAAGTGCTGATAAGGGAGGAGCGGTGGTTGTGCTCAATACCTGCGACTATGAGACAGAGGTTCACCGCCTACTTAATGCACGTGAAAATTACCAGCCAATAAAAAAAGATCCTACCCCTGAATTACTTACAATCATAAAAGGGATGGTAGGAGAGACGAATGAAAAGAAATGTATTTCCTCGAAGGAGGCGGAGTTCCTGGTGAGTACCAACCCCAGGACTCCTGCATTCTATGTTTTGCCAAAAATACACAAGCCTGCCCGCCTCCGCCGGGCAGGCCCATTGTGTCCGGAATACAATCAGTCCTGGAACCCCTATCCCAGTTCGCAGATTACTTTCTGCGTGAATCTGTTATAACACAGAGATCATTTGTGAAGGACACTATGGACATCTTGAATGTAATCAAAGATATGACATTCGATCCATCCAAGGAAATTTTGGTAACCATAGACATTGAGTCCTTATATTCCTGCATTCCGCAGGACGCAGCGCTGGTGGCAGCAGCGCGTGCCCTTAGAACTCAGGAATGGTTTTATGATGCACCGCAAACATTTGTATTGCAATGCATTGAACTGGCCCTCACAAGAAACTTCTTTAGCTACAAGGACCAGTTGTTTCTGCAGATTACTGGGACCTCGATGGGGGCCACTATGGCGCCTAGCCTGGCCTGCATATATGTAGGCCAGTTCGAGGAGCACGTCGTCTATCCCTCCTCCAACCCCTTCAAAGACCAGGTGCGTCTTTGGAGGAGATATATAGACGACGTGCTCTGTATTTGGACTGGAGAGGAATCCATACTTTTGGAATTCCTAAGTTGGCTCAATGGGCAAGACCAAAGCCTCCGCTTTACGTGGTGTTATAGCCGGGAATCAGCCGTATATCTGGATTTAGACATCAAAGCCAGTATGGGCGGTCTAATGACGAGTGTCCATCAAAAACCCACGGACAGGAACTCTTTTCTGTCTTATGATTCATATCATCCTAGGGCGCTCAGAGACAACCTGCCGGTGGGGCAGTTTCTTCGATACCGGAGTGTAATGTATTTACTATGGGAACTGTATCGATATTCCTGTTTCTGACCCTTGTCCGGTTAATAAATCACTAGTGGCCATACAACGGCACAGAAACCCGTTTTCTGATTAGGTCATAGCGCATGCTATCACATTAGGCAAGCACTATCCCTCCAGCCCCCCTAGAAAGCATACCGAGTTCTCAAAACAAATCAAACCTCCAGCAACCTGGGAAATCCCCCGAAGCTATTGTTTTGATTTAGCCAAGAACTCCAGTAAAGAATGTAAGAACGACCAGTTCTTATGACATCCTTATTGACGTATTTATGTCCATCCTTACGTCAATCTCGGCACCTTTCAGGTATAAATAATACCGACATTGCCCTAAGCAAACACACGGTGGTGACGAGATTGGAGCAGCGCGACTTGCCGAGGAGCCCAGCTGATGCAGAAAAAGCCCACGGACGCTGCCCCTCCCTTTTGACGCGCTGAGAGAGAGACGCTGCCTTTTCTCTTGCCGAGAAATCCAGCTCTGGCGTTTCCAGCCGCCCTCGCAGGCAGCTGGGATATCAAGTCCTGAGATAGAGATACCAGCCCTCCAGCCTTCTAAATCCCAGGTACTGAACTGAATAACCCCTTACAGAAAATTCTTGAGTCAGACCCTTGGCAAAGCAAACTTAACTTAAACTGCTACTTATCTACTCCCGCCCACGTATTAGGCTTAGGTCAGGTACACTGGGGTAGGCATAGTTAGAAGCACCAGTTGAGTACGATTAGTCACTATATATATGTATGTATCTATTTTATCCATTTTAAAGTATCATATGGCTAAGAAACCATATCAATGCTTTTACAGTATTATTTTATAATTCTGCTTTTACTGTATGCACTGTACTTAACTATAAGTATTGCAATAATAGCGATTCATTTCTCTTGTATGAGAAAAGAGACTGAATAATAAATAACACCTTTTTATTGAACACGCCAGTCTCTTCCTTTTCTCTACAATCCGGTGAAACTAAGTATGCACGTACTGACTGAGTAAAATAGTTGTCTTTTGTTTTCACACGACTCTAGAGATATACTCTTGATTAGGGGGAGCAAAGTTGTCATGTTCTATGGTTGTCAGAAACTAAATCCCTTCTTGTCTATCCAGGGAGGTTAAACTCCTCCTTGCCTATTCGAGAAAGTTTCTAGTGAACTCTGAGCTAGCTGGCACACATAACTTTAAGTCTAATATCGTCAGTAGAAGACCTAGTTAACCACAGTCCTACGTCTATTCTATTGAAGATATTATTCCAATGCGCAGAGCCTATTGGGATAATAGGAACTACACTACATGGCGCCCAACGGTTTGGATAGGCGATAAATCTAACGTAAGACATTAAAGTAACTCAGTCGTGCTTTTTCACACAGACCCTTTTTTCCCATAATACTCCAAAGACGTCTGGAGTGGGTGAAAGGTTAAATCCGCTAAACTTCGTAGGAGGAGACTCCTATGTATGGTTCTTGGTTTATTCAACGTTGAAGGATACACTGTTCCAAAATATTGTGCATCTAATCTTTGTTTCCGTAGAAACCTGACCTGCAAATAAACAAATTAACCTTCCTGTCAGTAAAATGTCAGACAGTGAAGAAGGAAGGGAGACAGCTAGAGTAGCAGCTCAACTCCTAGCGGATGACAATAGTCTCCTACAGCAAGACCCGGAGGCAATACTAATCCCGGTCAACATAAGAAAAACTATAACTTTAAAACTTATAGAAAATGGACTGACACCGAGAGGTGGTACAGTAATATTCGTAATTGAGGCACACGAATATCGGCAGACAGAGGTATTCTACTCATGGATAAACTTTCCAGCAGCAAACACTGTAACAAAGGAGTTCCACTACTACAAAACAGAGGAACCTCCGAATGAGTACACTCCTTTCGAGGAAGTGGAGATATCACTCAAATACCAAGAGCACCTAAAACATAATAATCACATAACCAGGCTCGGTCCACTAGGTAGACCAGGAGCAACGTGGCCGGTCCTAGCCGGATACACACCACATCCAGACATTGAAGAAATGTCTGCACCAGATCTTTTAGCACAGCTAAAACAACTAATTAAAATACATAGACAATTAGTCCAATATATAATGCGGACTTCAACAGTCCAACCAGCTATTAAAATTCCACAGCTGACCTCTCATCAGGGAAACACAAATAAAATTACACCACAGAACATACAGTCCTGTCTAGGTAAAGTACCCGCAAAACGGGAACAAATTCCATTCTGGTTAGCACAAAAAATCACTCAAATAGAGGCGGTATTTCCAGATACCACCCCTGTTGAGAAACACAGAATTCTGACTATCTGTCTTCCAATGGGAATCGAACCACATGTGGAGGACTGTGACACTTGGGGTACAGTCTTTGCTTCCGTTTACACAAAAACACATGGTGTTCCATCCATGTCAGTAATACCAGATGTGCTAAAACAAATTCAAGATGAATACGGTCCAGAACCGGCCCTAACTCTGGGTATGAAATTACTGAAAGACTTCAAGCAGGTCTCGGCAATATTACTAGCCAATATAAAGGGAGAAGCAGCAAATGTGGCGATCCGCCAGAGGTTGAAAGAGACAGATATAGCAGACCAACCATTTGAAATTGCCAGAATCATAGAAAAATCCTATGAAGAACTAGGAAGAGATAGTTTGGGTGGAATACCGGTGAAACCCCAACTAATAGAAAATCCTGAGAAGGATCTCCGGACCAAGGACACAAGTCTCCCCAAAGGGAGCCCTCTGGGAAAAACTACAACCTTAGAAATAGGGATAATATAAAGAAACCTGATAGATATCAAGATATTGATACACGTCCCTCTCGATCTTTTCAGACTTCCTCGCAGAAATCGGAAAGAAGAGGACGATCAGAACACAGGGAAGAGCACGTCAAGTCCAAAGACAAGGAACCTGCTCATCAAAATAAAAAATTACAATTTCCAAAGAAGAAGGTAGCCAGTATTAAAGTAATCAACCATGCCAAGAATACTGAGGACACAGCTGAAAAACGGAGAATGGGCTCAGACAATGCTAGACAGCGCAGTAGAAGTGAGCATAGCTCGCAAGATCCTGATGAATCATCTGGAGACAGTGAACACGAATGAATACATTCAGGTGGAAACTGCAGATACCAGAGTTAGCAAACCTCATAAAATATATGAAATAACATTGCGTATAGAGGGGGATAAGACTAGGAAAATAAGGGGTCTATTTTGGGATAATCTCTCCAAGGGCTATGACATCCTTCTAGCTGAAAAAGACTGGCCACCAGAGTTTGTCAGGGAGTGCCCTCATGGCGAAGAAATAATTATGCCTGCCTTCTCAAATCATATTCCAATACATAAAAAATATACACTTGCAAGAAAGTGGGCAGTAGCCCAAGCTCCTGCATTATATAAAAACCATGTGGGATGGGATGAGGACTCTCCTCCTCACAAAATCCAGTTAAAATCACAACCTACTGCACAAAGGCAGTACCCAATTAAGCAAGAAGCTAAAAAAACAGGTAAAAGAGATCCTAGATCAACTTGAATACCAGGGGGTGATTGAAACTTGCACCTCACAAATGAACAATCCTTTGTTTCCTGTCTCCAAACCAGATGATTCATATCGTCTTGTTTTGGACTACAGACACTTGAACTCATGTTGCAAAGCTTTTGCAGTGCAAAACTCACACAGTGCAGCACTAATGAATAACATAGTGCGCAAAAAATACAAAACAACATTAGACATCTCTAATGGATTCTTTTGTCAAAATATAGCACCAGAAAGCAGATATTTGAACGCGTTCTCAATAAACGGCTCGCAAAAAAAATTCTGTCGTTTACCACAGGGGTTCAAGAACAGCCCAGGATTATTCTCAGCGAGAGTAACAGAGTTACTACAAATATATGATGATGAGGCATTATCTTATGGCGATGACATCTATCTAACAGATGATGACTTGGATACTCACTTGAAAAGAGTGAACACCATAATACTTGGGTTCGCAGCAGAGGGTTACAAATTCAACTTTAAAAAGTCAAGAATTGCCCATCTAACTGTCCTGTTTTTAGGATATGAACTATCAAGTGAAGGCAAAAGCTTGGCTGACAGTTTCCTAGAGAAATGTGCTGTAATCCAAGCACCCAGAACACTAAAAAACTTACAATCAATTCTAGGTTTCCTAAATTTCGGAAGAACTTACATTATAAATTATGCAGAGAGGGTCAAACCCCTCTATGATCTAATAAAACCAGATTTTAAAAGAATCAACTGGACTCAAAAACACACAGAAATTTTGAGATCTTTACAAACAGACATGTTAGTTAAAACAAAACTACAAACACGCGACAACACACGCAACCTTGTGATTCGAGTCATCCCAGGAAGATGCGGATTCACATACCTGACCTCTAATGAGGGAGAAAAGGTACCAATTGCATACAAATCACACTTGTACACAGAGGCTGAAAAAACATTCAGTATTAAGGAAAACATTGTTCATGCGGTTCAAACGGCTATAGCAAGAGAAAAATACCAAGCTGACGGTAGACGTATTACAGTCAGAACAGCAGAATCAGCGTTTGAGGCATTAACAAGCCTATGTAATTTACCTACTATGGCATTAAATCCAGAATGGATACAATGGGTAAATTCTATTGCTACAGACAAAGTGAAATACTATTTTGATCCAGAAATGAAAAAATTAAAACATCTTGAATATGAGAGAAAATACCCTCTGCCAATCGACATTCTGCCCTTACAACAATACGCCTGTGTAATCTATACAGACGGACATGCTCAACCCTCAGTTTGGGGAGAGCTAGCATACAACGCCACATGCGAAATTGTAAAAGACGTGTGGCGCGGAGGTAAACTGAGACCTCTATTTACAAAAACACACTCAGTGGAAAATAATTCAGAACAACAAACTGAAATAATAGCGTTAAAAATGGCGCTAGATAATGCCGATCGCGAATTCCCGACACTTATAGTGTGCGATTCGTATTACTGCGTCAAATCATACAATAACGATTTACAGAAATGGATTCAAAACGGTTACAAAGATGACACAGGTGCCACAATAAAGCAGAAAGCACTTTGGGAACAAGTAGTTCTTTTACAGAAAGAACTACCAAAAACTCACGTGATACACTCACTGAGTCATCAGCGTGATGGCGTTCACGTTGCAGGGAATTCATTGGCTGAGACAGCCACAGCGGAAGCAACTAAATCGGCTTCCGTAGCTACAAAAAAGCGTTCAGTAAAATACATTGACGGTGAAACAGGGCTGGTGGTAAAAACGTCATCAAAAGGCGGCTGCTCAGCGCTACCGATCAACTATCCACTCAATTATACATACATAATCGATGCAAACTCCGTTCCTTTTGCTCGAATCCCTGGAGTGGGGGATAGAGTAATTCCAAACATGAACAGGAGAGGCTTGTTAATAGCAGACGCACATATGGGTGAGGGTCTTAGACACCTTAAGCTTAAAGATTCTCTGGAAGAATTACAATCAATGTACTGGTGGCCAGGCATGAGCCTGCATCATCACATTTTTGTAAAAAACTGCCCAGGCTGCAACAGAGATCGCAGTGGCGACCGAGACGGTATATTACCATGACGTTTCGCTCCAGATTGGATCAAAACAATAAAAAATAAAACCCAATATGAATAATGCGTCACATTAACATGTAAAGACTATTTTCACTTATAATGTAGACCCCAACTCTCGGCTGACGTCTGAACTGTTATAAAAGATTTGCGAGTCTATAATGGCATATACGCTAGAAGCATGCTACGTTCTGACCAATATCTTTCCTTTAGCTCTCGAGCTTATGGGGGGTGCCTGGCCAGAATGAGCATTGCATTGCGGGACTCTTCTCACTTCCTTCCTGAGGGAAACGGGATGGTGTAAAGAAAAAACCAAGGCATAGAGCAATCTGTAATGGAGAAGGTATTAGGTTCGGGAGCTGGGTGGGTCAAACATTTAATAAGTGTCCAACGTAGTCTTAATAATCTGCCAAGAAATTCTCTGAGAGGTCTCAGTCCGTACGAACTATTGTTTGGGACTAGAATGTTAGTCCAGGACCTTGATAGTCAGACTTCAGTGGTTAAAGAAAAATGCTTTGATATCAAAGATCGTTTGGCTATTTTGCAGGACTTAAATGAAACAAGAAAAGACCTGAGCAACATAAAGTTGAAACAACAGCCAACAACCACTGAAGAGAAACCACCTGTCCCAGCAAGGCCTGTCTGGATTCCAAAGATCGGGGATCTGGTCAGAGAGAAGATCGCGGTAAAGAAGGAATTTGGGCCTTCTTACAGAAAAGCAGTTCCTGTCTTGTCTGTCAACGGGACAAGATCAGTAGTACTACCGCCCCTTGCTGGTAAAAAGGAGAACCGAGTTGTATCCATCGACCTGGTTAAACCACAATCATGTGGCCGATAACAAGTAGTAGGCCAAGTGGACTCCCAAGAAGTAGCAGAACACCAAAGTTTGCTACAAATACAGAGGTTCAAACTGAAAGACTAATCACATTTGATAAATCTACAGTGAATCACCAAGGACTATGCAACAAAGGAATGGAACTTAAACCTCTTGAAACCCAAAACAAAATTTTACATCAAGAAACACCAATCTACAATGATGTAAAAAGTGACTATGCTAATGAAACAAAGCAAGTTCCTAAAGCAAAAAGGAATCCAGAAGCAATTGAAACAATTGACAGAACAGCATCCGGCTACTTCATCAACTTCGATGATTTTTCTGAGGATCCAAGTGAACCAGAAGTACAGCCAACAACAAAAACTTTTAAAGATAAAGCGAAGGAACTCTATCATCAACTAAAAGAAACCTATCCGATTTCTCCATGGATTGAAATTTGGGTGGCACTAGGTGTGTTTGTCCTCATACTTTGGCTCATCATGGTACTATGCTTGGGACACTTCATTGAGGGAAAATATGTTAAAATGGACACAGCAAGCCAGAATATCAACTTGGTCCTTAAACCTCACACGTCTTCACACGTCGAGAAAAGAGAACTTTCTTCAGTAAACTTCACAGCCAATCCTATACCCGGCGGGGTAGCATGAGACAATACTGAATACGAAATATATGGCCCGGTTGAGATCCTGAAGTATCCACACCAATTTAAGATTTCATTGAGTGACTTTGTAAAACCAAGCACATTTGCTGATGATTGGGACTTTGAAAGTATTAATAATATGATGTCTGATCTAGTGATGTCAGCTAAATTTACAGAACATGATTATTTACAAGGTTCATCTAATTATGATGAGATGTTTAGCTACAACCACTATGGTAACCATTATCTGCATAAATCTTCTCAACCTAGAAATGTTTTAAATTATAACCAATGGGAACATTGTGCAACTCCACCAAAAGGCAGTTCAAAAACATTTTATGATAAATATTCATACTTTTCAGGGTTTAACACAAGTAATGCAGAAACATTTTATTTCAAATTGTTAAATAAGACAGAAGTGAAAACCATGCTTACAAACACAAAATTGATATATTCGGACTCATTTTTTGAAAAAATGAATACATATGGTTTTGATTTCTGGAACAATAACATTGATACGAAAACGATCTGGGGGACAAAAGATTAGCAAGTGCAAGGTGTAGAATCATTATTTAGAGCCTGCATGATCCCAGAACAAATTATATTTTTGAATGACACGATTCAACAGACTACCTGTCTTGGCCTAGCCAAAATCAAAGACTTAAATAAACCGTCTATTCCAAAGCCAACAACGGACAGTAATAGCACTACGGATGTTGAGATAGACGTAACCCATATTTTAAACCAAAACAGAACACATCCTGATTGGAAACAATGGTTGATCTGGCCCACAGACACAAATAACTGTCAAGACAGATTCCTGAACAAAATACAGGGGTTCACATTGACCAGGCCAGACCCTAGATACTCCCAGAGACAACATCCAGGGATTGTAACTACTTACAGTGTGGGAAAACTCTGCCTTCAATGGCTACATACATCCACACTGGCAGAAATTAAGCAACACCTAACTTTACTTAAAGAAGGTGCTGACTTGCGTGATTTTATTATGGGACCACGCAAACAGCGTCAAAAACGTTTCATAGCGGCCTCTATATATGCAGCTTATAACGAAGCTTGGAAAGAAACTCAAATTGAGACAGCAGAAAAAATACGGGAAATTGACCGTATTAATTTGGAAAAATCACTTTCTGTTGTGGACAATGGGTTAATGACTCTGTCTTCCAGAATATATTCACTGGACAGTATTGTGTCTTCAGCAATCGATATAATAGAGCAAGACTTACTGATGTTACAACACGGTCAGTCTCAATTACGTTCTATTGTACAGCTTGGCTGGACGTTACAAAATCTGCGTTCAGGCTATGTGCCTTGGCGTTTAATCAACACAACGTCACTATTTAATATCTTTAACCTTACTGATAAACATATCAGTTTGGCACAGAAGGGTGCTGACTATACAATTCTGAGCATTGAAAAACTTGAGAGATTACCATTGACAATGTCAGAACGACCTGTCATTGAATGGATAATACATGGGATAATAAATATTCCGATAACAACTTTCCAGTTTCAATACTGCCAAAAATATATACAGGCAGGCCAGTATGAAAGGTTGGGTAAAAGATACATTAAGTCAACATGGGACTTGCCCTATACGCACACATGTGTCAGTAATAAAGGACAGAATGTATTTCTTATTGGCAATAATTGTGCAAAATCACTAAGTGGTATACTTCTGTGTCAGGGTATAAGTCTGCATGGGGCCTGTGAAGGGACTTCAAATAACCTTTCATGTCACCAGTTAGGCACACCGGCAACACAAATAGAACCATTCTTTAGAAGACTTTCGAACGGGAGTTACATTCTAATTGTAGATCACAGATGTTGCACCCTGCTGCCAGGAAAACCTTATCTCGTAAGCGTGACTACCAGGGTCATGTGCTGTGAAAGGGTATTGTTCCCGAATGATGCTCCAGACAGGGAGGCAAGGTTATGGCCCAGTTTGAAAATCTCTTCTATTCGAATTGATACTTTAAGCAGAATAAAGACTGTGCTCCTACAGACGCCAACCCAGTTGACGTCATCAAAAGAAACGTATGATCTCCAAGTTGCAAGGACAACGGCAGAGATTCATTCACTGTTATCAACAAATAGCCCCCTACACTTCGCAGAAATACTAAATGAAATCTTAAATATTTCTGATACAAGTGGTATCGCAAGTGTATTTAAGACAGTTTTTTCAGGAGCTTTGACCCCATTCAAAGCCATCCTGGGTATTTTTCCTAACTTCGTCCATTCCATCTTTGGCGGACTTCCTCTCCTGTTGGGACTAGTAGCAGGCGTCCTATTTTTGCTACTTTTGCTTCGCTATGGCAAACCATGTCACAGACATGACTCCAGCAACAATGGAAGAAACGATCCTAGCTATCCGCTACCGGGACCGCATAACTAAAGTCCTTGGATTAGCACGGCTACGAGATTTATATATGACCTGGTTTCTTTCATTCAGACCCTTGTGGCAGAATTGTGTTATGCCTGTATTAAGGTGCATGCTATGCGGCGAAGAATGCGTGTTGGACACCTGTCTCACACTACGATCAGAAGTACCATTGGATGTAGAGACTTTGTTGAGTCCAGTTAAGGCTCATGCATTGTGCTGTCCCCAGCGGCTACCTATCCTGATGACGGCATTCGTGGAGACTTCACCACTACGATTGAAGGGTAGTGAAGTACAAGATGAAAGCAGCATCGATCAGGTACGACCTTCTGTCAGCTATGCTGATCAAACCATCACTGAAAGCAATCATGCTCATGACTGCATGGTAGCGTCGTTTTCCAACCTAGTCGAACTCTCACCAGAAGATGTTGACTGTTTTTTCGAACATCTTAATGATATGATGTTTTCACCAGAACAAAAGGAATGACTTTAAGCAACGTGCACACAGCGTTCCCTGAACTCTGAATTTGGCCTTCAAACTTTGATAAACAAAGCCACTAAGAATTTTTTCCAGTTTTTGCAAAAAAAGTAGAACTTTTTCTCCAAAACCAAAATATTTACATTTTTTTTTTTGGGCACTTATCTTCTGCTTAAAGTAAAACTATTCTTAGAGAACAGAAAACTTCTATTTTTAGGTAACTCTATAAAACGTTACCTCGACCTCTAGGTTGTTTACAAGTAGAATTATATTTTATGTGATGAAGTGGTCTCGCAATTTTTCTTCTGTATTAAGAGCCATTTCATGTGTTATTTTCGCAAATCATTCATGCTGATATAATAATGTGCATACTCTTTGAATGATTACACTGCTTAAATGCATACAGTAGCTATACTGATTTTCATGTATTGCGCAAAACCATTTTTTAGGTACAAATTAATGTATTTTGGGGTGGTTTCGTGTACACTTACACTATTAAGTTATGTTTACTATGCTTAGGTTAGTAAATATGGACATAGATTCCATGGAGTGGGTGTAATGTATTTACTATGGGAACTGTATCGATATTCCTGTTTCTGACCCTTGTCCGGTTAATAAATCACTAGTGGCCATACAACGGCACAGAAACCCGTTTTCTGATTAGGTCATAGCACATGCTATCACATTAGGCAAGCACTATCCCTCCAGCCCCCCTAGAAAGCATACCGAGTTCTCAAAACAAATCAAACCTCCAGCAACCTGGGAAATCCCCTGCAGCTATTGTTTTGATTTAGCCAAGAACTCCAGTAAAGAATGTAAGAACGACCAGTTCTTATGACATCCTTATTGACGTATTTATGTCCATCCTTACGTCAATCTCGGCACCTCTCGGGTATAAATAATACCGACATTGCCCTAAGCAAACACACGGTGGTGACGAGATTGGAGCAGCGCGACTTGCCGAGGAGCCCAGCTGATGCAGAAAAAGCCCACGGACGCTGCCCCTCCCTTTTGACGCGCTGAGAGAGAGACGCTGCCTTTTCTCTTGCCGAGAAATCCAGCTCCGGCGTTTCCAGCCGCCCTCGCAGGCAGCTGGGATATCAAGTCCTGAGATAGAGATACCAGCCCTCCAGCCTTCTAAATCCTAGGTACTGAACTGAATAACCCCTTACAGAGAATTCTTGAGTCAGACCCTTGGCAAAGCAAACTTAACTTAAACTGCTACTTATCTACTCCCGCCCACGTATTAGGCTTAGGTCAGGTACACTGGGGTAGGCGTAGTTAGAAGCAACAGTTGAGTACGATTAGTCAATATATATATGTATGTATCTATTTTATCCATTTTAAAGTATCATATGGCTAAGAAACCATTTCAATGCTTATACAGTATTATTTTATAATTCTGCTTTTACTGTATGCACTGTACTTAACTATAAGTATTGCAATAATAGCGATTCATTTCTCTTGTATGAGAAAAGAGACTGATCAATAAATAACACCTTTTTATTGAACACGCCCGTCTCTTCCTTTTCTCTACAATCTGGTGAAACTAAGTATGCACGTACTGACTGAGTAAAATAGTTGTCTTTTGTTTTCACACGACTCTAGAGATATACTCTTGATTAGGGGGAGCAAAGTTGTCATGTTCTATGGTTGTCAGAAACTAAATCCCTTCATGTCTATCCAGGGAGGTTAAACTCCTCCTTGCCTATTCGAGAAAGTTTCTAGTGAACTCTGAGCTAGCTGGCACACATAACTTTAAGTCTAATATCGTCAGTAGAAGACCTAGTTAACCACAGTCCTACGTCTATACTATTGAAGATATTATTCCAATGCGCAGAGCCTATTGGGATAATAGGAACTACACTTCAGGAGAAACTGTTCCACCACAGGTATTTACAATGAGCAGGCACAGGTTCTTTGTGACAAATTGGAAAAAATAAATTACCCCGTGAAAATAATAAAACAAGCAAAAAAGAGAGCACGGAATACACCTAGAAGTGCACTATTGGAGGTTAATCACAAGGAGAAAGAAGACTGCCTTCCAGTAGTTATGACTTTTGACCCTCTGGCTACAAAAATAAGGCAATCAATCCGGAAGCACTGGTCCTTGCTGTCAAACACGCACTTTAAAATGCCTCCGCCGAGGTTTGCCTTCAAACGCTCAACAATCTTAAAGATAAACTAGTTCATACACGTCGACAGAGTTGTAATGTAGTAAGAAACAGCACGGTCCCGAAGGGGCATATCCCTGTGGATCATGCTCTGTCTGTCCTTTAACTCCTAAGACGACAAGTGTAATGTTGCTATCTGGCAAGGAATGGAATCTGTAATACCACAAATGTAATATACAGGCTAGACTGCCAATGTGGTTTACAATATATTGGACTCACTACTCGCAAGATAAAAACGCGGATCCAAGAACATTTGAGTACAATTAGATTAGGGAAACTGACGACGAAGCTGGTTCAACACTGTCACACTAATAAACACATTCAAATGGTGGTTTTAGAAAAAGTTACAGGGGATTGCAGTAGGGTAGAACAGCTGCTCATTTCCAAAGAGGCCAAATGGATATTCCAAGAGAAGAGCGAAAGAATAGGGCTCAACGAACTCCTGGAATGGAACAAAGTACATTAAAGTTATTGTTCCTTTCCCCTGAATTAGATACCTGGGAGTCCTTTGTGCGCTTGTGAAGGTGTTCCTAGCGAAAAATACATCTAATTGTGCTGTTGACTATCTCAACTATAAATGCTCTCACATTCAACCGAAAGAAAAGCGCTGCTGTGTATTTTGTGCGGGTTGGATATGAGTGCAGACTTGTATTGAAATCTTTATTGTGTGCACCAGTACGCGATTTAACAATGGCTTTTGTGGGCTGGTGTAGCCACTATAGAACATCATTATAGAAAATGGGATCGACTTTAATCCCATCCAGCAAAACGGATTAATAAGCTTTTGATTCCTAGTCTGACTCTGAATGCGGGACCTTTTTCTATAAAATAAAGGTCAGCTGTTAGATGCCTAATATACCATATTAATGAATAGCTGGCTTTACAATTTATTTTAGATCCTGCCTGTAGAGGTAGAGGAGGAGATCATGTAATTTCTGGTTTGGGCTGGATAACTAATAAAGTTGGTCTCTACAACCCCCAAAAAAAGTTCTGCCTGAAACCTCGAATACGATGGCGAAATCCTGCGAGAATGGGAAGTTAGACTTATGGCCATAGAACAGACTGGAATCGGCCACACTTTAAGATGGCGCCCGTTACCTCTGCGCTGGTTCACGTGTCACACGCTGACGCGATGACATCAGAATGCAGTGTGTAAATAGAGAATGGTGTCCGTCGGTGACTGAACACGGGCTGAGGAAACGCCGAGTGTCATTTACCCTATTGGTAAGGTGCACGGGTCTCGGGGCTGAGAAGGAGGTTATTTTTATTTTGGCTTGCGTGAGCTTTTGCCCAGCATAGGGGTGTCATTCCTTATATTTCTTTTAAAAAACGCTCGTGGGACATCGTTAACAGCCTTTAGAATAAACTCAAAAAACTCTTGAACAAAATGTTTGGAGTAAGATTAGATTGCTGTTAATTACGAGCTTGACCCAGCATTAGAGTAATGTTCTTTCCTTCTTTCATCCACAAACGCTCGTGGGGCAACAGAAATAGCCATGAGAGAAACGAAAAGGGTTTTTAAAGTAAACAAAATTTTTAGAGAAGGATCAGACTGCCTGAGAAACTCGTAGTAAACGAAAGAGAAGGATGCAGTCAAATAATATGTGTTTTATCACCCACAGGAAAATATCGAAGGGAAAAGTGACTCACTGTTGGAGTCATTTAGAAACACACGAGGGTTTCATCCTCTCGGCCGGTATGATTGATGTTGGCCGATTGAGGGTAAATACTGGATGATTATGTGCACTTGGGACATCCTATACCTTAATAACCTTTTCTCTAAGGGTTTTTCATAAGGTAGGCTGACAACTATGTGTTGTTTATTGTTTTTTACAGTTGTGAAGACTATGTATGTCCATGGAAGTGGCTTAAAAATGTGTGATGCCCTGAAGAAATTGCCTAAAATTTATTGGCAATGAAACATTTCGGCAAGTAGAGTATGGTTGGATAAGTAGTAGCCATATTCACTTTTTTAGAGCCCACAACCAACACGAAAGAGACAGAACAAAAGTAAAATATCCGTGTTGTTTGTGGTTTATATGTTTGTTTTGACACTACATGTGTTGTTCGTGGTTTATTTTCACTGCACATCTTCACAAACACAATCTTTGTTTGTTATTGGACACATTTTCTTTTGAGCTTGATGATACCAATGATTAGATCAGGGCAATCCTGGTGAGTACCTGCCAGGTTCCCGTTGGTGGTGCGCCCTTGAGGTGTCATCTTGCTCAGACACGCTTTTTTCTGTTTGTCTGAGTTGCCACTTAGAGGTGTGTGTCATTCGTTGTCTCACAACTGCTGTTTATACAAAGGGATTGGGCAATTTTTAATATGGCACAATGTGGATATACCCCCTACCTCATTAATTAAAATAGAGGAGGTAGTTGCGAATGTTTTGCAGCATATGGTATAACACTAAAACAAGTAATTTTTTAGGTGCCTGTGTGGTCTAGGTCTTTTCTTGTGAAAGCATATATTGAGTGGAGGGCGACCTGTTGACCTTATAAATCCCTCTAAGCTCCTTATTGTTAGCTATAGTGTGTACGGCGGCTTAGCCGTGAGAGCATTTATTGCCCATGATATTTTTCCCTTTTTTTTACACTACACATTCTTCCCTTGTTTTACAACAAGCCACCTACCTCGTCTTTCTAGGTAAGTCCCCGTGCACATAACATCAGTATATGAATAGTCTGGACTATGGACAAGAATTGTCTAGCATTCACTAATGAGCAGATAGCCGCAATTCTAGCAGGACCTTCACTCTTTGCTGACTCCCCACTATTAGGGAATACAACAGTCAGAGAGGAATGGGAAAAACTCAGCAATCTTAAGAAAAAGCAAGTGAGGATAGCCCTACATGGGGCATTAATGTCCGAATACTACGCAGCAGGAGCCTCACCAGCTAGCCTTCTTTTGAGAATAGAGCCTAGAATTTTTTTAGATGATAAAAAGTTCAGGTTGGATTGGAGCTATATAGCCAACAAATGCACCAGGGATTGGCTAATTCTTATTATCAGTACAGCTCAAAGGTTGAGTGAGGAACTTTTGAAGGAAATCCTGGAATTAGAAGAGAGTATTAATCGCGATAACACCTTCACGAACGCTAAAGAACTTCTTAGCAAAATACAGGACGATCTGAACGAATATAAGAATTATATGATTAATCAAAGATCAAGGGGCTCCAAAGAAATCTACAAAAGTACTCACATGAATGGGCTTTTCCTTATGTTACTGACTCAACTATCAGCGAGGTCCAGAACAGGCCAATCAGGGGGGGTCAACGTAGAGGGTGGGGTGGCAGACAGCAACAACAACAGAAACGCACCCCCGCAAACTGGACATTTGACAATACATCCAGTGAGGACGAGCAGGACAGGCCTCAAACTAACAGAGTAAGGTTCAACCCACAGGAACAAAGCAACGCTGACCTTGGGGGTTTGTTACGCTCTTTTTTAGGACAGGGCCAAGGGACCAAAAGGGGAACAGGACAAACAGGAAGAGGAAGAGGACGTGGCAACCGTCCTCAACCACAATGGCAGACCTTCTCCCCACGACAAACCCGGAGCAGAGGCAGACAACCACTATAAATAACATTGTGGTAAACTTATCAGAGTACACTTTGTCAGAAAGTGAAGAAAGAGTTTTAAATAAGGGACTGGGCTTTGTCCCCACACCATCTCATGACTCTTTTAAGTGCAGAGTAGAGTTTTTCGAAACGGTCCGTAAAATCAAACTTAAAAAGTTTTTTGCTAATCAACCACAAAACGATCGAGAAAGTTTTAACACCAATTTAAGTAAACCATCTACCTTTATACCACCCAGCGGGCTGTTGGGTCCTGAAATTGCTGTATTTGAATCTAAAGTCCTACAGGACATTGAACTGCTAGAAGCAAAGGAGAGGAATACTAATTACAGAAATATGTCTAAGCTGGATTGGGAAGCTGTGAATAGTTTGCAGAATAATCCCGATTTAACTATAAAAAGTGCTGATAAGGGAGGAGCGGTGGTTGTGCTCAATACCTGCGACTATGAGACAGAGGTTCACCGCCTACTTAATGCACGTGAAAATTACCAGCCAATAAAAAAAGATCTTACCCCTGAATTACTTACAATCATAAAAGGGATGGTAGGAGAGGCGAAAGAAAAGAAATGGATTTCCTCGAAGGAGGCGGAGTTCCTGGTGAGTACCAACCCCAGGACTCCTGCATTCTATGTTTTGCCAAAAATACACAAGCCTGCCCGCCTCCGCCGGGCAGGCCCATTGTGTCCGGAATACAATCAGTCCTGGAACCCCTATCCCAGTTCGCAGATTACTTTCTGCGTGAATCTGTTATAACACAGAGATCATTTGTGAAGGACACTATGGACATCTTGAATGTAATCAAAGATATGACATTCGATCCATCCAAGGAAATTTTGGTAACCATAGACATTGAGTCCTTATATTCCTGCATTCCGCAGGACGCAGCGCTGGTGGCAGCAGCGCGTGCCCTTAGAACTCAGGAATGGTTTTATGATGCACCGCAAACATTTGTATTGCAATGCATTGAACTGGCCCTCACAAGAAACTTCTTTAGCTACAAGGACCAATTGTTTCTGCAGATTACTGGGACCTCGATGGGGGCCACTATGGTGCCTAGCCTGGCCTGCATATATGTAGGCCAGTTCGAGGAGCACGTCGTCTATCCCTCCTCCAACCCCTTCAAAGACCAGGTACGTCTTTGGAGGAGATATATAGACGACGTGCTCTGTATTTGGACTGGAGAGGAATCCATACTTTTGGAATTCCTAAGTTGGCTCAATGGGCAAGACCAAAGCCTCCGCTTTACGTGGTCTTATAGCCGGGAATCAGCCGTATATCTGGATTTAGACATCAAAGCCAGTATGGGCGGTCTAATGACGAGTGTCCATCAAAAACCCACGGACAGGAACTCTTTGCTGTCTTATGATTCATATCATCCTAGGGCGCTCAGAGACAACCTGCCGGTGGGGCAGTTTCTTCGATACCGGAGAAACTGTTCCACCACAGGTATTTACAATGAGCAGGCATAGGTTCTTTGTGACAAATTGGAAAAAATAAATTACCCTGTGAAAATAATAAAACAAGCAAAAAAGAGAGCACTGAATACACCTAGAAGTGCACTATTGGAGGTTAATCACAAAGAGAAAGAAGACTGCCTTCCAGTAGTTATGACTTTTGACCCTCTGGCTACGAAAATAAGGCAATCAATCCGGAAGCACTGGTCCTTGCTGTCAAACACGCACTTTAAAATGCCTCCGCCGAGGTTTGCCTTCAAACGCTCAAGCAATCTTAAAGATAAACTAGTTCATACACGTCCACAGAGTTGTAATGTAGTAAGAAACAGCACGGTCCCGACGGGGCATATCCCTGTGGATCATGCTCTGTCTGTCCTTTAACTTCTAAGACGACAAGTGTAATGTTGCTATCTGGCAAGGAATGGAATCTGAGGCATTTTAGCAACTGTAATACCACAAATGTAATATACAGGCTAGACTGCCAATGTGGTTTACAATATATTGGACTCACTACTCGCAAGATAAAAACGTGGATCCAAGAACATTTGAGTACAATTAGATTAGGAAAACTGACGACGAAGCTGGTTCAACACTGTCACACTAATAAACACACATTCAAATGGGTGGTATTAGAAAAAGTTACAGGGGATTGCAGTAGGGTAGAACAGCTGCTCATTTCCAAAGAGGCCAGATGGATTTTCCAAGAGAAGAGCGAAAGAATAGGGTTCAACGAACTCCTGGAATGGAACAAAGTACATTAAAGTTATTGTTCCTTTCCCCTGAATTAGATACCTGGGAGTCCTTTGTGCGCTTGTGAAGGTGTTCCTAGCGAAAAATACATCTAATTGTGCTGTTGACTATCTCAACTATAAATGCTCTCACATTCAACCGAAAGAAAAGCGCTGCTGTGTATTTTGTGCGGGGTTGGATATGAGTGCAGACTTGTATTGAAATCTCTATTGTGTGCACCAGTACGTGATTTAACAATGGCTTTTGTGGGCCGGTGTAGCCACTATAGAACATCATTTTAGAAAATGGGATCGACTTTAATCCCATCCAGCAAAACGGATTAATAAGCTTTTGATTCCTAGTCTGACTCTGAATGCGGGACCTTTTTCTATAAAATAAAGGTCAGCTGTTAGATGCCTAATATACCATATTAATGAATAGCTGGCTTTACAATTTATTTTAGATCCTGCCTGTAGAGGTAGAGGAGGAGATCATGTAATTTCTGGTTTGGGCTGGATAACTAATAAATTTGGTCTCTACAACCCCCAAAAAAAGTTCCGCCTGAAACCTCGAATACGATGGCGAAATCCTGCGAGAATGGGAAGTTAGACTTGTGGCCATAGAACAGACTGGAATCGGCCCCACTTTAAGATGGCGCCCGTTACCTCTGCGCTGGTTCACGTGTCACACGCTGACGCGATGACATCAGAATGCAGTGTGTAAATAGAGAATGGTGTCCGTCGGTGACTGAACACGGGCTGAGGAAACGCCGAGTGTCATTTACCCTATTGGTAAGGTGCACGGGTCTCGGGGCTGAGAAGGAGGTTATTTTTATTTTGGCTTGCGTGAGCTTTTGCCCAGCATAGGGGTGTCATTCCTTATATTTCTTTTAAAAACCGCTCGTGGGACATCGTTAACAGCCTTTAGAATAAACTCAAAAAACTCTTGAACAAAATGTTTGGAGTAAGATTAGATTGCTGTTAATTACGAGCTTGACCCAGCATTAGAGTAATGTTCTTTCCTTCTTTCATCCACAAACGCTCGTGGGGCAACAGAAATAGCCATGAGAGAAACGAAAAGGGTTTTTAAAGTAAACAAAATTTTTAGAGAAGGATCAGACTGCCTGAGAAACTCGTAGTAAACGAAAGAGAAGGATGCAGTCAAATAATATGTGTTTTATCACCCACAGGAAAATATCGAAGGGAAAAGTGACTCACTGTTGGAGTCATTTAGAAACACACGAGGGTTTCATCCTCTCGGCCGGTATGATTGATGTTGGCCGATTGAGGGTAAATACTGGATGATTATGTGCACTTGGGACATCCTATACCTTAATAACCTTTTCTCTAAGGGTTTTTCATAAGGTAGGCTGACAACTATGTGTTGTTTATTGTTTTTTACAGTTGTGAAGACTATGTATGTCCATGGAAGTGGCTTAAAAATGTGTGATGCCCTGAAGAAATTGCCTAAAATTTATTGGCAATGAAACATTTCGGCAAGTAGAGTATGGTTGGATAAGTAGTAGCCATATTCACTTTTTTAGAGCCCACAACCAACACGAAAGAGACAGAACAAAAGTAAAATATCCGTGTTGTTTGTGGTTTATATGTTTGTTTTGACACTACATGTGTTGTTTGTGGTTTATTTTCACTGCACATCTTCACAAACACAATCTTTGTTTGTTATTGGACACATTTTCTTTTGAGCTTGATGATACCAATGATTAGATCAGGGCAATCCTGGTGAGTACCTGCCAGGTTCCCGTTGGTGGTGCGCCCTTGAGGTGTCATCTCGCTCACACACGCTTTTTTCTGTTTGTCTGAGTTGGCACTTAGAGGTGTGTGTCATTCGTTGTCTCACAACTGCTGTTTTATACAAAGGGATTGGGCAATTTTTAATATGGCACAATGTGGATATACCCCCTACCTCATTAATTAAAATAGAGGAGGTAGTTGCGAATGTTTTGCAGCATATGGTATAACACTAAAACAAGTAATTTTTTAGGTGCCTGTGTGGTCTAAGTCTTTTCTTGTGAAAGCATATATTGAGTGGAGGGCGACCTGTTGACCTTATAAATCCCTCTAAGCTCCCTATTGTTAGCTATAGTGTGTACGGCGGCTTAGCCGTGAGAGCATTTATTGTCCATGATATTTTTCCCTTTTTTTTACACTACACATTCTTCCCTTGTTTTACAACACGCCACCTACCTCGTCTTTCTAGGTAAGTCCCCGTGCACATAACATCAGTATATGAATAGTCTGGACTATGGACAAGAATTGTCTAGCATTCACTAATGAGCAGATAGCCGCAATTCTAGCAGGACCTTCACTCTTTGCTGACTCCACACTATTAGGGAATACAACAGTCAGAGAGGAATGGGAAAAACTCAGCAATCTTAAGAAAAAGCAAGTGAGGATAGCCCTACATGGGGAATTAATGTCCGAATACTACGCAGTAGGAGCCTCACCAGCTAGCCTTCTTTTGAGAATAGAGCCTAGAATTTTTTTAGATGATAAAAAGTTCAGGTTGGATTGGAGCTATATAGCCAACAAATGCACCAGGGATTGGCTAATTCTTATTATCAGTCCAGCTCAAAGGTTGAGTGAGGAACTTTTGAAGGAAATCCTGGAATTAGAAGAGAGTATTAATCGGGATAACACCTTCACGAACGCTAAAGAACATCTTAGCAAAATACAGGACGATCTGAACGAATATAAGAATTATATGATTAATCAAAAGATCAAGGGGCTCCAAAGAAATCTACAAAAGTACTCACATGAATGGGCTTTTCCTTACGTTACTGACTCAACTATCAGCCAGGTCCAGAACAGGCCAATCAGGGGGGTCAACGTAGAGGGTGGGGTGGCAGACAGCAACAACAACAGAAACGCACCCCCGCAAACTGGACATTTGACAATACATCCAGTGAGGACGAGCAGGACAGGCCTCAAACTAACAGAGTAAGGTTCAACCCACAGGAACAAAGCAACGCTGACCTTGGAGGTTTGTTACGTTCTATTTTAGGACAGGGCCAAGGGACCAAAAGGGGAACAGGACAACCAGGAAGAGGAAGAGGGCGTGGCAACCGTCCTCAACCACAATGGCAGACCTTCTCCCCACGACAAACCCGGAGCAGAGGCAGACAACCACTATAAGTAACATTGTGGTAAACTTATCAGAGTACACTTTGTCAGAAAGTAAAGAAAGAGTTTTAAATAAGGGACTGGGCTTTGTCCCCACACCATCTCATGACTCTTTTAAGTGCAGAGTAGAGATTTTCGAAACGGTCCGTAAAATCAAACTTAAAAAGTTTTTTGCTAATCAACCACAAAACGATCGAGAAAGTTTTAACACCAATTTAAGAAAAACATCTACCTTTATACCACCCAGCGGGCTGTTGGGTCCTGAAATTGCTGTATTTGAATCTAAAGTCCTACAGGACATTGAACTGCTAGAAGCAAAGGAGAGGAATACTAATTACAGAAATATGTCTAAGCTGGATTGGGAAGCTGTGAAAAGTTTGCAGAATAATCCCGAGGGAGGAGCGGTGGTTGTGCTCAATACCTGCGACTATGAGACAGAGGTTCAACGCCTACTTAATGCACGTGAAAATTACCAGCCAATAAAAAAAGATCCTACCCCAGAATTACTTACAATCATAAAAGGGATGGTAGGAGAGGCGAAAGAAAAGAAATGGATTTCCTCGAAGGAGGCGGAGTTCCTGGTGAGTACCAACCCCAGGACTCCTGCATTCTATGTTTTGCCAAAAATACACAAGCCTGCCCGCCTCCGCCGGGCAGGCCCATTGTGTCCGGAATACAATCAGCCCTGGAACCCCTATCCCAGTTCGCAGATTACTTTCTGCGTGAATCTGTTATAACACAGAGATCATTTGTGAAGGACACTATGGACATCTTGAATGTAATCAAAGATATGACATTCGATCCATCCAAGGAAATGTTGGTAACCATAGACATTGAGTCCTTATATTCCTGCATTCCGCAGGACGCAGCGCTGGTGGCAGCAGCGCGTGCCCTTAGAACTCAGGAATGGTTTTATGATGCACCGCAAACATTTGTATTGCAATGCATTGAACTGGCCCTCACAAGAAACTTCTTTAGCTACAAGGACCAGTTGTTTCTGCAGATTACTGGGACCTCGATGGGGGCCACTATGGCGCCTAGCCTGGCCTGCATATATGTAGTCCAGTTCGAGGAGCACGTCGTCTATCCCTCCTCCAACCCCTTCAAAGACCAGGTGCGTCTTTGGAGGAGATATATAGACAACGTGCTCTGTATTTGGACTGGAGAGGAATCCATACTTTTGAATTCCTAAGTTGGGTCAATGGGCAAGACCAAAGCCTCCGCTTTACGGGGTCTTATAGCCGGGAATCAGCCGTATATCTGGATTTAGACATCAAAGCCAGTATGGGCGGTCTAATGACGAGTGTCCATCAAAAACGCACGGACAGGAACTCTTTGCTGTCTTATGATTCATATCATCCTAGGGCGCTCAGAGACAACCTGCCGGTGGGGCAGTTTCTTCGATACCGGAGAAACTGTTCCACCACAGGTATTTACAATGAGCAGGCAAAGGTTCTTTGTGACAAATTGGAAAAAATAAATTACCCTGTGAAAATAATAAAACAAGCAAAAAAGAGAGCACTGAATACACCTAGAAGTGCACTATTGGAGGTTAATCACAAAGAGAAAGAAGACTGCCTTCCAGTAGTTATGACTTTTGACCCTCTGGCTACGAAAATAAGGCAATCAATCCGGAAGCACTGGTCCTTGCTGTCAAACACGGACTTTAAAATGCCTCCGCCGAGGTTTGCCTTCAAACGCTCAAGCAATCTTAAAGATAAACTAGTTCATACACGTCCACAGAGTTGTAATGTAGTAAGAAACAGCACGGTCCCGACGGGGCATATCCCTGTGGATCATGCTCTGTCTGTCCTTTAACTTCTAAGACGACAAGTGTAATGTTGCTATCTGGCAAGGAATGGAATCTGAGGCATTTGAGCAACTGTAATACCACAAATGTAATATACAGGCTAGACTGCCAATGTGGTTTACAATATATTGGACTCACTACTCGCAAGATAAAAACGCGGATCCAAGAACATTTGAGTACAATTAGATTAGGAAAACTGAGGACGAAGCTGGTTCAACACTGTCACACTAATAAACACACATTCAAATGGGTGGTATTAGAAAAAGTTACAGGGGATTGCAGTAGGGTAGAACAGCTGCTCATTTCCAAAGAGGCCAGATGGATTTTCCAAGAGAAGAGCGAAAGAATAGGGTTCAACAAACTCCTGGAATGGAAAAAAGTACATTAAAGTTATTGTTCCTTTCCCCTGAATTAGATACCTGGGAGTCCTTTGTGCGCTTGTGAAGGTGTTCCTAGCGAAAAATACATCTAATTGTGCTGTTGACTATCTCAACTATAAATGCTCTCACATTCAACCGAAAGAAAAGCGCTGCTGTGTATTTTGTGCGGGGTTGGATATGAGTGCAGACTTGTATTGAAATCTCTATTGTGTGCACCAGTACGTGATTTAACAATGGCTTTTGTGGGCCGGTGTAGCCACTATAGAACATCATTTTAGAAAATGGGATCGACTTTAATCCCATCCAGCAAAACGGATTAATAAGCTTTTGATTCCTAGTCTGACTCTGAATGCGGGACCTTTTTCTATAAAATAAAGGTCAGCTGTTAGATGCCTAATATACCATATTAATGAATAGCTGGCTTTACAATTTATTTTAGATCCTGCCTGTAGAGGTAGAGGAGGAGATCATGTAATTTCTGGTTTGGGCTGGATAACTAATAAAGTTGGTCTCTACAACCCCCAAAAAAAGTTCCGCCTGAAACCTCGAATACGATGGCGAAATCCTGCGAGAATGGGAAGTTAGACTTGTGGCCATTGAACAGACTGGAATCGGCCCCACTTTAAGATGGCGCCCGTTACCTCTGCGCTGGTTCACGTGTCACACGCTGACGCGATGACATCAGAATGCAGTGTGTAAATAGAGAATGGTGTCCGTCGGTGACTGAACACGGGCTGAGGAAACTCCGAGTGTCATTTACCCTATTGGTAAGGTGCACGGGTCTCGGGGCTGAGAAGGAGGTTATTTTTATTTTGGCTTGCGTGAGCT
This sequence comes from Lissotriton helveticus, assembly GCF_964261635.1. Classification (NCBI taxonomy): domain Eukaryota; kingdom Metazoa; phylum Chordata; class Amphibia; order Caudata; family Salamandridae; genus Lissotriton; species Lissotriton helveticus. Next base: position 435,931,346 of record NC_136068.1, read on the forward strand.
TTTGCCCAGCATAGGGGTGTCATTCCTTATATTTCTTTTAAAAACCGCTCGTGGGACATCGTTAACAGCCTTTAGAATAAACTCAAAAAACTCTTGAACAAAATGTTTGGAGTAAGATTAGATTGCTGTTAATTACGAGCTTGACCCAGCATTAGAGTAATGTTCTTTCCTTCTTTCATCCACAAACGCTCGTGGGGCAACAGAAATAGCCATGAGAGAAACGAAAAGGGTTTTTAAAGTAAACAAAATTTTTAGAGAAGGATCAGACTGCCTGAGAAACTCGTAGTAAACGAAAGAGAAGGATGCAGTCAAATAATATGTGTTTTATCACCCACAGGAAAATATCGAAGGGAAAAGTGACTCACTGTTGGAGTCATTTAGAAACACACGAGGGTTTCATCCTCTCGGCCGGTATGATTGATGTTGGCCGATTGAGGGTAAATACTGGATGATTATGTGCACTTGGGACATCCTATACCTTAATAACCTTTTCTCTAAGGGTTTTTCATAAGGTAGGCTGACAACTATGTGTTGTTTATTGTTTTTTACAGTTGTGAAGACTATGTATGTCCATGGAAGTGGCTTAAAAATGTGTGATGCCCTGAAGAAATTGCCTAAAATTTATTGGCAATGAAACATTTCGGCAAGTAGAGTATGGTTGGATAAGTAGTAGCCATATTCACTTTTTTAGAGCCCACAACCAACACGAAAGAGACAGAACAAAAGTAAAATATCCGTGTTGTTTGTGGTTTATATGTTTGTTTTGACACTACATGTGTTGTTTGTGGTTTATTTTCACTGCACATCTTCACAAACACAATCTTTGTTTGTTATTGGACACATTTTCTTTTGAGCTTGATGATACCAATGATTAGATCAGGGCAATCCTGGTGAGTACCTGCCAGGTTCCCGTTGGTGGTGCGCGGTTGAGGTGTCATCTCGCTCACACACGCTTTTTTCTGTTTGTCTGAGTTGGCACTTAGAGGTGTGTGTCATTCGTTGTCTCACAACTGCTGTTTTATACAAAGGGATTGGGCAATTTTTAATATGGCACAATGTGGATATACCCCCTACCTCATTAATTAAAATAGAGGAGGTAGTTGCGAATGTTTTGCAGCATATGGTATAACACTAAAACAAGTAATTTTTTAGGTGCCTGTGTGGTCTAAGTCTTTTCTTGTGAAAGCATATATTGAGTGGAGGGCGACCTGTTGACCTTATAAATCCCTCTAAGCTCCCTATTGTTAGCTATAGTGTGTACGGCGGCTTAGCCGTGAGAGCATTTATTGTCCATGATATTTTTCCCTTTTTTTTACACTACACATTCTTCCCTTGTTTTACAACACGCCACCTACCTCGTCTTTCTAGGTAAGTCCCCGTGCACATAACATCAGTATATGAATAGTCTGGACTATGGACAAGAATTGTCTAGCATTCACTAATGAGCAGATAGCCGCAATTCTAGCAGGACCTTCCCTCTTTGCTGACTCCACACTATTAGGGAATACAACAGTCAGAGAGGAATGGGAAAAACTCAGCAATCTTAAGAAAAAGCAAGTGAGGATAGCCCTACATGGGGAATTAATGTCCGAATACTACGCAGTAGGAGCCTCACCAGCTAGCCTTCTTTTGAGAATAGAGCCTAGAATTTTTTTAGATGATAAAAAGTTCAGGTTGGATTGGAGCTATATAGCCAACAAATGCACCAGGGATTGGCTAATTCTTATTATCAGTCCAGCTCAAAGGTTGAGTGAGGAACTTTTGAAGGAAATCCTGGAATTAGAAGAGAGTATTAATCGCGATAACACCTTCACGAACGCTAAAGAACATCTTAGCAAAATACAGGACGATCTGAACGAATATAAGAATTATATGATTAATCAAAAGATCAAGGGGCTCCAAAGAAATCTACAAAAGTACTCACATGAATGGGCTTTTCCTTACGTTACTGACTCAACTATCAGCCAGGTCCAGAACAGGCCAATCAGGGGGGTCAACGTAGAGGGTGGGGTGGCAGACAGCAACAACAACAGAAACGCACCCCCGCAAACTGGACATTTGACAATACATCCAGTGAGGACGAGCAGGACAGGCCTCAAACTAACAGAGTAAGGTTCAACCCACAGGAACAAAGCAACGCTGACCTTGGAGGTTTGTTACGTTCTATTTTAGGACAGGGCCAAGGGACCAAAAGGGGAACAGGACAACCAGGAAGAGGAAGAGGGCGTGGCAACCGTCCTCAACCACAATGGCAGACCTTCTCCCCACGACAAACCCGGAGCAGAGGCAGACAACCACTATAAGTAACATTGTGGTAAACTTATCAGAGTACACTTTGTCAGAAAGTGAAGAAAGAGTTTTAAATAAGGGACTGGGCTTTGTCCCCACACCATCTCATGACTCTTTTAAGTGCAGAGTAGAGATTTTTGAAACGGTCCGTAAAATCAAACTTAAAAAGTTTTTTGCTAATCAACCACAAAACGATCGAGAAAGTTTTAACACCAATTTAAGAAAAACATCTACCTTTATACCACCCAGCGGGCTGTTGGGTCCTGAAATTGCTGTATTTGAATCTAAAGTCCTACAGGACATTGAACTGCTAGAAGCAAAGGAGAGGAATACTAATTACAGAAATATGTCTAAGCTGGATTGGGAAGCTGTGAAAAGTTTGCAGAATAATCCCGAGGGAGGAGCGGTGGTTGTGCTCAATACCTGCGACTATGAGACAGAGGTTCACCGCCTACTTAATGCACGTGAAAATTACCAGCCAATAAAAAAAGATCCTACCCCTGAATTACTTACAATCATAAAAGGGATGGTAGGAGAGGCGAAAGAAAAGAAATGGATTTCCTCGAAGGAGGCGGAGTTCCTGGTGAGTACCAACCCCAGGACTCCTGCATTCTATGTTTTGCCAAAAATACACAAGCCTGCCCGCCTCCGCCGGGCAGGCCCATTGTGTCCGGAATACAATCAGCCCTGGAACCCCTATCCCAGTTCGCAGATTACTTTCTGCGTGAATCTGTTATAACACAGAGATCATTTGTGAAGGACACTATGGACATCTTGAATGTAATCAAAGATATGACATTCGATCCATCCAAGGAAATGTTGGTAACCATAGACATTGAGTCCTTATATTCCTGCATTCCGCAGGACGCAGCGCTGGTGGCAGCAGCGCGTGCCCTTAGAACTCAGGAATGGTTTTATGATGCACCGCAAACATTTGTATTGCAATGCATTGAACTGGCCCTCACAAGAAACTTCTTTAGCTACAAGGACCAGTTGTTTCTGCAGATTACTGGGACCCCGATGGGGGCCACTATGGCGCCTAGCCTGGCCTGCATATATGTAGTCCAGTTCGAGGAGCACGTCGTCTATCCCTCCTCCAACCCCTTCAAAGACCAGGTGCGTCTTTGGAGGAGATATATAGACAACGTGCTCTGTATTTGGACTGGAGAGGAATCCATACTTTTGAATTCCTAAGTTGGGTCAATGGGCAAGACCAAAGCCTCCGCTTTACGGGGTCTTATAGCCGGGAATCAGCCGTATATCTGGATTTAGACATCAAAGCCAGTATGGGCGGTCTAATGACGAGTGTCCACCAAAAACGCACGGACAGGAACTCTTTGCTGTCTTATGATTCATATCATCCTAGGGCGCTCAGAGACAACCTGCCGGTGGGGCAGTTTCTTCGATACCGGAGAAACTGTTCCACCACAGGTATTTACAATGAGCAGGCAAAGGTTCTTTGTGACAAATTGGAAAAAATAAATTACCCTGTGAAAATAATAAAACAAGCAAAAAAGAGAGCACTGAATACACCTAGAAGTGCACTATTGGAGGTTAATCACAAAGAGAAAGAAGACTGCCTTCCAGTAGTTATGACTTTTGACCCTCTGGCTACGAAAATAAGGCAATCAATCCGGAAGCACTGGTCCTTGCTGTCAAACACGGACTTTAAAATGCCTCCGCCGAGGTTTGCCTTCAAACGCTCAAGCAATCTTAAAGATAAACTAGTTCATACACGTCCACAGAGTTGTAATGTAGTAAGAAACAGCACGGTCCCGACGGGGCATATCCCTGTGGATCATGCTCTGTCTGTCCTTTAACTTCTAAGACGACAAGTGTAATGTTGCTATCTGGCAAGGAATGGAATCTGAGGCATTTTAGCAACTGTAATACCACAAATGTAATATACAGGCTAGACTGCCAATGTGGTTTACAATATATTGGACTCACTACTCGCAAGATAAAAACGCGGATCCAAGAACATTTGAGTACAATTAGATTAGGAAAACTGAGGACGAAGCTGGTTCAACACTGTCACACTAATAAACACACATTCAAATGGGTGGTATTAGAAAAAGTTACAGGGGATTGCAGTAGGGTAGAACAGCTGCTCATTTCCAAAGAGGCCAGATGGATTTTCCAAGAGAAGAGCGAAAGAATAGGGTTCAACAAACTCCTGGAATGGAAAAAAGTACATTAAAGTTATTGTTCCTTTCCCCTGAATTAGATACCTGGGAGTCCTTTGTGCGCTTGTGAACGTGTTCCGAGCGAAAAATACATCTAATTGTGCTGTTGACTATCTCAACTATAAATGCTCTCACATTCAACCGCAAAAAAAGCGCTGCTGTGTATTTTGTGCGGGGTTGGATATGAGTGCAGACTTGTATTGAAATCTTTATTGTGTGCACCAGTACGTGATTTAACAATGGCTTTTGTGGGCTGGTGTAGCCACTATAGAACATCATTTTAGAAAATGGGATCGACTTTAATCCCATCCAGCAAAACGGATTAATAAGCTTTTGATTCCTAGTCTGACTCTGAATGCGGGACCTTTTTCTATAAAATAAAGGTCAGCTGTTAGATGCCTAATATACCATATTAATGAATAGCTGGCTTTACAATTTATTTTAGATCCTGCCTGTAGAGGTAGAGGAGGAGATCATGTAATTTTTGGTTTGGGCTGGATAACTAATAAAGTTGGTCTCTACAACCCCCAAAAAAAGTTCCGCCTGAAACCTCGAATACGATGGCGAAATCCTGCGAGAATGGAAAGTTAGACTTGTGGCCATAGAACAGACTGGAATCGGCCCCACTTTAAGATGGCGCCCGTTACCTCTGCGTTGGTTCACGTGTCACACGCTGACGCGATGACATCAGAATGCAGTGTGTAAATAGAGAATGGTGTCCGTCGGTGACTGAACACGGGCTGAGGAAACGCCGAGTGTCATTTACCCTATCGGTAAGGTGCACGGGTCTCGGGGCTGAGAAGGAGGTTATTTTTATTTTGGCTTGCGTGAGCTTTTGCCCAGCATAGGGGTGTCATTCCTTATATTTCTTTTAAAAAACGCTCGTGGGACATCGTTAACAGCCTTTAGAATAAACTCAAAAAACTCTTGAACAAAATGTTTGGAGTAAGATTAGATTGCTGTTAATTACGAGCTTGACCCAGCATTAGAGTAATGTTCTTTCCTTCTTTCATCCACAAACGCTCATGGGGCAACAGAAATAGCCATGAGAGAAACGAAAAGGGTTTTTAAAGTAAAAACAATTTTTAGAGAAGGATCAGACTGCCTGAGAAACTCGTAGTAAACGAAAGAGAAGGATGCAGTCAAATAATATGTGTTTTATCACCCACAGGAAAATATCGAAGGGAAAAGTGACTCACTGTTGGAGTCATTTAGAAACACACGAGGGTTTCATCCTCTCGGCCGGTATGATTGATGTTGGCCGATTGAGGGTAAATACTGGATGATTATGTGCACTTGGGACATCCTATACCTTAATAACTTTTTCTCTAAGGGTTTTTCATAAGGTAGGCTGACAACTATGTGTTTTTTATTGTTTTTTACAGTTGTGAAGACTACGTATGTCCATGGAAGTGGCTTAAAAATGTGTGATGCCCTGAAGAAATTGCCTAAAATTAATTGGCAATGAAACATGTCGGCAAGTAGAGTATGGTTGGATAAGTAGTAGCCATATTCACTTTTTTAGAGCCCACAACCAACACGAAAGAGACAGAATAAAAGTAAAATATCCGTGTTGTTTGTGGTTTATATGTTTGTTTTGACACTACATGTGTTGTTCGTGGTTTATTTTCACTGCACATCTTCACAAACACAATCTTTGTTTGTTATTGGACACATTTTCTTTTGAGCTTGATGATACCAATGATGAGATCAATCCTGGTGAGTACCTGCCAGGTTCGCGTTGGTGGTGCGCCCTTGAGGTGTCATCTCGCTCAGACACGCTTTTTTCTGTTTGTCTGAGTTGGCACTTAGAGGTGTGTGTCATTCGTTGTCTCACAACTGCTGTTTATACAAAGGGATTGGGCAATTTTTAATATGGCACAATGTGGATATACCCCCTACCTCATTAATTAAAATAGAGGAGGTAGTTGCGAATGTTTTGCAGCATATGGTATAACACTAAAACAAGTAATTTTTTAGGTGCCTGTGTGGTCTAGGTCTTTTCTTGTGAAAGCATATATTGAGTGGAGGGCGACCTGTTGACCTTATAAATCCCTCTAAGCTCCTTATTGTTAGCTATAGTGTGTACGGCGGCTTAGCCGTGAGAGCATTTATTGCCCATGATATTTTTCCCTTTTTTTTACACTACACATTCTTCCCTTGTTTTACAACACGCCACCTACCTTGTCTTTCTAGGTAAGTCCCCGTGCACATAACATCAGTATATGAATAGTCTGGACTATGGACAAGAATTGTCTAGCATTCACTAATGAGCAGATAGCCGCAATTCTAGCAGGACCTTCACCCTTTGCTGACTCCCCACTATTAGGGAATACAACAGTCAGAGAGGAATGGGAAAAACTCAGCAATCTTAAGAAAAAGCAAGTGAGGATAGCCCTACATGGGGCATTAATGTCCGAATACTACGCAGCAGGAGCCTCTCCAGCTAGCCTTCTTTTGAGAATAGAGCCTAGAATTTTTTTAGATGATAAAAAGTTCAGGTTGGATTGGAGCTATATAGCCAACAAATGCACCAGGGATTGGCTAATTCTTATTATCAGTACAGCTCAAAGGTTGAGTGAGGAACTTTTGAAGGAAATCCTGGAATTAGAAGAGAGTATTAATCGCGATAACACCTTCACGAACGCTAAAGAACTTCTTAGCAAAATACAGGACGATCTGAACGAATATAAGAATTATATGATTAATCAAAGATCAAGGGGCTCCAAAGAAATCTACAAAAGTACTCACATGAATGGGCTTTTCCTTATGTTACTGACTCAACTATCAGCGAGGTCCAGAACAGGCCAATCAGGGGGGTCAACGTAGAGGGTGGGGTGGCAGACAGCAACAACAACAGAAACGCACCCCCGCAAACTTGACATTTGACAATACATCCAGTGAGGACGAGCAGGACAGGCCTCAAACTAAAAGAGTAAGGTTCAACCCACAGGAACAAAGCAACGCTGACCTTGGTGGTTTGTTACGCTCTTTTTTAGGACAGGGCCAAGGGACCAAAAGGGGAACAGGACAAACAGGAAGAGGAAGAGGACGTGGCAACCGTCCTCAACCACAATGGCAGACCTTCTCCCCACGACAAACCCGGAGCAGAGGCAGACAACCACTATAAATAACATTGTGGTAAACTTATCAGAGTACACTTTGTCAGAAAGTGAAGAAAGAGTTTTAAATAAGGGACTGGGCTTTGTCCCCACGCCATGTCATGACTCTTTTAAGTGCAGAGTAGAGTTTTTCGAAACGGTCCGTAAAATCAAACTTAAAAAGTTTTTTGCTAATCAACCACAAAACGATCGAGAAAGTTTTAACACCAATTTAAGTAAACCATCTACCTTTATAGCACCCAGCGGGCTGTTGGGTCCTGAAATTGCTGTATTTGAATCTAAAGTCCTACAGGACATTGAACTGCTAGAAGCAAAGGAGAGGAATACTAATTACAGAAATATGTCTAAGCTGGATTGGGAAGCTGTGAAAAGTTTGCAGAATAATCCCGATTTAACTATAAAAAGTGCTGATAAGGGAGGAGCGGTGGTTGTGCTCAATACCTGCGACTATGAGACAGAGGTTCACCGCCTACTTAATGCACGTGAAAATTACCAGCCAATAAAAAAAGATCTTACCCCTGAATTACTTACAATCATAAAAGGGATGGTAGGAGAGGCGAAAGAAAAGAAATGGATTTCCTCGAAGGAGGCGGAGTTCCTGGTGAGTACCAACCCCAGGACTCCTGCATTCTATGTTTTGCCAAAAATACACAAGCCTGCCCGCCTCTGCCGGGCAGGCCCATTGTGTCCGGAATACAATCAGTCCTGGAACCCCTATCCCAGTTCGCAGATTACTTTCTGCGTGAATCTGTTATAACACAGAGATCATTTGTGAAGGACACTATGGACATCTTGAATGTAATCAAAGATATGACATTCGATCCATCCAAGGAAATTTTGGTAACCATAGACATTGAGTCCTTATATTCCTGCATTCCGCAGGACGCAGCGCTGGTGGCAGCAGCGCGTGCCCTTAGAACTCAGGAATGGTTTTATGATGCACCGCAAACATTTGTATTGCAATGCATTGAACTGGCCCTCACAAGAAACTTCTTTAGCTACAAGGACCAGTTGTTTCTGCAGATTACTGGGACCTCGATGGGGGCCACTATGGCGCCTAGCCTGGCCTGCATATATGTAGGCCAGTTCGAGGAGCACGTCGTCTATCCCTCCTCCAACCCCTTCAAAGACCAGGTGTGTCTTTGGAGGAGATATATAGACGACGTGCTCTGTATTTGGACTGGAGAGGAATCCATACTTTTGGAATTCCTAAGTTGGCTCAATGGGCAAGACCAAAGCCTCCGCTTTACGTGGTCTTATAGCCGGGAATCAGCCGTATATCTGGATTTAGACATCAAAGCCAGTATGGACGGTCTAATGACGAGTGTCCATCAAAAACCCACGGACAGGAACTCTTTGCTGTCTTATGATTCATATCATCCTAGGGCGCTCAGAGACAACCTGCCGGTGGGGCAGTTTCTTCGATACCGGAGAAACTGTTCCACCACAGGTATTTACAATGAGCAGGCACAGGTTCTTTGTGACAAATTGGAAAAAATAAATTACCCTGTGAAAATAATAAAACAAGCAAAAAAGAGAGCACTGAATACACCTAGAAGTGCACTATTGGAGGTTAATCACAAAGAGAAAGAAGACTGCCTTCCAGTAGTTATGACTTTTGACCCTCTGGCCACGAAAATAAGGCAATCAATCCGGAAGCACTGGTCCTTGCTGTCAAACACGGACTTTAAAATGCTTCCGCCGAGGTTTGCCTTCAAACGCTCAAGCAATCTTAAAGATAAACTAGTTCATACACGTCCACAGAGTTTTAATGTAGTAAGAAACAGCACGGTCCCGACGGGGCATATCCCTGTGGATCATGCTCTGTCTGTCCTTTAACTTCTAAGACGACAAGTGTAATGTTGCTATCTGGCAAGGAATGGAATCTGAGGCATTTTAGCAACTGTAATACCACAAATGTAATATACAGGCTAGACTGCCAATGTGGTTTACAATATATTGGACTCACTACGCGCAAGATAAAAACGTGGATCCAAGAACATTTGAGTACAATTAGATTAGGAAAACTGACGACGAAGCTGGTTCAACACTGTCACACTAATAAACACACATTCAAATGGGTGGTATTAGAAAAAGTTACAGGGGATTGCAGTAGGGTAGAACAGCTGCTCATTTCCAAAGAGGCCAGATGGATTTTCCAAGAGAAGAGCGAAAGAATAGGGTTCAACGAACTCCTGGAATGGAACAAAGTACATTAAAGTTATTGTTCCTTTCCCCTGAATTAGATACCTGGGAGTCCTTTGTGCGCTTGTGAAGGTGTTCTTAGCGAAAAATACATCTAATTGTGCTGTTGACTATCTCAACTATAAATGCTCTCACATTCAACCGAAAGAAAAGCGCTGCTGTGTATTTTGTGCGGGGTTGGATATGAGTGCAGACTTGTATTGAAATCTTTATTGTGTGCACCAGTACGTGATTTAACAATGGCTTTTGTGGGCTGGTGTAGCCACTATAGAACATCATTTTAGAAAATGGGATCGACTTTAATCCCATCCAGCAAAACGGATTAATAAGCTTTTGATTCCTAGTCTGACTCTGAATGCGGGACCTTTTTCTATAAAATAAAGGTCAGCTGTTAGATGCCTAATATACCATATTAATGAATAGCTGGCTTTACAATTTATTTTAGATCCTGCCTGTAGAGGTAGAGGAGGAGATCATGTAAGTTTTGGTTTGGGCTGGATAACTAATAAAGTTGGTCTCTACAACCCCCAAAAAAAGTTCCGCCTGAAACCTGGAATACGATGGCGAAATCCTGCGAGAATGGAAAGTTAGACTTGTGGCCATAGAACAGACTGGAATCGGCCCCACTTTAAGATGGCGCCCGTTACCTCTGCGTTGGTTCACGTGTCACACGCTGACGCGATGACATCAGAATGCAGTGTGTAAATAGAGAATGGTGTCCGTCGGTGACTGAACACGGGCTGAGGAAACGCCGAGTGTCATTTACCCTATCGGTAAGGTGCACGGGTCTCGGGGCTGAGAAGGAGGTTATTTTTATTTTGGCTTGCGTGAGCTTTTGCCCAGCATAGGGGTGTCATTCCTTATATTTCTTTTAAAAAACGCTCATGGGACATCGTTAACAGCCTTTAGAATAAACTCAAAAAACTCTTGAACAAAATGTTTGGAGTAAGATTAGATTGCTGTTAATTACGAGCTTGACCCAGCATTAGAGTAATGTTCTTTCCTTCTTTCATCCACAAACGCTCATGGGGCAACAGAAATAGCCATGAGAGAAACGAAAAGGGTTTTTAAAGTAAAAACAATTTTTAGAGAAGGATCAGACTGCCTGAGAAACTCGTAGTAAACGAAAGAGAAGGATGCAGTCAAATAATATGTGTTTTATCACCCACAGGAAAATATCGAAGGGAAAAGTGACTCACTGTTGGAGTCATTTAGAAACACACGAGGGTTTCATCCTCTCGGCCGGTATGATTGATGTTGGCCGATTGAGGGTAAATACTGGATGATTATGTGCACTTGGGACATCCTATACCTTAATAACTTTTTCTCTAAGGGTTTTTCATAAGGTAGGCTGACAACTATGTGTTTTTTATTGTTTTTTACAGTTGTGAAGACTACGTATGTCCATGGAAGTGGCTTAAAAATGTGTGATGCCCTGAAGAAATTGCCTAAAATTAATTGGCAATGAAACATGTCGGCAAGTAGAGTATGGTTGGATAAGTAGTAGCCATATTCACTTTTTTAGAGCCCACAACCAACACGAAAGAGACAGAATAAAAGTAAAATATCCGTGTTGTTTGTGGTTTATATGTTTGTTTTGACACTACATGTGTTGTTCGTGGTTTATTTTCACTGCACATCTTCACAAACACAATCTTTGTTTGTTATTGGACACATTTTCTTTTGAGCTTGATGATACCAATGATGAGATCAATCCTGGTGAGTACCTGCCAGGTTCGCGTTGGTGGTGCGCCCTTGAGGTGTCATCTCGCTCAGACACGCTTTTTTCTGTTTGTCTGAGTTGGCACTTAGAGGTGTGTGTCATTCGTTGTCTCACAACTGCTGTTTATACAAAGGGATTGGGCAATTTTTAATATGGCACAATGTGGATATACCCCCTACCTCATTAATTAAAATAGAGGAGGTAGTTGCGAATGTTTTGCAGCATATGGTATAACACTAAAACAAGTAATTTTTTTAGGTGCCTGTGTGGTCTAGGTCTTTTCTTGTGAAAGCATATATTGAGTGGAGGGCAACCTGTTGACCTTATAAATCCCTCTAAGCTCCTTATTGTTAGCTATAGTGTGTACGGCGGCTTAGCCGTGAGAGCATTTATTGCCCATGATATTTTTCCCTTTTTTTTACACTACACATTCTTCCCTTGTTTTACAACACGCCACCTACCTTGTCTTTCTAGGTAAGTCCCCGTGCACATAACATCAGTATATGAATAGTCTGGACTATGGACAAGAATTGTCTAGCATTCACTAATGAGCAGATAGCCGCAATTCTAGCAGGACCTTCACCCTTTGCTGACTCCCCACTATTAGGGAATACAACAGTCAGAGAGGAATGGGAAAAACTCAGCAATCTTAAGAAAAAGCAAGTGAGGATAGCCCTACATGGGGCATTAATGTCCGAATACTACGCAGCAGGAGCCTCACCAGCTAGCCTTCTTTTGAGAATAGAGCCTAGAATTTTTTTAGATGATAAAAAGTTCAGGTTGGATTGGAGCTATATAGCCAACAAATGCACCAGGGATTGGCTAATTCTTATTATCAGTACAGCTCAAAGGTTGAGTGTGTCAGGTACGCTCCACAGGATCCGGGCGACGAGTATAAAGCCCACCTCCAAACGTCACAAACACTCTGATATATTGTCAACAGAGGATTTGAGCCATTAGGCGAGGGGAAACGTAAAATAATAAACAGGGAAGGGAAGGAAGGGAACAGCTGGGAAAGGGATGTACCTGAAACGACAGAACATACCGGGGTAAGACCACCAATCGTACAACACCACAAAAGCTAATGTACTACTACGTAAGCTATATACCTGTGGGTTAAAAGGCAGGTCTTTTCTATGGGTTTTCTCTATTCCCCTTTTTTGAGAGACAGGCTTGAAACCTATAGGGAACATATACAGGTTAACTTCAGTCTTATAGCGAATACACACATGACCCAAACAGAACTCTTCCTTTCATACCTGATTCATATTCTAAGAACGCAGGGAAAAGGATTCTGGGTATAAGTCACCACCATGAAGGAAAAACAGAACTGAAAAGGAACCCTGTAGCAGTGATAACGCCAACCTTCTGGACACGGTAATGCGTGGGGAGCAAGAACCACCGCATTCCGCTCCGTTGGAACAGTACACTCAAAACACAAGGCAGTCCTTTGACAGCAGACAAAAGGAGAGTCCAAAGTAAACGATACACGACGTTTGTTGTAGACACAAACACATAGGCTCCGCCAGGACCACAATACCTATTATGCGTGCCTCTGAAACCCACGGAAACGCGTAGCTGCGACCGCCACAGCGCTCCGCCTGTAAAAGGGACAAAAGGTCCAAAAGAATAACACAAGCGCTTGCTCTGGCTACGCGGAGCTGCGACCGCCACCGCGCACCACCAACTGTCCGTGGTATGGCAAACAAGTATGGCCACAAAGAACACAAAAGGAAGAAGATACGGCAGCGTGTGGCGTCCTACCACTCCGCTCCGCTCTTCCACAACAATCCAATAAACAAAGAACAAGGCGCGGCAGTTCTTGCACTGCACGCACCAGGAAACGGCAACGCGTGGACACCCACAGCGCTCCGCTCAATGACGGGCAATGAATATGCGGGAGGGGCCGCTCCTACCTGAACTGCAGAACAACCGCTGCAACCGTCCAGGACGAGCCCCCAGCAAGGCGGCAAGACGCGACCTTCCTTCTCGGACTCACGAGCAGGAACCAGGATAACACGCAACAGGAAGCGTGTCTCACGGACAGATGTAGCCTCAGCCGAGGCTTCTGGGAAATGTAGTCTTTGCAACCTAGAGGTGAAGACGATCGTTCCTGCCACACAGCGCAGTCATGCAGGCGCTCCGACAGGCTCTGACAGAGTGAGGAACTTTTGAAGGAAATCCTGGAATTAGAAGAGAGTATTCATCGCGATAACACCTTCACAAACGCTAAAGAACTTCTTAGCAAAATACAGGACGATCTGAACGAATATAAGAATTATATGATTAATCAAAGATCAAGGGGCTCCAAAGAAATCTACAAAAGTACTCACATGAATGGGCTTTTCCTTATGTTACTGACTCAACTATCAGCGAGGTCCAGAACAGGCCAATCAGGGGGGTCAACGTAGAGGGTGGGGTGGCAGACAGCAACAACAACAGAAACGCACCCCCGCAAACTTGACATTTGACAATACATCCAGTGAGGACGAGCAGGACAGGCCTCAAACTAAAAGAGTAAGGTTCAACCCACAGGAACAAAGCAACGCTGACCTTGGGGGTTTGTTACGCTCTTTTTTAGGACAGGGCCAAGGGACCAAAAGGGGAACAGGACAAACAGGAAGAGGAAGAGGACGTGGCAACCGTCCTCAACCACAATGGCAGACCTTCTCCCCACGACAAACCCGGAGCAGAGGCAGACAACCACTATAAATAACATTGTGGTAAACTTATCAGAGTACACTTTGTCAGAAAGTGAAGAAAGAGTTTTAAATAAGGGACTGGGCTTTGTCCCCACGCCATGTCATGACTCTTTTAAGTGCAGAGTAGAGTTTTTCGAAACGGTCCGTAAAATCAAACGTAAAAAGTTTTTTGCTAATCAACCACAAAACGATCGAGAAAGTTTTAACACCAATTTAAGTAAACCATCTACCTTTATACCACCCAGCGGGCTGTTGGGTCCTGAAATTGCTGTATTTGAATCTAAAGTCCTACAGGACATTGAACTGCTAGAAGCAAAGGAGAGGAATACTAATTACAGAAATATGTCTAAGCTGGATTGGGAAGCTGTGAAAAGTTTGCAGAATAATCCCGATTTAACTATAAAAAGTGCTGATAAGGGAGGAGCGGTGGTTGTGCTCAATACCTGCGACTATGAGACAGAGGTTCACCGCCTACTTAATGCACGTGAAAATTACCAGCCAATAAAAAAAGATCTTACCCCTGAATTACTTACAATCATAAAAGGGATGGTAGGAGAGGCGAAAGAAAAGAAATGGATTTCCTCGAAGGAGGCGGAGTTCCTGGTGAGTACCAACCCCAGGACTCCTGCATTCTATGTTTTGCCAAAAATACACAAGCCTGCCCGCCTCTGCCGGGCAGGCCCATTGTGTCCGGAATACAATCAGTCCTGGAACCCCTATCCCAGTTCGCAGATTACTTTCTGCGTGAATCTGTTATAACACAGAGATCATTTGTGAAGGACACTATGGACATCTTGAATGTAATCAAAGATATGACATTCGATCCATCCAAGGAAATTTTGGTAACCATAGACATTGAGTCCTTATATTCCTGCATTCCGCAGGACGCAGCGCTGGTGGCAGCAGCGCGTGCCCTTAGAACTCAGGAATGGTTTTATGATGCACCGCAAACATTTGTATTGCAATGCATTGAACTGGCCCTCACAAGAAACTTCTTTAGCTACAAGGACCAGTTGTTTCTGCAGATTACTGGGACCTCGATGGGGGCCACTATGGCGCCTAGCCTGGCCTGCATATATGTAGGCCAGTTCGAGGAGCACGTCGTCTATCCCTCCTCCAACCCCTTCAAAGACCAGGTGTGTCTTTGGAGGAGATATATAGACGACGTGCTCTGTATTTGGACTGGAGAGGAATCCATACTTTTGGAATTCCTAAGTTGGCTCAATGGGCAAGACCAAAGCCTCCGCTTTACGTGGTCTTATAGCCGGGAATCAGCCGTATATCTGGATTTAGACATCAAAGCCAGTATGGACGGTCTAATGACGAGTGTCCATCAAAAACCCACGGACAGGAACTCTTTGCTGTCTTATGATTCATATCATCCTAGGGCGCTCAGAGACAACCTGCCGGTGGGGCAGTTTCTTCGATACCGGAGAAACTGTTCCACCACAGGTATTTACAATGAGCAGGCACAGGTTCTTTGTGACAAATTGGAAAAAATAAATTACCCTGTGAAAATAATAAAACAAGCAAAAAAGAGAGCACTGAATACACCTAGAAGTGCACTATTGGAGGTTAATCACAAAGAGAAAGAAGACTGCCTTCCAGTAGTTATGACTTTTGACCCTCTGGCCACGAAAATAAGGCAATCAATCCGGAAGCACTGGTCCTTGCTGTCAAACACGGACTTTAAAATGCTTCCGCCGAGGTTTGCCTTCAAACGCTCAAGCAATCTTAAAGATAAACTAGTTCATACACGTCCACAGAGTTTTAATGTAGTAAGAAACAGCACGGTCCCGACGGGGCATATCCCTGTGGATCATGCTCTGTCTGTCCTTTAACTTCTAAGACGACAAGTGTAATGTTGCTATCTGGCAAGGAATGGAATCTGAGGCATTTTAGCAACTGTAATACCACAAATGTAATATACAGGCTAGACTGCCAATGTGGTTTACAATATATTGGACTCACTACGCGCAAGATAAAAACGTGGATCCAAGAACATTTGAGTACAATTAGATTAGGAAAACTGACGACGAAGCTGGTTCAACACTGTCACACTAATAAACACACATTCAAATGGGTGGTATTAGAAAAAGTTACAGGGGATTGCAGTAGGGTAGAACAGCTGCTCATTTCCAAAGAGGCCAGATGGATTTTCCAAGAGAAGAGCGAAAGAATAGGGTTCAACGAACTCCTGGAATGGAACAAAGTACATTAAAGTTATTGTTCCTTTCCCCTGAATTAGATACCTGGGAGTCCTTTGTGCGCTTGTGAAGGTGTTCCTAGCGAAAAATACATCTAATTGTGCTGTTGACTATCTCAACTATAAATGCTCTCACATTCAACCGAAAGAAAAGCGCTGCTGTGTATTTTGTGCGGGGTTGGATATGAGTGCAGACTTGTATTGAAATCTTTATTGTGTGCACCAGTACGTGATTTAACAATGGCTTTTGTGGGCTGGTGTAGCCAGTATAGAACATCATTTTAGAAAATGGGATCGACTTTAATCCCATCCAGCAAAACGGATTAATAAGCTTTTGATTCCTAGTCTGACTCTGAATGCGGGACCTTTTTCTATAAAATAAAGGTCAGCTGTTAGATGCCTAATATACCATATTAATGAATAGCTGGCTTTACAATTTATTTTAGATCCTGCCTGTAGAGGTAGAGGAGGAGATCATGTAAGTTTTGGTTTGGGCTGGATAACTAATAAAGTTGGTCTCTACAACCCCCAAAAAAAGTTCCGCCTGAAACCTGGAATACGATGGCGAAATCCTGCGAGAATGGAAAGTTAGACTTGTGGCCATAGAACAGACTGGAATCGGCCCCACTTTAAGATGGCGCCCGTTACCTCTGCGTTGGTTCACGTGTCACACGCTGACGCGATGACATCAGAATGCAGTGTGTAAATAGAGAATGGTGTCCGTCGGTGACTGAACACGGGCTGAGGAAACGCCGAGTGTCATTTACCCTATCGGTAAGGTGCACGGGTCTCGGGGCTGAGAAGGAGGTTATTTTTATTTTGGCTTGCGTGAGCTTTTGCCCAGCATAGGGGTGTCATTCCTTATATTTCTTTTAAAAAACGCTCATGGGACATCGTTAACAGCCTTTAGAATAAACTCAAAAAACTCTTGAACAAAATGTTTGGAGTAAGATTAGATTGCTGTTAATTACGAGCTTGACCCAGCATTAGAGTAATGTTCTTTCCTTCTTTCATCCACAAACGCTCGTGGGGCAACAGAAATAGCCATGAGAGAAACGAAAAGGGTTTTTAAAGTAAAAACAATTTTTAGAGAAGGATCAGACTGCCTGAGAAACTCGTAGTAAACGAAAGAGAAGGATGCAGTCAAATAATATGTGTTTTATCACCCACAGGAAAATATCGAAGGGAAAAGTGACTCACTGTTGGAGTCATTTAGAAACACACGAGGGTTTCATCCTCTCGGCCGGTATGATTGATGTTGGCCGATTGAGGGTAAATACTGGATGATTATGTGCACTTGGGACATCCTATACCTTAATAACCTTTTCTCTAAGGGTTTTTCATAAGGTAGGCTGACAACTATGTGTTTTTTATTGTTTTTTACAGTTGTGAAGACTACGTATGTCCATGGAAGTGGCTTAAAAATGTGTGATGCCCTGAAGAAATTGCCTAAAATTAATTGGCAATGAAACATGTCGGCAAGTAGAGTATGGTTGGATAAGTAGTAGCCATATTCACTTTTTTAGAGCCCACAACCAACACGAAAGAGACAGAATAAAAGTAAAATATCCGTGTTGTTTGTGGTTTATATGTTTGTTTTGACACTACATGTGTTGTTCGTGGTTTATTTTCACTGCACATCTTCACAAACACAATCTTTGTTTGTTATTGGACACATTTTCTTTTGAGCTTGATGATACCAATGATGAGATCAGGGCAATCCTGGTGAGTACCTGCCAGGTTCGCGTTGGTGGTGCGCCCTTGAGGTGTCATCTCGCTCACACACGCTTTTTTCTGTTTGTCTGAGTTGGCACTTAGAGGTGTGCGTCATTCGTTGTCTCACAACTGCTGTTTATACAAAGGGATTGGGCAATTTTTAATATGGCACAATGTGCATATACCCCCTACCTCATTAATTAAAATAGAGGAGGTAGTTGCGAATGTTTTGCAGCATATGGTATAACACTAAAACAAGTAATTTTTTAGGTGCCTGTGTGGTCTAGGTCTTTTCTTGTAAAAGCATATATTGAGTGGAGGGCGACCTGTTGACCTTTTAAATCCCTCTAAGCTCCCTATTGTTAGCTATAGTGTGTACGGCGGCTTAGCCGTGAGAGCATTTATTGCCCATGATATTTTTCCCTTTTTTTTTACACTACACATTCTTCCCTTGTTTTACAACACGCCACCTACCTCGTCTTTCTAGGTAAGTCCCCGTGCACATAACATCAGTATATGAATAGTCTGGACTATTGACACTAATTGTCTAGCATTCACTAATGAGCAGATAGCCGCAATTCTAGCAGGACCTTCACTCTTTGCTGACTCCCCACTATTAGGGAATACAACAGTCAGAGAGGAATGGGAAAAACTCAGCAATCTTAAGAAAAAGCAAGTGAGGATAGCCCTACATGGGGCATTAATGTCCGAATACTACGCAGCAGGAGCCTCACCAGCTAGCCTTCTTTTGAGAATAGAGCCTAGAATTTTTTTAGATGATAAAAAGTTCAGGTTGTATTGGAGCTATATAGCCAACAAATGCACCAGGGATTGGCTAATTCTTATTATCAGTACAGCTCAAAGGTTGAGTGAGGAACTTTTGAAGGAAATCCTGGAATTAGAAGAGAGTATTAATCGCGATAACACCTTCACGAACGCTAAAGAACATCTTAGCAAAATACAGGGCGATCTGAACGAATATAAGAATTATATGATTAATCAAAAGATCAAGGGGCTCCAAAGAAATCTACAAAAGTACTCACATGAATGGGCTTTTCCTTACGTTACTGACTCAACTATCAGCGAGGTCCAGAACAGGCCAATCAGGGGGGTCAACGTAGAGGGTGGGGTGGCAGACAGCAACAACAACAGAAACGCACCCCCGCAAACTGGACATTTGACAATACATCCAGTGAGGACGAGCAGGACAGGCCTCAAACTAACAGAGTAAGGTTCAACCCACAGGAACAAAGCAACGCTGACCTTGGGGGTTTGTTACGTTCTTTTTTAGGACAGGGCCAAGGGACCAAAAGGGGAACAGGACAAACAGGAAGAGAAAGAGGACGTGGCAACCGTCCTCAACCACAATGGCAGACCTTCTCCCCACGACAAACCCGGAGCAGAGGCAGACAACCACTATAAATAACATTGTGGTAAACTTATCAGAGTACACTTTGTCAGAAAGTGAAGAAAGAGTTTTAAATAAGGGACTGGGCTTTGTCCCCACACCATCTCATGACTCTTTTAAGTGCAGAGTAGAGTTTTTCAAAACGGTCCGTAAAATCAAACTTAAAAAGTTTTTTGCTAATCAACCACAAAACGATCGAGAAAGTTTTAACACCAATTTAAGAAAACCATCTACCTTTATACCACCCAGCGGGCTGTTGGGTCCTGAAATTGCTGTATTTGAATCTAAAGTCCTACAGGACATTGAACTACTAGAAGCAAAGGAGAGGAATACTAATTACAGAAATATGTCTGAGCTGGATTGGGAAGCTGTGAAAAGTTTGCAGAATAATCCCGATTTAACTATAAAAAGTGCTGATAAGGGAGGAGCGGTGGTTGTGCTCAATACCTGCGACTATGAGACAGAGGTTCACCGCCTACTTAATGCAAGTGAAAATTACCAGCCAATAAAAAAAGATCCTACCCCTGAATTACTTACAATCATAAAAGGGATGGTAGGAGAGGCGAAAGAAAAGAAATGGATTTCCTCGAAGGAGGCGGAGTTCCTGGTGAGTACCAACCCCAGGACTCCTGCTTTCTATGTTTTGCCAAAAATACACAAGCCTGCCCGCCTCCCTCAGGCCCATTGTGTCCGGAATACAATCAGTCCTGGAACCCCTATCCCAGTTCGCAGATTACTTTCTGCGTGAATCTGTTATAACACAGAGATCATTTGTGAAGGACACTATGGACATCTTGAATGTAATCAAAGATATGACATTCGATCCATCCAAGGAAATTTTGGTAACCATAGACATTGAGTCCTTATATTCCTGCATTCCGCAGGACGCAGCGCTGGTGGCAGCAGCGCGTGCCCTTAGAACTCAGGAATGGTTTTATGATGCACCGCAAACATTTGTATTGCAATGCATTGAACTGGCCCTCACAAGAAACTTCTTTAGCTACAAGGACCAGTTGTTTCTGCAGATTACTGGGACCTCGATGGGGGCCACTACGGCGCCTAGCCTGGCCTGCATATATGTAGGCCAGTTCGAGGAGCACGTCGTCTATCCCTCCTCCAACCCCTTCAAAGACCAGGTGCGTCTTTGGAGGAGATATATAGACGACGTGCTCTGTATTTGGACTGGAGAGGAATCCATACTTTTGGAATTCCTAAGTTGGCTCAGTGGGCAAGACCAAAGCCTCCGCTTTACGTGGTCTTATAGCCGGGAATCAGCCGTATATCTGGATTTAGACATCAAAGCCAGTATGGGCGGTCTAATGACGAGTGTCCATCAAAAACCCACGGACAGGAACTCTTTGCTGTCTTATGATTCATATCATCCTAGGGCGCTCAGAGACAACCTGCCGGTGGGGCAGTTTCTTCGATACCGGAGAAACTGTTCCACCACAGGTATTTACAATGAGCAGGCACAGGTTCTTTGTGACAAATTGGAAAAAATAAATTACCCTGTGAAAATAATAAAACAAGCAAAAAAGAGAGCACTGAATACACCTAGAAGTGCACTATTGGAGGTTAATCACAAAGAGAAAGAAGACTGCCTTCCAGTAGTTATGACTTTTGACCCTCTGGCTACGAAAATAAGGCAATCAATCCGGAAGCACTGGTCCTTGCTGTCAAACACGGACTTTAAAATGCCTCCGCCGAGGTTTGCCTTCAAACGCTCAAGCAATCCTAAAGATAAACTAGTTCATACACGTCCACAGAGTTGTAATGTAGTAAGAAACAGCACGGTCCCGACGGGGCATTATCCCTGTGGAACATGCTCTGTCTATCCTTTAACTTCTAAGACGACAAGTATAATGTTGCTATCTGGCAAGGAATGGAATCTGAGGCATTTTAGCAACTGTAATACCACAAATGTAATATACAGGCTAGACTGCCAATGTGGTTTACAATATATTGGACTCACTACTCGCAAGATAAAAACGCGGATCCAAGAACATTTGAGTACAATTAGATTAGGGAAACTGACGACGAAGCTGGTTCAACACTGTCACACTAATAAACACACATTCAAATGGGTGGTATTAGAAAAAGTTACAGGGGATTGCAGTAGGGTAGAACAGCTGCTCATTTCCAAAGAGGCCAGATGGATTTTCCAAGAGAAGAGCGAAAGAATAGGGCTCAACGAACTCCTGGAATGGAACAAAGTAAATTAAAGTTATTGTTCCTTTCCCCTGAATTAGATACCTGGGAGTCCTTTGTGCGCTTGTGAAGGTGTTCCTAGCGAAAAATACATCTAATTGTGCTGTTGACTATCTCAACTATAAATGCTCTCACATTCAACCGAAAGAAAAGCGCTGCTGTGTATTTTGTGCGGGGTTGGATATGAGTGCAGACTTGTATTGAAATCTTTATTGTGTGCACCAGTACGTGATTTAACAATGGCTTTTGGTGGCTGGTGTAGCCACTATAGAACATCATTTTAGAAAATGGGATCGACTTTAATCCCATCCAGCAAAACAGATTAATAAGCTTTTGATTCCTAGTCTGACTCTGAATGCGGGACCTTTTTCTATAAAATAAAGGTCAGCCGTTAGATGCCTAATATACCATATTAATGAATAGCTGGCTTTACAATTTATTTTAGATCCTGCCTGTAGAGGTAGAGGAGGAGATCATGTAATTTCTGGTTTGGGCTGGATAACTAATAAAGTTGGTCTCTACAACCCCCAAAAAAAGTTCCGCCTGAAACCTCGAATACGATGGCGAAATCCTGCGAGAATGGAAAGTTAGACTTGTGGCCATAGAACAGACTGGAATCGGCCCCACTTTAAGATGGCGCCCGTTACCTCTGCGCTGGTTCACGTGTCACACGCTAACGCAATGACATCAGAATGCAGTGTGTAAATAGAGAATGGTGTCCGTCGGTGACTGAACACGGGCTGAGGAAGCACCGAGTGTCATTTACCCTATCGGTAAGGTGCACGGGTCTCGGGGCTGAGAAGGAGGTTATTTTTATTTTGGCTTGCGTGAGCTTTTGCCCAGCATAGGGGTGCCATTCCTTATATTTCTTTTAAAAAACGCTCGTGGGGCATCATTAACAACCTAAACTCAAAAAACTCTTGAACAAAATGTTTGGAGTAAGATTAGATTGCTGTTAATTACGAGCTTGACCCAGCATTAGAGTAATGTTCTTTCCTTCTTTCATCCACAAACGCTTGTGGGGCAACAGAAATAGCCATGAGAGAAACGAAAAGGGTTTTTAAAGTAAACATAATTTTTAGAGAAGGATCAGACTGCCTGAGAAACTCGTAGTAAACAAAAGAGAAGGATGCAGTCAAATAATATGTGTTTTATCACCCACAGGAAAATATCGAAGGGAAAAGTGACTCACTGTTGGAGTCATTTAGAAACACACAAGGGTTTCATCCTCTCGGCCGGTATGATTGATGTTGGCCGATTGAGAGTAAATACTGGATGATTATGTGCACTTGGGACATCCTATACCTTAATAACCTTTTCTCCAAGGGTTTTTCATAGGGTAGGCTGACAACTATGTGTTTTTTATTGTTTTTTACAGTTGTGAAGACTACGTATGTCCATGGCAGTGGCTTAAAAATGTGTGATGCCCTGAAGAAATTGCCTAAAATTAATTGGCAATGAAACATGTCGGCAAGTAGAGTATGGTTGGATAAGTAGTAGCCATATTCACTTTTTTAGAGCCCACAACCAACACGAAAGAGACAGAATAAAAGTAAAATATCTGTGTTGTTTGTGGTTTATATGTTTGTTTTGACACTACATGTGTTGTTCGTGGTTTATTTTCACTGCACATCTTCACAAACACAATCTTTGTTTGTTATTGGACACATTTTCTTTTGAGCTTGATGATACCAATGATGAGATCAGGGCAATCCTGGTGAGTACCTGCCAGGTTCCCGTTGGTGGTGCGCCCGTGAGGTGTCATCTCGCTCAGACACGCTTTTTTCTGTTTGTCTGAGTTGGCACTTAGAGGTGTGTGTCATTCGTTGTCTCACAACTGCTGTTTTATACAAAGGGATTGGGCAATTTTTAATATGGCACAATGTGGATATACCCCCTACCTCATTATTTAAAATAGAGGAGGTAGTTGCGAATGTTTTGCAGCATATGGTATAACACTAAAACAAGTAATTTTTTAGGTACCTGTGTGGTCTAGGTCTTTTCTTGTGAAAGCATATATTGAGTGGAGGGCGACCTGTTGATCTTATAAATCCCTCTAAGCTCCTTATTGTTAGCTATCACTATAGAGAAGGCCTGGAGGAGATCTTGAAAATCGACCGAAGCAAGGATATTCCCTGGCTCAAATATGTTATATTGTGGACGAAGAAGTTGTAGTATCGTAGGTAGCAGTCTAGTGTTCCGGGATAGACTCGTGGGAGGAGCAGGAAAGGGAGGAGCAAGGAACCGACGTGAGGAGGACAGTTACGAGTAGGACAGAGATGAATAAAGACGTGTCGTCTACTACTCCTGGCTCCTGTCTTATTTGGGGGGGCATGACAATGGCGACGAGGGTGGGATAATGCTGAAACCCACATTTGCCCAAAAACCCCTGCCGTCTGTGAATGGCCCAAGACCAGAGAGCCTGTAGCCTGTGTCAGCGCCGAGTGCCACAAGCGCGAAAACGAAACGCGCTACACGTCGCGCCTGAATGCTGCCCCATGAATTTGATTTGAAGTCCTGGCAAGTGAGCCAACTCCATGATCAGGCGATCGTGTGAAGCCCGACTACCAAGCGCTGTTGAGTGCTGAAGCCGAGCGCTGGTTTGGCGCCCAAAATCGGGAGCTCACCCCCGATGCGTGAGACTTGGCACGCAGTCGCTGAGTGAGCGCGCAACCGAAGAAAAGTGAGGTGGGAGCCCACCCCGACCTCACCTGGATGCTGCAGCGCTGTAAAGGTGAAGGGACCTGGAGAAGAGTTGCTGTCTCCGAGACCGGCTGTCGGTGAGTCCTGGACGAATCAGCACTGATTGGAATGAATGGAGAGGAAGTCTCATGTGAACTGAGACTTCAGTGACGGCGGCCATCTTGAAGTCAGGCAGCCTGTAGAGACACCCCTATTCAAATGCCCAAGCGGCCATATTTAGGTCAGGCAAGCAAAGTTTGGAAACAAGCATTGGCGCACAGAATAAATAAGCACTGACAAAAGCAAACAGAGTAAGCACATGCAAATACAAGAGACAGAATAGGAAAATAAGCACGAGCAAAAGCAATAATAAAGTGAACAAACACGAGCGACTGCAAGAGAGCAAAATCAATAAACCCAAGTAAATGCAAAAGGGAAAGAAGAAAATAAGCACAAGTACAAATAACAAGTGATGAAAGGAATAAAAGTGACCAGACATACAACAAGCACAAGCCAAAGCAAGAGGCTGAACAAGTAGACAAACATATGCAAAGAAAAGGGTGAAAACACAAGCAAGTACCAGAACTAATACAAGCAACAAGAAGTGTGATGAATCGAAGTGACTTCAGCAAGAAGCGCAAGTCAAGGCAACAATAAACACAGCAAGCACACGCCAATACAAACCTCGAATGCAACAAACACAAACAAATGCAGATCCCCAACGGAACAAGCAAGAGCAAAGGCAAGTACCAAAGCAAACTTCAGAACCACGTGAAGACAAACAATTAAAAACACAAGAAACAAAAGCGGGAATTCGCGGAGCCACGAGTCACGCATGGTGCAGCTGAATGGTGACCATGTGACCTCAGGAGATCCAAGCCTAACTCACTGAAGCATACCGAGACAGTCGCGCCAGGGGCGAACAACATTCAATAGTCACCCGAGCGCAGCGAATCTTACCAAAACCAAAGGAAACGACCAAACAAAGGCTATTGACTGAGGGGCGGTCAATAAAAGAAGACAGGAAGAAAAGGGAACAGCCCTGTGACATTGTTATACATTTCACCATCATGGCGGTGAGAGAAGAAACACGCACATCTAAACCCTGCATCGAAATACCACCCCCAATGATGCAGACCAACGAGCAGAGCTTGAGTCCCCGATGGAACAGCTGGCTAGAATCACTGGATGACTTTCTTGAAACAACCGGTGAGCGAAGGGATGGAAAACGTCTACTATTGCTACTTCAGCTTATAGGTCACGAAGGCCGACGCTTAATCAGAACGTTTTCAGCTAAAGACACAGAGACATATGAAAAACTCAAAGAGACGCTACGCGCTCATTTCGACACAAAAGACAACGTGGATCTTGAACGCATCGCTTTCAACGCGGCACGGCAGGAACCCGGAGAATCATTACCAAAATTCATAACTAGGCTACAAAGCCTAGTGCACTACTGCCATTTCAATACATTTACAGATGAGGAAGCAGTTCGGCTCCGGGTGATTGAAGGCTGCTCAAAACCTGAAACAAAACGCAAGATCCTTCAAGGGCAGTTCTCGCTAAAAGAAATCATCAGGAGGGCTGACGTTGGAGAGCGGGTTAAAGCAAGACAATCAGCAAAAGAACCACACCCGAATGCACGTCACGAAGACAAAAGAATGGAGCCATCTCTCATATCTGTGGAGAAAGCCCAGGAAACGAACAAAACCATAAAGAGGGAGGGCGAAGGCAGAATAGAGACAAGACAGCGGAAGACACCGAGTGACGTGAAACACCCTGAGTTAACAATACAAAAGGCAGTGAAAGATGATTACGACAGCCTCACTGATACGTCTTCAGTGAATCATTCAACAGACATTACAAACTATTTGGATGGAGCATCAAGTGGGACAGACCACACAAAGGAGACAGATGACAGTCTGCTCAATGAATATGTGGAAAGGACCAAATATAGATGAGTGGACAAGTCACGTCAACTCTGGACACCTGTATACGAACACACTCGAGCAACCCACTGCCCATCGAATGTTGTAGACACTTCTGAAGAAGCGGCAAGCAGGAAGACGCATTACACAAGTGTCACTGCCGTTAGTGCACCCAACAAACGAGAAAAAGAAACCAATCACATGAGGCGTGGTAAACCACTTAGGCACCAGAAAGGGACAGGCATGTGCACTAAAGACAATGAGAACACTGAGGGGAGACAGTTGATGCCATGTGAGAGGGACCGAGACCAAGGACTCCACGACCGGACCAAAGAAATAAACGCGTGGTTAGCAAATAACCTATCCACAGCAATAACACCCAGGACACCTCAAAAGCGACACTCACAAAAATGCCTCACGGATGACTCAGACTCAAGGAGCATGTCATCACAGACTACCAGCTCAAGCAATGTACCAGTCAAAACAATCGTAAAGAAACATTCTCAGAGGAAACCAGCAAAAGGCTCCTCCAATTCAGAAAGCATGTCTGTACAGTTATTCCAGTCAACCAGCACACCTCAAATCAGTGACTCAGAACATCTGATCACTCCACAATACAACACGTCATATCAGTTACAGCCATTTCAAGACATAAGGAATATATCGGCACCCTTGAGGGGGTCAGCGAGGCTGACTCACCGCGCTCGCAGAAGGAGACCAGACATACGGGACAGCAAGGACTATCCTGCCACTCAGCAAGGAAGGCAGAATGGGTGGATAAGGAAGAAACACACACTTGCCCGGATGATCAAAGAGTCCACCAGTCCCAAATGTGAGTGGGAGTGGGTGAGACAAACCAGGTCAACAAAGGAGTCCCGAGACCAAACCGAGCCACCCATGTCAGACAGTGCCTTACTGCCTGGTATACATGACTCGGAACAAAAGGACACTGTTGTACCCGACCGGAAGAGACAAAAGGAAGTAAAATCTCACGCAGATGTCCGGAAGAGAACCAGAACACCGTCCACTCTTCGAGCGTCAGTCGAGCAAGGGCTACCAAGAAAGGCAGAGTGCCGCTATCGAGTTGAGCCATCAACCGTCACTTCACAAAAGACAACCACGATCACGCCAGAATCTGTAAGTGAGTGGACAACTCGGACGACTATTGGAACCTGCAACGAATCTGAGAATCAGAGAATCACACACAGTGCCTCGCATTTTCAAAAGGACACTCCCGCAGTCAAGGATACCCTTGTCAAGGCAGCTGACAGCTCAAACAATGCAGTGTCTCCAACAGACCACACTTTGCCAACGCATGGGGAGCTGACTGAGTCTAAGCTTAGAACGGCAACTTGTCCATGACCCATGTGGACAACTTGTAGACCTGTGCGGTCAGTCAAGGAACTATAGACATGTCTGAAGTTGACTCTATTTTGTTAAAAAGGGGGAGATGTAGTATCGTAGGTAGCAGTCTAGTGTTCCGGGATAGACTCGTGGAGGAGCAGGAAAGGGAGGAGCAAGGAACCGACGTGAGGAGGACAGTTACGAGTAGGACAGAGATGAATGAAGACGTGTCGTCTACTACTCCTGGCTCCTGTCTTATTTGGGGGGGCATGACAGAAGTTAGGCGTATCCCATTATTGGGAGGATCCATTACAGTTGACGTCATCTTGTAAGCAACATTTAAAGTCTATTTTTTGGACTTACATGAATAACAACATGTTACACAGTTCCTCTGATGGGTCCTTAACTTAACCCAGTACGGAGGGAGGGAGGAGGGAGGAGGAGTTGCCGCTGCGCCGCAACGGAGAAAACCAAACCAAAATACTCTGTTAAAAATTGAGGTTATAAGCCGTCGGAAGAAAGATTCTGATGTCGGAACACCGGCGCCGTGCAATACTATCACCCCTAGATGTTAAAGGCACTTAGTAAAGAAGAAAAAGCGCTTTAAGGAGCTTTAAGGAGTTGAAACAAGATGGTGACCAGGAAAAGCGAATCCGACTAAAGGAAAATCCGTCGTACTACACATAATGGAGCCCCGCTACTAGGTCATGCTGCAGGCATGGACAACAGTGACCCACAAGCCCCACAGTACCAGACAACAGGTTGGGAGGTGGGGAGACTGAAGACAAGAGGGGGAGCGAGAGCCAGCGACCCTGCGAAGCGCAGCATAACGCACGCCCAGCGCAAAAGACTGCCGATGAGAGCGGGGTGAGTGCCGGTGGCCGAGAAAGAGCTCAAAAGTTCAAGAGGCACCCAGGACTACTTATTGAACTGCTGAAAAACGGTCTCACTTCGCACTAAATCGCGCTAATACCAGAGAAAGCGAAAACGAAACAGGAGCTGCCGCCCCACCCACTCATCAGAGCGCACACAGGCATACGTTGCTAGTGATAAAAAGGGCGACTAGGCCCACAATAACATCGTGCCCACTGGACATTCGGGACGTAACTACCAATGAGCAAATAAATAAATCTTCCCACCATTTTAGCTTAACAAATATAGGAAGAATTCACTCAACCCACACAAGATGGCGCCCCCCTGAGATCGGAACTGAGAAAATCAACGCTAGAAACAAAAAGAAGACTGCTCCATATACCAATGCAAAAGCACCCTGCAAAACGGGCAGACTTCTTCAAATGGCACATTAATCATTAGCAACCCTTCAAATTCGGAAACAGACACCTGGAAACTTTGGGAACAAGCTCGTTAACAAGAAAACCTCCATATTCCCCACAACTCTAAATTAGCACTAATCAGATTTATTAGCAAAATTTTTACTTGTCCCCGGACACTATTTGGATTTTTCTTGTTCCCGGACATCGAATGGTCGAGAGCGTCTGACGCTGTGGCCGCCGTTCCTACCGGTCATAGCAACACAAGACTTCTGGCGTAATTCTCACCCGGCTTTTTAACCTCAAGATGGTACCTGTGAAGAAACGGACCTGCTTTTTAAATGCCTTGCAGCAGATCCATGGGAACTTATACCGAACTACCTACCACCTACCCCCTCCCCGCTCTACTCCTCTCCTCTTTCCTGCTACTAAACTTTGCCCTCACCTGTCCTTGCCCTAGTCCCCACCCTGTTTACCTGTGAATTTCCAGCGTCATTGAGAGCTAGCTATTTTGTCTGATGCCCGATGGAACTACCTGGTTTAGTTATAGGGGAGACAGGTCGGGGATTCCCTCCTTGGACGTCACCTACCCAGTCGGTCTTTAGCCAGACTTCCTTTAGTCTCTCCTGTAGTCTCTTCCCGCTTCCTCCCTCTATTTATATCTCTCCTTCTCTCCTATCTCAATGTACTGAGACTGAACTATTTTGTCTGATGCCCGATGGATCTAACTGGTTTAGCTATAGGGGAGATAGGCCGTGGATCCCTTCCTAGGTCATCACCTACCCAGTTGGCCTTTAGACAGATTTAATTTCGTCTCTCCTTGTTGTCTCCTCCCCTATCCTACCTTTCTCACCTTCCCTGTTCCCTCCCCTCTACGCTCCAGTTATTTTGCCCTCCATGTTATTTAAATGTTTCCCATTGAGACCTAGCTATTTGGCCAAAGCCCGGTGGAGCTACCTGATAGCTACAGAGGAGATGGGTTTTGGGACTTCCCCCTCGACCGTCACCTACCCAGCTGGTCTTTGGGCAGACTTTCCTTCGTCTTTCTGCCGTATATCCCTCCCATCCTGTTTTTCTGCGAACCTCTTCCCTCGACACTTGAGACGGAACTACTTTGTCTGATGCCCAATGGAGCTACCTGGTTTAGCTATAGGGGAGATGGACCGTGGATTCCCTCCTTGGACGTCACCTACCCAGTCGGTCTTTAGACAGACTTCCTCTCGTCTCTACCCTTATCCTCACTTTCTCACCTCCCTTACCCCCTACTTCTTTTCGCTCTCCTTTCTCTCCTCTCCTAATGTATTGCTGATTGTTTGATGTAATGTGTAATTGTTGATCTTTTTCTGTTATACTGTTAAACCACATTGTTGCACTTCTTTTCGTCCCTCCTGTCTTCTCCTCCCGCATCCTCCCTCTATTTATGTCTCTCCTTCTCCCCTCTTTCAATGTATTGAGACTGAACTTTTCTGTCTGATGCCCGATGGAGCTACCCGGTTTAGCTATAGGGGAGATGGGCCGTGGATTCCCTCCTTGGTCATCACCTACCCAGTCGGTCTTTAGCAGACTTCTTTTCGTCTCTTCGTATTGTCTCTTCCCTTATCCTCCCATTCTCACCTCCCCTGCCCCGCCACTACTTTTCTCTCTCCTTTCTCTCCTCTCCTAATTGTATTGCCTATTTTTTGGGGATTTATTGTGTAATTGTAGAACTTTTTCTGTTACATCATTGATTTTCTGTTATATTGTTGACTCTCATGTAAAGCGCTCTGATACCTCCGGGTCTAGCCAGCGCTATATAAAACTCTTTAAATAAAATAAAATAAAATAAAAAAATAGCTTTCAAAGATGTTGCTCAATTCGAACTTTTTTTGGACGAGCTAAGCCCCCTGCTAGCGAAATCCCTATTTCTGTAGTTTAGATATGGGTTTTTTAAAATGCAAATATATCTAGATGGTGCAAAAATAAGGTGGACAGTAGTCATCATTTGTGTTCCTTATGTACAAAAGAGGTTAAAGAAAATGATGCGTATATACTCTTTTTCTGTCCTGCATATAAATTAGCCAGGGAACGATGGATTAGGTCTCTCTGTAGGAATTTGGGTGTTAGAAGTTGCAGTGAGGACGAACGCATATTGAAGACTGACACCTCACAACTAGTCGTCTTTTGTGTAAGTAGGTTTCTATTCAATGTATACCTGATAAGGAATAAAGTTGGGTTAAAGCTTTAGTGTCAAAAGTTTACACTCCTATACCAAATGCTAAGTAGAAGAGTTATTGCAATTGCACTTTCCAAATTGGTTATGTTTATTGAGATTAATGTCTCGTCTCCTTCTGAGAGCACCTTCTTCTAATCTCTGATTGTATACATTTTAACATGATATAGAATGCCTAGTTAAAAAAAAAAATGTAATGTATTTATGACAATAGATAGGTTTTATGGCCTATTTGGAACAGATCATATAAATTGTACAGCAATTGTTGCCCTTTCCTTTTTGTACCCCAACTTTTGGATTAATTTGGTATTGTAAAATCGTATTTTAATGTATCTTTTATGGTTGCAATTGACCGAAATATAGATTAATGAAATGGATTTGCTCTTCTTCTGCCCGAACTTGTTCTTCTACTTCCATCTGGCCCTGCGCAGGTTTCTGAATGTCTTGGTTCACTTTTACCCGAGTGTGTTCTTCTTTCCCTGTCTTTTCCTTTCTATCTTCCTGTTCCCCTAATTTGATTCTTCTTCTTGTTTTACCAACAACTTCAGGTATTTCAATCACTCGTATCCAATCCTCCTGACTTGTACTTGGCTGTTCGTCATATAGTTGTCTTTCAGAATCTGACACTCTAGATCAGAGTTCTTCAAACTGTGGGGCGCGCCCCCCTGGGGGTCCGTGGCTGCATTCCCAGGGGGGGGCGCAAATGGCTCTTGAAGTATTTGCAAATAAGGAAGCCCTGGAGGAGCGAATTTATTCACTTGCCTTTGACGCGTTTCCTGGCAATCTTGATTTGCAGTATAAACAAAAGAGGAGTATCCCCAAAAGGAACACGAAAGGTTCTTAATGAGATGTCAAAAGAGGTAGCAAAAGGACATTATCCTTTTGTTAAGAAAACCCTCACTCACGAACCTGATTGGTGACATGCTTCATCATTGGGGTCCACCCAGATGGCCGAGTGCCATCCGGCTGTGCTGTGACACCTGACTACAGTGGAGCTGGTTTTTAGTGTGGAGTGCAAGAAAAGTGGTGTTAAAAATTGTCCTGGTATGACTTGTAAAAAAGACTTTATTTAGAAGCTACTGGACAGTAATAAAAACAAGGTGTAGATACTGGTAGGTTATAATGACCAGTAGTATCTAGGTGAGTTATATAAAAAAAGGGTCTACATGTTTCAACCTGTAAATGGTAATCCCATGTTTTCGTCAGGAACAAATAGGAAAATGGGTGGTGTACACACACTAACGTGTACCCAGTCCTAAATTCCTTCTACCTTACTGCAAAATTGTGCAGCAGGCTGCCTCAAAAACCTAAATAGGTGAGGAAAAAACGGAGAAACCTGTGGAAGGAAATGGAAACAATCACAAACAGATAGTATACATACCTGTAACGTAGTGTAGGTTCTCAAAATTCTGCATGCTTCATGCGAATCCCATTTGTAAATGAATTGTAGTTAATAATGTGCCAGGGACCTGGATACTAGCGTGGGTAATTGCTGGTATCTGGTGCGGTACTGCTTGCTGGCCGTATATCGTTAATTGGTGGTGCTATAACGCATAAAAACCGCATGCCCCCACCCGGTAGGCCGATTGTGTCCGGGATCGGTTCACTACTGGAGCCTCTTTCTCGCTACTGCGATTTCTTTCTGAAACCCCTTATCGTATCGACCAGCACATACCTGAAGGATACCAAGAGTCTTCTTGCTTTGTCACAAGACATGGAATTAGAGGATGAACCCACCTACCTCGTCACACTGGATATCGAAAGCCTCTATACATGCATCCCTCAAGATGAGACCATCCGAGTTATAGAGGCTACTCTTGACGAAACACCGTGGGATTATGTCACCCCCAAGGAATTTGTCACCTCATGTGCGACCCTGGCCCTGAAAGAAAACTTTTTTGAGTATAAGGGCGACCTCTATTTACAATCAAAGGGGACGTATATGGGCAGCGTTTTTGTCCCCAGCTTGGCCGGGTTGTATGTTTTCAACTTTGAGAGAAAACACATCCTCTCGGATCAGAACCCATATCTCCCCTACCTGAATTTCTGGAGGAGATATATAGATGATGTGATTGTCATCTGGCAGGGACCGGAGAATGAATTACTGAATTTCTTCACCTGGATCAACACTTGTGACCCCCACCTCAAATTCACCTATGCCTATGACAAGACTGAAATGGTATTTATGGACGTCGTGATTACCAAAGATGGGAACTCTTTCTAGATCCGGACTCATCACAAGCCGACTGCTAAAAACAATCTATTGCATTTTTCCAGCTACCACCCACGACCCTTACGGGAAAATCTCCCTTTTGGGCAGTTTTTGCGCCTGCAACGAAACTGCAGTGATGTCGCAGTTTTCAAAACACAGGCCAATGAGTTAACGGGAAAATTGAAACAACGTGGTTACCCTGAAAGAATCCTCAAGAAAAGCTACAAGAGAGCACGGAACCAGAATAGAGAAGCTCTCCTAGAAGATACAACTCAGGCCCCGGGAGATATCCCTCTAACCTGTGTAACTACCTATAACAATGCCTCCTACGCTGTCAGTAAATCGATCCGTAAACACTGGAAGATCCTTGAAAGCAATAATCATCAGTGGGAATTGCCTCTCTTTTCTTACAAGAGAGCGAGGAGCCTGAAGGACACTCTAGTACACACCCGCCCCAGGACACAAGACACAGTCACTACTCAAACTATCACCAGTGCATGGGGTCTGCCACCAGTGACGGGACATTTCCCATGCGGCACATGCAGTGTGTGCCACCTGACGACTGCTACGAAACAACTCAATTTGGAACCAAATAAGGTTTGGCGTCAGACATCCCCACTAACTGTAATTCCACTAATGTGGTTTATCTGATTACCTGCCCCTGTAATCTGAGATATGTGGGCATGACAACCAGGAAGGTGAAGCAGCGTGTGTGTGAGCATCGGAGCAACATTAGGTGCCGCAAGTCATGTACGAAACTCACTGACCATTTCCTGGCCATGAACCATACCACCAACGATCTGACTTGGACTGTCATTGAGCAGATCAAGCCAGGTCCCAATACCCAGCAAACATTATTTGAAAAGGAGCAACAATGGATATACCGACTTTCCACCCACCATGGAGGGATGAACGACAACATTCCATGGGGGTCAGTCTTGAAATAGCCTTTACCTGATTGAGTGGCTCTGTTTTGGTATATCTCTCACCCCTCTTTATTTGTCCTTTAACATGGGCTCGTAAAACTCGACATCATGCTAACTAAGTATTGGGCTTGATGTATCTGGTCTCTTTTCTCTGTCTCGAATGCCCTGTATTTTTACAGGGTATATATTGTTTCATGTCCCTCTCATTGCCAGAATTCGAACTATTTATAAAATAAGCCTAATTATCCACTACTGGTGATTTCACCATATAACTCGAACATCTATCGGTTTTCTTGGTATTCTTAAGTAGTGGTAATTATTCAAAGCACACATAGTGGCAAAATGCTCCCTTAGCAGTGAGGCCCACGAACATTAAAGTTTTATACCTTTTGAATGCCCTTTTCGAGCACTGGGGCACTCTTGCCAATGTTCTAGTCTTCCG
Organism: Lissotriton helveticus; assembly: GCF_964261635.1. Taxonomy (NCBI): domain Eukaryota; kingdom Metazoa; phylum Chordata; class Amphibia; order Caudata; family Salamandridae; genus Lissotriton; species Lissotriton helveticus. The sequence continues at coordinate 435,966,125 of NC_136068.1, forward strand.
GGGCTCACGCGGTGACGTCATACGCTACCCAGCATCCCCGCGTCACGTGACCCGGATATCTGCCCTTAGTACAGGAGATACTCTCGATCCTCTAACATTCGGGTCAAGGCGTATCTCGTTAGATGGACGGCGGGATCCTGCCGAGTTGAAAGTAAGTTGGCTAGCGGCAGACAGCAGTTGGACGTGATGTCCGAGGTCTTTCTGTTGCTCCATTAGTTGACTAAGCTTTCCTTTTCATTTAGAATTTCCTGGCAGCTCCCCCGCCTTGAACTCATGATGCAAGTTGCATCTGTTTTAAAAGTAAGCCGTTCTCCTACATGTCACTGGGTATTTTTTACACCTGGCATGATAACTTCGTGCCAGTCCATGTGCTGTTATACGACAGAAGCCATGGTTAAAGGGTTTTTTAGAACACGCTGTGTGTATTGTTACTTCACATGTTGGTAATCGTTCCAAATAGCGATCGTAACTTGAATCTCCCTACCCTCGTGAAGAGGGTGATTACTCAGGACACCTATAGTTTTCTGAGTGTCTCCGGTATGGATGAAAGTCGATTTATGATTTTCCTCCCACACTAAATAGCATGGTGTGAATGCGATAAGACGCCTGCTCACAATTGTATGTCAGGTGCTGTTTGTTCATTTTTTAAAGTCACAAGGGAACACACTACGTTGTCCATTAAAGTCATGAATTTGGGAAGACACGACCACAATAATCAATTGAAATGCATATACATGTGGCTTGCTGTTATTTCTCTTCCAGACTATCCCGATCTAGGAAATTCCTGACGATCGAAGTGGCGATCCGTGAGTTTTAAAGAATCAATAGGGTCCACCTCGTATGGAGTCAGTGTATATCCTGTTGTTGATGGAGTACACACTGTTGGTTAAAATACCCCTCACACACCAAAAGGGCCCTTGGTGTCATGCTTCATCATCGGGGCCTTCCCATCCCGCTGCGGGACGGGGCAGTGCTGCGACAAGCGGCTACGCTGGAGCACCTTAGGGTGGGGGTGCTATGTGAGTTGAGTGAGTGTCAGTGAGGTCAGGAGTGATACAAAAAGTGATGTTAAAAAATACCTGGCCTAGTGATAAGAAAAATTATTTAATAAGCACTGGCTGGTATAGCTAAAATAAAAGTAATGCGGAGAAATTTAGCAGGTTATGGGCTAACTCTCCTGTGTGGGTCAACATGTTTCGGGGCACCAGGCCCCTTCGTCAGGACCGGGAGAAGATCCCCCTGTCACTCACTAGTGTTTACACCACAAAAAATTATATATTAATAAGGTGTATATTACAATAAAGTGTAAAGAAAAAAGTCTTATCAATGTGTGTAGCTATACAATTATAATTACACAGTTCCTACCACTATCAGTATTGCTGATGTAGTATGCCTGAAAAGACAAGAACAGGTGGTTATAAATGCGCGGATCCCAAGTGCGCTTATCTCTAAGTTGCCTGTGAGGGAAAAAGAGACAAACATACATATATGCTAGCTAAAGTACTTGGATCCTAGGTGGTGTGAGGAGATTCTCATGGGAGAAACACCAAAATCGCAGTTTTTTGGGAAACATACAGTGACACACACACATACATATGACACTTAAATGGTAGGTTAGGCATGTCATTAGTTTGTACTGAATACATACTTTGTCTTTGAACGAGTCAATGCCCCATGAGCCACATCTAGACTGAAGGGTATGTAAGGGTCCAACTGCAGATAGACAAGAAAGGAGGGACAAAAAGGAAACATAGTATATTTTTCCAAAATTCCGCCACTCGAGGTGCTCAAGGATTCGAGTGACAAGAGCCTGACTGTGGTCCCACAGTAATCCACCTCGTTCGGCTATGCCGTACTTACTGAACCCCCTGCACCGCTGTGCTTCCTCCTCCGTCCGTGGCTTCCGTGGTAATGAAGGGAGAGAGTTAAGCGGGTTATTTATATGATCGCAAGAACGAGATAATTGGATAATTGCTTCGTTTAGCGATACCGGTGTGCCGCTATCGAAGGGTCTGAAACCATATTACTGCGGCGGCCATGATGGACTAGTTGTTACCTCATTGGTGGTGTGGGTGGACCTCTTTGAAAAACGTTTCGAATATGGCCCGGTTGCTGTTAGATGACTAAGTTGGTAACGCTTCGAGTCCCCGTTATGGTCTATAGTTATAATATTAGAGACACGTTACAGTGTAGGGGTACGCATGCACGGTAACGTTTCTTCGTCACTGAATTAGTGCGCATGCGCGGAGGTGTTATCCTCGGACGCTTCAGTTACAGGGCGCGCCTGCGCAGTAATTTCCTTTTGTCCCTGAGTTGCTGCACATGCGCAGTGGTGTCATCCTGGGACACTTCTCGCTGTGTGCATTCATCAGTGGGCAGTAAATCCAGCATAAGGGGCCCATTAAACTTCAGTGTTTAACCAGATATCGTGCAACAAGCTATGTTAATACATCTCTGTATACTGAAGCATATGGGAAATTCATTACTTTGAAGGTAGTTGGGATGTCGTATTTATGGAAGAGGTGAGGGACACCAAGGCAGTCCTCCAAGTGATTAAGTGTGAGAAGTTGGCCTGATATATAATGTTCACTATTCTAGTGAGCACTTTGTATCAGTCCAAACAACCCTTATTGATGATTGGTTGTAAGTCAACCTTATAGACCAGCTATCCTAGTAGCATGGATACGAGCAGTCTAAGGCTAAGAGTCTAGAGGGCGTGTTAAGCCAGCTGTTTTACCATCACATTACCCCTTGAACACCCAGTGAAAGGACACCACACAAGTTGTTATGAAAATAAACAGTGTATTTATTTATAACAAGACTACCCTGGCTCTTTATGAGACAGGGAGCTAAGCACACAACAAAACTCTTATAAAAATACTTTAAGTCGCACAATTTACACAAATGCCCGAGGGGCACGAAAAACCATATACTCAAAAAGTGGAATGCGAAATTACTAGCAGGTAAGTACAGTACTAATAGGCTTTGGAATCGCTAGGACTTGACTATAGAATCGTTAGATTACTTCTAGGAGGCCCAGGGGACTCGGGTGCAGAGTGTGCACTCTCACGCGGGATGCGGGACAAAGTCTATGATAGCTAGTAAAGTTAAAGTTAGTGTTCACGGGCGAACCCGACCTGGTAGGAAGAAAACGACAATGGATCCTGACCCTTGGATAGTGAGGCTATGCTGGGGCACCGAAATGCCGAAGTTACCTAGCCCAGGGGCTGCAGCTGTATAGGTCTCAAAAGACGTCGGGAATCCTCGTAGACGAACCAGGAGCCTGGAAGAAAGATGCTGGCAGGCGACCAGTGAAGAGAGTTCGAAGTGATCCAAGCCTGGATGACACCTGAAAGCAGAGGGGACCAAGTTCGTGACTACTAGCCAGTAGTCAGGGGCACCAGGAGGGCACCGGAGGGTAGTCACCTCGACTAGGTGAGTGGGCCACGCTGTGCTCTGCAGATCTCACGGACCAGGAGGCGTTGTCGGCGACCAGGATGGAGGGGCGAGCTGTCCCACGATGGATGAAGCTGTCGGCGTCGAAGGACCCAGGATTGGGCAACAAAGCCTTGGCTAATTCAAGCCCACGCGGTGGACTCAAAATGGCGTCTTGAGTGGACCAGGAGGGTCCGGGGTGCTCCTCTTCTGGAAGGGAGCAAGAACCAGTCTGGAGCAACCAGACCAGCAGCAGTGATGTCGTCGGGCGTCGTTCAGAAGGCCACAAGCCAGCGGGCTAGTAGCCAAACAACGCGGTGAGCAGCAAAAAGCAGAAGGGCCCCACGCCGATCGTGGAGATGCTGGGGGGCTGATCTTCGGTGCTGGAGCTGCTCAGGGTCGGGGCTTCTCGGACCCCAAAGCACTCGCCAGTAGATTACCCGGCGGACTTGCTGTGAAGAAGTCGTGCAGTCTTGGCAATAGTCGGTCCCTTGAGGTCTCGTCGCACTCACGGTTCTCAGCTTGGCTGTAGAGGTGAGTAGAGGTCGGAGGTGCCAGGGAAGCCGGGTCTTGTCGAGTTGGACAGTCGGATTCCGGAGGAAGGACTTGCAGCAGACCGCAGTGTTCTTAAGGTGGTGCCTGCGGATGCAGGGTGACTACTCCTTAGTCACAAGGGAGAATCTTGAAGAAGAAATCTTGATGTCCTTTCGTAGAAAGTCGTGTCTTGATTCCAAAGATGATCTAATTTGGAAGGGGGCCTGCTCCTACCTTTATCTTGGAAAAGGGGGCTGGCACGCGACTAAGTCCTGCCCTATGGGTGGGACCAGGAGGGGGGTGGTTACACCCCTCTCCTTTGGCGGGCTTTCCCCAGCTCAGGGGCTGGTGTGCCCCTGGAACTGGTTCAAGCCGGCCTATGCACAGTGAGCACCGGGGTGCCACTTGCAGTCACCTTCCTCTGTAGCCCTGCCTACCTGGAATACACAAAACCCTGTCTGGGACGGTGCTGGCACCGCCCCTGGCAGGAAACCCTTTGTCCTTGCCTCCTGCTCTGGGAGGACTCCCAGCAGCAGGAGGGCAGACTTGTGTCTCGGTGGCAGCATCCATTTTGTGGATGCTAAGGCTCTGTCTGACTTTAACCGGGGTTACAGGTTACATCCATGTCGTGTCCCTCTAGAAGGGTGGAATGCTAACCCCGTCGCCAGAATTGGCGAGGGGTTAGTATTCCAATTCGTATGACACCTTACTCGACATGCTTTGATAAAGCGATACCAGAGTTGGCATATAACCGCGAGGATTATAATGCACTTAAGAGTATATGGTATGCGATATCATGGAAACGGCTAAGGGATAGATCCCGACAGCCGCAGACAGGCTCAGCTCATGCCAGAGCACTATCTCACACGATTTCAAGCACTCTGCCTTCAGGATTGTTAAGGCCTGCCATAGGAGTGACTGATAGGAGATCTGTGTGTCCATTTAGGTTTAGATATAGGAATACTATATCTAAAGCAAAGGGTGATTACACCACCTTGCCCCAGCTGTCAAGCAGCCAGTTGTGTCAGATTTGGATGGCCAGCCAGGGGTGGCATAATACATGCTGCAGCCCCTGGTAGGCCCTGGGTACACCTATGCCCTGGGTACCTAAGGTACACTGTACAGGGACTGATAAGGTGACTCAGTATCCAATTAGATATGTACCTAAGGTACATGGAATCCATTTTACAGAGAGAGCAGTAGGCCTGGGGTCCTGAATAGCAGGGCCCCAGGTCAACTAAGTCAGAAAACCAGCAAAACACCAGGCAAAAAGTTGGGGGCAACCATAGTCAGGGATCTACCTTCCTACATAACCCCCCCCCCAAACGAAAGGAGATAAGGCTATCCTTGCCAGGTAAGCCTATATTGCCTGAGTGGCCATATAAGGAAGTACCAGCACTGGCATGGTTACCCCCTATCTCATGGTCCACTAAGCAATCCCTCACCCTAAGGGTATCTGAGGGTCTCCACCATAGGGAATCTCTACCTGTGGTGTGTTTTGGCAAAGGAAAAGGCTGGTGCTGAAATGGAGTACTGAAGTGAGGCTCCACTAATTTTGGGCTCAGCTTCCTCCAATCATTTTCCACCATAGAGGCCTTTCTTTCTAAGACTGAGTTGTTTTGGGCTCTCAGGGTCAACCTCTGGCTACCTACAGCTGGAGGTTGGGTCCCTCTGTTTGGCTTACTGGAGGGACAGGTCAGGTTTGGGGCCCTCAGGTCCCAGGTTTGGCTGTGCCCAACAGTGTCCATCTGTGGGAGGTCCCTAACTAAATTTAAGGGGGATCCCTCAGGAGTTGATTTTATTTTCACTTGGCTAGGACTACTAGCTTCAGTGCCCTTAATCTGCTGATTGGGGAATTCATTTGGACAGGGGGCCCTTTGGGGTCCCACACTGGCCTCCCTGACCTCTACAGCCCTGGGCTGACTGAGGCAGGGTAGAGAGGGGCAGGTTACCTGCTCCAGACTGGGTCCCACCTTGGAAGGGTCCACTGACATCAGGGGTTCTGCCAGGCTAGGCCTGACTACCTCTGTGGCAGTTTCTTCACAAGGGGTCAGATCAGTTCCCTGAGGAGGCTGACCCTTTCCTAAAGTCTGGTGGGAGGGAGATTTCTCTTCCTCCTCAATGCTCTCTGTCTGAGTGGAGTGATCCATAGTTTCAGGCTTCACAACACTATCATCTGTCTGAGTTTGAGCTGTGGCCATCACAACTCTCCCAACCTTTTCAGGAGGGGGCTCAGTTTGGGTGTGGGCTGTGACCATCACAGCCTTGACAACCTGTTCTGGGAAGGAAGTTGTCTGAGATTGGGCTGTGACTGGCACAGCCCTCCTGACCTGTTCAGGGAGGACATCTTGGACTGGGGCTGTGGCTATCACTGCCCCACTAACCTTACCATGGATGTTTACCATTTTAGAATGGGTTTCTTGCTCTACTTCAGCCCAGGCTGAGAGCTCTAAATCATTCCCCAGTAGGCAATCTACAGGCAAGTTTGGTGACACTGCCACTCTCTTGTGGCCAGTGACACCTCCCCAGCTGAGATTGACCACTGCCATGGGATGATCTCTCTGTACTCCATCAATATTGGTCACCTGGTATGTGGCACCAGGTAAAAGTTGCCTTGAGGGGACTAGACTCTCAGTCACCATAGTGATGCTAGCCCCTGTATCTCTATAGGCCTCAACTTTTATACCATTGATGAGGGGCTCCTGTCTGTACTTGCCCAAAGTGTTGGGACAAGTTGTGAAGTTGGCAAACCCCATGCCAGTCTCACAGACAAGAGTATCTAAGTTTGGGGACCTGGTTAGGCCAGAGTCCCCAGGAACTCCCAAAGTAAATGCACCCAAATTCTTGGGAGCATTCCCACCACCTGGGGGATTACTACTAATAGTAACAGGAGGTTTGGGAATGTTACTTGGGGGTATGTTCTCCTTATTGTTATTCTTTGGGCAACTGCTGTCAGTTTTCAAATGACCCACCTGTTTACAGGGATAACAATAAGGTTTCTTCTGGTTATTAGAAGGATTCTGGGACCCACCCCCCTCAGAGGATTTTTGGGGCCCTGATGTGGTTTGATCTGGAGATTTATTCCCACCCTTCTCTTGAGGCTTGGTTGATTCCTTTTTCTGGTCACCACCTTGGTTCTTGGGCCTAATCCTGGTTCTGACCCATTTGTCTGCCCTCTTACCCAATTCTTGTGGAGAGGTCAGATCAGAGTCTACCAGGTGCTGGTGTAATAACTGGTTCTGACAATTATTTAAGACTTGCTCTCTCATAATAAGATTATACAATCCTGTGAAGTCAGTAACCTTGCTACCCAGTAGCCAGCCTTCCAAAGCCTTAGTGGCACAATCAACAAAGTCAGACCAGTCCTGAGACTGAGTTTTCTGGGTGTCTCTGAACAGCAACCTGTACTGCTCAGTGGTTAAGCCAAACCCATCAACCAGTGCATTTTTCAGGACCTGGTAATTGTTAGCCTCCTCAACTCTAGTAGTGAGGAGCTTATCTCTACCTTTGCCATCAAAGGAGAGCCACAGTATAGCTGCCCACTGACTCTGGGGAATGCACTGCACAGTGCAGGCCCTCTCCAGAGCAGCCATCCATTTCTGGATGTCATCCCCTTGCTTAAAGGGGGGCACTATCTTTGTCAGGTGTTTAGTATCTAAACCCTTCTCTTTTTCTCTTGGGAGATTGCTGCCACCAGTGGGAGCTAACCCACTCATCTGCTGCTCTCTAGCAAAGGCAAGCTTCTCTTTGGCCAGGGCAAGTTCTTCCCTTTCAATCCTCAGTTTAGCTTGTCTCATCCTTGCTTCATGCTCTCTTCTCTGAGGGGAAGTCAATCTCCTTTGTGGAGAGTTCCCTCTCCTCTGAGAAGAGGCATTAGAGTGCAGAGATCTAATGGAGTCCCTAGAAAGAGATCTATCTCTCCCAACTCCAAGGTTAGGCCTCATCAGGGTCAGTACTGGGGGTCCCCCAGATCCTTCCCCAAGTAGGTCTAAGTTGGCCCTAGTGAGTCTGCTGACTAACTCAGGACCCTTGTTTGCCTCACCCTCAGAGAGTTCCTCTAGATCCTCCTCCTCAACTGCATTTACAGTGTTGTGGAGGTCTGGATCACCAAGGTGCCCCTCTAAGACTGGCATATTCCCCTCTCCCTGAGATGCTTTACTAGCATCATAGGTCTCTAAGAGATCCAACAGGAAGGGAGTGGTGGGGTTAGCCCCCTGTTTCAATTTCCTGGAGGTACACAAGTGTCTCAACTCCTGGAAATTGAGAGCTGCATATCTTGAGCTGACCTGTGGAGGGTCAATCACCACAAGAGGGGTCCCTGAGGACTCTCCCTGGGTAGACATGCTTTTCTAGTGAGGTGTAAGTGGTGCACTTACCTACACTATATGTTTACCTACTGATCCCTTGCTAGAGTTGTAGTTTAGGGTGTGCTAGGCCCTAGGAGCTACAACAGCTGGTTCAGTAGAACTCAGAGTATTCTAAGCTAAGTTATATGTACCTTTAGTACTTATGTGATCTTTCACAAGATATTCTTAGGATATGTGTGGTAAAACAACAGCAAGCTCAAATCCCAACCGCTGCTCACCAATGTGAGAAGTTGGCCTGATATATAATGTTCACTATTCTAGTGAGCACTTTGTATCAGTCCAAACAACCCTTATTGATGATTGGTTGTAAGTCAACCTTATAGACCAGCTATCCTAGTAGCATGGATACGAGCAGTCTAAGGCTAAGACTCTAGAGGGCGTGTTAAGCCAGCTGTTTTACCATCACATTACCCCTTGAACACCCAGTGAAAGGACACCACACAAGTTGTTATGAAAATAAACAGTGTATTTATTTATAACAAGACTACCCTGGCTCTTTATGAGACAGGGAGCTAAGCACACAACAAAACTCTTATAAAAATACTTTAAGTCGCACAATTTACACAAATGCCCGAGGGGCACGAAAAACCATATACTCAAAAAGTGGAATGCGAAATTACTAGCAGGTAAGTACAGTACTAATAGGCTTTGGAATCGCTAGGACTTGACTATAGAATCGTTAGATTACTTCTAGGAGGCCCAGGGGACTCGGGTGCAGAGTGTGCACTCTCACGCGGGCTGCGGGACAAAGTCTATGATAGCTAGTAAAGTTAAAGTTAGTGTTCACGGGCGAACCCGACCTGGTAGGAAGAAAACGACAATGGATCCTGACCCTTGGATAGTGAGGCTATGCTGGGGCACCGAAATGCCGAAGTTACCTAGCCCAGGGGCTGCAGCTGCATAGGTCTCAAAAGACGTCGGGAATCCTCGTAGACGAACCAGGAGCCTGGAAGAAAGATGCTGGCAGGCGACCAGTGAAGAGAGTTCGAAGTGATCCAAGCCTGGATCTTGAAGATGGATGACACCTGAAAGCAGAGGGGACCAAGTTCGTGACTACTAGCCAGTAGTCAGGGGCACCAGGAGGGCACCGGAGGGTAGTCACCTCGACTAGGTGAGTGGGCGACGCTGTGCTCTGCAGATCTCACGGACCAGGAGGCGTTGTCGGCGACCAGGATGGAGGGGCGAGCTGTCCCACGATGGATGAAGCTGTCGGCGTCGAAGGACCCAGGATTGGGCAACAAAGCCTTGGCTAATTCAAGCCCACGCGGTGGACTCAAAATGGCGTCTTGAGTGGACCAGGAGGGTCCGGGGTGCTCCTCTTCTGGAAGGGAGCAAGAACCAGTCTGGAGCAACCAGACCAGCAGCAGTGATGTCGTCGGGCGTCGTTCAGAAGGCCACAAGCCAGCGGGCTAGTAGCCAAACAACGCGGTGAGCAGCAAAAAGCAGAAGGGCCCCACGCCGATCGTGGAGATGCTGGGGGGCTGATCTTCGGTGCTGGAGCTGCTCAGGGTCGGGGCTTCTCGGACCCCAAAGCACTCGCCAGTAGATTACCCGGCGGGCTTGCTGTGAAGAAGTCGTGCAGTCTTGGCAATAGTCGGTCCCTTGAGGTCTCGTCGCACTCACGGTTCTCAGCTTGGCTGTAGAGGTGAGTAGAGGTCGGAGGTGCCAGGGAAGCCGGGTCTTGTCGAGCTGGACAGTCGGATTCCGGAGGAAGGACTTGCAGCAGACCGCAGTGTTCTTAAGGTGGTGCCTGCGGATGCAGGGTGACTACTCCTTAGTCACAAGGGAGAATCTTGAAGAAGAAATCTTGATGTCCTTTCGTAGAAAGTCGTGTCTTGATTCCAAAGATGATCTAATTTAGAAGGGGGCCTGCTCCTACCTTTATCTTGGAAAAGGGGGCTGGCACGCGACTAAGTCCTGCCCTATGGGTGGGACCAGGAGGGGGGTGGTTACACCCCTCTCCTTTGGCGGGCTTTCCCCAGCTCAGGGGCTGGTGTGCCCCTGGAACTGGTTCAAGCCGGCCTATGCACAGTGAGCACCGGGGTGCCACTTGCAGTCACCTTCCTCTGTAGCCCTGCCTACCTGGAATACACAAAACCCTGTCTGGGACGGTGCTGGCACCGCCCCTGGCAGGAAACCCTTTGTCCTTGCCTCCTGCTCTGGGAGGACTCCCAGCAGCAGGAGGGCAGACTTGTGTCTCGGTGGCAGCATCCATTTTGTGGATGCTAAGGCTCTGTCTGACTTTAACCGGGGTTACAGGTTACATCCATGTCGTGTCCCTCTAGAAGGGTGGAATGCTAACCCCGTCGCCAGAATTGGCGAGGGGTTAGTATTCCAATTCGTATGACACCTTACTCGACATGCTTTGATAAAGCGATACCAGAGTTGGCATATAACCGCGAGGATTATAATGCACTTAAGAGTATATGGTATGCGATATCATGGAAACGGCTAAGGGATAGATCCCGACAGCCGCAGACAGGCTCAGCTCATGCCAGAGCACTATCTCACACGATTCCAAGCACTCTGCCTTCAGGATTGTTAAGGCCTGCCATAGGAGTGACTGATAGGAGATCTGTGTGTCCATTTAGGTTTAGATATAGGAATACTATATCTAAAGCAAAGGGTGATTACACCACCTTGCCCCAGCTGTCAAGCAGCCAGTTGTGTCAGATTTGGATGGCCAGCCAGGGGTGGCATAATACATGCTGCAGCCCCTGGTAGGCCCTGGGTACACCTATGCCCTGGGTACCTAAGGTACACTGTACAGGGACTGATAAGGTGACTCAGTATCCAATTAGATATGTACCTAAGGTACATGGAATCCATTTTACAGAGAGAGCAGTAGGCCTGGGGTCCTGAATAGCAGGGCCCCAGGTCAACTAAGTCAGAAAACCAGCAAAACACCAGGCAAAAAGTTGGGGGCAACCATAGTCAGGGATCTACCTTCCTACATAAAGGAAATACATTTTGACCCAGAACAAGACCTTCTTTTAGGCCTTGATGTGGAAAGCCTCTATACAAGTCTTCCCCCACAGAGAGACTTTAGAAATAATAGAGGAAGTACTCTTTTCCACAACCTGGGAATACCACACACCGAGACAGGTGGTATTGGAATGCATCTCCCTGTCTTTAAAGAAAAACTTCTTCCAGTACGAGGATGCGTACTATGTACAGAGACACGGAACGAGTATGGGGAGCACTTGTGCCCCCAGTCTAGCAGGGCTGTATGTACATCACCTGGAATCCACAAAAATTCTAAACCACCAGAATCCTTACAGACACCATGTGATAACATGGAAAAAAAACATCGATGACATTTTAGTCATCTGGAGAGGTGACCATGACTCAGTCAACCAATTTATGATCTGGCTGAACCAGCAGGACCAGTTCCTCAGATTTACCCATTCAGTTTCCAAAGAGAACCTAGTTTTTCTTGATTTGAACATCTTTCCAATGGGTGAAAAACTCGAAACATGCACTCATTTTAAGCCCACAGCGAAGAACAGCCTACTTCTTTACAGTAGTTTCCATCCGCGACATTTACGCGACAATCTTCCCTATGGGCAATTCCTCCGCTTGCGGCGGAACTGCAGTAACGTCAGTGACTTCAAAACACAAGCTGGTGAACTAAAGCGTAAACTTCTTAATAGAAACTACCCGATACCCATAGTCACCAAAGGCCTCAAAAGAGCCCGCAATAACAACAGGGAGGCACTACTGGAAGACGCCGTGATAAAAGAACCTGATTCACGTCCAATCTGCGTAACGACGTACAATCCCAACTCGAACCGCATCACTAAAATTGTGAACAAACATTGGAGACTGCTCAATTGTGGTAAACATAATTTTCCCAAACCTATGTTTTCACATAGGAGAGGAAAGAATTTGAAGGATCTGTTAGTCCACACCAGACCAAAGAGGACTGCTAGCAACGAGCCCCCCAGACTTGCAGCAGTCAATGGCCACCATCCATGTGGTTCATGTGTATCATGCCAGTACACACGTAAAACCAAAAAATCACCTTCTCCAACCAAACTGTGTGGGAGCAACGTTCCTTTACTAATTGCAATAGTCGCAATGTAGTCTATCTGATCACGTGCCCCTGCAGAAAAGAATACGTGGGCATGACTAGTAGACCAGTCAAGATTCGTATGGGCGAACATCGCAGCAATGTACACTGCAACAAAACAACAACCAGAATGGCTGCACACTACGCCACAATGGGCCACAGCTTCCATGACCTTGAATGGACAATTATTGAGGCCTTCCCAAGTGACAAAGACCTTTTGGCAAAAGAACAACGCTGGGTGTTCCGTCTTGGAACACACCAAACAGGCCTCAATGATGATATTCCTTGGTCTCAACTCCGCCTATGACTAATAACCCAACCCTTTTTCTAGCCCCCACCTCTTCCATAAATACCACATCCAAACTACCTTCAAAGTAATGAATTTCCCATATGCTTCAGTATACAGAGATGTATTAACATAGCTTGTTGCACGATGTCTGGTTAAACACTGAAGTTTAATGGGCCCCTTATGCTGGATTTACTGCCCACTGATGAATGCACACAGCGAGAAGTGTCCCAGGATGACACCACTGCGCATGTGCAGCAACTCAGGGACAAAAGGAAATTACTGCGCAGGCGCGCCCTGTAACTGAAGCATCCGAGGATGACACCTCCGCGCATGCGCACTAATTCAGTGACGAAGAAACGTTACCGCGCATGTGTACCCCTACACTGTAACGTGTCTCTAATATTATAACTATAGACCATAACGGGGACTCCAAGCGTTACCAACTTAGTCATTTAACAGCAACCGGGCCATATTCGAAACGTTTTTCAAAGAGGTCCACCCACACCACCAATGAGGTAACAACTAGTCCATCATGGCCGCCGCAGTAATATGGTTTCAGACCCTTCGATAGCGGCACACCGGTATCGCTAAACGAAGCAATTATCCAATTATCTCGTTCTTGCGATCATATAAATAACCCGCTTAACTCTCTCCCTTCATTACCACGGAAGCCACGGACGGAGGAGGAAGCACAGCGGTGCAGGGGGTTCAGTAAGTACGGCATAGCCGAACGAGGAGGATTACTGTGGGACCACAGTCAGGCTCTTGTCACTCGAATCCTTGAGCACCTCGAGTGGCGGAATTTTGGAAAAATATACTTTGTTTCCTTTTTGTCCCTCCTTTCTTGTCCATCTGCAGTTGGACCCTTACATACCCTTCAGTCTAGATGTGGCTCATGGGGCATTGACTCCTTCAAAGACAAAGTATGTATTCAGTACAAACTAATGACATGCCTAACCTACCATTTAAGTGTCATATGTATGTGTGTGTGTCACTCTATGTTTCCCAAAAAACTGCGATTTTGGTGTTTCTTCCATGAGAATCTCCTCACACCACCTAGGATCCAAGTACTTTAGCTAGCATATATGTATGTTTGTCTCTTTTTCCCTCACAGGCAACTTAGAGATAAGCGCACTTGGGATCCGCGCATTTATAACCACCTGTTCTTGTCTTTTCGGGCATACTACATCAGCAATACTGATAGTGGTAGGAACTGTGTAATTATAATTGTATAGCTACACACATTGATAACACTTTTTTCTTTACACTTTATTGTAATATACACCTTATTAATATATAATTTTTTGTGGTGTAAACACTAGTGAGTGACAGGGGGATCTTCTCCCGGTCCTGAAGAAGGGGCCTGGTGCCCCGAAACATGTTGACCCAACAGGAGAGTTAGCCCATAACCTGCTAAATTTCTCCGCATCACTTTTATTTTAACTATACCAGCCAGTGCTTATTAAATAATTTTTCTTATCACTAGGCCAGGTATTTTTTAACATCACTTTTTGTATCACTCCTGACTTCACTGACACTCATTCAACTCACATAGCACCCCCACCCTAAGGTGCTCCAGCGTAGCCGCTTGTCGCAGCACTGCCCCGTCCCGCAGCGGGATGGGAAGGCCCCGATGATGAAGCATGACACCAAGGGCCCTTTTGGTGTGTGAGGGGTATTTTAACCAACAGTGTGTACTCCATCAACAACAGGATATACACTGACTCCATACGAGGTGGACCCTATTGATTCTTTGAACTTCAGTAAAGAGGAGGACGTGCCCACCTAGGTGCCACCCAGCACCACCTCTTCACTCCCCTTATTTTGATTTTTCTTGTTGATCCGTGAGTTTTGCCATCACTGAATGACCAGAGGTTAAGATACGCCTTAGCGTGCGTATACCGCCGTGGTCTCTCTCTAGTTGGTCCTGATGAAAGCTTTGCAGACAGTGCACGTATAAGCAGAAACATGTTGACCATTCTTCACGTTCTTAACGTATAGCATCCTCCTGGCTACACTTACTAGCGAGTACAGATCCGTCACCAGTTTTTAATAGTAACCAAATCACCTGGAATAAATTATTTTATAGGTAGTATTTGTTCACTTTTTAAATTCACACACTTCCCCCTCCACACAAAAACCCAGCTCCCCTGCAGCTGCAGGCATTGTAGCACACCAGGGAAGCACTCCGCTTCCTTGGTGGGGACCCCATGAGGAAGCATGTCACCACCAGGTTGGTGAGTGAGGGTCCTTAAAACAAACCTGTGTGTGTCCCTTTAATATTAGCTGCTTTATGTAGCCACTCTTTCGTTGTTTTTTGCGGTGCTATAATAAAGCCATCAATATATGCTCACTCATTCACACTGATCAATAAACGTGTGCGTGGTGGCTGGAAAATAACATTAAATGTAGTCACTTGCACACAGAAGATTATTCGTAGCGTGACCATAAAAACTCACTCAGACATCGGTGAGTTTATTTAAGCATGCATGCATATATACTTGTATACGAGTCTTAAGACAGCTGTCAAATGGGGGAATCTTACTCTATTCAAGGATCTCAAATGCTCCAGGGGGCAGAGGAAGGCTTGTTCAAGTGGAAACCTAATCTGAGGTATGAAATGGGTGAAAAGCCGTGAGTATATCAGAAAGGCTGAAGGATGGCTCCAAGCGAGCCCGTGGACGCCACTGCCGCATGGCGGTATGTCAGCAGCGTCAGACTATCAAGAAAACTTACAGTTTTGTTGAAATCCGTATTCAGGATACCTACACGCCTCTTCGTTGTCCCCGTAGCAGTGAGGAGCCGCCGCCGAAGGGATTAACAAGCGGCGGCTTCCGGCATGGGCGGGGTCACGTGGGGCGTGTGAGAACACCGTTGCTAGGCAACCACTCGGCACGCCAGTACGGTGGTCGAGCGGTGCTAAACTACTGGAAGTGAAGGGAATAAATAAATAAATAAATGAAATAAGACAATCGCCCGACCAGGGTCTCCGAGTGAATTAGCTTCTGGCAAATCGGAACAAAGAGGTCAAAATAGACCTGTGCACCCGGGAGGGTGCCGAGCGGAGCAAATTTAGATCGGAAAAATAATAAACCGGTCAGTGGACCCGTTTACAAAGCAAGGGGGGGGGTCAAATATACCAATGGGTTTAAGATCACTCATGAGCATCAAAGGGTTTTAGGTCTCTCATGAGCACGGAAGAGTGGCAGGTCAGAGTAATAGACCTGGGGGAGAGGCAAAAGGGGATGAAACAGGAGCAATTGACCTGTTTGGTAGAGTCATTGACAAGCACACTGGGGGAAATGAAAAGAGGAATTCCTCATAGGGAGAAGCCCTTACATTGCGCTAAGGGAATGTATGCACATTAAAGGTGATTCAAAAGACAGGATGAATTCTCATCATAGAGAGTGTAGGATCATCTTTGAAGGACGGAGCCCCAGGGTATATTATCATTCAATCCTGTAATATGTGTGGATAGTCTATAAATCCACCGTTGTTCCTTTTCAAATAGTAGTTTTTATAAATTCGGCCCAGCCTTGACCTGTTCCATCACAGACCATCTCATGTCATTTGGGGTGTGGTTGGCTTCCAAAAAGTGGTCTGTTAGTCTGGTTGCATTCTTCTTGCAGCGGATGGTGCTGCGATGCTCGCAGATCCTTTGTTTAACTTTCCAGGTTGTCATTCCTATGTATCTTTTCTCACATGTGCAAGTGATTAGGTAAACTACGTTAGTACTGTTGCAGTTGGTATGTGATTGTTGCTTCCAAGTTTTGCCTTCCTCCAGGTCTAAGGTTTTCGTGTTATCGGTAAAATGGCATACGCTGCAATTTCCGCAGCGAAAATGTCCAATGACAGCAGGGAGTCCCCAGGCCCTTGTGATTGATTGTTCATCAGTATTGTTGGCCACTTTGGGTCTGGTGTTCACCAAGGCATCTTTTAGGCTGCGTGATTTCTTAAAAGAGAATAACGTTTTTTCCCAATGCAAGTTACCTGTGTTCAGTATAGACCAATGCTTATTTACGCACCTGCTCATTTGGTTAGAAATGGCATTGAAAGTTGTAACACAAGTTAGTGGTATAGTCTTATTATTGCTAGTCACTTTTTCTTCTAGTAGAGCTTCCCTTGGCTGGTTTCTGGCTCGTTTTTGGCATTTTTTGATGATTTTGTCAGGATACCCTCTGGCTGTAAGTTTCTCAGTCAGTTCAACTGTTTGGTTGTGATAGTCAGCGGTACTGCTGCAGTTGCGACGGAGTTTCAGATATTGCCCATAAGGGAGGTTTTCCCTTAGCGTAGAAGGTTGTTTTTTGCCGTGGGTTTTTGATATGTTTTAGTTTCAAGACGATTGTTGTCTTTTGTTATTATGATGTCAAGAAACACCATAGCATTTTTGTCATAGCTGTTGGTGAACCTCAGATTCTGGTCACATGTGTTGATCCATGCAATGAATTCCTGCAGGGTTTCCAGGGGCCCTTGCCAGATTGCCAAAACGTCGTCTATGTAACGTTTCCAAAAAGTCAGGTGGTTGGAGAAAGGGTTCTGTTCATTAAGAATAAATCTCTCTTCAAAATCAAAAACATAAAGTCCTGCCACGCTAGGAGCAGGAGCAAAAATACTGCCCATCGAGGTCCCCCCTACTTGCAGGTAGAAAGAACCCTCAAACTCAAAGTAATTTCTTTTTAAGGCGAGTTTGGCGCATTCCAAAATAAATGCCTTTGGTGTGTTAAAGGTCCAGGTGCTGTTATTCAGAGTTTTCTCTAGGACAGTGATGGTATCATCCTGGGGTATGCTCGTGTACAGGCTTTCAATATCAAAGCTCAACAGTATGGTTTTCTCATTAACTGTGATATCTTGCAGCAGTCTCAATAGGCTCTTGGTGTCCTGTAAGATGGTGTGACAAGCAACAAACCACCAAAACGCGTTGACGCAAACAACAGTACAATCCAGACAAAGAACACTTTTTTCGTAATACAAATTGATTGAATGTATAAGAGACTGTGTCTTAGACAGATTGTTGGATGTACAAGTAGTGTTTTTATCTTATGATTCTGTAACCAAATATTATGTGTGACTGACAATCAATGTTTTTTAATTGTTAAATGATGAATTTTTAATAAAAGACTTGTTTTGATACACTCAGGTCATGGGAGGAGAAAGATGCCTTTGTTTCCAGCATCCATACAATTTTTATTTTATTTATGATTTTGGAACTCCAATGAGATCCACATAAAAGAAGAACAGAGATAAAATATACATTTTCATACAATCGAGTATAGGATACAAAGATATAACATTTTAAGAACATCAAGTAGAATCTCTAAAAAGATCGTGACATTCATGATTTTTTTAAATATATATCTAAAAAGCTTTTAAAAAAGTTAAAAATTCTGAGGCAGAACATTTCATTTGGTGGATTATAAATGGCGTCTATAAATGCGGTGGCAGACAAAATAGTTAGTTGAAGACAAATTGGTCTCATCCACTTACGCCGATGTAAAAGTAGAGCCGGGCAGACAAAAAGCACATGAGTAACATCCTGAATTGAATTATTGCAAAGATTACACACAGCTGAAGAACCATACCATCTAGACAATACATTATTCAGAGGAAGAAGATCCAGCCTCAATAAAAGCCAAAAACGGCGTACTCCATGGGGGAGATTCCAAGTATTATAAGGATGTACTTTTCTTATCAGACAAGAGTCAATGGCCAGAGCAACACCTTTCTTTGAAATACGAGCTTCCCTATCCATAATGAAGCTTAATTTCCAGGAAGCCAGTTTCAAAGTGGACTTTAGCTGATATGGAGATAGAGTAAAAAGTACAGATTCATCTAATTGAAGCAGGTCAACCGCAGTTCTAAATTTTTTTACAATTAAAGAATGCTCTTTTAGAGTTCCTAATGATTCTTTCTGAATAAGAGATCTTAGTGTACCAGGTTCTCCCTTTGCGAGGCTTAAAACCCATCGCACTATCCCTGCAAGGCCCTGAACCCAACTACTACGCAGACCAAGTTCCAGCCTGAGGGCGGCCACGGAACAGGCAGAATTAACTGAGGTTAGATACCGCAAGATTTTGCCTTCTGTTGTATTTTAAAAAAAAACATTTTCCTAGGTCAAGTAATTCGATGCCATACAGTAAGGAAGCTGGGACTTTAGCACGAAAAACCTCTAGTAGAAAGGCAAAATGTCTTCTGCCTGTAGATCTATAGAGAGAGATTAAACTTTTGCCTTGTGCCATTGCTTTCCGAGTATTATTTGCTATGTGAGCCATATCACTTAAATTTCCACCTTTTGTTTTTCCTAGGAAGACATACGATTTTACCACTTCCAATTTTTGTCCACCTACAGACCAGGCAAAACTCCCATATTTCAGCTTTTTCCTTCCCATCATGCACATTACTTTACTTTTTGACACATGTTTCTTAAGTGGTGGGCCTCTGCGTATTCATGTAATGCCTGCAGGCGATTATTTAATCCCCTCGTTGTTAAGTCCAGTATTTATATATCGTCTGCATAAAGCGGACAGACAATCGATTTACCCCCCAATAAAGGGGCGATACCTTCACATAAAGACAGGGCATAGGGGAGGTCGGATATGTATAAGGAAAATAATAAAGGGGCCCGTAAACAACCTTGTTTTAAACCGTTTGCCGTAGTAATAGCTTGGGATAGACCTCTTTCCCCTCCCATCAAGACTCTACACCAAGTATCAGAGTGAAGAGCCCGAACTAGCTCCAGAAGGGTGTTCGGCATGCCAAGGTCCGATAGTTTCCTCCACAGCAAAGGACGATCTACTTTATCAAATGTTGTGGAGAAGTCTATGAAGGCTGCATAGAATCTCCCTCCTCGGACCTTAATGTATTTTTCAGTTATAATTTGCAATGCCGTTAGATTATCCATGGTTCCATGCCTTCGCCTAAACCCAGTTTGTTCGAAGGGTAGAATTTCACCCTTAACCACCCAATCATTGATCAGCTTCAGAAGGCATTTGGCGAAGACTTTACCTATGGCATCCAAAAGGGCAAGTTGTCGATAGTTATGTGGCGCGTCACAGTCTCCCTTCTTGAAAAGGGGACTAATATGCTCCCCTTCCAAGATGGAAGAACGGTTTTGCATGCAAAACAAAAACTAAACACCGGGAAAAGAATTTTGCTCCACATTTCGCTATTTTGTTTTAAAACCGAGATTGGAAGCTCATCCGGACCCATAGCCCCAGAGGAACGCAAACCCTTAATGGCCAGTTCGATGTCTTTTTCAGAAGGAGGTCCATATGGTGAGCAATCCTCATTCGCCCCACTACAGCCAACTACCGTTCCGTTACTTGCGTAAAGGTTCTCGATGTAACCAACCCACATATGCTCTTCAATGGCTACTGGAAGTGGTCTAGATCTTACTCCACAACCCTCCCCAATGAGAGACCAGAATGTTCTTACTTGACCTTTAAACGCAGCTTCCCGTAATTTAATCCATATAGTATCTTCCCTCTCTTTTTTCAACTTAACCTTCACCCTACTCCTTCTTTTTAGTAATACTATTCTATGGTATCTTTCGGGCGAATAAATCAGATACTGTTCCCTTATTAATTTGTTTATTTCAGTAGTAAGTAAACGAAGAGATCTGGGAATTACTTTAATATTTCTTTTTTGATTCGTTTTTTTGCAATGGAAATCACCATATTCAAAAAATCAGCAAAACATGCTATTTCAAATCCTTTCCAGTTAACCAAATTTTCCACAGCAGCCTCTAAAATACTCTCCAAACCCCTAATTGCCCTAATATCCCAGTGGCATCTCCCTGAATTCTTTCCAAAGCGGACCACTTCACTGTTTAATGACCATGGGTCCGTCTTAGATGGATTTAGATTTACAGTGATAGTTAATACTTTATGATCGCTATATAGTGTATTAGAAACCATAAGATCTTTCAAAAGGGAGAAGGAGGTACTTCCCACTATCACATAGTCTAGAATGGATTCACTATTATTTGATTTATGGGTAAAGTTCTCCTGTGTATCTGAGGATAACCTTCCATTTGCTATAATACCTTCAATTTCTGTCAATTCCTCAAGAAGCAGTTTCCCTCTCTTATATGTCCTAATATTGCCTGGAAAAAGGGCTTGAGGAATCTGCAAGGATTCCTCTTTGTCCTTATTTCTGAACATCTCTAGGCTGAGGTTGGAGATTTTACAATTAAAGTCCCCTAGCAAAATTATATGAGGGGTAGGTTCTGCATCAATGATTTTCTTTATATAAGAAAAGACCTTCTTTAGAAGTGCATTGTGGCAAGCATCTGGGGGAATATAAGCGTTTATCAAAATCAGTGGTTTACAATTTTCAACGTTGTCGAAATTAAACAATGTTATTGCCTGAAAAAGATTGCTAGGGTCTATATAGTGAACAAAATCCCATTTTATCTTATAAGACAGCAAACAAGCCACCCCGCCCCTTGCATGACCTCTCCTAGAGGGAGTAGCTCTGCCATCTAGCGAAAAATAATCTTTACCCACAAATAATTTCTCTGCACACCAAGTCTCTTGGAGACAGATCACGTTAGCATCTAGTGTATGTAAAAATTGTAGTTTTTCTGGGCTATTCTTTATTTTGGCGGCATTCCACAATATTATGTTTAGGTCATTGCTAGAAATGAGGATGCAGTTTGGGATTATTATTAGATCTGCTCGACAGGACACCAGGCAACCAATTCCATTGAAGGCTCTCTTCTGAGGCATTCCGTTGGGATGAGAGGGAAAGGGGATTTATATATGTCACCTGTCGTACGTTTTTTGAGATACAGATTTTTAAGTCTTCAGTTTTGGGAGAACAATCTCTGCTGCCTGGGACTGCCTGAAATAGCAGGGGCTTATTAACGAAACTTCTATTTCGTGGTTTCTCTAAAAAAGGAGTGACAACGATCCCCCTACTTTGTAGGGGGATCGATGAAGGATATGATTTACAATAATTTTTGAATAAAACCTTACCCTCGTTATATGCCCAACTTCTGTTTTCAAAATGGAAACTAAGTCCATATCATTACTTTGGATAAGTTTCAGACTTTAGATCTCCAAGAAGCATTTAAGAAGCGAGGACCTGTTTAATATGAGATTCGTATCAAACAAAGGAAAAAAATCTAGATGGAGAGTATCTATACTTTCTCTTTCATGGACATCATTTGGCATTTTTGGAGCGTCTTTTCTTCCAATCGTATCAGGGAACGAATTAGCCAGGGGATTGAGTGCTACTGATACTTGACTAGCTGGATTCATTTGCTCACACAATTGTAGTATGCGGTAACCCCCCTGTTATGACATTATGGGCAGCTGACAAGGGGGATATAGTGTTAGGGGGTGAATCGTTGTGAGTCAATAATGGACCTGTCACCTGGTCTATAGGATTCAGGATCTCTTGGTCTAATTCGACATGGCGGATCATATCTTGGGGTGCATTAAACATTGACCCCTGAGAAAGATCTTTTCCAATAGAGGTGTCTAAGTGTTCTTCAAAGTAAATTTTTCTTTGCCTCTTTTTTGCAAATCTTCGAATTGGTTTCCTCTTTTTCCCTCTGTTCTTTTTAAGTTTCCCATTTTTTTCATTTTTCCCCTCACATAATGGATCCAGAACACCCTCTTTATCCTCATTTATCTGGGGTTTAAAAATAGGAAATAACTCCTTATCTGTCCTTTTTTCAGAATCAACCAAGATTTTTACTTCTTGATCAAGCTTATAGACACATTCAGCTACTGGAGCTTTTGATGGGATTTCAAGGATATTCCCCAACGTCACTGCTGTTTTCTTTCGTTCAATAGGTTGGGAATTACCATTGTGTACAATTAGGACTGAATCATGGAAAACATTCTCAAACGTATTCTCTGCCACCATGTCTTTCTTCACTTTCAGTCCTATTGGAGTCGACTCGTTATTTAAGCTAGATTCCTTCCCCTGTTTGCTATTTAATAATACCTTTAGTATTTGGGTTACAGTTTCCAGCACACAATCTGAACCACCAACAAATTTTTCTAGTAACATTAAGATGGAAGAAAGCAAATGTTCTAGAGATGATAAAGAATCAGAGACAGGTTTATCCTGCCTAGTGGGTTGATTAAGATGGATATCACTAATATTAAGATCGGGGCTCGTGGAGATGTTTAACAAGGGGTTTACCCAATGCACTCAGATAGTAACACAATTGTTAAGTAACAAGAAAAGTAATTCACTCACTTGGTCACCTATACCGGTTAAGACGGCAATAGAGGCACCTTGACACCAGTGCGTGGGGTGGCACCTAGATGTAACGTAGTGTTATGACGGTGTCATACACTTGTGGAAGCAACATGCATGCATTGCATGCTAAAAAGAAACTTTGTACATCTGACCTTTGACTGTATTTGCAAGTCTGGATTACTCCAGTGTCACTTCTTTGTACTTTACAGCCCTGAGGATTCGCAATAGCGATGAAACACGTGTCGGCTGGCTGTTTGAAACAATAAAGGACTCCAATGGACAACTCCCCCTCTGGAGATTCCTAAACATCCTATGTTGCTTTGTTCTTATTGTATTGAATTACTTTTCTTGTTACTTAATAATTTTGTTACTATCTGAGTGCATTGGGTAAACCCCTTTTCCTGCAGTTGGTAGTTTCACTACTCACTTTGAGTGGTTCCAAGGGCTTTCCACTCACCCTTTGCACCACCCAAACACTTACTGACTAGTTATCCCGTGTGGCAATTTGTTGGCAGTGCACCTCTTCTTGTGACTACAAGCCCTTTTTGTATTCTCGTGGAGATGTTTGACTGTGATATAAAATAATGGGATTTATTGGAGGGAGTACTACTGTATAATTGGAGTCCTGTGGGAGCTATTACTGCTGGAGTATTTGCTAGTTCTG
Source organism: Lissotriton helveticus (assembly GCF_964261635.1). Taxonomy (NCBI): domain Eukaryota; kingdom Metazoa; phylum Chordata; class Amphibia; order Caudata; family Salamandridae; genus Lissotriton; species Lissotriton helveticus. Next base: position 435,989,701 of record NC_136068.1, read on the forward strand.
TGGTCTTACTAGTATTGTAGGTGATATATCTCTTGCAGAGCTCTATGTCTAGATCTGGAATAGTGAAATCATTACTTCGAGCCTCCACAGACAGGGAAGGACCGAGAGGTTCTTTTAACCCCTTCAGCGCTAATGACAAGGGTAACTCGTCATGGAGTTTCCATTGATTTCAATGGAAAGTCAATATACAACAAAAAATGTGCTTAGCATCCAAGTGGTTAAGATTCCACCGGGGGAAAGTAAGGGTCTATGCACAGTCACCTCCACTGTTTTAAAGGTAGAACCTAAGGGTCCATGGGGGGTCAGAGGACTATTTTTATTTTTATCCCCAAGGATTTGCGTCAAAAGGCCCGAGGGTTTCAGGGGATCTAGGGGCCCACCCTCCCCAACAGTAAGGAGGTCGCCAAACCTCTGCCATATTTGCTGATTCAACATAATTGCTGTGCCCACTCACTGTTGTTCTTCCTTCTCCATCGCCTTCTCCATTATTGTCTACAGTATGTGACCCCTCTAGGGGGACTCTGTCCTTTCCCCTTTCCCATAAGCTATATAGTTGACATTTTTCTTTTAACAGCATAACAGAAACATCCTTGTTTCGTAGGGGATTTGATTTGGTCTTGGAGCAAGTCCTACCCACCAGTAGTCGCCCAGACCTTAACTTTTTAGCAGTCATGATGAGTATCAATTTTTTGAAGTGAAATACCAAATAGTAGGACAGACGTCACAAGCGTGGATACAATGGAATTAGTGAAGCATCAGTCAATAAGTCAGAAAGTCAAAGAGAGTGCGCAAACTTTAAAATAAATACCTCTGCCTTGTGGAATGGCAGCTAACAAATTGCTTTGCCCCTCGCGCCACCCTGCCTGGGGCCTGGGCGATTCAGTAGCGATACGAACTAGAACCGCACACTGATCCCCGTCCGACAACCAGGACTATGGTAGCTGAGGCAATACAAGTGAGCCGATAGACCAGCTATAACGGCACGTGACAGGTGACAGGGGCAGGAAGCGTCAGACTTTCCCCCCCCCTTTTATACACAGTTGCTACTACAAGTGCCCCACCCGTGGGCCCACTCTCTCTGCACTCAGCACTCAATTAACTTTGACAGTCTCCACTACAGGGGTGGAGTACATAAACTATTGTCGTGGCTGCTGTTTGTTGTCGACAACGTTTTCCCGATTCCCTGGGACAGTCCAATGCAAATCAGCAGGGTCCAGAATAGTTCAAAAAGCAGATTCAGCTTTTCTCCTGTTGGACCCTCCCTGACTTAAGCACACAACAAAGGAGCTTTGGCGGCCACAAACAATCACAGCTGACCCCAAGATAGTCAACATTTACCTTGATCAGCCGGAAGACACAAAAAGTTTCTGGTCGTGGAACAAATAGGGTACTTTAGATGGAAGTAAGGGGGTTGGCCCCAGCCCAGCCTTCTCTGGCCTCTGAGGGCCACAGAGGGCCCGCCCTTTGCCCGGCGTGTCCCGCGCACGTTCCCGCGACGCGGGGAGTATGCCGGATTTAAAGCGCCTCCGAGCGCGGGAGATTGCGTGCGCGGCTTCAGCCGCTATGCCCCGTGGGGATTGCAGTCCTCCTCACGGTGGCCGCGATGGTCAAAAGTGCGGCGGCGGGAGGGCTGCAAAGCAAGGACTCGAGAGGTCAGCCAGCATCCAAAGTTTCGCCAGAAATGCCCAAAGCAAGTAGGAAGACACCTCCAAAGTTTCGCCAGAAATGCCCAAAGCATTGTTTTGATACACCTTAATTGTGAAGCTACTATTGTTTAGTGCATAAATTCTGTGCATATAGGATTGTGAGTCTAGGGAAAACACTTTTTTTATTTGGTAGTTTACCTCATTTCCCTTGACTATTTAAGGGGTACCTCTCTTTGTTTTGAACTTTTTGTAACTCTGTCAGTGTCAAATGTATCTCTTGCAAAAAAGCTGTGTGTGCAGCAGCATGTAAGATATGTATGAACACAGGACTTCTTTGTGGTAGTGGCCATGCCTTTCATATTCCACGTCAGCAAGTTATAGTGTGTGGTAGTGTGGCCTGTAGGTGTTGCATTGAGTATGGTGGTAAGTACTGATAAATCGCATTCCACATTCCTATTCCCTGCAACTCCAGTGAGCGGGCCCCCCAAATGCCCCATCGATGACCAAGAGACCAGTGCAGTACAGGGCCATGCCACAGAAATATATGCAGGAAATGGTAGCTGTGTGTCAAAAGAAAACCCAAGGTTTGTAACCGTCCCCCTCCCTGACCAGGACTCCTCTGAGTGACCAGCCATAACCATTCAATGAATGCACAAGAACCAAAGAGAAATGTGTAACAAAATGCATGGCGAGGTCAGGTCTCACTGACACACATGCCCTCTCCAATGATCTGGGCATCCAATCCTCTCCCATGAGGCCCCAAGCTGTTCCTAAAAATCACTGATGAGCAGTCCACACCACTAATGAGAGCAAAGAACAAACCCCCACTCTTCATAGCAGATCATCCTCCAGCCGTTACGCCAACTCTTGCCCCGGGAGTCCTCCCCACCAGAGGCCGTGGAGCCATCAGTATACGACTGTCAGAGGCACCGTCTGACTGCAACACTTCATAGAGTTCTGGCCATATTACAGCACCACATCCCCTGCATGTGCTCGCTCCCTGGCCACTTATGCCATGAAGGGGCAGCTCTGGGTCCCCCGCTCCTCCTATGCCTCAGTTACGATGTCAGTCATTTACCAGCATTCCGGTCATCTGATATGGGCTTTGCAATTCCCTTGGCAAGTAACCAGATTTATGCATCTCCAGTATTCAAGAGAGAATGGGTTCACTAATCATCCATCACCGTAAGTTTAGCAGGGTAAAGAAGACCATACTTCAGGCCTAGCTCCCGGAGGCGTTGCTTGGCCTCTGTATGCAAGTTGAGAAGATTCTACAACTGCCAGTCAAATCTGGGTAAGCAGTGATGCTGCTGCCTTCAAAGTGCCAGGGACCTTTCATCCAAAACAACAGTAGAATCAAGTCTCTGTCCCTATAATTAAGTAGTTTCGCAATTACAGGACTCGGCTGGGCCCCTGGTGGTGGTGGCCCCCAGGTAGCCAATGGGCTTTCTCCACAGAGAAGAATTTGGGTACATTGCCTGTCATCACTTTGGTCATCAACCACTGTTCAAAGAAGAGTTCCATACTCAGGCACCCCAAGCATTCCAGAAAACCCAAGAAGTGGACATTATTATGCTTCAAGCTGACCTGTGCATCCTCTGAGGTAGATAGGTCACCTCTGCCCTCATGTCCTTCAAATGAGTGTTGAGTTCCTGCAATGTGGGTCACATTGTGATTAATATGGATTCAGCATCGTCCACACAGTCCACCAGTTTCCTGTGATCTGTACAGAGCAGGTTCACATCCAAGGAGACTGCATCGATCTTGAATTTCGGCTTGGCTTTTGTGTCCAGAATTGCCTGCAATATCTTTTCAAACTGGACATAATGACTGTGGACAGTGGCCCAGAGTGTCAACTCCATTATCAGTAGGGGTGAAAGGGCCCGCTGAATCACCAATGCCTGGGGTGAGGTTCTTAGCAGATTTGGACTTCACGATCATGCCCACATTGGTATCAACCCCAAGTGGATGCTACAGCAGGTTCTAGACAGTGCGCCATCGCCCCTAACTCTCCGTCAGGTTTGGGCAGTCGGTAAGCACAGTGCAATGCCTCAAAGGAACTGAATGTTAAAGCTTGTGGAATGTTATCAAAAATGCAGAACAATACTATACTCTGCTATCAAATAAAAAGGCAACTCCTGATGGTCGATGGCTAAAAGGAAACCTTTGAAAAGTAGTGGATACGAGATATTACAGCAATGTATGACCCGTAATATGTGGTATCCCTATAGTAACAGGTAGATAGAAATCTCAAGGAAGGGTGCCAATTGGCAGGAAAATACTGTGGTCACCCAGCCAACACAAGACCATGTCAAATTGAATCATGATAACTTCTAACCAGAGAAACATAGGGAATTTTCTCGTTATGGCAAAGGGTAGTTATCAGGTCATTGCCGAAGAGGATACCCAAGTACTTGATGTGCCCTGTCTGCCAGGCCAGTCCCGAATCACCTAGTATTTCTCTGGTGCAGTGGACATTTAGGGGTTTACATTCTGACTTTTCATTGTTCAGTTTGTATCCTGATAGTCCAGCATATTCTTTTATTGTGGACATTAGTGCCCCTATTGAGGACTGTGGTTGTTGTGTCACTATCAGTATATCGTCCGCGTATGCGGCCACTTTTACTGTCATACCATTAATGTATACTCCTTTTATGCTGTTGTTGAGTTTAATGTCTTGAATTAGGGATTTGAGAGCTAGGAGGAAGAGTGCGGATGAGAGCGGGCACCCTTGTCTGGTTCCTTACTGGAGTTTGAACGGGTCAGAGAGTGAGCCATTTATTGAGATACGTGCCGAGGGGGACTGGTATAGGGCCATTGTCATCATAATGTAATCTTCTCCTAGGTTAAAAGTGTGCATGTTTTGCTGTAGAAAGGCCCATGATACCTTGTCAAAGGCCTTCTCTGCGTCGAGTGCTATGGCTACAGCTGGTGTGGGGTTCGTTGAGGCTTGTTCAAGTATGTGGCATAGTAAGCGCATATTGTCCCTGGCCATTCGCCCCCACATGAAGCTAATATGGGTATTGCTTATTAACTTGGGTAGGACCTTGTTTAGTCTGGTCGCTAGTATCTTGACGTAGATTTTGCAATTTATGTGATGAGTGATATGGGTCTATAGCTTTTCGGGAGCTGGGGGTCTTTGCCTTCTTTTGGGATAACTATTATTGTTGCTTCTGCCATGGATAGGGGTACCTTCCCTGCAGATGCAGCTTGATTAAAGACCTTTTTCATGGTTGAGGCCAGTTGGGGTAGGAAAGCTTTATAGAAGTCGGCCGTGTATCCGTCCTGGCCGGGGGGCTTGTTCTTTTTTAGGGCTTTGACAGCCATTTCTATTTCCATGCTGTTGATCTCTAGTCCTAGTTCTGCCCTGCCTGTTTGGTCTAGTTTGGGAAAGTCCAGTCTTTCTATGTATCTTTTGCATGCCTCCTCGTCCAGTGTTGTGTCCGTTTTGTATAACTCTGAGTAGAATTCTTTGAACGTCCTAAGGATTTCTTTGTGTCTTGTGTGTGTTTTGTTGCTTGAGTCAGTAATTGATGATATCGCCACCTGGTTGCGCTTATGTTTCAGATATGAGGCTAGGAGTTTCCCTGCTCTATTGGATTTGCATAGGTTTAAAGCTCTCCATTTGTTGAGCCACTGTCTCGCTCTCTCGCTAATTATTTTGTTGTACTCGTATTTGTGGTTTGTGAGGTTGTGTAGTGTAGTGTTGTCGTGTTTGTTATTTATGTGCTTGAGTTCTAATTTTTTTATCTTCTCCTCTAGTTGGGTTATTTTTAGGTTCGTTCTCTTGTTTATTCGTGGTGTAATCCCCATCACCTTCCCCATGATCGTTGCTTTTAGTGCTTTCCACATTGTGTTAGTGCTGACCTCCTGGTTATCATTAATAATTCATGACATGGTGGGGAAGGATTGAAACACTAAAAATTATGATCACTCCCCTGGTAAACTACCTGACAGGCATGCTCCCAATCCTCCTAACAGATGATTTCCACCACAAAATAGACAAAATCTGCACCAAATTCCTGTGGCGAGACAAGAAGGCGAGGATTAGCATTAAAAAGCTAAGATTCCCAAAGACGCAAGGGGGGGTGAACCTAGCAGACTTTAGGCTCTTCCAGCTAGCGTTCCTAGCTAAGCAGGGAACACACTGGGTCGTACAGACACTGGGGTATTCACCAATGTGGCTGCAGGTGGAAAAAGCCATACTGCCCAACCTAAACCCACGAGCATTACTTACATCCAGTATATACCCACGCGCGAACAACACAATCCTGAAAAACACCAAGATAGCGCTCCTAAAATTGGACAACAAAATGTTGGTCAGCATCAAGGGATCCAAATCAGAAGTTCTGTGGGCAAATAGCAAGATAAAATACAAGGAGAAAAGCCTCAAATTCGAAACATGGATAGAAAAGGGCATATCTCGCCCTTACCAACTAGAAAAAGACGCCTCCCCGCTGACGTTTGCAGAACTGAAAGCTTCCCACCACCTAGAGGAACTAGACCTCTACAGATTTCTAAAGTTAAAAACAGCCCTATCAAAGTCCAAAATAGCAGACACCCAACCGTCAATCTTCCAGTGTGTAGCAAACATAAATAAAGGAGGACACCAAGCATCAAACCTATACAAGATTCTCCGTCCACAAAAGCCCAAACTCAACAACAGAACAAAGGAATACTGGTATAGTCGCACACAACCGGCTCTAAGCGACTGGGAATGGGACAGATTATGGGCATCCGCCACTAGTAATAAGATCACCCCAGTCTTAGCTCAAACTAAACTCTGGCTGCTCCACAAAACATTTTGGACCCCACACCGCCTACACGCATTGGGCCTCAGGGACACTCCAACCTGCTGGAACTGCAACTTGGCCAGAGGGGACTTAGAACACCTCATCTTTCTGTGCCTGTCACTCAAGGGATTCTGGGACAGGGTGTTTGACTTCATAGACAACACTTTCAAATGCAAGATTGTAAGAGACTTTGTCTCACTCACCACGGCATTCATCCGAACTGATCTCCCCTCAGAGGGAGATAGAGAGCTAATGGACCTACTAATAACCGCAGCAATCCAACTAGTGCTAATGTACTGGAAGGATTCCTCCAAAACTACGTACAAAGGGTGGCTCAGCTGGGTCACCCACCTCAGAGGAGCGGACAGTCTGGCACTGCAATGCTCTCCCTGGAAAGCGACCTCCAGAGGCCTGTGGGAAACCCTAGACAAAAAGCTAATCCCATATGAGCCACCATAAAGATCTCCGCAGCATAACTGGAAGTAAGCCAAAGAAACTGAGATGTGAGAAAGAACTTGCCCCGGACAATCGGAACGGTATTGTTTGATTTACGCCTGTCCTATCCTTCTCCTACACTTATTCCTACTTTACCTTTTCCTCCACCTGTATAACTTTAATCCTACCATCAAAATATAGCCAGCACAGGGGGACCCTGCAGAAAACGTACCCTTTTTATACCTTCACACCGTGTATTCTCAGGGGCGGGTATCCCATGTAATAGTTGTTTTGATGCATGTATATAAAATCACAACAAAAAAGAAACATAGGGGATAACAAATATTATAGTCCGTTTGGGTCAATATATTTGGAATTCTCCAAAGGAACCCAATGTTCAAGATTGTGCAATAAAATCAAAAATGCTAAAAGAGACTACAATCTGGTATCAGATAAATGTCAACTCCAGTTGGTCAATAGCTAAAAGGTTACCTTTGAAAAGTAGTGAATACAAAATATTACATCATCGTATGAGCTGTAGTTTGATGTATCCCCATAGTAAAAGGTGTTGGAAACCACAAGTTAGGGTGCCAGTTGGAAGAACAAAAAGGTCCTCACCCAGCCTACAAAAGACCATGTATCTTGAATCCTGGTAAGTTCTAACCCGAGAAACAAAGTGGATACCAACTTTAATAGCCCGAATAGGGCCATTATATTTGGTATCCCCCATGGGAACCAAATGTGAAAGCTTGTGGAATGAAATAAAAAAGGGAAAATAAACTACAATCTGGTATCAAATAAAATGCAACTCTAGTTGGTCAATGACCAAAGAGTAACCCTTGAAAAGTACGGTATACAAGGTATTACCGCAAAGCATGAGACATAGTATGTGTTATCCCCATAGTAAAAGGTATTGGAAAACTCAAAGAATAAGTGCCAGTTGGCAGAAAAATCCTGTGCTCATCCAGCCAACATTAGACCATGTCAAATTTAATTCTGGTAAGTTCTAACCCAAGAAACATAGGGGATACTAAATACTGGAGCACTTATGGGCCAAGATATTCAGTATTCGCCAAAGGAACCGAATGTGAACATTTGTGGAATGAAGGCAATTTCAGTTGATCAATAGCTAAAGGGTAACTCATGGAAAGTAGGACATATGAGATATTACAGCCTTGCATAAGCCATAATATTTGGTATCCTCATAGTAAGAGATGTTAGGAACCTCAAGGAAGAGTGCCAGTTGGCAGAAAAATACTGTGCTCACCCAGACAACATACAACCATGTCAGATTGAATCCTGATTGGGTCTAACCAGAGCAACATAGGGGATACTAAATATTATAGTCCATATGCGCCATTCTATTTGGTATCCCCCCAAAGCAACTGGAGTTGAACAATTGTAGAATGATATGAAAATTGTGAAAAGAGCCTGCATTCTGGAATCAAATAAAAGGCAATTCCAGTTGGTCAATAGCTAAAAGGTAACCCTTGAAAAGTATGGGATACAAGATATTACAGCAATGTATGAGCCGTAATATGTGGTTTCCCCATAGTAAAAGGTGTTGGAAAAGTCAAGGAAGGGTAACAGTTGGCAGAATAATACTGTGCTCACCCAGTCAACATAAGACCTTATCAAAATGAATCCTGGTAAGTTCTAACCCGAGAAACATAGGGGATACAAAACATTATAGTTCAATGGGCCTCTATATTTGTTTTCCCCTTAAAGAAATTGGATGTAAAATCTTGTGGAATGATTTAAAATGTGTAACGATAATGTAGTTTGTTATCAAATAAATGGCAACTTCAATTGGTCAATGGCGAAAGGGTAACCCATGAAATGTAGGGGATACTAGATATTCCAGCAATGCGTGAGCCATAATATTTGGTATCCCCAAAGTAAACGGTTTTGGAAAGCAAAAGGAATGTTGCTTTTTGGCATCGAAATACGGTGCTCACCCACACAACAATAGACCATGTCAAACTCAATCCTGGTAAGTTCCAAACCGAGACAAACATGGGAGTTACCAAATATTATAGGCCGATAACGCCATTATAATTTTCCCCCATAGAAAACAATGTTGGAAAACAAAAGGAAGGGCGCCATTTGGTATAGAAATACTGTGCTCACAAATCCACAATAGGACCATGTCAAATTGAATTCTGGCAAGTTCTAAACTGAGAAACACAGGGGATACTAAATATTATAGGCCGTATAGGGTATTATATTTGGTATCCCTTAAGGGTACCGGAGGCAAAATCTTGTGGAATGATGTACAATCTGTGAAAAGATACTGTAGTTTGCTTTCAAATAAAAGTACATTTCAACCGGTTTATGGCTAAAGGGTAACCCGTGAAACATAGAAAATACATGATATTACAGCACCACAGGAACCATAATATTTGGTATCCCCATAGTAAGTGATGTTGGAAAGTAAAAGGAAGGGTGCTATTTGGTATAGAAATACTGTACTACTCCATCCAACATGAGGCCATGTGAAAATGAATCCTTGTAACTTCTTACCCGAGAAACGCTTAGGATACCAAATATTATAGGCCATATAGGCTATTATATTTGGTATCCCCTAAGGGTACTGGATGCAAAATCTTGTCGAATGAAGTACAAAATGCGAAAAGATACTGTAGTCTGCTATCCAATAAAAGGAAATTTCAACTGGCCAATGGCTAAAAATTAACCCATGAAACAAGGGGATACAACACATTACGGGAATGCGTGAGCCATAATATTTGATATCCCCATAGTAAATGATGTTGGAAAGCAAATCGAAGGGTTCTATTTGGTATAGAAATACTGTGCTCCCCATGCAACATAAGGTGAAGTCAAATTGAAACCTGGTAACTTCTAACCAGAGAAACACTTAGATACAAAATATTATAGGCCGTATAGGCTATTATATTTGGTATCCCCCAGGGTACGAATGCAAAATCTTGGGGAATAATGTACAAAATGTGAAAATATACTGTAGTCTGCTATCAAATAAAAGGCAATTTCAACTGGTCAATGGCTAAAGGGAAAAAAATTAAACATAGGGGTTACGAGATATTGCAGCAATGCGTGAGCCATAATATATTGTATCCCCATAGTAAATTATGTTGGAAAACAAAAGGGAGGGTGCTATTTTGTGTAGAAATACTGTGCTCCTCCATCCAACATAAGGCAATGCCAAACGGAATCCTGGTAACTTCTAACCTGGGAAACACTGGGGATACCAAATATTATAGACCGTATAGGCTATTATATTTGGTATCCTTTAAGAGCACTGGATGTAAAACCTTGTAGATTGATGTACAAAATGTGAAAAGATACTGTAGTCTGCTATCAAACAAAAGGCAATTTCAACGGGTCAATAGCTAAAGGGTAACCCATGAAACATAGGGGATACAAGATATTACAGCAATTCATGAGCCATAATATTTGGTATCCCTATAGTAAATGATGTCAGAAAGCAAAAGAAAGAGTGCAATTTGGTATAGAAATACTGTGCTCCCCCATCCAACATAAGGCAATGTCAATTTAAATCCTGGTAACTTCTAACCCCAGAAACACTTAGGATACCAAATATTGTAGCTGGTAAAGGCCATTATATTTGGTATCCCCTCAGGGAACCGGATGTAAAATCTTGTGGAATGAGATAAAAAAATGTGAGAAGCAATTGTAACCTGTTATCAAACAAAAGGCAACTTTAATTGGTCAATGGCTAAAGGGTAACCCATAAAACATAGGGGGTACAAGATATTACCCCAATTTGTGAGCCATAATATGTGGTATCCCCATAGTAAACAATGTTGGAAAAACAAAAGGAAGGGTGCTATTTGGAATAGAAATACTGTGCTCAGCCACCCAACATAAGACCATACCAAAGTGAATCCTGGTGAGTTTTAACTCAAGAAACACTTAGGATACCAAATATTGTAGCCGGTAAAGGTCATTATATTTGGTATCCCCTCAGGGAACAGATGTAAAATCTTGTGGAATGATGTAAGAAATCCGAGGAGCGATTGTAGTCTGTTATCAGACAAAAGGCAACTTCAATTGGTCAATGGCTAAAGGGTAACCCATAAAACAGGGGATACAAGATATTACCCCAATTTGTGAGCCATAAGATGTGGTATCCCCATAGTAAACAATGTTGGAAAAACAAAAGGAATGGTGCTATTTGGCATAGAAATACTGTGCTCAGCCACCCAACATAAGACCATACCAAAGTGAATCCTGGTGAGTTTTAACTCAAGAAACACTTAGGATACCAAATATTGTAGCCGGTAAAGGACATTATATTTGGTATCCCCTCAGGGAACAGATGTAAAATCTTGTGGAATGATGTAAGAAATGCGAGGAGCGATTGTAGTCTGTTATACCCTTATCCTCACTTTCTCACCTCCCTTACCCCCTACTTCTTTTCGCTCTCCTTTCTCTCCTCTCCTAATGTATTGCTGATTGTTTGATGTAATGTGTAATTGTTGATCTTTTTCTGTTATACTGTTAAACCACATTGTTGCACTTCTTTTCGTCCCTCCTGTCTTCTCCTCCCGCATCCTCCCTCTATTTATGTCTCTCCTTCTCTCCTCTTTCAATGTATTGAGACTGAACTTTTCTGTCTGATGCCCGATGGAGCTACCCGGTTTAGCTATAGGGGAGATGGGCCGTGGATTCCCTCCTTGGTCATCACCTACCCAGTCGGTCTTTAGCAGACTTCTTTTCGTCTCTTCGTATTGTCTCTTCCCTTATCCTCCCATTCTCACCTCCCCTGCCCCGCCACTACTTTTCTCTCTCCTTTCTCTCCTCTCCTAATTGTATTGCCTATTTTTTGGGGATTTATTGTGTAATTGTAGAACTTTTTCTGTTACATCATTGATTTTCTGTTATATTGTTGACTCTCATGTAAAGCGCTCTGATACCTCCGGGTCTAGCCAGCGCTATATAAAACTCTTTAAATAAATAAATAAAATAAATCAGACAAAAGGCAACTTGAGTTGGTCAATGGCTAAAGGGTAAGCTGTGAAACATAGGGGATACAAGATATTACCCCAATTTGTGAGCCATAATATGTGGTATCCCCATAGTAAACAATGTTGGAAAAACAAAAGGAAGGGTGCTATTTGGCATACAAATACTGTGCTCAGCCACCCAACATAAGACCATACCAAATTGAATCCTGGTGAGTTTTAACTCAAGAAACACTTAGTATACCAAATATTGTAGCCGGTAAAGGTCATTATATTTGGTATCCCCTCAGGGAACAGATGTAAAATCTTGTGGAATGATGTAAGAAATGCGAGGAGCGATTGTAGTCTGTTATCAGACAAAAGGCAACTTCAGTTGGTCAATGGCTAAAGGGTAAGCTGTGAAACATAGGGGATACAAGATATTACCCCAATTTGTGAGCCATAATATGTGGTATCCCCATAGTAAACAATGTTGGAAAAACAAAAGGAAGGGTGCTGTTTGGCATAGAAATACTGTGCTCAGCCACCCAACATAAGACCATACCAAATTGAATCCTGGTGAGTTTTAACTCAAGAAACACTTAGGATACCAAATATTGTAGCCGGTAAAGGTCATTATATTTGGTATCCCCTCAGGGAACAGATGTAAAATCTTGTGGCATGCTGTAAGAATTGCGAGGAGCGATTGAATTCTGTTATCAGACAAAAGGCAACTTCAGTTGGTCAATGGCTAACAGGTAAGCTGTGAAACATAGGGGATATGAGATATTACAGCAATGCGTGAGCCATAATATTTGGTATCCCCATAGTACACGATGTTGGAAAGCAAAAGGAAGGGTGCTTTTTGGGATAGAGACATGTGCTCACCCATCTAACATACGACCATGTCTAATTGAATCCTGGTAAGTTCTAAACCAAAAAACACCAGGGATACCAGATATTCTAGCCTGTATAGGCCATTATATTTGGTATCTCTTAAAGGAACCGATGTAAAATCTCATGGAATGATATAAAAATTGTGAAAAGTTACTGTAGTCTGCTATCAAACAAAAGGCAACTTCAAGTGATCAATGGTCAATGGCTGAAGGGTAACCCATTAAACGTAGGGGATACAATATATTACAGCAATGCTCGAGCCATAATATTTGGTATCCCCATTGTAAATGATGTGGGGCACCAAAAGGTAGGTGCTTTTTGCCTTAGAAATACTGTGCTCATCCATCCAACATAATACAATGTCAGATTGAATACTGGTAAGAAACACAGGGGATACCAAATATTATAGCTTCTATAGGCCATTATATATGGTATCCCCTAAGGGAACCGGAAGTACAATCTTGAAAATTGAAAAGTTACGGTAGCCTGCTATCAAGTACAAGGCAACTTCAAGTGGTGAATGGCTAAAGGGTAACCTATAAATATAGGTGATACGAGATATTACAGCAGTGCGTGAGCCATAATATTTGGTATCCCCATAGTAAACGATGTTGGAAAGCAAAAAGAAGGGTTATAATTAGCAAGGAAATACTGTGCTCACCCATCCAACTTAAAGCCATGTCTAATTGAATTTCAAGAAGAATGGAGGCAGCACCAAGTTCGAAGTCAATCAATAGAACCAAAGTTTTTTCAAAAAGTATATTTGTCTTTTTATTTTCTTATTCTCAAAGTGCACAGGACAGCCAACGCGTTTCGCTCCCCAACCTTGGGAGCTTCGTCAGGGCTGCAGGGGGCTGTCAGCATCCGGGAGGGGCTGGGGGGCTGAACCCGATCAGACACACCCTGGAGACCAGAATGAACATAGACTAGTGTCGGTTTCTTGAGGCCCGAGGTGCAGGAGGGGTGTCTAATTGAATCCTGGTAATTTATAATCTATGAACAACAGAGGATGCCAAGTATTATAGCTGGTATAACCCATTATATATGGTATCCCCTAAAGGAACCGGATGTAAAATGTTGTGGAATGATGTATAAAATGTGAAAAGATACTGCATTCTGCTAACAAATAAAAGGCAATTTAAACTGGTGAATGGCTAAAGGGTAGCCCATTAAACGTAGGGAATACTAGATACTACAGCAATATATGAGCCATAATGTTTGGTATCCCTATAGTAAACAATGTTGGAAAGCAAAAGGAAGGGAAATATTTGGCATAAAAATATTGTGCTCACCCATCCAACATAAGACCATGTCAAATTGAATACTGGTAAGTTCTAACCCGAAAACAACAGGGGATACCAAATATTATAGCTGGTATAGCCCATTATATATGGATTCCCCTAATGGAACCGGACATAAAATGTTGTGGAATAACGTATAAAATGTGAAAAGCTACTGTAGTCTGCTATCAAATAAATGTCAACCGCAACTGGTCAATGGCTGAATGGTGGCCCATAAAATATAAGGGATACAAGATACTAGATATTACAGCAATGTGTGAGCCATAATATTTGCTATCCCCTTAGGAAAGCAAAAGGAAGAGTGCTATTTGGAATCAAAATAATGTGCTCACACATCCAACATAAAGCAATGTCAAATTGAATCCTGGTGACTTCTAACCCAAGAAACACTGGGGATACCAAACATTTTAGGCCCTATAGGCTATTATATTTGGTATCCCGAGGGTACCGGATAGAAAATCTTGTGGAATGATGTACAATATGTAGTCTGCTTTCAAATAAAAGTCAATTTAAACTGGTCAATGGCTAAAGGGTAACACTTGAAACATAGGGGATAAGAGATAATACAGCAATGCAGGAAACATAATATTTGGCATCCCCATAGTTAATGATGTTGTGAAGCAAAAGAAAGGGTGCTATTTGGTATAGAACTACAATGTTCTCCCATCCAACATAAGGCAAAGTCAAATTGAATCCTGGTAACTTCTAACCCAAGAAACACTGGGGATACCAAATATTATAGGCCAAACAGGCTATTATATTTGTTATCGTCTAAGGGTACCAGATGCAAAATCTTGTAGAATGATGTACATCATGTGAAAAGATACTGTAGTCTGCTATCAAACAAAAAGCAAATTCAACTAGTCAATGGCTAAATGGTAACCCATGAAACATAGGGGATACTAGATATTACAGCAATGCATGAGCCATAATATTTGGTATCCCCATAATAAATGATATTGGAAAGCACAAGGAATGGTGATAAATAGTATAGAAATACTCTGCTCCCCCATGCAACATAAGGTGATGTCAAATTGAACCCTGGTAACTTCTAACAAGAAAAACAGTGGGGATACCAAATATTGTATCCGGTAAAGGCTATTATATTTGGTATCCCCTAAGGGTACCAGATGCAAAATCTTGTGGAATGATGTACAAAATGTGAAAAGATACAGTAGTCTGCTTTCAAATAATAGGCAATTTCAACTGGTCAATGGCTAAAGGGTAACCAATGAAACATAGGGGATACGAGATATTACAGCAAGGCATGAGCCATGATATTTGGTATCCCCATAGTAAATGATGTTGGAAAGCAAAAGGGAGAGTGATATTTGGAATAGAAATACTGTGCTCACCCATCCAACATAAGACCATGTCAAATTGAATACTGGTATGTTCTAACCCAAGAAACACAGGGGATATCAAATATATTAGCCGGTATATGCCATAATGCATGATATCGCCTAAGGGAACTGTACGCACAATCTTGTGGAATGATGTACAAAATGTGAAAATATACTGTATTCTGCTATCAAATAAAAGACAACTTCAAGTGGTCAATGGCTAAAGTGTAACCCATGAAACATAGTGGATATGAGATAGTATAGCAATGCATGAGTCATAATATTTGGTATCCCCATACTAAACGATGTTGGAAAGCAAAAGGAAGGGTGCTATTTGGCATAGAAATACTGCGCTCACCCATCCAACATAAGGCCATGTCTAATTGAATCCTAGTAAGTTCTAAACCAAGAAACACCGGAGATACCAGATATTCTAGCCTGTATAGGCCATTATATTTGGTATCTCTTAAAGTAACCAATGTAAAATCTAATGGAATGATATAAACATTGTGAAAAGTTACTGTAATCTGCTATCAAACAAAAGGCAACTTCAAGTGGTCAATGGCTGAAGGGTAGCCCATGAAACGTAGGGGATACAATATATTACAGCAATGCTCGAGCCATAATATTTGGTATCCCCATTGTAAATGATGTTGGGCACCAAAAGGTAGGTGCTTTTTGCCATAGAAATACTGTGCTCATCCATCCAACATAATACAATGTCAGATTGAATACTGGTAAGTTCTAACCCCAGAAACACAGGGGATACCAAATTTTATAGCTTCTATAGGCCATTATATATGGTATCCCCTAAGGGAACCGGAAGTACAATCTTGTGGAATGATGTAAAAAGAATTGAAAAGTTACGGTAGCCTGCTATCAAGTACAAGGCAACTTCAAGTGGTGAATGGCTAAAGGGTAACCTATAAATATTATAGCAGTGCGTGAGCCATAATATTTGGTATCCCAATAGTAAACGATGTTGGAAAGCAAAAAGAAGGGTTATAAATAACAAGGAAATACTGTGCTCCCCCATCCAACATAAAACCATGTCTAATTGAATCCTGGTAATTTATAATCCAAGAACATCAGGGGATGCCAAGTATTATAGCTGGTATAACCCATTATATATGGTATCCCCTAAAGGAACCGGATGTAAAATTTTGTGGAATGATGTATAAAATGTGAAAAGATACTGCATTCTGCTAACAAATAAAAGGCAATTTCAACTGGGCAATGGCTAAAGGGTAACCCATGAAACATAGGGGATACGAGATATTACAGCAAGGCATGAGCCATGATATTTGGTATCCCCATAGTAAATGATGTTGGAAAGCAAAAGGGAGAGTGATATTTGGAATATAAATACTGTGCTCACCCATCCAACATAAGACCATGTCAAATTGAATACTGGTATGTTCTAACCCAAGAAACACAGGGGATACCAAATATAATAGCCGGTATATGCCATAATATATGATATCACCTAAGGCGTGGGTACTCACAAACTTTCTCTCGGGGGGCAAATTTACAGTGTGGTTTGTTGCTGAGGGCCGCACCAGTGGGGGCGGGGTCAGAGGGGGAGGGGGCGGGGCTAAAGCAAACAAAAATTGTGACCATGAGGTTAAACACAGGTCCCTGCAGCAGACACCTTCGTCCACTGAGCCACCAGACCCAGCATACACACATCTTTCTCTCTCTCCCTCCTTCTCTCTCTCTCCCTCTCTCTCTCTCTCTCTCCCTCCCTCTCCCTCTGTGTCTCCCTCCCTCTCTCTCCCTCCCTCTCTCTCCCTCTGTGTCTCCCTCCCTCCCTCTGTGGTGTCTCCCTCCCTCCCTCTGTGTCTCCTTCCCTCCTGGTGTGTCTCCCTCCCTGTCTCCCACTCTCCCTCTGTGTCTCCCTCCCTGTCTCCCACTCTCCCTCTGTATCTCCCTCCCTGTCTCCCACTCTCCCTCTGAGTCTCCCTCCTAGTCTCCCTCCCTCCTTCTGTGTCTCCCTCCCTCTGTGTCTCCCTCCCTCCGTGTCTCCCTCCCTCCCTCTGTGTCTCCCTCCCTGTCTCCCACTCTCTGTTTACCTCCCTCCCTCTGTGTCTCCCTCCCTGTCTCCCACTCTCCCTCTGTGTCTCCCTCCCAGTCTCCCTCTCCCTCTGTGTCTTCCTTCCAGTCTCCCACTCCCCCTCTGTGTCTCCCTCCCAGTCTCCCACTCTTCCTCTGTGCCTCCCTCCCTGTCTCCCACTCTCCCTCTGTGTCTCCCTCCCTGTCTCCCACTCCAGGGGCGGTGGGTGACATTTGAAAGTGGTGAGGCGCAAAGTGATTTGCATACTACACCGTAGCGAGCGCAGCGAGCGCAGCGTGCGAGCCCGAACCCCAAAAGGGGTGTTTGGGGGGGTAACCCCCCCTTGAAAATTTTGAAAAAAAAGAAGAAAAATCGTGCATTTTCAAGCAAATTTGAGAAAGCAGGAAGGTTAATAAAGCAATTGTGAAAGTGCAGTTATTACGTTATTAGATGGCATAACATAGGTAGCTGCTTATTCAGTATAACCACAGAGCTTCATACATTCCGTCCTATTACGCTCAGGTGCTGAATTCAGACTATACGACTTTCATGAAAATCTCAGCTCTAAGAGTAGAAGAAGTTGCACAGTAGTTGGGAAACAGCCTTCACAAAGCATTGAGAACCACACCTTACCTTTACCAGCACATTCTTTGCAACGATAAAAAGTGTTTCCTTGAAATATATATTGGGGGGGAGAGACACCGAGAGCAGTAAACTAGGTGCTTGCCGGCCAAAGCAAAAGGGAGGCCTGGCCCTACCCCCACTCACATCTATTACATTGTATCCCGACTCCAGGTCCTAGAAGACTTGAGTGCCCTGGAGTCTGCAAAACTATGGCTTCATATGGGCAGAGCAGTAGCAGTCCATAGTTGTTGATTCTCATCTGTCGATCAAAAGCCCAGAGACCCCCAAACATCTACTGAGCACCCCAACAAATACCACACTACATGTCTGGGTCGAGCTCAATCATAAACTAGCATAAACCACATATACCTTCCCTTATACACCCATCCATTTCAGCCAGTCCTTCACACCAGCATTTAGTCCTGGGCCCTTTGAGGCCTGGAGGAAGGGCTACTATCTTATGGTGAGTGACCTATATAGTAATGGGAAATGTCAAGATGTGTAATAATTGCAAACAGAACTTTACCTTGCAGACACAGAAAGCTTCCACTATGCACAGTTTAGGCTTTGGGTATTGCCCTCAACTATCAAGGACGCGGTCTCCAGAGACCTGACATCTGTAGAGAAATGTATTAGGCAAGCTAAAGACCAAAAGGGATTATCTCCAAACTATAACAGTTACTACTAGTAGAGACACTATCAAACTAATACCCATACACAAATAGATGGAATGCATTGTTAGGGGAGGCGCCTACAGATCAACAATATTCACACCTAAGGTGGGACCAAACGAGGCACTCCACACTTTTCTGGCAAAGAAACACATTTTAAATTACTGTAGGACTGGTATATAGATCTGGCGAAACTCCACAAATAATACCCCAGTGCTAGTGCGCATCGCTGCGCTGGCCAGATTGTGATAACATAGGTGATCTACTTCATATGTCGTGGCCTTGTCCCAAAAATACGGTTCTTTTGTGGGGAGGTACGAGCAGGAATACGCTCCAGGCATTAATCAATAGCATGCTCGACTATGGATGCTTACGAGGTACTCTGAGGTAGGGAGTGTGTGCACCTCTAAATTGACATTTAAATAACTGCCCTCGTAAACTGTGCCCTCACTTCTCATGGTCGAGAACTAAACGCCCCTCTTCAGTGCCGGACTGGCCATTCCCCTACAATAGCCACGATCTCACCTCTCACAGAGAGCTGCACTCACACGCACAGTGCTATTGTGCACTCATCCCCCAAAAAGCGTGGACTCACCTGCTCAGAATATCCCTGCACTGACCTCCCGCAGGAACATGCTCCGTCCTCCTTCAGTGAGCGCGCACTCAGTGTTCCTGCAGGCTCCTCTCACACTAACCAGGTTTCCATTCTCAGAGTATGCTGCTATTACTGCCACAGGTCCAATAGATTTGTGGACAATTGTCCCTAGTCTCCCATAACTGACAGACATTCATTTGCATACTGGTTGAGTTGGGGCACCCTGAAGTGATTGTGGATCCCTGAAAGGTTGGGGCCACATCTATGATTCAGGGGTCTGCGTCATGCCCATGGAAGTTGGAATCCCTCACTCTCATGGACACTGCTATTTTAATGATAGGCGTACCTCTACCCAGGTTTTCTAAGTACTCCTTCTACCTGTCTTGCCTCCCCCCATTGTCTAGTATTCCTTTCTACGTTTCTCTTTTCTTTATCACTCTCTTCCCCTCTTCTGTATCCTACCTGCGCTTAACACCCTTCTCGCGCTGACATCTTTATGCCACATTTCTCGTGTGCCCCCCACGGTCGTCCTTATCTATTTTCTCTACCCTCGTTCTCCAGTTCTGTTATTTTTTTCCTTCCTTCAATTCACTCCCTCCCTTTTTTTCGATTCCACCCTCTTCCAAACTTCTCATCTTTCCTCCACTCCTCTATAACCACGAGCCCTCACCAAAGCCTACACTTTTCCCAAAATGTTGTACCACTGTTGTGAGGGCAAGTTAGTTCCATGAAAAGTATCCCATTAACAATGCAGTCGCATAGAAAACATTACTATATGCAGATTTGTAAAGTACATTTAAGAGTGAATAAAAACACAGTAATTCGGGAATAAACCGAGGCCCATGAAAAACACGTGTGTACACAGTGCAGCGTCATTCTATCTATTATTTCAAGAAACAACTGCCCTTTACTATGTACCGCCGTGGGGCATATCAAAACAATGTCCACAATAACCATCCTCACTCAGCCTGCAGCAGACACAGTCGCCCAATTGCACCCCCAGATCGAGCGCATGCCGCATGAAAAACTAGGATTTCAAATGTAATCCTATACATCGCCGAGACACATGATTTACAATCTAATGCCAAGGCCGCTGGGAAGAAAACACGGATTTACAGTGTGCAGCTCAAGGTAATAAAAGCTTACGGCCGGGACACATGAAACGCATCGGTTTGAATGCAGCTCCACCTGGCAGATTACAAACACAGGTTTATGTAATCCAGTGGGGCGCATTAAAAAGCCATTACGATGCAATCTTATTAGTCACACGGGTGCAACTGCAACTACTAGGATGCTATGCAGAGGCGATCAAACGGATAAACTCGTGAAGAGAAATATAGCGCTTACCTGCCCCAGGGAGCTAGCTGAGTGCCTGTTCCGGGCTGGGCCAAGCCGATGGGTGGCGTGTTGAGCTTCCTGGGGTGCTCTCTGGGGAATCCTTGCGCCAGGCTGGTCTGGCCTGTGCGACGAGGTCACTTCCCCGAAAACTCTCGTACTTTCTCTGCAGTACACGGTCGTCTCTTAGTCGGCTGTCGTCGACTCGTCACGAGCTGAGCAGCGCGTAAACGCACGCATCCCCCGGGTGAAATGGCCAATCACTGCATGGCTTCACTGTGTGAAGCCATGCAGTGATTCAGTGATTGGCCATTAAGTTGTGGCTGAGGCAGTGTGTGCCACCCCCACGCGCGGCATCCAATGATGGATGCTGCGCGGTGGACCAGCCAATCCTGGCGCTGCATGCAGCGCCAGGATTGGCTAGGGGGGCACATTTGCTGCTCGCCCTGTCGCCCCTTGTAAACCCGGGCTACGGCAGGCTAAGAAGTAAGTTCCCCAGCGGGACCCAGGGGTACTTGAAGTACTCCTGGGTCCCGCTGGGGAACTTACAGTGCGCATGCTTGGGAAAGTTGGAACCCAAATTGCACTTGCGAACTACGGTCTGTCTGCTGCAGCCTGAGTGTACTGTCGCTCAAGCTGCAGCAGGCCACCCCCCCCCCCCTGCGCATTCCGAAATCGCCGGGTGTGTCCCGGCGGCTGACTTGTAATGTACACACTTCACTTGTACAAGTACAGAGTAATTTTATTGTAGCGGCTGCGATGCGGGTCCATGTGGCTGGTGGGGCTACGCCCCTACGCCCCAATGGACGCACCGCGGCTGTCCCACTCTCTGTTTCCCTCCTTCCCTCTGTGCCTCCCCCCCTCTCTGTGTCTCCCTCCCTCCCTCTGTGTCTCCCTCCCTCCCTCTGTGTCTCCCTCCCTGACTCCCACTCTCTGTTTCCCTCCCTCCCTCTGTGTCTCCCTCCTTCCCTCTTTGTCTCCCTCCCTCCGTGTCTCCCTCCCTCCCTCTGTGTCTCCCTCCCTGTCTCCCACTCTCTGTTTCCCTCCCTCCCTCTGTGTCTCCCTCCCTGTCTCCCACTCTCTGTTTCCCTCCCTCCCTCTGTGTCCCCCTCCTGCCCTCTCTCTGTGTCTCCCTTCTCCCTCCCTCTGTGTCTCCCTCCCTCCCGCTGTGTCTCCCTCCCTCCCTCTGTGTTTCCCTCCCTCCCTCTCTGTCCTCTCACCTGTGTGTTTGTGTCAGCCCTCAGCCCGGGCTGAGACAGCTTCCCCGGCCTCGCGCACACAGCCGCACCAAGTACTTCATGGGTCTTTAAAAGACCATTTACATGTTAATTAGGCTTTGTTGAATTTCACCTCTTAGGCCCCTGCAGCTCCCCTCTGACAATCACTGGAATCCCCCGGGCCCCCACAGAGCAGAGTCTGAGTCAGTCTGAGTCAGCCCGGGCTGAGACAGCTTCCCCGGCCTCGCGCACACAGCCGCACCAAGTACTTCATGGGTCTTTAAAAGACCATTTACATGTTAATTAGGCTTTGTTGAATTTCACCTCTTAGGCCCCTGCAGCTCCCCTCTGACAATCACTGGAATCCCCCGGGCCCCCACAGAGCAGAGTCTGAGTCCGCGCTGCTGCGTCTGTATTTGCGAACACTATTTAATTTATTTAATTTTAAACACAGGTGTCTGCAATGTCCGCGGACCACCCAGGAAGGCTTGCCGGGCCGCCACCGGCCCGCGGGCCGTACTATGAGTACCCCTGACCTAAGGGAACTGTACGCACAATCTTGTGGAATGATGTACAAAATGTGAAAATATACTGTATTCTGCTATCAAATAAAAGACAACTTCAAGTGGTCAATGGCTAAAGTGTAACCCATGAAACAGTGGATATGAGATAGTATAGCAATGCATGAGTCATAATATTTGGTATGCCCATACTAAACGATGTTGGAAAGCAAAAGGAAGGGTGCTATTTGGCATAGAAATACTGCGCTCACCCATCCAACATAAGGCCATGTCTGATTGAATCCTAGTAAGTTTTAACCAATAAACACCGGGGATACCAGATAATATATCCGTTATAAGCTATTATATTTGGTATCCCTTAAACCAACCAGTTGTAAAATCTAATGGAATGATGTAAAACATGTAAAAAGTCACTGTAGTCTGCTATCAAACAAAAGGCAACTTCAAGTGGTCAATGGCTAAAGGGTAACCGATGAAACATAGAGTATACAAGATATTACAGCAAAGCGTGAGCTATAATATTTAGTATCCCCATTGTAAACGATTATGGAAAGCAAATGGAAGGTTGATATTTGCCATAGAAATATTGTGTCCATCCATCCAACATAAGACCGTGTCAAATTAAATACTGGTATTGTTCTAACTCCAGAAACACAGGGGATACCGGATATTATAGCCCGTATAGGCCATTATATATGGTATCCCCTAAGGGAACCAGAGGAAAATCTTGAGGAATGGTGTACAAAATGTGAAAAGTTACTGTAATCTGCTATCAAGTAAAACACAACTTCAAGTGGTCAATGGCTAAAGGGTAACCCATAAAACATAGGGGATACGAGATATTACAGCAATGCGTGAGCCATAATATATGGTATCCCCATTGTATGCGATGTTGGAAAGAAAAAGGAAGGGTACTATTTGCAGTGGGAATACTGTGCTAATCAATCCAACATAAGACTATGTGAATTTGAATACTGGTATGTTGTAACCCCAGAAACACAGGGGATGCCAGATATTATAGCCGATATAGGCCATTATATGGGGTATCCCTTAAGGGTACTGGCTGTAAAATCTTGTGGGATTGATGTACAAAATCTGAAAGATACTGTAATCTGCTATATAATAAAAGGTAACTTCAACTGGTGAATGGCTAAAGGGTAACCTATAAAACATAGAAGATACAAGATATTACAGCAATGCTTCAGCCATAATATTTGGTATCCCTATAGTAAATGATGTTGGAAAGCAATAGGAAGTGATATAATCAGCATAGAAATACTGTGCTCAACCATCCAACATAAGACCATGTCTAATTGAATCCTGGTAAATGCTAAACCAAGAAACACCGAGGATAGCAGATATTATAGCCTGTTTAGTCCATTATATTTGGTATCCCCCAAGCAAACCGTATATGAAATCTTGATGAAAGTGGTGTAAAAAATGTGAAATATTTTTGTAGTCTGCTATAAAAAAAAGGCAACTTCAAGTGGTCAAAAGCTAAAGGGTAACCCATGAAATGTAAGTGATACAAGATATTACAGCAAAGCGTGAGCCATATTATTTGGTATCCCTTTGTAAACGATGTTGGAAAGCAAAAGGAAGGGTGCTATTTGCCAAAGAAATACTGTGCCCATCTATCCAACATAAGACCATGTCAAATTGAATACTAGTAAGTTCTAACCCCAGTAACACAAGGAATACCAGATATGATATCCGGTATAGGCCATTATATATGGTATCCCCAATGGGAACTAGATGTAAAATCTTGAGGAATGATGTAAAAAATGTGAAAGGTTACTGTAGTTTGCTATCAAATAAAACCCAACTTCAAGTGGTCAATGGCTAAATGGCTAAAGGGTAACACATGAAACGTAGGGGATACGAGATATTACAACAATGTGTAAGCCATAATATTTGGTATCCCCATTGCAAGCGATGTTGGAAAGCAAAAGGAAGCGTGCTATTTGCCATGGGAATACTGTGCTCATCCATCCAACATAAGACTGTTAAATTGAATACTGGTTAGTTCAAACCCCAGAAACACAGGGGGTTCCAGATAGTATAGCCGTATGAGACCATTATATATGGTATCCTTCAAGGTAACCGGATGTAAAATCTTGTGGGACTGATGTAACAAATGTGAAAAGATACTGTAGTCTGCTATCAAATGAAAGACAACTTCAAGTGGTCAATGTCTAAAGGCTAACCCATAAAATGTATGGGATACGAGATGTCACAGCAATGCGTGAGCCATAATATTTGGTATCCCCATAGTAAACGATGTTGGAAAACAAAAGGAATGGTTATAATCAGCATAGAACTAATGTGCTCATCCATCCAACATATGAGCATGTCAAATTGAATCCTGGTAAGTTCTAACCCAAGAGACACAGGGGTTACCAAATAATATAGGCGGTATAAGGCATTATATATGGTATCCCCTAAGGGAACTGGACATACAATCCTGTGGAATGATGTAAAAAAAAAATGAATAGATACTGTAGACTGCCATCAAATAAAAAACAACTTCAAGTGTTCAAAGCTAAAGGATAGCCCATGAAACATAAGTGATACAAGATATTACAGCAAGGCCTGAGTCATATTATTTGGTATCCCTTTGTAAATGGTGTTGGAAAGCAAAAGGAAGGGTGTTATTTGTCATAGAAATACTGTGCCCATCCATCCAACATGAGACCATGTCAAATTGAATACTAGTAAGTTCTAACCCCAGAAACACAGGGGATACCAGATATTATAGCCGGTATAGGCCATTATATATAGTATCCCCTAAGGAAAACCGACAAACAATCTTGTGGAACAATGTAAGAAATTTGAAAAGTTACTGTAGTCAGCTATCAAATGAAAGACAACTTCAAGTGGTCAATGGCTAAAGGGTAACCCATGAAACATAAGTGATACAAGATATTACAGCAAAGCATGAGCCATAATATTTAGTAGCCCCTGAAGGAACCGAATGTAAAATCTTGTGGAATGATGTAAAAAATATGAAAAGATCCTGTAGTCTGGTATCAAATAAAGGACAACTTCAAGTGGTCAATGGCTAAAGGGTAACCCATAAAACGTAGGGGATACGAGATGTCACAGCAATGCGTGAGCCATAATATTTGGTATCCCCATAGTAAACGAGGTTTGAAAGCAAAAGGAAGGCTACTATTTGGCATAGAAGTACAGTGCTTACCCATCCAACATAATACCATATCAATTTGAATGCTGGTAAGTTCTAACCCAAGAGACACAGGGGATACCAAATAATATAGGCAGTATAAGCCACTATATATGTTATCCCCTAAGGGAACTAGACATACAATCTTGTGGAATGATGTCAAAAACTTGAAAAGTTACTGTAGTCTGCCATCAAATAAAAAACAACTCCACGTGGCCAATGGCTAAAGGGTAAACCATGAAATGTGGGGGATATAAGATATTACTGCAATGCTTGAGCCATAATATTTGGTATCCCCATAGTAAACGATGTTGTAAAGCAAAAGGAAGGCCACTATTTGGCATAGAAGTACTGTGCTCACCCATCCAACACAAGACCATATCAATTTTAATGCTGGTAAGTTCTAACCACAGGAACACAGGGGATACCAGATATTATAGCCGGTATAGGCCATTATATATAGTATCCCCTAAGGAAAACCGACAAACAATCTTGTGGAACAATGTAAGAAATTTGAAAAGTTACTGTAGTCAGCTATCAAGTAAAAGGCGACTTCAAGTGGTCAATGGTTAGAGGGTAACCCATGAAACTTAGGGGATACAAGATATTACAGCAATGAGTGAGCCATAATATTTAGTATCCCTTAAGGGAACCAGACGTACAATCTTCTGGAATGATGTAAAACATCTGAAAAGATACTGTAGCCTGCTAGCAAATATAACACAACTTCAACTGGCCAATGGCTAAAGGGTAATCCGTGAAACGTGGGGGATACGAGATAATGCAGCAAGGCGTGAGACATAATATTTGGTAGCCACATAGTAAACGATGTTAGAAAGCAAAAGGAAGGTCGCTATTCGGCACAGAAGTACTGTGCTCACCCATCCAACATAAGACTATGTCAATTTGAATTCTGGTAAGTTCTAATCCAAGCAACACAGGGAACACCAAATATTATAGGCGGTATGAGCCATTATAATGGTATCCCCTAAGGGAACCATACGTACAATCTTGTGGAATGATGTAAAAAATGTGAAAATATACTGTTGTCAGCTATCAAATATAAGACAACTTCAAGTGGCCAATGACTAAAGAGTAACCAATGAAACATAGGGGATACAAGATATTACAGCAATGCATGAGCCATAATATTTAGTATCCCCTTAGGGAACCGAATGTAAAATCTTGTGGAATTATGTAAAAAATGTGAAAAGATACTGCAGTCTGCTATCAATTGAAAGACATCTTCAAGTGGCCGATGGTTTAAGGGTAACCCATGAAACGTCTGGGATACAAGATATTACAGCAATGTGTGAGCCATAATATTTGGTATCCTATTGAAATGAAGAGAATCCAAAAGTAGAAAAATATATATATTTAATTGTAGATGGTAAGACAGAGCACAGCACGTCAAAGAAGGTCCAGGTATCCAGTAAACTGTCCAACCTGGAACTTGGAACCTGATCTGTAAGATGCAGGCAAGCATCAATACATTCCAGGCTCCAGCACAGAACACATTAATAGAAATAGAAAACAATATTACAAATAAAGAATGTAACACATCTTATCCCTAAAGAGATTAAGAATTAGCTTAAAAACCTACTGGGAATCTTTTTAGGTCTAATATTACCTTTAACCCTAGAAGCAATAGACAAATCACTTTGTACAACATTTTGAGGATAATTCTTCAGATCATGCACACGCAGATCACGCACACACTTTCTATGGTTGTTTTCCAAAACATCACAACACTTAGCCACTCTACGGACATTCCAGATCCTTCCATCTTGAGTGACCACACTATTTTTGAAAACCTTAACCACTTTGATGGGAGGAAAAAATTTAGAAAAACCTTTGACAAGAAAACTGGTTTTTTTTATCCTCACCCACTCCCCCACCACAAACTCAGGAACTTTAACATTCATTTTTGAATCAAAAGACACTTTCATTCTCTGTTGTTTTTCTTCAACTCGTTTGGCAGCATGTTCGAGGTCAACCACAGAATTGTTTTTGTTTAGCTTTTTTATCCACCAGGGACTAATATCAGAATAAGGTTCCCTTCCCTTAAGAAGCCTGAATGGACTCACGCCAGTGACTGAATGAGGCGTGATACGATACGTCCACAACCTCTTCCTCACAACTTCCAACCAATCACCACCAGAAGTAATCACACTGTTTTTTTTTTGAAAATCGTTTTTATTGAAGCATAGTAATATGAAAATACGGTACAGTAATACATTGTCGTTATTTATCATACACAGTGATATTCCGTCGCTGTACCATCGCTGCATCCAACATTTTCTATTTTATTACTTAAACAACCCGCTCCTAACTCCCCCCTCCCATTCCCTCCCACTCCGGCACTGTGAGGTACATTTCCGCTATCGTAGTACGCAGTCTATCTCACGCAAGCACGTTATGTGTATCACATCTAGCGCAGGTCCATTGTGAACATACCTAATAATCCTACGAATCAACATTTTCTCAGGTCTTGCACCCAGGTGCTTGTGTAACAGATTGTATGAAGGCGCGCCAAAATCAAAACACTATCAGCTCCCTTCTATGGAGGTGTCAGATGTATCACTTCCCCCTCCCTCAAAGGACCCCATTAGAGTATTCCAGTCTAGTGAGATAGGGTTCTTTCTGAGCCCCCTGCGCTCTTCCCTTTGTAATGTCATACCTTCTGCCTTACCCCATCGTAGCATTTCCGCCCTCCATATCTCTGGGTCTGGCAGTCTCGGCGACTTCCATTTCATTGTCAGGGTTCGTTTCCCTAGCAGCAGAGCCAGGTCAGTGAAGCGTGTACCTACGCTTTTCTTCCTTTCTACAGGACCCACCCCCAGCAATGTGTATTCCGGTGTGGTGTACGGTTTAGAAGGAACCAGCCTGGTCAGGTCTGCATGGACAGCCGTACAGTAATATCCCAGTTTTGGGCATTCCCAAAGCATATGGAGCAGGTTTGCGCTTGCCGCACCACATCGGGGGCATGTGTCTGGTGCAGTGGGGAACATTGCATGTATGCGGCGCGGGGTCAGGTATGCCCTGTGTAGTAACATGAGCTGTATAAATGTGAATTTCGGGTTCCGGGACACCTTTTTTGGGAATGCTAAGATCTTGGTCCATTCCGTGTCTCTAATAGGTCTTCCCAAGTCCCGCTCCCATTTGTCTCGTGTCGAGTGCAACGGGAATGCTCTACCCTCCCCTATGCCATGTGTCAGCCATTTTGTCAGGTGACTTCCAGAACCCATCAGGTGCAGCATTGTGATCAAGGGGTTCGTGGGGGGCTCCTGTCCATCTGTTGCCCACACCCGTGTGATATAGTGTCGCACCACAGCATGTAACAGGAATGACCCTCCTGGTGCGTGATGCGTTGCGCGGAAGTCCCCAAACGACATTACCCTGCCTTCATTAAAGAAATCCCCCGCCCTCGTCACGCCTGCCTCATGCAATTCCGCCAGTTGCACACTCGAAAGTGGCCTCAGACCCACCGGCAGTCCCAGCAGTGGTATCGTGGGGGCGTAGGAGGATGTTCTGGAGGTATACCTCACTGCCTGTCTCAGTATAGAACCGCAAGACGAAGCAGTGGGGGCGCCTGCCGAGGTATCTCAGCTCCTTTTGACAACAAAGTGTGTATTTCCCCCCTGCTCCAGTCTGCTTCAGAGACATTAATTTCATGCAGATTCCTTCCCGCCACCCAATAGGCTAACCACTGCAGTTGGCAGGCGAAATTGTACACCCGCAGGTCTGGCACACCCATACCGCCTGCCGACGTGGGGAGTTGCAGTTTAGCTAGGCTAATCCTTCTCCTTCCGGCACCCCACACTAGTTCCGTCAGTAGCGTGTTCAGTGTGGCAAACATTGACGCAGGAATCAGAAACGGCATGTTTGTAAAATAATAAAGGAGCCGGGGTAGGACCACCATTTTAGAGATGGTCACCCTGCCTGACACGGACAATGGCAGTGCCGTCCAGAATTGCACCTGGGACTTCAGTGCCCTAATCGCCCTCCCTAGGTTGCCGTCTATCATGTCCTTTGCTCCCCTGTAAATTTGTATTCCAAGGTATCGGAAAGTAGTCTCCGCCACCTGGAAGTTATGTGGTGCGAAAGGGACTCGGTCCTCTCCCGTCGGTATGGAGAAGTAGAAACCATGCGATTTTGTCTCACTTATGGTGAGCCCAGATAGCAGGCGGAAAGTCTCAAATATGGCGGGTACCGGCTCAATATCCCCCCTCAGGTCTCTGAAGTACAGGATGATATCATCAGCGTATGCCGATACTATATGTGTGGCCCCATCCCTATTGATGCCCCTGTGCTGCGCCTGTCCTCGAAGTCTGCCCAATAAGGGCTCTAACGCCAGTATGAACAGCAACGGGGACAGCGGGCATCCCTGCCTTGTACCTCTCGCTACTTCCATGGGCGCCGATATGCAGCTATTTGTGCGGACACGTGCCGTGGGGCGAGTGTATAGCAGTTGAACCCAGGACAAAAATTTGGGCGGTATGTCGAATCGTGTAAGCGCCTCCATCATGTAGTCCCATCTTATGGAGTCAAAGGCCTGTTTTAGATCTAGAGAGATACAACCCTCCCCCTTGTAGCCTCATTCCCGCTAAGCATTAGTTGGCTGAGCCTCCTGAGGTTCATGGCCGTGCTTCTTCCCGGCACAAAGCCACATTGGTCAGGGTGTATCATGTGTGGTATATATTGCGCCAACCTTGTTGCTAGAATCTTGCTTAATATTTTATAATCCATGTTTAGTAATGAGAGGGGTCGATAATTAGCCATTTGTAGTCCATCCCTGCCCGGTTTCAGGAGCGACACTATAAGAGCTTGGAGTGACGTCTGTGGCAGGCTACCCGTTTGTAGCGCCTCTTGGTAGACCGTCTGGAGGCGTGGGGCAAGAAGGTCAATGAAGGCACCATAGAACTCGGCCGGTAGGCCATCTGTTCCCGGCGTTTTGTTCCGTGGTAGTGCTCTTATCGCTTGGCGGATCTCGGCGGCTGTGATAGGAGGGGACAGCTCCTTACATTGGGCATCCGTCATTCGTGGCAGGTCTATCCCCTCCAGGAATTCTCCCAATGTCGTGTCTGTCTGTGGGTCGGGTGGGCCATACAGGGACTCATAATATGCCTTGAACGCAGTGTTTATGCCTATCTGTGTCGAGGTTCGGGATCCCCTCTGGTCAAGTATCTCCATTACCGGCACTTGTGCGGGGTCGTCTCGTACCAGACGAGCCAGTAGGGGCCCTGCCCTCTCCGCTTGCGCGTGCTGCCTGCTCGTATATTCCCTATAATCAAGCACTCTCAGTTCCTCTAACAGCTCTGCATGTTGTATGTGTGCTCCCTGCAGCGGCGTGAACGGTACGTTCGTGCCGGCTGCTTCACTCTCCAGTGCCGCCAGTCTTCCCTCCACTTCCCGCAGTTTATCCAGCACAATGTGTCTCATGCCTATGCGCGTGCCCATTGCTACTCTCCTTATGTTTACCTTGAAAGCGTCCCATTCCACACTGCGGGAGCTCGCCGATCCCGCGTTTGTATCAAAATAGGACGTGATGGCTTCTGCAAGCGTTGTGCGATAAACCGTGTCTTCTAATAGTTCCGGCGCGAGGCGCCAGGTAGGTATTGGCGTCCGAGTCCTGCCCCATCGGAACGTAACCTCTACCGGATTGTGGTCTGACAATGTCTTGCCCATGTGTTCCGCCATAGCAACTCTCCCCATCAGTGATGTAGTGCAAAAGACATGGTCTATCCTGGTATGTAAGCTGTGGGGAGGTGAGTAAAAGGTATATTCTCTATCCAGCACATGTTTGGCTCTCCACGCATCCGCTAGTCCCCACCCCTCTGCCCATCTCTTCAGTGCATCCGCATGCTTCCTACTCTCGGCGGCCTGCAGTGGTGGGTGCAACCTGTCTAATGAGATATCTAGCACCGCATTGTAGTCCCCACCTATGATCCAACTATGGTCTGCCCATTCCGCCATAATACTATTTACATGCCTTAAGAAGTCGGACTGACCCGAGTTGGGGGCGTAAATACTGCCTAGTACTACAGGGGTGCCATCCAGTATCCCACTAACAAACACATACCTGCCTTCCTTATCAATGCGTTTCTCCACTAGCTTAAACGGTACAGAATTACGAATCCATATCGCAGCCCCTCTTGAGAATACAGAGTAAGAGGTAGCAAACAACTGCCCTTTCCACTTCTTAAGGAGCTTCCCACCCTCTGCATTGTTCAAATGAGTCTCTTGGAGGCAAGCGATCTTGACGTTCCTGGGGTTAAGCTGCGCTAGCAGTCTATGCCTTTTATGGACAGAGCCCATGCCTCTGACATTCCATGTGCACAGTTTGTACTCACTGTTAGTCCCCATCGTTCCCATTTGTAGGCCAGATCGGTGCGTGCTGCGTTGCAAGTGATCCCAACAAAGCAGTCCATGCCCCCAGTGCCGTGTTAACAGATAACCCCCGAACTAAGCAAAAACTCTCGGGGACCAAACCGTATCGCCCAACTTGGGCGATTGAACAACCTAGTCATTTCCGTTAGGCAGGGCGGGGAGCCACTCGCTCTGGATCAGAGCCTGGTGATAGTACAGTTACGTGCCCTTAGCCGGTGCTCCCCCACCCACTTCCGCCCCTATGTCATGTATACGTTACCAATCGAAGCCTTCTAGTGTCACGGTCAGAGTTCATTGGCCACTTGCGCCGTGATTTTGGGGAACAGTTGCAGGCTATCAGCCGACCCTGATACCTCCGTCAGCGTTTCAGAGTGGTTGTCCGCTGCCGAGTGAACCTTGGCGTCGTGCGCCGCCAGCGCTGCCTCCGTCAGGTGTCCTACTTGCGCTGGTCTGCCAGATCCCGTCGACTTGTGACCCCCGCTGGACGACAATCCCTTGTGGTTGTGTTACGAGTTGGGTGCCTTATGGTTCCGTTCCTGGTGTGAGGGCCCACCGCCCCGGTCGTCCTCGAAGAGGTCTTGGGTAGTTGGTGGTGTAAGCGTCACCTCCATCCATTCCGCCGCTTCTTCCGGCGAGTCGAAGAAATAGGATCTGTTGCCGTGCAGTATCTTGAGGCGAGCAGGGAATAAGAGGGCATATTTAAGGTTTCTGTCCCGCAACTTGCGCTTCACTCCCAAAAACGATGATCTGGCCCTCTGTACCGTCGGGGTAAAATCTGGGTACACTGAAATGGTTCTATCCTCATACCGTATCGGGCCTTCTCTCTCGCCACTCGTAGTACAGAGTCCCTGTCTTTGTAGTTCAGCAGGCGAGCAATGAGCGGCCTCGGTGGTGCTCCTGGCTTTGGCAGTATCGCCGGCATCCTGTGTGCCCTTTCCACGCTGTACAGCGGAGTGAGTTCTTGTGGGCCAACTACCATCTTCAGCCAGTCTTCCACGAATTGCGTGGGGTTCTTCCCTTCGCTGCGTTCCGGTATTCCCAAAATTCGCACGTTGTTGTGGCGGGAACGCCCTTCCGCATCATCCACCTTATTCCACAGTAACTTGATTTGTTTCTCCATGTTTTCCAATTTCGTGGAGTGGACCGTCTGCTGCGGGATTAGGTCATCCAGTGCTATTTTGTGCTCGGTTACCTTTTCCGCTAGTTTGTTGTGGTCTGCTCGCAGTAGTGATAGGCCAGTCGCCATATTGTCCATTTGTAGTTCCAGAGCTTCTCTGGACGCCTTTATTTCCGCCAGTATAAGGTCCAGTTTAGCGTCTTGGGTGGCTATCCCGGTTGGTGGGATGATCTCCGCATTAGAGGAGGCCAGCG
Organism: Lissotriton helveticus; assembly: GCF_964261635.1. Lineage (NCBI taxonomy): Eukaryota > Metazoa > Chordata > Amphibia > Caudata > Salamandridae > Lissotriton > Lissotriton helveticus. The sequence goes on from NC_136068.1 coordinate 436,023,023, forward strand.
GGTCTTCCGATCCTGTGGATTGTAGTTCCGCGTTGGCGTCCATGTCTTGTGCCTTGGCTCTGTTCCTCCCCATGACTCGCTCCGCGTCCGGGCGTATGCCTCGCACTATCGATCTCCGTTGGGGGTGCACACCAGTCCCACCAAGTTATGCGTTGGTGTCGCCTTGTTGCTCCGGGTGACTCCTGGCGGTATGCTTCTGTGTGCAGTGCGGATGTCCCGGGAGAGTCGCCCTGTGCCTCCACTCTCGTCCGCCACCAGAAAGTGGGTGGACCCAACGCGGGTCGTTACCACCCTAGCTCACTGTCGATTATGGTGTCCTGTGGCAATGTAAGTTCATGTGGGTCCTCCCAGCCCCATCAATGGCACTTATCGCTGGGATCACGGCAGCAGGCGCAGCGGCGCCTCCGCCCAAGACAAGATGGTGGCGACGCTATCAGCTTCTAGCTCTATGCGGTCATCCGGTGCATGCAAGGTAGGGGGTCTGGTGATAAGATTACCGGCAGTCCTGGAAATTATGGTGCCCCGTGTTGTTGGCGGTCTGGCCCGACCCACTCAGCCCCAGTCAAGGCACGCGTCGCAGACCAGGACCAGATGGCGGCCGCGCTTCCCGTGTCCGTCCCTAGGCAGCCGACCTGCGTAGTTGAGGTCGGGGGCCCGTCGGCTAGATTACCGGCAGTCTCCTCTCCTTGTCGGGCAATTCCGGTGTCCCCGCCGGCGTGCGTGTGTCATCGGGTGCGGACGCCGAGCTTCGGGTTCCAACGCTGCCTGGCCGGCGCCTCCTCCGCGCGGCCTCCTATGTCTCTCCTCTCGTCCCGGCTCACCCCCGTGGTCCACTGTCCTGGTCACCACGGGGCACCGCTATGGCTGGCTGTATCTTGGCTCCCCGGAGTCCCCCTCCAGTCGCGTCTCGCCGTTCCGCTGGGTCTCGGCGATCAGGCGCTACCCCGGCGGCAATGCATATCCACTGTGGGCCGCGGCTTCAGCTGGTATACTAGGCCCCGCATGCGGCGCTCCTCTGGCCCGGCCTTCCGAGGTGTCTCACACTCGGCGGCGATCGTCTCGTGATCACCTCAAGCTCCGGTTCGTTTTAGAGGTGAGTTGGGCGGTCTGTGGGTTCGGGTGTATAGGATAATTCGCTTGTGTCGTGGGCTTCGGATGGAGCTACCCTAGAGCACGTCCGCCATGCTCAGCTCGTGGAAGTAATCACACTGTTAATACAATCTTTAAGTACTCGGTTGAAACGTTCAACCTGGCCATTTTCCCTAGGTTCATATAAAGATGTAGTATGATGTTTAATATTACAAGCTTTGAGAAATTCTTCAATGTCAGAAGAAACAAGCTGTGTACCATTGTCTGTGACCAATTTTTCCGGAAATCCCTCTAGCAAAAACCTCTTTCAAGAATACAATAATTACGTGCGATGAGACATTACCAACAAACTTCACTTCAGGCCATTTCGCGTGATAATCCACCATAACCAAAGCATAACAAGCATTTAATGGTAAATGTTTGAAAGGGCCTGAGATATCAAATGCTATTTTCTGCCAAGGAAAATTAGGCCAACCCACTGGTTTCAGGGGAGCAGAGGACACATGAAGCATCTTGTCACTACTTATACAGTTTGAACATTCTCTAACCATTCTGTCCACCATTTTATCAATGCCAGGCCACCAAAAGTTTTCTCTAATAAGACGCTTCATAAAAGACATTCCAATGTGACCTTGATGAGCTAATAACAAGATCTTCTTTTGCAACGAACAAGGAGGAATAATTTTGCCAGCTTTAAACAGCAAACCACCACATTCTTCAATTTCAGAAGAAACTTGCCAAAAAGGAGCAAGTTCAGCAGGAATACATCTATTATTCGGCCATCCTTCTCTTACATAATCAAAAATCTACTGACATAACACATCTTTACTCAATTCTTCAAACCATTCCTCTTCCTTTAGAATCAAAAATTCCTGGGAAAGACAATCACCAATAGAAGCAACCACATCATCATCCTGCTCAGCAGCTGAGATATTATCATCGCTACAAGGTAACCTCAACAGAAAGTCAGCTGTGACATTACTTTTTCCAGGTACATAAACAATTTCAAAATCATACTCTTGAAGACAGGAAGACAAATGAGCTATCCGCACAGTAGAATTCCATCCACCACCAGGAGATAAAATCCCCACTAGCGGTTTATGATCCGTCCTTAGGATGAACCTATTTCCCCACACATAGTTCCTGACATGTTCCACTGCCCAAATGCATGCTAACAGCTCTTTTTCAATCACCGAATACCTTCTTTCTGTGGAAGACAGGGTTCTGGACGCAAACGCAACGCAGCACTCCTCACTACCAGAACACTGACTTAACACTCCTCCAACCCCATACAGACTGGAATCCACAGTAATAATGCATTTTTATTAATGCAAAATGATTTAAGAGTGGGTGCATTGATAATTTCATCCTTAATTTGTTTAAAAGCCAAATCTTGTTTGTCAGTCCAAATAAATGTAGTAGAATTTCTGGTCAACTCTCTAAGGGGTTCCATTTTGGTTGCAAAACTTTGGATAAATTTACTGTAATATTCGCATAACCCTGCGAAAGACAAAAGCTTTTCTTTATTATCAGGTGCAGGTGCTTTCATAATGGCATCTACAAGGTTTCTTTTTGGTACCACACCTTCCCCAGAAAGAGTATGCCCTAAATACTCCACTGATTTACAAAAAAATGTACACTTACTAGCCCTGAGCGTTAAACCAGATTGTTCTAACCTGGAACACACCTCTTTAAGATGATTACGATGGTCATTGTCATTCTTTGAGAAAATAAGAATATCGTCTTGAAAACACTTGACAAATAAACCCAGATCTTTAAAAATATGGTACATGGCTCTTTGAAAGACCGAAGCGGCCGCCGAAGCCAAACCAAATGGCATTCTTCTGAATTGAAATAAACCATGAGGTGTAATGAAGGCTGTAAACTGTTTTGAGTCTCCAGTAAGCTCGATCTGGTGATATGCAGACCTAAGATCCAATGTTGAAAACACACACGCTCCATCCAACATACAGAGCATCTCATTAATGTTGGGAAGCGGGTGACAGTCTGTGACCAAATTCTTGTTAAGGGCTCTTAAGTCCACATATAACCTAATACTTTTATCCGGTTTAATTGCCAAAACAATGGGTGAAACCCATTCTGAAGATTCCACCTCTTCAATAATATTATCCTTCACCATAGCATCTAACATATCCCTAAGTTCATTTCTAATACTGATGGGAACCCCTCTTAGTTTTTGTTTAATGGGAATGGTATTAGGTTTAACTTTGATTCTGTGACTGAAACCTTTCAATTTTCCCAGTTTGTCAGAAAACACCTTTGGAAACAATTTAGAAAATTCAGTAGACACTTGTGAAAAACTGGGTTCCTCATTAGATACAGCAAGAACTGAAACAGGATCCTTTAGTCTGGGATTTAACGTAATTCCTAATTTAGCTTGATCCCGCCATCCCAAAACATTCACACCTTTTCGAGCCACATAGAGTTTGATCACAGCAGAATTACATTTGATGGTTATAAGAACTTCCTTAAAGCCAATAAAATCAATTTTAGAACCATCAAAGTTATAGGCAATTATATCTGGTTTGCACAAGACACTAATGTCTACTAACTCCCCAAATGTTTCAATGCAATATTCACGAGTAATGATAGTCCACGGGGAACAGAAGTCAACCATAAGTTCTAAAACTTTCTCCAAAATACATAAAAGACTTTTAGGAGAAGATAAACTATCAGCTTGTGAAATATCAAAAGAATCCTGGATGGCTACAACAATACCAGATTCCCTAACATCTGGGTCACTCCTCCCTTCGTCAGAGACATATGAAACATTTCCACCAGAACGTTTAGTAATAGGAAATGATGATCTTTTAGTACCCTGGAAAGGTTTAGCAGGAGTTTTGCACATTTTAGAAAAATGCCCTGTGCGTCCACATTTATTGCATTGTCTGCTAATGGCAGGACACTGCGGAAAAGAAGCAATATGATCTGGATTGCCACATCTGAAACAAAAATATTGTTTCCCCTTACCATCATTCCTATTAACATAAGAATTCTTTGTTTCTTGATGTTTTACTGTACAGACTTCATTGCTAGTGGAACTCGAAGTGGAAGAACAGGGAGTAACTACCTTATCAAGAGATTTAATCCATTTATCAGATTGCTCAAGTGCTTTTGCAGTACTGATTGCTGTTTCTAAACTAGGGTCTCCCAGAATCCACAGTTGCTCTTGCACTTTCTTACTCTTTACATGCACAATAATTTGATCTCGAATCATTTCATCAGTCATGAGACCAAAATTGCAATGTAGTGAAAGTGCACGTAAAGCAGTAAGAAAATCATCAAAACACTCATTATCATCTTGAACCCTAGTATAGAACTTAAACCTATTAAGTGCCACACTAGTAACAGGTTTAAATCTACCCTCAATTATTAAAACAGCTTCATCATATACATTGGCGTCACCCCCAGATCTAACAGGTGGTAAAGTTCTAAAAACTAATTGCCCTTCCGAACCCAGACAATGTAACAATATATTCTTTTTCCTTTCTGCAGACATCCTTTCTCCATCCATTGCTTTGAGGTACGTAAAAAATTCCTCTTTCCATCTTGTCCAAGGAATCTGCGGATCACCTTTTGATTGCAAGAATTTCGATGGAGGATCAAATTGCATGTTGTTACAAGTAAAAATATGATGTAGAATGTAAGAATATTAATATAACAGTAGAAAATTAACAATAAAATATGAAAATAATAAAATAAATGAAATAATAAAAGAAAAATACAATAATAAATAACCTTCACAAATCCTAAATATAGTTTCTTTCCAAAAATAAAATACTTAAGTAATCTCTGAATGTAAGTATATTCAGTGTAATTTTCTATGGATTCCACTAGATGGCAGAGATGCAACAGAGGGAACAGTTCAGTAAGATTTTCAATGCGCAGAATCCCCCAAAAAATCAATCCAGCAGAAAATTGTAAGTATCACAGTCCAAACGTTGTGTTTTTCAGCGTTCGAATTGTTAAATAGAGAGTTATGCCAAACGTTGTGGTTCTCAGCATCCAAATTGTCAAAAAGTGAGTTATTCGTGGCTTCGTTTTGAAGAAGATTACATGTAAATCCACAATGTGTACACTGAATACTGAAAACGAACAACACGCAAAGAAACAAAACGCGTGTAAAAATAGTACCTTATGAACGCCACACGTTACGATATGTTTCCTTCACCGGTAACTCTGCTGCAATCGGTTACCATGGAAACAAAATGGAGAACACACGTCTTACGTGATGATGTAGGCACGTAGAACGACGCATTGAAATCACAGTAAGAGATGACGTTTAAGATGACGCTCGAGCTTGCTGCAGCAAAAACGCCGATTTCACCTGAAAATCCATAGAAATGGATCAAAACAGGTTAGAATCGTCAGGCTCACATCCATGTGAATTCCAAGGTGAGCGTGATATTTCGAGGCTTTTCTTGAGTGGATTCGTCCAAATTTCTGCTTCTGTGCTCAAATAAACGTGGCAGAAATGTAGAAAAGTAAAATGAAGATCCTTGTCGCCAATATTGAAATGAAGAGAATCCAAAAGTAGAAAAATATATATATATTTAATTGTAGATGGTAAGACAGAGCACAGCACGTCAAGGAAGGTCCAGGTATCCAATAAACTGTCCAACCTGGCACTTGGAACCTGATCTGTAAGATGCAGGCACGCATCAATACATTCCAGGCTCCAGCACAGAACACATTAATAGAAATAGAAAACAATATTACAAATAAAGAATGTAACATATCCCCATAGTAAACGATGTTGGAAAACAAAAGGAAGGGTTATAATCAGCACAGAAATACTGTGCCCCCCTTCCAACATAAGAGCATGTCAAATTGAATCCTGTTAAGTTCTAACCCAAGAGACACAGGGGATACCAAATAAAATAGGTGGCATAAGCCATTATATATGATACCCCCTAAGGGAACTGGACATACAATCTTGTGGAATGATGTAAAAAATGTGAAAAGATACTGTATTCTGCTATCAATTGAAAGACAACTTCAAGTGGCCTATGGCCAAAGGGTAACCCATGAAACGTAGGGGATACGATATATTATACCAATGCGTGATCCATAATATTTGGTATCCCCATAGTAAACAATGTGGGAAAGCACAAGTAAAAGTACTGTGCTCACCCATCCAACATAAGACCATAACTAATTGAATCCTAGTAATTTCTAAACCAAGAAACATCGGGGATACGAGATATTATAGCCGTTATAAGCCATTATATTTGTTATCCCTTACACAAACCGGTTGTAAATCTTGTGGAATGATGTAAAAATGTAAAAATTTACTATAGTCTGCTATCAAACAAAAGGCAACTTCAAGTGGTCACTGGCTAAAGGGTAACTGAAGAAACGTAGGGGATACACGATGTTATAGTAATGCGTGAGTCATAATATTAGGTATCCCCATTGTAAACGATGATGGAAAGCAAAAGGAAGGTTGATATTTGCCATAGAAATACTGTGTTCATCCATCCAACATAAGACCATGTCAAATTGAATACCGGTAATTTCTAACCCCGGAAACATAGGGGATATCTGATATTATATCTGCTACAGGTCATTATATATGGTATCCCGTCCGGGAACCAGAGGTCAAATCTTGAGGAATGGTGTAAAAAATGTGAAAAGTTACTGTAGTCTGCTATTAACCCCTTCCACACTCATGACGAGCTGGGCTCGTCATGCAGTAGCCTGCTCACACGCTCATGACGAGCCCAGCTCGTCATGTATAATGGGTTTTTGCATATTCCAGCACAGGGCTGGAACTCATCGAGCATCGATGTGGTTAAGTAAAACACAACTTAAAGTGGTCAATGGCTAAAGGGTAACCCATGAAACATAGGGGATACAAGATATTACAGCAATGCGTGAGCCATAATATTTGGTATCCCCATAGTAAACGATGTTGCAAGGCAAAAGGAAGGTCGCTATTTGGCATAGAAGTACTGCGCTCACCCATCCAATTTAAGACCATGTCTAATTTAATCCTAGTAAGTTCTAAACCAAGAAACACCGGGGATATCATTTATTATAGCCGGTATAGGCTATTATATTTGGTATCCCTTAAGGGATATCAAATCTGGTTGAATTATGTAAAAACTGTGAAAAGTTACTGTAGCCTGCTATCAGATAAAAGGCAACTTCAAATTGTCAATGGCTAAAGGCCAACCCATGAAACGTAGGGGATACCAGATATCACAGCAATGTGTGAGACATAATATTTAGTATCCCCTAAGGGAACCTGATTTAAAATCTTGTGGCATGATGGGAAAAATCTGAAAAGATTCAGTAGTCGGCCATCAAATAAAAGACAATTTCAAGTGGCCGATGGCTAATGTGCAAGTCATAAAACGTAGGGGATTAGAGATATTACACCAATGCGTGAGCCATAATAGTTAGTATCCCCATAGTAAACGATGTTAGAAAGCAAAAGGAAGGTTGCTATTTGGCATAGAAATACTGTGCTCACCCTTCCAACATAAGACCATGTCAATTTGAATACTGGTAAGTTCTAACAGCAGAAACACAGGCAATACCAGATAGTATAGCCAGTGTAGGTCATTATGTATGGTATCCCATAAAGGAACAGGATGTAAAATCTTGTGGGATTGATGTAAAAAATCTGAAAAGATACTGTAATGTGCTATAAAATAAAAGTTAGTACAAACAAAGCACTGCCAATGTGGCCGGGAGTCTATAGCGCTGTGTGGTCTGAGAGGTGCTGACAACCCCACTCACTCTATGCCTGCAGGGGAGCACACAATGTGCAGTAACACAAAAACTTAATTTTGCCCATCAGTTGCTGGGTCACTGGCAAATCATCATCCAATCACTGACTTTGTGGAATTGAGTGAAATGTCACTGAAAGTGCCATGCAGGTGGCACCAGTTTTTGACAATACAACAGGGCAAGTCGCCGCCCCCTGGATTCATCATCACTCTGTCTGACCAAGGGGCAGTGCATTGCAGGGTAGGCTCAGGGTGATTACTACTCTCCAGAGAGGATGTAATTGTAAGAGTCAGTTTCACAGACTTAGCCATGTCATGTCACATGGCTTAGTTCCTGAGGGTCAGCTTTATTTTGCACTGCAGCCAGAGCCTGAGGCTTCCCTATGCTGGGTGATGACAATTTGTGTTCATTATTGGTAGTGAAGAAACTCAAACTTGAATGTGGCACTGTATAATGCAGGTTCACTTACAGCACAGTTTGCACAGCACTGCTAGCAGGCAGCCCGCTGCTCCCGCTTTTGCAATGATCTGATCAAATTTGCAGATCCATATGCCTAGTAGTGCCTGTGAGAAGTTGGCCTGGTATATGATGTTCACTATTCTAGTGAGCACCTTGCACCAGTCCAAACAACCCTTATAGTGATGGTTGTAAAGTCAACCTTATAGACCAGCTATCCTAGTGGTAGCATGGACAAAAGCAGTCTTAGGCTAAACTCAAGAGGGCATGTGAAGCCAGCTGTTTCACCATATGCAAACCTTTTAATATCAAATGAAAGGACACCACACAGGTTATATATTCAAAATATATATGTATTTTTTTCTAAACAAGCACAGGAGCACAAGCGCATAACAAGTAACTTAATATAACATACAAAAGTTGCACAGATATGGATAGGCCCTGGTGGCCCGTAAAACCATATACTAAAATAGTGGTATAAGAACCACGTCACGAACAATGGTGAGGCCTAGGGCCTTGGGAATCGCTGGGGCTACACTGGACTAACAGTAGTTAGGGAGCAGGACACCCACGGGATGCGGGTGCAGTGTCTAAATGCACACGCGTGCACACATAGAAGTCAATGGGTGCGTAAAGTTAGAAAGTTAAGTATTTAGGAGTCTTCCGACTGGACTAGAACCTAACCACTTGAAACGAGGACACTAGGAGTGTAAACCTTTACAGGAGCACCCCAGTACTCGCGTTACCTCACCCACTGGAAGCGGGTGCATAGGTGTCAAAGTGTGTCGGATTTCGTCGTGGAGTTCTATGGAGCCTTGGAGAAAAGATGATGCAGGCGACCAGAAGAGAAGAGTCCGGTTGGATCCAAGGGCGGATTGAGGATGAAGAGTACCTGAAAGCAGAGGGGACAGAGTCTGGGTCACTAGCCAGTGGCCAGGATGGAACCAGGAAGGAACCAGGCGATGTCGGGATGCGATCAGGTGCTGTCATGAAGCTTGTCTCCGCTGCCACGTGGACCAGGAGGTGTTGACGACAACCAGGAGCTGGGCACAGACTGTCCCACGAATGCTCTCGCTGTTGGCAGTGTCGGTTCTTGATTCGGAATCAATAGGCCTTGGCAAATGCAACCCACGCAGGAATCGAAGATGGCTTCTGGATCAGACCAGCAAGGTCTGATGGGCTGCTCCTTTTCAGGGGAGCAAGGGCCAGTCTGGAGCAACCAGACCAGCATTGTAAAATCAAAGGTTCATCCTCACAGAGGCCACTAGCAAACGGGGAAGTGACCGGACAGACGCGTCAAGCAGGAAAATGCAAAAGGGCCCCACGCAGCACTCGGTGAGTGTGGAGAGGTGATCTTTGGTGCAAAGGATGCTTGGGCTGAGGCTTCTCAATCCCCAATGCACAGCTTCGAGGGTCCCTCAGAAGCTGCACGGAAAGCACTTTGCTGGCTTTCCAAGATGGCCAGTCCCACATGTCTCGTCGCCTCCACGGGTCTCAGCTTTGCTGTGGCCGTGGATCGGGCTGTTGGATGTCTGGAAGTCCAGTTCTTGTCAGGCTCTGTTGTTCGAGCTCCGGCAGGAGCAACAACAAAGCAAACCGTTGAGCGCTTGATGGTGCCTGCTTGCACAGGGTGGTCACTCCTTGACCACAAGGGAGATTCTTCAGTCTTCTACTTCGAGTAGGATGCCGAAGGGTCCAGAGTTTCATATCAGAGTTTCAGTCAGGATTATCTAAAGTCTTGGGACTCAGCTCCTACCTATATACAAATCTAGGGACTGGATTACCTGCTAGGTCCTTCCTATGGGTGGGACCCAGGAAGGGGGTTGTAGGAGAGTAGGGTCTGCTATCCTATGGTCACCCCAAATTTTTGCTTTTTGCTTCACTGGTTTTCGACTTACTGAGGCTGTGGGCCTGCTAATCAGACCCCCAGCCCGCTGTTCTCTCTCTAAATTCGTAATTCATGTGCTATAGGTACATACCACAATTGGAAATGGACTCCTTGTCAGCCCCTGTACCATGCACTATAGGTGCCCAGGGCATAGGTTCCACCAAGGCCTACCAGGGGCTGCAGCATATCTTTTGCCACCCCTGGCTGGTTCTTAAATTGACACAACTGGCTGATCACTCAGCTGGGGCAAGATGGTGTAATCACCTCTTGCTTAGATGTAGTATACCTATATCTAAACCTATATCTGGACACATATAAACCTGTGAGCCACTCCTATGGAAGGCCTTGTCAATCCTGGAGGCAGAGTGCGTGTTTTAATGTGAGATGGAGCTCTAGCATGAGCTGAGCCTGTCTGCAGCTGTCGGGAACAACTCCCTAAGCTGTTCCGGGATAATGCCATACCATATACTATTAAGTGCATTATAATCCTCGCGGTTATATGGCAACTTTGGTTTGGCTTTATCAAAACATGTCGTGTAAGGTGTCATACGATTTGGAATACTATCCCCTCGCCAGTACTGGTGACGGGGATAGCATTCCACCCCTCAAGAGGGAGAAGACATGTTACTTTACTGTAATGCGGTTGATTTTTAAAAGAGCCTCAGATCCTCAAAATGGATGCTTCTGCCACAGACACGAGTCTGACCTCCTGCAGCTGACCAAAACTCGGCCAAGGAGGCCTGGACAAAGAATTTCCTGTCACAGGGAGGTGTCACACCACCCCATACAGGAGATAGTGGATTGTAGCAGGGAGGTTTGAAAGAAACCAGACACTGCCTGGGGAGCACAAGGCTTCCCCTTGCATAATCCGGTCAAACCGGTTCTGGGGCACACCAGCCCCAGTCCCAGCGCGGCCTGGATCAAAGGAAAGGGGTGTATCCACCCCCTTCCTGGGTCCCACCCATAGGAGGGGACCTAGCAGGTAATCCAGCCCCCCAGATTCGAATAAGAGTGGGAGCAGTGCCAATGCACTTCAGATTATCCTGATGAAACATAAGAAACGAAACTCTGGACCCTTTGACATCCTACTCGACGTAGAAGACTGAAGAATCTCCCTTGTCGTCAAGGAGTGACCACCCTGTGCAAACAGGCACGATCCAGCACCTCGACGTCTGCTTTGTTGCAGTTCCCGCTGGAACTCGAGCGACAGAGATCAACGAGATTAAGCTTGCCTGCCTTCTTACAGCCCGATCCACAGTCCCTGCAGAGCTGAGACCCGTGGATGCGACCGGAAGCGTGGGGCACGCCATCTTGAAAAGACCACGAGACGCTGACCGTGCAGCCCACGAGTGACCCTCGAAGCTGTACACCGGGGTTTAAGAAGCCCCAACCCTGAGCCACTCTTGCACCGAAGCTCACCCCTCTACACTCGATGAGTGCTGCGTGGGGCCCTTCTGCTTTCTTTGGCTCAATGCATTGGCCCGGTCACTTGCCAGCTGGCTTGTGGCCCCTGTGCCGGCGAAAACCTAAATACAACTTGTGATTCTGGTTGCTCCAGATTTGCACCCGCTCCTCTGAAAAGGAGCACCCGCTCTGACCCTCCTGGTCCGAGTGAGAAGCAATCTTCCAGTTCCGCGTGGATTGCTCTTGCCAAGTGTTGTTTGCTCCAATCTTGAAGCCGACAGCGCCGACGGTGAGAACCTACGTGGGACAGCTTGTGACCCGCTGCTGGACGTCGCAGATGCCCCAGAGCCCACGTGGCAGCGAAGAGAAGCTCCTCAACAACCACCTGATTGCGCCCAACATTGCCTGGTTCCATCCTGGTTCCACCCTGGTCACTGCTGAGTGACCCAGACTCTGTCCCCTCTGCTTTCAGGTACTTTTCTACTCTGATCCACCCTTGGATCACACCGGACACTTCTCCTTCACATCGCCTGCAGCATCTTCAGCTTCAAGCACCCAGAACCTGCGTGACGAAACCCGACGCCACTTCGACCCTATGCACCCGCTTCCTGTGGGTGAGGTAACATTGCAGCGCCGGTGTTCCCACACTGGTACACACCTCTAGGGCCTGTGTCTAAAGTTTTGTCCTTCTAGGTTCATCGGAAGTATCCTAAAACTCTCTTTGTGTAACTTTTACGCACCATTGACTTAACATTGGTGCATGCGTGTGCTTTAAGCACTACACCCGAATCCCGCGGGCTTTTCCCGACTTCAGCATTGCTTGTCCCGACTGCTCCCAGCGATTCCCTAGGCCCTAGGCCTAACCACTGTTCGATTGGTATCTCTTATACCACTTTCTTAATATATGGTCTGAGTGGCCACCCGCCCTCATCCATAATTGTGCAACTTTGTATGTTATACTGTGCTTTTGATTTAACGCTTGTGCCCCTTTGTTCATAAAGAGTACTGGGGATTATTTTTAGAAATAAACACATATATTTTTATAATATATACTTGCGTGGTGTCCTTTCATTTGATATTACAGGACTGTGATTGGTAAAACAGCTCGCTTAACACGACCTCTTGAGTTTAGCCTTTAAGGCTGCTTAGTCTATGCTACCATTAAGATAGCTTGTCTACAAGGTTGACTTACAACCAGACACCATAAGGGATAGTTTGGACTGATACAAGGTGGTTCCAGAATTGGAAACATCATATATCAGGCCAACTTCTCACATTGGTGCGCAGCGGTGCGGATTTGAGCTTGCTGTTGTTTTACCATTGCAATCTTTTTATCAAATTAAAAGATCACATCAAGTACCTTAGGTACATATAAATCAAAAGCTTAGCATATTTAAGTTCTACTGAACTTAGTAGTTGTAGATTAAAGGGAGTAGCACACCCTGACTACAACTCACTAGCCAGGTACCGTAGGAAAACACTTAGTGTAGGTAAGTGCACCACTTACACCTCACTAGCAGTCATGTCTGACACAGGAAGAGCTTCAGGCTCTGCCCCTGTGACAGTTGCGTTGTATGTAAGGGGTCCCAGACCAAAACACAGTTCTTATTTACAATCACACATTATTTGGATAAATTCAAAGACACACTAAATGAAGGTGACCAGTGTTTTTAATATTCACTGCACCATTTAAGCAATCAATGATAGAGAAATCAGAAGTAAAGTGTACAAAATTCAATGCGCCCACAGTGAGGGGGAGGGGGGGGTTGTGCAGGGAGGGGGATATATTTCACTGAATTATACATCACTTGGTCAAAGTTCAAACAGCATTGAGCATAAATCCACAATTCAAATCATAATTGCCATACATGAGAGGCCAAGGAGAATGACATATATCAAAACAGAACATTTACACAAGAAAGATACTCCTATAGTGATTATTATATCAATCTAGGGTTTAGGAGTTCCTGATTGTAGATGTCTACGTTTCGACCCGGATAATGTAGGATAGTCGATCCTTACTGCATGGGTCTTCGTCAGGACGTGATGGGTGGAGAGGGGTGGGGCGTTTTACTCTGCGCAAAAAAATAATAATGATAGCTTATTAAATTTACCGGTCTCAAACGAGTCCCGACACAGCTAAAAAAGTAAGGACAGAGTGGTCCGTTACAGAAGGATTAAGAAAGAGTTCAGAGAGAGTTCAGGAGGTCATAGAGGGAGAATTACTGTTGTGGGCTTGAAAGGCCGTTAAGCAACACATTACCTGGCGGAGCGGGGAGTATCCCGTCAACAGGTGATGCCTAGAAATCCGCCATGTAGATAGTCAGGATCTGCCATATGAGATTAAAATAACAATTGTACTAATATGCCAAAGTAACGGAGGTCGACTAACGTGTAAGTCTATTAATTAGGGGGCCTACCTTGTTGTGAAGCCATCACCGTGTAAATTGAGACTAGTTCCTTGGTCGAGGCAGCGGGAAATTCGTACCAGTACAGGCTACATCTAAAACCAAAGATAGTCGGCGTGTCAAAAAAGGGGGGGTTGCGTAAACAATGATTTGTTGTGGAAAAACCTCGACCGCTCAAAACTCACCCGGTAAGGATGTAGAGCGAGCATGCCAGCGACCGGCTCTTTCCTTCAAACAGTTAGGGGACCAATTCAGTGCCGCGCGGTATACGTGTCTGATTTACAAGATCTTCGCAGTGAAACCATCTGAAAAAACATCAAGGCGATGACAGGCTTAGATTTACGCCCCACTAGTTCAAAACCGCATAGATGCGCACCGCAGGATGGGGGACTCACCCGCAGAGATTGTGGAAAAAACCAAAGGTGGAGCGCGCGGGCCGACGTCTGGCCGCGTCTCCTAGAGTCAGGAAGTGTTGCCCAGGTAACCGGGGTTATTTACTACCTTGGAAAAGACAGACTTAGGTCTGTTGCCGAGGGTTACCAGATGTCCCATGGAGGAAAAAAGACTTTTTTGTGGCCTCGAAAAACGTTATAATAAGAGGGCTGTCCCGAATGGTGATGGGCGCCCAGTGTAGGGCGAGGGTTGACCTTACCAAGGCAACTTCCAGCTATGACAAACTTAGCCACAAAGACTTGAATGCCTTGTGCATTGCAAGAGGGCTAAAAAGGGGCAGAAGCCCCACCATTCCTTCCCTGATAGCCATCCTGGAAAAGGATGACTTAGATAAGGAGAGTGCAGCTCCCTTAGACTTAGGAAATGGAGTGAACCCCCCTGAGAATGAGACCACTCCAGAGGAGGAAGAAGAAGAGGAAGAAGAGGAGAAGGAGGACTCAGAAGTAGAGGAACCTGAAGATCAGGATCAGAGGGGTAACCAGGTTGTAGTTGCCAGGCTTAACCAGGCCAACTTAGACCTACTTGGGAATGGAGAGGGCCAGCACCTCCCCAGATCCCATAACATCATTCTCCCAGGCAACAGAAGGGTGAGATCTCCATCAGGGGACTCTCATATTTCTAGTGCCTCAAGAGAATCGCAGAGAGGAATGACTCCCTCTCAGAGGAAAGAGTATAGGGACAGGATGAGGGCTGTCAAACTCCAGATAGAGAGGGAGGAGGTAGCCCTGGCTCAAGCTAGACTTGCTTTAGCAAGAAAACAGAAGTTGTGTGGCTTAGATGCCACTGGTGGCAGCATAATTCCTAGAGAGAAAGACAGGAGCTATGATAATAGAAACCTGACAAAAATTGTGCCCCCCTACAAGGAAGGGGATGCCATCCACAAATGGATGACTGCTCTTGAGAGAGCCTGCATGGTACAGCAGGTTCCTCAGGATCAGTGGGCTGCAATTTTATGGTACTCCTTTTCTGAGAAAGGGAGGGATAGGCTCCTCACAGTTAGACCTGAGGATGCCAAAAACTACTCTGTCCTGAAGAGTGCTCTTATTGAAGGGTTTGGCCTAACCACTGAGCAATACAGGTTGTTGTTCAGAGACACCCAAAAAGCACAGACTCAGGGCTGGACTGATTTTGTTGATTGTGCCACTAAGGCTCTGGAGGGTTGGCTGCAGGGAAGTAAAGTCTCAGACTATACAGGATTGTACAATCTTATAATGAGAGAGCAGATCCTTAATAACTGTCAGAACCAGCTGTTGCATCAATACCTTATTGACTCTGATCTGACCTCTCCCCAAGAATTGGGAAAGAAGGCAGACAAATGGGTCAGAACAAGGATTAAGCAGAAACCCCAGAACCAAGGTGGTGACCAGAAGAAAACAGACCAGAAGGGTGGGAATCAGAAAGATAAAGAGAAGGACCAGAAGTCTTCAGGCCCCCAAACCAGTAATAAGGAGGGTGGTTCCCAAAATGGAAACAAGAAAAAGAAGAACGATGGCCCAAAGAAACCTTGGTGTAATACCTGCAAATCAGTTTCACACTGGGGCAGTGAATGCACCAAGAAAAATCCAGTCCCCACCACTGCAGCTCCTAAAGCACCTGCACCCCCTAGTACAGTTAGCAGTGGTGGTACACAACCAAAGGGTATAGTAGGGTTAACCTTGGGTACTGAGATGGAATCTGGCCTAGTCAGAGTCCCTACTCACGCAGTTCTCCTATATGATGTGGACTTATCTTTGTCCACTACAGTGAGTCCCAGTAACCTGGGCAAATATAGACAGACGCCTTTGATAAATGAGAGACTGGCTCAGGCCTACAGGGACACATGTGCCAGTGTCACTATGGTGACACCTGACTTTGTGGACCCTGGACAGATTGTACTAGGTGAGAGTTACCTAGTGACCAATGCAAGCAACTCCACTACTACACATAGTGTGGCTGTTGTGAACTTCTCCTGGGGAGGGGTAGATGGCCTAAAGAAAGTTGTTGTGAGTGCAGACCTCCCAGTAGACTGTCTGTTAGGCAATGATCTTGAAAGCTCAGTTTGGTCAGAAGTGGAGTACAGGACTCATGCAGAAATGCTAGGGATTTCAGCACATGTCCTTGCAGTGACAAGGACTCAGGCTAAGAAGTGCCTTCCTGAACCAGTGGTGGATCTTGGAACAATAGACCAACCACAACCCAAGAGAAGGAGCAAAAGGGTTAAGGCTGTGCCTTCCCCCTTGCCCCAGGTTGGGGATCAGATTTCACAGGAAACTGATTCTGCAGTCCAAGAGGAGACTGTCTCTGAGGAACTTGAGCCTGACCAGGTTGAGTTTCTGGGGACAGGAGGACCCTCAAGGGCAGACCTGGGGCAGGCCCAATTAGATTGCCCTTCACTTGAACCCCTCAGACAGCAAGCTGCTGCTGAGGCTGCAGGGAATGCTCAAGGTGCCCATAAAGTATATTGGGATGATGGACTCCTTTACTCAGAGGCTAGAGACCCCAAGCCTGGTACCACCAGGAGGTTGGTTATACCTTTGAAGTTTAGGGGCTTCCTTCTCACCTTGGCCCATGTAAATGTGTAAATGTGTTGGACTTGTAAAGCGCACAGCTGCCCGTGAGTGTCCCGGCGCTTGCTTAGGGAACCCGTCCTGGTATTCCCCTGTGAGAAACCCCGGCAGGGTGTCCACAAGGTGAAAGCCAGGCATCCCGCCGCGAGGGGCCGTAGTGGAGATTAAGCAAGCTATTGTCCAGAGTCGCAGAGTGTGACCCCGTGAGTTGAGTAGGCACCAGAGCGAGAATTGTCGAGTCCGTGGAATTTTGAGCCCGAGACCCGCCGAGGCGGGGAATTGAACCCTGGTCCACGGTCGATCTCAGCTTCCGGGTCTGCCTCCTCTAACCACTGAGCCACGCTTCTCCACTATGATATTCCCCTTGCAGGACACTTAGGCCAGAACAAGACTTGGGACAGGCTTGTTCCTCACTTTCACTGGCCTCACATGTCAGAAAATGTCAAGGAGTTTTGTCGCTCCTGTGTCACTTGCCAAGCCAGTGGTAAGTCAGGTGGCACAACAAAGGCCCCCCTGATACCACTACCTGTGGTGGGGGTACCCTTTGAAAGAGTTGGAATAGACATTGTGGGTCCCATGGATCCTCAAACAGCCTCTGGGCACAGATTTATACTGGTGGTAGTGGATCATGCAACCAGGTACCCAGAAGCAATTCTCCTGAGGACCACCACAGCACCTGTGGTGGCAAAAGCCCTCATTGCAGTTTTCTCAAGAGTGGGCTTTCCAAAGGAGGTTCTTTCAGACAGAGGTACCAACTTCATGTCTGGATACTTAAAAGCAATGTGGAAGGAGTGTGGAGTAAACTACAAGTTTACCACACCCTATCACCCACAGTGCAATGGGCTTGTAGAGAGAATCAACAAGACCCTCAAGGGAATGATAAAAGGATTACCAGAGAAGCTTAGGCGGAAATGGGACATCCTTTTACCCTGCTTGCTCTTTGCTTACAGAGAGGTCCCACAGAAGGGGGTTGGCTATAGCCCTTTTGAACTTTTGTTTGGCTACCCTGTGAGGGGTCCACTATGTTTGGTGAAGGAAGGATGGGAGCTACCTCTCAAAAAGCCTAAGCTAGATGTTGTGGACTATGTACTTGGTCTCCGCTCCAGGATGGCTGAGTATATGGAGAGAGCATCCAAAAACCTGGAGGCCAGTCAAGAATTACAGAAAGCTTGGCATGACCAAAAGGCTGTTCTGGTTGGGTTCCAGCCAGGGCAGAAGGTGTGGGTGTTGGAGCCAGTGGTCCAGGACAAGTGGACTGGACCCTACCCTATTATTGAGAAAAGGGAGAAGTCACCTATCTGGTTGACTTTGGAACCCCTAGGAGCCCCCACAGGGTGCTCCATGTAAATCGTTTGAAAGCATTTGTGGACAGGGAGGACATGAGCTTGCTCATGGCCACAGATGGGGAACAGGAGGAAGAGAGTGACCCTCTCCCAGACCTGCTTTCCCAGAACCCTGATGATGGTTCAGTTGATGGAGTAGCCTTGGCAGGCAGCCTCACTGAGCAGCAACAGATGGACTGCAGACAGGTTTTGCAAGCCCACAGACACTTGTTTTCACTCACACCCAGTCAAACTAACTGGTGCACCCATGAGGTGGACACTGGTGACAGTCTGCCTGTGAAGAATAAGATCTACAGGCAACCTGACCATGTCAGGGATTGTATAAAGGCTGAGGTGCAAAAGATGTTGGAACTTGGAGTGATTGAGCCATCAGAGAGCCCATGGGCTAGCCCAGTGGTCCTTGTGCCAAAACCTCATACCCAAGATGGAAAGAGAGAAATGAGGGTTTGTGTGGACTACAGAGGGCTCAATGCTGTCACCAGGACAGATGCACATCCCATTCCAAGAGCAGATGAGCTCATTGATAAATTGGCTTCTGCCAAGTTTCTGAGCACATTTGATTTGACAGCTGGCTACTGGCAGATCAGACTAGCTGAAGAGTCAAAAGCCAAGACAGCATTCTCTACCCCTAGTGGACATTATCAGTTTGTGGTAATGCCCTTTGGTTTGAAGAATGCACCTGCCACCTTCCAAAGGCTGGTTAATCAAGTCCTTGCTAGGCTGGATGACTTTTGTGCAGCATATCTAGATGATATTGCTGTCTTTAGCTCCACCTGGGAGGATCACCTGATCCACCTGAAGAAGGTTCTGGAGGCCCTGCAAAAGGCAGGCCTGACTATCAAGGCTACCAAGTGCCAGATAGGGCAGAGCAAGGTTGTGTACCTGGGCCACCTAGTAGGTGGGGGTCAGGTTCAGCCACTGGAGAGCAAGATCCAGACCATACAGGACTGGGCTCCTCCAACTACCCAGACACAAGTCAGAGCCTTCTTGGGCCTGACTGGGTATTACAGAAAATTTGTAAAGAACTATGGGTCCATTGTGACACCATTGAATGACTTGACATCCAAGAAGATGCCCAAAAAGGTTCAGTGGACAGTTAGCTGTCAATAGGCATTTGATGACCTGAAGAAGGCCATGTGCTCTGCACCTATCCTGAAGAGTCCTGACTACTCCAAACAGTTCATTGTACAGACAGATGCTTCTGAGTTGGGGGTGGGAGCTGTGCTTTCACAACTTAATCAAGATGGTCAAGACCAGCCCATTGCTGTTATGCTGTTAACCAACCTCCTGGAAGCACCAGGCTTGGGGTCTCTAGCCTCTGAATAAAGGAGCCCATCATCCCAATACACTTTATGGGTACCTTGAGCATTCCCAGCAGCCTCAGCAGCAGCCTGCTGTCTGAGGGGTTCAAGGGAAGAGCAATCTAATTGAGCCTGCCTCCGATCTGCCCTGGAGGGTGCCCCTGTCCCAATAAACTCAACCTGATCAGGCTCAAGTTCTTCTGGGACAGTTCCCTCTTAAATCTCAGAATCATCCTCCTGGGAGGGCTGATCCTCAACCTGAGGCAGGGGGGAAGGCACTGCCTTAATCCTCTTGCTCTTTCTCTTGGGTTGTGTCTGGTGTATAGTTTCAAGATCCAGCACTGGTTCAGGTAAGCACTTTTTGGCCTGTGACCTGGTCACAGCAAGGACATGTGCTGAAATACCTAGCATCTCTGCATGAGTCCTATACTCCACTTCTGACCATACTGAGTTTTCTAGATCATTGCCCAAAAGACATTCAACTGGGAGGTCTGCACTTACCACAACTCTTTTGAGGCCAGATACCCCTCCGCAGGAGAAATTAACAACTGCCACACTATGTGTAGTAGTGACATTGCTAGCATTGGTCACTAGGTAATTATCACCCAGTACAATCTGTCCAGGGTCCACAAAGTTAGGTGTCACCATAGTGACACTGGCACATGTGTCCCTGTAGGCCTGAGCCACTTTGTCATTTATCAAAGGTGTCTGTCTGTACTTGCCCAAAGTATTAGGACTCACAGTAGTGGACATAGCCATGTCCACATCACAGATTAGGACAGCCTGAGTTGGTACCCTGACTAGGCCAGGATCCACCTCAGTACCCAAGGTTAACCCCACTATAGCCTTGGGTTGGGAACTACCACTGCTGACTGTACTAGGGGGTGCAGTTGCCTTAGGGGCTGCACTGGTGGGGCTGTGCCTTTCTTGGTGCACTCAGTAAACCAGTAAGAGGCAGTTTTACAGCAGTTACTCCCTGGTTTCTTTGGACCTTCTTTCTTTTTCTTGGAATTTTGGGACCCCCTCTCCTTAGAAGTATGTTGGGGGCCTGAAGAAGACTTCTGGTATTTTTGTTTTTGATCTCTGCCCTTTTGGTCTGCCTTCTTCTCATCGCCACCTTGGTTCTGGGGCTTCTGCTTGACCCTGGTTCTGACCCATTTGTCTGCCTTCTTTCCCAATTCTTGGGGAGAGGTCAGATCTGAGTCAATCAGGTGTTGGTGCAACAACTGGTTCTGACAGTTATTAAGGATTTGTTCTCTCAATTATACAATCCTGTATAGTCCTTAACCTTACGTCCCAGTAACCAACCTTCCAGAGCCTTAGTGGCACAATCAACAAAATTAGTCCAGTCCTGAGTCTGTGTCTTCTGGGTATCTCCGAACATCAACCTGTACTGTTCAGTTGTTAAGCCAAACCCATCAATTAGAGCACTCTTCAGGACAGGGTAGTTATTAGCATCCCCATCACTAACTGTGAGGAGCTTATCTCTGCCTTTCTCTTCAAAGGAGAGCTACAAGATAGCTGCCCACTGACTCTGGGGGACCTGCTGGACTTTGCAGGCCCTTTCCAAAGCAGTTATCCACTTATGGATGTCATCCCCAACTTTGAAGGGGGGCACTATCTTACTCAGGTGCCTAGAATTCTCATGGGACCTGTCTTTATCCTTAGGGATATTGCTGCCACCAGTGGGTCTAGACCCACCCAACTTCTGCTCTCTAGCTAGGGTAAGCTTCTCTTTGGCAAGGGCAACTTCAAGTTCTTGCCTCTCAATCCTCAGATTAGCTTCCCTCATCCTAGCCTGATGCTCCCTCCTTTCAGGAGATGTCATCCTTCTCTGAGCAGGGTTATTGGATCCCCTAGAGGCCTGAGAGTGGTGGGAGTCACCTGAGTGAGACCTCCTCCTCTCGAACCCCATGTTAAGTCTACTGATGGGTCTGTATGGGTGTTCCCCATGTTCAGCCCCATGTAGTCTTAGGTTAGCCTGGCTAAGTCTACCTACTTGGCCCTGGCTATCTTGGAAAATCTCTTCTTCAGAGCCTTCCTCGTTTTCATCTCCCTCCTCATTCATGATAGTAGGATCAGATGCATCATCTGTAGAGGGTAAGACCTCTTCTGCCTGCACTGGGGGTCCCTGTCTAGAGGCCTTCTCAGCATCAGCCCTTTCTAGGACTTCTATCAAGTGGGAAATGGTAGGGTTAGAACCCTGTTTCAATCTCCTTGAGGTGCACAAGTGCCTCATCTCTTGGCAATTGAGCATTTCATATCTAGATGGTGCCCTCGGAGGGTCACCTGCCCCAGGAAGAGTCATACTTGGCTCCCCTGTGGTAGACATGATTCTAGTGAGGTGTGGTGTGTGCACCTACCTACACTATGTGTTTACCTACTAGAACCTCTCTAGGAGTTGTAGTCAGGGTGTGCTAGGCCCTTTCCTCTACAACAACTACGTTCAGTAGAACTTATGTATTCTAAGTCTTGTTAAATGTACCTAGGGTACCTACTGTGATCTTTCAAATGATATCAAAGATTACAATTGGTAAAACAACAGCAAGCTCAAATCCCAACCACTGCACACCAATGTGAGAAGTTGGCCTGGTATATGATGTTCACTATTCGGATGTATGACGGTACAACGCGTACCGTTTCAACGCGTGCCTTTACAACGCGTCTTTAACAACTTAAGTCGTTACAACGACTTGCGTTGTTGGGCGCGGATAGTGAATAGTATAATTTACTATTCTAACACCAGTCCCCGTGGATAGTAGGGAAGGTGTTGGAATAGTAAATATACTATTCTTTATCCTTTCGCGCCCTCCAGCGCAAGTCGTGGTTACGACTTGCGTTGTAAAGGACGCGTCGTAAAAGCACTGCGGGGTAACATCCGCGTTGAAAAGGATGTTCCTCTCACTATTCTAGTGAGCACCTTGCACCAGTCCAAACAACCCTTATGGTGATGGTTGTAAAGTCAACCTTATAGACCAGCTATCCTAGTGGTAGCATGGACAAAAGCAGTCTTAGGCTAAACTCAAGAGGGCATGTGAAGCCAGCTGTTTTACCATATTCAAACCTTTTAATGTCAAATGAAAGGACACCACACAGGTTATATATTCAAAATATATATGTTATTATTTCTCAACAACCCCCTGGACTCTTTATGAGCACAGGAGCACAAGCGCATAACAAGTAACTTAATATAACATACAAAAGTTGCACAAATATGGATAGGCCCTGGTGGCCCGTAAAACCATATACTAAAATAGTGGTATAAGAACCACGTCACGAACAATGGTAAGACCTAGGGCCTTGGGAATCGCTGGGGCTACACTGGACTAACAGTAGTTAGGGAGCAGGAGGCCCACGGGATGCGGGTGCAGTGTCTAAATGCACACGCGTGCACACATAGAAGTCAATGGGTGCATAAAGTTAGAAACTTAAGGATTTGGGAGTCTTCTCACTAAACTAGAACCTAACCACTTGAAACTAGGACACTAGGAGTGTGAACCTTTACAGAAGCACCGCAGTACTCGCGTTACCTCACCCACAGGAAGCGGGTGCATAGGTGTCAAAGTGTGTCGGGTTTCGTCGTGGATTTCTATGGAGCCTTGGAGAAAAGATGCTGCAGGCGACCAGAAGAGAAGAGTCTGGTTGGATCCAAGGGCGGATCGAGGATGAAGAGTACCTGAAAGCAGAGGGGACAGAGTCTGGGTCACTAGCCAGTGACCAGGATGGAACCAGGAAGGAACCAGGCGATATCGGGATGCGATCAGGTGCTGTCGTGAAGCTTGTCTCCGCTGCCACGTGGACCAGGAGGTGTCGACGATGACCAGGAGCTGGGCACGGACTGTCCCACAAAGGCTCTTGCTGTTGGCGGTGTCGGTTCTCGATTTAGAATCAACAGGCCTTGGCAAATGCAACCCACGCAGGAATCAAAGATGGCTTCTGGATCAGACCAGCAAGGTCTGATGGGCTGCTCCTTTTCAGGGGAGCAAGGGCCAGTCTTTAGCAACCAGACCAGCATTGGAAAATAAAAGGTTCATCGTCATAGAGGCCACTAGCCAACAGGCAATTGACCGGATAGACGCGTCGAGCAGGAAAATGCAAAAGGGCCCCACGCAGCACTTGGTGAGTGTGGAGAGGTGATCTTCGGTGCAAAGGATGCTCGGGGCTGGGGCTTCTGAATCCCCAATGCACAGCTTCGAGGGTGCCTCAGAAGCTGCACGGAAAGCACTTCGCTGGCTTTCCAAGATGGCCAGTCCCACGTCTCTCGTCGCTCTCCACGGGTCTCAGCTTTGCTGTGGCTATGGATCGGGCTGTTAGAAGTCCAGTTCTTGTCAGGCTCTGTCATTCGAGCTCTGGCGGGAGCAACAACAAAGCAAACTGTTGAACGCTTGATGGTGCCTGCTTGCACAGGGTGGTCACTCCGTGACCACAAGGGAGATTCTTCAGTCTTCTATGTCGAGTAGGATGCCGAAGGGTACAGAGTTTTGTATCAGAGTTTCAGTCAGGATTATCTAAAGTCTTGGGACTCAGCTGCTACCTATATACCAAATCTAGGGGCTGGATTACCTGCTAGGTCCCTCCTATGGGTGGGACCCAGGAAGGGGGTGGTTACACCCCTTTCCCTTTGTCCAGTTTCGTGCCAGAACTGGGGCTGGAGTGCCCCAGCACTGGTTTGAACTGGCCTATGCATGGGACACCTTGTGTGCCCCAGGCAGTGTCTCGTTTCATTCAGCCCTCCCTGCCCCAATCCACTATCTCCTGTCTGGGGTGGTGCTAGCACCTCCCTGTGACAGGAAACCTATTGTCCAAGCCTCCCTCGCTGGAAGGACTCCCAGCAGCAGGAGGTCAGACTTGTGTCTGTGGCAGCAGCATCCATTTTGTGATGCTGAGGCTCTGGTTACCTTTAACCGGGATTAATGGAAGTAACATGTCCTCTCCCTCTAGAAGGGTGGAATGCTACCCCCGTCGCCTGAATTGGCGAGGGGGTAGTATTCCAAAGCGTATGACACCTTACACGACATGTTTTGATAAAGCCAAACCAAAGATAGCATCTGACCGCGAGGTACATAATGCACTTAAGAGTATATGGTATGGCAATATCCCAGAACAGCTATAAGGACATGGTTCTGAAAGCTGCAGACAGGCTCAACTCATGCTAGAGCACCATCTCACATAAAACCAAGCACTCTGCCTTCAGGATTGTTAAGGACTGCCATAGGAGTGACTTATAGATTTATATGTGTCTAGATATAGGGTTAGACATAGGTATACTATATCTAAGCAAGGGGTGATTACACGACCTTGCCCCGGCTGAGTGATCAGCCAGTTGTGTCAGTTTGGATGACCAGCCAGGGGTAGCAAAAGATATGCTGCAGCCCCTGGTAGGCCTTGGATGCACCTATGCCCTGGGTACCTATAGTACACTGTACAGGGGCTCATAAGGTGACCCAATCCCAATTGGTGATGTACCTAAGTACATGGGTGTGAATTTAGAGAGAGAACAGCAGGGCTGTGGGTCTGATTAGCAGGCCCGCAGCCACATTAAGTAGAAAACCAGTGAAGCAAAAAGCAAAAAAATGGGGTGACCATAGGATAGCAGACCCTACTCTCCTACAGTGCCGCTGTGATAGGAGGTGCTATAAATTCATAACTAAGCATTTTAGTGTGGTGATGAGGACTTCCATGCTGCACTGCATTTGTCTAACCACTGATGCATGATATTTGGCAGAGCTGCCCCTCCAGCCTGAAAAAAACAAGTGCTTTAATTCCCACACCATTCATTGTCCATGTTGCCCCCAACACCCATTCCTTCCCTCCCACCTTGTATCTCCTGCCTTCCCTCCTACCCCGCCAGAAATTTAAAAAAAGGGTAATGACTGTATTATATCTCGTTTTTAGGTCAAGCCTAGAGTCAGAGTGCATGTGCTGCTCTGCGAGGCAGGATGTATCTACAATCTGGTCTTTAACAAAGCCCTTCAATTGCCATTCGTTCATTTTTGTGCCTGCTTTTTCATTGGTGCATTGCTTGTAATTGTCCCTCTTTTAGGTGCTTGGTTCACACCCAGGGAATTTCACTAATTGTTCCTTCGGATTGGCTATCACACATTCATGGTTCCTCCTGGTCTGCCATCGCTATGTGCTCTTTTTACCTTGATTGGCACAGCATGAAGTGCCTTATCTATTCATCTGTGTGGCACATCGAGCGTCAACTTTAAGCATGGACTCATTTGCACTTTAAACTGCATGCTTCAAACAGACGGACATCTTGATCGCTGCGTGTTTCTCCGTGTATTTGGTATGTTTCTGCTCAAGCGAGCGTTATTGCAGTGGGGGGGATCTGCCAACGTGGTCTTATGTTTACACCTGAAAGACCGGTCACTGAAAGCACAAAAGACAAATAGAAATGTTACTCGAGACATTTAGACTGAGCGCGCTCGGTGCCTCGCTTGCTTGTGAGTATATACTGCTTCTAGAGAAGTGATCCTGTACATCGTTTCAGAGCTGTAACTATTAACACACATGATCCCTTATTTCTCCAAGCTGTAGTGAGGAGTTTTGGGAAAATTTGTGAAACCGCACCATATAAGATGCATTGTGTAGTTCAATTTAAGTGCTTTGCAGGCCTCTCTCCCCTTCAAAAATTCTCCAAGGGAAACAGTGGGTAGCAGAGAAATCTAACCAGGGCTGTTGCGTGGATTTTTGCCACCCTTGGCAAAGTGACATTTTGAGCCTCTTCACTCCCTGTAGTCTTTGCTAATCATGATAATGCTGATGGTCTTCTGCTCCTCTAGACTTAAGGCAGCGGCCTGCTCTTGCCTTGTTTTTTAAACTGACTCTGGAAGATGAGACCTTTTTTCCTCTGAGCCCTGATTCCATAGTGTGCCCTCCAATACGGCTGCGATCTGTCCGCAGTAGTGCTGAAGTGGCTCTTGACTCAGTCTGTTGTCAGGCAGGCGTCCTCCCTTCCCACCTCTCCCCAAATGTGCTTTATGTTACCATTGTGACTCACAATCAGTTTTCTGCACCGTTGCCTGATAGCCGTGTGAGCAAAACAATCCACACGTCTTCTCTGTTTGATTTTGCGAACAGAAGAGGACAGATGGTATCTAAAGTAGATTACCTGCTAGGTGTACTCATTACCATCAAATAAGAACCTGGTTATTTTTACAGTTCTTCGAAGTGTTTACCGTTTATAGCGCTGTAAATAACAAGTGGTCATCATTGCCCAACTCACTTAGCTGATTTTAGAACTATGAAGCAGACCGTTGGCACTGCCACTATCAGAACTGTGACTAGGAGGTTTATAACCATAATGATGATGATGACAAATAGTTTTTATAGTATGTAATGCCAGAGGTTTGCAGTTGTATGCGCTGTAATAACACGTTACCCAATTTAATGCTACTCATTTTATCTATGTTGGATGGATGCAAGGCTGAACTGTCCCTGCTGGAATTCAACCTGGCTGGTCGCACAGTAATAACAGCAGGAAACAGATAACCTACTGAGCAGACCAGCTGACTAGGGATCATTGTGCAGAAAAACTCA
This sequence comes from Lissotriton helveticus, assembly GCF_964261635.1. Taxonomy (NCBI): domain Eukaryota; kingdom Metazoa; phylum Chordata; class Amphibia; order Caudata; family Salamandridae; genus Lissotriton; species Lissotriton helveticus. The sequence continues at coordinate 436,050,215 of NC_136068.1, forward strand.
AATCCTGTTGAAATAAGACTACTTCTTAGGAAGTACAATAATAATAAAATTGCTATTCTTCTGAGCCTTTGGGAAGAAAGTGGGATTCATTGTTTTTGGAAGTTTATCTAAGTCGCCAGTGGCAAACGACCTTCCCAAACACACCAGCTAATAACAAATGAAGCAATCACATTGGTGTTTAGGCAGACCCGGCATGGGTCAGCATCATTGTAAAAGAAACAAGACTGCCCCAAGCAAGATCCAACCACCATCCCACGTTTCATAAGGTAAGCAATGCAAGAACAACTCGACAATGCAGCAAGGAAATGGTCAGGAATACTCGTAACCCGACTCTGCACTGTCAGAAGCAATGATGTGGGTGTCTCCCCTCTTTTATCTGGCATAAATGTTCATGCTTGTTTTTTTACCTCACTCAATAGCTTTTGGCATTTGATACGTTTACAGTTTTACAAGTAACCCGCTCGTTGCCTACTGAGCAGTGAATTCAAAATCCTGTCAACCACATACACATCTATGGGTGCATGGTTAGGAGCACCAGAATCAGAACTCCTCTGACAAATGTGCCAAGCAAAGTTTAGATGAATATGGTGCATGCCCCCCCACAGATGTGCATTGCCTTAGCACCATTTGCAACCAAAACAGCGCCCGCATTGCTCAAGACCTCCTAATATTATTCAACACAAATGTCACTGGGGATTCACTCTATATGTTTTTATTAAAATATTTGGACATGTCTTTGCATATAATAAGGTTTTGTAAATGTGTGCGCAATGAAAGGCTGCCTTTCTTCGTAATTATGTTTCATCATTTTAAAACTTGGGAACACAATCCACACAAATACATGCCACACCATGCAACATAATTCCATTCAGCATAATTTCACTCAATGCTGCACACTTCCAAGCCACACAATTCAACTCAACCATTTTCCTTCAACGCCACACAATTCGGCAACAAGCCACATATTTCAACTCGACAACACAAGTACAGAAGAGACCAAATACATCTAAACCACACCATATAATTCGATATCACGCCACAAAATCCAACAGCATATCACATAATTAAAATCTCTATGACTCACAAGTACACCCCACATAATTCCAGTACACTCAACTCAATATCATATAATTACTATACACATATTTTAAATGCACACTATTCCACATACTTGCCCTTAATAAATTCACTCCACACCACACAATTCTACAACTAATACTTCCAATCCAATCCACATAATTCCACTCCACAGCACATATATCCACTACACACCAATTCAACATATGGGTAAAAGACATTGCCATTTACAGCAGCAATACCTCTAACTCTCACAAATTTGAGACCAATTTGCATTGTAAATGCTTGTTTTACTTTCATTCATGCAGCACTCCAGCCACACAACGTTACTTAAAAACCTAGAAAATAACTCTCTATATCCAAAACATATTAACTTTGCCAATGCTTGTTTTAATTGGCATAGAAAAAAATGCAGGCTAGTGGTATGCCAGTAGGCTGGCAGCCTTATAACTGTATGTATATAATGGAACAGTTTTGTAAATTGTTCATTGTATATAATCAGAAATGTTTTATTTCTTCATTTTCCTATCGTGCTTTTTCCCATTGCCTTTTTTCTATCCCTCACATTTTAATATTTCTCCATTATTGATGGGTTTTAATGCAGTTCAGTGTGGTGGTCCCCATCCCCGCACTGTAATGGGAAGCCATGTATTTGTAGCTCCTCAGTATCAATCCAGAGTGCTATTAGTGCTCTGTAAGAAAGTGACATCCAGGTTGCAGCCCACGGTTTGCTCTGCTCGTGCAGGCTTGGGGCAGCTGGCTTAGCTCGTGACTGGGCTGGCTTAGGAAGGCTGAGAGCAGAGGCTACAATGTAACAAGGTTAATTCACTTCCCGTTGACACCGACAACCCATTCTGGTTAACCGTGTGACTCACTGTGAGACTTGTCACGTGATGGCACCTCGCAGTCACTGTTAAAATTATGGCCCACAGCTTCTATCAAGAGACTCGCTCTCTTTATATATTGGTGAGCCTGCACGGTGCGAGCGGAAAACGCGACAGTCATGGAGTAATGTGACAGTTTTTTGACGTGCGGCCAGTCCCGTCCCAGTCCAGACTGCCGCAGGATTGGTGGTGTCTGACAGGCAGCACTGAGCTTATCTTAGAATACATGCTGTGATGCAGCCGGCAAGGATTTGTCAACTCGACTCCTGGAGGAGTGCGGCTGCAGTCGACTCCGAAGACAGCAGCACCCAGGAGGGAGAGAGTGTATCTACACCGGCAGCAGGTAAGGGAACCTGCGCCTCCACCTTGAAACTTAATCTCACTCCACTTGGGCCAGTACTAGCTTCCCCAGTCAGTTTGGTCTTGTATTCCCTCCGAGCAGGCCCAAAAAACTAATTAGGGATTATACTCACACACTAAGCAGGTAATGGGCGCCACAGGGATGAAAGGGTCTGCACTTAGCACCTAACCCCACAAATGGCATGCTGCCATACCGGCGCTTACAGCAGATAAACAGCAGTTAACTGCAGCGCCACAAGAAGTAAGGGACCCTGCATGAGACACCTGCCTACACCTAGAATCTTTCCCCACACCCTTCAAAAACACCAAAGAAACCCATACACTCGCCCACTCTCCACCCAGCATCCCCGTTCCCATACTGCCATTCCACATAGGACTGCCCGGGCACACCCCCTGCACACAAGACTGCTGCAGATGAGTGCGGCCTACACATAAACAAGCTGGAAGCTGAGCCCTAGGGAGCAATCACCAGGATGAATGCGGCCTCCCTAGAGCCTCAGTATGTTGGTGCCTGCCTAGCAGAGTGAGTCCAGCCCCTAGCATCGACAACTTGATACCTGGTTATGATAATGAGGGGCAGTAGTAATGGTGCCGGTCCAACTTTCAGAATGGCCAGCAGTTGTTATGAGCCTGGTGTTTTCAGTAGCTCGGGTACAGCCTGCTGGTGTAATCTGGTGCTGCGGGTGTGACAGGTAGTGGCGTGCCAACCGGGCTGACACCGCTCCGCTGCCCTCCTCAGTTATCATTTTTATTCGGATTGATTAAACCCAGGGCTGGACTGGGAACCAAAACCGTCCCTGGAAAAGTGCTCGGCTGCCCCCCCTCCCCCTACGGAGGGGTTGGGGGTGCCGCCGAGCTCTTTGCCAGGGCCGGTTTTCTGCCGATTTCGTTACAGGGACCATTTTGCAGCTATGCTGCAAAAACGGCCCTGTAACAAAAACGGCCCCCAGGGGCCAAAAACCGTCCCCCAACCGTGCAAGGCACCAGGGGATTGCCCAGTGCCCGCTACGGCCAGTCCGGCCCTGATTAAACCGTACTGTCTTTGAAACAAACAGCATCCTGGCTGGCTGTAAGGTGTGCGCCTCACTCTCCTGAGCCTTCTCAATGCCCGTGCTGCTGTCTGGAGTGGCTCGCGAGTACTAGGTTAGTGCCCTTCCAGAGCTGGTGCTTTGCAGTAATTTTAAGAACTTCTTAGAGTTTCTCTTTGGTGAAATGGGTGTAATTTCGGATATTAATACGCTTCCCTCATCTTTATTACTTGGTTTTGCTTGTGAGCACTCATAGTTGTTGAAATGTCACTCATAATTACACTGAATTTATGAGAATGTCACACATAGCAATCTAAAACCTTGGCAGCCATGTTCCCTGCTCTGTCATTCTCTCCTCATGTTTTAATTTACAATGTGTTTCCAGCTCTTCAAAAATAAAAATTCCATTCTTTCACTCTGACCTTGTGCAAATGTTTAATTTCCACTTATTCCACGTTTCCTTCTTTGTACTACCTGCGATTTGTTTAAAAAAAAAAAATGCCATTCTTCCACTCTGACTCCGTGCATATGTTTAATTTTCATTTATTTCACACTTCTTTCTTTGTACTACTTGCAACTTGCTTAAAAAATAGAAATTGCATTCTTTCACTCGGACTCCATGCGTGTATTTATTTAATTTTCATTTTTTTCACAGCTTCCTTCTTTGTACTACTTGCCACTTGCATTAAAAATAAAATTCCATTATTTCACTTTGTCTCCGTGCGTGCATTTATTTAATTTTCCTTTATTTCACCTTTCTTTCTTTGTACTTGTTGCGATTTGCTTGGAAAATAAGCATTCCATTCTTTCACTTCGACTCTGTGTGTCCATTTAATGTTCATTTATTTAACCTTTCCTTCTGTGAACTGCGTGCGACTTGCTCCCTGTCTTCTGTGGAGCAGCAGCTCCAATATTAAAGAAACGTGAGATAATTTGTAGCTTGAGACTGTCTAGTATCCCATGAAATCGTGTATCCCCGCACTCAGCCCGAGCAGAGATCGACTGCTTCTGTTGATCCTGCCCGGGCTGAGATAATTCTACGAAGACGGCCGAAGTGAAAGGGATACACGATCCCAAGGGGATACAATATAGCCTTATAGCCCGCCGTAGAGGGCTATACCGGCTATTAAAGGCCCTCTCCAGCGTTAAAGGCCCCGAGCCGAAGGGGCCTTTAATAGCGGTATAGCCCATCTACGAAGGGCTATAAGGGTATTAGAACATTCTGTCACTAGAGGACAGAATGTTCTAACAAAAAAAACAAAGCCTTTTGGAAGCGTGAGGGGATTGGAATCCCCTCAGGCTCCCTGAAGCCTTTGTTCACAGCCAGAGCTGTGAACAAAGAAACATTGGAATGTTGGAGCTCCAGGCTTATACCAGCCATTATAAGCCCAGAGCACTCCATTGTTTTCAATGGAGCTCCCAACATTCCAATGTTCTAATAGATATTATACAACACCGGGAATGCGCCTGACAAGACAACTTGAATGGACACCTAAAATAAAGAGGACCCCTTAAATTAAAGATTCTAAAGGCAAAAGAGAGGGCCTTAAACAAGATCCTTGTGTTGATCGGTAGCCAATGAAGCTGTCACAAGTGACTTGTTATCGAACCCCAGTTTTTTTTAATAATCTGGAGACAATGAGTAAGAAAAGTAGGAAGCTCGAGATACAGACTTTTAGAGTAGTCCAGTTTGTAAGTGATCAAGGCATGCACAATAGTTTTTTTGCTGTCCCATGGAAATAAAATGTAACATGTTTCAAGTATCTCAAGATCAGAAAAAAAGAAGTGGACAATGCTTTAATCTGAGGTTTAAAAGTGAAATCAGCATCACATTTGACCCCCAAATTCCTTACTACAGTGGAAAGATGGGGGGGAGTTCCCATCTCAGAAAGCCACCAGAGGTTACAATCAGGGATAGATTTGGTACCAAAAATATAATCTTTTTTTTGTGAGCTCAGCTTAAAAAAATTGGTATTTATCCAGTCCAAGACAGATCTAAGACAAGATTTAGAAGAACCTAATGAGAAAGGAACATGCTAGGTCTGGCACCATTGGCATAGGTCTCACCTGCATTTTTTGCCTTTGCCTCCTGTATTTTTGCTGTGTGTTGGAATCCATTTTGCTGTTCTAGTTGCTTTCGGCACTTTGCCAGTGCTGTTCAGTGCCAAAGTGCAAGTGCCCCCTTTGTAAATTGTTGTTATGGATTGGTGTTTCCATATTTGGCTATTTAATTTACTAGTCAGTCCCTAGTACAGTGCACCGTGTGTGCTCGGGGCCTGTAAATCAAATGCAGCTTGTGGGCTTGCAGCACTGATTGTGCCACCCACATAAGCAGCCTGCAAATGTAACTCAGATCTGCCAATGCTGTATCTATGGGCAGTCTAGTACTCCCATGTGAAATAGGTAAGTGCACTCACTTGCCAGGCCCTACCCTTCCCTTTTCTCACATGTTAGTCACCCCTAAGGTAGGCCCAAGGTACCCCTGTGGGCAGGGTGCAGTGTGTGTGAAAGGTATGACATGCCCTGGTGTGTGTGGCAGGTCCTGATAGTGAAATATTGACAGTTTCGTTTTTCACTATTGCAACACTACCTGTTCCCATAGAATAGAATGGCAGGTTTGCCTATAACATCTTATAAACATAAATACCCCTGGAACAAGGTAGGAAAATAATGTTTAGTATGCCTGAACTCGAAGTGTTAAAATGTCTCTTTTAGTGAGGGTGATTTTTACATTCTGTGTTTGAAAATACCACTTTTAGAAAGTAGGTATTGTTTTGCTTAGCCATCCAGTGTGCCTCTGCTAGGATGTGAGTTGACTATCTGGGTTTGGAGTGTCAGGGGCTGGGGAGAAGCAAGGGCTCCAGAAAGCCTGATGAGTCATGGCTGGGCTGAACAGACCTGGGCTGCATTTAGATTAGGGGGAGGAGATTTCCTTTCACCTGAATGGGCCTGGTCTGCCTTCCACAATGCTGTCTCCACCTCCTGCCAGGAAGCTGCACCAGAGAGGACAGAACCGGTTTGGACAAAGCACAGGGCTTCTCTGCTACCGGAGAACAAAGGATTTTGTAGTATAAATATTGGGGCTCAGACCCCAGAACTTTAGATCATTTCTGGGAATCAAGAGGAACCTTTGCCAAGGAGAAGAGCCAGAGAGGCTGAGGAGGAATACTGCCCCTATGCTGTTTGCTGTCAGGGGTTGGCCGGAGGGTGGCTACTTGCTGCCAAAGAAATATGAAAAGGACTTTGCTATTTGCTGTGTCCCCTGCTTGCGTAAGATCTCCAAGGGCTTGAATTGAACTTGCCTCCTTTTCTGAAGTCTCAGGGACACAAAGACTTCTCCACCAGCTTCCCTGAACTTCCTTGCTGGGATTTCTGACCTGCTAAGTGGATCCTACTGTTGTTTTGGACCGCTGGAGGCTGTGTGCGGCTGGGAGCTGGGAAAAGTAACGCAACTTCAAGAAGCGAGATACATCCGCACTTGTTTCTGATGCATCGCCGAAGAAATCGTCCCAGCACCTGCCCGATGCTCAAGAAATCACAGCATGCCACATCGAGTGCATCGATCTCCGAAGTCCGGGATCACTGCACTGATTTTGACGCAAGTCCTGCTGTGCGACTGCAAGAATCCACGCATCATTCCGGATCTTCGCATTGCATTGAGACGCCAAGTTTGTTGCATCGTTAAGGGATGCAGTAAGAAACCAATGCATCACCTTCCCACGCATTAAGAACCCAACACATCACCTCCTCTCCGGTAAGGAACCGATGTATCACCTTCCCTGCGCAGCAGTAATAACCCGAAGCATCACCTTTCACGGAGCAAGGAACCAAAGCATCACCTTCCTGAGTGTAAGGAACTGACACATCACCTTCCCTGCTACCCTTTTTGTTTGTTTGAATGACGCATCCAAGGTACTTTGTGTGAAAAGTGTCTCATCTGCAATTTGCTTTGAACTGAACTGTTTCTAGCATCTGAAAGTCATATTTTTATCACTGTATTGTGGATTTTTCTTGTTTATTCTAGTTTGAGTTTAGATAAAGATTACTTATTTTTCTAACCTGGTGTGGTGTCCATTTGTAGTGTTTTTACTGTATTACTGTATGTGTTCACAAATGCTTTACACACTGCCTCTAAGATAAGCCTGTCTGCTAGTGCCAAGCTACCAAGGGGGTGAGCAGGTGTTATTTTAGGAGTGTATCCCCTTTACCCTGACTAGAAGCAAGGGTCCCGATTTGGACAAAGGTACCTACCTCTGCCAACTAGAGACCCCCATTTCTAACAAACATGTTCAAGAAAGGCCAAGAGAAGCTGTGTGTCATTCATATGTGAGTGCATGCTTTATTTTAGCACACAATGTAGAAGAGTAGGATCTGCTTATAGTTACCCCCACTTTTTGCTGATGTTTAACTCTTTTTGAACTTTAGTCTGGCTGGGGCCCTGCTAACCAGGACCCCAGGCTAGCTGCTTCTTCTCTAAATTGATTCCCTGTACTGTAGGTACACCTCAGATTGGATTCCGGGGTACCCTTATAAGTCCCTAGTATATGGTATACTAATTACCCAGGGCATAGGTACCCCAGAGGCCTACAAGGGGCTGAAGCATGTATTGGGCCACCCCTGATGAGCCTTCCAAAATGACACCACAGGTCTGCTACTGCAGCCTGGGTAAGGTGGTGCCTGCACCCCTTACTAAGATATAGGTTCACTATAGCACTCCATTTCATTGCACATGTAAATCTATCAGTCACCCCTATGGCAGGCCTTAACAATCCTGACGGCAGGGTGCTGGTTTTCATGTGAGAGACTGCCCATGCCTGAGAAGAGCCCCTCTGGAGCTTTCTGAACCTTCATTCCGGGGTTGTTTGTGATGCAGCCATACCACATACTCTTAAGTGCATTATAACCTTGCGGTAATGCTAACTTTGGGGTGGCTGCATGGAAACATGTTGTGTTTGGTGCCAAACACCTTGGAATCATACCCCCACACCAGTAACTGGTGTGGGAGTATGATCTCACCCTTCTAGAGGGTGAGGTATGACAGTACTGGTATACCCGGTACCAGCTTAAACAGACCCTGGCATCACAAAATGGATGCTGCCAGCCACAGACACAAGTCTGCCCTCCTTCTGATGGATGAAAATCTGTCAGGGGAAGCCTGGACAATAGGTTTCCTGTCACAAGGAGGTGTAACCACCTCCCAGACAGGCTTTAGTGTATTGAGGCTGGGTGGGTGCACTCCAAGAGTGCTTTGAAGTCTGCACGGGGGGCACATTTGGTGTCCCTGTGCATAGTCCAGCTCAAACCGGTTGCAGGGGCTATCAGCCCCTGCTCTGGTGTGAAACTGGACAAAAGAAATGGGTGTAGCCACCCCTCTTTCCTGACCCTCCCATAGGTGGGTCCCTAGAGTTTGTCCCTCCCCTTCCTTGGGTATAAGATAGAAACCCCTGGCTACAATACTTTAGATTTACCTGGACAAAACTCTGATACAGAATCCTGGAACTTCGACGATCTACAAGGCGCTAGATGACTCAAGAATCTCCCTTGGAGTAAATGAGTTACTCCCCTGCAAGGAAGGCACCTAAGACGCATCTGACCGGTTTGCATCTCCGAAGCTCCAGCCGGACTCCGAAGAATTTTGCAACACAGGAGGTGGGTTTCCATGGTCTCTGAGGTTAATCTGTGCACTCAGCAGTTTTGAGGCCCGTATCCCTCGTGGAAGTCCGTGCAACCTGAACCCCTGAACACCGCAACCATTTGCAGAAGCATCAGCTTTAAGATGACCTCTGAAGCTGAGCTTTGGGTTACTTATGGCCCTGACCCCGAGCAGCATTTGCACCAAAGATTGCCAGCCTACACTGTTCCGTGAGCTGGCCCTTTGTGTTTTCTCTCGAGGTCCCTTCGCGATCCGTAGTCCGTCAACTGGTGGGTCCCTGTGAAGGCAACTTTAACTCTGATTGGGCTTACCTGGTTGCTCCAGATGTGCCCTGACTCTCCATTGCTTGGGGAGTCCCCAGGAACTTGCTGGTCTGCACCGAAGCATCTTTTCTCATTCTGCATGGGTTGCTGTTGCCAAGGATTGTTGCGTTCAATCCGAGCACGACACTGCAGCACTCAACATCCTTTTTGGGACATCTCAAATCCAGCTCTTGGTTGTCATCGACGCCTCCTGGTCCTCGTGGCTGCAGAGTCAAACTTCACCTCTTCATCCCTGAAACACCCGACATTGGGGTGAATTCGTCTATCGTGCCCCAGACTCTGTCCCCTCTGCTTTCCAGTTCTTCATATCTTTGATCCAGGCTTGGATCACACCAGACACTTTTCTTCTCCATGGCAGCAGCACTTTGCAGAAGATCGCCATTGAAATCTACGACGATTCTCAGCATCTATGCACCTGGCTTTCCTGGGTGAGGTAACTCGAGTACTACGGTGCTCCCGTGGATGTTGGCCCTAGAACCCCCTAATTCTAAAGGGGTTTTCTCAAAGTCCTTTCCTAAGTTTCCTTTAACTTTAAAATTCCAACCGCGACTTTCCCCATAGAAGCTAACGGAGCTTGCGGCTGTGTTCTCACACTGCACGCGTTCCCCATGGGTCCCCTGTGTCACTACCTTGGGTGGTTCCTTGTGGTCCCAGGGATTCTACATGCTCTAGGTCCTGTGTCTAGTCAAGTTGTGGTTCTTATACCACTTTCTTAATATATGGGTTGGTCCCCCCCATGGCCCCATTGTATTTTGTGCTATTTACTGTCATTTTAGCTCTGTATTATTGTGTATCTTGGACTCTAATCTCATAAAGAGATTAGTAGTGAGTGTTTAGAAATAAATACATATATTTTATATATACCTGGTGTGGTTCTCCTTTCATTTAGTGATTCAAGATGTTATAATCTGATAAACCAAGCAGCTTTACACTCCTTCAAGACTTAGCCTGAAGGCTGCTCTCCATAGCTACCACTAGGATAGCTTTCAATAAAGGTTGTCTTTAAACCTATAATCAATAAGGGTTGTTTGGACTGGTACAAGGTGCCCACTATAACTAGTGAACAGCAAATACCAGGCGAACTTCTCACGTTGGTGTGCAGCGGTGGGATTCAATCTTTCTATTGCTTTACCAGATAATCTCTTTGAGTAACTAACTGAAAACTACTATAGGTACATATACATCAAGTTTAGAATACAGTAAATTCTACTGAACTTAGAGTTGTGTGTCAAGGATTAGCGCACCCTTTCAACTACTCAAGAGAGTTTAGTAGGCCCCACTAGAGTAGGTAGGTGCATACACCACACCACACTAGTAATGTATTCAAGGGCAGAAGCCAGTGGGCCTCTCCCAACTATGCATGACAATGTTGCATACCAAGAATTGAGGATTATGTGTGCCTCAAGGAAATTGAAGACAGGGAAAAGCCCAACCACACATCATATCATAAAGTTGTTGCTTGCAGATGACCTCAGAAAGACCCCAGGGTCTGATGAGGTAGTCAGAGTGGGTGGGGCAGCAGAAGAGGCAAGGCCAAGAGGTGACAACACCTATGACCTAGAATCTGAAGCTGACCAGGGGGATCAAGATGATTCTAACCTGGAAAATCCAAACTTTTCCGAAGGTGAGGAAGAAGAGCCCAGGGGGCCCATCTTCCCTCCACCTGGAGGGGTTAACAGTGTGCCAAGAAGGTCCAGATCTCCTTCTCAGGAATCTAATCATTCTGGTGCATTTGTAGGGTCCTCTGTCTCTCATAGGACTACTACCCCTCACTAGAGAGAGTCCTCTTATGAGAGAAAATGCAGACTGCTTGAGTTTGAGAAAGCAAAGCTTAGGATCAAGAGAGAGCAGTTGGACTTAGATAAGGAATGCCTAGTGCTCCAGAGAGCTTCACACAGATGGGGGCTAGAGCCCCATGGTAGCAGCAACAGTTTTCCTTATAGGTAGAGATCATATTCATGACCATAGGAACCTGAACAAGATTGTCCCTTCTCTACCAGAGTGGGGATGACATCCACAAATGGATAACTGCACTGGAAAGAGCATGTAAAGTGCAGAGGGTCTCTCAGGAGCAGTGGACAGCAATCTTGTGGCTCTCCTTTACAGACAAAGGAAGAGACAAGCTCCTCGCTGTAAGAGAAGAGGATGCTGATAATTACAAAACCTTAAAGAGTGCTCAGATTGATGGGTTTGGCTTAACCACTGAACAGTACAGGTTGAAGTTCAGAGCTACCCAAAAGGTACAGACTCAAGACTGGGTTGACTTTGTAGATTTTGCTACTAAGGCCCTGGAGGGATAGTTACTTGGCAGTAAGGTGTGTTATTTTAAAGGATTGTACAACTTAATTATGAGGGAGAAGATCCTTAATATTTGTCAAATTCAGCTGTTGCATCAATACCTGGTGGATTCTGGTCTGACCTCTCCCCAGGAATTGGGAAAGAAGGCAGACAAATGGGTCAGAACCAGGGTGAGGCAGGAGGTTCAGAATGAAGGTGTTGACTCCAAGAAGAAGGTTCCAAAAACTCTGATAAGGGTGGGGACAAGGGTAAAGACCAGCAGTCTTGTCAAGGGTCCCAAAAGTCTACATCTGGTGGGGAGTCCCAATCTAACATAGGAAAGGGCCAAAAGAAACCATGGTGTAAAATCTGTAAACAGAAAACCCATTGGACAAGTGATTGTACCAAGTCCAAAACCTCAACCCCAGCCACCATTGCCCCTAAGGCAACTGTTCCCCCTAGTTCAGCTCCAAGTGGTGGTACTCAGAATAAGGGTGTAGTAGAGTTTACCCTGGGTTCTGAGGTGGACTCTGGCCTAGTCAGAGTTCCAACTCAGGCTGTACTGATGGATGCATGGATATGTCCTCCTTTGTGAGCCCCAGTAATCTGGGCAAATACAGACAGCAACCTTTAATTAATGGAAAAGAGGCTTTGGCATTCAGGGACACAGGAGCAAGTGTCACATGGTGACAAAAGATCGTGTTGCTCCTGAGCAGATCATACTTGGTAAAATGTACCAAGTGACCAATGCTAGCAATGTCAGGACAGACCATTCCTTGGCAGTTGTTAATTTCTCCTGGGGAGGGATAACTGGCCTCAAGAAAGTTGTGGTAAGTGCAGACCTCCCTGTTGAATGATTGCTTGGCAATGATTTGGAAACTACAGCTTGGGCTGAAGTGGAGCTCAGGACCCATGCAGAAATGTTAGGAATCCCTGCACATGTGTTTGCTGTGACCAGGTCACAGCCAAAAATGTAAAAAACGGAACAGCCCTGGATCCTGGAAGAATGGACCAGGTGCCTCCCAAGAAAAGGCAGCTGCAGGGGTTAGGCAGTGTCTTCCACCCTGACTCAGGAAGCAGATCCGTCTCTTGAGGGAGATGATCTCAGGCCTGAAGAAGAAACTGTCCCAGATGGGCTTGAACCTGATCAGATTGAGCTCTTGGGGACAGGGGGCCCTTCCAGGGCAGATCTGAGCCAGGAGCAGCTGAGCTGCCCTGCTCTTGAACCCCTCAGAAAGCAAGCTGCTGATGAGGCTGCTGGGAATGCTAGTGGAGCCCATAACATATATTGGGATGATGGACTCCTGTACTCAGAGAGTAGAGACTCTAAGCCTGGTGCCTCCAGGAGGTTGGTTATACCTCTGAAATTCAGGGGCTTCCTATTAACACTAGCCCATGATATTCCCTTAGCAGGACAGCTAGGCCAACAAGACTTGCAACAGAATTGTCCCTCACTTTCATTAGCCACATATGTCTGAAGACACCAAGGAGTTTTGTTGCTCCTGTGTCACCTGTCAAGCCAGTGGTAAGGCAGGTGGTACAACAAAGGCCCCCCTGATACCACTACCTGTGGTAGGGGTTCCCTTTGAGAGGGTTGGGATTGACATAGTTGGTCCCATTGTGGTTCTTAAAATTCTGGACTCGTGTAATAATTCTGGACTCGAGAATTAAACTTCGTCGTAACATGACGAATTTGGTATCAAAAGACCGAGAATGGCTAGTACACTATGTACAAGCATTTTCGTCATATTCGAGTGACGATTTCACCTCGAAATCGTCATTTTCGTCTTGAACCCTTGGCTTCCATTTTGTGTACGGCAGCCATTTTGTGAGTTGCCCTCACATAGGCAGATAATTAAGCCAAATTCGATTCCAAAGGACACGTACACCTTAATTGACTTTCCTGTGACCTGGGCAAGTTGGAATCATTGCCCCAGGCCGAACCTGTTTGGTCAGTTCCTCTCCCAGTGGCCGAACGAGATAGCATCAAGGCACAACAAGCCATAAACCCTTTTCATCGCACACACACCCTGCCGAATCTTGCTCACACCTGTTGCTCTTTTCTCTCTCACTTGCTTTATGATGGGGAGGTGCCCGTTTTTATTGGGGGTCCACCGGTATCTGATGGAAATGTTGGGCCTTGCCGGGTAATTTGTTGTGGGCTGGACAAACTGAGCTATGGGCTTGTCATCATGACTCTGCTTTTCCTTTGTAGTAGAAACATGTCAATGGTATAGTAGAATGTGAAGAATGTTTGCCTAAAGCACAATATTTCGTATAAAAAGAGAAGCCTGACTTGTTGAATTTGAGCAGTCTCCTGACAACATACATCCCGTGTTGTTGTACTTCTAGGACGCCTGTTACTTTGGTTGCAGCCAATAAAATCGATCCTTGACTTCACCTAGAAGACTCTGAGTTTCTGTGGTCTGAATCAGGAAAGTACTCGAGGTCTTTGGGTGTGTTCCCGGACACCACTGGGTTACCGGTTCGGTACCGGTTCTGAAAAACCCAGCACCTCAGTTGGTGCCCAACGCGGGGCGATACCAGCGGTACCGGTCCAGCCAGAGGTTCGTGAGGAGCTTCGTGTGAAAATTCTGGAGGAAGGCCAACCACTTCAACAACCCCTGCATGTCGACGTGGTCCGAAAGTCTTTGCTGCGAGGTTCCCCGCTTCCCGACGGCTACAAAGGACTGCTGCCCTGGCTATCGCCCTGATTTGGACCCTTAAAGTTTGGTAGAGCGAAACGCTAAGACGAGTCTTCTGGTGACGTCATCGATATCTCAGTTTAGTATAAGTGGAGCGCCTCCCATTCCTTAGTTGGTTCTTAGTTTTGGGTATCCCTTTGGGATCGCTTTGTTTGGAACTTGCAAGTGCCAAAGCCGAAGGACTCGTGTATTCACGAGAAATATCGTAATCGATAATCCTTTGAAGTTTGGAGCTAGACTAGAGAGCGAAAATGCCTGGTTTTAGCAGACTTGGAAATTTGTTTTGTCTTGGTTGTAATAATAGGGACTCCCGATTGGAGGACTCGTGTCCGGTTCCTCCGGTTGGAATTCCAACTTATGAATTCTATGTGAAACATGGAGTAGGCCCCATCACATACAATGAAGTGTGGATCAAAAACACCAGAAAAGATGGTGCTTTAAAATGGCCTCAATACGGTAGCTTTGACACGGAAATCTTAGATAATCTTGATGTTAAACTTTTTAAGAAGAAAGCCCGGCCGGCAATGTTTGACTCTTTCCGCCTATGGCGTAAGGAGGCCAAACAGAAGGAAATTAAATTAGCGAAGAAAAATAAGAGAGAAAGGGGTATTTCGATAATGCAAGCTGCCATGCAGTTTAAAGACAATGAAGAAGAACAGATGAGTGAGCAGTTGCACAGGCAACGTAAAATGGTAATAGATAAATGTTATCCAGTTTTGCCGCCTCTTCAGCAAGATGCAGCAAAAGAGCTTGAAAAAGATCCGTTAATGGCGCATTTGTTAAGTTCGCCACCCCCTATGCGCAAAATGCTACGGCACCTCCGCAACCTTTAGCAGCGCAACCTGTGATTGCATTGCCTCCTGCTCCTCCACAGCACCCACCATCTACTCTTCAGCTGGCTCCTGATCCTCCGGTGCAGCCTCCTTAAGGGCCACCGACTTTGACATCTGCTCTGCCTTTACCTGCTACAACTTTGACTACTATATCGACTACCACTCCTGGTGCTTCTCCTGACACTGCCTCTACATCTGCCTCGTCTCACTCTGCTTTCCCTCTTGTCTTTTCATCGACTTCTCCTTCTGTTCGTCAGAGAGTGGCTAGCACTGTTAATAGTATTCTGTATCCTTTCTTTGGTGCAACGAGTGTAACTCCTGACACAGAGCGTAAGCAGTTGCGTAGTCAACTGCCTGATTCTAGGGAGAAGGAAACGTTGAATTGTTTGTCACATAAATGGGTTGCTGACCCGGAAAAATATGATTTAGAATGTGTTATGGATGTCTTTAACCAGTGGGAAACATCGAAGCAGAGATACGTTTTTGAGAAAATGTGTGCGTTTCTGTGTGAAGATTTAGAAGAAAATGATTTAGACTCTAATCCTCCTGAGTTATGCCATGTACGGTTTGAGTTTTCAAAAGGCGCAATCGTGGGTTCAGACGTTAGGAAAGCAGTTGCAACGTTGTTGTCACTTAGGACTGAAGGTGTTTCCAAGTCGTTGTTTGAGTCAGATTCCTCTGCTAAGAAGAATGGAAGACAATATCCCATGAGAGAAGTTCCTCCGGTATGGAAGGAAGAAGTAGCAGCTGGTCATAACAATAACCCCCCAGCCATACCAGCACACTTTCAGTGTGTGTGGGTACATGTCCCATGGAAGCGAGCTGAAGTTTTGGCCCTTAAACAGACATTGCCTGATCCCCGTAAGAATCCTGCAGGGTATTACAAGGAGTTGTCACAGACTGCTGCGTCATGCATTATGAATTTAGCGGATATAGATATGTTGTTTGGGAACGTTGTTCCACAGCCTTTATGGGGAAAGATTCGTCATGCAGATCATGATCAGGAGTTAGGTGACTCATGGGCTAATATTACTGCTGCAGATGGCCGACAAGTTGGTGGTGCGAAGCCTGAGCTTTTAGTAGTTGAACTTCCTGGTAAAATAATTGATTACATGAAAACTATAATGCCTGCGATGCGTGTAAATTGGGATAAATTGTCTGCATGTAAGCAGAAGAAAGATGAAACGGTGTCAGATTTCTTCACCAGGTTTGAAGAAACGTTTGTCGACCACAGTGGTCAAGATATGAGCACAGAAGGTGGTCAGCGATTGTTCGTCGATAAATTCGTGCACAATCTGCTTCCCGAGTTGTGTAAGAAATTGAAGGATTCAGAGAGTTCTTGGGCAGTTTCCTCTTCAGCACAAATATTGGCTACTGCACAATATTATGAAAATAGAGACAAAGACGAGAAAGATAGAGCAGAAAAGAAAACTAAAGAGTTGAAAACGAAGGTTTTGTTACAGCAAGCTTATCCACCACGTGGTGGTGGTGGCCAGAATAATGGTGGTCAGAGTAACTATCAGAATAATTATCAGCAGCCTCAACAGTATCAGAGGAACTCGCAAAGAGTCGAGTATACTCAACCACGTGTCCCTGTAGGCCCCAATCAGTGTTCATATTGCAAGGAAGAGGGTCATTTCAAATATAGTTGCCCTGTCTTGTTACAGCGCGCAAGTGGCGTTTCTGGCTCCAGAGGTCGAGGTGTTCAACAAGCACCTAGAGGTAGAGGACGTGGAAATTTACCCCAGAATGCTCGTTTCCTTCCGCCTCAAAATTCAATGAATAGGTTTGATCAACAGAATAACGCATCTGGTAGGACAGCTCAGTACTATGCTGATGATTACTATACAGAAGATGAGCAGTGGGAAGGTAATGATTGCTAGGACAGCCATAGACAAAGAGAGGGAGTTGTTTCAGTTCCAGTAGATCAGAATGGACCATACGTTGAGGTGATTACATCAGGTGTGTCAGAGCCTTTTCTGTTGGATACTGGTGCTACAAAGAGTTCTATTATGCACTCCAAACTCCCTGGCGCACCTTTGTCTGGCGAAATGAATGTTTCTGTAGGTTTTTCTGGCGCCCCGGTTAGAAATCCGATTTCTGACCCTTTGTCTCTTTCTGTTGGTCCTTGTGAATTAGAAGCACCCCTTATTCTGACAACAGGTTGTGGTGAAAACTTGTTGGGATTAGATCTGTTAAAAAGATTGTATGCGACTTTGTACTGTTCTCCTTCAGGAGTACAACTTACTTTAGGTAAGAAAGTGGTTTCCTCAATGTATTTGTCAAGGGATAAACTTCCAACAGAATTGTCGTTTCTTCCTGATATTCTTTGGGCTACGGGTCCTAATGATGTGGGTCTCTTAGAAATACCACCATATGTTGTAACATTGAAAGCCAATGTTAAAATGCCACAAATTCCCCAATACAAAATCTCTAGTGAAGGTGAAAAAGCTTTGCTAGCGATCGTTTACGATCTGATTGTAAAAGATGTGATTGAAGAGACTAGAGGCAACGTTTGCAATAGCCCTGTTCTTCCTGTTTTGAAACGAACTGATCCCTCTCAGCCACCTGTGTACAGATTTGTGATTGATCTGAGAGAGGTGAATAAAATAGTTGTGCCACAATTTCCAGTTGTCCCTGACATTACTGCCCTATTGACTATGATTCCAGCTTCTGCCACCTGGTTTTCGGTGTTTGACTTGAAGAATGCTTTCTTCAGCATCCGGATTGCTGAGGAGAGCAGGGATATTTTTGGCTTCAGTTTAGGAGGACGCAGCTTCCGCTTTAAACGCGCTCCCCAGGGCTACTGTGAAAGTCCATCAATATATAGTCAAGCTTTAAAGACACAGCTTGATACGATTGTTTTACCTGAAGGTGCTACTCTTGTACAGCACGTTGATGATTTGCTTGTTGCTGCAGATACTGAGGAAATCTGTAAAGAAGCCACATTGTCATTGTTGCGTCATCTGTGTGATTCGCATCACAAGGTGTCACTTTCCAAATTGCAATATTGGCGACAAGAAGTGACCTACTTAGGTCATCTCTTATCGAAGGAGGGAAGGAAACTGACCCCAGAAAGAATTCAGGCAATAGCGAAATTGAGTGTGCCAAGAACACAGAGAGAAGTGCGTGCTTTCTTGGGCATTACATCGTACTGTAGACAGTGGATTCCAAATTTTTCGTTATTAGCCAAACCCTTGGTGGCATTAACGTGTAAAGATACACCCAATCCCGTTCCTTGGTCTGAAGAGTGTCAGAAAAGTTTTTCTGAATTGCGCACAGCATTGTGTTCAGCTCCTGTGTTGGGTACCCCCAACTACAGTAAGCCCTTTACATTGTACGTCCATGAGAAAGAAGGTTGTGCATTATCAGTGTTGACACAGTTGTTTGGAGACAAGCAGCGTCCATGTGCATATTTTTCGTCAACTTTGGACCCGGTAGCTAAAGCGTTGCCAAGTTGTTTAAGAGCCACAGCAGCAGCAGCTGTTTCTATTCGACAGTCTGCTGGTTTAGTGATGAATAACACATTGATCGTTATGGTTCCACATGCAGTGGACACGTTGTTAAACAGAACCAAGACACAGCACTTAACTAGTGCTCGATTGTCAGGTTACGAATTAACCTTGTTAGCAAGTCATGTGCACATAAAAAGGTGCAACACTCTAAACCCAGCTACGTTGTTGCCAATTGTAGAGGAATTAGACGCTTCAGAACAGCATGATTGTTTTCTTAGAAAAGAAGAAGAAACGAAAGGGAGAATAGATCTCCAGGACACTCCTCTTGCTGAATGTGATGGTACCTTATGGGTGGATGGTTCATGTTTCAAACTTCCGAATGGTGACACGACTGCAGCATATGCTGTCACGACTTTGCATACGATTGTTGAAACTGCACGTATTCCACATAATTCAGCTCAGGCAGCAGAATTAATTGCACTTACAAGAGCATGTGTGTTGTCAAAAGGAATGAAAGTGACTGTCTATACCGACAGCCAGTATGCATTTGGTGTGGCTCACAGTTTTGGATGATTGTGGAAAGAACGTGGGTTCCTGACTTCGCATGGAGCTAAGATTCAGCATGGTCAGTTGGTGAATGAGCTTCTTGAATCACTGACCTTGCCTCTGCAAGTGGCGATTGTGAAATGTAGTGCTCACAAGAAGGTGACTGATGATGTTGGTCGTAGAAATGCATTTGCTGACGAAATCGCGAAAGAAACTGCAAGGAATGTGATGAGCCGAATGTATGTTGCAGGTCCTGCAAGATGGGTTGGTGATGTTGGAATGTGTGAAGACACGATAGAGAGTGTGAAGTCTATTCAAGCTGAAGCTACAGAGAAAGAGTTGAACATGTGGAGAGAAAGTACTGGTAGAATGGATGCAAATGGTTGTTGGGTTGAATTGTCAGAGCATCAGAGATGGTTGTTACCTGATGCGTACGTGCTTGCAGTGGTTACAATGGCTCATGGAATGGCTCACATCAGCGTGAAAGGGATTTGCAAGTTGTTGGCTCCGGTATGGCAAAATGCAAGAATTTCCAAGTGTGCAGAGAATGTCGTCAAGAATTGCATGGTGTGTCTGAAACACAATCCTGGTAGGGGAACCCCAACTCCAGCTGGTCATTTTGCACCTCCTACGTATCCGTTCGAGGTTTTGCAGCTAGATTTTATCCACATGGAGAGGTGCAACAACTTAAAATACGTACTCGTTGTTGTTTGTGCCTTTTCAAGATGGGTGGAAGCCTACTCCCTAAAAGACAACACTGCCTTATCCACAGCTAAAGCCCTTGTGAAAGAGTTCTTCCCCAGATTCGGAATGCCTAGAATGGTCTGGAGTGATAATGGGAGTGAATTCATAGGTCGTGTGATGAAGAAAGTATGTGAAGGGCTAGGCATTCAACAGAAGTTCCACGCTGCAAATCACCCCCAATCAGCTGGACTAGTAGAATGTTACAATGGCATGCTTAAGTTAAAACTGGCCAAAATTCAAGCGAGCACAGGTCTTAAATGGCCTGACGCTCTCCCTTTAGCACTCCTATCCACCAGAATTACTGTGCATTCGCAAGTGAAA
Source organism: Lissotriton helveticus (assembly GCF_964261635.1). Taxonomy (NCBI): domain Eukaryota; kingdom Metazoa; phylum Chordata; class Amphibia; order Caudata; family Salamandridae; genus Lissotriton; species Lissotriton helveticus. Next base: position 436,070,421 of record NC_136068.1, read on the forward strand.
CTTAGTCCCTATGAAATAGTTTTCGGCCGCCCGGCCAACATATGGGGAGTGCCAAGGCCCACTAAGTTCAGTGAAATAGAACACCCTGTTTTGCTTGATTATCTGTACGAATTGACGGCTAAATTTTGTGTTTTACATCAACAGGTCCACGACACCCTGCCTCCGGTCTCTGAAGCTCCAGGCCATCAAATCGATCCTGGATCCTGGGTGCTGATCAAGAACTTTCAGCGAACCAAGAACGACCAGCCCAGGTGGACCCGACCGCACCTCGTCCTTCTTTCCACAAGATCAGCTGTTCGAGTGGAGGGGAAGAAAAACTGGATCCACGGGATCAACTGCAAGCGGATCCCTCTGCCTCTGCCTTACGACCAGTGGGTCCAGAAGGGTGTCGCTGACTCAGAGACTGAAACCGTGCCACGTTTTCTGCCTTTCAGTGATGCATGTGTAAAAGGAACACTTACTGAACAAGAGAGTGATACAATTTTGCAACCAGCTGTGTCACCATCATTTCGACTGGACACTTCAGAACCTGAACTCCTTTTCCGTGATCACACCATACCTGGAAAGCAAAGATACAATTTGAGGCCGAGACCTATGGACAAATAAATACAATTTTAATTTTTGCTATTTTTGAAAGTGCAGCTCTCCCATCTGAGAAACTTGCTTATTTTTGTTTTTTGAACCGCCATCCGGGTTCCGCTGCTAGGGCCGCGATTGCCCAAAGTCTTTGGGGTGCAGCTGACGACGTTAGGTCGGCAGTTCTGGTTGGTCCAAGGGAGTTGCCCTAGACTGACAGAAGCATTCCTTAGCAGAATCAACCTCCCATCGCGGGCAGCACTTTAGAGAGGATGGAGTTTTTCGAGATGGAGAGACCTGCCAAGGAAACAAACTTTAGAAACAGAATATGTAAAATAATGACGAAGAAAAGCTTTTTGATATTGTGCATTTTCATGTTATTCAGTATGATGATGTTTTTAATAGGATATGTTTTATTCTCTTTTCGAGTAACATTTGCACCCACTACATCGCCCATACCTCCTCCTACTGTTTCCTCTCACTCTTTTCAACCCCTTCCTGAACACGAATCCGCTAGGAGATTAGAGTTTATTAACAACTCCTTTGTTCAGCTCTTGCACCAACACCAACTAGTAATGAACACGACTAACTGTTGGGTGTGTGGTCTTATGCCTCACACAACGGATAAAGGTATCCCTTATCTGTTCCTGCCTTTCAGCCATAATGGTTCTGTGTGGGCTTACAGAACAATGTCCATATATGCTCGTGAAGTCCACCCCCTACGTTCTGAAAAAGACAATCCTAAAAATAGTGCTCTGGTTAAGGGTATAGTCGACATGATTAAGGAAGATATTTCTTATGAAACTACCCCCGAAGATGAGACACTTGCATATATAGGATGGAACGTGACCGGATATGGAACTACTCTGAGTGAGAAACAGCAAGCTAAGAGATCGTCCCCGATTTGGATTGTACCCCATCAGGGTCACCTGTGTCTGCAAGGTACTGGCAAGAATCCCAGAGCTCAGTTAGGGAAAAGTGTCTGTACAGAAACGTATGTTTTTGGGTCTCAGACTTCCCCTGCGTTTTTAGCAGCTAAGGGTACCTATTTCATCTGCCATGATAGAGCCTATACATGGTTTCCCCCTGACTTTTCGGGCTCATGTTTTGTTTAGTTCCTGTTGCCTCCCACCTACACAGCAGCGGCAGACTACCACAAGACAAGGATAGTTAGAGGTGTCTTGAGTAAAGAAGACACTGCAGGTCAAGAATTTGGGGACTTCGCAAAGGGTTTTCTGCCGTTCTGGGGACCCATGGTTAACAGCAGGAACATAAGGCAATTGACAAGGGTAGTTGAATCCACCGTAATTGAAACTGCTGGTGCCCTTAGTAACTTGACTGCTGAGCTCCAGTCGGATCGTCTTATGACCCTTCAGAACAGGGTCGCTTTAGATGTCATACTTGCAGACCGAGGTGGGGTATGTAAATTGATCCAATCGAGTTGCTGTGTTTTCATTCCAGATAACGCTCCAACAGTGTACCAGGCCATTTCCAAACTGCATAAGATTTCCAAATCTATTTATGTGGATAAAGGAGATTGGTCGTTAATGGGATGGTTCTGGGAACTGATATCCGGCTGGGGATGGAAAATTCTGATGGTCATTGGGATGGTTTTAGCCATCCTTTTCCTGTTCTGTCTGTGCGTGCAGTGTGCTCCTGCAATATGTGGCCTCTGTGCTACATCATGTGTAAGGAAACCTGTATCAAGAGACGAGCTAAGTACTAGGATGATGTTACAGCAACATCTCAATGACTTTAGGAATATAGACCTGGACTCAGATTAGCATGAGATTAGGTTAAATTGCCTATGTAACGGCAAAAGGAGGGTTTGTGGTTCTGAAAATTCTGGACTCGTGTAATAATTCTGGACTCGAGAATTAAACTTCGTCGTAACATGACGAATTTGGTATCAAAAGACCGAGAATGGCTAGTACACTATGTACAAGCATTTTCGTCATATTCGAGTGACGATTTCACCTCGAAATCGTCATTTTTGTCTTGAACCCTTGGCTTCCATTTTGTGTACGGCAGCCATTTTGTGAGTTGCCCTCACATAGGCAGATAATTAAGCCAAATTCGATTCCAAAGGACACGTACACCTTAATTGACTTTCCTGTGACCTGGGCAAGTTGGAACCATTGCCCCAGGCCGAACCTGTTTGGTCAGTTCCTCTCCCAGTGGCCGAACGAGATAGCATCAAGGCACAACAAGCCATAAACCCTTTTCATCGCACACACACCCTGCCGAATCTTGCTCACACCTGTCCCTGCTCTTTTCTCTCTCACTTGCTTTATGATGGGGAGGTGCCCGTTTTTATTGGGGGTCCACCGGTATCTGATGGAAATGTTGGGCCTTGCCGGGTAATTTGTTGTGGGCTGGACAAACTGAGCTATGGGCTTGTCATCATGACTCTGCTTTTCCTTTGTAGTAGAAACATGTCAATGGTATAGTAGAATGTGAAGAATTTTGCCTAAAGCACAATATTTCGTATAAAAAGAGAAGCCTGACTTGTTGAATTTGAGCAGTCTCCTGAGAACATACATCCCGTGTTGTTGTACTTCTAGGACGCCTGTTACTTTGGTTGCAGCCAATAAAATCGATCCTTGACTTCACCTAGAAGACTCTGAGTTTCTGTGGTCTGAATCAGGAAAGTACTCGAGGTCTTTGGGTGTGTTCCCTGATACCACTGGGTTACCGGTTCGGTACCGGTTCTGAAAAATCCAGCACCTCACCATGGATCCTCAGACAGCATCTGGGCACAGATTCATACTGGTGGTGGTGGTGGACCATGCCACTAGGTACCCAGAAGCCATTCCCCTAAGGACCACTACAGCCCCGGTGGTGGCAAGGGCCCTTCTCAGAATCTTTTCCAGGGTGGGTTTCCCTAAGGAGGTAGTACCAGACAGAGCTGCAAACTTTATGTCTAGTCACTTAACTGCTATGTGGAAGGAGTGTGGAGTAAATTACAAATTTACCACCCCTTATCACCCACAATGCATTTGGTTAGTTGAAGGGTTCAACAAAACCCTAAAGAGCATGATTACAGGTCTCCCAGAAAAGCTAAGGCGCAGATGGGACATAAGTTTGCCCTGCCTTCTCTTTGCCTACAGAGAGGTTCCACAGAAGGGGGTTGGTTACAGCCCATTTGAGCTTCTGTTTGGACATCCAGTATGGGGTCATTGTGTCTGGTGAAGGAGGGATGGGAGTTACCTCTCAAACCCCCTAAACAGGATATTGTGGACTGTGTACTTGGTCTCCACTCCAGGATGGCTGAGTACACGAAGAAGGCAACTACAAACCTTGAGGCTAGCCAGGAATTGCAAAAGGCCTGGCATGACCAAAAGACTGTTTACCAGCCAGGGCAGAAAGTATGGGTGTTGGAGCCTGTGGCACCCAGCAGCCCTCCAAGATAGGTGGAGTGGCCCCCATACCATAATTGAACAGAAGGGAGAGGCTACCTACTTGATGGACTCCCAGGAGCCCCCAAAGGGTGCTCCATGTCAATAGACTAAAACCATATGTTGACAGGGCTGACATGGGCTTGCTCATGGCTACTGATGTGAGACAGGAGGAAGAGAGTGACCCACTCCCTGACCTGCTCTCTCAGAACCCTGATGATGGATCAGTAGATGGTGTAGCCTTGGCAACAAGCCTCACTGTCCAGCAACAAACTGACTGCAGAAAAGTTCTCAGCCAGTTCAGACATATGTTCTCACTGACTCCAAGTCAGACTACTTGTTGCACTCATGAAGTGGACACTGGGGACAGTCTGCCTGTTAAAGATAAGATTTACAGGCAACCTGATCATGTCAGGGACTGTATCAGGACTGAAGTCCAAAAGATGTTATATTTGGGAGTCATTGAACCCTCAGATAGCCCTTGGGCTGGTCCAGTAGTCTTAGTGCACAAACCTCACACCGGAGTTGTCAAGAGAGAGATGTGGTTTTGTGTAGACTACAGGGGTCTCAATGCAGTCACTAAGACTGATGCCCATCCAATACCAAGGGCAGATAAGCTTATAGATACTTTGGCCTCAGCCAAGTTTCTGAACACAATTGACTTGACAGCTGGCTACTGGCAGATCAGAATAGCTGATGATGCAAAGCCCAAGACAGCATTTTCTACCCCTAGTGGGCACTACCAATTTGTGGTGATGCCCTTTGGTTTGAAGAATGCACCTGCCACTTTTCAAAGGTTGGTGACCAAAGTCCTTACAGGCCTGGAGGCCTATAGTGCAGCATATCTACATGATATTGTTGTTTTTATCTCCACCTGGGAGGATCACCTGGTCCACCTGAGAAATGTTTTGGAGGCCCTGCAGAAAGCAGGCCTAACTATAAAGGCCACTAAGTGCCAGATATGGCAGAGTCAGGTTGTGTACCTGGACCACCTGGTAGGTGGAGGCCATGTTAAACAATTGCAGAGCATAATCCAGACCATAATGGACTGGGTTGCTCCAACCACCCAGACTCAGGTCAGAGCTTTCTTGGGCCTGACTGGGTACTATAAAAGATTTGTCAAAGGTTATGGATCCATAGTGACCCCTTTGAATGACTTAACTTCTAAAAGAATGCCAAAGGAAGTTCACTGGACAGTCAGCTGTCAAAAGGCATTTGATGACCTAAAGCAGGCCATGTGCACTGCTCCCATTCTGCAAAGTCCTAACTACTCCAAAGAATTCATTGTTCAAACAGATGCATCTGAGTTGGGGGTTGGAGCTGTGTTATCACAATTGAATGATGAAGGTAAGGATCAGCCTGCAGCTTTTATTAGCAGAAGGCTGACCTCCAGAGAGAAACGTTGGTCAGCTATTGAGAGGGAGACATTTTGCTGTGGTTTGGGCTATGAAGAAGCTGAGGCCATTCTTGTTTGGTACTCACTACATTGTTCAGACAGACCAGTGACGGTCAAAACCACCCTGGACAGAGGAGGAAAGGCGGTGCTGATACTATTAGATCTGTCGGCGGCCTTTGACACCGTGCCACATAATCGCCTCCTTCATAGATTGAAGGAGAGCGGCATTGGGGGCACGGTGCTCAGATGGTTTACTTCCTTTTTGGATAACCTCCAGGAAACAGTCTGGCCTTCTCCTTTCTCAGTCCGGAATGTAGGGGTCCCACAGGGTTCCGTGTTAAGTCCAACCCTGTTTAATATATATATGGCCCCTCTTGCTCCTTTAGCTAAACAATACAGGGCAAAAATTATATCATACGCAGATGATACGCAATTGCTATTCACCTGTGAGAAGGATGAGGTGCTTAACGGTAATAAAGTCAATGCCTGCCTAACGAAGGTGTTTGAGTGGTTTAGGCTAAATCAGTTGCTCTGCAACTCTGAGGAGTCATAAATTATCTTTTTCGGTTACAGTCCTGGTGACGAGTGGCGTCAATGGTGGCCTAAAAATGTATCTCCACCTGAGAGACCAGTCTCCACCATAAAAATTCTAGGAGTAAAATTGGACTCCGACATGACTATGAAGTCCCAGGTTCAATCGGTTGCTGGCTCCTGTTTTGGGCTTTTAAAAATGATGAGGAACTTCCTCCCTCTGCTTCCTATTCCTCATTGGAAAACCGTGGTCCAGGCCCTGATCATATCAAGGTTGGATTACGTAAACGTGTTGTACTTGGGCCTTCCGGACTACTTACTGAACTGCTTGCAGGTAGTTCAAAATGCGGCGGCTAGGTCCGTGCTTATGGTTGGACCCAGGTCACACATGTCTCCCCACCTTAGAGCCTTGCACTGGTTACCAGTGAGACAAAGGATCTTTTTTAAATCCCTGGTCCTAACTTTTAAGGCCCTAAATAACATTGGAGCCCCGTATATTAGGAACAAGATTCAGTCCTACAAACCACTTAGAACACTGCGATCATCATCTCAGCAGCTGACATGCCTAAGTTTTACCGGTCCTACAAAGGAGGTCGCTCCTTTCAAGTAGTAGTGGCTAAACTATGGAATAGTCTCTCTTTTCCTTCAGACAAGAACGTGATCTCCTCAGCTTTAGGCGAAGCTTAAAGACCTGGCTTTCTCAACAGTAGTGCAGATTTGTTAGCTACTACTGGCTGTTCCTTCATCTATCCTGGTCTGGGGTTAAGATAGCACCGGGATGCTCCTTGGAGTAGCTGGCGCTTAACAAATACCCCTATAACATAGCAGAACATAACATAACATAACATAACATAACATAACATAACATAAGCCCCTCCTATGGCTCAAACAGATGAAGGGTGAAAACCTCAAACCTTTGAGGTGGTCTAATTCCCTACAGGGGATGGACTATATAGTGGAACATAGACCTGGGAGTAACCATGCCAATTCAGATGGACTCTCCAGATATTTCCACTTAGAACACGAAGACTAAACTGGTCAAGGTTAGTTTAATGTCCTTACATTTGGGAGGGAGGTTATGTAGGAGAGTAGGATCTGCTTCTTATTGTTACCCCCACTTTTTGCTGATGTTGCACTGTTTTTCGACTTTAGTCTGGCTGGGGCCCTGCTAACCAGGACCCCAGCCTAGCTGCTTCCTCTCTAAATTGATTCCCAGTACTTTAGGTACACTCTAGATTCGATTCTGGGGTACCCTTATAAGTCCCTAGTATATGGTATACTATGTACCCAGGGCATTGGTACCCCAGGGGCCTACCAGGGGCTGAAGCTTGTATTGTGCCACCCCTGGGAAGCCTTCCAAAATGACACCACAGGTCTTTTACTACAGCCTGGGTAAGGTGGTACCTGCCCCCTTACTGAGATATAGGTTAACTTTAGCTCTCCATATCACTGCAGACCTACACCTATCAGTCACCCCTATGGCAGGCCTTAACAATCCTGAAGGCAGGGTGCTGGTTTTCTTGTGAGAAGGTGTACATGCATGAGCAGAGCCGCTCTGCAGCTTTCTGAACCTTTATTCTGAGGTTGTTTGTGATGCAGCCATACCATATACTCTTTAGTGCATTATAACCTTGCGGTAAATGCTAACTTTGGGATGGCTGCATGGAATTATGTCTTGTTTGCTGTCTAACACCTTGGAATCATACCCCCACACCAGTAACTGGTGTGGGAGTATGACCCCACCCTTCTAGAGGGCGAGACATGACAGCACCGGTATACCCGGTACCTGCTTAAACAGACCCTGGCATCACCAAATGGATGCTGCCAGCAACGGACACGAGTCTGCCATCCTTCTGCTGGATGAAACTTTGGCAGGGGAGTCCTGAACAATAGGTTTCCTGCCACAAGAAGGTGTAACCACCTCCCATACAGGCTTTAGTGTATTGGGGCTGGGTGGGTGCACTCCAAGAGTTCTTTGAAGTCTGCACTGGGGGCACATTTCGTGTCCCTGTGCATAGTCCAGCACAACCGGTTGCAGGGGCTACCAGCCCCTCTCTGGTGCGAAACTCGACAAAGAAAATGGGTGTAGCCACTCCTCTTTTCTGACTCTCACATAGGTTGGTCCCTAGAGTTTCTCCCACCCCTTCCTTTGGTATAAGATAGGAACCCCTGGCTACAGGACTTTGGATTTACCTGGACGAAACTCTGATACAGGATCCTGGAACTTTGACGATCTACAAGGCGCTAGATGACTGAGGAATCTCCCTTGGAGTAAATGAGTTACTCCCCTGCAAGGCAGGCACCTAAGACGCATCTGACCGGTTTGCATCTCCGAAGCTCCAGCCGGACTCTGAAGAATTTTGCAACACAGGAGGTGGGTTTCCGTTATCTCTGAGGTTGATCTATGCACTCAGAAATTCTGAAGCCCGTATCCCTTGTGGAAGACCGTGCAACCCGAACCCCTGGACACCGCAACCATTTGCAGAAGCATCAGCTTTGAGGCAACCTCTGAAGCTGAGCTTTGAGTTACTCATAGCCCTGGCCCTGAGCAGCATTTGCATTGAAGAGTGCCAGCCTACAATACACGAGTGTTCCGCGAGCTGGCCCTTTGTGTTTTCTCTTGTGGTCCCTTCGCGATCCCTAGTCCATCGACTGGTGGGTCCCTGTGAAGACAACTTTAACTCCGATTGGGCTGACTTGGTTGCTCCAGACGTGCCCTGACTTTCCATCACTTAGGGAGTCAGTTCAGTTCAGTAATTCTTTATTCGATGATTAAAAAACATCATAAAAGTATACATATGTACAAATTAAAAATAGAATTAAATTACATCTGAACAACATCTTGATTTACGTTTTAAATCAGGTAAAAAATTTATTCTTAAATGGTCCAATAATTAGCCCTCTCCTCTTGTGTTTCTTAACCTCACAGCAATCTTAATAAAATTCATAATGCAACAAAGTGTCCATGGGTCGTTAGCTCGTTGGAAAAAAAGTAAGGCAGTTTTAGCATGACAGAACTTCTCTTTTTTGAAAATCTCCACCAAAAAGTTTCGCCTAGGATGCTTAAAAAAGGGGCACAGAGGTATAAAATGGAGGGTGTCCTGCGGAGACCGATTGTCGCAGCCGCATGCACCCTTCTGATCAATTGTCAATGTAAAAACTGGCGGATCAGTAAGTTTATGTGGTAATAAATTAAGTCTGAAACGAGACATTAAAAACCTATCCTGTGCGTTGTGCATCAAATACAGATATGGCTCCATGCCCTCATTATTCTTTATAAAACTGTGGGCACCTACAGAGTATTTGGCCATCTCCTATTCTTCTCTACGTGTGGAAAACTGATCAGACAACATTCTTTTAATTTTCAGTTTGTCAGGGTGCAAGATAGTGCTGGGGTTAATGAAAAGGTCCTTCCGGTCAATGCCCTCCAAGGTGACCTTAACATACTTTAACCATGGTATTTGTAACCCTTTATCCCTGTGCAGAAAGTCTGTCAATATTTGTCTGCTTAGTTCTGCCTCAGGGTTTACCCAGATTTTTAACCATGCCATGATGGGTCTTAACTTGACCTGGTCCTCTATGAAAGGAATCCCCAATTCTCTGTGTACAATTGCAGCTGGGGTACTCTCGGGGACTTTTAAAATCCTTCGCAAATATTTGTTTTCCTCCAGTTGCAGTTGGTCCACATTGACAAAACCCCACACTTCTGATCCAAAAGTCACTTTCGAACAGCCTATTGAACTATAAAGGTTCATAACCTGTTCCGGTGACCAGCGACCTAGCCTTCGACCAAAATTTCCTATTGCCCCATTTACGGCTATTAGTTTAGTGCAGCGATCCTCCACTAGGGGTCTGAATTTTAGTGCACCATCCAATAGCAGCCCCAAGTAAGAGAAAGACTGCACCTTTTCTAGTGTGTGGTTCCCTATTTTATATGAGAACCTCTCACAAGGCTTGGTTCCAGCCAACATCACAAAGGACTTGCTCAGGTTCACTGACAGATCTAAGGTGCCCATGAATTAAACAAATCCATCAATTAAACATTGCAGACCCCTCGGGGTGCGGGCAAGCAGGACCGCGTCATCCGCGTATAAAAGTACCGGTATGTGGCGCGGTCCTACTCTCGGGCAATCTGTGTTTAGATCAATCAAAGCCTGCTCTAGGTTGTTAATATAAAGCGAAAACAGGAAGGGGGCAAGGATGTAGCCCTGTCTCACCCCGCTCGTACATGGGAATAGTTCTGTGTCCCCCCCTCCGTGTTATAACGAACTTTTGCTGTGGTGTCCCTATGCAACTCTCTAAGGATGTTGATCATACCTGGGTCAATTCCCATATCCCTCAACAGGCACCATAGCTTTTTCCTGTTAACATGGTCAAAAGCAGCCGCTAGGTCCATGAACCCCAGATACCTAGCTTCATTGCTGGCTTTAGTGTATTTTGCAACCAGCAAATAAAGATTAAGGCATTGGTCGCTTGTGGACCTCCCTGTTCTAAAGCCATACTGGATATCCGTTATTATGTGGTGATCTTCTGTCCATTCCATTAGCCGCTGCAAGATTACCCGACCCAAGATTTTGGCTGAGACATCAATCAGGGAGATTGGTCTATAGCATTGCGGGTTATCCCTGTTGCCCTTCTTGAAGATGGGAACAATAACTGCAGTAGACCAGGAGCGAGGTAAACCATACTGAGCTGCCGCATTTAACACTCTTGTGAGAATGTGAGCCCAAAAATCTACATTGCTCAAATACAAGTCAGGTGGTGAACCATTGGGGCCTAGGGCTTTGTTACGTGTGAGGCCATGGATCCCCTGTATTATTTCAGCTAGAGAGAACTCGATAACTGGGTCCTGTTGTTCAGCCCAGCCCCTCTCCAGGTCTATATCCTGGTTATGATTGTACAATCCCTCAAAATGTGATACCCACTGTTCCGGTAAGATGTTAGTCCCGATCCCAGGGGTATTACTATCCTGAAAGCATGGGTTATTTACAATCCTCCAGAATTGGGTCATGTCCCTTCTTTCTCCAGCCTCTCTTAGGTCTGCCCATGCTTCATTTTGAAGAGTAATCTTTCTTTGTTTGAGCGCACATTTGTATGTTCGTCTACACTGGACTATTCTAAAATTGTCCCCGGGGTTAGATTTTAGACTGGTTTTTAGGTCTCTCAGGGCTCGCGAGCATTTGCTGTCGAACCATCTCGGCTGCATAGTTTTCTTCAAGGAGGCTTTTGTTTTTAGTAGACCATCTACCAGTTTGGTCACTGACCCAAATGCCCTGACCAAGTTGCTCTCCTCTATTGTGGGATCTAGGCATTTATTGATCTGCACTTTTCCTTTTACCATTAAATCTTTATAGAAGGCTTCACCGTAAATTTTTGACCATCTAAGTCGCCTTCCCTGGTTGGTCACTGTAGGAAGGTGGCTACCTGACTATGGTTACCCCAGATTTTTTGCCTGTGTTTAGCTGGTTTTTTGACTTAGTTGACCTGGTTCCCTGCTAATCAGGGCCCCAGGCCATCTGCTCTCTCTGTAAAATGGATTCCATGTACCCTAGGTACATACCACAATTGGAAATGGACTCCTTGTCAGCCCCTGTATAATGCACTATAGGTGCCCAGGGCATAGGGGCCACCAAGGCCTACCAGGGGCTGCAGCATATCTTTTGCCACCCCTGGCTGGTTCTTAAATTGACACAACTGGCTGATCACTCAGCTGGGGTAAGGTGGTGTAATCACCCCTTACTTAGGTATAGTATACCTATATCTAAACCTATATCTGGACACATATAAACCTGTGAGCCACTCCTATGGAAGGCCTCATCAATCCTGGAGGCAGAGTGCGTGGTTTAATGTGAGATGGAGCTCTAGCATGAGCTGAGCCTGTCTGCAGCTGTCGGGAACAACTCCCTAAGCTGTTTCAGGATAACGCCATACCATATACTCTTAAGTGCCTTATAATCCTCGCGGTTATATAGCAACTCTGGTTTGGCTTTATCAAAACATGTCGTGTAAGGTGTCATACGATTTGGAATACTATCCCCTCGCCAGTTCTGGCGACGGGGATAGCATTCCACCCCTCTAGAGGGGTAAGACATGTTACTTTACTTAAATGCGGTTAATTTCTAAAAGGACCTTAGATCCACAAAATGGATGCCTCTGCCACAGACAAGAGTCTGACCCCCTGAAGCTGACCGAAACTCAGGCAAATGGGGCCTGGACAAAGGGTTTCCTGTTGCAGGGAGGTGTTACACCCCCTCAGACAGGAGATAGTGGATTGTAGCAGGGAGGTTTGAAAGAAACCAGACACTGCATGGGGAGCACAAGGCTGCCCCTTGCATAATCCGGCCAAACCGGTTCTGGGGCACTCCAGCCCTCGTGCCAGGGCGGCCTGGATCAAAGGAAGGGGGTGTATCCACCCACTTCCTGGGTCCCACCCATAGGAGGGGACCTAGCAGGTAATCCAGCCCCCCAGATTCGAATAAGAGTGGGAGCAGTGCCAAGACACTTCAGATCATCCTGAAATCACCTTTAAACCAAGAAGACGACTGGACTTCGATATTCTGATGAACAGAAGACTGAAGAGCATCTCCCTTGTGGCCTAGGAGGGGCCACCCTGTGAACACAGGCACTACCCAGCACCTCGACGTCTGCTTTGCCGCCGCCTCCCGCCGGAGCCCGAGTGCAGAGCCTGACAAGACCCAGCTTCCCAGACTTCTCCCAGCCCGATCCACAGTCCTTGCAAAGAAGGGACCCGTGGAGGCACCGAGAGACGTGGGAGCGGACATCCCCCGAGACGCTGACTGCGCAGCACCCGAGGCACCCTCGACTCTGTGCTTTGGGGTTTGAGAAGCCCGACAATCGAGCAGCATTTGCACCAAAGATCAGCCCTCCAGCATCTCCACGATCTGCGTGGGGCCCTTTTGCTTTGTGCCACTCGACTCGCCATCCCGGCCGCTTGTCACGTGGTCAGCGGCCATTTTGGCGACGAAACCTACAATTTACACTGTGGGTCTGGTTGCTCCAGACCTGCCCTCGCTCCTGTAGAAAGGAGTACCCGCTCTGACCTTGCTGGTCCGAGTAATAAGCCTTTTTCACTTTCCGCGTGGCTTGCATTAGCCAAGGCTTGTTTGCTTCAATCGAGTTGCCGACAACGCCATCAGCTAGAGCCTTTGAGGGACAGCTCGTGATCGACTTCTGTACGTCCTTGACCTCTTTGTGTCCACGTGGCTGCAGAGAGAAGCAACACCTCATCACCTGTTTGCACCCGACTTTGCCTGGTTCCAATCTGGTTCCACGGTGGTCACTGGTCAGTGACTTTGAACACTGTCCCCTCTGCTTTCAGGTCTTCACCACTTCAGATCCACCCTTGGATCCACCGGACACTTCTCCTTCACATCGCCTGCAGCATCTTTAGCTTCAAGCGCCAAGAACCTGCGTGTCAAAACCCGACGCCACTTCGACCCTGTGCACCCGCTTCCTGTGGGTGAGGTAACTTTGCTCCGCCGGTGTTCCCACACTGGTACACATCTCTAGGGTCTGTGTCTTAAGTTTTGTTCCTCTAGGTTCAGCGGAAGTGTCCTTAAACTTTAACTTTACAACTTTTACGCACCATTGGTTAACATTGGTGCATGCGTGCGCTTTCTGCACTGCACCCGAATCCCGCGGGCTTTTCCCGACTTCAGCACTGCTTGTCCTGACTGCTCCCAGCGATTCCCTAGGCCCTAGGCCTAACCACTGTTCGATTGGTATCTCTTATACCACTTGTTTAGTATATGGTTTGAGTGGCCACCCGCCCTCATCCATAATTGTGCAACTTTGTATGTTTAAACTGTGCTTTTGATTTAACGCTTGTGCCCCTTTATTCATAAAGAATACTGGGGATTGTTTTTAGTAATAAACACATATATTTTTATAATATATACTTGTGTGGTGTCCTTTCATTTGATATTACAGGATTGTATGTGGTAAAACAGCTCGCTTAACACGACCTCTTAAGTTAAGCCTTTAGGCTGCTTAGTCCATGCTACCCCTAGGATAGCTTGTCTAACAAGGTTGACTTACAACCTGACACCATAAGGGATTGTTTGGTCTGATAATAGGTGGTTCCAGAATTGGAAACATCACCTATCAGGCCAACTTCTCACATTGGTGAGCAGCGGTGCGGATTTGAGCTTGCTGTTGTTTTACCATTGCAATCTTTTATCAAATTGAAAGATCACATCAAGTACCTCTAGGTACATATAAATCAAAAGCTTAGCATATTAAGTTCTACTGAACTTAGTAGTTGTAGGTTAAAGGGATTAGCACACCCTGACTACAACTCACTAGCAAGGTACAGTAGGAAAACACTTAGTGTAGGTAAGTGCACCACTTACACCTCACTAGCAGTCATGTCTGACACAGGAAAAGCCTCAGGGTCTGCTCCTGTGACAGTTGACCTTACCAAGGCAACTTCCAGCTATGACAAGTTAACCCGAAAGGACTTGATTGCCTTGTGCATATCAAGAGGGTTAAAAAGGGGCAGAAGTCCCACCTGTCCTATCCTGATAGCCATTCTAGAGCAGGATGACTTAGAGAAGGGAAATGAACCTCCCTTAGAATCAGGAGAAGGAGTGAACCCCCCTGTAACTGATACCACTCCAGAGGAGGAAGAAGAAGAGGAAGAAGAGGAGGAGGAGGAGGACTCAGATGTAGAGGACCCAGAGAATCAGGATCAGAGTGGTAGCCAGGTCCAAGTTGCCAGGCTTAGCCAGGCCAACTTAAACCTACTTGGGAATGGAGAGGGCCAGCACCTCCCCAGACCCTATAACATTCTCCCAGGCAACAGAAGGGTGAGATCTCCCTCAGGGGACTCTCATATTTCTAGTGCCTCAAGAGAATCTCAGAGAGGCATGACTGCTTCTCAAAAGCTAGAGCATAGGGCCAGAATGAGGGCTGTCAAACTCCAAATAGAGAGGGAGGAGGTAGCCTTGGCTCAAGCTAGACTTGCCTTGGCAAGAGAGCAGAAATTGTGTGGCTTAGATGCCACTGGTGGCAGCAATATTCCTAAAGAGAAACCCAGGTCCTATGATAGTAGAAACCTGACAAAGATTGTGCCCCCTACAAGGAAGGGGATGACATCCACAAGTGGATAACTGCTCTTGAGAGAGCCTGCATGGTACAGCAGGTTCCTGAGGAACAGTGGGCAGCAATCTTATGGTACTCCTTTTCAGAGAAAGGGAGAGATAAGCTCCTCACTGTCAGACATGAGGATGCAAACAATTACAAAGTCCTGAAGAGTGTCCTAATAGATGGGTTTGGCTTAACCACTGAACAGTACAGGTTGAAGTTCAGAGACACCCAGAAGACACAGACACAGGACTGGACTGATTTTGTAGATTGTGCTACTAAGGCTCTGGAGGGTTGGCTACATGGCATCAAAGTACATGACTTTACAGGATTGTATAATTTGATTATGAGGGAGCAGATCCTAAGTAATTGTCAGAACCAGCTCTTACACCAGCACCTGGTGGACTCTGATCTGACCTCTCCCCAAGAATTGGGAAAGAAGGCAGACAAGTGGGTCAGAACCAGGATTAGGCCTAAGAATCAGGACAGTAACCAGAAGAAGGAGTCTACCAAGCCTCAAGATAAGGGTGGGGATAAAAATAAAGAAAAGACTTCCCCAGGGCCCCAAAACTCCAAGAATGGGGGTGGGTCCCAAGACACTTCTTCAACTGAGAAAAAGCCTTATTGTTATGCCTGTAAACAGGTTGGCCATTACAAAACAGACAACTGTTGTCCCAAGAATAACAATAAAGAGAATATACCTCCAAAGCCAGCTCCAACACCTCCTGTTACTGTCAGCAGTAATCCCCCAGGAAGTGGGAGCACACCCAGGAATCTGGGTGGGTTTACTTTTGGAGCCCAGGAGGACCCTGGCCTATCCAGGTCCCCATCCCCAAATGATCTTGTTTATGAGACTGGCAGGGGGTTTGCCAACTTCTCTGATTGCCCAAATACTTTGAGCAAATATATACAAGAACCCATCATCAATGGTTTGAAAGTTGAAGCTTTTAGAGACACAGGGGCTAGCATCACCATGGTGGCTGACTGTATAGTCCCCTCTAAGCAACTTTTACCTGGTGCCACATACCAGGTAACAAACATTGATGGCATCAAAACAAATCATCCCATGGCAGTAGTAAGTCTCAGCTGGGGAGGTGTCATTGGCCCAAAGAGAGTGGCAGTGTCATCAAACTTGCCTGTAGACTGCCTACTTGGTAATGATTTGGAAATCTCAGCCTGGGCTGAGGTTGAACAGGAAATCCATTCTAGAATGGTAAATTCCAATGGAAAGGTTAGTGGGGCTGTAATGGCTACAGCCCCAATTCAAGATGTCCTTCCTGAAAAGGTTGGTAGGGCTGAGAAACTCTCTGCCCCATCTTTAGCAAAAGCTCTTCCTGAACAGAATAGCAAAGCTGTTATGATAACAGCAGAAACCCAAACTGAGTCTCCTCCTGAAAAGGTGGGTGGGGCTGTGATGGCCACAGCCCAAACTCAAACTGATATGTGTGTTGTGAAGCCTGAAAAGATGGATAACTCCACACAAACTGAGAGCATGGAGGAGGAAGAGAAATCTCCCCCTCACCAGACTTTAGGACAGGATCAGCCTCTTCAGGGAACTGATCTTACCCCTGATGAAGGAACTGCCCCAGAGGTTGTTAGGCCTGGCCTGACAGAGCCTCTGATGGTGGTGGACCCTTCTCAGGTGGGACCCAGTCTGGAGCAGGTAACCTGCCCCTCTCTCCCTTGCCTTAGCCAGCCCAGGGCTGCAGAGGACAAGAAGGACAGTGAGACCCAGAGGGCCCCCTGTCAAATAAAGCACCCCCATCAACAGATTAGGGGCACCAAAACTAGTAGCCCTAGTGAGGTGAAAACGTTAAAAACTCCTGAGGGAGCCCCCTTAAAAACAGTTAGGGACCTCCCACAGATGGATTCTGTTGGGCACAGCCAAACCTGGGACCCAAAGGGCCCAAACCTGAACTGTCCCTCCAGCAAGCTAAACAGAGGGACCCAGCCTCCAGCTTTAGGTAGCCAGAGGTTGACCCTGAGAGCACAGTGCAACTCAGTTAAAGAAAGAAAGGCACACATGGTGGAAGATAATTGGAGGAAGCCAAGCCCTAACTTAGTAGAGCCTCACTTCAATACTCCATATCCAAACCAGCCTTTAACTTTGCATAAACACACCCAAGGTAGTGATTCCCTATGGTGGAGACCCTCTAATACCCAAAGGGTGAGGGACTGCTTAGTGGACCATGAGACAGGGGGTACCCATGCTAGTGCAGGTACTTCCTTATATGGCCACTCAGGCAATATAGGCTTACCTGGCCAAGGATAGCCTTATCTCCTTTCGTTTGGGGGGGGGGGGTTATGTAGGAAGGTGGCTACCTGACTATGGTTACCCCAGATTTTTTGCCTGTGTTTAGCTGGTTTTTTGACTTAGTTGACCTGGTTCCCTGCTAATCAGGGCCCCAGGCCATCTGCTCTCTCTGTAAAATGGATTCCATGTACCCTAGGTACATACCACAATTGGAAATGGACTCCTTGTCAGCCCCTGTATAATGCACTATAGGTGCCCAGGGCATAGGGGCCACCAAGGCCTACCAGGGGCTGCAGCATATCTTTTGCCACCCCTGGCTGGTTCTTAAATTGACACAACTGGCTGATCACTCAGCTGGGGTAAGGTGGTGTAATCACCCCTTACTTAGGTATAGTATACCTATATCTAAACCTATATCTGGACACATATAAACCTGTGAGCCACTCCTATGGAAGGCCTCATCAATCCTGGAGGCAGAGTGCGTGGTTTAATGTGAGATGGAGCTCTAGCATGAGCTGAGCCTGTCTGCAGCTGTCGGGAACAACTCCCTAAGCTGTTTCAGGATAACGCCATACCATATACTCTTAAGTGCCTTATAATCCTCGCGGTTATATAGCAACTCTGGTTTGGCTTTATCAAAACATGTCGTGTAAGGTGTCATACGATTTGGAATACTATCCCCTCGCCAGTTCTGGCGACGGGGATAGCATTCCACCCCTCTAGAGGGGTAAGACATGTTACTTTACTTAAATGCGGTTAATTTCTAAAAGGACCTTAGATCCACAAAATGGATGCCTCTGCCACAGACAAGAGTCTGACCCCCTGAAGCTGACCGAAACTCAGCCAAATGGGGCCTGGACAAAGGGTTTCCTGTTGCAGGGAGGTGTTACACCCCCTCAGACAGGAGATAGTGGATTGTAGCAGGGAGGTTTGAAAGAAACCAGACACTGCATGGGGAGCACAAGGCTGCCCCTTGCATAATCCGGCCAAACCGGTTCTGGGGCACTCCAGCCCTCGTGCCAGGGCGGCCTGGATCAAAGGAAGGGGGTGTATCCACCCACTTCCTGGGTCCCACCCATAGGAGGGGACCTAGCAGGTAATCCAGCCCCCCAGATTCGAATAAGAGTGGGAGCAGTGCCAAGACACTTCAGATCATCCTGAAATCACCTTTAAACTAAGAAGACGACTGGACTTCGATATTCTGATGAACAGAAGACTGAAGAGCATCTCCCTTGTGGCCTAGGAGGGGCCACCCTGTGAACACAGGCACTACCCAGCACCTCGACGTCTGCTTTGCCGCCGCCTCCCGCCGGAGCCCGAGTGCAGAGCCTGACAAGACCCAGCTTCCCAGACTTCTCCCAGCCCGATCCACAGTCCCTGCAAAGAAGGGACCCGTGGAGGCACCGAGAGACGTGGGAGCGGACATCTTGAAAGACCCCCGAGACGCTGACTGCGCAGCACCCGAGGCACCCTCGACTCTGTGCTTTGGGGTTTGAGAAGCCCCACAATCGAGCAGCATTTGCACCAAAGATCAGCCCTCCAGAATCTCCACGATCTGCGTGGGGCCCTTTTGCTTTGTGCCACTCGACTCACCATCCCGGCCGCTTGTCACGTGGTCAGCGGCCATTTTGGCGACAAAAACTACGATTTACACTGTGGGTCTGGTTGCTCCAGACCTGCCCTCGCTCCTGTAGAAAGGAGTACCCGCTCTGACCTTGCTGGTCCGAGTAATAAGCCTTTTTCACTTTCCCCGTGGCTTGCATTAGCCAAGGCTTGTTTGCTTCAATCGAGTTGTCAACAACGCCATCAGCTAGAGCCTTTGAGGGACAGCTCGTGATCGACTTCTGGACGTCCTTGACCTCTTTGTGTCCACGTGGCTGCAGAGAGAAGCAACACCTCATCACCTGTTTGCACCCGACTTTGCCTGGTTCCAATCTGGTTCCACGGTGGTCACTGGTCAGTGACTTTGAACACTGTCCCCTCTGCTTTCAGGTCTTCACCACTTCAGATCCACCCTTGGATCCACCGGACACTTCTCCTTCACATCGCCTGCAGCATCTTTAGCTTCAAGCGCCAAGAACCTGCGTGTCAAAACCCGACGCCACTTCGACCCTGTGCACCCGCTTCCTGTGGGTGAGGTAACTTTGCTCCGCCGGTGTTCCCACACTGGTACACATCTCTAGGGTCTGTGTCTTAAGTTTTGTTCCTCTAGGTTCAGCGGAAGTGTCCTTAAACTTTAACTTTACAACTTTTACGCACCATTGGTTAACATTGGTGCATGCGTGCGCTTTCTGCACTGCACCCGAATCCCGCGGGCTTTTCCCGACTTCAGCACTGCTTGTCCTGACTGCTCCCAGCGATTCCCTAGGCCCACCACTGTTCGATTGGTATCTCTTATACCACTTGTTTAGTATATGGTTTGAGTGGCCACCCGCCCTCATCCATAATTGTGCAACTTTGTATGTTTAAACTGTGCTTTTGATTTAACGCTTGTGCCCCTTTATTCATAAAGAATACTGGGGATTGTTTTTAGTAATAAACACATATATTTTTATAATATATACTTGTGTGGTGTCCTTTCATTTGATATTACAGGATTGTATGTGGTAAAACAGCTCGCTTAACACGACCTCTTAAGTTAAGCCTTTAGGCTGCTTAGTCCATGCTACCCCTAGGATAGCTTGTCTAACAAGGTTGACTTACAACCTGACACCATAAGGGATTGTTTGGTCTGATAATAGGTGGTTCCAGAATTGGAAACATCACCTATCAGGCCAACTTCTCACAGTTACCTTTAACTCACTGTCCACCAGGGGGCATGTCTTGGGTCTACCCCATTGTATTAGTTTAACGGTTAGGGGGTTATGGTCGCTGAATGCACTCCAGTCAATCCCCACTGTGCTAATCCATTTTTTTGCTTGCCTAGACGCTAAAATATAATCAATATAAGAGGAACATCCTCTCCCTTTAAAAGTTGGAATGAGGGACCCATCTTCCTCCCGGTGGGCCAAATCAATCATGTGTTCTAGATCGTGGGTCTTTAAAAGATTACTGAGGTCTGTTCCCTCTGGGGAATGTTCAAAGTGTTGGCCCTTCTCAATGGGACATCGGGACCAGTCTGCATTCAAGGGAAACAGGGTCGGACACATGTGACAATTAAAATCACCCATTATTAATATAGTGGTTTCTGATGCGCCTTTTCTATGGGCTACTTCCTGATGGAGTCTATAGTCTAATTCCTTTAATGTAGGATTGTTTCCTTTTGTAGACCCTACATTATATAAGTTGAACAAAGTCAACCTTCGCCCGAGACTGGTGAAACCTAACACCTGGATGGTGTGTGAGGTCCAAGAAGGACTGGTCCAAACTCCTTCCAGGTTTAGGTCCACATAAACTAATAAGCCTCCAATCGCTCTTCCTGACCTTGCTTTTTGAGCTGGCACAAAGAAACATTTGTACCCTGCCATATGGAAGGGGTTACTGTCCACCGCCCAGGTCTCTTATAGACTAATTATCTGAAACCCACTGATGTACTGTCTCCATTCGTTGTTGTTAAATTTTCCTGCCAGGCCTGCGATATTCCAGGATAATATTTTTAGCTCCCCCACCACTTGAGGTACCCTATCTAGGTTTTTGTCTCTCTGACTTTGGACCCTCTGGCCTTCCTCGGTACTTGAGGGTGTAATTTGTATCCCAGGTCTCTGTGTTGGTAACAGGGCTGGTACCACCCTCGACTTCTCTTCCAGTGTACTACGTGTTTGAGGGCTAGGTTGGTTTTCAGTCTCCTGGATGATCTCCCTATTGGAGCTTGTTAGTAAATAAGGTACTTTCTTTACAGGTAGTTGTGGCCAGACATCGTTTTTAATCCCACTCAACCCTCTTCCTGCCCAGTCCAGTGAGTTAATTTTGACACCCTCGCTCCTGATTGACTCCACTGCTTGATCCAATGATATTCGTGGTCAATCGTTGTCTTCTAGGGACATAAGGGGACCAAATCTGTTTACCCAGTTGGGAACATCATGTTCTTTTACCACAGCATCGTTCGTGGGATAACTTCTAGCCCCATTGACATATTGGCCCATCCCCGGTCTCCCCAGGTAATACCTTGGGTCGTGGGGGCCACATTGCATGGGATAAAAATATACCAGCGGCAGCGTTCTTATGTTACTTGCTGATTGAACAAAGCCACTAGTTAATATGTGCTCCACCAATCTGATGTCCCTAAAGTTCACAATTATACAGTTGCCCACCAGGTCTTTGCTTTTCCTGCCAATCCAGTTCGCCCTTCTGACATGCAAGATTTCTCCACTTTTATTCCCTACCAGTGGTCTGTTCTCATTTAGCCAAGCTATTGTCTTGTTTTTTAAGTTCCGGGTAGGACTCTTTCTGATCTGGCTTCAATTCTGGGACTCCCCCAAGAATCACTACGTAGGGGCATGCCTCGGGCTGAAGATTTATACTAGGTAGGGGCTTAATTGCTCTTGGGTTGGTTTCTCGATTTTGATATTGTGTCTCTGGTGATTTGTTAATCAGCTGCTTTTTGTTTTGCAATTGTGCTGATAACATGCTAGACCCTCTATCTAGAACACTAGTACCTCCGTCCTGGCCGGGTGGAATGTTCATTTGTATCGGCGAACCAAGGGAAGTTGGGTCCTGTGTAACACTTTGTGGATTACTGACAGTACAGTCGGATAGTATGACAGACTGCTGGACTTTGCTAGATTCTGGTATGGAAGTACTATCACTCGCACTGGGGTTCCCCGGACTGCCTAGTATCCTTTCCCTCTTATGTAAAACATTAATAATTTCATCCAGTCTGCTGGCTAGTGGTTTGATCTGACTAACTATAAATATTTCTAATGATTTTTGTAGATCTGTAACCACCTGAGCCATCCAACTTGGGGGGGCTAACTGTTGGGCCACTTGGACTTCATAGACCTCTTCCTCTCTATGTCTAGTTTGAGGGATAGTTGACCTTGGTTTAATATTCTTAGTGCCTGGGTTCCTCCGGCATACTCTTCTTATCTTACTGGTAGGGGCTTTCTTGTCTGGTGGCTTACGCCTATTTTCGGGCACTGACAGCTTTAAGATCGGTATTTTTCGAAATTCTCTTTACCGATCACGCATCGTAGAACGCAATCGTTAAGGGGCATTCCATAGATAATTGGGTAGTTCTGAACATCAATATTCACCTAGACACCTATACCCTTTGAATGTGATGTTTCACAATTTAGCTCTGGGAAACAATAATCGGTTTATGCTAGGAATGGCAGACTATGCTATTTGGCAGTAACCCTGAATTTGCAACTCAGCGTCATAGGCAGCCATCACATATTGGCATCCCTTTTCTTCCATACTACCGAATAGTACTCCAGGGTTTCCATCAAGATATTTGTAAGGAAGCATTTCGGCTAGAATATTTGGTTAGATTTGTCTATCTGGTTTCTGGCAAGTCTCTTCTGAGCAGGGCAATATGTACAGAACAGCCGGTCTAGGCTTACTTGTGAGTTTGATTCACGGACTGTTCCTGTTTGTTTTTACTATAGGGCGGTGCCTCCCTTGACCTGAGTCTGAGCCAGGTGAGGTGAGGCTCATACCTCACACAGGACAGGTGAGTGTACAACAATTCAATGTATTTGGTTGTAATTATTGAGCACTATAGAGGCTATAGGTTTATGGGGCACACTTACAGAGTCTCTTTATCCTTACAGGTATGAATATCCATCCTTCCTGTATAGAGGTATTGTGAAATATCACAAGTTAATGTACTGTGATAACTATATGTTTTTCTGTTTTGTGTATATCTGTTTCACTTTTCCAAATTGCACTTTTATGCAGTAGCTTTCACTTTAAGGTCCTGATGAAAGCCGGGGTTCTTTGACCCATAACGGCTGAAACTAGTAGACCAAGTACATCCGGCAGATTTGTTACATGCCGACACCTATTTTATTAAGATCAACAGTAGTCATTAATAAAGGTATTTGGACTGCTGTGTAATCTTTTTTAACTTCACCTCACTTAGATATTCTTTTTTGCACTGCATTTGATTGTCTCGGTCAGTATACCCTTTTGGATAATTAGGCTGTCAATCTGTTTTTTCCTTCCTTCATTGGTCTCTTACAACACCTACTTCACCGGTCTCTGGCTTGCTGCCAGTAGAACAGAGGTGACAGGGGTACCTTTGGAGTTCCAAATGATGACACTGGCCACGAAGGGCAGTTGATGGAAATCCTTTTTTCCTTTTCCCCTCCTCTGGGTTTCTACTGTCACGGAGTCATATTTGTTGTAGTTATGCCAGTGATCACCATTTGTTAGGTGATCACTATTGTAACCTATTCCTCTAGCCTCTCATAGTTTTTCATTTTTTGTTAGACTACCAGGTTATTTATGTATTGTTATTGGTAAGGATATCACCTGGACTTCATCAATAGCCAGCTGTGCACAAGAAATGTCCTGGGTGATTGACTCAAGGCTAGTGTCTGGGGAGACAACTGTTCTCTCATTGATATTATCCTGAGGTAAAATGAGAGGGTCAATTAATGGCGTTAAAGACAGTCGTCTCTCCGTACACTCTATTTCGTTGGAAACTGCCCCTAGGGCTTTCCGCAACATGCGATCAATCGCGGTGGGTTGTATGTTAGGAAGGGGCAATGAGTTAAGATCCTGAACAATTACCCTTGGTGTGAGAGGGACATTTGATTTTGCTTTTGCTGCACGGGTATTTGCTTTGTTAGCCATGCTGTGTTTAGTCACTAGATTACGTGTGACTACCCCAATATATTAAATCAAACACTCACAAAAAGCACACCAAGCCCGATTATTAACAAATATACCATGGACCAGGAAGCCCCCCTCTAGCCCTCTTCTTTTTGCTTACAGTTTATGAGGGCCCAGTGTTCAGTTCGATAGTCCTCCTGCAACTCCTTCTCGAGTTACCGATTCCCTCCAAAATGGAAAAGTCCAGAACCTAAGTGCCAAAGGGGGTGGCCCAGCCCGGCCTCCGCCGGCCTCTGACGGCCACAGACGGCCTGCCCTTTGCCCGGGCTTAGCCAGGCTGTGCCCGCGTGCGTCCCGCGATGCGGGAACTCGGACCGCTTTTTCAAGCGCCGCCTGGCGCGCAATCCTTTCCGGGGATTGCGCGCCAGGCGGCAGATTCAAGCTTCACTTCTTCATCCCTAAAACACCCCACATCAGTGGGCATTCGTCTATCATTCCCCTGGTCACTGGCAAGTGAACCAGACTCTATCCCCTCTGCTTTCAGGTTCTGAACCAGACTCTATCCCCTCTGCTTTCAGGTTCTTCACATCTTCGATCCAGGCTTGGATCACACCGGACACTTTTCTTCTCCATGGCGGCAACACTTTGCAGCAGATCGCCATTGAAATCAAACACGATTCCCGACACCATTTGACACCTATGCACCCTGCTTCCCTGGGTGAGGTAACTCAAGTACTACAGTGCTCCCGTGGGTGTTGGCCCTAGAACCCCCTAAGTCTAAAGGGGTTTGCTCAAAGTCCTCTCCTAAGTGTCCTTTAACTTCAAAATTCCAACCGCGACTTTCCGCATAGAAGGTAACGGAGCTCGAGGCTGTGTTCTCACACTGCACATGTCCCCCGTTGGTCCCCTGTGTCACTACCTTGGTGGTTTCTTGGGGTCCCGGCGATTCTACAGGCTCTAGGCCTTGTGACTAATCAAGTTGTGGTTTTTATACCACTTTCTTAATATATGGTTTGGTCCCCCTGGAGCCCATTGTATATTGTGCTATAACTGTATTATTGTGTATCTTGGACTCTAATCTCATAAAGAGATTAGTATTGAGTGTTTAGAAATAAATACATATATTTTATATACACCTGGTGTGGTTCTCTTTTCATTTAGTGATTCAAGAGGTTATAATCTGGTAAACCAAGCTGCTTTACACTCCTTCAAGACTTGGCCTGAAGGCTGCTCTCAATAGCTACCACTAGGATAGCTTTCAATAAAGGTTGTCTTTAAACCTTTCATCAATAAGGGTTGTTTGGACTGGTACTATGTGCCCACTATAACTAGTGAAAAGCATATACCAGGCCAACTTCTCACACACATCAGCCAGGATAATGTGGAAAACTCCACAAATTTCTGCAGTGTGTGCTGGACCCACTAAGCCATATCCATGTCAGTCAGTCCAAACTCGCTTAGTGGAGTTCCCAGTGTACTATGTACTATGAAACCATTACCCATCTTCAATTGCACGGTGTAAATACTTTACTGGAAGTAGCAACAACAATGCAATTGATGCTGTTGATAATAGTAATAGTTATTATTCCTATTAATGTTGTTATTATTATTATTAATATTATTATTATTATTAATGTAATTAGGTTCAACATACTACATTGCTAAACAGTCAGTATTCCTGTGACCATAAGAAAGTGTATTTTAAGTCCATGTAACTTTATCGTAACTTATAGTATTGTCATCCACCCGAATTATGCAATTCTGAGACTCCGGTGTTTTTTGCATAGATATGGATTTGCCACATACCGCTATATGTATCAACAAACCATTTTGCATTTCCTAAATAGCGAATTTTAAGGAATCGCTATTTAGGAAATGCAAAATGGTATGTATGTATAAAATCGCTTTTCAATAGCGATTCCTTAGCATTCCTAATTTGCGATTAGCAATTTGCTAATCGCAAATTACCCATTCATTTCCATGGGCCAGGAGGCCCATAGGAATGAAAGTGCAATTTGCATTAGCAATTAGCTAATCGCAAATTAGGAATTTTTTCAAGGGTGCAGGGGTGTCTCAAGAACACCCTGCTGCACCCCTGAAAAAGACATTTGGGGGCATATGGCGCACATACATGCCCTAAGGGCATGTATGGGCGTCATATGGCACCTGTGTTTTTTTTCAAAAAAGCTTTTTGATAAGAATTCGCAAATTACCACCAACTAGAAGTTGGTGGTAATTTGCTAATCCTTAATGGCATTTTTTCCATAATATTTGTTTGATACATTGCATTTAAGGAATCGCAAATTTTGCAATTCCTTAAGTGCAATCGCAAAATAAGGATTAGCAAATTTTGCTAATCCTTATTTTGCATCAAACTTGTTTGATACATTCCATTTGTCTATTTAGCATTCGCAAAGGCCGAAATTCGCAGAATTTCGGCCTTTGCGAATGCTAAATAGCTTGATACATATAGCGGTTAATCCATTATCTGCTTCCTAATTTGCAGATTTTAACAAATAAACAAAATGCTTGCTTCTAGCTCCTGCTAGGATCAAACTTAACCAAAACATGATATGTGTTGTCACACAGTGGAAGGTCCTTGGCAAAGATGGACTGGTCACCTTTTATTTGATTATTGCTGTATTTGGTTACTAAACTAGTACTAATGGTGGTGAGATCATTTTCCCAGTGAGTCTATAACGTGTAAAAATAACACAAAGCATCATACTATCGTAAAATGTGCATTATACCACATAATTTGCCTTTTTATCTTGCCACATATTTTGACCCTCCTTTGTCACATAATTCCAATGGCTCTGTGCATGATGTTAGTCTGAAAATATTTTCTCTACAATCTGTGTGATACCATGGCATGCCACGGCATGTCTGTCATTCTCTAACAACTGGTATCATGTTGTAAGCTAGGTCCAATGCTAATTTTTCTCAAATGGGTTTTCAAATGTTTTGTGTATTATTTCTGGTTTCAGTTTCACTCCTGAGTAAATAGACTGATAGATGTCAAAGTAACAATGAGTGTGTTTGGATGTCAGAATGCTGCTCACATTTTTCTTTCTACTAAAATGTATTGACCGAACATTTAGGGTGGTCACATCAGGAAAAATAGCTGTTTTGGATAAAAGTTAGTGTAAAATCAGCGCCCTTAATTGAAGTGTCTCTAAAGAGTTAAAGGTGCATACATATTTTTCATTGGACATAAATTATTTTGAGCCGTGCTATTATTCCAGAAGTAGATGAGAGTAACCTTCACAAGGTGAAGGAAGCAAGCAGCAAGAAGCCTCAAAAAATGTTTTTCTCAAGTCAGCAGTTCTGCACATAGCCTGTCCCATTCCTTGAGGTATATTACTTCACCATCTAATATGTTCCTAAGTTCCTCTGACCCAGATTTTTCAGACTGTTCAATACTCTAGTGATAGAGTCCACACAGATGTTATAGTGAAGTTGACTTGCATCAAGACCCTTCTCTTTCTGTCTGTGCCTTAACCCCTTCCATGCTGCCGTCGGCCAATGGCCGACGCGGCCCCGCCCGTTTTGCGGAAGTGCCGCACTGCCGCAAAACGGGCAGCGCAGCCGAGGGGTTGAAAAGCCTTGGAATGCCCATAAATCGTTCTTGAGGCAAGCATGTGTTTCAGAATCAGACTGCATGACCCAGTTTGTAGTAACTGTATAGCTCTTGACTCCTGGTGGCACAGCACCCAGGATAATATGCTGCATGTCTAAACACTTATAAGGTCCAAAAGGCGAGACATATTGGCTATGTCAATGCTTGTTAATCTTCTGGTAGGGACCTGTCAGTAAAAGCAATTTTAGCTCACTCAAGCAATTTCAATATATGTCTAACATTTAAAAAAAGGGAAAATATAAATGTTGGGACATAGCTTTACCCCTGCTATGGAACCCACATGCAAAGGTAGTGCTCTCAGATGCCCAGTGCTAGATGTAGAACTCTCTGATGAAGCACACCATGCTAGAGAGGCGAGGGTTCATCTTCCTTTATGAGTATATGAATGTTTGGTAATTCCATAGGAGATACATTTTGGATGTTTAGTCAAGGGGTTTTGTGCTTATTGTATTTTTATGTCTGTTTACGGAGAGCATACAATTGTCTCCTAACACCAATCACTCCCTCTTTTGTACACTAGCTACTTATGTTGCACCTGTCCTGTGAGTTTGAGTGAATCCTATGATGTTTTCCTACTAATGCCATTAGTTCTGTATTTATTCTTTGTTGTAGGGAAGGTTTCAATGAAGCTGCCCATGCTGTACTGCTGCTCTGTTGTGAAGCTTGATATAATACTTTATACTGTTGTAATTTGGCAGCGATTAGGTTAGCATTAGCAGAAGCCATCCTGTATATGGAGGCTATCTTGTCTGTTTTCTGGAATCCGTTTTGTATTTCTGGCAGCCATTTTGTTTGCCATGTGCTACCGAGTGCTCATCATGTGCTCTGTCCTCCCTCAGTGTTGACTGCTCTTGTAATCTGCCTAGAAATGAACTATATTTAGCATCTTCCACCTTCGCACATGCTCAGTTGAGCTTGCAGCTGTCCATGCAGCTGCTGTTAGTCTGTAACTGTCAGGATGTGTTCACCAGAATTAGCAACTGTTAGCTCCTCCCACTTGTTGACTGTCCATTTATTTTCTGTATGACCTTATATGTACCTAAAACCTTCTCCTTGTACTTGTACCACCTTCTTTTGAGCCCCTGTGTGGATATAAAAGGACCAAGCTCCTTCCATTCAGTGTGCTACTTCATACATTACCGAAGGGTGTTGTGTCAATGTAGTTCCACCTCATGAGGTTTAATAAACTCTGTATTTTCTATTCCAGTTTCTGTGCCAACTTGTTCCAATTGGTCTGAGGAATCTGTGCAGAGAAGGGCGAATCCCTTGCACTGGTAGGCCTTGCTGAGGCTCACCACCACAATACTACAAAAAAACTAAACAATTTGCACTGCCAGTGCTTGTTTTAACCCCTTCGCTGCGGTGGCTATTCCGCCGCAGCGCTAAGGGGGAGGCGGGGCCGCGCGGCGGTCCCGTGATCGTGACGGAACCGCTCCGTCACGGCCCTCGGGTGAGCTGTGCTTGTGACGGAACGGTTCCGTCACGGACCCGCCCGCCCATTAGAACGTCAGCGCAGGCGCGAAATTCGCGCCGCGCAGGCTCGGCGAGCGGGCCGTGACGGAACCGTTCCGTCACCAGCACAGCCCACCCGAGGCTCGCGACGGAACGGTCCGTCACGAGCATGGGAGGGGTTAAAACTTTATATGTATAAAACAGAGAAATATGTGAGCAGAGATTACCATGTAAAAGCAAAGGTACTACAAAGAAACAAAACTATTTGCACTGCCAGTGCTTGTTTTAATATTTAATATGAATAAAAAAGTCATATATAAGCAGAGATTCTCATCTAAAATCAAAGGTTATGCATGTGAATTGAGCAGTTTTAAATGAAATAGAATAATTTCTAAAATGTTTAAAACATAGCTTACCAGTGGCTCCATGGCAAGCGTAACTGTGAACGGTCAGTTCTGACATTTTTTCCAATCTCACTGTTCCATCTGAGGGTTTGAATCCATAAGGAAAGTGTTAAAAGCAAATCTGTATATCCCACAATGCAACAAGCTAATGGCTGAAAAGCCAGTTATGACTGGCTGTGTCTTATGTCATAGTGCCACTTGGTAGACTTGTGAAATGCACAAAAATTTACTTCCTGACTTTTTATCTTGAGTTTACCAGGCAGTGGAAGCTGTCTGTTTACAAAATACATTTTGTGGGTTTACCACGAACTCACAGGGGCTTGTAGCTCCCTATTGCTTACCATTGGGGGACTTTACGGTCACTCTAATTTGCTTGCTTTCTAATGAATGGCTTTCCTTGTTTCTGCCTGTCCATCTTGTGTTTGTCCTTTCCATGGAGCAATTTCAATATGAGTCTAACATTTAAAAAAGGGAAAATATAAATGTTGGTACATATCCTCACCCCTACTATGGAACCCACACGCAAAGTAAGTACTCTGATGAAGCACACTGTGAGAAGTTGGCCTGGTATATGCTGTCCACTAATTAAAGTGGGTATCTTGCACCAGTCCAAACAACCCTTATGATGTGTGAGGTCAAAGATAACCTTTAAAAAGCTATCCCAGTGGTAGCTGTGGAGAGCAGCCTTCAGGGTTACTCTTCAAGGAATGTAAAGCAGCTTGTTTTACCAGAATATCACCTTTAGTATCAATCAAATGAAAGGAGAACCACACAGTCGTTATAAAAATATGTATTTATTTATATAGCACTCTCTAGTATCCTCTACACGAGGGTACAACCCAAAGCACTCAATACTCTAGCAAAGAAAAAGTTGTAAGTAGCAAAATACACAGTGTACTCCAGGGGGAAACCAAATCATATACCGAAATAGTGGTATAAGAACCACAACTGGAGTCGAGAAAGTGTCTAGCACACATAGAATCACTGCGACAGAGGAACCACCCAAGGTGAGTAGAAAGGGACCCAATCGAGGACAGGTGCAGTGTGCTAACACGACCGCAGGCTCTGTACAATTCTATGGGGAAGTTGCAGTTACAATTTTAAAGTGTAAGTACCCTTCTTGGTGGACTTTGAGGAAACCTGTTGGAACTTAGGAGGTTGGAGAGCCACCCCACCCGTGGATGCTGGAGTACTCAAGTTACCTATTCCAGAGGAGACAGGTGCATCGGTCTAGAGTGGTGTGAGAAACCACCATTGTTTTCAATGGAGAGCTTCAAAGAAGAGCTGCTGCTGGGAAGGAAGAAAGTGTCCATAGGAGTCCAAGGGTGGATTTGTGATGGAATAAACCTGAAAGCAGAGGGGACAGAGTCTGGGTCACTTCAGGGTGACCAGGGGCTCGGTAGACGAATCCCCCCCGATGGTGTGTACTTCAGGTGCGAAGAAGGGATGCTTGACTCTGCAGCCACGAGGTCCAGACAATTTTGAGGACAACCAGGAGCCGGAAGCGAGCTGTCTCACAAAGAATGTCGAGTGCTGAGTGGTCAGTGTCTGGCGGGAGCACCAACAAGCCTTGGCAACAGCAACCCACACAGGAAGGTCAAGCTGGTTACAATGTGGACCAGCAAGGTTCAGGGGACTCACCAAGCAATGGGGAGTCAGGGAACATCTGGAGCAACCAGGGAAGCCCAAGAGAAATCAAGATGTTCCTCAAAAGGACCCACAGGTCGAAATGACCAGGAGTTGCCAGGGGACCTTGAGCAAGATCACAAAGTACCAGCCCACGGAGCACTTAGTACAAGGAGGCCGGAGTTCTTTGGTGAAAACACTGCTCAGGGTCAGGACTACATGGAATCCAATGCACAAGCTCTGGAATTGCCAACAAGCATATGCACTTGCAAAAGTATGCGGTGCATGCAATCCCCACAAGGGATACTGGTCTCAAACTCGGTTAGAGAGCAGCTCGACCTCAAGGAACTTTGGAACCCACCTCCCGTGTTGCTGGAGCCTTCAAAGTCCACAGGAGCTTAGGCTCAGCATACTGGTTAGCAAGGTTACGGTGCCTGTGAATGCAGGGGAATGACTCCTTCACCCCAAGGGAGATTCTTCAGTTGTCCTTAATGCTCCACAGGTCCTGCACGGAGCCTATATGGTGCAAGGGCACAGACAATGCTTTGGATGGAGAGGGGACAAAGTCGAGCCCAGTTGAAGTCCAGAGTGTCCAGACGGTCGAAGGTCAGTGGTTTCTTGTTGCACAATCTTGTCCACGTCAAATCTAAAATCTAACAGCCAGGTAAGCCCTTATGCACCCACAGGAGAGGTTTGACAGATTCAGGGGACCCTCCTAGGGAAGGGCAGGACAGAGGGGTGGTAACACCCATGTCCTTTGTCCAGTTTTGCACCAGAGCAAGAGCCAATGGCTCCCAGAACTGGTTTGAGCTGGACTATGCACAGGGACACCAAATGTGCCCCAGGTGCAGACTTTCAGGCACTGTGGAAGTGCACCCACCCAGCCCCAATACTCTAAATCCTGTCTGGGAGGTGGTCACACCTCCTTATGACAGGATGTCTATTGTGCTGCATTCCTCTGCTCGAGCTTGGATCAGCAGCAGGAGGGCAGAAATGTGTCTCTGGTGGGCAGCATCCATTTTGTACTGTCCGGGTCCAGAGGCTGGCACCAGGAAGACCTGTGACGCCATGAAGGTTGCTTCATAAGGATGGAATCATACCTTCCACATCGGTTACCGGTGTTGTCGTGTAGTTCCTATATCCCTAATAGGCTCTGCGCATTGGAATAATATACACTATAGTTTTGACACAGGACTGAGGTCAGTATGTCTCTATCGAGGACATTAAACTTAATTACTTGTGTGTGCCAGCTAACTCAGAGGTCACTAGAAACTTTCTCGAATGAACAAGGAGGGATTAGTTTCTGACAACCGCATAAACATGACAACTTTGTTTCCCTTAGAGTGGGAATAATATCTCCAGAGTTGTGGAAACAATAGATAACCATTTCACTCAGTCAATCATGCATGCTTTGTTTCTACAGAGTTGCATAGAAATAGATAGACGGGCGTTTCAATAAAAAGGGTTTCTTGAACAGTCTTCTTTCTCAAGCAAGAGATATGAACTGCTACAATCGTAAGACAGAATGCGAAGTATAATTTGGAGAAATCAATACTCAAGCAAGGGGATGTCCTAAAGGCTTAAGAGCCTGGTTTTCCAGGAACTTGTTGTGACGTAGATGAACTGATGTAAGTAGCCATGCCGCCTGTATTTGGGTTGAGAAACAGAACCAAGTGGCTGATCAGGATAGTTAGAAACAAAGTATATAACCACACAGCCAATGAGTGCCGTGCAGCCAAGGGTTTAAATATTCCCCAACAACTTAAGTATTTTTTGAAAAAACTTCTGTATTATTCCATAAGAAAAATGGCATCAAATAGACACTCCATCACAACAGTTAGTGCAAAAACATGGAAGAATATATACAAATATATACAACGAATATATATATATCACATTAAAGGCAACATATACTTGCAAAAATGATGAACAAACATATAATACAATTATAATGATGACACCAACTGTGATCTGCAATATGAATTCAAAAGCACATGGTTGCAAATTGAACACTTTTTTTTACAAATCGTTAAAGAAATAAACCAGTCCTTTAGTAACAAAACCTGTGAACAGGGCGGACACTGAGATGGAATGGCCTGCCTGTCACACAACACCTGTGAATGGTGATTTATAAGAAATTGCAGGTAGGGCCCACGAGAGTGGTATGAATTTGTCCCTAGCTGCACCCTCCGTTCTTGACACAGGCTGGGGGTCAACGCGTTTCGAACCTTGTTTATTCTAGGTTCTCCTCAGGACGAGGACTGGGTGAAAAAATACCTGAAAGGAAATATGGGGAAGGTGTCAGCAGCTGTATAAAGAGTATATATTTCTGACATGGTAGTGCTCTGACTAGCTACCCATGAGTGAGAACAGATTACCTTCTCAGCCAACACGTTGGCTGCGTGGAGAGAAGGGGAAACACCGGAATAATTCTGGAAAAAAACAAGAGGGGGCTATCAATAGATGCGTTTCATAAGATATATCACGCATGGGTTAAGCAGATTAGCAAAGTACCTGGGTGTGGCGGATTATCAAAATACCTGGGTGTGGTGTCAAAGGTGCCACAATCGGGGGCGCCCAAGGCGAGCTGTATTTATCAGCGCGGACTCACATCCTCTCTTTTCTATGTACTGTTCAGATGGAGAGAGCTAGGGAGTGAAGATACAGAGTTGACAAGTTCAAACTCTGAAGCGAAAAAGTTCGTGCTTCAAAGAATCAGGCGAGCTTTGAAAGAAAAAAAGGGAAGCGTTTCCTACCTGCACACGTTGTGCGCTGTTCAAAGGAAACGGGCCACAGTCTGTTTTCAAACTTGCGAGCGGGAATCAATCCCTCGCTGTCAACTATGGACAAACAAAGTCCGTCGGATAATTAATATGAAGCACTCATTATGCCGCATTTCGAGTGAAAGTCAAGGAGGGCTTCAGTTGACTTACTTCAAACCTTGCTCGGTTGGAGTCCGCTGGTGTTCGTCTGCCGGTCAGGTCAGATTAGTGAGTCGGCGCCGCCCTGCTGAAAGCTACTTAAAGGCACGGCAGCATAAGCGAGTGGATATAATGCAAAGGATCTTGGTCCTTGCAGTCCATAGTGTGTGGGCGATTGTCGACGATGAAAAATGTGGGGAGCCAAGTATCGTTTCCATGTCTAGATGACTCGAGTATTCAAGTGTGTATGGGTTTACCCACATGCGATTAGCTGACTGTTGAAAAAATGTATTGCGCATTCCAAACACAACGGAATGAAAAGACAATAATAAATAAATCAATCCGAAGGAAAATACACTCTATGTACGTCATTTCTCCTAGTATAACATGACACACACATTTCGAAGTTTCAAGACAAAAATGGATGTAAGCCCCTGTACACTATGGAGATTTATCATTCAAAAAGCAGATGTTGCTGTACCCATCTGGCCCCATGATCATTTCAGTGTGAAAGAGTGAAACACAGGAATGACAGCAAGACAGATGAAAGCCCTAGTTAGAGTACGAAATAAAGACTGCAGCCACAGTCTCACAGCTCAACATAGGTTCATTAAGGTTGCACATGCAGTAAAGGAGCTATTCGGGGAGAGTTTAAGGTCACAGGTTAGAAAGTTCGGACATTTCATTTAATCCTGTGTTAGAAGTGTCAAATTTTAGGATGAGATACGCTTCTTTTTGTGACAGACGCACATCTGGGTCACCACTGCCTCCTCGGATCACTGCCAGAACGGTCCATCGCATATCATTCACTGTGTGTTTCTGTTGTAGGAAATGGGCCACCAAGGGTGCCGTAAGAGTCTTGTTATTTATACGAGACCTGTGTTGTATAATTCTCTGGCGCACCTCCTGCGTGGTCTTCCCAATGTACAGCTTTTTGCAGGGGCACTGGATGGTATACACCGTATACTTGGTCTTGCAGTTGGTGTGTTCTTCGTGGCGCCAGAATTTGTTCCCATCAGTGAAAAGTGATCCTTCCATTGTGATATGGCAGACAGTACACGTACCGCATTTGCGATGTCCCTTGACTGGTGTTGACCCGAAGATAGTACTCTGGGTGTCTTTTTTTGCAGGCGGCCTGGTAGACGTGATCATCTGACCTATACTCCGATTCTTCTTTAGGGCAAAAAGTGGAGTGCCAGCGTCTGGTAAGATTTCCTCAACCAGGTGCCAGCTCTTTCTGATAATTTTTTGTAATTCACTGGTATGAGGTCCAAAGGTAGAGACACACACAATCCTCTGAGTGGTGGTTCTCGATCTTTTCTCCAGGAGGTGCTCCCTCGGAGTCCATCTCGCTCTCTTCATCGAGTGTTTTAGCAGCTTATGAGGATAGCCCCTGTCCTGTAACTTGGCCGTGAGTGCTTGCCCATGGAGCTCAAATTGTTGTACTGAGGAACAATTCCTCCTTACCCGAAGATATTGCCCGTACGGGAGATTGTCCCGAAGGCTCCTCGGGTGGTAGCTCCTATAGTGGAGAGCGTTGTTCTTGTCCGTTTTCTTTTGATATAATGAGCACGTGAGTTCTTCATTTCTGACCATGATCTCTACATCCAAAAAGGGCAAGGATTTGGTGCTGTGGCTCAGACTGAATTTGATGTCCGGGCTCCTGTTGTTCAGCCATGTATGGAACTCCTCCAGGAGCGCTTGAGAACCATTCCAAATGCACCAGACATCATCTATAAATCTGAGCCATTGCTCAATATGATCAATATAGGGATTGTCATTGTACACATATTTCTCCTCATATTGGCCCATATACAGGATGGCCATTTCGGGAGCAAATGGACAGCCCATGGCAGAGCCCTTCACCTGTAGGAACATCTCTTCCTCAAACGTGAAGAAGTTCTTTTTGAGAGCCAATGTGGCAAAAGAAACAATCAATTCAGTAGGGACTCTGTGAGGACGAGGTCTGCTTTCCAGATAGAGTTCGATAACATCTAAACCATCTTGTTGGGGTATCTGTGTATAAAGAGAGCAGACGTCCATGGTCACAAGTAGTTGGGAAGATGAATCAAATTTTTGTCCCTCCACCTTGTTGATGAAGTCCATCGTATCCCTAAGATATGATGGAACTTGGACCACCAAGGGTTTCAAGAAGATGTCCACAAATTGTGCGATGGGCTCCAACACCGAATCGCACCCAGATACGATAGGACGTCCTGGAGGTGTTTTCGGGTCTTTGTGTACTTTCGGCAGAAAATACAAGTGGGGAGTTCTTGGGTGTTTTTTTACAAGATATTCAGATTCTCTGGGTCCTAATATTCCAGACTCCCTAGCCTCGTTGACAAGTTTCGTGACTTCATCCAGTATTTGTGCAGTGGGGTCTTGGTTGATGCGGCGATACCACTCCTGGTTATATACATGATTTCTCCCTTCAGACCTGTAAAGATCCTTGGACCACAGAACTACTGCTCCTCCCTTGTCCGCTGGGCGTATGATCGCTTCCTGTTGGTCCTTAAGTTGATGTATAGCCTCTTTCTGTTTTTTTGTGATGTTAGCCTGTACAAATGGGCGTTTTTTTTCAAGATTGTTCAGTGATGACATGACCGAACGTTCAAAAGCGAGGATATTCTTGGACATGTTGTGATTGGAGGGGCAGAATGTAGATTTATTCCTCAAACCAGATGCTTCACATGATACCTGGTCGGGCGAGTCTCGAAAGAACCATCTAAGACGAATTTCGCGGAAAAATTCCATTACTTCCATTTTAATTCTTGTGAAGTCCATAGCAACTCCGGGAACAAAAGAAAGACCTAGTTCCAACACTTCCTTTTCGGCTGGTGATAAAACTTTGCCAGAGATGTTGATAATGGATGAAGGTTCTATGACTTGTAGTGTTGTTTCCGGGTGGTCATCTCCCACTGGGGCTTGAATCTTGTTCGTTTCTGCGGTTGGCCCTGGCCTAAAAAAGGCCTCTTGGGAGTATTCCTATTGTGTTGGTTCCTATTGGACGGGCCCTCGCCTGCATCAGAATCTTCCATTGATTCTGAGGATGACGTCTCGGAGAAGGTAGTGAACCTTTTCTTTGATCTGCCTTGATTGGAATTCAAGTATCTCGTGGATTCGGGTTTAGAATAGAAATCATCCTTGAGATACGGATACACTGTCTCAATGTTAAAGTTCTTTTGATCCTTCTCGAATTTGAGAGTTTTAAAGTTGATGGTGTTATCTCTGAAAGTGACTATCTCCTTTTCGATCTTCTCTAGGAGAGCTTTCGCCTCACTTTCCGTATGATTGTCTTTTATTGCTCGTAGTTGTTCCTCAATTTCCTCCTCCTCCTTTTTCAAAATTCTTTGTGCGGTTTCTACGGTGTGTACCATCAGATCCCTACTGCATTTAGTGCTGATAAAACTGAATCCTTTGCGGTAGACTGGGTCATCCGTGAATATAACTGGCACGTTCTTTATTTGAAGCCCCCACGGAATGGTCCCGGCTCGGAGATTAGCCAGTAAGAAATGTCCGTGAAGCTCGGTTCTGACATGCTTTTTTTGAAGTCTGGTAAGTTTGTCACTGTAATTGAGCTGTTTTGCTGTGCTGCTAAGTTTGACAGAGGAAAAAAGGGTAGAGTCAGAGAGGAGTTTTTGGATGTGATCCTCACTGAAAGATAGAGTGTCCTTTTCAGCCATATTGAGATTAACAGAAAAACATGAAAGCACTTAATGCAAGCAATCGACCACACTTTATAGTCGAGAAAACAAAAACACCTTGCGAGCCAAAGCCCGCCCAACAAAACATGACACAAATGAAGGTGTGGGGTCCTACTACTGACCAACCTGGACCTCAATAGTTGAGAAACAGAACCAAGTGGCTGATCAGGATAGTTAGAAACAAAGTATATAACGTACATAGAGTGTATTTTCCTTCGGATTGATTTATTTATTATTGTCTTTTCATTCCGTTGTGTTTGGAATGCGCAATACATTTTTTCAACAGTCAGCTAATCGCATGTGGGTAAACCCATACACACTTGAATACTCGAGTCATCTAGACATGGAAACGATACTTGGCTCCCCACATTTTTCATCGTCGACAATCGCCCACACACTATGGACTGCAAGGACCAAGATCCTTTGCATTATATCCACTCGCTTATGCTGCCGTGCCTTTAAGTAGCTTTCAGCAGGGCGGCGCCGACTCACTAATCTGACCTGACCGGCAGACGAACACCAGCGGACTCCAACCGAGCAAGGTTTGAAGTAAGTCAACTGAAGCCCTCCTTGACTTTCACTCGAAATGCGGCATAATGAGTGCTTCATATTAATTATCCGACGGACTTTGTTTGTCCATAGTTGACAGCGAGGGATTGATTCCCGCTCGCAAGTTTGAAAACAGACTGTGGCCCGTTTCCTTTGAACAGCGCACAACGTGTGCAGGTAGGAAACGCTTCCCTTTTTTTCTTTCAAAGCTCGCCTGATTCTTTGAAGCACAAACTTTTTCGCTTCAGAGTTTGAACTTGTCAACTCTGTATCTTCACTCCCTAGCTCTCTCCATCTGAACAGTACATAGAAAAGAGAGGATGTGAGTCCGCGCTGATAAATACAGCTCGCCTTGGGCGCCCCCGATTGTGGCACCTTTGACACCACACCCAGGTATTTTGATAATCCGCCACACCCAGGTACTTTGCTAATCTGCTTAACCCATGCGTGATATATCTTATGAAACACATCTATTGATAGCCCCCTCTTGTTTTTTTCCAGAATTATTCCGGTGTTTCCCCTTCTCTCCACGCAGCCAACGTGTTGGCTGAGAAGGTAATCTGTTCTCACTCATGGGTAGCTAGTCAGAGCACTACCTTGTCAGAAATATATACTCTTTATACAGCTGCTGACACCTTCCCCATATTTCCTTTCAGGTATTTTTTCACCCAGTCCTCGTCCTGAGGAGAACCTAGAATAAACAAGGTTCGAAACGCGTTGACCCCCAGCCTGTGTCAAGAACGGAGGGTGCAGCTAGGGACAAATTCATACCACTCTCGTGGGCCCTACCTGCAATTTCTTATAAATCACTATTCACAGGTGTTGTGTGACAGGCAGGCCATTCCATCTCAGTGTCCGCCCTTTTCACAGGTTTTGTTACTAAAGGACTGGTTTATTTCTTTAACGATTTGTAAAAAAAAGTGTTCAATTTGCAACCATGTGCTTTTGAATTCATATTGCAGATCACAGTTGGTGTCATCATTATAATTGTATTATATGTTTGTTCATCATTTTTGCAAGTATATGTTGCCTTTAATGTGATATATATATATATTCGTTGTATATATTTGTATATATTCTTCCATGTTTTTGCACTAACTGTTGTGATGGAGTGTCTATTTGATGCCATTTTTCTTATGGAATAATACAGAAGTTTTTTCAAAAAATACTTAAGTTGTTGGGGAATATTTAAACCCTTGGCTGCACGGCACTCATTGGCTGTGTGGTTATATACTTTGTTTCTAACTATCCTGATCAGCCACTTGGTTCTGTTTCTCAACTATTGAGGTCCAGGTTGGTCAGTAGTAGGACCCCACACCTTCATTTGTGTACTGCCTGTATTTGGGTAGCATGAACTATGCCTAAATAAGGGCTGAATTTCTATGCCTAAATAAGGGCAATGTGAATTGTACCTATATAAGGGCATGAATTGGGAAATTCATACGGATTCTATAACAAATACACACCAGTGTGGAGGTATAATTCCAAGGTATTTGATACCAAAGACAACATGTTTTGTTTCAGCTGTTTTTGAGATAGCATTTACTGCAAGGTTATAATGCACCTCCACCTATATGTCTGGCTGAGTCACAGACAACCCGGGAGAATGGTCTCCGAAGGCTGTAGAGGGGCTCTGCTCAAGCAGGGGCACCCTCTCACATAAAACCCATTACCCTGCCTTCAGGATTGTTAAGGCCTGCTATAGGGGTGACTTATAAGTTTTAAGTGAAGTGACCTATAGATATAGTGAACCTATATCTAAAGTAAGTGGTGCAAACACCAGCTTACACAAGCTGCAATGGGAGACCTTTAGTTCCATTTTGCATGGCCTCTCATGGGTGGCATAATACATGCTTCAGCCCTTGTGAGGCCTCTGGGGTACCTATGCCCTGGATACATGCGGACCATATACTAGGGACTTATACGGGTGCCCCAGTATCCAATCTGAAGTAGCACTGGCATAGCATTTTAAGGAGAAAGCAGATAGACTGGGGTACTGTTTAGCAGGATCCCAGTCAGACTAGTCAAAAACCAGCAAAACACCAGGCAAAAAAGTGGGGGTAACAATGCAGTCAGATCCTTCCTTCCTACACACACCATGCTAGATAGGTGAGGGTTTGTCTTCCTTTATGAGTACATGAATATTTGGTAATTCCATAAGAGATTTCAGATGTTTATTCAAGAGGTTTTGTGCTTATTGTATTTTTATGTCTGTTCACGGAGAGCATACAACAGTGTCTTAACACCCATCACTCCCTCCTTAGTACACTAGCTACTCATGTTGCACCTGTCCTGTGGGTTTGAGTGAATCTTATGATGTTTTCTTGCTAACGCTATCAGTTCTGAATTTGTTCTTTGTTTTAGTGCAGGTTTATATGTATCTGCTCATGCTCTACTTCTGTTCTGTAGTGAAGCTTAATATGAACCTTTATACTACAAAGAAGCTAAACAATTTGCACTGCCAGTGCTTGTTTTAAAACTTGATATGAATGAAACAGAGTAATATGTGAGCAGAGATTAAGCAAAGGTACTACAAACAAAACAATTTGCACTGCCAGTGCTTGTTTTAATATTTGATATGAATAAAACAGAGACGTATATAAGCAGAGAGTCACATCTAACACCAAAAGTTGTGCATGAGGAATTAGCAGTTTTAAATGAACTAGAATAATTTGTAAAATATTTCAAACATAGCTGACCAGTGGCTCCATGGCAAGTATAACTGGGAACTGCCAGTATTGACATTTTATCCAACCTCACTGTTCCACCTGAGATTTTGAATCCATAATATAAGTGTTAAAAGCAAATCTGTAAATCACACAATGCAACATGCTAATGGCTGAAAAGCCAGTTATGGCTTACAGTATCATATGTCATAGTGCCACTCGGTAGACTTATGAAATGCACAAAAACATGTAGTTCCTGACTTTTTAGGTTGAGTTTACCAGACAGTGCTAGTTGTCTGTTTACAAAATACATTTTGTGGGTTTACCAAGATCTCACAGGGGCTTGTAGCTCTCCCATTGCTTACCATTGGTTGACTTTACTGTCTCTCTTATTTGTTTGCTTTCTATTGGATGTCTTTCCTTGTTTCTGCTGTCCATCTTGTGTTTGTCCCTACCATGGAGCATTGCCTCTTCGTCATCTATTTGTTTGTCTGGCTTCTCTGCTTGCTTTAGGGAACGACATTTAGCTTAGTGGTTGAGAGGGCAGAGATAGGCTTTCACATTTATGTTCAATCATCTCACTGCTAATAGCCTATTATTAACAATCCTTGGAAAACTGAAGAGCATTATTTAACTGAAAAATGCAAGCACCAGCAATTGAAACTGTCCTGAGAAAAACTAAAAAGAAAAACAATGTGTGGGCTCCCCTCTTGCTGAGCCCATCCTAAGGTTTGACATGGCGTATTTTAGGAGAAGTCTCTATGACACATTTATGGACAAAAATCATCCCAAACAGATTACTCATTACTTTATGTAAAAGTCACACAAATTCAGGATAGTCCTTTGAAAATACGGACCTCACAAGTTGTCCCGATTCCCCCTGCACAGGGAGTTCATCCAGTCCATGTCTTAGTCCTGGCGTTAACCAAGACCTTTTGATTTTAGTTAAAATTTATATATAATATACTTACAGTGGCCAGCCCTCTTCGTTCATTGGTATGTTGTTTCATTTACATTTTTCTTCTGTCCAGCATAGCATACTGAATGGGGCAGGGAACTTACCCACATAATTCACTGGCTGACTTCCCTGTGCAGGCCTGAAGATATCTACTTGCCCACTCCCAATGGCATGTCAGATTTGATCAGGGTGAACTATTTTTAGGCCCACTAGCCTGGTGGTGAGAGCTCAAGCTGCAAACAAAGTGTGCTCTGTTCATTCATAAAGTGAATGAGCAATAAAGATGCCTTGGCATATTATTATGTTGTTCACATTTTCTCTGCATTTAAAGACAGAGGTCAAAAGTCAGCTTATGTCTTCTAACAAATCGCTGCTTATTGTATCCTGGATAATTGTGTTTTCTTTCCTTTTGTGGATTCAAATTTAGAGGATTTTGTAAAGTGAACTACGTGACAATCAGGAGGGATGCACAACATTTCAACACCATATAAATGAATAGTACAAATATTTCAAAATATATTTCAGCCGTTAGAAAAATACTTTTTTAAAAATTCTGAACTGTGATGGAAAAAGAGAATTTCAAGACAGTTTTGTATGCTACATACGGATGTATGACGTTACAACGCATACTTTTACAACGCATGCCTTTACAACGCGGTTTTTACAACGAAAACCTTTACAACGCATAGCGTTTTGGGGTGCTGGATAGTGAATAGTTTAATTTACTATTCAAACTCCAGTCCCCGTGGACACTAGGGAAGGTGTTGGATAGTAAATTAAACTTATTCCCTATCCTAGAGCGCCCCCCAGCGCAATGCGTTGTAATGGTTTGCGTTATAAAAGTTGCGACGTAAAGGCACTGCGTGGTAAAAGTTGCGTTGTAAAGGATGTTTCCCCTACATACATTTATCAACAAAACTGCATGTGAGCGGGAAAGTGAGGGGTCATTTCAATGGAAAATGTCTTTCTGTAGTGACAGTGTGTTACCACATCATGCTTTAGTAATATATATATTAAAAGTGAGAGTTTTTTAAATATGAACTGAGAACCATTCCTGCCCCGCCCTGATGATATTGCTAATAGTGAACCAAGAGGCAAGTCAGGGGTCATGTGTACTCTATATGTGTGCTAGTATTTTATTATAGATGGTGCAAATGGTTAGTCTATTAAATCAAACTAAAGAGGTTATATACGGCAGACAGGCTAAACTCACATATATACGGCTGCTTTTATATGTGATACTGAAGAAAACGGCGACTCAGTGAGTTCAAATATTTGCATAGGCTCACACAATTTTAAACAAGTTTATAGGTCAAGCGCATTACAGTTAGGTTGAGGTGATTATTCAAGTGACTAGACCTGGAGGTCTGGTAAAGTTTTTCAGATTTTTCATGCCCTGCTTTTAGTGACAGCATATTGCCCGCTTACTCTTACCTCTGTGGGACAAAATAATCTGCTATGTTACCCTTGTGTTCTGTCGCAGCTGCAAGCATCTGTACCTC
The DNA here is from genome assembly GCF_964261635.1 of Lissotriton helveticus. Classification (NCBI taxonomy): domain Eukaryota; kingdom Metazoa; phylum Chordata; class Amphibia; order Caudata; family Salamandridae; genus Lissotriton; species Lissotriton helveticus. Next base: position 436,113,820 of record NC_136068.1, read on the forward strand.
TGCCAAAAATCCTCCTTAACTCTGTGGGACTTTCACAGGGCAAAAGTGGAGCTGTGAATCATTCCTTAAGCTTTTTTTTACTTCTTTTAGATGTACCTATGAATCTTCTAGTGCATGCACATGTGCAATGTTCGATCTTGGAATGAAAACAGATGCTTTTGTGAATATCACTATTCCAGAAATGTAGAATGTAAGTGAATCCTAGACCTCCGGTCCAGGCCAGCACTCTCCCCAGCAGCTCCGCACTCAGCACAGGCTCATCTATGCTCAGAGCCTCATGTCTTGCCTGGATCTTGTCAGGGTTCGCGCTAGCTGCTCGTCGCTGCTCGTCGCTGCTCTGAGGCAATCAAGCTCCAGCCTGGTGTCTCACTGTAATTCTCCTGGTTTCTAACATTTATCGTTCCCCCTGCTATATTGTTGTCTGTTTCATTTTTCAGGTGTAATACTCCTATTTTTTATTATCATTCCTCCTTTTGGCTTGTTGCAGGTTGCTTGTTTACAGGTGATTCCTCCGTTCTTGCTTGCTGTCTTTCCCGCTGCTGCGGCCCTGCTTCCCCGTCCCCCAACACAGCCACTGTGCCCACCTCCCCTCCTCCAGTTCCACCCCCTCCCCTACCTAATGATGGCCGCTGTGCGGTTGCACAGTGGGTGTGCCTAAGGCAAGTCCGTCTGCGCCCGTCCATGACTCGACCGCAACCAGCGCCAGGAACACTGGCTCTCCCAGGTCCACCGCTACGACTCTTGCACCCTCCACGCACTCAATCCCGGAAGACACTCCGACTGCGTCAGATCCTCGTCGATCACCACCCACGGACAATTCTCATGCAGACCCTGCCACAGATCATTTACCACCGACAATACCCTCACTACCGCCAAAGGCCCGCCTGTCGCACGCACCACTAACACCCTGACATGCATCCTCCTCAATCTGCGCTCCCTGCACCGAAACGCCGTGGAGATTTGGGACCTGATCGACACCCTCTTGCCCAATGACGCATTCTTCACGGAAACCTAGACCAACGCCACCTCCGGCACCAACATCGCCACGGCCATCCCCGACGGCTACAAGATCCAGAGAAAGGACCGCCCCCATCGCCCAGGAGGAGGACTCGCCATCTCACACAAGACCCCCGACTCTCCACTTCCAGCATGAGTGACTCCCACTCAAACACAGAACACCTCCACTTCCAGATCCAGACCAGCCCCAGGACCACGCTACGCGGCACCCTCATTTACAGACTGCCGGGACCTCGCACTCAGTCCGCAACCACCATCGCCGAGCTCGCCGCACCCCACGCAATCACCTCCACGGACTACATTCTACTCGGGGACCTGAACTTCCACCTCGACAACCACAACAACACCGATTTCATCATCCTCCTAGGCAACTTCACCAACCTCAGACTGCAGCAACTGATCAATATGCCCACACACAGAGCCGGACACACCCTGGACCCTATCTTCTCGAGAGGAACAAATATCAGTTTCAGCCACAACACCCAGCCCCTCTGGACGGACCACCACTGCATCCACTTCACTTCCAACACCACCACCGCACCCAAGCCTGCCCCGCGACCACCACAAAGGAGCGGGAACAAGATCACAGAGGAACTCCTCATCACCACCCTCCTCCAAGAACCCCCCAGCACCACGACTGATACCAACTTCGCAGCCACAGACCTCCACCACTGGATCTCCTGTGGTGCCGACAAGCTTGGACCCCTCCGCCACACCGCCAAACAATGCCCTCTGAAGGCCACCTGGTTCACCACCAAACTGCCTGAAGCCAGATGTGCTAGCAGACGCCTAGAGAAAACCTGGTGGAACCAGAAAACCACAGAAGCACGGAACAACCACAGGAGCTCCATAAAAGAATACTACCAGTGCATAAGACACACCAAACGGACCTTCATAAGGGACAAGGTACAGACCAACATGACCAACGCCAAGGAACTATTCAACGGCATACAGCAGTTCACTAAAACCCTAGCGAAGCCACGGACGTCACACCTTCCGACAAACGCAGCTCATACTTCCATCTGAAAATCAAGACCCTCTACGAAAATTTCAGCGAACGGACGCCGGACCCCACCCCTCCAATGCTGCCGACAAACCAACCATCATGACCTGGGATTCCGCCACCGTCTAACACATCACCGCCACCATGAAGAAAACCCACTCGGGAGCCCCAACGGACCCCTGCCCTCTGCACATATTCCACAGAGCTGCTGCCGCCATCACACCTGAACTTGGACTGACCATAAACGCCTCCTTCATGTCTGGCATCTTCCATGACTACTGAAAGTGGGCGGAGGTTAAACCCCTCCTCAAGAATCCCACGGCCGACCCAACCGACCTGAAGAACTACCGGACCATCTCTTTCCTCCCTTTCGCGGCCAAAGTCACTGAGAGACTTGTGAACGCCCAGCTGACCACCTTCATTGAAGAGAACTCCATCCTAGATGCCTTCCAGTCTGGATTCTGCAGCAACCACAGCACCAAGACAGCCCACCTTGCCGCCACTGATGACATCTGCATGCTACTCGACCAGGGACACACCGCGGCCCTCATCCTTCAAGACCTCTCCACAGCCTTTGACACCATCTCTCACCGCACTCTCGCAGCCAGACTGCATGAGGCAGGGATACAGGGAACAGCCCTCGACTGGATCCGCTCTGTTCTCTCTGGCAGAACCTCATAGGATCAGACTCCCCCCCTCCTCTCCAAACCCACCAACATCAACTGTGGAGTACCCCAAGGATCATCGCTCAGCCCCACGCTCTTCAACATTTACATGGCCCCCCTCACCACCATCGTGAGACAGCAAGGGCTCAGCATAGTATACTAGGCCGATGACACCCAGCTCATCCTCTCACTCACAGAGAACCCTGAAGTCACCAGACTCTGCTTCCAGGAAGGAATGAAGAACGTGGCAGCCTGGTCAAAAGACAGCTGCCTGAAGCTCAACTCAGAGAAGACCGAGGTTCTCATCCTCGGACTCTATACCACCTCCTGGGACAACACCTCATGGCCCCCCGCCCTCGGGAATCCACTCACTCCTATGGACCACGCACAAAACCTCGGCATCATCCTCGATTCCTCCCTCTCCATTAACCATCACATCAACGCTGTCGCCTCCACCAGCTTCAACTGCATACGCATCCTCCACAAGACCTTCAAATAGATCCCCCTGACTGCAGAAAGACCGTCACCACGCGCTCATTACCAGCAGATTTGACTACGGCAATGCCCTCTATGCCGGAATAAACGGAGCCCTACTACACAGACTCCAGACCATCGAGAACGCCCCTGCCAGACTCGTCCTCGGAACGCCTCATCACGAACACATGACCCAACACCTACGAGACCTCCACCGGCTCCATTCAAACTCCTCACCCACACCTACAAATCCCTCAACAACATTGGACCCAAATACCTCTACGAGAGAGTATCCTTCCAGGTACCCAAGAGGAACCTCTGCTCTGCCGACCTCACCCTGGCAGAAGTTCCACGCATCCGCAGAAACAGAACAGGCGGGAAAGCCTTCTCCTTCATCGCAGCCAAGACCAGGAACAAGCTCCCCGTTAACATCAGATGCTCCCCTACTTTGCACACGTTCAGAAAGGACCTCAATACCTGGCTCTTCCATTGATCCAGAGCTGCCCCTGCCCCCTAGTGCCTTGGGACCCTCGCAGGTGAGTAGTGCGCTTTATACCCCTGATAATAAATGGCAGGTGCTCAACCTATCCCTGTCCCCAACACAGGCAGAGCACCTCCAACTGAGTCTTCCCCTTCACTGGTCCGACCAACCCATGCCTTACTTGGGTATTCTACTGGCCCCCTCGATCCCGTGAATTCTGGAGCTGAACTACTCTGCCCTGCTGGACCAGACTAGGAAAGCATTGGACGGTTGGATAAAGCTCAACCTGTCCTGGTTCGGGCACATAGCTGCGGTGAAAATGACGATCCTACCGAGGATTTTGTACTTGTTCCAGGCGCTGCCTTCGATTCCCCCGCCTAAACCCATACGGGCGCTACAGCCGGCCATAAATACATTTATATGGGGCAATGGGCAGGCGCGCCTAGCTGTAGCACAGCTGTCCCGCCCCAAACACGAAGGGGGAGTAACTCTACCCAAGATCCACAGATATCTCCTAGCTGCCCATTTACGATACGTGCTGGAATGGAACCTCCCCCCATCCGAAAACCACTGGACCTTCATGGACCTGGCAGTAGCGGGTGCGAATGTCGGGAGAGAGACTTGCCCTTCCTTGCCAGGCCCGAGCCTGGCGTCTTTACTCTTCCCCTGTCACTAAAGCCACAATGAAGTTTTGGGATGAGGTGGCACTCACAAGAGGTCTTACAACCTCCCCCTCCCCAATTACGCCGATGGTTGATAACTCAGACTTCCCCCAGGGTGTAAGTCTGAGATTGCCCAGAGATGGAGGGAGGCGGTCTGCAAGCGCTTGGGCCATCTCTTTGACCTTGACGGCGTTATCCCTTTCGCTCGCGGGCGCCAGGACCTCGACCTCCCCAGCACCGATGAATAATACTACTTACAGTTATGGCACTGGGCGACCTCCGCTGCACATTTCCCTCAGGTGTTTCGTCGCCGTACTCCGTTCGAGAAGTGGATTGCGCACAAGAAAGACAACAAGCATCTTATAGCAGAACTTTATGTTATTTTAGCAACAAAATAGATAGGGGGGCGCACCAAAGGCCAACTGCGCTGGGAGGCAGAGTTGGGGCCGGCTCTTACAGACAAAGAACGGGACAACATCCACTACAGGGCCCACCACACAGCATTTAACACAGCTGGAGCCGAGTTGGCGTACAAGATAGCAGCATATTGGTATCTCACGCCCGCTCGAATCCACCAATGAGATAAGAATCACACGGAGATATGCTGGCGGGTCTATGGCATTTCCGGGTCTCTTGCACACCTCCTTTGGCACTGTCCACGACTTGAAAGGTTCTGAGAGCAGGTACTCAGCGACATTGACGAAGCATTTGAGACTGAAATCCCCTGCTTCTCGGTTTACATGCTCCTAGGTCTCTCGAACCCGATAACAACATTCCCATTAAGGTCAATGCGGGGTAGAAAGATAGCTCTCTGGCAATACTCGCGGCGCGCCAGGCGATGGTTTTTCTATTGGGGGTTTATTTCATAGGCATGTTTTACTAATGCTGCCAGCCTTCGGGGTGTTGGCATTAAAGCTGTGTACGTTTGTATAAGCTTTACAACTCCATGCTATGCCGCCTGCCCCAGTGGCTGTGTATTCGCGTTGGTATGCCTTCAAACTGAATAAAAGATGTGTTCTATAAACCCCTGATTGATTGATTGATTGATTGATTGAATAACAACTGCACGCATGCACACTACCTGGAGATCAAGTCACTCTGTATGCGAGCAGGAGAAGTCAATTGGAGGACATAGCATTGGCATCAGCATTTCAGTAGCAATGCTTGTACACAATTGAGACACACGTATATCTCCTATTTCCTCACCCAATATGGCGCACTTCATTTTTAAAAAAAGCAAATCAGACTTCAACAATAATTCTATTTTTTTACCTAATCTATAATAATGTATTTTTCTGTAATAGCTTTGTTTCTCAATCTTTGTTCACATTACATGACTATACATTTTACATTAGAGCTATTTTAATGCAATTTGACTTATGTTCCTATAAGAAGATAGGGTCAAATGTAATTATTTACCTCCTGGTTTGGTCGCATCACTGTGTCAGCTTTATTATAGGCTCAGCAAAGGAGCACAAGTAAGACTCTTCTTACTACCATGGAATATTAAGTACTCATGCAGAGGTACCACACTTTATGAAGGTTATGGCGTTACAGTTAGAGCTGCCACTTTGGAACTGCGGAACCAGGTTCAAGGTTCAGTATCGGGTCATCATAGGGAAAGTCTTGGAAAATCCCTTGGGGTCTGATTTAGATGTTGGCTGTAGGGTACTCTTATTGCATCGGCCTCATTTAGAATCGGGCGGACCTTCAGTGTGTAAACTGTGAAGACTACTCCATCCCTGCCTACTACACACAATTGCAATAGTTCAATAGAGTATGTGCTTTCTGAGTTTGACCCTGTGTCTGCCTGCCCTATTTAGAGTGGACGGACACAGGCCAGTTTTACCCTGCCTCCCACCCCCATGAAAAATATGGCAGTCAGAGGCAATGAAAACTTTTAAATGACCCCATGCCATTTGGAGAATGTTCCTATGATGAGGGAGTCCATGCTCTTTTTTTTTCAAAAAGAAAATCACACTTCAGGAATATTTTGAAAATGAAAAAAAAGTTGTACGTTTGATGTAAGGCTCCGTAATGTTGATAGAGCCATCGTCAAACCTACAATGTATTTCCAGGAACCCGTGTAAAAGTGGTTCCTGGAAATGCAAGAGATGTCTGCAGTACAGCAGTTGCCATGGCAGGACCAACGTACTCTGCCTTGGCAACTGTAATTACACATGCTACCATGATTTAAATCAGCTTCTTAGTCTCCCCATGCCTTCAAATTACTCTTGTGAAATGCAAATGGTGCACACGTAAAGCACTGCAATGCCCTTGGGCTGAGGTTCTGCTATATAAAATTGCAAAAAAAGAGAAACATTGGGGTTTATGGTTGGGTGAGTACGTTGCTCTTTTTATAAAAAAGAAGATGTATTGAGTTTTTTTATTAACAAGATGTCACATTGGCGTATCGGAACTTGAGGGGGGCCGCCCTGGAAAATTGCATGGAGTGGCCCTCCTCTGGACTCAGTCAATAGCTCTCAGGCCAGGGTACTGTGCTAAGGTGGCATCCTGGAGCTCGGCCCCCCGCACCACCACGGGGGCTGCAGTGAGCTATGTTACCCCACTGATTGGCAAATACACCTACCTTACCAATTTACTGTTACAGTAAGGATAATTAACAGACCTCGTATTGCCTTACATCCAATCATGTCTCGATCTCTAAAAGCCCCAATCATCCCAGGCTAAAAAAGTGACCACTCAGCCGATCTCCCCTTCCTGCCTATATGTATCTCACCCGGTGCCCAAAATAGGTCTGAGTGTGCTGCACGTCTAGCATGTCTGAGCTGTCCCCTGTAAGTGAGTGGTTGTGAGCAGGTTAGGTAGCGGTGTACAGACTTTGTGACTGTGAGCCTGTCTATTTTTAGGTCTTTGTTGGGTTTTTTACCCTGTCCCAATGCTTTGACTCACCCCACATGGAGCACTGGATTTAGCCCTTCAGCATCCATAATGGCTGTCAGTAAATCCTTCCAAGCCCTTGCAAATCTGATGACTTATTCCTTGATTTGCCTATACAAGTAGCCGGGATACCTGCTGCTGTTGCCCACTTTTTCAGTTCCAGTTCAGTTCATTGCGGTGCTTCGGGCTAGCTGCGTCCTTCCAATAGCACTACTTGTTGCCGATTAAAATCAGAAAGCACCAATTGATTCTAGAACAATCAGTGCTGCAACACATTGTAAGCTATAGGGAACTAAGCTTCTGGCTGTGGTCATATCACAATAGAACCTGGTGCAATTCTGTTGCTAAGGGACCCTTGTTCGGCATTAAAGTTAATTAAATAATCGACACGTAGTGCACGCCCTTACGCATATGAGGGAACATCCTCTCACGATAGCGCTGGTGCTACATGTGCTCCAGCACTATCTATATTACAGAAGGGGCTGAACAAGTGTCTGCAGCCCCTTCTGTAGTGCTAAAGTGCCCTGCAAACGACTACCATGCCCATTGCGTCCCCGGGGCACTTTTTGTAATACGGTCCCTGCATGGACGTCGAAAATTGCCTTGGGCAGCAGAAGTGACATCACATGCCATTACATGCCATGTGACCTCTGCCTGATGTCATACAGAGTGACATCACACAAACTTTGATCTGGTAACATCACAGGAAGTGACATCACCTGCCCTGTGGACTCCTATGAGGTCAAAGGAAGCAACATCGCATGACCTTGGACTTGGTGCTATCACAGGAAGTGAAGCATCTAACTTTTGGTTACTTACATCACACACAAGCTGGAACATCTCTACAGATTCAAAAGATGTACCATATAAACAGAAATTCTTCAAATCCTAGTCAAGTTGAAATAAGCCTTTATCAATATCAAATAACTTATAAAATGGGATGGTTGATGGGCCTATAATGTTCAAAACAAGTTTACTTTATCATTTGTTTTAGAAACCTAGGGGGTGATTTACAAAAAAGGCACGCAACGCAGCGCAGCCCCTGGTGAGTCTGCGCTGCGTGGTGCGACAAGGAGGGAGCAGGAGAGCACCATGTTTTCAAAGATATGGCTCTCTCCTCCACTTTTCATTGCGCCGGTGCTGATTTCAGCTGCTGTGCGTCATGCACACACCTTAGCGCCGTAGCGCTTGGGTGTGTGCATGAGTGTAGCATAGGTTTTGTACAGAGAGGGTACCTGTCAAGTTTCAGCAATATTTCTGCAGGAACGTCATGAACTTGAAGCAAGGTCCACAACTTCCCTGAGCCACCTATTGCACCCAACAACGTCATAGTGACAATGGGAACCCGGGGAAGAAGGGAAACAAAACAAGGAGAGGGAAAAGATATCCCACATCGAACCCAAGGCGGCAACAAGACCCGTCAGGACAAGGCAAAAAGGCTGTAGGCAAGAGAGAAGTACAGAGAACAGGTTAGCATGTGGAAAGGTTCACCTTCTATCCCTTTATTATCTCTACAATGCTACTCCATACCTTGAGGATTCCCTTCTTCCAAATAATATAAGTAGTTGGAGTTGTAAGGCTTGTGTCTGGTGCTGGAGAAAAATGAAGAACTGCTAAGTTAAGGGCTACTCAAAAAGGAGTTAATCAATAACAAATGACCTATGCAGATGCCAAAATGAACCTGCCTATTAACAAGGCTTTAGTGTGTAAAAATATTCCCCAATATCACTGTATTCAAGTGCTCAACAAAAAGGTATCATCTTATAGTTCAGGTAAATAACTATTGTCCTTTTTTCTTCCCCTAAAAACAGGTACATAAAATACAAGAACGGATCCCCACAGCACCAAGAACACAGGATCAGATAAGTATTTGGAGACAAAGAGTATTACATTGAATGATAGCGCGAAAGTGCTGCTACTGTCTAAATTGGTAATGCAGCTTTTCTTTTTTCTTGTAGGTAGCAGAATATTGTCATCCAAGACATGAAATGCCAAGAAGGGACGACCCGAGCAGGAGAAACGCTGCGACGAAGCAAGACGCGGACAAGGAGCTCAACACCCCAGAAGGGATAGGTTAGTAACCCGGAAATGCATCACTGCTCGGAGTGGCTGCACTTTGACTTGCCTGGCCGTCCCCCACGCATGCGTGCCCCCGGGCTTTGGCCATCTTTGTAGTCCGCCGGTACTGTGGGGAACAACAATTGTGACAGTAGCCTTTCTGTACAAAATATTATGCTAGGCATAATGCAAAGCTTTCCCCACTGTGCATATCTGCTGAACAGTGCAGCACACATGCAAAGTCGGAATAGGAAGGAGAAATTAAAGCATTTCTCCATCCTTGCACCTAGTTAAAAACTGCCCAGTTTTCTCATGCTAACCCCAATCTACTGTTTTTAATAAATTGGCTTTAGCATGAGAAACCTTAGATGGTTTTATGGGGATGCCCATGCACCAACCTTGGTGTGTCCCATGGGGCAAAGTAATGCGAAGCACTGCAATGCGCTGATTCACATTACTTTTACGTTATTTCCAGCGCTAAACAAGTTTGGCGCTAGAAAGTTAATTAGGAAAAAAAGATTTTGCGCCAATTTGCATCACTTTTGTGATGCAAACAAGGCACAAAATTTAGTAAATCTCCCCCTAAGAGTACAATGTAACACATTTAAGTCTTGGAACATATACAACAGTGATATTTAATACAGATCAAGTTTTCCGAGGAACCTTCCTTTCCATGACATGGTATACATACTTCTAAACCTGTGGAGCCATTGAACCTTTCCAGTTTTACTATCATTAACTTCTTCTACAGAAAACATGCACATCACTGGTACAGTACACTTGTGTTGATCATTATATCTGTGTTAGCTATTCAAAGAGTATTACGAACATTTGGGCAGATTTTACTCACATGGACGAAGATACTGGCTCTTATGTTGATACTGCATTACTTATAAGAAGAGATGCTGCTACTTAGCTTCCTTGGAAATAAGAAGATGCTGGCTGGGCAGATAGAAAGAGGCCAATGGTTCACATGTCCTTATCTAGAATTGTATCTGCTGGTATGAGCAACATCTTGTTCTAGTGATGTTTGGGGCATCCTCCTATGTAGAGACGGATTTGAGGGTAAGTGTATGCACAGCTAATATGAAATGCAGGCTAGGATGATAGTGCCACCATACAGTATAATGATTATGCTACTGGTTGGTACAAATAATGGTTGCTGTACAGTTATTGCTAGTCTTGATGAGAGAATAGATAGACAGCATGTGCTTGGCTACAGGAAATCAAGGTGGCTAACAGTGCTTTGTAATGCTGGTTCCATATTTCTACACGGCAAGCTGATGTGTTGACAAGCTGCATACCCATTGTGACATAAAGAAACAAAATGGACAGCAAGTTGGCGCTTTCCCAATAGTGATTAGAAGCATGGTGGTTGTTCCATTTATGCTCCTGTTCTCTGCGGTGGGTGGGGCTAGCTGCATTTTTCCAATAGCACTGTCTATTTGTTGCTGATTAAAATCAGAAAGCACCGATTGATTCTAGAACAATCAGAGCTGCAGCACATTGTAAGCTATAGGGAATTAAGCCTCAGGTGGGAGTCATATCACAATAGAGCCTGGCGCAATTCTGTTGCTAAGGGATCCTAGTCCAGCATTAAAGTTAATTAAATAATCTACACGTAGTGCAGTGCTGGCAGTTATAGGCCTCAAGGGAAATAGAGACCGATTGAGGAGTAACGAGTAACAAATGTTTGCCAGCCATCAGGAGAACGCTATTTCTGCATGGATGTGGGTAGCTGCTGTCTTCGTGCTCCTGCATAGGATAATTGACTTCTGTGATCACTTGCAGATTTCTCATAGACCTCAAGGGGAATAGAGACTGATTGATGGGAAGTATCTATTGTTCGCCTCGCAAAGTGTGAGCCTCTTCTATGAGGCGGCTTCTCTGAATGAGGGAAAGGACCAGCTCATTTTTAAGAGTATACCTCCGGTGGCGCATGTCAGCAAATCTGTTGATTACTTCATTCAAATGTAGCTGCTTAATCTCATTAGGGTCACAAGCCATTATAATTCAATCACTGAGTCTCCTGTCTCCACATTTATTGTGCAATTTTGTTTTTACCCTTTTCATACAGGAGAAGAATCTCTAATCTGAAGCAGTATCAATGTAAGAACTAGATGTAAAAGATCCAAAAGTAAACGCTGCCTGATAGAGTAAATACCTGGTACATTCCTGTCTGGAAGATGCAATTTTACAGTTTACAGTTCGGAGTATAGAAGACTTCGGTCTACTGCAGCCTCTGGATATTTGTCAACAAAAACTAGTGCAGAGAAAAAGTCCAAAACGTTGCAGCTTTTAGATTGAACATTCTGACAGCCGACAATAGGCCCATGTTGTCTGTAAATGAAACTCATTTGCAAATCTATCCAAAGTAGAGAAATACACTTCCTGCTTTAATCACTCAGACAGTGGAGACTGGCTTTCTGTGACATGAACATGGTTTTATCTTTTCCCTGCAGAGGCACTGAAAAACTCAGTTTTGTTACTTAATTTATGGTGTCTCAAAGGTGGATCACTTGGATTGGATTTTGTTTTAATCTCAATTCCACACTGCTCTGCTAAAGCCTTAGCCTGATTTAACAATTTGGACCACTAAGTGTCTTTTTGGAGTTTAACTAATTCACTTTTTGTTGACTTAATTAGATCACATATTCTCTGCAAGTCAAGGACTTTGCTCTGTAGTACTTCGGATTGATTATACATCTTTTGGAGAATGAGTTCCATACACTGCAATGTAAGCAAGAAACCAAAGTTTTAAATGTTCTTAAGAAATCCTTTGGCTTCTGAACTAGCCTCCTTGTTATGCTGTTGTGATTCTATTACAAGGAGAACAATTGCATCTGTACATTTGTAGCACAGGAGTACTTCGTACCTTAGAGTCTTTCTAGCTCCATTAATACAGATTACTCTCTTTCAGCGCTAATTTTTCGTATTTCTTTCATGAGAGGTTGTGAAAAAAGGCGAAAGAATGTTCCTTTGGCCGAACACCCCGCAATCTTCTTAAAGTTAATTTCAGGCAAGTTACGATATCATGTTTGTTTGCCACTGAAAGTTCTTAGCGCTAAAATTATATTCATATACTTTCTTCTATATGCTGACGTGAGGCGGTGACACGAGTTCGACAGCGTTTTCAGTCAGAGGAAGCACTTCGCATTTCTCCTCAGCTGCAACTTTCAACCGTCACGTCGATTTCAACACTGGCAGTTGGAGTTTTCAGCGTAGAGTCTGTCAGCTGAGCGTTCATCTCAGCTGTAACTGTCACCGGGTAACGTTCTTGCTGACGTAATTGCGCAGGCCATGGTCTTGTGCGTGACTCCATTTTGTGTGCAAAATTAGAGAGTTTTGCCTCAGGAGATTGTTGTATATGTGAGGAACTTCACGTTATGTGTTAAATACGAATTAAGTACAGATTTTCTGAAATTTGATCCACGTTTCATCAAAAACTAAATTAGTAGTTCAAACATTTAGGAATATTAATATTATATGTTTGAAATACAAAGTCTAGTAATATTTGAATTCATGAGGAAATTGTAAATCTAATTCGTTTTGCTTTGAATTTACATAATATAAAAATAGCGTTTACAGTGAAGAAAGAGGTGGAGGAAAAAGTGGCAGAAATGTCGACACATTCTAATATAGGTGCTCCAGCTGCATTTTTGAATGATCCGGGTAAACCAATTATGAAGTGGAAAAACTGGTTGAGGGCTTTTGAAAATTATTTAGTAGCAATAGATGGGAAGAAGTATGAGCCTGAGAGGAAGTTAGCAATTTTATTTGGTTTATTAGGCGCGAGTGGTCAAGTAATTTTTGATAGTTTGCCAGAATACGAGCCCCCCCCTGGACAGTTCATTCCATTGGACGAATACCAAGAAGCGTTGAAACGTTTGGAAAAGCAGTTTGGAGAGGAACCAAACATAATGATTGGTCGTCATCATTTTACTATGCGTAAACAACTAGAAAATGAAACTATTGAGGAATATATTGGTGCTTTGCGTGTTTTAGCAACTAAGGGGTCCATTAGGATGTCGGGCGGATTGCCCCCGCCAGGCTGGCGATGACTACCGCCAGCCTGGCGGGGGGGCAATCCGCCCGACATCCTTCCCTGAATTCCCCCCCGCCATATTACAATGGCGGGGGGGACCGTAGTGGACCAAAACACCGCCCTCCACTTTTCCGCCCCGGTCGCCTTGCGGCCGGGCGGAAAAAGTTTAATATGGTGGCGGTGTCTATTAGACACCGCCAGCCATATTACAATGGGCAGTGTTAGATGCCTTTCCGCGGCGGCGCTGCTGCCATGGAAAGGCATGCGGTCTTCACTCTGGGGGCCCCCTGCGGGCCCCAAGAGTGAAGTACAGGTGGGGGGGTGCAGATGGGGGGTACCTGTGGTACCCCCCTTTATTGTCATTTGCAAAGCGGCAGGCACCGCGCGGTGCCTGCCTCTCTACAAATGACAACATGAAATAGCATTTTCAGCATTGTGGCGGGCGGTGCAGAGAGCACCGCCCGCCACAAAGCTGAAAATACAGGATGTGCCCGCCACTGTGGCGGGCACATCCTAATGGCACCCCTGGGACCCCCGCCTTTATGGCGGGTGGTCCCGATTTACGATAGGATGACGGGCGGGCAAAGTCCGCCCGTCATCCTAATGGACCCCTTAGTGTGAGTATAATGACATGGTGGATATATACATTAGGGATCAGTTAGTTTTCCACTGCTTTGAAAAGAAGATTCAAGAGTGACTTTTGTCATGTAAAAATCCTCCTTTACAAGAGGCTATAGATATAACCAAAGGAATTGAGAGATCTCTTCAAACTTCGAAAGTATTATCTACTTATTCAAACTCAAGATCTGATGTATATGTTGTTAATGATTACAAAAAGAGAAACGTAACCTATGAAAAGAAAAGTAGAGATAGCAAGGGCACAGATTCAAGTGTTGTTATTTGTTTTAGATGTGGCTCAAAGAACCATAAAGCGGATTTTCAGGGATGCCCAGCTCAAGGTAGGAAATGTACAAAATGTATGAAAATTGGACATTTCGCAACTGTTTGTAATAATTTCTGACCACAGAAATTCCAGAAGGTAAAAGTAAGTTATGTAAATGAATTTGAGGAAGACATGTGTGCTAATATTGTCTTGTCTATAGATGACCACTCAGAAAGTATTTAGGGTCCTTTAGGCATTGCACACATTGGAAATGTATAAGTTAAGATCATGTCTGATTCAGGTGTCCAATCACAATTATTTCTGATGTAAAATATTCAACATTTTGGCCTAATACAGACTTATTAGCGACAGATGTAAATCCTAAAGCTTATGGAGATTTTGAGATTAATGCTTTAGGGTATTTTTATGACTTTTTGAATATAAAAGGTAGAGTGATTTCCACCAAAATCTATGTGGCTGAAAACCGGAAAAGACATAGTAGGATGGAAAGACTTAGCTAAACTAGGAATTATTCTTAAACCTGGTGCAGAGGATCCAATTGTGTTGGATGAAAATTTTGATCAAACATCTGTTTCTTTGGTAAGTCCTACTTATACCGATAATATGGAAAACATTTTTAACAAATATGAATCTCTATTTGAAAATAGAATTGGTTGTGTTAAGGGATTCAAATGCGCTATTAAGCTGAAGAAAGGGGCTATAAAAATTAAACACAAGGTAAGGGCTATTCCTTTATCAATCAAAGCTGATTTGCAAGTACTTCTCAACAAGCTAGTAGATGAAGAGGTTATTGAACCTACCAATTCTTCAGAATGGATTTCGGCTATTGTTCTAATTAAAAAGAAAAATGGCGAGATCCGCTTATGTGCAGATTTGAGGTCGTTAAATAAAAATATCGTCTTGATTGTTTTCCGCTGCCTAATATACAGGAGATTTTGGCAGCTACTAATGGGTCTAGATATTTTTCAATTATTGACCTCAAGTCTGCATATTATCTAGTGCAGTTGTCAGATGATTCTAAGGAGTTAACTACATTCATCACTCCATTAGGGGCATACAGATTTAAAATACTTCCTTTTGGGCTGGCTTCTTCAGCGTGTTTTCCAGAAGTTGATGGAAGCAATTTTGAAGGGAGTTAATGGAGTACAAAAGTTCCAAGATGACATTCTTATACATAAAAGAACATAATGAAATCTTGGATACAGTGCTTAGCAAATTGTATGAAAGAGGGATGACTGTTTCAAAAAACAAGTGTACATTTTTACAAACTGAAGTTGAGTATTTAGGCCATGTTTTAAGCAGCTACGGTATTAGACCCAAGCTTGATTTAGTTAAAGCTATAACTGAAGCCCCCAAGCCATGTGATAAGGACGCTCTTAGGTCTTTTCTTGGACTGAGTGAGTACTATTCGCGGTTTGTGGAGAACTACTCAAGTAAGGTTGAACCCCTACGGGTATTGTTGCGCAAAGGAGAAAAATATGTTTGGAAGGAAGACCAAGATATTTCATTTAAGATTATCAAAAATGCCATACTGAATGCACCTACTTTGAAGCCGTACAATCCAGATGGGCAAAACATTGTCACTGTAGATGCAAGCTCTGTGGGAATTGGAGCTGTATTCACACAAACAGTTGGCAAGGAAGTATATACTATTGCATTTATTTCTAGACGTTTGCAGGAGTCTGAAGTAAACTACAGCACCATAGAGAGGGAGGCCTTTGCCTGTGTATGGGCTGTGGAGAAACTTAAAATGTATTTATGGGGCAAGAGCTTTGAGTTAGTTACAGATCATAAGCCTCTTACTTTTCTTACGGATGGATGTGGTAGAGGGAACGGAAACATTTCTTCTAGACTGATTAGAATACTTTCTAAATTGCAAGAGTATAGCTTTACAATTAAACATATTTCAGGAAAGTGTAATGTAAGAGCTGATTGTCTATCACGCCTTCCACTTGAGAGTGAAGATTCAAAAGAGTGCGATGAAACAGAATGTGTAGTTTCTTTTGTGAATAGTAGTAATCAATTTACCAGTATTTGTGAAGAATCTAATTGGGTGTCACAGTTAAACGAAGACCCGGTTTTAAGTAAAGTCAAATTGTTCATTTCCAGTAAATGGCCCCCAGTAAGAAATGTATGTGCAGTTCTGAAAACTTACGCACAAGTGGCTGATGAGTTGAGCATCGAAGATGACTTCATTTTGAGAGGTGAACTATTAGTACCCCCACCAAAGGTAAGACGTACTCTCTTGAAAAAAGCTCACACCACACATCTTGGTTCTACATTGACCAAGAAAGCCCTCAAACAGTACTATTGGTGGCCAGGTTTGGACTCAAAAGTAAATTCTTATGTAGAATCTTGTACCACCTGTTTGAAGTCCGATAAACGTTGGAAGTCCAGAGTACAAGAATTGCAATTAGTGGACATACCAAATTCATCTAGGAGTAAAATGGCCATAGATTTCTCTGGCCCTTTTCATGCATTGGAAAGCGCCTTTAAGTTTTTGATAGTTGTGTGTGACTAATATAGCAAATGGATCTATTTCAAATTTGTTCCTAACATAGAATCTAAAACTGTTATTAAATTTTTAGAACAGCTTTTTTCAATTGAAGGGTTGCCTCAAATCTTAGTGTCAGATAATGGCAAGCAACTTACGTCTGAAATGATGATATCCTTTTTAAAGAAAAATCAGATTGTACAAGAAAAGACTCCATTGTACTCTCCTAGGTCCAATGGTCAAGTAGAACGGGTCAACCGATTTATTAAAGATGGAATTCAAATGGCCCTTGCTAACAACTTACCGGATGTAGAATTCACACAAGAAGAGTGGACATGTTTAACAACACTGTCAACAATGTTACTAACTTTTCTCCTTTCTTCCTTATGAGAGGTAGACAAGCTGTCACAAGCATCTCTCCCAGACTCTCTGTGAGTCAAAAGGGGAAGAGTGGCTTTACTGTGTTGGATGACGATAGTCTAAAAGTTAAGGATTCCAACTGCAAGCAACAAATGAAATCCAAGAAATACTATGATAGGACGCATAAAGCAGTTCACAAGGACATTGCCGAAGGAGATTGGGTTATAGTCAAGAAACCATTTGTAAAACAGAAAAGAGACTCTAAATACTTTGATCCTAGTGAAGTTATTGAAGTATCAGGAGGAGCAGTTCGATTGTCAAAATTGGGTTGGAGGAATAAGAGTGATGTGATCAAACTTAAAAGTTGTCAGAAGGAGTTGATGTCTGAATCTAGTGATCAGAATGCAGTTTCACTTGCTGATAGCTTTTGGTATGAGGTTACAACCAGAAATGAGAATAAGGCTGGTGATAATAGGTCAGAGTTTTGTGCCCCTTCAAGTTCTAAGGGCGATGGTTGCCAGCCTAACATCACTACTAATGTTGCATTGGGAACAAACAGAGAGTCGTGCTTAGAAGGTGCACCTTTGAGTACTAATGAGTCAAATTCCCAAGGTACTGTAGCGGTTGAACATAATGAATCTAATAGTTCTCAATATGAGCAGAGTTTGTTATTTTCTCCTAAAACAGGCGAATCTGCAAGTACGAGTTCAGGGAGGGTTGTACAAATTCCCTGCAAGTTTAGAGATTTTATCATGTATTGAAACTTCATCTTTGTTTATTGTAAAAAAGGGAGATGTTGTAATTCTCTTTATATTCTGTGGTCAACGTTCCAGTTGATCTGTTGTTCTTTTCCCCTCTCTCCTCCCCTCCCTCATTCATTGGTTACCTTTCCGCTCACGTCACCACCTTTCATCTTTCCCGTTGTTTGATTACGGGCTGTCATTCGAGCCCCAGCTGTCATTGATACCGGTCCAGCATCTGCGGGCCTTTGTATTTAATAAATAAGTATATATCTTATTTCGACGTTGTGTCTTATTGCACCTTGACACTTCACTCGTCTTCCACAACTTCTCCTTACTGCAGAATTGTTCCTCTGGAAACTTGGAACCCAAGTAGAGACCTCTTGGGACATAGTCTCTGCACCGGTTCCCAAACTGACTCAAGAACTAGAGCGTGGCGCTCCCACAAATTCTAACTCACGGAGCGAATCAAAAGTCGGACTTTACCTCCCACAGGCAAATTAAAGTGCGCAGATGAAATCGCATTCTTGCGACTCGAGATTTCAAATCCTGCGAGATTTCAAATCTTCACACTACTCTATTTAGAATGTTAACTAATATGACAGCCATCTTAAAACTTGTTCTACCTATCTAACATTCAACCACAGGTTGTAGCTAGAAGGTCTAACAATGACTCTGCCCCTCTCACATCTTTTCCAAACAATGGTATTTATTTGCTTCCTGACAGTTTCTTTGATTTGAGGTGCCTCTATTATATCACTCCCCCAAAAAAAGCGCTGGCTGTTTCGTCATCCCATACAACATAAGAAGATGACTTTTCAACCTTGGTGTGAAATGAATACTCGGCACTGTTAGCAAGTGAAGAAATCTTGGTAAAGTCAACAATGGCAGAACTATCACTAGCACAGGGAGAAGCTGCTGCAATGGGAGCTGTTGATGTTTTAGGAATGTCATACGAATGTGGGCATATACCTTCACTGCCAGACAGAGCAGCATCAAACAACTCTTTTGTTCTCTTACCTTCATTGGAACATGTAGGACGGTCTTCTGTAATCTTTTTTTAGTGAACAAATCCAATATTGATCTTTGTTTTGAATCTTTGAGTTTTGTAGTAGGGAAAGACATTTTTCTATGTTCCTTTGCTTGCAGCTGAACTCAGCAATTCCACTGCTAAAATGTCAAACATACAGAAAAAGGACTAGGGCATGCATGGTACACTGCACATAACATGGAGGACACATCTGACACCAGACAGTGAGGAAACATCGAACCATGCAGGGCAGGAGGGAGGGGTGCATGGTGCATGGACTCGAACAACAGTAGACAGGGAGGCAGTAGGTAGGGGCAGAAAGCTAACAGTGCAGGGCAAGCAGGAAGGGCAGTGGCAGAACCGTGGCCACACAGCAATGAGACTGTTTTTTACACTTAGTCCTACGACAGCCTCACTCACACCGAGACAATTGCGTGGGGCAACAGCTGAGTGCCCTACAACACTGGTCCTACACATTCTATATGCCTGACCTTAAGATGGCTGTCCTGGCCTGTCCCCTAGAAGCAATGCTATCAAGCATATCAACACTAAAGTAAATCTTAGGTCCCATTAACTCCAGGATGGGTGCTGCCAATTGATCTATGACGACGCCCCCCAGACTGAAACCTTGAACATTGTACTCACCTCGGAGCCGGATCAACATGGTCCATGCCCAGTGGAACTTTGATAGAACTTTCGATGGACCTTTGCCGATGCCCCCTGGGCGGATACTAAAACTGTTTGTACTTACCTCGGTGCACGAGCAACCTTGGCTGATGCCCAGTGGAGCTGTCATATGCAGCTATAGAGGAGTCTGGTCCTGGTTTCAGCCCCTCGGCTGTCAACTACCCAGCCGGTCATCTGACATTGTTTTCCTCGTTTCCCTGTTGTGTTTCCTTCCCTCCCCCTCCTCCTCCCTTCATGATTCATTGATTTAATTGATGAAACTATGTAACCTGTAGCTCTGGGTGGATACCAGTACTGTTTGTACTTACCTCGGTGCACAAGCAACCTTGGCCGATGCCCGGTGGAGTTGTCACATGTAGCTATAGAGGAGTCTGGCCCTGGTTTCACCCCCTCGGCCGTCACCTACCCAGCCGGTCAACTGACATTGTTTTTCCTTGTTTCCCCGTTGTTTCCTTCCATCCCCCTCCTCCCCCCTCCGTGATTCTTTGATTTAATTGATGTAACTATGCAACCTGTAACTCACTGATCCTAATGTAAAGCGCTCTGATACCTCCGGGTCTAGCCAGCGCTATATAAAACTTTTCAAATAAATAAATAAAAAAACAGAGCTGACCTGGTGGAAGGGGTATGGACTTGGACAATGGACAATGGAGATCAAGGAGGAGGGGTTAAGGGGAGCAAGTTTCGACAGGGTAGCAATATAGACAATGCCAGACCAGACCCTGTGTCCAGCCCCCCTGCCGTGCATTATGATGGATATATTACTTTACGTTACAAAAACCCTAAAAATTCACTGAAAAAAACCAAAGATTAAAGTGGCCCTATAGTTAGGAATTGTAAGAATATCTAGCTCTACATTAACAAAACCTTGGACATTCACTGGAAAAAACCCAAATGTTAAAGGGATGTTATATTTAGGTGACAATGTTGTGTAAAACATAGTATTCCCTAAGAAAAGTACAAGAGTGGCTATCCCGCAACCATCTGAAACTAAATCAAAACAAAACGGAAATTCTTCTCCTAGCCAGCAAGGAAAAGACCCCGCAAATCACGGAATGGCTTAAGGCTATTGATGCTCTAGACTGCACTCTCATCCCAGCAGACTCAGTGAAGTCATTGGGTATCACTCTGGACCCTAACTTGGATATGATTAAACATATCAAGAGCACCGCAAAAGGTGCCTTCTTCAGCCTAAAGCTATTAAGTAAAATCAAACCCTTCATTCCACCAACGGACCTCAAACAAGCCACGCAGTCCCTTGTCCTATCCAGATTAGACTACGGGATCGCCACCCTCACAGGTACGGCGAAACTACACCTGGCTCCACTGAGAACAACACTAAATGCATCAGCCAGAATGGTGTCGGGAGTAAAGAAATATGAACATATCACTCCTGCGCTAACTGAACTCAAATGGCTCCCAGTAGAAATGCGAGCTAATTTCAGAACCGCCTGCCTCACACACAAAGCTCTACACACTGGCAAACCCACCTATCTAGCTGGCAAACTCAAGAAAGCGGGACAGACAAGAAACCTCAGAAGCACCAACTCTCTGCTTCTCATCCCTCCGGAAACCTGCAAACAAAAGACTCTATCTAGGTCCTTCACCGGAAATGCACCCAAAATCTGGAATGCCATTCCCATACATATTAGGACGAACTCCTCCTACAGAGCCTTCAAGAGCCAGCTCAAAACGCTCTTCCTAAACCAATACCTCACAAAGTAAAAACGGATCCCCTTCAACTCCCGACCACAAGACAAAAGACCCAGGAACTACGTCAAATCGGATTAAAGAACCTCCTTGTCCTTGGACTCACTATTTACCTGGACACTCTTGGTGCAATAATCTGTTTTTTAACAATGTAATCTATCTATAACAATGTTGTAAAGCGCTCCGATACCTCCGGGTCTGGCTAGCGCTATAGAAAACTCCCAAAATAAAATAAAATAAATAAATAGAATAAAACACACCATTTGAAACTAACAAGACCACTGAAATTCCCCCTAGAGTAACTATTACTTGTGCACTCGTCATGCACTGCTTTTGCTTATAAGAGAGTAAGAGAGACACTGTCAGAGAAAGCCAGAGAGATGGGGAGAGAAGTCAGACGTGAGAAAAAAATAAAGTGAGAGATCATTTTATCAGAAGGGATCTTGGAAGGTAGGGGCCTTTGCAATTTTCCACATAGCTCATTCCTTAAAACGCCTCTGGCTGTTTTCTTGTTCTGGCAGGCTAGAGAGTGAGGAAGGTGGCCCAGACATAGTAAGGTGAGACGGGAAGCTTGAATTTCTCATACTGCTGGGGATGGGAAGAGAACCACAAGCATCACCCAACATTATTAAGGGCCTTGTTAGACATTCACATATTGCCCCATTAAAGTTTTACCAATGTGTTTAGAAGTGCCCTTGCACTCCAATTAAAAGTCCCTTTAAAGTAGCAGCCAGTGCTATCTCCTTAGAAGTGACAATACTCATTGAATGTATTACATGCTTTATAAACAAACTAGTGTGCTCCAAAGTTTGGGGATGGGCTTGCTTCAGTGCTGAACTGTAGGACATACGTAGCAGTGAATGTAGAGGCCATGCCAACAGCCCCACTAAGGCTCCAAGGATACGTTGTCTCTCTTACTAGTGATGTGCTCCTGCAAGAGTGCTCAATGAGTTGTGATTGCTGATGACATCTGCTGTGACCTGCAGGTTAATTGTTTTAATAAAGGAAAAACTAAAGCATTCTTCTGAGGTTGGAATATCGAGCACTTTTCAATTGGGTGAAAGTGACACTTCTACAGACAGTGTTTATAAAAATGCAAAGTGAAGTGCTAGATGAAAGCATTAGGCTGTCCTCTACACTACAGAAAACAGGTACGAGTATCAAGTCTAGTTCCAGCAGCAGAGCTTGTATCACCAGCAATTGAAGCAGACCAGTTACACCCCCCCCAGGAAGCCCGGCTAATGAGGCACATGGCCTCACTCCTCTTTTTCTTATTTCTTCCTCTCCCTCTTTTATGCACATGCACACACAACATTCTCTACTTCTCACCCTTTCACCACCCTTGATCTCACTACTTCCCTTTCTTTTTGTTCACTTTTTCACTGTCTCTATTTTCTTGACCTCTCTTCCACTCACTCATTTTACTCCCTTCTCTTGCCTCCTCCTTTACCACAATTGTACTCTTTCCATCCAGCACTTTCTTTTTAATTTTAGCGTCTTTCTGTGCTTCTTCCTATTTTCATAGCCCTATCCGTGTCTTTTTCTCCCTCCTATCCCACACCTTACCAACTCTATCTCTTCTTCTCCAGGATCTCCTCTACCCTTTCTCTGCACCCTCACTCATTAGGTTTTCTCCTAGTTCTCCCACTTTGCCTCCTCCTCGAGTACTCCCAAGGCCTGTGGACTTGCAGGCACTCGCACGGAAGGGGGCCCCTGAAGCAGATAACAGGCAGAGATAACAGGGGAAAAACGGAAATACTCTCACAACATAGATTCTCTACCTGTGTTCATGGTCATACAGAGCTATGGGGCACATGCATCATTGTAGGATTTTGCACTTCCTAAATTGCGAAAATTAAGGAATCGCAATTTAGGAAGTGCAAAATCCTATGCATCAAGAAATCCTAAAAGTTTTTAGGATTTCTTAATTTTCGGAAATTGCGATTCCTTAATTGCGAATCGCAATTAAGGAACGGCATTACATTGATTCCTATGGGCCTAGAGGCCCAAAGGAATCAATGCCGTTTTGCATTTCTTTTTTTGGGAATTCGCAATTTGTTGATGCATTGCAAGGGTGCAGAGGGGGGTCCAAATGACCCCCCCCTGCACCCCTGAAATGTATTTTAAAGTGCATGTTTCACACACACATGTCCTAAGGACATGTGTGTGTGTAACATGACACTTTCCAAAATGCATTTTTGTGCTTTTTTAAAGAATTTCGCAAATTAACACGAGGGTCAACCTCGTGTTAATTTGCACTTCCTATTTCAAAATTCGCATTTTTAAAAAAATTGATGCATTGCATTTAAGGAATCGCACAAATGCGATTCCTTAAATGCATTCGCATTTTTAGGAAATGCAAAAAAATGCGAATTTTGAAAAATTGTTTCATGCATCCCAAAAACGTATTTAGGAAGCGCAAACGGCCAAATTTACGGATTCGCACCGTTTGCACTTCCTAAATAGGTTGATGCATGTCCCCTTTTTAGTCACTGATATAATTCCACACTTCTGAAAAAACAGACCTTCCAAAATATGATGCACAAAGTCTTAAGTACTTTTTTTTACCAAACATACCAAAATGTATTTAATCATTATACTTTTGCAATTTAGATAAAAACATAATAGGAATGATATCAAAAAGGTCCAAGCACATCCTGCATCCCACACACGCACTCATTCAAACAACCGGAAACATACCCACACATACTCATACGTCCTACATGCTCAGGGTTCAGTCTTTAACAGGTGATTGATATAAACACAAAAATACATACCCACACATAGTCTGTGAGAAAAATGATATAGCTTTGTAATATAGACGATAAGCACAATAGATAAGGTCAACAAACAAATGGAACACAAGAGAAGAAAAATCAGTTGGTGTTATAATTCAAGCTTAGACTAAAAAATGTTCTCTGACAGTTGTCCCCCACTTCTGCAGGACTCGCTTGGGGGCAGCTCTCTCTGTTAAAGCAGCTGAGGCCTGGAACTCCCTCCCTTTGGAGCTGCAGAATATTCAGGATACTAGGCTATTCAAGAAACAGTTGAAGACTTTACTTTTTAATCAAGCCACCTAATCTCTGACCCTCTGCTGTTACGTTCACCAGCCGTGCCAGGACACTCTTGACTATCTGTGCACGATATAAATGTATTATAACATAACATAAAATGCTGGGTTCAGTGTGATGGAAGGTTTATACCCAACTTACCAAATACACAAGAGAACCTGCATTTTTCCTTACAATATATATGTGGCGATATACCTTTGGGAGTTGAATTGATGGTGATAATATGTACTTATCAATACTACTAAATAATAACAGACTCAGTGAGTAATTTATAATGTTTATCGAAAATAATGTGAAATAAATGCTCATCATGTACCGTCACACAATGCAAATCATAGATTATCACAGAGAAAAAGTACTAACAATGTATAGAATCAAACTCATATCAAATAAACAATGCATTGAAAGAGTGGATAGGCGAAGAGGAAAAAGTTTCAGAGACAAAATACATTTGCAAATGATTATACAAATTCAGGATATTATTTATACTAACCCAAGTAAGAATCAGGGAAATCTACCCTTTGACAAAAGAGTAGCAAGGCCCCTCAAGAAGAGTCGAGTGGCAACGATTAAGTCAAGAATCAGGAAACAGGTAGGCTTCTATCTGGAAACAGCAAACCGATGACAGCGATGATCTCTTGCTACCTAAACACCAGCCAACACCCTAAACTTCCCAACCCTCAAGCACCTCAATTATACCCTAAAACCCAAATGTCCAACCCACATTTGTTTCAATATGACTGCAAACTCCGTCTCTTATTGGCTAAGGATAAGGGTGTACTGTCACACCACTGTCAGCATGACTATTTTATTCAATGTTCTTTTGTCTTAAACTTTCAGCATTGCGACAGATTCTTTCCCAGGAAATAACTTTGAACCAAAAACATAGTACATATTTCCTGCAGCACATTTCATGTTGCCAGTCTTTGGGCTTCCATTGTTTGCCTCTGCCATCTCGAGAAGGAAGATGCTTGCTTCTACTGGTTATCTCATCTTTCCCCGTAACTTGGCAGTCACACAATTTATTATGAAGGACACACACAGCCTTAGCGTTCTCTCTTGAAACCCTCTTTTGGTCATTTTATTTTTCCACCAATTATTAACCCTGGACTAGAATGCAGAAGAGTAGGCCCATGCTTGCTTTTCTACAGAAAACAAGCCCAACCGTTATTATTTTCATGAAATGAAATCTCATTGCCAACCATCCCAGCATTGCACTAACCCATACATAACCCATGTTTTTATTTCCTAACAAATGTTGTTAACATGCACAAAAGCAGCATTAGTCTTTTACTTTTTTTCTTCATTCAAAAGCATCTGCGGCCTAGTTCCATGCATTGGTACACTCGTGCGCAAAAGCATTTCCCCTTCATTTTAGTTTTCTTTAATACAATTTATTTTTAAATCACAGCACACTGTTAATGAATGGTACTGAGGGTATAATCCGAGTAGGTTTTATTTTCACAAAACCCTGCTCCATCAATCCCCCCTTTGATGGTGTTTTTGAGCCATCATCAAAATACCCAACAAATACAAATTACCACTTATTTAAAATGTTGTACTTCTTCCTCGTTTTATCATTCCTCCATCTAAGTCCTTCGTGACCTCATAATAATTTCCTCTCATGTCCTCTAATTGTATTTCTTCTCCCTTTCTCTTTCTAGCTCTACGTTTAAGATCTGATGTCTCTTTCTTTCTACATTTGCAACATTTATAAATCAAGATACTATTTAATATCACTGCAACTAATGAAGTAATAGGTATTAATAGTTTTCCTAATAAGCTACTCCCTAAAGTTGAAAACCAATTTCCCACTGATGAAAAACTCTTACCAAGTTTCTCCCATGCACCATCAACCTTCAATTCAGTCAAATCTTCATGAAGGTCTGTAATATTTGTAATATACCCCTCAAGATTTGTACTCTTATCAGGGATACAAGTACAACATTGTGGTACTTTCAACATGCTGCAGACTCCACCCTCTTTTGCCATAATATATCAAGGGCAAGTCAATTTTGCAAAACCTTTGATCTAATTGCAACCATTTCAGTATCAATCATCAAGTACCCACCAGCAGGGAGAACAGCTATAACAACGAGGGGATTACCCTGCACTGCCATTACAATGCGGGGTTTACAACAAAAGTCGTTACAACGACTTTCGCTGGAGGGCGCTGTTGATAGGGAATAGTTTAATTTTCTATCCAACACCTTCCCTACTGTCAACGCGGGCTGGAGTTGGAATAGAAAATTAAACTATTCCACTAGCCAGCGCCCTCCAGCGAAAGTCGTTGTAACGACTTTCGTTGTAATCCCTGCGTTGCAATGGCATGCGGGGTAAAAGCCCGCGTTGTATTGACATACAATCCACCAGCTGTATCTGTTGATAAAGGATCAACCACTGTGGAAAACTTTCAAATTTTATGTGAATTTAAAATGACTCCAACTGAAGGTATCAGTGCTCCAAAAATATCCCCCATTACCTTAGAATAACTCGCTCCTCTCCTATAATAGTCATTTTTACCACACACATAATAAATTCCCGGGAAAACAGGATCACTTCCTCCTTTCATTCCCCAGTTTCCCTTTATCATGAAAGTATGCTCACATTCATTAGAGCCAATACTATTAAGTTCAGTCTTTTCTCTAAACACACAAAGCTTTCCTTTATGCTGATAATCTAGAGTCATGGCAGCGTATGTCTCACCCTTTTTGTAATCACCCTCTCTGAAAGCCCATGGAGGTACATGAGACTTTTTCTCAGCAGCTTTCTTTTTGAAATCTCGTCTTTTATCCTCTACCATATTCATAAATTCTATTTCTTGATGTCGTAGTTTAAATGTTAGATTATTTCCATGTGCATCTATTGTATCTATTGGTTTGTCACTAATGAAAAATCTCCCATATATGCTGCATAAACAGGACCACAAACAATTTTTAAATCTCTCCTAACACGAATTTCTGAAAATATTAAAGCAAAATTAGAGTAATAATACTCTATCCTTCCCTCTAATAAAACAAACTGGTTAAAACACTACAAGACACACCATAAGTTAAAGGCAGGTGATGGTATGTCACCCCCTCCGAGACAGACAAAGGTAATTGCATACACACATAACAATCTCTCACATTCATTGTGTTAACATATTCCTACAACAATTTAGTAAAAAAAATGTAATGAAAAGTCATTAATTGATTTATCATGATGATAAATACTATCATCTTCTATCTTTTCTATATTAGTGTTTGACTTTTCTTAAGTAATAGAATCCATTCTCTCACTTTCCACATCATTAGTATTATTTTTGTGATGAGTCACCATTAAAATAGGCACAATCACAATCAGTATTAACCACACCAACATTAGTAATAAAACACTACATAAGCAAGCATTAATACATCTACGTTTAAAACTATGATTTTGATGTCCAGCCTCTGTTACCCTTGCCATTTTGGACACTATATGAAAAAATTAAAAATTTAAGAAAAACCCTAACATTTTCAAAACTCGAAAAAACACATCCAAAAACCATCTAGAGTAGTGTATCCTTACACTTTATGCCTCTCTTCTTTACCCCCTCTTTTTTCTTTTCTTTTTTTATTCTTTGTTCTTCTTCAAATCTTTTGGAACTTCCAAAATATTCTTCTTTGAAATTGTTGCACCTTAATTTTCACAGTTCTTTTTAAGGCTGTTTTAGTTTGTTTTTATCACTTTGGTTAGTATTAGCTTCTTCTTCTTTTTGATTTGTGTTTTCAATTTCTTCCAACACCACATATGTCCATTTTGAAGCGGTGCATTTCCTATTTTGATTTCTTATTCTTTTTATTTTTATACTAAGGGGTCCATTAGGATGTCGGGCGGTGGCCCCACCACGGTGTTGGCGGGTTGGAAAAACGCCTTTTCCTGCCTGCCAGCAGCGTGATTCACGTCCGCCATATTAGTAAAGGAAAACATAGGTCATTTCCCATCCCCCGCAGAGCGACCTGCACCGCCATCAAAGTGCGCCCGCCACCGCGGCGGTGTGAGCCAATGGAGACTCACCGCCGTGCGGAATGACGTCCGCCCCACTCCACAAATTAGGATTGCCCAAACAAGCAGACACACCACAGTGGAGACACCGCCCCCGCCCAACCTGACATGGCAGAAACTCGACAGCGGAGCGCGATAGCACAGACCCCGTCCTCTCCACCCGGTCATGAACGCCATGGACCCAGCCCTACATGTGTTTCCGGTGCTGTGCCTGCTACACCAGATAATAATCAAAATTACACAAAGACGAGAGTAAAATTACTGTCTTGAAAAAGGAGGTGCCATAAGAATAAAACCTTCGAAACACGTCGACGTAATCAATTGGGCCACAAATGTAATTGCTGTACTATCACCTTAGATGGTCATAAATATGTGGTAATGG
Organism: Lissotriton helveticus; assembly: GCF_964261635.1. Lineage (NCBI taxonomy): Eukaryota > Metazoa > Chordata > Amphibia > Caudata > Salamandridae > Lissotriton > Lissotriton helveticus. Next base: position 436,142,533 of record NC_136068.1, read on the forward strand.
GGTGTATAGGATATAAAATTGTAAAACAGCATGCAATAGTGGCATCTAATGACAAAGATTAGTGTCTGCACAAACTCTCGTAGATATTTTGTTTATGTCCAAATGTTATTCTTGTTTTCCCATATGATATTGTGATGTGTTTTTAATATGCAAATGTGATGGGTTTTTAATATGCAAAAGTGACTATGAGGTCTGGAACTTATAGAATGTTTTCATAAAAATTGTCTGTCATAATAAGTTTTATATCGTTTTTTACGATTTTTTTGATTTTTTGTGCCAATACTTTGGATATTTTTGAGCGCCAGAGGGAGGAGGTGATTAGTGAGTGTGGAACACAACTAAGGGAATGAGTGTTGAGGAATTGAATTGAACTCAGAGGACATTCTTGATATAGTTCTTGTATGAACCCTAGTCCTTTGGGTAACCAAGGGTCCCTTTCTGTTTGTAATAAAGCCTGCTACACCACTATCATCAAATGGGCCGCCGCGGACGATGCCTCAGGTACGCAACTACACAAACACAACACACGGGCTGACACAGGGTACCATTTCACCACAGACACTCTGCTGGGGATCACAACACATCCACAAGGGCACCCACACATGACCCACCTGCCAACAAGTCACCCCACTGCAGCCGGGACACACATCGGCCGCGAACTTGCAGCAACGTCCCAGTCCCGGTCACATCACCGCAGCATTCAACACATGCGCACAATGCAGAAGGCAGGGCCACTCCAAGGCATGGGCAGGGCACAAAGACCACATGGACACACCACCCCCAACCACATATCAAGACATACCATCAAGTCACAGGCCAGGGGCCCATCCTGTGCACCCCCATGCACAGCAACAAGCAACAAGCACTGCAACAAGCAAGCCCAATACACACCCTGCATCACACAACACACAACCAGGGAGACAGCCACTGCAGGAGCGGCTGACAAGGAACACACAACACCAGTGCCACACACACTGAATGCTGACAAAACTTGCCAGCACACACACACACACAAACAAACACACACCCTGGGTGTAGCCACAACCAGGACACACACACAGTGAAGCCTGAACAGATGCCTGCACAAAAACAACACACAAACACCACAGGAACACACACACAACAGCAACAGAAACACACATACCCCGTCAGCCAAACTGTGGAAAGGCAATGGGATCACAAACACAACATGAGTGCACAACCTCATCACTCAGGAACAAAACACACACAACAAAACACAAATCACACAAGAAATGCACCAGCACATAACTACACTGCCACCTCAAACCAACCACTGATGCACATGAAATAGAAATCAACAAACACAACAGGACATCAGGGGATGCACATCAGGCAATTCCAAGCCCACATACACACAGCACTGTATGCACAACAAGCAGTGTGTGCACACAAGCACAACAGCCACACACAGACATGACTGACACAACCTCAACACACACACACCACAAATCAGCATAGCACAAATACAACAGCACACTCAGGAAGTAAAGTAATACCACAGCCAACACACATACATCCAACACAACAACAACAGATGCACCGGCCTGGGATACAAGAACACAACCATCTTCACCTGAGCACTGGGCAGCACACACAGCTGAAGTGCACATGACCAATCCTGGATGACTAATAACACAAGAACAACACACATAAACCATTGGGGAAATGTCCAGTGTGGCTCAATGGTTAGAGCGGCAGACCCTGATGCAGAGGTCTAGCCCGGGACCAGGGTTCAATTCCCCGCCTCGACGCGTCATGAGCTCAAAAATTCCACGGACCTGATAATTCTCGCCTCGGTGCCTATTCCAATCATGGAGTCCCACTCTGCAACTCTGGGCAATAGCTTGCTTAATCTCCACAACGGCCCCCTCAACGCTAAGGATGCCTGGCCTCCACCTTGGGGGTGCCCAGGAGTGGACACCTCACAGGGAAAGCCAGGATGGGTTCCACAGCGGTATTCGTACAAGCGCCTTGAGACCCTTGCGGGTGAGTAGTGCGCTATACAAGTATCAATTTACATTTATATCAATTTACAGTGTGGGACAACACTCTTGGCCCAAGAACTGTACCACAATGCACAGTGTCACAAATGAAGTGATGGGGAGGCACACACACATGGAAACTAAGGGGACAGCTGACATCAAAGTGAACCGACTTGCATGTCAGTAGTAGACGCTTAGGGGTGTACCATATACAAATAGAGGGAGTGCAGACGCACAACACATCCACAAGGGCACCCACACATGACCCACCTGCCAACAAGTCACCCCACTGCAGCCGGGACACACATCGACCGCGAACTTGCAGCAACGTCCCGGTCCCGGTCACGTCACCGCAGCATTCAACACATGCGCACAATGCAGAAGGCAGGACCACTCCAAGGCATGGGCAGGGCACAAAGACCACATGGACACACCACCCCCAACCACACATCAAGACATACCATCAAGTCACAGGCCAGGGGCCCATCCTGTGCACCCCCATGCACAGCAACAAGCAACAAGCACTGCAACAAGCAAGCCCAATACACACCCTGCACCACACAACACACAACCAGGGAGACAGCCACTGCAGGAGTGGCTGACAAGGAACACACAACACCAGTGCCACACACACTGAAGGCTGACAAAACTTGCCAGCACATACACACACAAACAAACACACACCCTGGGTGTAGCCACAACCAGGACACACACATAGTGAAGCCTGAACAGATGCCTGCACAAAAACAACACACAAACACCACAGGAACACACACACAACAGCAACAGAAACACACATACCCCGTCAGCCAAACTGTGGAAAGGCAATGGGATCACAAACACAACATGAGTGCACAACCTCATCACTCAGGAACAAAACACACACAACAAAACACAAATCACACAAGAAATGCACCAGCACATAACTACACTGCCACCTCAAACCAACCAGTGGAGTAGTGTGGCTCACTGGTTAGAGGCAGCAGGCCTGAGAGCAGAAGTCAGCCCGGGACCAGGATTCAATTCCCGACGCGGCAGGGTCGTGGACCTTGGTCAGCGGACTCGATAATTCTCGCTTCGGGGCTTACTCTAATTAGGGGTTCCACTCGGCAACTCTGGGCATTAGCTTGCCTAATCTCCACAACGGCCCCACCAATTCCGGGGATGCCTGGCTCCACCTTGGGGACTCCCAGCAAGGGACCATCCCACAGGGAAAGCCAGGACGGGTTCCCCAGAGTTATACAGCGCCGGGACGCCCCGTTGCTGGGGCAGCTGTGCACTTTACAAGTATTTTACATTTACATTTACTGATGCACATGAAATAGAAATCAACAAACACAACAGGACATCAGGGGATGCACATCAGGCAATGCCAAGCCCACATACACACAGCACTGTATGCACAACAAGCAGTGTGTGCACACAAGCACAACAGCCACATACAGACATGACTGACACAACCTCAACACACACACACCACAAATCAGCATAGCACAAATACAACAGCACACCCAGGAAGTAAACTAATACCACAGCCAACACACATACATCCAACACAACAGCAACATATGCACCACCCTGGGATACAAGAACACAACCATCTTCACCTGAGCACTGGGCAGCACACACAGCTGAAGTGCACATGACCAATCCTGAATGACTAATAACACAAGAACAGCACACATAAACCATTCCGGAAATGTCCAGTGTGGGACAACACTCTTGGCCCAAGAACTGCACCACAATGCACAGTGTCACAAATGAAGTGATGGGGAGGCACACACACATGGAAACCAAGGGGACAGCTGACATCAAAGTGAACCGACTTGCATGTCAGTAGTAGACACTTAGGGGTGTACCATATACAAATAGAGGGAGTGCAGACGCACAATGCGTAGGCATAAGTGGCACACATAGAGGATGGCATTACACCACACACACCATGCCATACAGGAGGAGATAAGGCACCATGTGCCTGCAATGCATGAGAAACACAACCACAATGCCAGTGTGGAGCAGCAGGGCCACACAGTCTACACAAACACACCCAAGACACATTGATGATCAAACAAACACAACACAGATGTGCAACTCACACACCTTGCACACTTCTAAGTGATCAAAACAACAAGGATGAGTCAGACAGAACTGCATGGACACACCAACACACTGCACAATGCACAACAGACAACTCACACATGTGCATACAATCATTTACACAGGGCAGGCCAATCCAAACAACAGGCACATAACTCCTGGGCGACAGATGTGTGGCTATCACAATCCAGAGGCACACACACACATCCACACCCACTACAAAGTCACACCCTTCACACTGCACGCCTCTTGACCACCCAAGACCACACATCTCATGTAGGCCATGGGGCTAGGACTAAGGGCCAACACAAGATGACCATACACATACACAGCTGGGCACACATAAAGGAATAACACACATACATCATGACATTTCCCAGCCTGCATGCAAACCTGTGCACAGCGTCACACCCTGTGCTGGCAGTGTCCCCCAACTTGACATGGCAACAATGTAGCCAACAATAGCAAACCACTAAAAAAGTGAACTGCATGACAGGAACAATAGCCATCACAGATGACACTATTTCAGTGTCTGAATGGACTGAAGACCCTGTCACCCCAGTTTAAAAATGTGATGCAGGCATAGATCTGGGCAATGTTGAAGTGACACATAGAGCATGGTGCACAGGCAACTAAATGCACACACCAAAAAAACTTTAATCAGCAAGGACACTGACAAAACACACAACAGGAATAACTGACTTTAATAACATATTGCACAAATGTGACAGTAGAACTACAGAAGACAAGATCAAGTCACAAAATGCTGATCATATGCAACAGAATCTGCACAGGCAAACTACAAACAGGAAGGCCAGTGTCCATGGCAGGTGGCACAGCAAGTACATGAGAGGCTGCACAGGGGAGACTCCAACACAGCAGAGCAACAGGGCCAGTGTCCATGGCAATGTTCACAGCAAGTACATGAGAGGCTGCACAGGTGAGAGTACAACACAGCAGAGTGACAGGGCCAGTGGGCATGGCAGGTAGCACAGCAAGTACATGAGAGGCTGCACAGGGGAGACTCCAACACAGCAGAGCAACAGGGCCAGTGTCCATGGCAATGTTCACAGCAATTACATGAGAGGCAGCACAGGTGAGAGTACAACACAGCAGAGCAACAGAGTCAGTGGGCATGGCAATGTTCACAGCAAGTACATGAGAGGCTGCACAGGTGAGAGTACAACGCAGCAGAGCACCAATGTCAGTGTCCATGGCACAGGTGAGAGTACAACACAGCAGAGCAACAGGGCCAGTGTCCATGGCACAGGTGAGAGTACAACATAGCAGAGCAACAGGGGCAGTGGGCATGGCAGAGGGCACAGCAAGTACATGAGAGGCTGCACAGGGGAGACTCCAAAACAGCAGAACAACAGGCCAGTGCCCATGGCACAGGTGAGAGTACAACACAGCAGAGCAACAGGGCCAGTGTCCATGGCAATGTTCACAGCAAGTACATGAGAGGCTGCACAGGGGAGACTCCAACACAGCAGAGCAACAGGGAAAGTGTTCATGGCACAGGTGAGAGTACAACACAGAAGAGCAACAGGGACATTGGGCATGGCGAAGTGCATAGTCAGGACATTTGAAGCTGCACAGTGAGTGTGTTTGACTGTACCCTTCCAATGGCCAGCAACATAATCAGGCGGTAAACAATGGACAGGACTAGCACACCTGTATAAGAGACAGGTGTATGAGGAGGACAACCACTCACTCTTGGCTGTCAGGCAGACTTGGAGCTGGCTGTGTGTCCGGGACAGAAGGACCACTTGACTGGGACGACAGAGGCCCAGGTGATGTAGGGCGATCAGTGGTTTGGCAAGCTGGAGGGCTGTTTGGACCAGGTGGTATAGTGGCACGTGGAGTCATGCAGACCTGTGACAGTGTGGGTAGGAGAGGTTTGAGGGGTGCCTTTCCACTTTTTGGGAATACGAAATGGCTTCCCTGTCTTAGGGTAATGGGAACTGGGGATGACACAACAGGCACACAAACCAACTGTCCCGCTTCAGGTGCAGACACTGGCACTTCCTCTGGTGATGTGCTGGATCCTGCCGAACGCTTTGTCTGGCTACGCCTCTGGACCACCTTCCTCTGTTTGCCAGGTGTCCCACCTACAGTGCCCTCCTTTGCCTCTTTGCCAAGTGTCCCACCTACAGTGCTCTCCTTTGCCTGTTTGCCAGGGCTAGCCCCTACAGTGCCCAAATCCACCTGCTTCACTGGGCTTGGAATTGGAGTTGATGTGGTGGGGGTATGTAGCCCTGTGCCCTTCCTAAGTGTACCCTTGCCATACAACACCTCCTCAGTGGGCACAGACACTGCACACCTAGCTCTGCGTGAGGTGTTTGGGACAGTAGAGTCCGTCGCTGGTGATGCCTCTGAGGCATGGGAGCCTGATGTCTGCCTCATTGCTTTTTGGGCCTTGCTCTTCCCTGACGAGCTTTTGTCTTTGCATTCTGGGGTGGCTCTGCTCTTCTGTGGGGATGGTGTCTGTGGGCGGGACCGCTTGGGTTGTGTCTGATGTGTGCTCCTTGTGCTGTATCGTGTTTGTGACGCATGCAAACCGTGGTCACTGTCATCTGATGTGGCCACTGACTGGGGGGTCGACCAAGGCACCTGAGCAGGAATGGCAGTATGTGCCTGTTGAAGGGCAGACGTCACTGCGGATGACAAAGCCTGGACTGTACGGTGTAGGCCACCTACGTCAGAGTGTATGCCCTCCATGTATGCAACCACCTGGCCTAATTTTTGGACATGGTCACTGAAGGCATTGAGCAGGGCGGTCTTTCCTACATAAAGCTGGCGCAGGAGCTCTACAGACTCAGCACTGAGGGCAGCAGGGGGGACAGGTGCAGGCTAAGCGGTGCCAGGTGTGAATGTAACACGTCCCCTCTTACTGACATGGACACGGGCAGCACCAGAGGAAGTGGATGGGAGGGTGGCCACTGGCTGCTATGTGGTGGATGATGATGCAGACTCACCATCCCCTGTGCCTGCGAACATGGATGCATCACCGCTGGCATCAGATGATGTAGTACTCTGTGTCTCAGGAACGGATTCCTCCTGCATACTACGGCCCCCCTCAGATGTGCTGGTGAGCTCTGTGTCACTGGCCTCCGGTGCAGCTGTGGTGCTACTCTCGCCTCCACTGGTTTACGGCTCCCATTCCTCCGTGTCCACTGGTGATTCTGTATGAGAGACAGATACAGGGTTTTGTTAGTGTCATCATCAGGACAAAGCAATCCAATCAATGCAGTACAGGAGATGCCCAAATCAACAGTGTGACCACCACACCCTGAAATCACATTGCAGCAACATACTACATAGACCACAACAGTGCCTGTAACACTGAATGTCTGCCATGACTGAGCCATGTTGAGGCCACACAGCACAACACCCTGCCTGTGGATGAAGTGTACCAGACACACAACTTGCCCAGCCCACACCTAGGGACATGATTTTGGGATAACACTTACTACCACTGACAGACCCTCTGGGAACAGGAGGGGACAACACACACACCTATTAGGACATGACAGTCCACAATGCCAAGTAGGCCATACCAAGCACCATGTGGTATTCTGGGGCACCTTGTTGTCAGATGTGTGGGCCTCACCGATCATGGTGCATGGAAAGGAGGCATACATGAAGTCACACTCAGATAGTGGACACTGCTGTTCACCCCCAAATAGATTCCCCACACCATCCTATGCTGAATGACCATGTGGATCCTAACACATCTGGCTATGAGAAAGCACAGCAGGGAGGACTCACCAACAAAATATCCATCTACACAAGTGTGGTCGTGTGCAAATATACAGGGCTGAGATGGTGCATATCTTCATTTCAGTGTGAATGAACAGGAGTAAGGACCCAGTAAGTTCAGCAATGTCATCTCGTTTGGGTGGGCGGGCACTGGGCCTAGTCTCAGGGTTCACACTGAGTCGGACAACAGGGGCACACAGAGACAATCTCCCGAGCATTTTCTGTCCTTGCACCTGCATGTCCGACATCCTGTGGCTCTGTATGGCTGAGAATGTAACACACTCCACTCACACATACAACTGCAGGCAGGGAAACAGTGACATTGGGACACACACACTCCCTCGCCCTGGAGACAGCTTGTTTGTCAGTGTATGACACAACCCCACACCCTCAGGCATATACTGCAGCAGCACAACTACATGTCTGCCACCCCCCCGCCCTACACCTCTCTTCATGATGACTTATCACTACATTGGGGCCACCATACAGCCTTGGGTACTGTGCCAGCACCTCGTCCACAAGGACCTCCAGCTCCTCGCTTGTGAATGGACTGGCACGAATCTTCTCTGTCCTTACCATCTCTGTGGACATGGAACACCTGTGGTGGAAGTGAGTGGTGTGGGTCCCAGGCAGCAGGCACTTGAGGCAGCATCAGGAGAGGGTCCCAGGGAGCAGGCACTTGAGGAAGCAGCAGGAGAGTGTCCCAGGCAGCAGGCACTTGAGGCAGCAGCAGGAGAGGGTCCCAGGCAGCAGATTCTGTGAGCAATGGAAATGTGAGGCTCACTGCCACAGATTTATAGCCCACTGGGTTAGTTTGTAAGGTGCAAAGCTGCAACAATTGGTTGTCCATGTCTGCCTCATTCAAAAGCATCCAATGTCCGCCTCCGTGGTGGTGGAGCACGCCTTCCACGATTTTCAAAACTGCTTCATGCCACCACAATCATCACTCCCATTGGCTGTAGGCAATGCTCCATGGCGGTGATACACGGCAAGGGCCTGGGGTGCGCTGCAGCGATGGTGCATCATTCAAAAGCATCCAATGTCTGCCTCCGCGGTGGTGGAGCACGCCTTCTGCGATTTTCAAAACTGCATCCTGCCACTGCAATCATCACTCCCATTGGCTGTAGGCAATGCTCCATTGGGGTTATGCACCGCCGGGGCCAGGCGGTAGCTACCGCGATTTGGGCAGCGGAGCATGCCCACCACCATCTACACATGTCTCCATGCCAATGGCTACCGCACTTGTGAAAGGGGTGGTGCTGGTGTCACACCGCCGGGGCCAGGCGGTAGCTACCGCGATTTGGGCAGCGGAGCATGCCCGCCGCCATCTACACATGTCTCCATGCCAATGGCTACCGCACTTGTGAAGGGGGTGGTGCTGGTGTCACTCCGCCACGGCCAGGCGGTAGCTACAGCGATTTGGTCAGCGGAGCATGTCCACCGCCATCTACACATGTCTCCATGCCAATGGCTACAGCACTTGTGAAGGGGGTGGTGCTGGTGTCACACCACCGGGGCCAGGCGGTAGCTACCGCGATTTGGGCAGCGGAGCATGCCCACCACCATCTACACATGTCTCCATGCCAATGGCTACCGCACTTGTGAAGGGGTGGTGCTGGTATCACACTGCTGGGGCCAGGTGGTAGCTATCACGATTTGGGCAGCGGAGCATGCCCACCACTATCTACACATGTCTCCATGTCAATGGCTACCGCACTTGTGAAGGGGGTGGTGCTGGTGTCACACCGCCGGGGCCAGGCGGTAGCTACTGCAATTTGGGCCACATGCAATGGCAATGTCCATCGTGAACACTGCATCAGTACACAGCAGCAACATGGTTAAGGGCACATCATTGTGCACACAATTCCATTATTCCATATAACCCAGAGATGGACACACGTTATGTGTGACGCACATTGGTCGGTGGTCCCTGCCTTGTCACTTATGCATTTGATGGTTGATGATGTTTGACAGTGTGAAGCTGGTGTCAATGATGTGAAACCAATAAATGTGTTGTGGGTCAGTGCTGAACTTGGCAAGGCTTGTCTCACTGAATGGTGTTGCTATTTACTTGTGCTTCCATATCAGCTCATGCACACAGCTGACAGTTTTCCGGCTAGTGTCATCATTGGTTTGTGGATGTGTGCCAAGTTTACATGATGCATTGAGGTGTGACAGATACAGCAGATGGGTATGAGAAGGTCATGGTAATTTCACACACATTGGAGATGATGCGGTACAAGGCGTCCACATGTGAACTGTGGGGTTCAGTATGTGTGCATTCACATTGTCCTATGTGTTGTTTGTGACACTTGTCTATTGTTAATGAAGAGGTGTGCCCTCTGTCTGTCTCAGATGTCCAGACATGTAACCTGTTGTGCCACGCCTTTCTCAGGGCAGTCTTTGTTTTTCCGTGACATCCTTAATGGTATGTGCTGTGGCTATCTCATGATAGTTGTCATTGCCATGTGTCCAGTTTTCAACTCAACTAGGAGGAGACCTAATCTCATACGTCACCTGACACTGTTGGAGGACATGGAGGATGTTGCGATCAATCGCAAATTCCACCTCAACAGACTGACACTGAAGACCCTTTGTGATCTGTTGGAGCACCACCTGCAGCCTTGTCGCCACTACCCAACAGCATTCACATTCACGTACAAAGTGATGGCAGCCCTCCACTTTTTTGCAACTGGTTCCTTCCAGGAGACCATGGCCAGCGCTGCAGGGATGTCGCAGCCCATGTTCAGCCTGGTGCTGAGGTATGTTCTTGCAGCCATGATGATATATAAGGATTGATACATACATTTCCCCAGGGGAGCAGAATTGACCATTGTGAAGGGTGACTTCTATCCCCTTGGGCACATTCCCCATTTCGTTGGTGCCATCGATTGTACCCATGTCGGTCTGCTGCCACCACAGGTGAGTGAGCACATTTTTAGGTATCGTAAACATTATCATCCGATGAACGTGCAGGTGGTGTGCCTTGCGGACATGACCATATCACATGTGTGTGCAAGATTCCCCGGCTCAGCCCATCACTTGTACATCCTGAGGAACAGCATGGTGCCCCGGATGATGGCAAATCTTCTTCCTGAGCGTGCTTGGATTTTGGGTGAGTATGTCTACTGATATGGCATGCTGTGTGTGTGACCTGCTGCCCTCTGCCTGTGCAACGTTGCAATGTGTGTTTGTCATTCCTGGGTGACTTTGCATATCCCAGCCGTACATGGCTGCTGAGCCCACTACGGAATCCCAGGACCCCGGGTGACATCAGGTACAATGAGGCACATGGCAGGACCCGACGAGTCATTGAGCGGACTTTTGGCCTGCTGAAGTCAAGATTCCGCTGCCTGGACAGGACAGGAGGTGGCTGTCATACTCGCCTAGGAAAGGTCTGCAAGATCATTGTGGCATGCTGTATGCTTCATAACATGGCCATTCACAAGGGTATTCCCCTTCTTCTGGATGATGGTGAGGACCCAAGGCCACCGCCTGCTCAAGGACCTGAGTCCAGTGATGAGGACTGTGGAGAGGAGGAAGGAGTTGACATGCGTCAACAGCTGTTCACCCGCGACTTCACTTGAAGGTGGGTGACGAGGTACAACTTGTACATTGTCCGGTGTGATTGATGTTGTCGTGAAGGGCTATGTGCGGATGGTACAGACAAGCACATGTGGAGTCACCTGTGTTTGGAAATGTGGCAGTGGCATTTCACCTGTGAACGTATACGGAAATCTGTTTTTCGACTCGTGTTGCACATTTTGTTGTCTGCCTGTTGACTTGTGTAGATGGTTGGTGTAGTGTAATGTCTGTGATGCCACACTCACGCCAGTGACTATTGCTCTGTTGTGTCTCCCTTGGTGCCTAAAAATGTTTCTGGCCTACGTACTGTACATCTTTTGGCAGACATTATGGACATTTTGAACAGTGGAAATATTGCACTAAAGACAAATCGACACCAATTGAAGTGTGTAAGGTATTTTATTTACAAAGTTAACATGTGAGGGGTGCAGGCATATTTACATGAAGGTGGTGATGGAGCAGTGAGTTGACAGTCATGGTAAATGAGATGTAAGAGTAGACACCACATGGATGTGGTGACCCAGTCCAACAGACAGGTGCCATTCACAAGGCAGTGTGGGGAAGTACAGTCCAAACAGTCAATGCACTGGGGAAGAGGGTTGCCATCAGGGCTGACTCCGTGGCTGGCGTTTGGCTGGTGCATTGCCACCAGAGACTCTCAGGCTCTTCTTAGGACCGCCCCTTTGTCGCTTTGCCGGGTGGGCCCTGCTGCTGGGCCAGTGGCGTCTGAGGACTCGCCCCTCTCTGTGGCTGCAGGGGAGGATGGTGCACTGTCATCCTGCAGCACAACAGAGGGGGCGGAGGTGTTGTTTGAGACGCAGGCTTGTCCCTCAGTAATGCCACTTGCTGACCCATGAGGTCCACCATTTGTCCAAGGCGTGTATCGATGGACCTCATCAGCAGGATGAGCTCACGTAATAGTTCGTCAGACCGGCCACTTTGTCCCTGGACCTGTTTGTATGCCCCGATGACTCTGGTGAAGTGGTCCAGGGATTGTGTCCCAACCTCCTAAGGTCTGGGGTGACCCTGGCCCTCCCACATGCCCTGCTGCCACGGACCTGTTGCCTCGCCACTGTGGGTCCCCGCACACTCTCCCTGCCGTCCATAGTTGTTGGTGTGGGCTGGTCACCCCCTGGGACAGGGAGGGTGCTGCAGGTGGCACTGGTGGTGGTGGTGGTGGCGGAGGCGGCGCGGTGGAGGCACAGGCCGCAACTGCAGGGTTCTGCTGTGCAGTTGTTGTTGCAGCAGACGTGATGGTGGTGGTGAAGAGGGGGGCTGGGACCTGTTGCTCCCTGGGACACCAGATGGACCAGCTTGGAGCTCATCATCCAGAGAATCCTGGGCATCTACATCCGATAGTCCATGTACCGGTGGTGGAGACTGGCTCTGCTGGTCGTTGTCGTGGTCCTCAGCAGTGAATTCTTCATCACCTGTGGATTAGATGGAGAATGGTCAGTGTTGTGCACCGTGGGAGAATTCTGTTGGGTGTGTGTTATCCACTGTCTGTACACTACACAATTGACTGATCTTCAATAGTTTTGCTTAGCGCAATACTGTACCTCATTACATGTTGCAGAGGTACATAAATTACTCGTACATGTCAGATATTGATGCATTGCATGCACTTGGTGCTGTGTTTAGTGATGCAGGTCTCCCACCCACAAACAGCCAGCCCAGAGAAGATGGCTACCTACCTGTAAGTTTGTTTGGTGAACAGTGCAATGGCTTCAAGCTGCTCCTGGGTGGGGGCGGGCTTCATCCTGTTTAGGGGTGGGGCAGGGGGCATGGTGGGAGTAGTGATACAGGCCTCCCACCCCCAAACAGGCCTCCAAGGCAAAATGGCTACCTACCTGTTAGGTGAGGGTGAACAATGCAATGGCTGACACATGCTTCTGGCTGGTGTTGGGGAGGGATCCATCTTGGTAGGCTGTGGGACAGGGGGCATGGTGGTAGTCTTGGCACAGGCATCCCACCCCCAAGCAGGCCTCCCAAGCAAGATGGCTACCTACCTGTTAGGTGAGGGTGAACCATACGATGCCTGTATACTGCTTCTGGGTTGGTGTGGAGTGCTACATCCTGCTTAGGGGTGGGACAGGGGCATGGTGGGAGTAGTGATACAGGCCTCCCACCCCTAAACAGGCCTCCAAGGAAAGATGGCTACCTACCTGTAAGTTTGTTTTGTGAACAGTGCAATGGCTTAAAGGTGCTCCTGGGTGGGGGAGGGCTCCATCCTGCTTAGGGGTGGGACAGGGGACATGGTAGGAGTCGTGGTACAGGCCTCCCACCTCCAAGCTGGCCTCCCAGGAGAGATGGCTACCTACCTGTTAGGTAAGGGAGAACAATGCAATGGCTGACACATGCTTCTGGCTGGTGTTGGGGGAGGGGTTCATCTTGGTAGGCTGTGGGACAGGGGGCATGGTGGGGGTAGTGATACAGGCCTCCTACCCCCAAACAGGCCTCCAAGGCAAGATGACCACCTACCTGTAAGTTTGTTTTGTGAACAGTGCAATGGCTTTAAGGTGCTCCTGGGTGGGGGAGGGCTCCATCCTGTTTAGGGGTGGGACAGGGGGCATGGTGGGAGTAGTGATACAGACCTCCTACCTCCAAGCTGGCCTTACAGGAGAGATGGCTACCTACCTGTTAGGTAAGGGTGAACAATTCAATGGCTGACACATGCTTCCGGCTGGTGTTGGGGGAGGGGTCCATCTTGGTAGGCTGTGGGACAGGGGGCATGGTGGGATTTGTGATACAGGCCTCCCACCCCCAAACAGGCCTCCATGGCAAGATGACCAACTACCTGTAAGTTTGTTTTGTGAACAGTGCAATGGCTTCAGGGGGCTCCTGGGTGGGGGAGGGCTCCATCCTGCTTAGGGGTGATGCAAGGGCATGGTGGTAGTCTTGGTACATCCCTTCCACCCCCAAGCAGGCCTCCCAGGCAAGATGGCTACCTACCTGTTAGGTGAAGGTAAACAATGCAATGGCTGACACATGCTTCTGGCTGGTGTTGAGGGAGGGGTCCATCTTGGTAGGCTGTGGGACAGGGGGCATGGTGAGAGTAGTGATACAGGCCTCCCACCCCCAAACAGGCCTCCAAGGCAAGATGGCTACCTACCTGTAAGTTTGTTTTGGGAACAGTGCAATGGCTTCAAGGTGCTCCTGGGTGGGGGAGGAGTCCGTCCTGCTTAGGGGTGGGACAGGGTGCATGGTGGGAGTCGTGGTACAGGCCTCCTACCCCCAAGCAGGCCTCCCAGGCAAGATGGCTACCTACCTGTTAGGTGAGGGCGAACAAGGCAATGGCTGACACATGCTTCTGGCTGGTGTTGGGGGAGGGGTCCATCTTGCTCGGCGGTGGGACAGGGGGCATGGTGGTAGTCGTGGTACAGGCCTCCCACCTCCAAGCAGGCCTCCCAAGCAAGATGGTTACCTACCTGTTAGGTGAGGGTGAACCATACGATGGCTGTATACTGCTTCTGGGTTGGTGTGGAGTGCTACATCCTGCTTAGGGGTGGGACAGGGGGCATGGTGGGAGTAGTGATACAGGCCTCCCACCCCCAAATAGGCCTCCAATGCAAGATGGCTACCTACCTGTTAGGTGAGGGTGAACAATGCAATGGCTGACACATGCTTCTGGCTGGTGTTGGGGGAGGGGTCCATCTTGGTAGGCTGTGGGACAGGGGGCATGGTGGTAGTCGTGATACAGGCTTCCCACCCCCAAACAGGCCTCCAAGGCAAGATGGCTACCTACCTGTGTGTTTGTTTTGTGAACAGTGCAATGGCTTCAAGGGGCTCCTGGGTGGGGTAGGGCTCCATCCTGCTTAGGGGTGGGACAGGGGGCATGGTGGGAGTAGTGATACAGGCCTCCCACCCCCAAACAGGCCTCCAAGGCAAGATGACTACCTACCTGTAAGTTTGTTTTGTGAACAGTGCAATGGCTTCAAGGTGCTCCTGGGTGGGGGAGGGCTCCATCCTGCTTAGGGGTGATACAGGGGCATGGTGATAGTCTTGGTACATCCCTTCCACCCCCAAGCAGGCCTCCCAGGCAAGGTGGCTACCTACCTGTTAGGTGAAGGTAAACAATGCAATGGCTGACACATGCTTCTGGCTGGTGTTGAGGAAGGGGTCCATCTTGGTAGGCTGTGGGACAGGGGGCATGGTGAGAGTAGTGATACAGGCCGCCCACCCCCAAACAGGCCTCCAAGGCAAGATGGCTACCTACCTGTAAGTTTGTTTTGGGAACAGTGCAATGGCTTCAAGGTGCTCCTGGGTGGGGGAGGAGTCCGTCCTGCTTAGGGGTGGGACAGGGTGCATGGTGGGAGTCGTGGTACAGGCCTCCTACCACCAGGCAGGCCTCCCAGGCAATATGGCTACCTACCTGTTAGATGAGGGCGAACAAGGCAATGGCTGACACATGCTTCTGGCTGGTGTTGGGGGAGGGGTCCATCTTGCTAGGCGGTGGGACAGGGGGCATGGTGGTAGTCGTGGTACAGGCCTCCCGCCTCCAAGCAGGCCTCCCAGATGGTTACCTACCTGTTAGGTGAGGGTGAACCATACGATGGCTGTATACTGCTTCTGGGTTGGTGTGGAGTGCTACATCCTGCTTAGGGGTGGGGCAGGGGGCATGGTGGGAGTAGTGATACAGGCCTCCCACCCCCAAATAGGCCTCCAATGCAAGATGGCTACCTACCTGTTAGGTGAGGGTGAACAATGCAATGGCTGACACATGCTTCTGGCTGGTGTTAGGGGAGGGGTCCATCTTGGTAGGCTGTGGGACAGGGGGCATGGTGGGAGTGGTGATACAGGCGTCCCACCCCTAAACTGGCCCCCAAGGCAAGATGGCTACCTACCTGTAAGTTTGTTTTGTGAACAGCTCAATGGCTTCAAGGTGCTCCTGGGTGGGGGAGGGCTCCATCCTGCTTAGGGGTAGGACAGGGGGCATGGTGGGAGTAATGATACAGGCCTCCCACCCCCAAGCAGGCCTCCCAGGCAAGATGGCTACCTACCTGTTAGGTGAGGGTGCACAATGCAATGACTGACACATGCTTCTGGCTGGTGTTAGGGGAGGGGTCCATCTTGGTAGGCTGTGGGACAGGGGGCATGGTGGGAGTGGTGATACAGGCGTCCCACCCCTAAACTGGCCCCCAAGGCAAGATGGCTACCTACCTGTAAGTTTGTTTTGTGAACAGCTCAATGGCTTCAAGGTGCTCCTGGGTGGGGGAGGGCTCCATCCTGCTTAGGGGTAGGACAGGGAGCATGGTGGGAGTAATGATACAGGCCTCCCACCCCCAAGCAGGCCTCCCAGGCAAGATGGCTACCTACCTGTTAGGTGAGGGTGAACAATGCAATGGCTGACACATGCTTCTGGCTGGTGTTGGGGAAGGGGTCCTTCTTGGTAGGCTGTGGGACAGGGGGCATGGGGGTAGTCGTGGTACAGGCGTCCCACCCCCAAGCAGGCTTCCCAAGCAAGATGGCTACCTACCTGTACGTTTGTTTTGTGAACAGTGCAATGGCTTCAAGGTGCTCCTGGGTGGGGGATGGCTCCATCCAGCTTAGGGGTAGGACAGGGTGCATGGTGGGAGTCGTGGTACAGGCCTCCTACCACCAGGCAGGCCTCCCAGGCAATATGGCTACCTACCTGTTAGGTGAGGGCGAACAAGGCAATGGCTGACACATGCTTCTGGCTGGTGTTGGGGGAGGGGTCCATCTTGCTAGGCGGTGGGACAGGGGGCATGGTGGTAGTCGTGGTACAGGCCTCCCGCCTCCAAGCAGGCCTCCCAGATGGTTACCTACCTGTTAGGTGAGGGTGAACCATACGATGGCTGTATACTGCTTCTGGGTTGGTGTGGAGTGCTACATCCTGCTTAGGGGTGGGACAGGGGGCATGGTGGGAGTAGTGATACAGGCCTCCCACCCCCAAATAGGCCTCCAATGCAAGATGGCTACCTACCTGTTAGGTGAGGGTGAACAATGCAATGGCTGACACATGCTTCTGGCTGGTGTTGGGGGAGGGGTCCATCTTGGTAGGCTGTGGGACAGGGGGCATGGTGGTAGTCATGATACAGGCTTCCCACCCCCAAACAGGCCTCCAAGGCAAGATGGCTACCTACCTGTAAGTTTGTTTTGTGAACAGTGCAATGGCTTCAAGGGACTCCTGGGTGGGGGAGGGCTCCATCCTGCTTAGGGGTGGGACAGGGGGCATGGTGGGAGTAGTGATACAGGCCTCACACCCCCAAACAGGCCTCCAAGGCAAGATGGCTACCTACCTGTTAGGTGAGGGTGCACAATGCAATGACTGACACATGCTTCTGGCTGGTGTTAGGGGAGGGGTCCATCTTGGTAGGCTGTGGGACAGGGGCATGGTGGGAGTGGTGATACAGGCGTCCCACCCCTAAACTGGCCCCCAAGGCAAGATGGCTACCTACCTGTAAGTTTGTTTTGTGAACAGCTCAATGGCTTCAAGGTGCTCCTGGGTGGGGGAGGGCTCCATCCTGCTTAGGGGTAGGACAGGGGGCATGGTGGGAGTAATGATACAGGCCTCCCACCCCCAAGCAGGCCTCCCAGGCAAGATGGCTACCTACCTGTTAGGTGAGGGTGAACAATGCAATGGCTGACACATGCTTCTGGCTGGTGTTGGGGAAGGGGTCCTTCTTGGTAGGCTGTGGGACAGGGGGCATGGGGGTAGTCGTGGTACAGGCGTCCCACCCCCAAGCAGGCTTCCCAAGCAAGATGGCTACCTACCTGTACGTTTGTTTTGTGAACAGTGCAATGGCTTCAAGGTGCTCCTGGGTGGGGGATGGCTCCATCCAGCTTAGGGGTAGGACAGGGGGCATGGTGGGAGTAGTGATACAGGCCTCCCACCCCCAAGCAGGCCTCCCAGGCAAGATGGCTACCTACCTGTTAGGTGAGGGTGAACAATGCAATGGCTGACACATGCTTCTGGCTGGTGTTGGGGAAGGGGTCCATCTTGGTAGGCTGTGGGACAGGGGGCATGGTGGTAGTTGTGATACAGGCCTCCCATACCCAAGCAGGCCTCCCAAGCAAGATGGCTACCTACCTGTTAGGTGAGGGGGAACCATACGATGGCTGTATACTTCTTCTGGGTTGGTGTAGAGTTTTACCTCCTGCTTAGGGTGGGAAAGGGGGCATGGTGGGAGTAGTGATACAGGCCTCCCACCCCCAAACAGGCCTCCTAGGCAAGGTGGCTACCTACCTGTAAGTTTGTTTTGTGAACAGTGCAATGGCTTCAAGGTGCTCCTGGGTGGGGGAGGGCTCCATCCTGCTTAGGGGTGGGACAGGGGCATGGTGGGAGTCGTGGTACAGCCCTACCACCCCCAAGCAGGCCTACCAGGTAAGATGGCTACCTACCTGTTAGGTGAGGGTGAACAATGCAATGGCTGACACATACTTCTGGCTGGTGTTGGGGGAGGGGTCCATCTTGGTAGGCTGTGGGACAGGGGGCATGGTGGGAGTAGTGATACAGGCCTCCCACCCCTAAACAGGCCTCCAAGGTAAGATGGCTACCTACCTGTAAGTTTGCTTTGTGAACAGTGCAATGGCTTCAAGGTGCTCCTGGGTGGGGGAGGGATCCATCCTGCTTAGAGGTGGGACAGGGGGCATGGTGGGAGTCGTGGTACAGACCTCCCACCCCCAAGCAGGTCTCCCAGGCAAGATGGCTACCTACCTGTTAGGTGAGGATAAACAATGCAATGCCTGACACATGCTTCTGGCTGGTGTTGGGGGAGGGGTCCCTCTTGGTAGGCTGTGGGACAGGGGGCATGGTGGGAGTAGTGATACAGGCCTCCCACCCCCAAGCAGGCCTCCCAAGCAAGATGGCTACCTACCTGTAAGTTTGTTTTGTGAACAGTGCAATGGCTTCAAGGTGCTCCTGGGTGGGGGAGGGCTCCATCCTGCTTAGGGGTGGGACAGGGGTCATGGTGGGAGTCATGATACAGGCCTCCTACCCCCAAGCAGGCCTCCCAGGCAAGATTGCTACCTACCTCTTAGGTGAGGGTGAACAATGCAATGGCTGACACATGCTGCTGGCTGGTGTTGGGGGAGGGGTCCATCTTGGTAGGCTGTGGGACTGGGGCATGGTGGGAGTCGTGATATAGGCCTCCCACCCCCAAGCAGGCCTCCCAAGCAGGTTGGCTACCTACCTGTTAGGTGAGGGTGAACCATACAATGGCTGTATACTGCTTCTGGGTTGGTGGGAGTGCTACATCCTGCTTAGGGGAGGGACAGGGGGCATGTTGGGAGTAGTGATACAGGCCTCCCACCCCCAAATAGGCCTCCAATGCAAGATGGCTACCTACCTGTTAGGTGAGGGTGAACAATGCAATGGCTGACACATGCTTCTGGCTGGTGTTGGGGGAGGGGTCCATCTTGGTAGGCTGTGGGACAGGGGGCATGGTGGTAGTCATGATACAGGCTTCCCACCCCCAAACAGGCCTCCAAGGCAAGATGGCTACCTACCTGTAAGTTTGTTTTGTGAACAGTGCAATGGCTTCAAGGTGCTCCTGGGTGGGGGAGGGCTCCATCCTGCTTAGGGGTGGGACAGGGGCATGGTGGGAGTCGTGGTACAGCCCTACCACCCCCAAGCAGGCCTACCAGGTAAGATGGCTACCTACCTGTTAGGTGAGGGTGAACAATGCAATGGCTGACACATACTTCTGGCTGGTGTTGGGGGAGGGGTCCATCTTGGTAGGCTGTGGGACAGGGGGCATGGTGGGAGTAGTGATACAGGCCTCCCACCCCTAAACAGGCCTCCAAGGTAAGATGGCTACCTACCTGTAAGTTTGCTTTGTGAACAGTGCAATGGCTTCAAGGTGCTCCTGGGTGGGGGAGGGATCCATCCTGCTTAGAGGTGGGACAGGGGGCATGGTGGGAGTCGTGGTACAGACCTCCCACCCCCAAGCAGGCCTCCCAGGCAAGATGGCTACCTACCTCTTAGGTGAGGGTGAACAATGCAATGGCTGACACATGCTGCTGGCTGGTGTTGGGGGAGGGGTCCATCTTGGTAGGCTGTGGGACTGGGGCATGGTGGGAGTCGTGATATAGGCCTCCCACCCCCAAGCAGGCCTCCCAAGCAGGTTGGCTACCTACCTGTTAGGTGAGGGTGAACCATACAATGGCTGTATACTGCTTCTGGGTTGGTGGGAGTGCTACATCCTGCTTAGGGGAGGGACAGGGGGCATGTTGGGAGTAGTGATACAGGCGTCCTACCCCCAAACAGGCCTCTAAGGCAAGATGGCTACGTACCTGTTAGGTGAGGGTGTACAATACAATGGGATTTTTGTTTTACAAGGAAGTACATATCAGTGTGTTGGTTGACATTTGTTTGTACTTACCAGCCTCCACTCCCCCGGATACTCCTGTGAGACTCTCAGGATGCAGTATGGCAAGCACCTTCTCCTCCCATGGTTTGAATGTTTTTGGTCGAATGGGAGGGCCACCGCCAGCCCTCTCAACGCATCCGGTTCTTGCTTCTCCTCTCTTTGACAACCCTCTTGAGATCATGCAACTGCTCCATGATCTCCTTCTTGGATCGCGGGGTGGTCCCTACTGCATTAACCATTTGTACTATCCTTTCCCACATTTGAGACCTTGTGGCGTATGGTGTCTGTTGGACCAGGCTACCAAACAGTTGTGGTTCCACTGTCACTATCTCATTGACCACGACTGTCAACTCACGCTCTCTGAATTTTGGTATTTTCTGAGATGCCATTGTGTGTGGTGTTTGCAGTGTTTGTGGGTGCAGGGATGGGTGTGGTGTTGGTGTTGGTGTGTGAGGTGTGTTGTGTGGTGGGGGATTGTTGGTGCTGGTATGATGGTGGTAGTGGTGGTGTTGGTGGTGCTGTGTTTTCTTGCCTCTCCTGTCAGGTCTGGTGTGTGCCCTTCTCTTCTGGAGTGTTGCAAAGGATTGTGGTCAGTGAAGGGGCTGGTTTTATTCTCAGCTATGTGGGTGTGTCCAAATGGAATTTTGCTGTCAGGTGTGTTGTGGGAGTTGTCCTGGGAATTGTGTTATTTTTTTGGGCATTTATTTTTCCATTGGTATGTGTTTTTTGTGTTTGAGGGGCATGGCTACTTTGATAGGTGCAATGTTTGGCATTGCTGCGGTGTTTTAGCATCGTCCGCCATGTTTGTCATGTATCGTCCACTACGGTGGCTATGCTGCAGCTCTTCTGCTGTCTCTCCCATTCACTCCTGTGTGCGACTGCGGTGGTCGGAAACAGCGGATCGTACCGCGGGACCATCGGGGATATACTATTTTCCCGTGCGGTGTCTCCGCTTTGCTCGTGGCGGGTTGTAGCTTTTCCGCCGCGTTTCCGACCTCCACGATCGGTTTTTGGACGTCACCACCCACGTCGGGCGGTTTCTGTTAACCCGCTACCGCCACGGTCGGTCTTTTTTGGCGGTTGTTCCTAATTTGACCGCCGGTTTATCCACGGTCCCGGCGGGCGATCGTTTCCCGCCTCCATGGCGGTCGGGGTGGTTTTCCGCCCGCTATCCTAATGGGGCGCTAAGTCTTCTTCTGAGTCACTTTGTTCAGTTTGACTTGATATTTCAATTATTAGACCTGACTTTTTCTTTATTAGAGTGTATTTCAGTCTTTTCACTCCTTTTGGCCACACATCACCTCTTCTTGCTTTCTTAACTTGAAATGCTTTCTCACCTTCGTTGTCAAGTTCGCAAGTTCTTTTATTCAGTTCTTTTCTTTGTTGTACTTGCTCTTGATTTTCATCAATCACTTTCTCTTTTTCTTTCTCAACAGCAGTCTTTTGAGACCCAGTAGCTGGTGCCCACTTTATTCGACTTGTGTTTGGTTCTTCCTCATGTTCAGCTTTTTCAGAATCTGTAACACTAGATTCTATAGAATGCATGACGTTACAATGCATACATTCACAATGCGATATTTTACATTGCGTTCGTTACAACACAAGTCATTACAACGACTTGTGCTGGTGGGGGCTGGACTTAGGAATAGTATGATTTACTATTCCAACTCGGGCCTACATAACAGTAGCGAAGGTGTTGGAATAGTAAATCATACTATTCCTTAGCTCAGAACGCCATCCAGCGGAAGTCATTGTAACGACTTGCGTTGTAACTCCCGCAAAGTACACATACTGCGGTGTAATGACCGCGTAGTACAGGTCGTTCTCCGAATCTATAGCTTCATATTCTTCAGCTTCTGGTTATTTTCTTTACTTTACCAGTTGCTGCTCTTCCTCTTGTCTTTCAAGTGGACTTGGGACTGTTCTTGTATGACTTGCATGAATCCAATTCGGCAGGCCACCACACTTTACTGCTGTCACATTTCATGTACCCTAGCACACGTAAAATTAATACAGTCTCATTCAGACAAAGTAAATACAACAAAGGCAATGATTCTTGTTCTTTTTCTCTTCTTTCTCGTTTAATCCGACTTCCCGAAGTTCGGGGTCGATGTTATTTCCAAGCCAAGCCAACACGTGTTTCGTCGCTTCTTGTACACATTAGAACATGCGACTTGTTCACGGCTGAGTATAAGGTCTCTGATGTGTTTCTTTCATGTGGCGATATGTGTTGCCTCTCATCCACGCCGGGAAACTCGAGTTTCCCGGCGTGGATGAGAGGCAACGCAACGCGTATGTGGCGTGTGTCGGAAGGAAAACAGATTTTGGAGTGCTGCTACTGGGACAGTGAATTTCCTCACAACATTCGTTTGGGATTTAATTCTTTCACGCCACGGGACCATGTGGCCTGGAATTATCGCCATATCTGAGGGGGGTATGGATATGACTCCCAGCAGTGCCCAGACATAGGAGGAGGGTGTGGATATGACTCCCAGCAGTGCCCAGACATAGGAGGGGGGTGTGGGTATGACTCCCAGCAGTGCCCAGACATAGGAGGGGGGTGTGGATATGACTCCCAGCAGTGCCCAGACATGACAGGGGTGGGTGCAGAGGACTCCCAGCAGTGCCCAGATATAGGAGGGGTGGGTACAGAGGACCCCCAGCAGTGCCCAGACATGACAGGGGTGGGTGGATATGACTCCCAGCAGTACCAAGACATGACAGGGGTGGGTGCAGAGGACTCCCAGCAGTGACCAGACATAGGAGGGTTGTGTGGATATGACTTCCAGCAGTGCCCAGACATAGGAGGGGGGTGTGGATATGACTCCCAGCAGTGCCCAGACATAGGAGGGGGGTGTGGATATGACTCCCAGCAGTACCCAAACATGACAGGGGTGGGTGGATATGACTCCCAGCAGTGCCCAGACATAGGAGGGGGGTGTGGGTATGACTGCCAACAGTGCCCAGACATGACAGGGGTGGGTGGATATGACTCCCAGCAGTGCCCGAAAATAGGAGGGGATGTGGATATGACTCCCAGCAGTGCCCAGACTTGACAGGGGTGGGTGGATATGACTCCCAGCAGTGCCCAGGCATAGGAGGGGGGTGTGGATATGACTCCCAGCAGTGCCCAGACATAAGAGGGGTGGGTGCAGAGGACTCCCAGCAGTGCCCAGACATAGGAGGGGGGTGTGGATATGACTCCCAGCAGTGCCCAGACATAGGAGGGGGTGTGGATATGATTCCCAGCAGTGCCCAGACATAGGAGGGGAGTGTGCACAGGACTCCCAGCAGTGCCCATACATAGGAGGGGCGTGTGGATATGACTCCCAGCAGTGCCCAGACATGACAGGGGTCGGTGCAGAGGACTCCCAGCAGTGCCCAGACATGACAGGAGTGGGTGCAGAGGACTCCCAGCAGTGCCCAGACATGACAGGGATGGGTGGATATGACTCCCAGCAGTGCCCAGACATGACAGGGGTGTGTGCAGAGGACTCCCAGCAGTGCCCAGACATGCCAGGGGTGGGTGGATATGACTCACAGCAGTGCCCAGACATAGGAGGGGGGTGGATATGACTCCCAGCAGTGCCCAGACATAGGAGGGGGTGTGCACAGGACTCCCAGCAGTGCCCAGACATAGGAGGGGTGTGTGGATATGACTCCCAGCAGTGCCCAGACATGGCAGGCGGGTGGATATGACTCCCAGCAGTGCCCAGACATAGGAGGGGGTGTGGATATGACTCCCAGTAGTGCCCAGACATAGGAGGGGTGGGTGGATATGACTCCCAGCAGTGCCCAGACATAAGAAGGGTGGGTGCAGAGGACTCCCAGCAGTGCCCAGACATAGGTGAGGGGTGTGGATATGACTCCCAGCAGTGCCCAGACATGACAGGGGTGGGTAGATATGACTCCCAGCAGTGCCCAGACATGACAGGGGTGGGTTACGAGGACTCCCAGCAGTGCCCGGACATGCTAGGGGTGGGTGGATATGACTCCCAACAGTGCCCAGACATAGGAGGGGGGTGGATATGACTCCCAGCAGTGCCCAGACATAGGAGGGGGGTTTGGATATGACTCCCAGCAGTGCCCAGACATGACGGGTGGGTGGATATGACTCCCAGCAGTGCCCAGGCATAGGAGGGGGGGTGTGGATATGACTCCCAGCAGTGCCCAGACATAGGAGGGGTGGGTGGATATGACTCCCAGCAGTGCCCAGACATAAGAGGGGTGGGTGCAGAGGACTCCCAGCAGTGCCCAGCCATACGAGGGGGGTGTGGATATGACTCCCAGCAGTGCCTAGACATAGGAGGGGGGTGTGGATATGACTCCCAGCAGTGCCCAGACATAAGAAGGGTGGGTGCAGAGGACTCCCAGCAGTGCCCAGACATAGGTGAGGGGTGTGGATATGACTCCCAGCAGTGCCCAGACATGACAGGGGTGGGTAGATATGACTCCCAGCAGTGCCCAGACATGACAGGGGTGGGTTACGAGGACTCCCAGCAGTGCCCGGACATGCTAGGGGTGGGTGGATATGACTCCCAACAGTGCCCAGACATAGGAGGGGGGTGGATATGACTCCCAGCAGTGCCCAGACATAGGAGGGGGGTTTGGATATGACTCCCAGCAGTGCCCAGACATGACGGGTGGGTGGATATGACTCCCAGCAGTGCCCAGGCATAGGAGGGGGGGTGTGGATATGACTCCCAGCAGTGCCCAGACATAGGAGGGGTGGGTGGATATGACTCCCAGCAGTGCCCAGACATAAGAGGGGTGGGTGCAGAGGACTCCCAGCAGTGCCCAGCCATACGAGGGGGGTGTGGATATGACTCCCAGCAGTGCCTAGACATAGGAGGGGGGTGTGGATATGACTCCCAGCAGTGCCCAGACATAGGAGGGGTGTGTGAACAGGACTGCCAGCAGTGCCCAGACATAGGAGGGGTGTGGATATGACTCCCAGCAGTGCCCAGACATGACAGGGGTGGGTGCAGAGGACTCCCAGCAGTGCCCAGACATGACAGGGGTGGGTGCAGAGGACTCTCAGCAGTGCCCAGACATGACAGGGGTGGGTGCAGAGGACTCCCAGAAGTGCCCAGACATAGGAGGGGGGTGTGGAGATGACTCCCAGCAGTGGCCAGACATAGGAGGGGGGTGTGGATATGACTCCCACCATTGCCCAGACATGACAGGGGTGGGTGGATATGACTCCCAGCAGTGCCCAGACATAGGAGGGGGTGTGGATATGACTCCCAGCAGTGCCCAGACATGACAGGGGTGGGTGGATATGACTCCCAGCAGTGCCCAGACATAGGAGGGGGTGTGGATATGACTCCCAGCAGTGCCCAGACATGACAGGGGTGGGTGCAGAGGACTCCCAGCATTGCCAAGACATGACAGGGGTGGGTGCAGAGGACTCCCAGCAGTGCCCAGACATGACAGGGGTGGGTGCAGAGGACTCTCAGAAGTGCCCAGACATAGGAGGGGGGTGTGGAGATGACTCCCAGCAGTGCCCAGACATAGGAGGGGGTGTGGATATGACTCCCAGCAGTGCCAAGACATGACAGGGGTGGGTGGATATGACTCCCAGCAGTGCCCAGACATAGGAGGGGGTGTGGATATGACTCCCAGCGGTGTCCAGACATGACAGGGGTGGGTGGATATGACTCCCAGAAGTGCCCAGACATGACAGGGGTGGGTGCAGGGGACTGCAAGAAGTGCCCAGACATAAGAGGGGTGGTTGCAGAGGACCCCCAGCAGTGCCCAGACAGTATGGGGTGGGTGCACAGGACCCCCAGCAGTGTCAGTGAAAGGGAGGGCATTATCATTATCATACAACAACTACTTGTGTGTATGTTTACAGCCCTAACCTGTGACAGTCCTGATAATGCCATAGCAACACATCACTTAGAGCAGTGTCCTACTCCATGGAGGTCTAATAACTGTCACACACTGCGTGACACACCACATGTGGGTGTGATGTCAGATCACACATGCTGATCCACCCATGGAGGTTGCATGCAACCTACACACCCTACCATCATGACTCAATAGTGTATAGTCATGGAACAGCCCACCAAACAAATAGAGCAAAAAGGATAAACACACTGTCATGTATATCCCGGCCCTGAGATCAATGTACAGGTGGTGAAACATGTACTGTTTCATGGAAGGAACAGGATTGAAACACCTTAGATACAAATCAATAAATTGGGAGTTGTGTGCACAAATTCCCTGCATTACAAATCCAAACATAAGGGTAAGGCTGTGATCACATATATCTGCATAGTGTGAACAAGGCAGATGGTGTCCATGATGGCATTTATACATACTACAAACACAACTACAGTGAGTAGCATGGATGGCACAGACCAATGAGCACAACTCATCTGTGAGCAGGCATGGCCATTGCCGAAGGAAATGTCCAAAAAAAAGGAACTCTGCACAAAAGTAACCACGACAATTGTGCAGCTGTCTGTAGTGAAGATCTCATGTGTCACTGAGGGAGGGGCACTCTTTCGGACAATGTCTGTATGCAAATTGCACACACACTAATCAAGATAGTTTGCTGCAACATTGGGATGGCACATAGATACCATGGTCCACCTTATTACCATCAGAAAATAGACATCTTTCACAATCCCAAAACATTAACATGACACCAACTCCTAGGCACACAGTACCTAAAGCAAGTACCTGAAATGCAATAGTTCAGAATGAAAAACAAAATGCTTTATCCAGCTCCAAAATTAAAATGAGTAAATAAATGAGTCCAGGCTCAAGAAGGCCAATGGCCAGTCCAAAATACTGTTCATTACAGTGGTGACGTTGTGGAGGTTGTCACCCCCAAATTTGCCTGCACATGGTGGATTTAGAGGTCTGTGGACCCATGGGGGCATCATCTGGGTCAGTGACCGGCACCGCAGGGGCAGGAGAGGGAAGGGTAGGTGTAGTAGGTGCAGGTGGGGAGGATTCCTCCACAGTGGCTGGTGCAGCGCAAAAGGTTGAAACATATTCTGCGCTGCACACTGCTGCCAGTTCGGACAGGCTACCACCTGACCTCGGGGACACAATGGGAGTGGAGGTAGAGGGTTGTGAGTCAGGTGTAGTGTGTCTGTGGCTGCGTGACTGCCGTCTGTCCCCAGTCCCTGTGGGTGTGCCTACATCCCCATGAGATTGTGTGCCTGGAGAACTGCGCCTAGACTTCCGTGGTGGTGTGCTGGGTGTCCCTGTTGGTGTGCGTGCCCTTGTGTGCCTGTGTGTTCTTTGGACAGGTATGGGAGAGGGGGATGTGGATGGGTCTGAAGAAGTGGGGGGGAAGGACCGCTGCAGGAGGGCAACTGCTGCCATCAGTGTTGAGTCTATGGACGATAGACTCCGACGTTGGTCAGACATGTTCGCTGACATGCCCTCCATGAATGACAACAACTGTGTCAGTATTGTAGTGTGGCCATGGGGGACAGTCAGCATTGATGTCTGACCAACAAGAATCTGCCAGAGTAGGTCCACAGACTCGGCAGTGAGGGCAGCAGGGTAGACAGGGGCAGGGGCTGCGGTGCCGGGGACGAAGGAGACATGTGGGGCAGCACGGACAGAAGGGACACTAGCAACTGGGAGGGTGGAGATGGGTGTGGAGGAGGCGGGAACAGACACAGAGATGGAAGAAGGTGTCGCCGCGTATTCCCCCTCCACCAGGGAGTGAGATGGTGATCCGTCCGCATGATATGAATTGTCGCCTTCAAAAGGTATGGACGGTTGACTTCCCTCACCTTCCATGCCTCTAGCTTCGTCCAACTCCTCAGCGCTGGTGGCACTGCGGCTGGGTCCCTCCTCCTGGTCCGTACTCATGTCTCCTCCTTCTGGCTCGGTTGATGATGCTGTGGGCAAGGAGAAGAAACAAAAATGCATCAGTCACCTGTACACATATGACACATGAGCACAAAATCAGTTGGTCACATAGCAAATCATGGCATGCATCATGAGTAACAGCCATATAGCTCTGCACATATTTGAGACTAGTACTGACCAGTTGGTATTGACACAATGCTAGTTGGACACAAGGATACCATGAACACACCAGGCCCCAACTTCACTGAGAGTTACACTTAGAAGATTCTGTTGGTTTTCATGAAAGCAGACCCATACAATGAAGTGATGGCTGCCCACTAATAAAAAAAACATTTGTGGTGGCCGTCAGGGCAAACTAACCCACCTCACTCCCCAAGGTGACACCACACTCAGAGCCCTGTAAGTACATTTGGGTGATCAAAAATGTAAGAAATAGTGTACATCTCGTGACTCACAATACTTCACACATTCAACATGTATTGAATGTGTACATTCTCAAACTTGTGAAGAGAACACGTATGTGCCTGCATGAAAGGACACTCACAAGGAAATGCACCCAATAAACATAGACACATTCACTGAAACAGCTGGCACCCGGTCTGATGAAACACTGGTAGGAATAAATGGCGTTGCAGATTTGCCATATACATGGCCCAAGGGAGGTCTTGATGGCTTGATACACATTAGTCTGTACAATTGAGAACAAAGGAGTTGCAAGACCCCAAAAGCACTGTGTGGACATGTATATGGAGATCAACGCTCAACCTTAATCACTAACACTAGGCTCATTAAAAAGCTGCCAGCTTGTAACCCAAAATTTGCTAATGTTGTTTTGTGTGCACTACCTTGTGAGACAACTATCATGCAGGCACATAAGTGTAACGTACACAAATCGTCATATGTACACATTTAAAACATAAAGAAATAATGACTAGATTTTGGGAGTGCCAGGGTACAATCATTAATGAGTCAACTTGAAATATGTCAGTCCTCACAGGGGCATTTGGTACCTGATCATGCAGTTGCTTGCACATAAGACCTACTGGCTGTCATGTGAAGTGGCCTAAATCTGGACAATGCTCAAGCTAATGGGCCTGCAAATGTGAAACAACAAAATCATACCTGCATCGTGGACACACCCTCATCCCCAGGCTAAATGACAACACTAGTGTGAACCCTAACACAAAACAGCGTTCCACCACAACTACATACATGTGGGAAAAAAGAATGAGGCACAGTCATGTTTTGAAAAAAATTACATAGGCTGTCAAGCATAAAATAAAAACACTGCCCACCAGCACAGGGGAAGTGCATGGTGAACAATCAGCCATCCAATGCCCACACACAGGTCACACCTGGCAAGGCAAAACCAGGCAGGCACATTAGACACCCGCTGCACAACACCCCCATCCCTCAGTCAATGTGATTGATACAGATCAAGAAGTGAAAAATCTGAATTAGGGTACACAAAACGGTGCAGCAACTAGTCCAAAAGTAACACAAGCTCACCTCGCGGGGCTGGCAATACATATTAGTCACAAACAAACAACCACAGATTGTTGTGAATAGGCGCACAGGCACTGCCCAGTGTAACCATGCACAAGCCAAATCTTGTATCCATGTTCAGTGGGCACATGTAGCATACACAGGATTCATACAAACTATGCCAGGCTCCAATGCCACTGAGGCAGAGCCATGATGAACACACATTGAATGGGCACAGTGGTGCATGACACACATGAATAGGAGTCCAGGGTGTGTCTGGTGACTGTAGTGGGCACACTGATCTGTGGTTATGGAATGAGCTGACTGTACCATCAATAACCGTCATGGCACTATGCATATCTCACAAATTATGTACATCAGGTCTGAGAACACAACATGGGTCATGCATGCTGCAAGGGTGTGCATTTCAAACCTCACACTACTATGTTGAGATGCATCATCAGGGCAAACAAATATGAAGTGCAAACACAGTGCACAGGTCATGGCACAGGCAAGGTACCAACACATGTCACAGACCTCCCTCCCACATGATGTGCAAATCAATGTGCAGTCTAATTACCTGGCACCCTAGAAGAACGTGTGCAAATGCCCAAAAACACAGACCAGGGGACACATGTGGAGGAAGGGGGTGAGGGATGAAAACGGACACCATCTGAATATGGGGAATTGAAACTACAGTGCACAAAGAGCCTGGCTGACCAGACACCCCAACTGTGGGAGTATTTCCAGGCTTCAGAGCACCTCAAGTAGCAGCTGACACACAACACTACAAACAGCCATGTACATACCCCCTCCTTGCTGCTGTCTTTCCTGCAACTGCCTATGGAGGTCAGGAAAGACCACTTCCAGGACACGGAGCATGTGGGGGGTGAGATGACGTCTTCCACTATGCCGGCGTGGAGGTAACAGCTTCAGCTGGATCCGGGCAATACGCCGGGTCCAGCACCGGATGTCCTGCCACCTTTTCCTTATGTTGGGAATCCGCCGGCGAGGGCCCCCCACAGACCTGACAGCCCTGGCAACGTCCAACCAGATCCCCCCCTTCTCGTAGGAAGTTACCTGTCAGGAAGACAAAGTGAAACAACATCACTACACCTGTTCCATGTCCCAGAGACACACATGCACTACATTAATGATGAGAACAGGCCATAGGATGCTGACAGGACTTGCATCATTGTACATGTGAATTTGGCCTGTGGGCAAACCCCAACCCCAAACCCACCGCCAAACTCCAGAAGAGACTCCAGCGGATCCAGAACGCCTCAGCCCGACTCATCCTGGACATCCCCCGTCGCAACCACATCTCCAGACACCTGAAAGACCTGCACTGGCTCCCGGTCAACAAGAGAATCACCTTCCGCCTCCTCACCCACGCACACAAAGCCCTACACAACGAAGGCCCAGGATACCTCAACAACCGCCTCAACTTCTACGCTCCCAAACGCCAGCTTCGATCGACCGGCCACGCCCTCGCCACAGTCCCCCGCATCCGAAGAGCCACCACAGGGGGAAGGTCCTTCTCCTACCTCGCCGCCAAGACCTGGAACTCCCTCCCGACCCACCTCCGCCTGACCCAGGACCACCTCGCCTTCAGGAAGCAGCTCAAGACCTGGCTGTTTGATCAGTAGCGGACCCCCCCCCCCTAGCGCCTTGAGACCCCCCGGGTGAGTAGTGCGCTATATAAATGCTTTGATTGATTGATTGATCGAATGTACTACATGCCTATGAAAGACAACAGATGGCATAAGGGGGGCAACACACTCACTGATCATGGCACACACTGTACAACACATGCAACTACAGGGTGTGGGATAGCACGTGGCAAGTAGTCACATTTCCTGATCCACTTAACAACTCTCAGCAGACCAGACAGATATACCCTGGAACAGATCATTTGCCTGTCACTGACCACAGTAGGTACACCATGCAGCTGCGGTGCAACACATCGCATACGCACTCACCCAGATGACAAGGAACATTCACATACTTCAATGTCCATGAGGTCAGAAACATCATTTCTTAAATATCACCACAGGTCCCCACAAGGCATGAACTTCTGTGAGTACATTCAGCTGTCAGCCTGGGGGAAACACTGTTACATCTCAGGACACTTGTGAATAAAGCCACCAAGGTATTGCACACCTAAATATGTCTTTCACAATGCACTGAATGTCACAGTAAGCACAATGCACGTGAGGGGTGAACACACATGAACTACATCATGCTCTGCATTAGAGACACCACCATGTACACCCCCTGTGACTCTCTCAAAACCACATAGCATGTCTGTCCCACCAATACACGATGCCTGTTGTGACACACACACAACAGGTGCACAGTCAAAGCTAGTGCATTCAGCACTCACCTGCTCCCCTGGTCTCCCATACAGCTTGCTGTACTGTGGTAGGAGGGCATCCAGCAGGGCCTGGTTTTCCTCATCAGAGAATGCAGGTGCCCTCTCCACCGTACGCGACATGATGGTCCAGGGAATGCAGAGACAGCAGCAGTGTGGTCCACTCAAATGTTGTGCAGGCATGTGCTCTCTCACAGCCACATGCAGCCTTAAATCTGTGCTGTTGAGGGGCTTTCAGTGTCAGGAGTACAGTGGGATAGGCCAGATCACTTTGCATCCTACCTCTCATCCAACCCTTTAAACTTAAGGCCCTGACACTCATTTGCATGTTTTAAAATTTGAGCACCAGCTCCACAATCAATTTGCAATATTGTATTTTTTTGACCAACTGACTTTTGCAGGACACCTGTAGCACACATCCAAATCTCAGTATCCATTACAACCAGGCTGCATTCAGGGCCTACTACTTGTCCCCTAGGTTTACCCAGAGTATTTTTTTAAATCCCCGTATGTGTACAGTGCATTTCACGTCGTGTATGGCACGATTTCAATAGTTAAACGCCCCGTACACACGCACGTACTGTCGGGGTACGGTCCGCTCGCGTATGCCACCATTGCAATGGTGAAACGTCCCGCACACACGCACGTACTGTCGGGGTATGGTCCGCTCGCGTATGGCACCATTGCAATGGTGAAACGTCCCGCACACACGCACGTACTGTCGGGGTACGGTCCGCTTGCGTATGCCACCATTGCAATGGTGAAACGTCCCGCACACACGCACGTACTGTCGGGGTACGGTCCGCTCGCATATGCCACCATTGCAATGGTGAAACATCCCGCACACACGCACGTACTCTTGGGATACGGTCCGCTCGAGTATGCCCCATTGCAATGGTGAAACATCCCGCACACACGCACGTACTGTCGGGGTATGGTCCACTCGCGTATGCCTCCATTGCAATGGTGAAACGTCCCACACACACGCACGTACTGTCGGGGTACGGTCCGCTCGCGTATGGCACCATTACAATGGTGAAACGTCCTGCACACACGCACGTACTGTCGGGGTATGGTCCATTTGGGTATGGCACCATTGCAATGGGGAAACGTCCCGCACACATGCACGCATTGTCGGGGTCTGGTCCGTTCGCGTATGGCACGATTTCAATAGTGAAACATCCCGTACACACGCACGTACTGTCGGGGTACAGTCCGTTCGCGTATGGCACGATTTCAATAGTTAAACATCCCGCACACACGCACGTACTGTCGGGGTGCGGTCCGTTCACGTATGGCACCATTGCAATGGTGAAACGTCCTATACACACGCACGTACTGTCGGGGTACGGTCCGTTCACGTATGGCACGATTTCAATAGTGAAACGTCCTGCACACACGCACGTACTGTCGGGGTACGGTCCGTTCGCGTACGGCACCATTGCAATGGTGAAACGTCCCGCACACACGCACATACTGTCGGGGTACGGTCCATTCGCGTATGGTACAATTTCAATATTGAAACATCCCGCACACACGCACGAACTGTTGGGGTGCGGTCCGTTCACGTATGGCACCATTGCAATGGTGAAACGTCCTATACACACGCACGTACTGTTGGGGTACGGTCTGTTCATGTATGGCACGATTTCAATAGTAAAACATCCCGCACACACGCACATACTGTCGGGGTACGGTCTGTTCGTGTATGGCATGATTTCAATAATGAAACGTCCCGCACACACGCACGTACTGTCGGGGTACGGTCCGTTCGAGTATGGCACCATTGCAATGGTGAAACGTCCCACACACATGCACGCAATGTCTGGGTACGGTCCATTTGCGTATGGCACGATTTCAATAGTGAAATGTCACACACACATGGCAGGGATGTCCCTGTACGGTTAACACAAGGATGTCTATCTAGTTTTTGTCATTGCATACTTACATGAGCATGCCCTAGGTGTGCCAGGCACTGATATAGCACAGGATATCAGATCACGTTGCACAATCGATGTGTGATGACCTTTTGACACATGTGATGTGTGATGGTGCATTATGTGTTACACATCACCTTTCCACTAGTCCCATTGGTATCATCATGCACATGTTGTCATGCACATCAACACTGGGATGGCACAGTCAGCACTATGGGCACCCGTCTCATGATGCCAGGCACCGTGGCACTTTCGCACTGGGCTATTTGACGCTCATCAGGTCCCGTATGTAACAATGTAATGTGTGTGTCACGGTAAAGATAGAATTTGCTGTTTGTGATCCGTTAAATGCATCTGCTGTTGGTGCATCTATTATGGGTCTGTGTTGTGACGGAAATGGTTTCGCATGTACGCACACCATGCCACATGTGCTTTGCCAATGGCTTTTGTGTCTGATGGCATCATACATCATTGATCACCATGGATACATGACTGCATTGTGACAATTTCGTTGTCACATACACACCGTTATTAGCAAGTTCTAGGATATGTCAAATAGATATTCCCTGTAACCTGGCTCTGTGCCTTGCAGTCAGCTGTCTGTATGGGATGACAACCTTTTAATGCAGGTCTGGTGACGTGTGTCACTCCTCTGACATCTTGCTCTGCTCACTCAGAGCAGCCCAGCAGCTCTTTGGTGTTCATGTAATTTTTAGTTCTAAAACAACAGATGTGTCTG
The DNA here is from genome assembly GCF_964261635.1 of Lissotriton helveticus. Classification (NCBI taxonomy): domain Eukaryota; kingdom Metazoa; phylum Chordata; class Amphibia; order Caudata; family Salamandridae; genus Lissotriton; species Lissotriton helveticus. The sequence continues at coordinate 436,177,689 of NC_136068.1, forward strand.
GGATTTGTATGGAGTGCCAGGAAGCTGGCATATGTGACCAGGTTTTATTGCATACGCCAGACCCCATAGTAACTTGATGTGTAGTAGCAGTGTTGCATGTGCCATGTACATTGGAATAGTTGTTGTCTGACAGTTGTTATCCATTCTTCCCAAATATGTCCTGCAGGGCACCCCCTCTACCAAAGCCTTTTCCCGACTTGGAGACCATGAGGGAACGTGATTGCATCAGACGGTACAGATTCACTCGCGTTTTGATTCAGAACTTGACGGACAGGCTGGAACCACATCTCCAACCGCGACCCAGGTATCCAACTGCGCTGACACCAAAGCTAAAGGTGATGGCAGCCCTAAATTTTTTTGCCACAGGTACGTTTCAAATTGCCTTTGCAGATGTGGGGGGTATGTCCCAACAATGTTCAGCCATGTCCTACGTGATGTGTTAGCTGCCATGTTAGAGCACATTGATGAATTCATCACATTTCTTAAACCTGAAGAGTTAACAGATGTAAAGGGTGAATTCTATGCCATGGGAGGGATGCCACATGTCATTGGGGCCATTGATGGTACACATGTGGCTTTGGTGCCACCACAGGCTCAGGAGCAGGCCTACCGCAATAGGAAACAATACCACTCAATAAATGCCCTGGTGGTGTGTCTTGCTAACATGCTGATTTCCCATGTTTGTGCACGTTTTCCAGGATCGTGCCATGATGCTTTCATCATGAGGCGTAGCAGGGTACCACAGATGAGGCTGCAGCTGCGCAATGATTAGGCATGCCTTGTAGGCGGGTATACTCTGTTTGACCTGTATGTTTCATTTCTTGTTTTCTCTGACAGAATGGCATTACCCAAATTATAACACAGTGTATATTTGTAGGAGACGTGGGATATCCCAACATGCCGTGGCTCATGACACCGCTCCGCAACCCAAGAACAGCTGCAGACCAGCGGTACAACAATGCACACGGACAGACCAAGCGAGTGATAGAGCCAACGTTTGGACTCCTGACGGGCCAATTCCGGTGCCTTGATAAGACCGGCGGATCCATCCCCTACGCCCCGGTCAAGGTGTGTAACATCTTCATCGTGTACTGCATGCTGCACAACATGGCAGTTGAGAAGGCTGTGCCACTCTACCTGGATCCTTACGAGCTGGAACATCCACCCGTTGAGGATGCCGGCCTTGGCCACAATGAAAGTGATGAGGAGGAGGAGGATGATATCCGGAGTCGGCTCATACGCAACTTCTTTTCTTAATGGTGAGTCACTGAGCATTTGTGTGCGAGCTAGTGGCATTGAGTGGCATGTGTTGCATACTGTGTGTTCAGCTGACTGTGTGCGAAGTCACTTTGATGTTTGTTGTGATGTATCACACAAGTGATGATGTCATGACACCCGCATATGTGCAATGAGCAAATTCAGAATGTACATGTGTACTACATTGTGATTTGTATTACATGACCATGTCTGTATGGAAATATTATTAATGTGTACCCTTGTGTGCCTGTCATTCCCAGGTTGCTCTGCCTGTTGTCTGTTCGTACTTGGTACTCCTGCTATTCATCCTGATGATTGCAACGTGTGTTGAATCAGCGTTCCATGCACAGACATGTGGAAATGTCCATTTGGGTAAGATAGCTAAACAGGCTTTTTTGCGTCAGTATGCTTTCTGAATGTGTGGGAACTGTTTCTGTGTATGTTGTAGAAGCATACACACATGTGTCATAAACATGGATCAAGATGAATGTTGCAACACTCCCATGACTGGACAGTCACCCTTCTTGTCAGTCATCTGTTGTTGAGTGTTGACTCTGTGTGAATGCATCAATGTGTTTAAACCTTGGGCCAGACACATTGCGGATGTCACCGGTTTACATTGTGTGTAACATCACAACCACAGGCTCTGTGTGGAATTGCACCGTCACTGTGTGCAGCAGGATGTGTCTGCCTCATCACATTTATGTTGTGGGCCAGTACAGTTTGGTTTACCTAATTACATGTTGTGAAGGTGTGGCCAGTGTATGTCCCACATGCTCTGACAACTGTCCAGTGAGTCTGTTCATATGGATGCATTGCCCCTTGAGCCAGTATGTAATGTCACTGTCACGTTGCTACATCAGTGCCGGTAAAGAACACTGATTTGCAAGCATTCTTGGTAACTTCATGTTAACTTTCTATTTCCATTATCCCAGGAATGTTGCACTGATGACGTACCAATGTAGTGCTCTGGAAAATATTAACACTTCCGTTACACCAGTCGGTTGACGTTAATCCCAGCAATCTCTTGTGCCGTGCTGCATATCCTAGTAACGGTAGGGGTGGTTTATTGGCTTTGTATTGTATTGTATTGTATTGTATCTGGGTTTTATATCGCGCCAACTCACCGACAGGTCTCAAAGCGCTTCTGACCAAGTACAACAACAGGAAAAAAGGTAGAAGAAATGCGGAAAACCCGGCCTGTCTTACGGGAGTGTAAACGCGTCCCTGAAGAGTAAAGTCTTCAGGGATTTCCTAAAACGAAGGAGATTAGATTCTCTACGAAGCACCTCCGGTAGCTTGTTCCAAATGATGGGGGCTTGGACTGAAAAAGATCTACCACCTTTAGTTGCCATTTTAAAACGTGGGCAGGATAGTAGAAAGGAATCGGAGGATCGCAGAGCGCGCTTGGGTTCATACACTTCAAGCCTGTCTTTTATATAGGCTGGTGCCTGTCCGTAAATTGCTTTATGGCAGATGCACAGGCTCTTAAATTCAACCCTCTGCTTTATAGGGAGCCAGTGTAACCTATAAAGTAGAGGGGAAGCATGGGTCCGCCTGGGTAGTCCAAAAATTAGCCGTGCTGCGTCATTCAAGATGACTTGTAGACGATTAATAGAATTTTTTGGAAGACCTAGGTATAGTGCGTTCCCGTAGTCAATTCTGGAAACTATTGTGGCTGAAACAATGGTTCGAAGCATATTCGTTGATAGTAAAGGGACAAGCTTTCGTAACTGCCTGATCAGGTTGGTACATGAACCAACCACAGCGGATACTTGGTTGGTCATCGAGAGTTCCTGATCGATTTTCATACCAAGACTCTTTACACTAGGACATGGCTTTGGGGTAGGTCCAAGTTCTTGGGGCCAGAACAGATCGTTCCAGGGGGAAGCAGAGGTTGAAACTACAAGGACCTCCGTTTTGTCTGGATTCATTGTTAATAGGTTGGACGTCATCCAATTTACTGTGAACCGTAGTATCTTTTGGGCCATGGACTGAGCCGATGTTGTATTATCGATACTCAGCAGTAGCTGAGTATCATCGGCGTAATTAAAGACCTTACAGCCCATGTTTGCCAAAGAGTCTATTAGTGGCTGCAAGTATAAATTAAATAAAAGTGGTGAGAGTGCGGACCCTTGTGGGACTCCACATACCAAGGCGCCCACGTCGGAAACCTGGTCTGCTAACTGGATCCTTTGCGTCCTCCCCAGCAGAAAGGCCGTTAGCCATTGGAGAGCTTGATCTTTTATCCCGGACATGGCTAGTCTGTCCAGGAGCAGTGCATGGCTGACAGTATCAAACGCCGCTGAGAGATCTAATAATATCAGGGCGCTAGGCTTTTTTACTGTCAGCCATGCATCTGAGCTCATCCAATACCGACAGCATTACTATTTCCGTGCTATGGTGGGCACGAAAACCAGCTTGCCGCTCCTGGAGTAGATGGTGTGAGTCCAGGAGGGGTGACAATGATTTTAACACATGCTGTTCTAAAATTTTTGACAAAAACGGCAGCTGGGAGATTGGCCTATAGTTCTTCAGGCTAGTTGGATCCGCCCCAGTTTTTTTTATCATGGGTCTGACGCGTGCTTCTTTAAAGGTAGTTGGTAATGATCCAGTGGCTAGTGAATTGTTTAGGAGGTCTAGGATCTGGTCCTCCAGAATAGGAATTGCTAGCCGAAAGATTTCGGGAGGGCAGGGGTCAGCGGGAGAGCCTGACTTGGTTGATGCTGCTAATTGTCTGAGGGTAGTGGAGTCAATATTAGGAAATCTAGTAATAATAGGGGTCGAAGGGTTTTGAAGGGGCAATGACGTGGTATGTATAGTTGAGCTGTCTTTCTTGATGTCTGACAGGATAGTCGCTACTTTTTCAAGAAAGTATCCTTGGAAGATGTTGCAGTCAATCAATGTATCTGCCTTTTCTTCCTTTTTGCTTAGTTCTTTCAGAATTTGGAAGGTTTCTTTCTGGACATTTATGGCGTTGTTCATGCGGGTTTCATAATAGTCCTTTTTGGTTGATACAATAAGCTTTTTATATAGTTGAAAGGACGTTCTATATAGTTCTCGGTCAATATCCTTTTTAGATTTCCTCCAGCATCTTTCTTTTTTGATCTCTCAGGTTTTGAGTAAACCAGGGGGCTCCTTTTTCCACACCCTTTATTTTTGGTGTCTTTTCTGGGGCTATTTCATCAATTGATTGCCTAAGGGTGGTTACTATAGTATCATAATTTAAATCTAGGTCCGTGCCGTCTAATAGAACCATAGGTTTCAGTATACGTTTGGACAGGGCATCGGTTAGAGTTCCTGGGTCAACTTTTTTCCATTGGCGCACTTTTTTGGTTTTTAACGGAAGTTTTACCTGAGGGTTGTTTTGCGGTATATCACACATGATTAGGTGATGGTCCGACCATATACAAGGTGTGATATTTGTAAGAGCCACTTTTGGCATAGAAGACCAGATGAGGTCAAGAATGTGGCCTTTTATGTGGGTTGGGGCTTCCACTAATTGTACCAAGCCTAAAGCGGTCATGGAAGTCTGTAGTTTCCGAGTTGGTAGATCTTTGTCTGTTTTGTCCCAGTGAACATTAAAGTCACCTGTCACCAAAATATTTTTGTAGCGTGTACATAAATCCGATATTATAGGAAAAAAGAGATCATTAAACATTGATGTACATTGGGGCGGACAATAAACCGTCAAGATGATGAGACAGGAGTTGTTCATGATTATTTTTATCCCCAGTAGGTCAATGGAATTAACAGTCTCAGTTAAAATTTTAGTCACCATGAGCTGTTTTTTAAAGATCGTTGCTACACCACCACCTCGAGCGCCGTCTGGCCGGTTATGCCAGATCATATCATACCCGCTAGGGAGGGCGGCTATGATGTCCGGGGAGGAAATATCGCTCAACCAAGTTTCGGTGAGTGTCAGTATGTCAATGGTTTCGTCCTGTAAAAGGGTGAAAACTTCTAGGTGATGTTTCTGTAATGACCTAGTGTTTAGGGTAGCTAGCTTTAGCGGGGGTAAAAGGCTCGAATTCCTACGACAAGGGAAACAAAAGATATTATTTTCCTTGAGGACGGAACACGTGATGGGATTTAGACTATACCTGTTAGAATTCAATGCTAGAAGATCATTTGCAGAGTAGGAGATACATGTGCCAGAGTTCCTAATCCCTGAGCCCGATCGTGCGCGGACGGGCGCAGACGGGCAGGACTCTGGCACGACTCCGGCGCAGATCCGGCGCGTCCGCTGTTCGCGTCCGCTGCGCGGAGTCATCCCTGACTGTTTTTATGACGCTGCAAATCCCGTCACGAGCCCAACCCGACCCAAGATGGCCGCCAAAACCGGAGGCCTGCCCTCGGCGTCAACACTCGGCCGAGAGCAGGTCCGGAGCAAAAGGGGAGGGGGTGAGAAGGGGTCTGAAGCGCTACTAAGCGCAGGGGTCACAAAACACCTATTGAACTCAGGTGTGGACACCGTGCAAAATACAAATTCCCAGTTTAAAAGCAGTTGTATTCGTAATGACAACGTGCAAAGTACAAATTCCCAATTTAAAATAAATTGTATTAAAAAACAAGAGGAAAGGCAAGAGACCTCCCGGCTTCCGCCTCAGGAGGGGGAAAATGAGTGCTAGGTCAGAATTACCTGCACACTCCCACACGTCCCTTTTATGATGCTGCAAATCGCGTCACGAGCCCAACCCGACCCAAGATGGCCGCCAAAACCGGAGGCCTGCCCTCGGCGTCAACACTCGGCCGAGAGCAGGTCCGGAGCAAAAGGGGAGGGGCTGAGAAGGGGTCTGAAGCGCTACTAAGCGCAAGGGTCACAAAACACCTATTGAACTCAGGTGTGGACACCGTGCAAAATACAAATTCCCAGTTTAAAAGCAGTTGTATTCGTAATGACACCGTGCAAAATACAAATTCCCAATTTAAAAGCAATTGTATTAAAAAACAAGAGGAAAGGCAAGATACCTCCCGGCTTCCGCCTCAGGAGGGGGAAAATGAGTGCTAGGTCAGAATTTGTGCATCATTACTCTCTGTAGAGTTTGGTCACACCTGCCTGTCATGTTTGGCATTGGAAGGCACAGTTGGAAGAGCCAATGACTGGCTCTTGCTAGGCTTCATTGTGTTTCAATAATTCCCTTCCTCCTTGCATGAGCTAAGTACGGCTCTTGCGGGTGATGTGTATGTTACATTCATGACCCTCACTGATTCCCAGGGCTGACTACAGTTTTTTGGCTATGTGTGAGTAGAAGTGCTACACATTGAATTTACTGATTTCTTGGAGCCTCAATCATACACTATAAGTAACATTAATGATCGCATGGTTCTAATTGCATTGAAGCAGCCTGGTGAACGTTAGACCCCCTTCATTTAGGTGACAAACTCTGCTACCTTTTATGTGTCCCAGTTCAAACCTCCGATGTAGTATCATTTCAAAGCCTATGCTCACAGATAGGCTACAGTGGCTGTGGTTAAAGTACACAGGTGTTACTGTTACAGTATACGTCATGCGGTATAATGTGATGCAGTGCCAAGATTTGTTGAATTGTTATGCTTGTTTACCTTTGTTTCAGATCTCCCTCCCTGCTGTTCCCATCCTCGCCTTCCCTCGCCTGATCACCCCATTGAATCTGTTAATCATACTCAGACCAATGGGCTATTTGGAGATGGACCCCTTTCAGCATCACACAAATCTGAGGGTCAAAGATACCAACACTCCCGGCCAGTCGTGTGGAGATAGTTTCAGCAGCATTACAGGTACCCTCATTGCATGACAGTCATTTCCTACAGAGCTATGCCACTGGCCATGTACATTGTCTACAGCAGCATGGCCTCAGAAGGAACTGGAACCATTTCGGTTGTAAAAGTATTTCCAAGTGTACATTGTGCCCCATTACTGTTACTGCAGATGTCTTGTCAGTCTGCATGCGTCATCTATGGCATACTTCACAATGTTAGTGCATATGTGGTTATGTGTCCTGTGTCAACATGCATGGTGTTTGTGATAAGTCATGGTCCATTATGTGATTGTCATACATGGTTCTGTATGTACTTTTTTTAAATTTATACCCACAACGGTCATGCAACACATGCTGACGCTGTTTGGCCTGTGCCCCGCTTGGCCTTTTGGTGCATGACCCTGTGCCCGTCATATTTGGTGATTGTTCACCCATTTTCTAGCAGTGACCCATGAGTAACCAGACACTCCTTCCTTTCCATACACATGTCACATGTTGCTTTGCAAATATCCTTGTCTTTGTGTGCTACTTTTCCATGGTGTCTCACACCTTTTGCCATCATGTGTTCACACATTCCTGATGTGCATCCCCACTGCAACACCCAGTGCCCAGATTGTGCCACACACACGCCTCCAATATGCTCCTCCATCCATCCGTCCATTGTAAAGGGTGGCCGCAGCTTGTCTGTGCCATATTTGCACCACCTCCATGGCAAAGGCAGGACCATCTGCGCCCGGACCCCGCACAGCGCCAGAACCCCTGGACCACAAAGTGGCCACAACATCAGACTGCACTACGAATCCAGCACCCTCCACGCACTCAACCCCGAACGCGATCCCTCCTGCTACCGGGCTACCCCGAAGCACACCCAAGGGCCCTTCACCTGCCGCAACTGCAGCTTATACAGCATCCGGACCACAAAAACATCGACCAGAGACCCCACCACCTCCGCTGCATCCTCCTCAACACCCGCTCCACTTGCAAACACGCCATCAAACTGTGGGACCTCCTAGACTCAACCACCCCCGACGTCGCCTTCCTGACGGAGACCTGGCTGAACGTCACCTCCACAGCAGACATCACCATTGCCATCCAAGAGAGGTACAAAATCTCCCGCAGAAACTGCACCAACAGAGTGGGAGGGGGAATCGCCATCATCCACAAGAACTCCCTCGAAGTCACGACCAACACCGACGACACCCTCACCACCGCTGCATATGCACTTCCAGTCCACACCAACCCCAACACCACCCTCTGACAAACTGTCGTCTACAGACCACCCGGACCCCGAGCACAGTTCAGCGACACCATCACCCACCTCATCTGCACCCACGGCCTCACCTCCACAGACTACATCCTCCTCGGGGACATGAACTTCGCACAACAACGACGCCAACTCCATTGCCCTGATTGACACCCACCAACGCCGCTGGACACACACTGGACCCCATGTTCTCCGCAAGTCACCACGTCTCATTCAACCACACCACCAAACATTACTGGACTGACCACAGATGCATCCACTTCACTATGAGGAAGCCATACAAACAACACCGCACCCAACAGTTGCCACGCCTCTGCTGGGTCAAGCTCACCAAGGACCAACAGACCACCACCCTCGCCCTGGGACCAACCACCGACCCCACCGACCCCAACGCCGCCGCCATCAAACTCAAACAGTGGATCAACAACTGCACCGACACCCTTGCCCCACTCAAGACCTCCGCAACCAATCACACCAACAAGAAAGCCACTTGGTTCACCGAAGACCTCCGGGCCTCAAAACACACCTGTCGGAAAGTGTATCAGACCTGGTTCCGCAACCAAACACCAGACAGCTGCACAGCCCACAAGCACACCACCCACAAACACCACCAACTCATCAGGACTAACAAGAGGACCGCCTTCAAGGACCGCCTACTCAACAACGCACACAACACAAAAGGGCTATTCTACATCATGAAAGACCTCTCCAACCCCACCTACAACACCAACAACATTCCACCATCACAAGACCTGTGCGATTCACTGGCCAGCTTCTTTGAGCGCAAAATCGCCGACATCCACAACAGCTTCAACACCGACACCCCCTCATCCTCCGCCAAAACCACCACCCCTGCGACCCCCAGCCACACCATTCGCCTGACCGCCTGGTCCAACATCAGCAAAGTAAACATCATCAAGACCATGAACTCCATCCACTCCGGATCCCCAACGGATCCATGCCCTCACCACGTTTTCAACAAAGCAAGCACAGCCATCGCACCACATCTCTGATAGACAATTAACTTCTCTTTCAAGACTGCAACCTTTCCGGAGAGCTGGAAGCACACCGAGATCAACGCCCTACTGAAGAAACCCAAGGTGGACCCCAATGACCTCAAGAGCTTCCGGCACATCTCCCTGCTCACTTTCCCGGCGACAGTCGCGGAGAAAATTGTCAAGAGACAGCTGACCGACTACCTCGAAGGCAACAATATCCTGGACCCATCCCAGACCGGCTTTTGCAGCAACCACAGCACCGAGATCTCCCTCATTGCCACCACCAACAACATTTAGATCCTGAGGGACAAAGGAGGAACAGCCGCACTCATCCTTCTGGACCTATCAGCAGACTTCGACACGGTGTGCCACTGCACTCTAACAGCACGACACCACGACGCTAGGATCCAAGAGAAGGCCCTGGCCTGGACCACATCCTTCCTCTTGGGCAGAACCCAGAGCGTCCACCTCCCACCCTTCCGCTCAAATACCACCGAGATCATCTGCGGCGTCCCACAGGGATCATCCCTCAGCCCAACGCTGTTCAATATCTACATGGCACCACTCACCCTCGTCGCTCGACAACACAGCCTCAACATCATCTCCTATACCAACGACACCCAACTGATCATATCCCTCACCAATGCCCCACACACCACCAAAGCCAACCTCCACAGGGTAATGAAGGACGGTGCAGAATGGATGAAGGTCAGCAGGCTGAAGCAGAATTAAGAGAAGATGGAAGTCCTCATCCTCAGCACCACCCCATCATCCTGGGACGACTCCTGGTGGCCAACATCACTAGGAACAGCCCCAGCACCCATCGACCACGCACACAACCTGGGTGTCATCCTCAAATCCACCCTCTCCATGAGCAAGCAAGTGTACGCTGTCTCCGCGTCATGCTTCAACACCCTACCAATACTCTACAGGATCTTCAAATGGATCCCCTCCAACACAGGAATAAGCACCACCCAGGCACTCGTCACCAGCACACTGGACTGCGGGTACACCCTCTATGCGTGAACAACAAACAAGATCCTGAGACGGCTGCAACGCATCCAGGATGCCTCTGCACCACTGGTCATGGACACCCCCTCGACGCAATAACATCACACCCCACCTGAGAGGCCTGCATTGGCTCACCGTCAACAAGAGGATCACATTCAAACTCCTCATCCACGCACACAAAGCCCCACACAACGTCGGACCAGTATACCTCATCGGCCAACTCAGCTTCTACACCCCCACCCGCAGCCTCCACTCTGCTAACCTTGCCCTTGCAACAGTTCCACGCATCCGCAGCACCACCGCCGGCAGAAGATCCTTCTCCCACCTCGACGCCAATACCTGGAACACTCTCCAAACCAACTTACGTCAGACCCAGGACATGCTGGCACTCCACAACCACTTGCCCAAATAAACAATATATGGACGTCTCCCATCCAACACCATGTTGCCTGTAGTCCATCCAACCTGCCTTGCCCTGTGCAACATTCACTACTTCCACAGTCCAAATGCATGCGGGTGATATTTTGCACACAACAACAAAGAGACCTGGTAGTCCCTTACTGGAGACAGACACATTACCCGTGACCTCTACACCTTCATGAGACTCTTCCATAACTGTCTGTCAGAGCAGTATGGCAAGCTAGCCCCCCCCCAGCAGATAGCAACCATCACGTGTGAGTATTTCCCTCCATGGATGTAGTTGATCATACATTGTGACCTATGTGTGTCCACAACCAGACTCAGATCCCACTATATGGATGGCTTGAGTTTGTTCAGCACTCTGGCATACTTTGAGATATCCCTACACGTATGTCGTTGACTCACGTCAAAAATTAAATCAACAACAATACGTGTAGTGTTTGTTATTCTTAATTCTCCATCTTGTGAGTGAATTGTGAGTAGGGGTTAGGTGCTGTACAAAGATGTGGGGAATCCAAAGTTCACAGAGGGATATATGATGCCTTGCAGTTTTAGTCAACAGAGTCAAGACCACAGTGTTTGGCATCATTGGTGACACTGCGACCAGCAAGTCCATGTGGGAGTCAGACAGTCAATAAGGTGATGCTGTTGCACACAATGGCAAGATGCCAGACCAGGTGACCTGGGAGATGCACATGGCCCTCTGCCTCTCAACGTCTTCTCCGTGGACGACCCACCTTCCTTGGGGGACCCTCATGTGCCGGCCTTGACGATGCCTGGGACTCTCCGTCGGATGATTCCACCTCCTCCTCCCTTCCTGTGCCTCTTTGGAGTCTTTGCCTCAATGTTTCTGGCCTGGTGACACAGGGAGGGTGCTGCATGTTGTCAGCAATCCGACAGAGTGAGTGGCTAATGTCCCTATGCACCGCCAAGAGCTCAGCCAGTGTTGCCTCCATCCGTCCAAGTTGTCGTTGTTGACTGGCGTGTTGCAGGGCCTGCTGGTTTTTTTAAGCAATGAGGGCCCCCACTCCCTGGCTGAACTCCCTGGTGTCCCGCCGGTAGTCCTCCATGATGTTTCTGAGTTCAGACATACCGGGCCCTGCAGCTTGCTGGTCAGGTTCTCGCCTCCTCCTTGAGCCACTCCTACCACCACTGCCCGCACGAGCCAGGCCTGCTGTTGTGGGCACATCAGGGCGCCGGGACCCCTGAGGGTTGACAGTGGTGGTGTTGTCTGCCACCTCCTGGGTACCCAACGAACCGTGTCCCTCATTGTCAGACTGGCTCAGTTGTGTATTGTGGGCAGAGCTCCGAGCTGTCTGCTGGGATGTGGCAGGAATGGGTGTGGTGGTTGGCGCAGATGCCCCTGATCCAGCTGCTGCACGGGTTTGGGATCTAGAGGTGCCAGGTTGGTCGGGGTCATCCATGGAGTGGTGAGAGGCGTCACTGTTGGTGGGGTCAGGATCTGTGGAGCCTGGGCCTGTGATCCATCTTCCCCCTGGGTGGGGTTAGATTGTGCACGTTGCCCTGTGGGTGTGAGAGACGGACAATGTTAATGGCATTTAATGGAATATGTACTTTTCATGTACATAGTCCTTATCACTGTTACACCTGCTTATGATTTTGCTCACTGTTCACTTGTGATGTCACATTGATCTGTGTTCATGACTCATTTCAATGTGAGGGTCTATTTACAATGAATGGCACAGGCAGACATATCAGCAGGGATTTGGCTCTCATTGTGCACCACAGCTATGCCAGAATGGATGCAAGACAGTAACACTGCAGATCACCATGGTGGAAATAGCGAACAACTGCATCACGCATCTGTGCCATAGAAGTGGCACATTGCTGGAGTTGTGTTGCTGGTACAACGCAGATCCAGCAATGCTCTGTGTGGGCCTATCTGCACAATACTCTGTAAATCCTTACGTATGCTTCAGGCATGCCCATGGTTTTGAGGCAGCATGCCCAACCAAGTGGCAGAGTGAAATTTTTAAGATTTCAATCAGCCACTTTTGGGAGGTGTTGCTGTGCCGTGACGGACAGCCACTGCCCACCATACCACAACCACACCACAATCAGTACACCTACTTCTGGCGCAGTGCTTTAGAATGTTGTACATCTCCCAGGTGCATCACCTTGTCAATACCCAGCACCATTGCACTAATATTTGTGACTCCGCTGCGTCAGTAAGGTGTAGCTACGGCATCGTAATATGAATGCAAGGGACTTGTGAATCAGCCCTGTGCATTTTTTGCTGGAATGCTTCATCTGATCGGGACTTGTTGTGTTTCATGACGTTTGTGACAGTGGGGCACTACATTGCCTGGTCCAGTTTGCTATGTTTAGGTAAGGGGTGTGTGTGACAGGCTGTGCTGGTATTTGGAGTGTGATTTGCAACTGTGCCTCACTCATGGCGTGGCTGTCCCCACATGGAGCATGCTGCCATGACCGTGGTTGTGAGTTACTGTGCAAGATATCTGACCTTGTTGTCCTAATGTTAGTGTTTGCAGTGGTCAGAGGAGGGCCTTGTGCTGCATACACCAGGGCCCAGTATCAGCTATGTTGTCAGTACTTTCTCACTCCCTGTACAATGAGCATGGTCCATGTGTGTATACCTGGACCATATGGAATGAGTGGGACACTGCTGTAAGTGATGTGTTGCTATGGCACTATCAGGACTGTCACAGGTTAGGGCTGTAAACATACACACAAGTAGTTGTATTATAATGATAATGCCCCCCCTTTCACTGAGCACTGCTGGGGGTCCTGTGCACCCACCACATACTGTCTGGGCACTGCTGGGAATCCTCTGCACCCAACCCTGTCATGTCTGGGCACTGCTGGGAGTCATATCCACACCCCCTCCTATGTCTGGGCACTGCTGGGAGTCATATCCACACCCACTCCTATGTCTGGGCACTGCTGGGAGTCCTCTGCACCCACCCATGTCATGTCTGGGCACTGCTAGGAGTCCTCTGCACCCACCCCCTCCTATGTCTGGGCACTGCTGGGAGTCATATCCACACCCCTCCTATATCTGGGCACTGCTGGGAGTCATATCCACACACCCCTGTCATGTCTGGGCACTGCTGGGAGTCATATCCACACCCCCCTCCTATGTCTGGGCACTGCTGGGAGTCATATCCACTCACCCCTGTCATGTCTGGGCACTGCTGGGAGTCATATCCACACCCCCTCCTATGTCTTGGCACTGCTGGGAGTCATATCCACACCCCCTCCTATGTCTGGGCACTACTGGGAGTCATATCCACCAACCCCTGTCATGTCTGGGCACTGCTGGGAGTCATATCCACACCCCTCTGCTATGTCTGGGCACTGCTGGGAGTCCTCTGCACCCAACCCTGTCATGTCTGGGCACTGCTGGGAGTCCTCTGCACCCATCCCTGTCATGTCTGGGCACTGCTGGGAGTCATATCCACACCCCCTCATATGTCTGGGCACTGCTGGGAGTCCTCTGCACCCACCCCTGTCAAGTCTGGGCACTGCTGGGAGTCATATCCACACACCCCTCCTATGTCTGGGCACTGCTGGGAGTCATATCCACATACCCCTCCCATGCCTCGGCACTGCTGGGAGTCATATCCACACCCCCTCCTATGTCTGGGCACTGCTGGGAGTCATATCCACCCACCCCTGTCATGTCTGGGCACTGCTGGGAGTCATATCCACACCCCCTCCTATGTCTGGGCACTGCTGGGAGTTCTCTGCACCCACCCCTGTCATGTCTGGGCACTGCTGGGAGTCCTCTGCACCCACCCCTGTCATGTCTGGGCACTGCTGGGAGTCATATCCACACCCCCCTCCTATGTCTGGGCACTGCTGGGAGTCATATCCACACCCCCTCCTATGTCTGGGCACTGCTGGGAGTCCTCTGCACCCACCCCTGTCATGTCTGGGCACTGCTAGGAGTCCTCTGCAACCACCCCTGTCATGTCTGGGCACTGCTGGGAGTCCTCTGCACCCACCCCTGTCATGTCTGGGCACTGCTGGGAGTCATATCCACATCCCCCTCCTATGTCTGGGCACTGCTGGGAGTCATATCCACACCCCCTTCTATGTCTGGGCACTGCTGGGAGTCATATCCATAAACCCCTGTCATGTCTGGGCACTGCTGGGAGCCATATCCACACCCCCCTCCTATGTCTGGGCACTGCTGGGAGTCATATCCACCCACCCCTGTCATGTCTGGGCACTGCGGGGAGTCATATCCACACCCCCCTCCTATGTCTTGGCACTGCTGGGAGTCATATCCACACCCCCCTCCTACGTCTGGGCACTACTGGGAGTCATATCCACCCACCCCTGTCATGTCTGGGCACTTCTGGGAGTCATATCCACACCCCCCTCCTATGTCTGGGCACTGCTGTAAGTCCTCTGCACCCACCCCTGTCATGTCTGGGCACTGCTCGGAGTCCTCTGCCCCATCCCTGTTATGTCTGGGCACTGCTGGGAGTCATATCCACACCCCCCTCCTATGTCTGGGCACTGCTGGGAGTCATATTCACACCCCCCTCCTATGTCTGGGCACTGCTGAGAGTCCTATCCACTCACCCCTCATATGTGTGGGCTATGCTGTGAGTCCACCCATGTAACATGAGTTGTTTGTATACTCACCAGGCTCCACGACTCCTTCAATTCCATGTACTCCCACCGGTGGTAGCAGGGCCATGACCTTCTCCTCCCAGGGCTGGTACTGTACTGGTCTGCGGGGTCCATCACCTCCAGTGTACTGGCTCTGGGCGTTGTCCTCATCCATCTTCTGCTTGACCATCCTCCGCAGATCGTACCACCTGGCCTGGCAAACCGTACTGGTGCGCCTGATGGGTGCAACAGCAATGACCTTATTGACGATCTTCCCCCACATTTGTGTTTTCTCAGCTATGCTGGTCTGTCTGACCTATGCGCCAAACAGCTGTGGCTCGACTCTGATGACCTCATCTACAAGGATCTCCATCTCCTGGTTTGTGAACTTTGGATTCTTTGGTGCAGACATGTTGTGGGGTGAATGTGTTTGGGGGGTGAGGGTGTGTATGGTTGGGGGGGTGTGGGTCTGAATGTGCAGAGGGGGTGTGGGTCTGAATGTGATTGGTGGTATGTGTGAAGGTGGATGCGTGCAGATGTTGGTGTGTTGTCAGTCTATAGGTAAATGTGTATGTTGCAAAGGATGCTGGTGATGAGGCACAGGGTCATACTGATTTGCATATACCCATGTCTGTACTGGGGTGGCAGAGTGGGCTAAAGAACGGTGATGGATCAAACCCAGATCTTTTGACTGGGTGTGAGTGTTTGATTGGTTCAGATGCTCCGTCCATCACCACCCCTTTTGTACCGCTTTGGCCGCCATTAGTGTGGCAGGGTATGCTCAGATATGAGTCCCTTGCTCACTTTGCCACTGGATTCAAGCAAGCCGGGCTGAAGACGGCTGTAATGCCAGAAACCGGTCCTCAGAAGCTTGTTTCCGGTCCAGGGAAGGCATGGCTTGGCAGTTCGGGCTGGACTGTTCCCATGAGGCACAGGGTCAGACTGATTTGCATATAGCCATGTCTGAACTGGGGTGGCAGAGTGGGCTAAAGAACGGTGATGGATCAAACCCAGATCTTTTGACTGGGTGTGAGTGTTTGATTGGTTCAGATGCTCCGTCGATCACCACCCCCTTTTGTACCGCTTTGGCCTCCATAAGTGTGGCAGGGTATGCTCAGAGGTGAGTCCCTTGCTCACTTTGAAACTGGATTCAAGCAAGCCGGGCTGAAGACGGCTGAAATGCCAGATACCTGTCCTTGGAAGCTTGTTTCCGGTCCAGGGAAGGCATGGCTTGGCAGTTCGGGCTGGACTGTTCCCATGAGGCACAGGGTCAGACTGATTTGCATATAGCCATGTCTGAACTGGGGTGGCAGAGTGGGCTAAAGAACGGTGATGGATCAAACCCAGATCTTTTGACTGGGTGTGAATGTTTGATTGGTTCAGATGCTCCGTCCATCACCACCCCCTTTTGTACCGCTTTGGCCGCCATAAGTGTGGCAGGGTATGCTCAGACGTGAGTCCCTTGCTCACTTTGCCACTGGATTCAAGCAAGCCGGGCTGAAGATGGCTGTAATGCCAGAAACCGGTCCTCGGAATCTTGTTTCCGGTCCAGGGAAGGCATGGCTTGGCAGTTCGGGCTGGACTGTTCCCATGAGGCACAGGGTCAGACTGATTTGGATATAGCCATGTCTGAACTGGGGTGGCAGAGTGGGCTAAAGAACGGTGATGGATCAATCCCAGATATTGTGACTGGGTGTGAGTGTTTGATTGGTTCAGATGCTCCGTCCATCACCACCCCCTTTTGTACCGCTTTGGCCGCCATAAGTGTGGCAGGGTATGCTCAGACGTGAGTCCCTTGCTCACTTTGCCACTGGATTCAAGCAAGCCGGGCTGAAGATGGCTGTACTGCCAGGAACCGGTCCTCGGAAGCTTGTTTCCAGTCCAGGGAAGGCATGGCTTGGCAGTTCGGGCTGGACTGTTCCCATGAGGCACAGGGTCAGACTGATTTGCAAATAGCCATGTCTGAACTGGGGTGGCAGAGTGGGCTAAAGAACGGTGATGGATCAACCCCAGATCTTTTGACTGGGTGTGAGTGTTTGATTGGTTCAGATGCTCCGTCCATCATCACCCCCTTTTGTACCGCTTTGGCCGCCATAAGTGTGGCAGGGTATGCTCAGATGTGAGTCCCTTGCTCACTTTGCCACTCGATTCAAGCAAGCTGGGCTGAAGACGGCTGTAATGCCAGAAACCGGTCCTCGGAAGCTTGTTTCCGGTCCAAGGAAGGCATGGCTTGGCAGTTCGGGCTGGACTGTTCCCATGAGGCATAGGGTCAGACTGATTTGCATATAGCCATGTCTGAACTGGGGTGGCAGAGTGGGCTAAAGAACGGTGATGGATCAAACCCAGATCTTTTGACTGGGTGTGAGTGTTTGATTGGTTCAGATGCTCCGTCCATCACCACCCCGGTTTGTGTGTGTGGGCCCTTTTTATTGGTCCATTTGTGGGTGTGGCTTAGTTTGAATTGTTGGTGGATGTGTTATGAGGGGTGGGTCTGTGTTTGTCCCTCTGTTTGTCAGTTTGGTTGTGGCCAGGACATTGTTTAGCTATGGTTTGTAGCCAGGAGATATGTTTTGTGGTGTTGTGCGACTCGTTTGCACACTCCTTGTGCTGTTTTAGGGGTTTACGTGAATTTTTTTGTGGGGGGATTCGTTGCGTACTGTAGTGTGTAGCTCACTCATACGTGACGTATTTCAGGTGTACGCATGGGGTTCGTTGAGGGGGGTTAGTTTTCGTACTTAATTGTGTGGCTCTCTCATAAGCGACGTATTTATGGGGTACGCGTGCGCTTCATTGATGG